>NC_082722.1:56318092-58718092 GCF_030144855.1 Hypanus sabinus | reverse complement strand
GTCAATAGGCTTCATGTACGTCTGTACATATATGTGCATACTTTATGCTATACTATGGGAGGGGGAGACTGTCTACATCTGTGAAATTATATCCGTGACTTTGTGCTGTGTGTCTCCATTCATCTCTGTGGATCAAGTATACTATAACGCGTATTATCAGCAGATTTGGTGAGATTGGTTGTCAAGCTGCAAAGAGAACACAACCAGAAGTATATAGGTGTAAGTGGGAAAAGCTGACAGTTTGAGTATAAAAGAAAATGTTAGAAAATACTTTGGGAAGAAGGAAAGTAAACATTATTTAAATTAAGTAAGACTACAAAATACTACAATACGGAGAATACAAAAGGGTGTTGTGTTAGCCATAGTATGAATTACAAAATGTTAGCAAGCAGGTGCGGTAGTCAGGAGTTATGATTCAATTTTTACAAGATGCTGGTAAGGCTGCACTTGGAGCATCAAATACAGTTTTTCCCCACCATATGTAAGAAAAGATGTGATTTCAGGGAAGAAGTAAACTTTTCCTGCACTGGGATGACAGATTGAATCAGGCCCATAACACTCGTTGGAATAAATAAACAGAAGAACAAGAACAATGCAAGAGATTTAAAGACAAAGTAGATAATTCAATGATCTTTAAAATTTTTTAGCACTTAAGTGAAACTGGCACAGAGAAGGAAATGAGGCCTGTGCAGATCAGCCAGGATCCAATTGAATTGGGGCAGGATTTATGGGTTGATGGTCATTTGAGAAATTTAAAGACAAAGTCTTACTGATGTTGAGTGCAAGGTTGTTGCTACAATACCACTCAACCTGCCGATCTATCGCACTCCTGTATACCTCCTCGTCACCATCTGAAATTATCCTAACTGTAGTTGTGTTATCAGCATATTGATAGATGGTGCTTGAGCTGTGCCGGGCCACACAGTCATGGGTGTAGAGAGAGTAGAGTAGGTGACTAAATGCACATCCCTGAGGTAAACCAGTGTTGATTGCTAGCAAGGAGGAGATGTTATTTCTAATCAGCACAGACTGTGTTCTCTCCATGAGCAAGTCAAGGATCCGGTTGCAGAGGGAGGTACAGAGATCCAGGTTTTGGAGCTTTTTGATTAGAAACGAGGGCATGGCTGTGTGAACATTGTGCTGTTGTCAATAAACAGCAACCTGATGCAAGTATTACTATTGTCCAGGTGATCCATGGCCGTAGAGATCTAGTGAGATTGCGTCCACTATAGACTTCTGTGGAGATAACAAAGTTCTAGGTCCCTACTCAAGCAGGATTTGATTCTAGCCATGCCCAATCTCTCAGTGCACTTCATCACAGTACACATGAGTGCCACTGGCGATAGTTGCTAAGGTAGCTCATCCTGCTCTTCTTGGGCACTGGCACAATCACCACCCTTTTGAAGCAGATGGGAACCTCCAGCTGTAGCAGTGAGAAATTGGAGATGTCCTTGAACACTCCTGCCAGTTGGTTGGCATAGGTTTCAGTGCCCTACCAGGTAGACCACCAGGGCCTGACATCAGCTTCCAAGACAGAGATCACAGAGTCACCAGATGCTACAGGGATTCACATAAATGTAGTTTTATTCTCCTTTTCAAGCCATGCTTAAAAGGCATTGAGCTCATCTTGGAGTGAAGCATCACTGCCATTCATGGTGTTAGATTTTGCTTTGTAGGAATCAATGGCCTGCAAACCCTGCCAGAGCTGATGTGCATCCAATTCTATCTCTAATTTCAATCAGACTTATTTTATAGCTCTTAAGATAGCCTTTTATAGGTCACATCTGGATCTCTGGTATAGTTCTGGATCATTGCTCTTGAATGCCACAGATGTAGCCTTCAGCAGATTACGGATCTCCTAGTTCAATCATGGCTTTTGCTTTGAGTACTATGTTTGAGAAGGCATACATTCGTCCACACAAGTCTTGATGAAGTTGGAGACAACAGTGATGTATTCATTTAGACTTTAAGATGAATCCCTGAATATTATCCAGTCCACTGATTCAAAACTGTCATGGAAGTGCTCCTCCGCCTCCCTTGACCATATGTCCTTGGTCCTCAATACTGGTGCTCCATTCTTTAGTCTCTGCCTGGGAGTTGAAGTATAGTCAGGTGATCGGACTTTCCAAAGTGTGGGTGTGGCATGGTACAGTAGGTGTTCTTGATGGACACACTCTGTGGTCGAGTGTGTCAGATCCTCTGGTTCCACAGGTAATATGTTGGTGGCAATAGTTTAGAGGCTTCTTCAAGTTAGTCTGATTGTAATCCCCTGCAATTATAGAGAAGGCATCGCATTGCTCAGTTTTGCTTCTCCCATGCCTGCCTAAGCTGGTATCTACACTACTACCAGGACAACGGCAGAGAACTCCCTGGGAAGATAAAATGACTGCTAGAGGTTCTAGGTCAGGTGAGCAGGACTGGGACAGAACCATCATGTTTGTGCACCACGATGTGTTAATCATAAAGTGTTCATCACCTCCTCTGCCTTTAAGAGACTGAGCTAAAGAAGAGTTTTTGCACCTCACCTTTCATGACTGTCCCCTAATCTTTTAAAATTCTCCCTTCATTAAAGATTCTCCCACTTGTTGAAGTCTACTGTCACGCTCACTAAGAAACATGCACATGTCAGTGAGATCACTTCTTCATTCTTCAAAACACTAAATGCCTCCAAAAACTCCCAGGAGTGAGCCCGGTCCATCCCTTGTGGACTTCCTCGTTCATACCATTCTCTGGGAAAGTTAGACCTAACTATGCACAGTCCACCAGCTGTGACCTCACTAGTCTTGTACAATTATAAAAAATACTTCAGTTTTAAATACCAACTCTCCTGTAAAAAATATAGCAAAGTGGTGAACCATCAGCAATAGAAACAATCTTTATAATATTTCTTATGAAGTGATAATAACAAATGCAAGCAAGGCTGCATCACTGTCTGGTATGGGGAGGAGGGGGCTACTGCACAGGACCGAAAGAAGCTGCAGAGGGTTGTAAATTTAGTCATCTCCATCTTGGGTACTAGCCTACAAAGTAACCAGGACATCTTCAAGGAGCAGTGTCTCAGAAAGGCAGCATCCTTTATTAAGGACCTCCAGCACCCAGGGCATCCCCTCTTCTCACTGTTACTATCGGTAGGAGGTACAGAAGCCTGAAGGCACACACTCAGTGATTCAGGAACAGCTTCTTTCCCTCTGCCATCCAATTCCAAAATGGTCATTCAGCCCACGAACACTACCTCACTTTTTTAATATACAGGCAGTCCCCAGGTTATGAATGAGATCATTCCCAAGTCTGTTTTTAAGTCGAATTTGTAGGTAAGTCGGAACAGGTACGTATGATTCTTATTTAGTCAAATGCTTTTTCCTCTTTCAAAATGTAGGTCCTTCCAGGCATTCTTTTCCAAAATAAGCCAGTCTCATCTACATTAAATATTTGGTCTGGCAAATAACCTCCCTCCTCAATAGGTTTTTTCAACATTTCAGGAAAATCACTCACAGCACTTACATCAGCACTCGTTGCTTCACCTTGCACTTTAATATTATGTAAGTTTGCCCTCACTTTGAAACGATTGAACCAACCCCTACTTGCAACAAATTCTTCATCACAATCACCTCCACTTGCTGCACGTGCAGCTTTTAAATTATTGGAAATGCTTTGAGCCTTTTCTTGCACTAAAGTAAGGCTAATAGGCATATTACACTGATTTTGATCGTCTAACCAAATTATCAATAGCCTTTCCATTTCAATAATTAAACCACTGTATTGCTTATTAATAATTGTAGCATTAATCTGGGCAGGGCCTTTCACATATTCCATTATTCTCACTTATCCTTTAAAATTGTTCCGATTATTGACTAACTGTAGCCTAACACTTTTCCAATGACCAATGGCGTTTCACCTCTTTTCGATCGCTTTATTATTTCCACTTTATTTTCAATCGTAATCGTTTTCCTTTTCTTTGATGCATCACCAGTACTTGCATTGGATTTACACTTTTGAGGCATGATTACAAGGGTAAATAAGAGAAATTTTTTAATATAATAAGCTTTAAGGCAGTCCGTTCATCAGAACGAGTTGTCCATAAATCGGATGTTCTTAACCCGGGGACTTACTGTATATTATTTCTGTTTTTTTGCACAATTTTTAATCTATTCAATTTACGTATACTGTAATTGATTTATTTATTTATTATATTATTTTTTTTCTTCTATATTATGTATTGCATTGAACTGCTGCTGATAAATTAACAAATTTCATGACACGTGCTGGTGATGATAAGCCTGATTCTGATTCTGAGAATTGCAAATTACACAATGCACAAAAAGCAAATGTGTTCCTATGAGAGGTATAATGACACAGCAGTTAGTTCTGCTGACTCCCATACCCAAGCTCCTGGGTTCAATTCTGATCCTGGGAGCTGCCTGCATAGTTTGCTCTTTGTCTCCTTGAATATATATACACAGTAGCTATGGTGCCTAAGACTTTTGCAGAACATTGTAGTAATTTTATGTTTTACGCTGCATTGCTGCCACAAAAACAAATTTCATGACATATGTGAGTGATGATAAACCTGATTTTGATAAGGCTCCCTATTGTGGACTGAGAGTGGGAAGTTGGCAGGCAGAGCAGAGGGAGCATCAGAAAGACATTCCGTGATGATCAATAATCCAATTGTTTGGAATCAAATTACCATGCCTGGTATTTCAGGGCTGAGTGGGTCTGCAACCCCATTGCCACCCCAACCCCCAGTACTCCTTCTCTGCCACCTGCCCCACACCCCCTTCTGCAGCAATCCCATCATCCTTCACACCAATCAGATTTACAAACTTGCTCTACAATCCATGTTGACAAATATAGAAATGTGCAAACGTCTTAAGCACTCTGGATCACACTATATATATATATATTCATTAAAAGGCTGGTACTTTAGCATTGCAATCTGTTTAACACTATTACAGCACCAGAAACCTGGATTTTATTTTATCACTATCTATAAGGAGTTCGTACATTCTCCCATGACCATGTCATGCTCTGGGTTCCTCACACATTCCAAAGGCACTCAGGTTAGTAGGTTATTTGGCCAAATGGTTGTCATTAGATGGCATGGGCTCACTGGAGCGGAAGGCTCTGATACTATGCTGTATCTCTAAATTAAGTGTTGGATTAAATTGTCTTGAAAATATGATGGGTCAATAAGTTAAACTTTGAAAGCAAAAAAGGAATTCATACTTGATTAGCTGGACTCTCGAGTATTTATTGCATTGCCAAATCATTCACAAAAATGAAGCATTCGCATTGTGTTTGATTGATTTCAGAGGAAGAAATGAACAAAAGAGCTGTGCAAGAAAAGAGTTAAGACCAGCGACAAAACATTGTGGGATTGAGAGCATCAAACTAGAAGTCCATACGGAAACCCAGTAAATAAATGGCAGGTTTTATTTGGAACCTAGCCTTTCATTCAACAACGCTGAAAATGAAAATGAGCCATTCTGATCAGACATAATGTGGCAGAAACGATTGCTGAAAAAACAAGATAACACCAAATATTTCTCATCCTGACAGACCATGAGCTTCCATTGTGCTTCCCTCACACACTGCAGAAGTGGCCAGGTTTTTCTTTTGAAAGCGGAACCATTAGTAGTGAAAACATGCTAAACATTTAGAATCAATAACCTCAAATCCCAAGGAAAGTGCCATTACATTGTTAGCTATGTAATAAGTAATCTGTTACTGAAACAAGTATCATTCAGTTTTCTTTCTATTGGAGAAGGCAGAGCAGATCCCACTTCAAATTAAAATTGATGATCCAATAATCAAATTGTCATTACAAAACAAACCTTTCCTGCAAATATTCCAACTGAAATAAAGGTAAAGCAGACAATGCTATAGGGGCTGCAATAATCATCTAAATCATCCTTTAGTTCACAAAGCAACTCAAGTTTTAAATGTTTTAATATCACATTGTCATTGTAACATGCATGATATTTGACCAAAATTACTTGTATCTAACAGTTCCTGTGTGTAATACCTTCTCAACAAATTGGTAACTTTTATTTTTCCAGTAATGCATGGACATTTATCTCACCAACTTTCCCACTGATGCAAAAAACCTTACTTTGAGCCATACTGAATTCTACCCATAATGATGGAATCTGGTCATTCACGAGTTTTCTTTCTTCTTCCTGCCCTTGTCCTTTTCAAATCTGTAATCTAAGTATTCAATATCAAATTCCATTACAATACTGCATCATTACAATCTTCAATACATAGGTCTTCATAACCAGTAAAAATCCATTAATGAGCAGATGGGAATTTTATGGAATTTTCATTCCTTTGATTTTATCTAATGATCCATCATGCTGAAATTTTGCAGAGGATTTGTGGATGTTGTGGCGACCCACTTTCTGCACAGGCGAGCCGACTCATGAATAGCCAGTGCGCGGGGGGAGACTTTGGTAATGCACCTCTGATGTCATTTCTGCCCGGAGAGGGTGGGCGCTAGGGATTAAATGCCAGCGCTGCGAAGTTTGAATACACTAGTCTCGAAACGACTTACTGACTGTGTGTCGTTATTTTAGCACTGTGTGTAGCACATTGCTACATTGGTGACCCCGACGGTCCAAACGGGATTTGGACCAAAGATGACCGACTCTTCATCTGTTTACGCAGTTTTGCTAAAACTGCCGACTTTCTGGATGCTGCGACCACGCGTGTGGTTTAGCCAAGCAGAAGCCCAGTTCCAGATTCGGCAGATATCCTCTGATTCCACGCGTTACTACCACGTGGTGAGCACCCTTGACCAGGAGACGGCCGCCCAGGTTGCGGATTTCATACAGTCGCTCCCGGAAGAAGGCAAATATGAAGCATTCAAGGAGCTGCTCATTGGGACCTTTGGCCTCTCACGGCGTGAGCGGGGTGCCCGCCTGCTTCACCTGGACGGTTTGGGAGACAGGCTGCCGTCAGCATTGATGAACGAGATGCTGCCCCTGGCTGACGGACACAAGCCCTGCCTCATGTTCGAGCAAGTGTTCCTGGAGCAACTGCCCAAGGACATACTTCTCAGCGGAAGGTGGCGGCCCAGACAGACATACTGTGAAAAGCCAAGAGGGAGAGTGTGGCGTCCGTCAGTCAGATTACCAGGCCATGCGCCCAACAGCAGACCAGACCAGGCCAGGCAGAGGGGCGCACACAACACAGAGGCAGGAGTGAGGAGGACAGTGAACAGTGGTGTTTCTACCACCAGCGGTGGGGCACAAAAGCCCGCCGTTGTCGCCTGCCCTGCAAGGACCAGTGCCAGCTGCCGCTAATGACTATGGCGGCTGGCCACCAGGACAGCCTCTTGTACGTCTGGGACAAACATTCAGGACGCTGCTTCTTGGTCGACACTGGAGCAGAAATCAGCATCTTGCCCCTGACAGGGTACGACACCCTCAACAGGAAGCCAGGACCCACCCTGAGGGCTGCAAACAGCAGTGCGATACAGACCTACGGTACCCGCACAGTGCAGCTGCAGTTCGGCACCAGCCTGTTCACGTGGAACTTCATACTGGCTGCCGTGGTCCAACTACTCCTGGGGGCGGACTTCCTGCGTGCTCACAGCCTGCTGGTCAACTTGCAAGGGAAAAGACTGGTACATGCCGAGACTTTCCAGACGTTCTCCCTGGGTGAAGCCAAGTTGCTGGCCCCACACCTGGACTCCACCACGCTGTCGGACAATGAATTCACCAGAATCCTGGCGGACTTTCCATCGATTCTGGCACCCCAGTTCACGGCAGCCATGCCCAGACATGGGGTTCAGCACCACATCCCAACCAAGGGACCGCCCCTCCATGCTCGCGCACGAAGGCTCCCCCCGGAAAAGCTCCGCCTGGTGAAGGAGGAGTTCAAGAGGATGGAGGAATTGGGGATCATACGGAGGTCCAACAGCCCATGGCCCTCCCCCCTGCACATGGTGCCCAAAGCAGCTGGGGGTTGGAGACCATGCAGCGACTACCATTGCCTGAACGAGGCTACAACTCCAGACCGCTACCCCGTGCCGCACATACAGGACTTTGCAGCAAACCTACACGGGGCAAGAATATTTTCCAAAGTAAACCAAGTCCGGGGATACCATCAAATCCCGGTGCACCCTGAAGACATCCCCAAAACAGCACTTATCACCCCATTCAACCTGTTCGAGTTCCTCTGAATGTTGTTCGGCCTGAAGAATGCCGCACAGATGTTCCAGCAGCTAATGGATGCAGTGGGACGCGACCTGGACTTTACGTTCATCTATTTGGACGACATCCTTATAGCCAGCAGTAGTCGTCAGGAGCATCTGTCCCACCTCCACCAGCTCTACTCCCGCCTGAGTGATTTCGGCCTCACGATCAACCCAGCCAAATGCCAGTTTGGTCTCGATATCATCAACTTCCTGGGCCACAGGATTACCAAAGACGGGGCAACACTTCTGCCCACCAAGGTAGACGCAATCTGCCACTTTGCCCGGCCAAACACGGTCAAAGGCCTACAGGAATTCATTGGTATGGTGAACTTCTACCACCATTTCCTCCCCTCAGCAGCCCGTATCATGCACCCTTTGTACACCCTGATGTCGGGTAAAAGCAAGGACATTACTTGGGACGAGGAGGCCGCGGCCACTTTTGTTAAAGCCAAGGAAGCCTTGGCAGATGCCACGATCCTGGTGCACCCCAGAACAGACATTCCAATCGCACTCACGATGGACGCATCCGACACAGCAGTATCCTGATGTGGAGAGTAGTGCTCTTCCATAATATAGTCAAACTGCTGACATTGCACGATAACGTTTGATCAACTGTCCATCGTCTCCTTTATTGTGTGAATGCAGCTGTCAACTTCCTCTTTTCATGCTGGTGGTAAAAGGAAGTGAGACTGTGCTTCTCTGCAAAACTCTTCATGAATATGTTCAAGCTAAAATGATGGACTGAAGCATTGACTACTTATGTCCCTCCATTCATGCTGCCTGGTTTGGTTGAGCTCCTCAAGTATTTTGTGTGTGTTGCTTAAGGTTTAGTATACATTTGGTAAGGAAGCATAAAGGACTATTTGCTAAAGGTTTCCTTGCACAGATGTTGCACCCTTTGCTGATCTTTTTCTCCCCAAAATGATTTCTCTTTCTTTAATTAACAATACAATTGAGTCAGAAAGCAAGCTAACTTCTGCAGCCCTTTTCACCTATTGGCAGATCAAAATAAATTATTTGTTTCCGCTTTCATGGAAAAGATAAAAATATCTTTCAAGTTATCAAAACATTGTTGTTTCGACTACCCACACAAAAAACTGGCATATAAACAGAAGCTCTGTGGATTCTAGTTATCAAATCATATTGGATTTCCACATGCAAGTATTGGCATGAGCAAAGCAAAACGGTAAAACAATTATCCCTGCCCATTCCCGCATGTCAGTCAATGGCCTCCTCTTATGCCACAATGAGGCCACCCACAGAGTGGAGCCGCAACGCCTTATATTCTGTTTGGGTAGACTCCAACCTGATGGCATTCATATCGATTCATTCTTCTGGTAAATGTTTCACTTCCCCTCTCCTCTCCTCTTCTTGTATTCCCCACTCTGGCCTCTTACATCTTCTCACCTGCCTATCAAATCCCCCTGGGTCCCCTCCTCTTTCCTTTTCTCTGATAATCCACTCACTGCTCCAATCAAATTCCTCATCTCCTACCCTTTACCTTTCCCACCCACCTGGCTTCATCTAGTTATTCTCCTTCCCTTCCCCCCAACTTTTAATTCTGGCATCTTCCCCTTTCCTTTCCAGTGCTGAAGAAGAGTCTCTGCCAGAAACATCAACTATTTGTTCATTTCCATGGATACTGCCTGATCTGTTGAGCTCCTTCAGCATTTTACGTGTGCACTGTATTTGATTTCCAGCATCTACAGAATTTCTTGTGTTCATGATATACACCTGACAGAATGCATTAACTACTATTTGGTTTATTTATACCACACTGTTTCCTGTTTTATTTCAACAGAATAAATCAATTCATGTACACAATCATATGAGTCTCTTCTCCTTATATAGTTTGTGTTGTAATGCTACTCTATTTCAATGGTCTTTTTCCTATTTTTCTCCCAAATCTTTGTCAACAAAATTTAGCCATATCCAAACCTTTTTGTTCATCAACATTTCAGCAAGAGTATATCCTGATGTGGAGAGTAGTGCTCTTCCATAATATAGTCAAACTGCTGACATTGCACGATAACGTTTGATCAACTGTCCATCGTCTCCTTTATTGTGTGAATGCAGCTGTCAACTTCCTCTTTTCATGCTGGTGGTAAAAGGAAGTGAAACTGTGCTTCACTGCAAAACTCTTCATGAATATGTTCAAGCTAAAATGATGGACTGAAGCATTGACTACTTATGTCCCTCCATTCATGCTGCCTGGTTTGGTTGAGCTCCTCAAGTATTTTGTGTGTGTTGCTTAAGGTTTAGTATACATTTGGTAAGGAAGCATAAAGGACTATTTGCTAAAGGTTTCCTTGCACAGATGTTGCACCCTTTGCTGATCTTTTTCTCCCTAAAATGATTTCTCTTTCTTTAATTAATAATACAATTAAGTCAGAAAGCAAGCTAACTTCTACAGCCCTTTTCATCTATTGGCAGATCAAAATAAATTATTTGTTTCAGCTTTCATGGAAAAGATAAAAATATCTTTCAAGTTATCAAAACATTGTTGTGATTCTACTACCCACACAAAAAATTGGCATATAAACAGAAGCTCTGTGGATTCTAATTATCAAATCATATTGGATTTCGACATACAAGTATTGGCATGAGCAAAGCAAAACAGTAAAACAATTATCCCTGCCAATCCAGTATGCACATCTTGACAAGCAAACTAATAGGTACCTGTCATCGGCCCCGGTCTATTAAGAATTATAATGCAACCTCTGAAGATCAGTATGGACATATCAGCCTGGGGTACCACCACAATGGGCATCAACCAAGCACTCTACACCATTCTGTCAATTTGGTTATCTCTCTTACAAGAGCACATTAGATACTAGTAATGGTATACAATAAATGAGTTTGGCATTCAGTTTGATATTTAGGTGAGCCTGGTAGGCTTTAATGTTTATAAATGAATCCTGAAAGCTCATCTTTATAAACACAAGAGATTCTGCAGGTGCTGGAAATCCAGATTAATGTTGGAGAGTCTCAGCACATCAGGCAACATCTATTGAAAAGAATACAGAATCAAAGTTTCAGGCCCAGATCCTTCGTCAGCTCTGGAAAAGGAGGAAGGAAGAAAAACATATCTTCATAGTTCTCCAGGAGTTCCCTGAAATATAATCTTGATTATTCATGATAAATATTTCTGTCCAGTAAAATCTCAGTTCTTTCTGCCATTTTCTTCTAGCTGAGTTGATCAGTTGACATACTGACTTGTAGGCTTGTTGTTAGCCATTAAGAAGAACTATACATTGGGTTTATTCAAATGTGTATAAGGTCATGCCAGATAGACCCTCAACATCAATCTGTTTTGTGCTAACGGCACCTTGCTAAACATCCAATTCTACATTTCCCTTCCTTGGAGAAACAATCAGCACCTGCATCAATCGTCAGAACTTAATTATTAACGTTAATTTCATCAAATCAGTAGAAAGATGTGACATAGGATTGGAAGATGTTGAATCCTTGTGGGTTGAGTTAAGAAACTGCAAGGGTAAAAGGACCCTGATGACAGTTATATACAGGCCTCCTAACAGTAGCTGGGATGTGGACCACAGATTACAACTGGAAATAAGGTGTGTCAAAAGGGCAATGTCATCATAGTCATGGGAGATTTCAACATGCAGGTTGATTGGGAAAAATCAGGTTGGAAATGGATCCGAAGAGAGTAAGTTTGTGAATGCCTACGAGGTGGTTTTTTAGAGCAGTTTCTCATTGAGCCTATGAGAAGATCAGGTATAATGAATTGGATGTTATGTAATGAATTGGGGGTGATTAGGGAACTTAAGGTAAAATATCCCTGAAGAGACAATGATCATAATATGATTGAGTTCAACTTGAAATCTGATAAGACAAGAGAAGTCAAAGCTATTATAAAAGCAAAAGAGAGGGCATACAACTAAGCAACAATTAGTGGGAAGACAGAGGACTGGGAAGCTTTTAAAACCCTCCAGACAGCAACTAAAAGAATCATTAGGAGGGAAAATATGAAATATGAAAGCAAGCTAGCAAACAATATCAAAGTGGATAGTAAAGGCTTTTTCAACAATGTAAAAAATAAAAGGGACATGAGACAGAATACAGGACCACTAGAAAATGAGGCCAGAGAAATAATAACAGGGTCCAAGGAAATTGCAGATGAACTAAAGGAGTATTTTGCATCAGTCTTCACTGTGGAAGACATGGGCAGTGTGCCAAATGATTAAGTCTGTGAGGCAAGGGAAGTCAGTGCAGTTATTATTACAAGGGAGAAGGAGCTCAAAAAACTGAAAGACCTAAGGGCACACAAGTCACTGGGGCCAGATGAACTGCACCCTAGGGTTCTAAAAGAGGTAGCGGCAGAGATTGTGGAGGCATTAGTAATGATCTTTCAAAAATCATTGGACTCTGGTATGTGCCAGAGGACTGGAAACTGCAAATGACACTCTACTCTTTAAGAAAGGAGGAAGGTAACAGAAAGGAGATTATAGACCAGTTAGCCTGATCTCAGTGGTTGGGAAGATGTTGGAGTCAAGTGTTAAGGACGAGGTGATGGAGTACTTGGTGACACAGGTCAAGGTAGGACAAAGTCAGCATGGTTTCCTTCAGGGAAAATCCTGCCTGATGAACCTGTTGGAATTCTCTGAGGAGATTACAAGTAGGATAGATAAAGGCAATGCAGTGGATGTTGTATATCTGGACTTCCAGAAGGCCTTTGACAAGGTACCACATGAGGCTGTTTACCAATTTAAAAGACCATGGCATTACAGGAAAGTTACTGGCATGGTTAGAACATTGACTGATTGGCAGGAGGCAGCAAGTGGGAATAAAAGGATCCTTTCTGGTTGGCTGCCAGTGACTAGTGGTGTTCCACTGGGGTAGATGTTGGAACCAATTCTTATTATGCTGTATATCAATGATTTAGATGATGGAATAGATGGCTTTGGTGCCAAGTTTGCAGATGATAAAAAGATTGGTGGAGGGACAGGTAGTGCTGAGGAAAGCACTAGTCCTTGTGCAGAGCATCCTGAAGATTAACTTGCAGGTACAGTTGGCGGTGAGGAAGGCAAATACAATGTTAGCATTCATTTCAAGAGGCCTAGAACACAAGAGCAGGGATGTGGTGCTGAGGTTTTTTAAGGCTCTGGCGAGCCCTCACATTGAGGATTGTGAACAGTTTTGGACTCCTCATATAAGAAAAGATGTGCTGGCATTGGAGAGGATTAGAGGAAGTTCACAAGGATGATTCCAGGAATAAATGTGTTATCATACAAGGACATTTAATAGCTCTGGGTTTGTTACTCACAGCAATTTAGAAGGATGAGGGTGGAATCTCATTGAAACCTTTTGAATGTTGAAAGGCCTAGATAGAGTAGATGTGGAAAAGATGTTTCCCATGGTGGGGGAGTTTAGGACAAGAGGGTACAGCCTGAGGTCAGAGAGGCATCCATTTAAAACAAAGATGTGGAGAAATTTATTTTGCCAGAGGGAGGAGAATTTGTAGAGGCCAGGTCATTGGGTGCATTTAAGGCGGAGCTTGATCGGACATGGCATCCAAGATTAGAGGGAGAAGACCAGAGAGCGGGGTTGAGGAGGGGAAATAATGATCAGCCATAACTGAATGGCAGAACAGACTCGATGGGCCAAAAGGCCTAATTCTGCTTCTATGTCTTATGATCTAACTTTGAAATAGCTATTGTTTTGTTTTGAGTTCTCCATGAGTTGTCACCACTCATGGAGAATGTGCTGTTTAAAATAGTGTATTCAACCATCCTTCACAGAATGCCCTACATGCTGCAGTACATACAACATTGTTAATAGCAATGTATACTATACCTCCCACTCTGGAATGATTGTTTCAGATACAAATAACAATAACTGTGTTTCTCTGCTGACACCCTTATATTGGAGTTGTATAAACTGCCTCCAAGATTTGTAGCATTTTCTTTAGTACGCTATTATTTGTTTTAATTTTCTCTCTCCAGGACAATGCTTGCAAAACTCTTATGGTAATTAATTGAAGGTACCATTGTCCCTTCAGTTCCTACAATGAAATTATTTTGTTCGTAAAATGCTGTTGTGATTTTTTTCACTATCAATGACCAGTATTTTTAAAGGTGCTTTTGTATCTTACACACTGGGCTGTCCCACTCTAATCACTAGGCAGCTGAATCTGAACGGCAAAAACAAAATAATTAATGTCCTCGCTTTCAAAAAAAATCTTCCGTGGCCTTCATAGAAACTTAGAGTGCTTATGATTCTGACAGGCATTACAGAGAGTGCAGTGAGACAGCTAATTAATCTCACTTTTTCCTTTTCTTCTCTGTTCTTTTCTCTTTTAACACATTATGGACACGGCTGCTGTAATTAATGGTTCAAATTTCGTGTTTTAATCATCCTCGATGTAAAGGCTTCTTCTCAAATTCACCGGCAATTCTTTTTAGTCAACCATCATGAATTTGCAACTCTTGTTCCTTTTTGCTGTTGGTAGAAACAATATTTCACTGTTTATCTTCTTAATCTCCTATCAAGCCATCTGTTATGTTTGTGACTGCCACAAAACAATGTTATCTCGCACCCTCGTCGTAAGTGGTATCACACATCCACTATAGTTATACATCATCCAAACAATAAGAGCATCAGAACTGTTCATAACGGAGCGGAGTAGTTTCATGAGGTGAAGCAGACTCTCAAGGTAAACTGATGGATCAGTCAATCCTATGAAACGCACGTATTTGGAAGACAAACCCTTTTTCAGAACAAAATTGGTCCCAATGCTCTACCTGCAAGTCAAATAAGATTCTTTACATGTTCAACATTGCTGTCTGTTATTTTTAATCAATAGTCCAGAACGAAAAATAAAATTCCAGTTGTCCATTTTATAACCTTGTCTACGACATTACTATCTTCTGTTCTCTAGCTTATCTGTTTAACTTTACTCTTCTGCCATTTAAGATTTTATCACCCAAGATGAGTTTTCTTTTCCAGTTCAAAATTGTATTGCTTCATACTTCTGCACATTCAAGTGAAAGCGATACCCATCTGTCTGGACTTTCATCTGTCTTAAGATTTTGGTTAAAAATCTTCTTTTGCCAAGCTTTTGGCCAACCACACTAATACGTGCTTGTGTAACTTTTGGTAACAACCCCGCAGAATGCTTTGGAACATTTCACTATTCTCAAAGCAGTACCAAAAATTATACGACCAGATGCTGCTGCATCCTTAGATCCTTATTACATGTGGTCATATTTTAATTTTGATACCAATAGATGTTAGTTTTATCTCAGTTTCCAAGACCACAACTTGATACATAATGGTCATCGCTGCAGAACTTGCATGTATCTAGGACAAAAAAGCAGGCAGGAAAATAGCTTTACTGAAACTATCCATGCCGAAAACTGCCTTTTCCAAAAGCTCTTTTCTTTAGAGCACTACAAGGCTATTAAAACAAAAACTTCACATCATCTTAAAAGTTTCTTCCCCAGGCAGTTAACCTGATCAACCATTTTAGTTAGCCCCCACCACCCACTCTATCTTTTGCCCTCCCCCCCCCCCCCATCAACGCAATGCAATGTAAGCACCTTAAATCACTTTTATAATGCAGTGGTGACCCATTTCCTGGCACATCCGAACCGGCTCACAATTAGCCAGCTTTCCGGCTATGGGAGATAGCCTACGGGGGTTTGCGAGCACAGAGCTTTGGAGCCTCTGCGCCACGGGGGGCAGGTTGAGGGAGACTTAAAAGTGAGGCTGAGGATTTCGAATAAAGTTTTTCCTTCGACTGCAGTTACCGACTCCGTGTCGTAATTTTAGCGCTGCATGTAGCACACCGCTACAATTGGTGACCCCGACGGTCCAAACGATTTTTGGACCAGAAATGACCGACGCCGCCTCTGTTCATGCGGTTTCATTGAAACTGCCGGGTTTCTGGACACAGCGACCGAACCTATGGTTCCAGCAAGCCAAAGCCCAATTCCACGTTCGCCAGATGACCTCAGAAGACATCCGCTACTACTACGTGGTGAGCTCCCTCCCAGGTCGCGGAGTTCGTCCAGTCGCCCCCGGCAGACGGCAAGTACATGGAATTCAAAGCCCTGCTCCTCAGGACTTTCGGACTCTCACGGCGCGAGCGGGCTACCCATTTACTGCACCTGGATGGCTTGGGCGACAGACCTCCTTCAGCTTTAATGAATGAGATGTTGTCTCTAGCCGACGGACACACGCCCTGCCTCATGTTTGAGCAGGCATTCCTGGAGCAGCTGCCCGAGGACATACGCCTGCTGCTGTCCGACGCGGATTTCAGTGACCCCCGGAAGGTGGCAGCCTGGGCGGACTTGCTGTGGAACGCCAAAAAGGTGAGCGGGGCGTCCATCGCACAGATCTCCCAGCCACGCTCCCGGCAGCAAACCAGTCCAGGCCCGGCCGCAGAGCCCGCCAACCCCCGGCCCAATGAACACTGGTGCTTCTACCACCAGCGGTGGGGCGCAGAAGCCCGCCGTTGTCACCCGCCCTGCAAGTTCCCGGGAAACGCCAGGGCCAGCGGCCGCTGATGGCTACAGTGGCTGGCCATCGGGATAGCCTCCTGTATGTGTGGGTCAGAAGGTCGGGACGCCGGTTTTTGGTCAACACTGGTGCCGAGATCAGCGTTTTACCTCCGACGAGTTACGACACCCGCAGCAGGGCACCGGGGCCCCCCTTGAGGGCCGTGAACGGCAGCACAGGAAGGACCTATGGCACCCGTCAGGTGCAGCTACAGTTCGGCTCCAGCCAGTTCACGTGGGACTTTATACTGGCCGCCGTAGCCCAACCGCTTCTGGGTGCGGATTTTTTGTGGGCTCACAGCCTACTGGTCGACCTGCCCAGGAAGAGACTGGTACACGCCGAGACCTTTCAGACGTTCTCCCTGGGTGAAGCCCAGTTGCTGGCCCCTCACCTCGGCTCCATCACGCTGTCCGACAACTACTTCACCAGCGTCCTGGCGGATTTCCCATTGGTTCTGGCACCGCAGTTCACGGCAGCCATGCCTCGACACGGCGTACAGCACCACATCCCGACCCAGGGACCACCCCTCCACGCCTGTGCTCGGCGGCTTCCCCCGGACAAGCTCCGACTGGCGAAGAAGGAGTTCCAGAGGATGGAGGAATTGGGGATCATCCGGCGGTCCGACAGCCCATGGGCCTCCCCCCGCACATGGTGCCCAAAGCGACGGGAGGCTGGAGACCGTGCGGCGACTACCGCAGGCTGAACAAGGCTACCACACTGGACCGCTACCCTGTGCCGCACATTCAGGACTTTGCAGCAAACCTGCAAGGTGCACGGATCTTCTCCAAGCTAGACCTTGTCCGAGGGTACCATCAAATCCCGATGCATCCTGACGACGTCCCCAAAACGGCTCTCATCACCCCGTTTGGCCTTTTTGAGTTCCTCCACATGCCGTTCGACCTGAAGAATGCTGCACAGACGTTCCAGCGGTTCATGGACACGGTGGGACGGGACCTGGACTTCGCGTTCATCTATTTGGATGACATCCTCATAGCCAGCAGCAGTCATCAGGAGCATCTGTCCCACCTCCGTCAACTCTGCGCCCGACTGAGTGAGTATGGTCTTACAATCAACCCCGCCAAATGCCAGTTCGGACTCGATACCATTGACTTCCTGGGCCACAGGATTACTAAAGACGGGGCAACCCCTCTGCTCGCTAAGGTAGATGCGGTCTGCCACTTCCCCCGACCCACCACGATCAAAGGCCTTCAGGAATTCGTAGGTATGGTCAATTTCTACCACCGCTTCCTCCCTTCAGCTGCCCGGATCATGCGCCCACTGTTCGCCCTGATGTCGGGTCCGAGCAAGGATATTACCTGGGACGAGGAGTCCACCGCCGCTTTCGTTCAAATGAAGGAAGCTTTGGCGAACGCCGCAATGCTAGTACATCCCAGAATGGACACCCCTACTGCCCTCACAGTGGACTCATCTAACACGGCAGTCGGTGGGGTGCTGGAGCAACTCATCGTAGGTCGCTGGCAACCCCTGGAGTTTTTCAGCAAACACCTGCGGCCACCCGAGCTCAAGTACAGTGCTTTCGACCAGGAACTGTTGGCACTCTACCTGGCAATCCGGCATTTCAGGTACTTCCTAGAAGGTCGGCCCTTCACCGCGTTCATGGACCACAAACCGCTTACCTTTGCGTTTACGAAAGCGTCCGACCCCTGGTCATCCTGCCAGCAATGCCACCTGTCCTACATCTCTGAATACACGACGGATGTCTGGCACGTCTCGGGTAAGGACAATGTCGTGGCGGATGCGCTCACTCACCCTACCGTTCATGCCCTTTCCCAAGGGGTAGACTTTGAGGCCCTGGCAGAGGCACAGCAGGCAGATGAGGAGATTCCGAGTTACAGAACCGCAGTCTCCGGTTTGCAGCTCCAGGACCTCCCCATAGGCCCGGGTGAGAGGACTCTACTCTGTGACGTCACCACCGGCCAGCCCCGTCCCGTCGTCCCGACAGCCTGGCGGCGCCGTGTTTTCGACTCCATTCATAACTTGGCGCATCCCAGCAGGTTCGTTTGGCACGGACTCTGCAAACAGGTCAGTGAATGGACCAAAACGTGCATGCACTGCCAGACGGCCAAGGTGCAGCGGCACACCAAAGCCCCACCGCAGCAGTTCCATCCCGCCCACCGGCGTTTTGACCACATTCATGTGGATATTGTGGGCCCCCTGCCAGTGTCGCGTGGAGCGCGGCACCTCCTGACTATCGTGGACCGGTTCACAAGATGGCCAGAGGCGGTCCCGCTCACCGACACCATCTCTGAATCTTGCGCCCGAGCCCTGATCACCACCTCGATATCTCGCTTTGGTGTACCGGCCCACATTACCTCCGACAGAGGCACCCAGTTCACCTCCAGCCTATGGTCAGCTATGGCCAGCCTTTTGGGGACTCAGCTGCACCACACCACTGCCTGCCACCCACAGTCGAACGGGCTAGTGGAGCGTTTCCACCGTCACCTGAAGTCGGCCCTCATGGCCCGCCTGCGAGGAGCCAACTGGGCGGATGAGTTTCCCTGGGTCCTACTCGGCATCCGCACAGCACCCAAGGACGACCTGCACGCCTCGTCGGCCGAGTTGGTATACAGCGTGCCCCTGGTCGTCCCCGGGGAGTTCCTACCAGCCCCACGGGAGCAAGAGGAAGATCCCGCAGCAGTCCTGGGCAGACTACGCGAGAAGCTCGGTAACCTGGCCCCCATACCCACTTCACAGCACGGGCGGAACCCGACCTGCGTACCCAAAGACCTACAGAACTGTAAGTTTGTGTTTGTACGAAGGGGCGGGCATCGGCCACTGCTGCAGCGGCCATATGAGGGGCCATTTATGGTGCTCCGGAACAACGGGTCCATGTTCGTGCTGGACGTTGGGGGGAAAGAGGAGGTTTTCTCGGTGGACTGACTCAAACCGGCCCACGTGGACCTGGCGCAACTGGTCGAGTTTCCGGCACCTCGGCGCAGAGGCCGACCTCCCAAGCAGGTTCCGGCCCAGACTGTGGACATTGGGGGGTGTATCGCCTGTTCTCGGAGGGGGGGGTTATGTGGCGACCCATTTCCTGGCACATCCGAACCGGCTCACAATTAGCCAGCTTTCCGGCTAAGGGAGATAGCCTACGGGGGTTTGCGAGCACAGAGCTTTGGAGCCTCTGCGCCACGGGGGGCAGGTTGAGGGAGGCTTAAAAGTGAGGCTGAGGATTTCGAATAAAGTTTTTCCTTCGACTGCAGTTACCGGCTCTGTGTCGTAATTTGAGCGCTGCATGTAGCACACCGCTACAGTTTGCATTTTAAATACAAGCTGGTATTTATGTAATTATGTGCATTTTTCCTTATCTGTACTTTAACCTTGAACTTTTTCATATAATTCTTTATAATAACATAAAACCATAAGCTGACTTTTAATTGCTCTCAGCCCCATTCCCCTGTCTTTTCCCCATAACCTTAGGCGTCCTTACTAATCAAGAACTTATCACCCTCTGCTTTAGATCAACCCAATGGCTTGACCTCCACAGCTGTCTGTGGCAGTGAAGTCCACAGATTCACCACCCTCGGGCTAAAGAAATTCTTCCTCATCTCTGTTCTAAAGGGATGTGCTTCTGTTCTGAGGCTGTGCCCTCTGGTCCCTACAGAGGACAGTAAAATCAGTGAGAGGGTCACCAGGTGTGACTCCCTCCCTCTAACTTGTGACAGTCACCTGGAGCATTATTGACAAAGGGCCGAAAGCATTGTAGAGGATCCCCACCACCCATCTCACTACCATCAGGAAGGAGGTACAGGAGCATCAGGATGAGGATTACCAATCTGGGTTACAGCTTCATCCCTCGGGCTGTGAGACTAATGAATATCACCAAAGTCTCTTCACTGGGACAACAAAATGGTCACTGTTTACCTCTGCTGTGCACTACGTGCACTTTGAATTACAGTTTATTACCTCACTTGTGATAATACTTTGCATTATGTGCCATGTGACTGTTTTGTAGGTGCACCATTGTCTAGAGGAAGGTTGTTTCATTTGGTTGTATATAGTTATAGTCAGCTGACAATAATCTTGAACTTGGGCCGAGATGCCCTACTGTAGGAAGCATCCTCTCCACACCCAGTCTATCTAGGCTTTTCAACATTCTTCTAAACTCCAGTGAGCCATCAATCACTCTTCATACATTAACCCTTTCATTTCCAGGATCAGTCTCAGGAACTTCTTCTGGACCCTCTCCAATGCCAGCACATCCTTTGTTAGATAAGGGACCCAAAACTGCTCACAATACTCCAAGTGCAGTCTGACCAAAGTCCTATAAAGTCACAGCTCGTGCAGACCAGACTCAATAGGTCTAACGACTTAATTCTGCTCCTATGTGGTCTATCTTATGGTCTTACAACTGCTGAATGTTGTTGTTTTATATTACCTATTGCACCCTGACCAGCACACCTCAACAACATCCCTACATGTGCAAATATACAAAGTCCTAATATATGCAAATGTACAATTTGCAGAAGTATTAGGCACAAACAGTATATATAGCTAGGATGCACAGTACTCTTGCACAGTCCTGTAGTAATTTAATGTATTGCACTGTACAGCTGCCACACAAAAAAAAACAAATTTCATGACATACCCGGTATGTGAGTGATGATAAACCTGATTCTGATATGGGTCTCTATTGCAGACTGAGAGTGGGAAGGGGG
The DNA here is from genome assembly GCF_030144855.1 of Hypanus sabinus. Taxonomy (NCBI): domain Eukaryota; kingdom Metazoa; phylum Chordata; class Chondrichthyes; order Myliobatiformes; family Dasyatidae; genus Hypanus; species Hypanus sabinus. The sequence goes on along the minus strand of NC_082722.1, from coordinate 58,696,690 downwards.
CAGAGAGGGAAGAGTCATGGTTGGGAAAAGGGGATTGAAGAGGGGAAGGTAGCACCAGAGAGACATTCTGTAAAGATCAATAAACCAAATGTTTGAAATCAAATGACCTTGCCTGGCGTCTCGGGGCTAAGTGTGACTGCACGTGTGTCACCCCAACTACCCGGCACCTCCCCTCTGCCACCTGGCCCACACCCCTCCCACAGCACTCTACTCTAACCATTCCCAATATTCTTTACTCCTGCCAGATTTACAAACTCGTTTTCTGCTCCATATTGACAAATACAGTGCCCTGCAGAAGCCTTAGGCACATCTGCCTAGCTAGGGTGCCCAAGACTTTTACACAGTACTGTATATGGTGAATAAAGTTAATCCTTGATCCTTGAAATTAATTTTCTCATACAGATATCTTTTGTGAAATATCAACCATGTGACGTCCAGCATGGATTGCTACTCTTACCGTTTCACAGAAGCTTTGCTATAGCACCAGTTTTCATGATGTTCTTCATGCTATAAATTTAAACTTCACAATTCCCAAGCACCCCAGGTGAAATTTCCAGGAAGATCTGCGCAGGGGCAAATTCTGACAATGATCGAGTTTGTAACTGCATGTTGATCATGACTGTAATAAAATTAAAGCCGTACCAGATAATCAAAGTAATGAAGTCTGGATGACTTCATGTGTTAGGTCAATCACAATCTCACTTTTACACAAATGCAGTTTTAGAGATGAGCCTTGTGACATTATCTCCACTATTTTTCATCCCAAAACCCTAAAGATTACGTGCTTTATGTAGCACAAGTGGTTTGTAGTAAAAATGTTTGTGTGACATTACTTAATGAGTTAGAGGATATGCAGATTACATCACATAGAATGACATTGGGGCATTGCTGCTTTCAATTGCATATCTAAATGTAAAAACAGAGACTTGAAACGTTTGAGGAATTAAGAATATTGTCTAATAGTTGCAATTTGCAATGGGTTAATCACTTTCTGGTTTACGTGGAGCTTCTTATTTCCAAAGCAGTTTAAAACAAACAAGTCATAATAAATGGTTTGCAGATTATTAACGTGCAAGTGACTGACAACAAAAAACAATGAATGAATGCTTACTCTGGTAGGACGATGTATCAGAATCAGGTTTACTGTCACTGTCATGATATGCGAAGTTTATTGTTTTGTAGCAGCAGTATCATGAAAGGACGTAAAATTACTACAAATTGCAAACTAGTTACTGTAAGTAGTACAAGACTAAAGGAATAATGAGGTAGCATTCATGGGTCAAAGACACAGATGAGCCTGAGTAGCATAGCTTCTTCCAGAGCACAAATAGTGGGTTCTATTTCCACTCCAAACAAATTCTAGGCTGATCCTCAGTGATTATTAAGATTGCAGCATACTTTCACGGTCCATCTATTAGATGAGATTTTAAACTGATTGGTTTCTTGAGTAAACATATAAAAAGTACCAGGATACAACAAAGACCTCTCCCAGGATCTTCTCCCATTGTCCTGGCCAATACTTGTTTCCTCATCCAAATGCGCTTTAACAGATTGGCCAAGTATTTCCTGACAGAACAATAGTTTTGTTTGCAGTTAGCCTGTGCAGATCTCTCGTTGAAAAGTTACAAGTAGAAGTAATCCTAATTCTTCAGCCACACTGTACAAGGTAGAACTCATCACACAGCATGCTCAAGCTGCTCACACAGAAGGCTGAAAGAATTCTCAGCCTCTTAAGAAAACACCTCAGCACCATGTCAAATCCTATCAAAGGTTCTGAGTAACCCTGGCATTACAAAGCATTCAAGCACATTTAAAAGTATATTAATAATATTTCTGCTTTAATTAAAGTATCAACAGCATTTAACAAATATAAATTAAATTATCCATGATTTACTCTTGTACATTTCAGCTATCCCTGTCCTTTGAACAGAGGGAGCTAATCATTATGCAGCAGGTTAAATTTGGCACAGGTACTGCACGCATATTACCAGCAATACTGCTGAGATACTGAATGAAATGTAGGTTTTCACAACAAAAACAGTGGCATTTTATGTTTAAGAGAAAATATAACAACTCATTTACTCAGCACCAAAAAAATAGAACACTAAACACAATAAAAATCCTTCATGCAATTTTCTTGTCACTTCAGACCAGCCTCTTAAAGTAAACCCCAACCAGACGTCAGTGGTTATGAATTCTGTACGTTTACACCAATTACATCACCCTCCCCCCAGAATCCACTAAAACCGACTCTGTGAGCCTGTCTGTCTTCGGACCTCTGTTCCATAGGCAGAGGAACAGTAGGTACCTCTGGCTCTTCCAGAGCTGTGTTGATGTGCTCATGGTCAAGTCATGATAGGCAGGAGCATGGTAGCAGAATCATGTAAATTTTGGTGGGCCGGTTTAAGGCAATCCTTCTTATCTCTGATAGAACTCCATTCTCTCTGTTCCAAAACACAAAACAGAAGATTGTAAGAGGGCCTAAGAGGATGTCAGTGTGCATTATGGTGGATGAAAACAGACACAGTGGAATGTGGGTCAACAGGAACCCAAGAGTGCTGTACCCCATGATGGGAGGTAGGAATAGGTGCAAAGGAACTGACCTGAGGAGGGCAGAATGCTGTTGAGAGGCTCACCAGGCAGTCATGGCATCAGAAATAAAATCCCCTGGCACTCGTAAAGGCTGCCTGTGTACCAATCCTGCAATGGATGACTGCAGGTCCTTTTTTGGAGCTGTTCTGAGCCCCTGCAGGATCCATAGGAGAAGATCATGCCAACATTCATCCGTCAAGGAAGCCCTCAATACAGCCTTTAAGGAGCAGTGACACCGCTCGCATAGGCTACTGGGCTACAGGTGATACGCTGTGTGATGTAGCCTAACACTGATGATCTGATATGAATTGGGGACCAAGGTCAGACAAAATCTCAGATGGGGTGCCAAACCAAGAAACCCAGGTGCTGATGAATGCCTGAGCCACAGCAGTGGGCCTCGTCGATGGTAGAGAGACAACCCCTGTCCACCTGGTGGTTTGGTCCACCATGGCAAGGAGGTGCATGAAACCGTGGGGGGGAGGGGCAGGCGGAGGGAAGTGTATCAACAAGGTCCACATTGACATGGTCAAACCATTGCTCAGGCACCTGGACATGACCGTTAGTTTTTGCCTGCTGACGTTCCACACAGGCTGCAATCCAATCACACACGTCCTTTCTAAGGGCATACCATACAAAATTTAGTGCAACCTGTTTCTGTGAGGCCTTCCGGCCCGGATGCAAGAGGCCATGTTTGGAGTCAAAAAACAGTCCGTTTCTAGTTTGCAGGCACATTGGAACGAGGACGACTGATTGAAAATTCCCACAACAGAGAAACCCCAGCTTCTCCGAATTTAATGTCAGCCAACCACAGGCCTACAACTGCTATTCTGTAAGCACGGTCCTCTGGGTCAGCAGCTCCATCTGCTGCCATGTTGGCATAGTCAACCCCTATGTATATCGCCTCAAAGGCTGGCCATGAGAAGCAATCAACCGTGGCATTATTGTTCCCCCTGAAATGCCGTACATCAGTTGTGAACTCTGATATGTAGGCCAATTGTCATTGCTGCACTGCAGACCGAGGGTCTGATGTTTTGGCCATCACGTGCATGAGGTGTTTTTGGTCAATGAATGCTGCAAAATGGTGAACCTCTAGAAGAAAACAGAAATGGCAGACAGTCAGATAAAGTTCAAGAAACTCACAGTCACACATGCTTAACTTCCTTTTGGGAGATGGTGCTGTCAACTGAGGAAGGTGAGAGGCTGCCACACACCTCAAACCAACTGTTCACGGAGAACACCCAGAGCATAGTTTGAAGCTTTAGTTGTAATAGCTACAGGTGTATTAGAGAGCAGGTGCACCAGTAAGGTCACATTGTAAAGGGGTTGTTTGGTATCATCAAATGCCCTGGTCACGTCCATTGACCGGTCAAGCACGTGGCTAACGGTATTGCCTCTAAGCACACTATGCAGGGGGAGCACGAGTTCAGCACCTCGCAGAATGAAACTGTGATAGAAATTTACCATACCCAAAAACTCCTGTCTTTCTTTCTGTAGTGTGGGGTGGTGGGAAATCCGTAATAGTAGCTTGTTCTGATGGGAGAGCTTTCATACGTTCTACGAGATGCGATGGCCGAGAAAGTCATTGGTTGACAACTCAGACTAGCATTCAGCAGGGTTAATACACAACCCGTGTTGGCTTAAGTGCTCAAAAAGTGTGCAGAGATGAGATGCATGTTCGGATTTGGATGCACAGGTGACCAGCGTGCCATCCAGATAAATGTAAAGAAAATCTAAGACTCTAAACACAGAGTCCATTAGCTGTTGAAAAGTTTGTGCTACTTTCTTCAGCCCAAATGGCATACACAGAAATGCAAAGAGCCCAAACAGAGTTATTACAGCCATTTTGGGAATGTTCTCCATGCATGCTGGCACCTGGTGGTAGCCCCCAACTAGACCAACTTTCAAAAATGTGACTAAATGTGCTGAAAAGAATTGGATGAGCAGGACCAGGTAACGATCTGGGTCGGTGGCTTCTTTAAGGCATCAGCAATCACCACGTAGGCAGCAACCACCATCAGACTTGGGACCATGTGGAGGGCTTAAGTCCAGAGGGCATTCGACCAGCTTACAATGTCAAGCCTTTCCATGTTGACAAACTCGGCCTTCAGCTTTTCTGTGTCCATTCTATGTACGCAGGCAAGGATTAGCAGGTCAGTTGTACAAGTGCGGTGCTTCACACCACGTTTTGTGACTCTAGTTGAGAATGTGAGCTTGGTGAGATTTGGGAATTCATCCAGCATTCGAGTAAACTCATGTGTGGTGGTGCATGCACTTGACAGAGTCATTGTGGGGAACCTACTGGGGGAGCAGGGTAATGACCCCAAGTTCTTGACATCCACAAGCCAGCAGATCTTAAAATTGACTAATACAGTAGTTCTTGGGTGCACAGGAAAGCTGAACAGAGCAGAAGTATAGCCACTTTGCCCAGGACAAAGTCCCACGTGTAACTTCGCCACTGAAGCAAAACATCCCCGTCGTGTCCCATAGATCTGCTGTTGGTGGCCTCCAGTAAGGTTTCGTTGCTCTCTGCCTTCTCATCAATAGGCAATGCTTACAGCACCCTCATTTGAGCACTCGTGTCACACAAGGAAGCTTTGCCCTGAAAGGGTATCCATAATGAACAGTAGATGACCCTGGCAGCTGGGACCCAGTGTTCACAGACCTCTAATGTCCTCTGATGACATTGTCAAAGCTGCAAGGTGGTTGGCAATTCCTAGCGTCCTCATCATCATCAGCATTCTTACCAAAGCAAGCGTGTTAAAAGCATAGGCTCAGCATAATCAGTTTAGAAAGAAATTGATGCTTGCGGTAGAAACCCTGCATCAGGACTGAGAGTGGAGAGACAAGAAGGCCGGCAGAGAGGGCAAAAACTGGAGTAGCAAGAAAGGATTCTGAGGTGACTGACAGATTGAGGGGGGGGGGGTGCAAGTTGACAGGCAGGCAGGGGAGATGAGCGGGGTGGAGTTATAAGACAGTTGCAAGTAAATGAGAGACGGAGACAGACAAAGTGGAAAAAAGAAAAAGAAGAATGGAGCAAGGTGGGGAAAGAGGAATGTGAAGATGGAAGACAGCTGTTGGAGGGAGGTGAACAGGAATACAAAGCAATATCAGAGCTGGATAGATGAGAACGGGTACCATTACAAGAGAGAAGAGAGAGGTGAACAACAATCGGTATATTAGATCATAGGTTCTCGATTGCAAGGGGTTAAGTAGAGAGAAGGTTGGAGAATGGGGTTGAAAAGACATCAGCCATGATTGAATGGCAGAGCAGACTCAATGGGCTGTAAAACCTAATTCTGCTCCTATATACTAATGTCTTACAAGCTCAGTATTTTTTCAATCATTCCATTGGTCACACAGCATCTTTCCACATATATAGTTGCCAATCAGCCAGAATCCTCATGTAGAGGACCATGTTATTTAGTATTTATGCCTGTGAAAACATAGCATGGCTCTCTTACAATTTTAAAAACAACATATGTACCATGATCAGAACAGTTACTTTAACACATTTTGACAAGACATTGTACTTTCAAAATTGTCATTGTTTCCTTTAGGACTGACTGCAGCATCGGTTCTACCTGATGGTGGAATTTGTCACTCAGAGGCTGAAATCTCCTCCTTACACTTAACCTGTTCAGCATGCATTGATTCAGCCCCAATTGTTATAGCAATTTCAATAAGATTTTACCAGGAATGTCATCGGATTTCAAGCATCTCTTCAGCCTGCATGGAATGCACCCTACTGATCAAAGTATTAACAAGGTACCTCAATCACATTCATTACTTTTTTCTTAGAAATATAGTAGTCAAATCATGAACTACAACAAACTGCTAAAACTGAAGTTGACTAAAACGCAAATGAAACCAGTTTTGCTTCAGTGGTAGCAGAGAAGCAGCAAGTTGTAACTTCCCAGCCTTTTGAAAGCACAGTCTGGGCTGAGGCTTCCATGCTGTGCTAGGATAATTCTGCCTTGTTGGAGGTACCAGCACTTATACAAACCATAGATCAAGGCCCCTTTAGTCCTCTCTAGAACTCATGAAAACAAAAGAAGAAGCATTCGGGATTCTTTCTATTAGCATAGCCGAATTTAAACCTCAACCTGAAACAGATTATCTGGTACTTTATTCAAGTGTAGGGAGCCTGCTGGTTGAATATTGATTGTCACATTACAAATGTGACTGCATTTTGAATTCATGGCAGGCATATAAAATGTAAATTTTATATTTTGATCAATTAATGAAAGGAATTAATTAGTCCTTGCTCAGCCAATAAAACATTTCCTTGGAATTAATAATCTAATTTTACAATAAGATGAAATGAAGGACTGACCTAATAAATGTTAACAGTAATGTCATCCCATGTCTTTCAATAATAGAACATTACTCCGGCCTTTGAAGGAAATATTTTTGGGGGTGTATACATAAATCAAGTGGTCTTGGAGCTCTTCAGTTCTTGATGGATTTAGAGATGTACTTATTAAGACTCTGCAGAGAACCCACCAGTAATTTCATTACACACAACAAAAAATGTGCAGAAGACACTTTCAAACTCAAAGGGTAAAATAGAGTAAATTCAAACAGGCTTTTTCCACTGAGGTAGGGAGGGACTACAAACAGAGATCATGGTTGAAAGGTGAAACATTTAAGGGGAACAGGAGGGGAAGCTTCTTCACTGAGAAGTTCATGAGTGCGTGGAATGTGCTGCAGGCACAAGTGGTCCATGCAAGCTCGAGTTCAATGTTTGAAAGAAGTCTGGATAGGTACATGGATAGTAGGGAATATGGAGGGCTACGGTGTCAGTGTAGGTTGTTGGGAGCAGACAGCTTAAACAGCTTTCCATATGGAAGAGGTGGGCGTTGAGCCTGTTTCTGTGCTGTACTTCTCCAGACTCTGCTAGTTCCTCGCTGAACCTTGCTGAAGATGAACCTCAACTACAATAAGGATCTCCCCAATGCACACTCTTTGATCACATTTGTTTATGATTGTTTTCTGGCTGTTTTTGAAATTCTACAACTAATGCATTTACATTGGACAACTCTACAGGTAGTGATGCGATGTATGATAATGAAGGATATTAACAAATTAGATGGGGTTTTAGTTCCTGAAATTTTTATTAGCTGATATAGAGTTTTTAATTCCAAATTTATTTAATTAGGTCAATTTAAATTCCGTAGTTGCCCCTGTGAAATTCAAACTCACATCTGAATCAAGAGCCTGGGATCCTTGCACTGTATTTAAACTCCTGAAGCATTCTCAAACTTTCCCGACTACTCACCATGACTTGTTCCACATTCCTTTATTACAAGGCTTTTGCTGTAATACCAAACAAGAGAAAATCTGCAGATGCTGGAAATCCAAGCAACACACACAAAATGCTGCAGGAACCCAGCAGGCCAGGCAGCATCCATAGAAAAGAGTACAGTCAACGTTTTGGGCCAAGACCCTTCAGCAGGATGGGAGAAAAAATGATGAGGAGTCACAGTTGGAAGGTAGGGGTAGAGGAGGAAGAAACACATGGTGATAGGTGAAACTGGGAGCTCCTGGTATAGATTTGTGTACAACCATGAGACTCAATCTAGATTGGGAGAGAACTCTCAGAGCACCTATGCTTCATCTGCCAGAAAAAAAATGGGATCTCCCAGTGGCCACCCATTTAATTCCACCTCCTATTCTTATTCCGACATGTCCATCCACGGCCTTCTCCAGTGTCATGATGAGGCCACACTTAAGTTGGAGGAGCAACTCTTTATATTCCATCTCGGTAGCCTCCAATCTGATGGCATGAACATTGATTTCTCGAATTTCTGGTAATGCCTCCCCCCTACTCTACTCCCTGTTCCCTTTTCCCTCTCAAACCTTATCTCTTTGCCTCCCCATCATCTCCCTCTGGTGCTCTTCCCCCTTTTACTTTCTTCTATGGCCTTCTGTCTGGTCCTATCAGATTCTCCCTTCTCCAGCCCTGTATCTCTTTCACCAATCAACTTCCTAGCTGTCTACTTCACCACTCCCCCCCCCCCAGTTTCACCTATCACCTTGTGTTTTGTCCTTTGCTCCCTCGACCATCTAATCCTGACTCCTCGTCTATTTCTCTCCAGTCCTGCCGAAGGGTCCTGGCCCGAAACATCAAGCAATTCTAACCTGCATTATTAAGGCAACAACACAATCAAAATTTCTGTCTTCAAGCACAGCAAGTACAGTTAAGAGTCCTTAAAGTCATATTACAGACTTTGACAACACAATAAAACAACCAAACGCTATTAAAGTAATAAACAGAATTTATAACTTCAGATATGTTGCATTGAGTTTGACCTCCATTATAAATTGGTGTGGTCTCTGACACTTGCAGTCATAGAGTTCCTGCTGTGTTATAAATCACCGTAGCCAGGCAGCCGTTTTTGATGTGCAAAGATGGCAGCAAGAATTAGTAAGCTGTTTGAGTTGGAAACCTATGTCATATTCTGGAAATGTCCAGAAATTTGATTATACAACATGTTTTTTCCCAGACACTGAAGGATGACAAGCAAGTGTTCAGTTATCACCAGATTGAGACCACTCACTAAAGCACCTGTAGTAAACAACAACACAAAGGTGAAACCCTGTGAGTCCTTCCGCTTATTCTGAACAGAAGCCATTTCAGAACTTGAGTGACCCTGACTGCAGGAAGCATGACTTTCTCAGGTTCACAAAAGGCAAGAACTTCCACAGGGTAATTAAATATTTTACTCAGCAGATTGGAAGGTGGGAGAAGTATTTTCCCCCTTGACCACCCACTACAACCAACCTCTGCTCTTCAACTCTTTTATATGAGCTGTTCTTACTGATGACACCAGCCATATCTACAGTGGTGCGGAAGTGATATAGCATAGGTCACCTGCTCACATTTACCATTATGCTTGGGGACAGAGTTGGACACAACAGATTTCTAGTCCCCTGTCTCTATCGAATGTTTACACTTGGGTGCCTTCCAGCTGTCATGAATCAGGACAGACTAGGATCAAATGTGGTATTTAAAGTCTGCTTATTAAACTTGAAACTTGCCTTGTCTCCATGCTACACAGGAAATCCATTGGTTTGACATGTCAGCAGAGGAATTTGAGTGCCTTAGGTTAAATATTGAGGGACACAATACACATTCTTGTCATATTCAGTATAACGGGTGGTACAGAGACTAAAGGTTTAAATCACCACTGAGTGAAAATCTTAGATTTTCCAGTGGAATATAAAATATCTGTCAAATGAATCAGAAATCACAGCATTAACACCACCAGAAACATCATGAAAGCAAAACAAAAGGAAGATTATAATTGGTCTACGGTGCACTGAAGTTTAAGAAGAGGCAATCAGTCAAATCTACTTGGCTGTTGAAGGTGTGAAATACAACCCAATTTAATGTTATAAATATAAATTTAAAAAGATGCCAACCATTTCATGAAATCACTTGGGTATTTCTGACAGGAATTACAATTTCCATGGAAAATGCATTGTGATTAAGCCAAGTTTCACCAATAGCTTCCTTTCATCCCAAGCGTGGCATAAATAAATCAAAAACTCAGCATTCTCTGTCCCCATTCCTAAAGTTTCAAATAAATATTCATTTGCTCTCAACTTCTGAAATGCTCAGACCTTCCACTGGCTGGCCAAGCTGCTCAGCCACATCAGTCACCTGTTACCTTAGCCCCCTCTCACTTGCAGCAAGTTGCCATTGGCAACCTTTCTATGACAAATCACCTAGCAGCACAGGGCGTTTCCAGGTGATCCAGGCAGGACCCAATCCTAGAACAACTGTGACAACTAACCAGGAATACTGACCATTCAAGACACTGAATGTTTGAGCTCATGCATTTCAAACCCAATCAAAAGTTGTAACAAGTACAAAAGAATGCCATTCTTTATAAATTATTTTAAAAAAGACATTTAAGCTTACCAGGAAACCTGGACCTTGATGGGATGAACATCAATTTCTCTAAGTTCCAGTAATTTTTCCCCTCCCCACCTCCCTCTTCTTCAATTCCCAACTCTTAACTTTTCTCTTCATCTATTTCCCACTTCTCCTTGGTGCCCCTTCTTCTTCCCTTTCTCCCATGATTCACTTTCCTCTCCTATTAGATTCCTCCTTCGTCAGCCCTTTACATTTCCACCTATCACCTCCCAGTTTCTAACTTAATTTCCATCCCCCCCCACACACCTCACCATGCTTCACCAATCACTTTTTAGTCTGTACTCATACCCCACCCTCTAACTTCTTATGCTGGCTTCTCCCCCCTGCCTTTCTAGTCCTCGGTGTGAAGCATCGACTGTTCATTCCATTTCACAGATGTTGTGTAAACCGCTGGGTTCCTCCAGCATTGTGTGTGTGCATGTTAATTACCTAGGAAATAATTAATTTCATTGACATCAACCCAATCAACACACACAAACTGCTGGAGGAACTCAGCAGGCCAGGCAGCATCTATGCAAAGGAATACAGTCGTCATTTCAGGCCAAGACGCTTCCTCATGATCAAAAGTCCTGAGGAAGGGTCTTGGCTCAAAATGTCGATTGTACTCCTTTCCATTGATGCTGCCTGGCCTGCTGAGTTCCTTCAGCAGTTTGTGTGTGTTCCTTGGATTTCCAGCATCTGCAGATTTGTTGTTGTTTATATCAACTCAATTATCACTTTCTTAAAGAAGGTACCTTATATTGATATTGGTGTTTCTGTCACAGTTGTTATTTCCAATGGAAATCAGTGCACCCACTGGACTTGACTAGCCTACAGATTCATCGGACTAAGAGCTGAAAAATCTTTGTTTGTGCTCCCTATTCTCAATAATGGGGCACAACTATCCAGAGATCAGTTTGCAAATTTTCAAAATTTCCTCCTCCTTTCCAGAGTTCCAAATGTCTGCCATTTACTAGACAAAAAAATGTGTTGTTCTAAGCAGATGATCCAGGCAAACAAATAGCAGCTTTATTTTACTCTTCCAGATATTGATTTATCCTCTTCTAAAATTTATCGAAACAATATGAAATGTAGTCCAGAGCCCTCCGCTGCACACTCATCAGATCATGAGGCCTCCTACACCCCAAGCTCCCATCATTCATTTTAATGGGCAGGGAAAATTGCAGGCTAGGCAAGCAAATACACAGCAGAGACCCTCGGCTGCGGAAACCAACATGACGATGAATTAGTAGTGAAAGATGCGGAGGACAAGCCTAACGATAACCACTAATCATCTTACAAGAAGGATATCAGCAAGAGCTTGGAGATATTGTATTCGGTATTAAATCAATATGCCATGTTTTAAAGTTATAATGATAACCAAAGGATTGAATTTACAGTGTTTCAAACTAAAACCTTGATAATTAGATTACCAACTACAGAAATTTAAAGATACATGCAACGAATGGATGTATCGAGGATGTTTCCAACAGTGAGAGAGATCAGAACCACAGCACGCAGCTCAAAATAGAAGAATGACAATTAGAACAAAGTAGGAATTTATTTAGTCAAACTGATAAAGGCATATCTATGGAATTCAAAGCTATGAAGGCCAAGTCATTAGCTGTAGATAAAGTGGAGGTTGGTATGTATTGTTAATTAGTAAGGATCTCAAAGGTTATGGGAGAGAAGACAACGATGGGGTAGACAGGGAAAATAAATCAGCCATGGTGGAGCAGACTCGATGGGCCAAAAGGCCTCATTCTGCAATGTTTTATGGTCTTTTGATCTGAAAAGACAGCTGGTATCTAATTACAGTACATTGATTCCACCATTAGAGTGTGTTCCCTGGTAAAATTTGCATCAGGAAAATCAGTCATTTTCACATCCAATCATTTTAATGATTGAAATACTGCGGGATATGTGTTAGTAAATATCTATAACATTACCATGTGCAAATAATGAAAGTGCATCTTTTCCAATCTTAGGATATCCAGACACTTCACAACCTCTTTTGAAATGCAGTCACTGTGGGTAAAACATGGGCCTTATAAATCAGGGTCACCAGATATTCAAAAATTTCAAATACACATTTTAAAGCAAAATAAGTGATTAGAATACAAAATTGTTCTGATCAATATAATGAGGATAAAAACACATCATATAAAAATTGAGTTAGATCATTTGGCCCTTCAAGTCTGTTCTGCCATTCCATAAGCTCGTGGGTGTTTTGATCTTGACCTCAGCTCCACCATCTTATCTATCCCTAAAACTCACTATTCCCCTGTAGAGTAAAAATCAGTCCTCATCGGCCTTCTATATAGTCAATAACCTAACCTCCTTGTTCTTCAAAAATTTCCAGAGATTCACAACCCTCAAAGAGTTAAATCCTCATTTCCACCCACTTCTAGGTTCCCCACAAGAGGCAAATCTGTCTTTCATTGTGTCTGTCCTACTCTTACACATCACTCAAAGATACCTTTCAAAATCAGATTCCATCTGCCACTGATCCAATCATTTTGCCATCTAATCTAGAAGCCTCTGACCATCTTCTTCATAATCAACAATACTGCTGAATTTGATTGGTGACAATGTGGGGATAATGGCTAGATTTGATTGGTGGTGTCACAGATGGATTTGGAGTTATAAATGATTGAGATGATGGAATAAAGCCATGCCTCAATCTTTACTGATGATTCAAAAAGCGATGACATTTATTGTAACCAATAGAGATGAAATCACAAGGTTATATAATGATGTTCATGGCTTGGATAAATGGACAAATTTCAGCACATAGATCTCAAGATAGCTCAAAATCCACTTGACCATACTATCGTTATGATGAAAATCTAAAGCGTTAGGTGAAGCACTGGAGATCCAAAGAAAGACAGTTGGGTCACCCATAATCTCACTGGATAAAAGAGTGAAATCAAATAACTAAAAAGTCCAATCCTAAGTCTCCATGGTTAGCTGCTGTCTAATGACATTTTCAGGGAAATTATAGGAAACAAGATTGATCAGCACTTGGAAAGGCAGGTGTCAAACCGCAAAAGTTTTAGGGGGATATCCTGTCTAACGCTTTAAATCCATTTTTCAAAGAGCTAACAAAATTCTACTGATAATCAGAGAAAATTAGTAATCACAGCCTTGCAGCTTTTGACAAGGTCCCACTTGGGAGATGAGTTTTGAGAGATCAGACAAATTGAATCCAAAGTTGGCTCGGTCATAGCTAGGAGGGCGCTCTTGGTTAAATGGAAGGATGCTGTTCTGCCTACTTATGCTCAATGGTTACATGATGTTATGTCATGCTTAAATTTAGAGAAGATCTGTTGTTCAATTTCTGAATCTAGTCAAGACTTTCAAACATTGTGGGGACCTTTTTTGAACTATTTTAAAAACCTTTGATTTGGTCTTAAAGTATAGATGCTGGCTAATAACATACTTCACTATATGATAGGGATTTTTTTCCTTTTTCCTTTCTTTACCAAACAGCTTCTATCTTGGTAATGGGCTTAGATTCTTTTTCTTTGCATAATAAAATTATCACATTTTAATACTATGATTTAATTTACGTGAATATAGGGTAATGAAATTCCAAGTATGAATCAAATATACTGTATTTAATAATATTTTTCCTTTTTTGACTTATAATATATATCTTGTACTCTGTATTCTATGTAGAAATTAATAAAAATATTGAAAGAGAAAGTTTGCTCGGTATTTGAAGGCTGAAAGGTGATAGCAAAGGGTTAATTTTGTGAGACAAAGACTGTGACCAGTCGTGTACAACAGAGATGAGTGCTGAAAGTCTTACAGTTTGTGCGTGCATTATCTATTTGAGCATTAATGTAAATTGATCACCTGGAGGATAGTCATAGGCTACAGGATGATTTTGATCATTTGACAACGTGCGTGAAGCAAAGGCAGGAAGGAGTTAATCCTGACAAGAGCAAGGCAATGCTCTTTAGGAGGTCTAATAAGAGGAGGACATACTTGATGAATGAAAGGGCCCTTAGAGCACTGAAGAACATGTCATGAACATAGAGTCACAGCTGGTATATATCCTGTGTAGCCGTGTACATCTTTATTGATAACACTTCAAGAAGTACATGGCCACACTGGTGAGGGTACAAAAATGACTCAGCAGTGCATGTTCTGGGTCGGAGTACTCAATTATGAGGAAAGACGGTATGGTCTATGGTTGGTGGGAAAGGAGGCTGGGGGCACTATGTGACAAGAGGTATGAAAAATTATGAAGGACATAGGGTTAATACCAAGATACTTTTCCCCACAGCAGGGTATTAAGATGAGTACTCAAATCACCAAGGCATAGAAGGTTATGGAGCAAAGGGTCGACCTGAACACGTGGATGAAGGGCGTTTTCTGGGACTCTTTGGGACAGTTGGCTTGTGGTACAGATCAGCATCCAGCATTGTACATTCTCCTTAGAGCAAAGTAGAGGAGATTTCATAAAGGTGTTCAAAGTCAACAATGGTTCTGATATAAATTTACAGTGATTGTCAATTAAACCATGTAGAAATACACACATAATTTTTTTAAAAACATAGCAAATTGTTGAAATTTAGAAAACAGTGTCTGTGGAAGCCATGGAAAATGATTCAATATCATCTTTCAAAAATCATGCAAGAGAAACAGGCAATTGAAATTAGTTCAACAGCTCCACCAAGAAGCACAGAAACAATGAGACAAATAGTCTTCCAGAGTCCTCACTGTGAAACTCATATAAATAGAAATAGACACTAAGTATTCAAGAATGAACAGATGATTGATTCAACAGATTATAGAGGGTAGAGGATCATTTTCCCTTCTACATCCAGTACAATAATCTTGCAGAACACCCACCAGTTATAGAACCAATCTGCACTCCACCAACTTCCAAGGAAGTAAGCAGGGTGATTGCTCTGCTAGTTTACTGCTCAAGCAGTGTAGATGAAAATCAATCTCCTCCTCCCCCACACCCACCTGTGTTCTTGGCACCAAGATATAATGAAGCCACGTAGCTCCTAACCATAATCTTAAATAATGGAGCAATCTTGATCCATTGAAAGGTCTATCCTAATTCATGCTCTATGTGAATCTGCTCTTCTCCCCTTGGCTTTCTTCGAGGTTTGCCAGATAATTAATACATTACAACACTGTGAAATATAGAGGAAATACTTTCTGTTCATGTTGCAGCATTATGAAGTATAAGACACAAAGCCATTTCTTTGATAAATATATTGTCCCAAGACTAATAGAAAAGCTTTCCCTGCCTTTCCTGAATGACATTCTTCAGTTTAAATTACTGCACAGTACATCACTACTGGCATGGCCTTTGAGGTCCCATATTGCTTCCTGTTCTATCACTAGGTGTATGGATTGGAAAAAATCAATACATTCTGAGTGATAGGATCATGGACTCAACACAGTGAAGCTTACAAAGTTTCACTGGTTACGTTTAATTGGTTGGTGATTTTCTTTACAGATAAATACAAATACAGATAGACAAATTGAAAATGTATTTCTAAATCTTTGTATTACTGCATGTGAAAGGGCAAATATCAAAATAATCACCTTCAAGCCAGAATCCTTGATGTCTGTCTATCAAGCATAATAAGGTTTAGATACACTGTGAAGCTAAATGCCTGTAAAATAATCTGCATTTTGACAAGGTATTCAGCATGACTGACACAAAACATCAGTTTACAATCATAATCAATCTGGTCAAGAGGTGCTTTCTACCTATATTTAACATAGGACTAAGAGTAGCCCATTTAGCTTCTCTGAAGCTTTCAGTTGGACTATGAATGAGTCGAATTTAATCACCTACATAGAACATCGAATAGTACAGCACAGACTCTTCAGTTCACTATGTCTACACTGAACACAATGCCAAATTAAACCAAGTCTCTCTGCCTGTGCATAATCTATATACTTCCTTTGCATGCCTTTTCATGCCTCTACCTAACAATCATATCTGCTTCTAGCACTGCTAACAGCCCATTCCAGGAAACCATGCTCTGTGTAAAACAAAAACCTGTCTCACACACCTTCTTTAAACAGTCCCCCCTCTTACCATAAAGGCATGACTTCTAGTACTTAGCATTTCTATCCTGGGAAACAGATCCTGCCTCTCATTATTTTGTGAACTTCTATTGTGCCTCCCCTCCGCCTCCACTGCTCCAGAGAAAACCCCAAGTTTATCCAACCTATCTTAATATTTCATACTCTATAATCCTGTTAAATCCCTTCTGCATGCTCTCTAGAACCCCCACATCCTTCTTATTACGAGGCCACTGGAACTGCACACGGAATTATATACCTTTCTCCTGAATGTCTTAATTTATCAATTTTGTTTTCCATTTTACATCGCCCATAATGCTACGCAGACAATGATATACAACTGGTGAATTTTAAGCCAAAATTTGAAAAAAAAAACAGGTTAATGTAATTAATAAGGAGAAAAAGCAAGCAAGATGGTTGGAAAGCATATGAAGTTTCAATGCTTTGTAGTGCTACATGATATAAACCAGCATTGCAGTGGGAAAGAGAATGGGAAGAAAGGTGCAAAAATCTAACCTGATACCTGCAGTGATTTTAAAGCTGTTTGCATCTGGACTTTTCAATTTGTTTTATTAGTACAAGATGACAGTAAATCAGAATTCAGAAGTTCGCGAATGAGCAAAGTAGAAGTAAATAAGGCAGCCATGTATCACATGTGAAACTACGTTACCTCTAATGTAATAAAGAACAATTGAATTTACACAAAATACTTTGCTTCTGTGGTTTTTAAGGCCGCTATTTGTCAATCACCAGTAGTAAGCCACTCATGCTGGCCACAAGGCCCAAACTTACTTTTGGTAGATCCTGATGTCAAGAAATCCTTTGAATGCTGTTAGGAACTTTAATGACAGGAACCTTCATGGTTCAAGGACACTGTCATCTCCTTAAGCCCCAAAACAAGCCAGGAACAAAGAAAAAGCTGACAGCTGGTCAACCTATAATTCCTGGTTTAGGAGAGGAGAGAAATGTACAGGAGATCTTAGGGTTAATCCTTCCACAAAATAAGTAGTGAATCAGCTATGATGGAATGACAGAGCAGGCTCGATGGGCTGAATAGCCTATTTCTGATCCTATGTCTTACGGTCTAAAACTATTTATGTTCATGACCTAGAATGAGCTGCTACTGGGAGTGGTAGAGACAGATGAAATTATTATGTTTAAATGGCATTTTGATGACTGTGGATCCACTGCAGAAGGGAACTTGGAAACATATAATGGTGAAAGGGGACAAGGCAGAAGAATTAAACAAATACATTAAATTAGCCTTCATGAAAGACAAAAAAATCTGCCAATAATTTTACAGACCCAAAGGTCGAGTGATAATGAGAAACTGAGAGAATTAGTGAAAGTCAAAAATGAGGAATTATTGAGAATGTAAGTTCTCTAGGATACAAAGGGTTCACATCCAAGATATTTCAAAAAGGATAGATAGTGGATGAGTTGGTCAACACCTTTCAAAATTCTCCCAAGACACTTGAATAGCTCCCACTGACTGGAAGCATGCAAATATGATACTAATATTTAAGAAAAATGGTAGAAAGAAAATAGGTAGTGGCAGGCCAATTAGTCTAATGTTAGTACACAAAACACTTGGACTGTGAGAAACGTGTATCTCAAGGTACTGAACCGGTAAAATGCCACAATGCCAACTCTGAAAAAGTATCAACATTTACTGAACAAATATGTTTCCTCTCCCATATCCAACAAGCTCCTGCAGTGAAGCCCAAGTTACTCTCAGTCATTTGTGCTGTGTGTTCAGGTGTCCGACATCAGTCTCAACAAACACATTTCTTTCTCATGGGAAGAGATTTTCACCTGCAGAGAAAAAGATTCAAGGACATATTCAAATCTTCCTTGAATAAGTGACATTAACATTACACCCTTGCTCATGACCATCCATCATAGAGGGGTATTTGAGATGGTATCGAGAACTTTGAGTCAAGCATCAGGAGCACATGGAAACCTTGTGTTAACAGCAAAGTGAACACAGCACCTCACAAGCAACCCACCTACTTGACTCATCTGGGTCAGAGTCTGTGTTTCTCAGATTTGCAGCATTATCCGTGTCAGAACCGATAAAAACAAAGGGGAAGCAAAGCAGGAGGGACTTCCTAGGAAGAATGCCTATGTAGTAGGGAAAATGCTCCAATCTATGACGATGCAATGACAAAACATCTAAAAACATAATAGGACTCAGCAGCGCCTGTGTGGATTTATAAAATGAAATTCATATTTGATTAAGCTGCTGGAGATAGACAATAGACAATAGGTGCGGAAGTAGACCATTTGGCCCTTCGAGCCTGCACCACCATTCTGAGACCATGGCTGATCATCTACTATCAATACCCGGTCCCTGCCTTGTCCCCATATTCCTTGATTCCCCTATCCATAAGATGCCTATCTAGCTCCTTCTTGAAAGCATCCAGAGAATTGGCCTCCACTGTCTTCCAAGGCAGTGCATTCCGGACCCCCACAACTCTCTGGGAGAAGAAGTTTTTCCTTAATTCTGTCCTAAATGACCTACCCCTTATTCTCAAACCATGTCTTCTGGTACTGGACTCTCCCAGCATCTGGAACATATTTCCTGCCTCTATCTTGTCCAATCCCTTAATAATCTTATATGTTGCAATCAGATCCCCTCTCAATCTCCTTAATTACAGCATGTACAAGCCCAGTCTCTCTAACCTCTCTGCGTAAGACAGTCCGGACATCCCAAGAATTAACCTCGTGAATCTACGCTGCACTTCCTCTATAGTCAGGATGTCCTTCCTTAACCCTGGAGACCAAAACTGTACACAATACTCCAGGTGTGGTCTCACTAGGGCCCTGTACAAATGCAAAAGGATTTCCTTGCTCTTGTACTCAATTCCCTTTGTAATAAAGGCCAACATTCCATTAGCCTTCTTCACTGCCTGCTGCACTTGCTCATTCACCTTCAGTGACTGATGAACAAGGACTCCTAGATCTCTTTGTATTTCTCCCTTACCCAACTCTACACCATTCAGATAATAATCTGCCTTCCTGTTCTTACTCCCAAAGTGGATAACCTCACACTTATTCACATTAAACGTCATCTGCCAAGTATCTGCCCACTCACTCAGCCTATCCAAGTCACCCTGAATTCTCCTAACATCCTCATCACATGTCACACTGCCACCCAGCTTAGTATCATCAGCAAACTTGCTGATGTTATTCTTAATGCCTTCATCTAAATCATTGACGTAAATCATAAACAGCTGTGGTCCCAATACCGAGCCCTGTGGCATCCCACTAGTCACCACCTGCCATTCCAAGAAACACCCATTCACCGTTACCCTTTGCTTTCTATCTGCCAACCAGTTTTCCATCCATGTCAATATCTTCCCCCCAATGCCATGAGCTCTGATTTTCCCCACCAATCTCCTATGTAGGACCTTATCAAATGCCTTCTGAAAATGCCTTCTGATCTTTGAAAATATAGCAAGTAGAATGGATGAGCAGGATCCAGCCGTGTTTTTACCTTTTCAGAATGTGTTTGAAAAGGCTACACACCAGAAATTGGTCAATAAGGTTCGATAATCCAAATGTGGAGGTGACATACTGGCAGGAATGAGAATAGGTTAACAGGCAGATAACAGAGTAGGAATGAATAGGTTTTCTCAGGTTAGCAAGCTCTGGCTAGTGAGTACCACAAAGAACAATGCATAGACCTCCATTATGCACAATCTGTATGAACAATTTAGCTGACAGGACCAAGTGTCATTTCCAAATCTGCTGATGGTACAAAGCTACCTGTGAATAGCATGGAGACATAAAGGGAGTTCAAGGAGAAATGGACAAGTCAGTGGATGAGAACGAAGATGGAATATAATGTTGAATAATATGAGGTCATTAACTTCAGTGCATAAAAAAAGGAATGCAAAGTAGTTTTTTTTTAAAATGGTGACAGATTGAGAAAAGCTGATGTTCAAAGCGACCCAAGCATCCTTGTACACAAATCACTGAAAGCTAATGTACAGGTGCAGCAAGCAATTAGGAAGACAAATGGCATGTTCGTTTTTATTGCGAGTGAATCTGAGTACGGGAGTAGAGATGTTTAATTGCAGTTATACTGGGCCTTGGTGAGAATGCAGCTGGAGTGCTGAACACTGGAAATAAAAATCAAAAAATCTGCAAATACAGGAAATCTGAATTTTAAAAAAACTCTGGTAACACTCAGCAGATCAGAAAGAAATCAGGTAAAGAGAAACAGAATTAAAGTTTCAGATGAAAGGTTTTGTCATAAAAAGGATTTTTTTTTACCCCTGTGATGACGTGCCATGGAGATTCTCTGCACTGATTCAAATGATGGGGGATGGGGGAAGGGGTTGCCGGAAAATGAGAGGCTGGGTATACCAGACCTGTATGCCTAGCATTTTGAAGACTGAGGAAAGATCTTGTTGTTACATACAGAATACATACAGGGCTTAACAGAGTGGATATTTCATCCAGGTGAGAGTCTAGAAGCAGTGTGCAGCAGCTCAGAAAGAAATGGCCATTTTGCCCCAAAGTATGTAGGAAGTTCTTTACTGACATGGTGCCAAACTCTTGGCAATTTCTACCTTGGATGGCTGTGCAGGTTCACTGGGCTTTTTCCACTGCTTATATTTTTAGACAAAATCCAAGGCATCAAAAATAATCTTGATCTAAATATATCAATCTATGTTTTTGGTACCATTAGATATACCTTTCCCAATGTATTCCTGGCTATCTTACTTCAGAGGCAATGTCAAATCATGCTCAATTCAATGCCAGCCGATTTCCTTGCTTATCCTACCTGAACTCATCTAAGCTTCTGCTTCCAACTATCGAAGCTATATTATTCCATTCACCGCTTATCATTGTTTGCTCAATTGTATTCCCAGCCCATCCATCTGTTTAAAAATTCTCATCCTATTTTCAACTGTTAAACGTCTACATTCCTCCCCACATCTACAATTTCCTCCAGCCCTATGTTTCGCCTGTGCCCCCCCCCCTTTTTGAGAATCGCAAGATCGCTATTAAGTCAGGTCAGGACACCCAGGAAATGAGAGAGAGACATTTGGAATGTCCTGGCCCCAGCGATACAAAGCCACGGAACAGGTCATTGTCTCTTGGAGACGGAATTCTGTACTTCATGGAAGCCCTCAGGCAACGTGGGCTGGTTGGGGGATGGCATCATTCCACCCTGATTGACATCTGAGACCCTGTGAGTCAGGATAAAAGAGGGTCTGGAGAACAGCCCTTGAGATGCACCAGAAGAAACGCTAGAAATCAGCGTAATAGCGAAAGCAGGTGGAAAGCCCACATGCATCCTTTTCCATTTGCCTCGGAATTGGTGGGCCTTGCCACAGAAGAAAGGATTTAGCTAACAACAAAGGAGAAATCAGCCCCAACGACTCTCGAAGGATCGACATCATAAAAGGAATGGGCAAGTTTTAATCTGTCTCTCTCTCCAACCAAAAGCTGCAGTTTGAATCAACTTGAGTGACTTTTATATTTCCATCGGACAAAACATTATCCCCTAAACAATGATAGAGCTATTTCTTATTATTATTATACCCGTGCTTTTAGATTTAGTATTGATGACGTATATTATCTGTATGTTTGCAATGATATTATTTTTGTGTATTTTTATCAATAAATACTGTTTAAAAATAGTACCATCAGACTTCAACGGACCTCCTATCTTTGCTGGTAAGTGACCCAGTTACGGGGTACGTAACACCTACAAGACAAAAGGAGCTCTGCACTCCTGCATTTCTAGTCCATTATACATCATTAACTTTAATCACTTCCAACATTAACAGCCACAACATCATACAGTTCAAACCCAAGTTCAGGATTTCTGTCTTAGACCTCTTCATCTCACTCACTGCCTGTAAATCCTGCCTTTTGTTCAAAGAGGTGGACAGGTTCCATAGGGCTTTGCTTCATGGCTTACAGTTGGAATTTGAGTAACTTATTTAGAGTTTTTCTATTTCATTTTCTCACACTTTACTCTGTTAAAATGCAATTCAGTGCAACAACCTCTTCTTGCTCAGATGTTCAAGATTTGAGCATTCAATTGATACCTAAGGCAGCTATTGCTTGCAAAATTCAAAAGGATACATCAATGACACCCATGCCTGTAATTGTCAGACATAGTCTGACCATATATGTGCAAAGAATGTTCCCTGTGTATAAATGTGGTTCAGTGTAACTGGAAGTCTGCCATTCTTCGACTTAATGGGTTTTAACACTTTTTCTAAATAACAAAAAAAGACCAGAGAACTAATTAATACCCATCTTGGAAACAACATGAGTTAGTACTGGCTAGATTATATTGGAGTTCACAAATGTTGATTTATAGAAAAATTCTGGAATGCATTAACATTTTGTTTCTTCCTAATAGTATTAGCTATGCCTTTATTAGTCCCATTCGCACCTCCTGAGTCAGAAGATTCTGGGATCACATCCAGTTCCAGGAGGTTTGAGACAACAATCTGACTTGATGCTCGAGGACAGTCCTGGACTGTCAGGAGCGGCTGTCTTTCAGATGACACATTAAACTGAGGGCTAATCTTTTCAGTCAGTAGAATGCAAATGATCCTTGACAGTTTCAAAAGTAGGAATGGGAATTACTCCTGGTATCCGTGACAATACAGTATTCTTCCTTCCATCAAAATGATTTTAAACACTTGTAAGTACGCAGGAGTAGGGCATTCAACCTATCAGGTCAACACTAACTCCCAGAGGAACAATCCCATTCGACTCTTTCCTCCCTCCTTATTTCCCTATAATTTAGTCTTTCACATACATGCCCTGCCCATCAACTGTTCTTGGATTCTGTTTGCCACTAACTTACATTCAGGGACACCTTCCGTCCAAGGAGGAAACTGGTACACACGAGAACTCAAGGTTGTGGTGAGGACATGCAAAACCTGCAGACTGCGTCAGGATGAAATCTGGGTCCTGGCACTGCAAGACAGCAGCATTAACTCTGCACCACTTTTAGCCATTACCCATTTGTTGTCTTTGGTAGATGTCTCTGCATTTTGGTGACAGAGATTCCTACAATGAACGCATGACTTTAAAATGCTTCGAATCATCCTGAAAAGTAATTCTTCTTTCCTTAGTCTTTAAAGGAATATTAACTATAGTTTCCTCTAAGCACCAGTCATCTAGCACCCTACAACCAACCAAGTTATTTCCAAAAGTGCTTAAACATTAAAATGTGAGCATTCTCTGATGTTGAATATAGAGTGAATACGAGGACCTAGGTATAAAGCTGTTAAGCAGGACCTCAAGGGGACTAATCTCTGGACTGCCTGTGCCACAGGCCAGTGAGGATAAGAACAGGATGACATGGCAGGTGAATGTGTAGCTGAAGAATTGGTGCAGGGGAATCTCCTCTGGGGAAGTTATGACCTGTACAAAAGGGGCAAATTACACCTGATCATGGGGGGGGAGCCAATATCCTTGTGGACAGGCATGCTAGAGCTGTTGGGAGGGTTTAATCGAGCTTGGCAGGGAGATGAGAACCAGCCTGATAGTAGCAAGGGTCTGTGAGGAAGGATAGGCAGTGGATAGGGTACAATGGCAGCCGGTTAGAAATTGTCTATTTTACTGCAGGAAATATTTGGAATAAAGGTGATAAAACTTAGAGCAGTGATGAGTGCATGGAGCTACTACATTGTCGTTATTACAGAGAGTTGGCTGTCACAAGAGCAGGAATGGCTGCTAAATTTTCCATAGGCTAGATGTTTCAAAATGGACAGGGAGAAAGGAAAAAGAGGTGGGGGAGAGGCACTGCTAATCAGGGATAGTACAACACTGCAAAAAGAGAGGACTGAGTCAGTGTGGGTTGAAGCTGGAAGGAGGAATGGAGCAAACACTCTAATTTGGAGTATTTTACAGAGCACCAATGGCAACAGAGACATTGAGGAGCAGATGGGAAGGCAGGTTTTAGAAGGCACACTGCATCCAGTACCTACTGCATCAGGGACCTTGACAAATGTAAGGAAGGCATAGAGCAGACTAATATGTTGGAACATGCCAACAGTTTAAAAAAAAGAGGTTATGCTGGAACTTTTGAAAAATATTAGGATAAGTCACTGGGGTCAGACTGGATAAACCCCAAATGACTGCATCTGAGAAGCAAGGGAGGAATGTGCTTTACCTGTCGCAATAAACCTCAGGTCCTCACTGGCCACAGGAGTAGTACCAGAAGACTGAAGAGTGGTACATGTTATTCTTTTGTTTGAAAAAGATAATAGGGATAATCCTGGAATTATAGAACAATAAGTCACATATCAGTGGCGGACAAACTATGGGAGACGATTCTCAGGGACAGAATTTATGAGCATTCACATTAGGATTATTCAGCGTGGTTTTGTGAGGGGCAAGTGATGTCACATGAGCCTGAATGAATTCTTCGAGGAAGTAACATAACAAATTGATGAAGGTAGAGCAGTCGATGCAGTATATATGGATTTTAGTCAGCTACTTGACAAGATTCCCCATGATAGGCTCGGTCAGCAAGTCAGTAGACATGGGATCCTGGGAAACTTCTCTGCCTGGATTCTGAATTAGCTTGCCCACAGTAGGAAGGGAACTATGTGTGAGGGGAATGTTAGGTTGATCTTGAAGTAGGTTAAAAGCCTATACTATGCTGTAATGTTCTATGTTCTAACTGAAGATTTTTTTAAAATACCACAGACGTTGGCAATGCCAGTCAGGCAGCATCTGTGGAAAGTGAAACAGTTTGTGTTTCAGGAATACTCAGCAGTTCTAAGAGATCCTGAGCCCCAAAAAACTAAATTTGTCTTTTCACAAAGGTTTTCTGCACTGCTGAGTGATTCTAGCATCAACATTGGCATCTAAAATTTCTGTTTTTCATTTCAAAAAGAAAGGAATTATCTAACAACTCTAGTAATTTTGTTGATATGGAATTCCCTTTTGTATTTATCAGTATATTCCAAGCTCATACACTGCCAATGTTGTACTAATTACGTGCAGTCATTGTACAAAAATGTAGCATCCAACTTGCATGCGGCGAGCTATCATTAACAACAATGTGGTTTAATTATTTAATTTATTGATTGAGTAATGAATATAGGCAAGAGCACCTGAAGAATTGCTCCAGTTCTCACCACAAGTACTGCAGTAAGATTGCTTCGCTCTACCTGAGAGAACAATTGAACAAATTAGGTTCTGTGAATGTGTCACATTGTAATTGCAGCCACTTCACCACCCCATCTCCAATCCTACTCACCCCCTCACACACTAAATCACGCTGCATTTGTTCAGTTTCGTGTCTTGCAATAATTAAACTTGTACTTCAAATAAACAGGAATTGGTAATCCATTTCCCTTCCCACGAAGAATAAATCCTCTGAGAGGACCAAAACCTTGTCATAGGCTCGCGTGCTTCAATGACCGGGAGAGCTGTACTGGCTGGAATCAGGGCCTTGTCCTTTGGCTCTCCGTAGGGTCACCTATGCCAAACATATCAATGTGTAAAGGCCAGACTAGACGTGATCTACCAGTCCTCCAAGGCTAAAAACCTTGACTGGTCTTAAAAAGATAAAATCGAAACAGTAATGGAGAGTCTTTTGATATCTGTGTGTGATGGTATGGACAGAGAGAGATGGAGGACCTTTACTGCAGCCCTAAATGCCAGCGGCTTAATGGACTGTAGGTAAAGAAGACTACATACAGCTGATGCATGGAGAAATGATGAAGGTCACATTTATTCACTGATGCACAAACTTCCTAGATGGCCATGATAGACTTGGCTTAATTTTCCCATTTGTCCATTCCTTTTGTATCAATTTATTTACAATATCTAAGGAAGAATGAATAATAGTCCAAAGAAAAATAAAATAAACTTCTCAAGATGTTAGCTCACATTCAGGGTTAGCAGGAATATATACATACAAGACTTAAATGAGGAGGTGAATGAAGGACATTGGAAGTCAGCTGAACTTACATGATCGGTATTTATTGCTGGTACAGAGGGCAAGTAGCAGCAGACGCTGTTGGAATGAACAGCCTATTCCTGGATTGAACATTCTTTGCATGTTGAGCCATGAAAGACATTTGAAATCAAATGCAATCAATCAACAAATCCATAAGTTAATTCTTTCTAAATATTTGTCAAATTGGTTTGAGTTGTTGTGCTGCCATTTACTGCAAACTTCAATGTTTTAAATGAATAAATCATGAAAAAATAAATTACAATAAAATATACCTGACTTCAAAATAAAATTCTTCTTCCTACTCATATATATTGATATCATATCCCAAACCCCGCTTGTGATGTGATTTAGATATTACTTGAGGAGAATAAATATACAACTACAAAACGGTTTTGGGTGGGTGGACTTCTAACATAAATGATGAATAAAGGCTTTTTTCCTTTTATTTTAAACAAACTCACTCTTGTAAATACCAAACAGATCTGCTTTGTGTCTGTCATATCACAGAGACTAAACTTAGTTGCTAGGAAAATTTAAATCACTCCACTGACCACAAACTACAAGTAAATACCTTACAAACTACTAAACATCTGGAGTCAAATTTTAACCTGTCAAATTTATAAAAGCAACAAAAATATCTATCTCCATCTTCAAAACAGGGGCACAATAAGATAGAAAATAGTTTGAACCACAGATATTTTGGATTTACCAGGAATAGTAGACATTCATTAAGCAAAAAAGGGGCTCCTCAGCCTGTCATACACATGACCCCTCTCCCCACCAAGTCAAGCATGTCCCTGTGAATTACAACAAAATGAATGTCCATTAAAGCATTTTTAAATGGATTTCTACATTACCCTTCCTTTTGGGCTTTGGATTCCTGTCCCCAATGCATTACTTTTACTCTTAAATCTTCCTACTCCCCTCCAATTATTTTACTGATCACTTGAAACCTCTGATCCGCATTATTTACCATTCAACTGAGGGAAATTGGTTCTTTCTATTAACTTTACCAAAACTCTTACTGTTAGGTTATAAGATTCATTAGTTTTATATTGATCTTCTTGTGAGTGGTGGGTATGGCTGGCAGGATCAACATCTACTGTGCAGCCTGCTTATGCCCATGAAAAGTTTCCAATGGGTTGTCTTCTTGAATCATCATGGTCCATCTGGAGAAGGCTGCCCCAACTTATGATGGGCAATGAATGCTGGACTTTCACCCAGCAATAATACAAGAATGGCTATGAATTTCCAATCCAGAGAAGTGTGTACCTCAAGGGAGCACATGCAACATAATGACCCAAGTGCAGGTACCCTTCCCTTCTAAATGGCAGAAGTTCAAGGTGCGTCAAAAATGAAGCCTCAATGCACTACTGTATAGCTGTGCACTTTGTTCAAAGGGTCTAATAATACATTTTCAAGCAAGGTAAATGCTTTATTTAACAACATATACAAGCCACTTGGTCATGTACATTGATAGAAAAGGTCAAGAGGAATATGCACCAAAAACAGGCAACCGGGACCAGTTTAGGTGAGTATATGGAACAGTATGTACATGATGGGCGAAGTGACCTGCTTCCATGCTGTATTGCTCTATGACTCTAAGACATAAATTGTTCTAAAGCAGTTTTTTAATTACAGTGGAAGAGAAAATGGCACAAAATGTGTTCCACCAGAAGTAACATAAACCTTGTGCTCTGGTAATATTCACATTTCTGTATAAGGATAATTAGTAAAAGAAAAGCTGTATTACTATGGTCTTTAGTACTGTATTATTCTTTCATTTACATTAGCTGGAATTCAACGCACTTCAGATAATGGATAGCTATAATAATAGAAAATAATTATAATCTGGGAAGGCTCCAGCAATAGAAGCAGGAGAACAAAAATAACTAAAGTATACCTTCAATTCTCCTTCTTATGCAGCGAAGCTTTTTGGTTGTTATAATTTGGAAAATGAGTAGCAAGTATTGTTCAGAATGTTAGTGCAAATGAACTTAGTTTTGAACAATGTAACTTGGCCGTAAGTGTGCCTGACCAAGACTGCATAGTATTGACACTATAGGCAAAATATAATAATCTGAGAGTGCTCTATTGTCTATCAAGAATGCTACAGCTTACTATACACAAAATATGTATCATCTTCTAGCTGCTATAAAATTGTTTTGACAAGGCCATCATGCTGCCAAATCTCACAGTATGCTAACAGTGTATTGAGCAGTTCATTAATGAGAGCTGGGATTATGGATTTTAAAACCTCTTCTTAAAATCTACCTTCAATATGTATTTTGTTTTGAATCAGCTTGTTTTGAGGTAAAATTTAGTTTAAAGTTGATTCCAATTTGTTAAAACTGAACGTACAGCTTCTTTTAGTACATAAATATATTACCAGCTTCCAGAAAGTGCTAGTTAAACATATAGCATTTATATTAGCAATCTGCTAAATCAAAAAATGAAAATGGAACAAGAACACAGATGAGTCTCTCCACTAATTCAGTTGTGGGGATGGGCTTCATTCAAAATTCAGCAGCAGGGTCTTGTTGCAAATGTGATATGGATTACAGTCGGCCCTCCTTATCTGTGAGGGATTGGTTTCGGGACCTTCCGCGGATACCAAAAAGTGTGGATGCTCAAGTCCATTGTATAAAATGGGGTAGTATTTGCATATAACCTATGCACATCCTCCCGTATACATAAATATCTCTAGATTACTTATAATACCTAATACAATGTAAATGCTATTTAAATAGTTGTTATACTGTAATGTTTAAGGAATATTGACAAGCAAAACTGTGCATGTTCCTCTCGCTGACAACACAAGCAGCAACCGAACGAGATGAGACGAACAATGATCAAACGAGTAAAACTTTTAATCATCTCTAGATTACATAATTTATAACACCCAATACAATGGAAATGCTATGTAAGTAGTTGTTACACTGTCTTGTTTAGAGAATATTGCCCAGAAAAAACTGTACATGTTCCTCTCGCTCACAACACAAGCAGCAAACTTTATTGTCATCAAACAATTGATACTAGAGCGTACAATCATAGTGATATTTGATTCTGCGCTTCGTGCTCCCTGAAGTACAAATTGAAGTAAATATAATAAAATTTTAAATTATAAATCATAATGAGAAAATAGAAAAGGGAAAGTAAGGTAGTGCAAGTTAGGTCTGGGTATTTGGAAGGTACGGCCCAGATCTGGGTCGGGATCCGTTCAGCAGTCTTATCACAGTTGGAAAGAAGCTGTTCCCACATCTGGCCGTATGAATCTTCATGCTCCTGAACCTTCTCCCGGAGGGAAGAGGGACAAAAAGTGTGTTGGCTGGGTGGGTCTTGTCCTTGATTATCCTGGCAGCACTGCTCCGACAGCATGTGGTGTAAATTAAGTCCAAGGATGAAAGATTGGTTTGTGTGATGTGTTGGGCTATGTTCAAGATCTTCTGCAGCTTCTTCCGGTCTTGGACAGGACAACTTCCATACCAGGTTGTGATGCACCCTAGGAGAATGCTTTCTACGGTGCACCTATAAAAATTAGTGAGGGTTTTAGGGGACAGGCCAAATTTCTTCAGCTTTCTCAGTAAGGAAAGCACTGGTGGGCCTTCTTGCCAGTGGACTCTGCTTGGTTAGACCAATTCAGGTAATTTGTGATATTCACCCTGAGGAAATAAAGCTTTTGACCTGTTCCACCTGTGCACCACTAAGGTAGATGGGGTCGTGTGGTCCACTACTCCTTCTGAAGTCAACAACCAATTCCTTCGTCTTGCTGACGTTGAGGGATAGGTTATTGTCTTCGCACCATGCCACCAGGTTCTTAATTTCCTCTCTGTACTCAGACTCATCATTACCCAAGATACAGCCTGTAATTGTGGTGTCATCAGCAAACTTATATATTGAGTTCGATGGAAATTTGGCTACACAATCAAAGGTGCACAGTGAGTACAGCAGAGGGCTGAGTACACAGCCTTGTGGGCACTGGTGCTCAGAGTGATTGTAGAGGAGAGCTTGTCCCCTATTTTTACAGCCTGGGTCCTGTCTGTGAGGAAGTTGAAGATCCAGCTGCAGATCTGAGTGCTAAGACCCAGGTTCCGGAGCTTAGGAATCAGTTTATTTGGAATGAAGGTATTAAAGGCAGAACTGTGGTCAATGAATAGGGGCCTTACATATGCGTCTTTATTCTCCAAGTGTTCTAAGGAGGAATGTAGTACCAGAGAGATGCCATCTGACGTTGACCTGTTGCTCTGGTGGGTGAATTGCAAAGCGTCGAGGTTGACCGGTAGGCTATGGTTGATGTGTGCCATAACCAATATCTTGAAGCACTTTATAGCAATTGATGTCAGAGCCACAGGTCGATAGTCATTCAGGCATGCCACCTTGCTTTTCTTTGGCACTAGGATTATCGTTGCCTTCTTAAAACACGAGGGGATCTTAGACTGAATCTCGATGCCACCAGGTCCGGTTCATCCGGAGGAGGCGGGACGCTCCTCTTCTGTTCGAATCTTGCGTAGAATACAATAAGTTCGTCAGGAAGAGAAGCGCTACAGTCATTGATATTCCCATCCTTTTCTTTGCGCTCAGTGATCTCATTTAGACCCTGCCATAGTCTACTGGCATCCCTCTGGTTAGCCTGGGCTTCCAACTTGGCTCGATATTGCCTCTTGGTGCCCTTAGTGGCTTTCCGGAGTTCACGCCTGGATTCCGAGTAGCGACTGGTTAGCAAACAAATGAGACGCAAGGCAAACAATGAGTAAAACTTGTAATATCTGTACAGTAGTTGTTACACTGGCTTGTACAGGGAATAAGGACGCTTTGGAGGAGGCTCAATAATACTAAAGTCAGGAACTGTGGAGGTTGAGGGCTGAGGATCTTCAAGCGTTGTAAGTCGAGCCTTCAGAATTGCAGATGCTTTAGTTCAAAACATTGTTATAGGAAGCTGTCCCTTCCTTTTCTTTGCAACATCAAACAAATCTTGCAGTGGTTGTAGGCATATTGTTATCCCTCAGGTGACACGGAGGCTTCATTCCATCAAAGGATCGTAGTCGGGGATCATATCCTTTAACACTTGCGCCTGTTGAAAAACATCTTCCAGAACAAGCCTGTTTCATCGCAATTGAAGACTGCTCTGGAAGGTAGCCTTTCTCTTCTGTGAGTTTCTTGAGCTCCTTTGGGAACGCTGCTGCGACTTTGTCTCATGGAGACTAAGCTTTTTCACATATAATTTGGCCATCGACAGGGATATGCTTCTGTGATATGTCCTCTAGACTTAACACTTTCTCAGTCTTCGCAAGCACTTTATTACGAACCAGAGAGACCATTTTTACCATTGTAGGGGCAGCACTAACACTTCCACGAATGTGCCACTTTTCCAAAGATCTAATATTTCTACTTTCTTGGCAAAAGATAGCTCTTAGCCTTTGAGGAATTGCTTTGACCACATAATTGCTTTTTACAAGCCAGTTTTTCACGGGAACAAAGTAGCAAACAAACAAGACGTGAGGCGAACAATGTTCGAACAAGTGCTGGAAGAGCACTTCCGGGTTTTCTCAATTTGCGGTTGACTGAATTCGCGCATGTGGAACTCGTGGATAAGGAGGGCCGACTGTATTTTTGTTGTGTACTTTAGCAGTCTTCGGGATGTCAAAACATAATGGGAACCTGCATTCATGTAAATGCCTCATTAAGTTTTGATCTTTGCAAAGACATTCTGCTGATAAGTTATTTTGCCCTGTGTTCGATTGATGACAGGACGCGCATCATCTCCTGAACACTGAGTCTAATAAAAATGAGAATGTAAGCCTTTAATAGATGCACTTATGTTTCCAAACTGCTGAGGTTATTTCAAAGATAATCCAGAAAGTGGTTCATTTCTCATATTCTTAAACTTTATCGCCTAGAAACAGATCTCTCCTTTCTCAGTGTATGAAACAAGGGCTGTTCGTGGCAATAATCCAAAACCAATCCCACAATAAGTTGCAAAATTGACCAAAAAGCAATGAATGCTATGATAGCTTACACCGAAAAACCATACATTAAGTCTCCATTGGTCCCAATGGGAGCTATACATAAAGCATCCATCTGCTGCACTTCTGCTAAGCTCATCACTAGTAGGGGAATCAGATAGGAAACAAAATCATCCCAAAGCCTCCATCACTCAACAGCTGCTATTGAGGCAAGCAAATATGTGGAACGGAGGTGGGGGGGGGAGATATGATTTTTTTCGCGACAGTTGGAACTTTGCATGCTTTCACCTATTCCGATCAAGTCCCTTGCTGTGAATGCCTACAAGGGGTAAGGTGATCAGCAAGTCAGAGCTTGCAGCATGTCTACGACATAGATTGTACGAGGAGCCTGTAACCAGTGGCGAGATTTCAAATATCCCAAGCACTGAAAACAGAGGCTGGCAAACCTTGTCCAGAAAACACCAATGTCACAGTAGGACCTTTTAATTGCTGCCTCATGGCCAACCTTGGCACAATATGCTCGTACGTTTTTGAGAGTGCTTAATGAAAAGTGTGGTTTACAGCGGTTTATACGAGCAAGACAGATTACATGTGGAGTGTGACCTGTGGTGCGATTCAGTGTGTGACTGATGCAAGAAAAACATCAGGGTTGCTCAGCAAGGTGCCTAGGTGAATTTCCCAATGGCCTAAATTTCACCACAATTTTCACTATTGTGGCCCAAAATGAATTGCCTTTTTTTTCCACCTCCAATTTGCTCATAAGACAGGCAGTAATAGATTCAATTTCCAGGATTCTCCGAGATTTTGGATGATTATGTCTGCTTGTGTAAGAAAGGCCAAGAAATACTGTCTTTCAATATGTTCCCTTCGACTGAAATCTATATTACATGGTTCGGTAGAGATTGCCAGCCCTGATGTAAAGCTTAAGAAGACATTAAAGACACGTTGGGAGCGAGCTCCGAGTTCTACAAATGTTAGATCAATAGAGTTGATGGGCAAAAAAAAAGATAATTGGCATGGGTTATGTTACATGGTGAACTGCAGTATCTTTCATCCTGTCCCTGAAAACAGATCACCTACTTAATAGCTTAAGTTGAACAAAAGTTCATTTGAATTAGCAGTCTCAGATTTGCAATCACGGTGGGCATTGAAGCCCAAGGAAGCAATTACAATAGCATGGTGAGACCTGGATTACCATTTCTTTAGAATTTCCTATTAAGTGATGCTAGAAAACTGAGGCTAATCAATATGTATCATAGGGGTCCTTTAGTAAGTCAACCATGTGTCCAACACTATGAGGCACTCTACATGTACACCTTGCATTATACATTACGTCAGACTCTATCTGCTTACCATCTGCCCCAAGAAATTCACTCCCCTTGGTATATAATCATATATGAAAATACTTAAATTTAGAAATACAGAAGTAGAGAGTAAAACAGAAAATTGTGAAACCCAGTAGTTCAGAGCACTCACATCTCCTCAGTAAGTGATTCAGACCATGCCTGCATGCAGCATGACTTAAAACAATTTTCAAGCATGAGCTGATAACTGGCAAATTCTATTCTCCATAGAAGTTCTAAGCTCTGACCATCAGAAGCAAAAGTCTAACCAACACCATGTCTCTATCATACAAACGTTGTACATTGTCCTGGGGCGGTGGGGGGGGGGGGGGGTCCACCATTCACTGCAGATGTAATAAGACCAATCACTTGCTGTTCATCCAGCAGGTCAGAGCCTGACTATCCTGTAGTGAGCAACTAATCTCCTAACACTCCAGAGTCCTTCCATTACCCAGAAGGGACAGATTGGAGTACAACTGAATACTCCATTCACTCAAGAAACTGAACATCCAGGGCAAAACTCCCACATGATTGCTATCCCTTCGACCACCCGAAGCATTCATTCCTTCAGCCACAAACACAGATTAGCCGCAGTATGTGAGATCAACGGTTCTCACCCAGGCTTTTCCAACCGTTTCTTTCAAATCAGCCAGAATTGCCTTTGAGGTGGCCCAGGCTTCCAATACACTTGTATGCTCTTCTCCAAGTCGCAAAACAGCTTAAACTTAGAACTATACAGTTGTTCCTTCATAAGGAAAGAAGAGCAATCATAGAACCCTTCTGTACGAGAGGATTATAGGAGAATTTATACAGAATTTATTTCTGTTTTACTCTCTACTTCTGTATTTCTGTTCAAAACTGTGCTTACTACCACTTTCTTAAAGGAAGTAGGTGCAGACAGGTAAGGCAAACTCCTGAAAAAAAAATGGATAAAAGCTCATTTTGCCTCAGATGAGCATATTCTTTCTGTAGCATTGCAATTTGAAATCCCAGACAACTTGTATAATCTTGATTTCACCCTTCGACGTGAGCCTAGTCCTCCAATGACTGGGTAGACCTCACCTGAGCACTCTAGAGGACCGTTCACAAAAAAATGCCATTATAAATCAGGCATCGCTCAAGGAAAAATATGGTCCCCTGCAGGTGTACCTGAAGCAATTTCAACCTTGCAGAAGAACTAAAAATAGAAAATGCTGGAAAATGCTCAGCTAATCAGGCAACATCTGTGAAAGAGAGGCAGATTTAATGTTTCAGGCTGATTTATGAGAAATTCCACAGCTGCTGTACAAGCTGCTTAATGTTGTTTTGGTTTGGACTTCCAGAATTCATATTATTTAATTTCTGGTCATACTCACATAAAATGGTCACTCTCCAATATTATGTCTTATTGCTATTATTTTAGAATCTCCAGTGATTACAGTTCCCTTTGTTTAAAAAAAAAGCCCCTGGGTTTAAAAAAAAAGGACACAAACCTATTTCACTTAATTCACAATTATTTCTAACATGTCAGCAGAATTATCATTTCCTCAGAAGGCAACAGATGACGACTGCAGATTTTTTTTTACTTCAGGTTACTCGACCACATGGCATCATAAAGGCAGCCAAAACTCAAAGAAAAATGTCTCCATTCTTTTGTTCCCAAGACAAAATAGATTCATAGCCTTGCTATTAAGACACCAAATGTTGAAAACACAACTCCTGTGGCTTGTTGGTTATGTCTCCTTTATGCAAATTAGGTAACTCGTGCTTCACATTGAGTTGCAATTGTTCACCATATTGTTTTGCATTCAAATAGAGCATAATGAATTAAGGTTGTTCAAGTGTGAACCATGTTGTAAATGGTACTCTTGGAACATAGTATGTGTAAAGACAACTGGTGTCTCCAGCAGAATTCTTCTGTATTTTTCTGGATGGAGTTTTGGCTGTGAATAAGATAGTCTCTCACCATCCCAAACCACATCAATTTGCCATTAGAGACATAGCATAAGAACATAAGAAATAGGAGCAGGAATTAGCCATCTGGCCCATTGAGCCCACTCCTCCATTCAATAAGATCACGGCTGTGCTGGCCATGGACTCATCTCCACCTACCTGCCTTTTCCCCATAACCCTTAATTCCCCTACTGTGTAAAAATCTATCCAACCTTGTCTTAAATATATTTACTGAGGTAGCCTCCACTGCTTCATTGGGCCGGCTACTTTCAAGAAAACAGCTTTCTTCAATTTTTTTTTATGGTGAATGGATAAAAGCTAAATCATGTGGGCAGTTTATACCTTTGGGCTTCAGTCAGATGGAAGTGAGCAAATTGTGCATGATTTATCAAAAAAAAATCAAGGGAAAGAAAGAATCAAATACATCTTGTCCACAATAACTGGTAATGTGGACTTTATGCAATGTTGTAATTTTCTAGGGAGGAACTTGAACAGAAAACATTTGATGCACAGAAATGTGAAGTGGTGATACACTTCAGCAATAAGAATAAGGAGTAACGCAGCTCATAAGGAATGCAGAAAGAGTAACTTGGGAGTATATATTGCAAACAGAAGGGCATGTTCTGAGTGATTAGTAAACCAAGTGGATCCTGTAAATTGTAGGTGAAGATATTAAATAGAATACAAGAATAATGTTATCATGTACACTAAGGATGTGTGCACTTTAAGGATGTGTGCTTAGCCCACTGCTCTACTCTGTGTGCCTCGGCACACCTCAAATTCCATCTACGAATTTGCTGACGACACAACTATAATTTACAGAATTTCAGCAGGCGATGAGGAGGCATACAGGAGCAAGGTAGATCAACTGATTGAGTGGCATCACAGCAACAATCTTGCACACAACATCAGTAACACCAAGAACTTGATCATATATCGGAAGAGCAAGTTAAAGGTACACACACCGCCCTTCATCAAGGGATCGGGAGTGAAAAGGTTGAGCAGTTTCAAGTTCCTGAGTGTCAATGTCTCTGAGGATCTATCCTGGGCTCAACGCATTGATGCAGTTACAAAGAAGGCATGACAGCAGATATTGAATTTGAAGTTAAGAAAGTTGTCACCAAAGACACTCACAAATTTCTACAGATATACCGTGCAGAGCATTTGAACTGGTTGCAGCACTATCTGGTATGGAGGGGCCACTGCACACAATTGAAAAAAGCTCCACTAGCTTCCCCAGGTTCGATGACACATTCAAAAGGCAGTGCTTCCAAAAGGTGACAGCCATCACTAAGGACCCCAATCACCCTCTTCACATTGTTATCATCAAGATGGAGGTACAGGAGCCTGAAGACACACACTCAACGTTTCAGAAACATTTTCTTCCCCTATGCCATTAGATTTCTGTATGGACAATGTACCTAGTTTTCAAATGAAAGACAGCATCAAATTATGGTCAGACACTTTAAGGCAAATTTGGACATCCTGAAAAGGGTGCAGAGAATGATTTACAAAATGGTACAGAAGAGGATGGATGTCAGCTGCAAAATCAGACTAGCAAACATAGAACATTATCACACAGTACAGGCCCTTCAGCACATGATTTTGTGACAAACTTGTAACCTACTTTAAGATCAATATAACCTGTCCCTCTTACAATACTTGGTGAAGCTAACATAGTTTTCTTTGGAGTCAGAAGTTGTTTAAGAAGATTTGATGGAATTGTAAAAGATTATGTATGCTTAAGATGGAAGAAAGAAGGAAGCTGTTCCCTGTGGCATATAGTTCAAAGATCAGGAAGCACAACTATACAGAAGAGGAAAATGGCTGAAAGAATATTTTGTTTTAAATTCCACCAGCAATTATGATTTAGAATGCACTATCTATAGGGGCCATGGAAGTAGAATCAATGCCTTCAAATGGGGAATGGATTGACAGGATGTATAGGAGCCAGCCTACAGTTCATGGGCCAAACTATGTCAGAGCAATTCTATGACTCACTTAAACTACCCAAGTTTTGGGACACTCTTAGAAGCTAATTCTCCATCTACCTTTGTAATATTTCTAAGTTTGACGACAATCTAGTCAATCCCTTCATCCATTTCATTTAAATGCATACCAGATGAAGACTAATGACCAAAACTGGCCTTAATTTTCTTTCTCAATTTATGTTTGCCTTGCAAAAAAATCAGTTTCAAAATTATTATCATTTGATTTACCCAAATGCACAATCTTAAATCTACCCCAAGTACTCTCATAATGAGTTCACATTAGCCACCCTCCACTGAATTTTAATTCATTCATAATTCATTTCCTCTACCATAGTTTTAACCACTTTGCCCATCAACAACTTTGCTGGACTTTTTTGGCTCTCAGTCCTGCAACATTATTTTGCTT
The DNA here is from genome assembly GCF_030144855.1 of Hypanus sabinus. Taxonomy (NCBI): domain Eukaryota; kingdom Metazoa; phylum Chordata; class Chondrichthyes; order Myliobatiformes; family Dasyatidae; genus Hypanus; species Hypanus sabinus. Next base: position 58,658,521 of record NC_082722.1, on the reverse strand, counting down.
AGATTCCTAATATCCGATTTGCCTCGGGATTTAAATGCTACACTGAGTCAACACTGACAATAGGGATCCTAATAAGCATTTTGTGTTATTTGCATTAATGCTGATAAAGTTAAATGCAATTTCAGTGAAATGTTATTATGGATAGGATTGCAAATAGTGTTTACATGAGCCAAGGGTGTTTGAGACACAGTAAGATGGCAGAAGCTATTAAATATATATTTTCTCAATTATAAAAATCACCTAGACTCCACTTTATAGCATTTTTCCTTTCTCCATTTCATCTTGAACATGGAAGCTCCACAATCAAGGCTCTTGACGAGACAAGTGTGCTTTTTTTTCTGGGAGTCAGAAAATAAAAAAAAATTATGTCTAGAATGAGGATATCAAATGAAGCTTAAAGTATCCTTTGGGATTCATGTTATTGAGTCTGTCCTCATATCAAGTAGTGTTAAGGAATTATTTAATCTGTTCCAGATCCCACAGCATCTGCATCCCTTCATTAGGTTTAATTAACTCACATTTATGAGTAACTGGCTCATTGACTCAGGGAAATGGTGGAGGGGAAATGCTGAAGGAGGGGATAACAAAACACTCCAAATTACCTATATGTAAAGTATTAAGTGTTTCATACTGCAGTACTATAACCATTGACAAGCAATGTACTGTTACTGATACTTATGTATTGGCACTGTACTGCTATACCACCTACTTGGCACCCAAAACACCTTAGGCTGTAGGCTCAGCTGTTCAAAAATGTTAAAATAACATGTGGAGTTGGCTGCAAACTTGGCTTGGCAGGTCAGTAAAATACTGCTGTTCCCATGGCTCTGAAGATCTGCAGGATACTGTGCTTGTTTTGACATTGCAGGAACATTGATATGACTTCGTACTACATTTGTTTTTAATACACATGAAGCGAGTATACTTCAAAAGATAGTTCTTTAGATTTTCTACTCAGAAATCTAACAACATTCTTGAAATTCATGTTTCTTTTCCCATCGCAACAAGGCTAGAGTATTAATATGCAAGAGGCTGTATGTGACTGGATGCACTGAAGACTTAGTTTTCAAAAAGCCACAAACTGATTATATTGATTTTTATTGATTCTACGGTACTTCTTTGTTCTACTGTGAATGCCTACAAAAAAATAAATCTCAGGGTAATATTTGGTGACATTTGTACTTTGATAATAAAATTAACTTTGAACAACTTGGGAAAAACAGAATTATATTACCACGTGGAAAGGCACAGGGCCACTCGTCTTCTCTGTAGTCTGAATAAATGGGTAAGGTGTCCAATGGAATGATGATGGTCTTAAAAAATGTACCACAATTAATCAGCTGAAAGGAAAGAAAAACACTTTCTCCTTTAAGATACTGTGAGGCTATTTCACTTCCTAGCTGCCTTCACAGTCCTCATCCAACATTAAGCTCTGGGTTCTCTATGTTGATTAGATTGCTTAGTCAATAATAAATGAATATTATCATCAAACCTGACTGTGTCTAGTTGAATACATTTGTTTAACAGGCAATGAACTTCACCCAGCACCATTTGCTCAGATGCTAATCTCAAGAGTTTTCAGGAGATATGGGTAGAGTTGAATTCTGTTCAGCCTGTGAACACACGAGTTCATACATAAAGCATTCCAAACACCTATTAATATTTGCCTGCCATTACATTAGTGGGTAGAGATACATTTCAATAAAACTTGCTGTGGGAAGGGGAGGGGGATTTACGGGTCTGCAAGTTTTGTTTCGTTCCTTTTTCATGCTGGCGGGTGGAGTTGATGTCTTTTCTTTCATCAGCATCCACGGTCTTTCTGTATTCCATGGCTATCTGGGCAAGACAAATGACAGAGTTGTATAGTACATTCATACTAAGACAATAAAATGAACCTATGAACTGGGCACTCTTTAAGCACTATGGTTTCCTGCCTGAAGATATGGCAGACCATCCCATCTTGGCACTTCTCATCTCACAGTGGTTTTTTAAGTAATCACATTTATTTCTTTATTGAGCTACAGCACGGAATAGGCCCTTCTGTCCCCTCGATCCACACTGCCCAGCAATTCCCCAATTTAATCATAGCCTAACCATGGGATGACTTACAATGACCAATCAACCTACCAACCGGTTAGTCTTTGGACTGTGGGAGGAAACTGGAACACCCGGAGGAAACCCATGCAGTCATGGGGAGAATGTACAAACTCCTTACAGGCAGTGGTGAGAATTGAACCCAGGCCTCCTGTATTGTAAAGCTTTGTGCTAACCATTACGCCATGGTGCTGCCCAACTTTCAGTTGGATTCATGGAAAACTTCAGTACAGGAGTAAGAAGGAGACACCATCATCTCTGCAGAATGCTGAGTCGGACTGGGTGTACAATCTCAAGTTTAACCTTTAACCATACTGATTTCCTAGGACATTTGCAAGCAGTGAGCTTCATTCTTCTGGTCACCCAAACATTACAGCAGAGGGCTGTAAATCAGAGCACCTACCTGATGAACCTGAAATATGGAAGAGAATGGTCAGGAATGCATATCCAAAGATATTCACATAGAATTTGCTTTATATATATGCCTGACCAAAGGAATGGTCACATTAGGGGTTCTGATTCTCCAAGATCCATTGGAGACTAAAGACAGGACCACGTTGCAGCACTGTGTACGGGTTTCTCTGTGATGATGGAAGTAGCCTTTTCAACCTGGGGTCAACCAAAAACATAATGTGTAATCTGTCCTTGCTCAAGTTGTAATGTTCTCAGTCACTGTACAGCTTACTGGGACACATTACTGATGTTGCAAGGACAAGGTCATTAGGCAGTGTTGCAGCCTCTGTACCTAAGCTGAGCCAATATTCAACTTCATCCCTTTGCTGGCGTGACTGCAGAGTGTGAAGGGATTTTGGCAGAGTGATTGACTGCCAGGTGTTGCATTGGGAGAACAACTGCGCCCAAATTACTCAATTAATATTGAACAAAGTTTCAGGTTAACCCTTTATATCTGGCTCCCGTCTTGAGTAAAGGTGCCACAGATGAGATGTTATGTTGAAATTGTACAAGACATTTGTGAGGCCTTGTTTGGAGTATTGTGTGAGGTTTTGATCACCACCTACAGGGAAAATGTAAACAAGATTAAAATACCACAAGGAAAATTTACAAGGCTGTTGTCCAGTATGGAGAACCCGAGTTACAAGGAAAGATTGAATAAGTTAGGACTTTATTCAAAAAGAAAATAGAAGATTGAGAGATTTGGTAAAGGTATACAAAATTATGAGGGATATAGATAGGGTAAATGCAAGCAGGCTTTTTCCACTGCGATTGGGTCGGACTACAACCAAAGGTCATGTATTAAGGGTGAAAGGTGAGAATCAAGTCTATGTGAGGATGTTATGGAGCATATGAATATTGGATACAAGATTATATTAATATTGATTGCTGTTCGGTGAATGATGAGGTTGTACAGCATGGACGAGTATGGGAAGCTAGTGACATAGTTCATGGAAGATAGAAGTTAACAATGTGTGAACTGATAATGATCCTGAATGAAAGGTCAATAAATAATTTGTTTCTGTAATTGCATCCATGTCCTTGGGACATCACTCCCGGCATTGAGCATTTGAAATGAAGTGCCTCCTGGCCCTGTATATAGAGATCTTTTGCTTTCCTTCCACTTTTCCATTAAAGCCAGGTCTAAAAATAAAATGGGATTCCCATCTTCTTCTATGCACTGAGAGTCTTGTATTAACCTTTCAAGTCAAGTGTACTGTCATTTCGACCATAGACTGTTGGTACAGTACACAGTAAAATGAAACAACGTTCCTCAAGGACCCTGGTGCTACATGAAACAACACAAAACTACACTAGACTATGTGAGACAGCACAAGACTACACTAGACTACATAAAACAACATAAAAACTGCACTAGACTACAGACCTGCACAGGGCTACATAAAGTACACAAAACAGTGTAAGGCAGTACAATCTATATATTATTAAAACTCTCATGATCTATCTGTTTGTGATCTCCAATTAGCGCAAACAGTGCATTACAGCGGCACCTTTTTTGACTAAATTGTCTTAAAATCTGCTAACTTACAGAATGCAGGCAAAGGTCAGGGTTATACATCCGTATAAAATTGATCATTCGTCAAAATCAACAGCCCCGCTTTCACCCAAGAGCCGATCCACCAGCATGGCAATTGAGACGTAACACCACGGGGCACGTGCATGGCCAGCTTCAGCAGCGACACCAAGAGGGAAGGGCAGCTCTATTTCGATTCTCTCAAAGGGTGCCCCAAAGGGTCACCCCATTGTCTAGTAATAAATAAACAAGACAATAGGCACAGTAGAGGACAAATTACAACATAATAATAAATGATGCAGATGTCAGTCTAGACGCTAGGTATTGAGGAGTCTGATGGCTTGGGGGAAGAAGCTGTTGCACAGTCTGTTCCGTGAGAGCCCGAATGCTTTGGTACCTTTTGCCAGATGGCAAGAGGGAGAAGAGTGTGTGTGAGGGGTGCATGGGGTCCTTCACAATGCTCTTAGATTTGCGGGTGCAGCATGTGGTGTAAATGTCCGTAATAGTGGGAAGAGAGACCACGATGATCTTCTCAGCTGACCTCATTATCCACGGCAGGGTCTTGTAATCCGGGACGGTGCAATTCCCGAACCAGGCAGTGATGCAGCTGCTCAGGTTGCTCTCGATACATCCTCTGTAGAATGTGGTGAGGACGGAGAGGTGGGAGACAGACTTTTCTCACCCTTCGCAGAAAGTAGAGATGCTGCTGGGCTTTCTTGGCAATGGAGCTAGTGAGGAACCAGGTGAGATTCTCCACCAAGTGAAAACCAAGAAATTTGGTGCTCTTAATGATCTCAACGGAGGAGCCTGTGAAGCAAGTTCCACCTGCATATACTTGCAATGAGGACTTGTCCGCCAATTAATGCTAGCTGAATTCAGCCACTCATAGATATAGACCCCATGGACATGCAGCGAGACTATAAACAGTGCCTTGATACCAATCTCATGACCATGAGGTGGAACCATGAATTGTCTGTGCATCATGACATACACACATCTTCTATCTCAAACAACGTAAACACGATGGAGTTCTATGGTGAGCAACGCAGCCAAAACACTGGAGGAACTCAGCAGGTCAGGCAGCATCTATGGAAAAGAATAAACAGTCAATTTTTCAGGCTCAGCCCGAAACATCAACTGTTTATTATTATCCATAGATGCTGCCTGACCTGCTGCGTCCCTCGAGTGTTTTGCTTTGGATTTCCAGTATCTGTGGACTTTCTTGTGTCTGTGAGTTCTATGGCGAGCTGTTTTGGAAGGATGGGGGAAATATAGGAACCATCTCCTTCACAAAAGGTAGGAGAGAAAACAATCCTCAACCTGATAGAGACGCCACACTGTAAGGACACCACTATTTTCCAGAGAGTGCAGCCGAGGTCAAGCCAAATGATCAGCGAGACCCTTAGATATTCTGAATCAACACTGTACCTCAGTGTGCTGCTCTGCTGAATTCCCCACTGCAGCTGAGAAATCAAACTCTCAGTAGTGGACCCTCAATTCCCACATCTCTCTGGGTAAAAACCGAAATGAATACCACAGATTTTCACACTCCCAGGACACATTTTAAAATGCTAGTGCCCCTAATGGTTGGGAGGTAAATCTGCAAGATTCTTACCAACAAAATTCTGTGCACCAATATATTAGCCACTTATTTCTCTTCCCACTGATCCCCATTAACCTGCAGAGCACTACTAACAAAATCAAATACAAGTGTATGTATGCAAAAGAGTAATGAAAAAATTGGTTGTAGCAGCACCACAGTCAAAACAATCAGTAGATAAGCAGTGCTTAAAGATAAAAAACATAAATTAAACAATTAATATTTTAAATAACACAATCCCAACAATAAAAAAACACAAGGAACATTTTATTGCAAAGTAATCATAGTGTTGCTTGACTGCAGTGATTAGGGTTTTTCTGGTTGGTTGAAGAACTGCATGGTTGAAGGGAAGTAGATATTCTTAATCTGTTAGTGTAGGTCTTCCGACATTTACCAATTTTCAGTTTTCAAGAAAATGCATCAACTACTGTAGTTTTATGTTTCAAGTCTAATTGCAGTAGGCTTTTTGCATCCTCCCCCATGTATAAAAAGCAAAAATAGCTTACTGACGTAACAAAACCTCATTAAGAAAAAGCAGTCACAAGATCAAGTTCATAACCTCTCTCCTATTTAAGTTTTGTCATAAAAGTAGGATCGTCACAGCACCAGGTTAGCAATCCAGAGCCTTAACTGGTATTAAGTAATCCATAGTAGGTTAACTCCCACTTAAGCCTCAATACATCTACATATATTTGCTTTATCCATCATCATTTCATATGATTTACAAGGTCAGTCTTCCACACACGTGGAGTCTTGAAATTTCGATACAGACTTACACTGTACTTTACAGCGTTTGGATTATTGATTTGAATGCGACCTTCTTCAGAAAAGAAAAATCACAAAGGTATCCAGCACTGTGCTTGTATTTACTTTGGCTGTTGCTCATCTAATTGGTAAAACTGAATCATAGTCTAGGTGAAAGTCCAAGACAAGAAATTTACATGTATTTTTAAAATGTCTGCATTTTAGATTAAAAAAGTGACACTAAACACAATGACTTAGAGTGGTAGAACACTCCAGCACTGAGAGACCCTTCAGCCCATCTAGGCTGTGCCAAAACATTGATCTGACTAGCCCCACTGACCTGCACCTGAACTATAGACCCCCATACCCCTCCCATGCAGTTATCCAAATTTCTCTTAAATGTTGAAATCGACCCTGCACTCACCACTTGTGTTGACAGCACGTCACACACTCTCACCATCGTTTGAGTGAAGAAAGTTCTCTTTATGTGCCCCTTAAACATATCACCTTTCACCTTTAACCCATGACCTCTAAGTGTGTTCCCACCCAACCTCAGTGGAAAAAGCCTGCTTGCATTTACCCTATATATACCCCTCATAATTTTTTATACCTCTATCAAATCTCCCCTCAGTCTTCTACATTCTAGGGAATAAAGTCTTAACCTATTCAATCTTTGTGGTGAACTACATATACCTGTCTGGGCACGCCCCCTGCTGACTGCTCATGTGGCTCCGCCCACAGACCCCTGTATAAAGGCAATTGAGGCCTGAGCCCGGCCTCTCAGTCTCCAGGATGTAGTATGGTGGTCACTCATTGCTTGTTCCTTCTTCCAGTCAATAAAAGCCGATATCTCGCCTTACGTCTCAGAGTGAGTTATTGATGGTGCATCAATCTTTCCCTATAACTCAGGTACCCCAGTCCCAGCAATAACCTTGTAAATTTTCTCTGCAATCTTTCAATCTTACTTGCATCTTTCTTGTACATAAGTGACAAAAACTGGACACAATACTCCAAATTAGGCCTCACCAATGTCTTATACAATTTCAGCATAACATCCCAACTCCTGTACTCAGTATTTTGATTTATGAAGGCCAGTGTGCCAAAAGCTTTCTTTACAACCCTATCTACCTGTGACACCACTTTCAATGAAGTATGGACCTGTATTCCCAGATCCCTTCGTTCTATCACACTTCACAGTATCCTACCGTTCACTGTGTAAACCCTGGTCCGGATCCTGTGCAAGCTTGGATAATCTTTCTCACTGTCAACTGCACTCCCAATCCTGGTGCCATGCAGCAGTCTGCTGATCTAGCTTATATCATCATCCAGATCATTGATATCAATCACTAACAACAGACACAGCACCAATCCCCGTGGCACATCACTAGTCAAAGGCCTGCCGTCAGAGAGGCAACCATCTACAATCACTTTCTGGCTTCTTTGAAGAAGCCGCCAATATTTAATCCAATTTACAATCTCATCTTGAATATCAAGCGACTGAACCTTCTTGACTAACCTCCCAGGCAGGATCTTGTCAAAAGCCTTGCCAAAGTCTATGTCGAAAACATCTACTGTCTTGCCTTCATCAAGTTTTTTGGTAACTTCTTGAAAATCTGTACAAAGGTTGGTTAGACAAAACTTACCACACAAAGTCATGTTGTCTTTCCCTATCAGTCCTGATCTGTCCAAATACTTGTACATATATCCAGTCCCTCAGAAAACCTTCCAATGACTTTCCCACTGCTGATGTCAGGCTCTCCAGCCTATAATTTTCTGGCACGGGTAGCAATCCTGAGGTCCCAACCCTGGAGGTTATGTCCTTGAACTTACCACTTAACTTCTGAACCCACGTTTCAGGAGCTTGTCACCCAACCTACCCATGTCATCGGTATCAACATGTACCACAATCTCTGACTGCTCATACTTCCACTTAAGAATGCTGTGGACTCAATATGAGATGTCCCTGAACCGGGGAGGTAAAAAACCATCGATAATTTCAATCCCATCTACAGAACCTCCTTTCTGTTCCCCTCACCAGTGAAATCCCCATCTCTATATATCGCTTCTACTCCCCCCTTCCCTTTGGAACCACAGAAGCAGACTCAGTGCCAGAAACCTAAACATTGTGGCTTTCCTCTGCTAGGTCATCCACACACCCCACCACCCAATATCAATCCAAAGCGATATACCTTTTATTTAGGGGAAGAGCCACATGGGTACTCTGCTCTAGCTGCCTATCCCCTTTCCCCCCCCTGACAGTCACCCAGTTACTTAGGTCCTGTACTTTGGACATATCTAACTCTTCACACGTCCCTTCTGCTTCCAAATGATCATCCATTTCCTTAACATGGTCCATTAGAAGCTGCAGCTGGATGCACTTTTTGCAGATGTAGTCTTCAGGAACATTGAAGATCTCCCTGCCTTCCCACATCCCACAAGAGGAACATTTCACTATCCTGTTTTGCATCCACACCACTCTAAAATGTGCAATAAGAAAGATAAAACAAAAATAAATCCCCCTATGGCCTCCATCTCTCCTGGCCAAAGCCTCGATTGGCCGAATCTTCAGCTCCCCACTCCAACACCGGCCCAGTCACACAAGGGCTACTCAGCTCAAACCTAACTTCTCCTTATTGGGGCCCTTGCTAAGTGCCTAATTATATGCAATGCAATGTCCCCTTGAAACTGTGGCCCTCCTCAGCCTGCCTGGTGCAGCTGGATCCTGGACTTCCTGTCAGATTGCCAGTAGGTGGTAAGAGAGGGCTTCCTCACCTCTGCTCCTCTGACTTTCAACACAGTTGCCCCTCAGGACTGTGTCCTAAGCCCCCTCCTTTACTCTCTGTATACCCATGACTGTGTTGCCACCCGCAGATCCAATCTGCTAGGTAAATTTACTGACAGCACAACACTGATTAGCCCAATCTCAAATAATAATGAAGTAGCCTATAGAGAAGTCATCACCCTGACACAGTAGTGTCAAGAAAACCTCAATGTCGCAAAAACAAAGGAGCTGGCTGTGGACTACATGGGGAATGGAGACAGGCTGACCCCTATTGACATCAATGGATCTGGTGTTGAAAGGGTGAACACCATAAACATCACCAAAGACCTCACATGGTCTGTACACACCATCAGTGTAGTGAAAAAGGCACAACTGCGCCTCTTTCACCTCAGATGGTTGAAGAAGTTTGATGTGGGCCCCCAAATCCTAAGAACTTTCTACAGGGGCACAACTGACTGGCTGCATCACTGCCTGGTATAGGAACTGTACCTCCCTTAATCGCAGGTCGCTGCAGAGAGTGGTGCGGACAGCCCAGCACATCTGTAGATGTGAACTTCCCACTATTCAGAACATTTACAAAGACAGGTGTATAAAAAGGGACCGAAGTATCATTGGGGACCAGAGTCACCCCAACCACAAACTATTCCAGCTGTTACCATCCAGGAAAACAGTACTGTAACATAAAAGCCAGGACCAACAGACTCCGGGACAGCTTCTTCCACCAGGCCATTAGACTGATTGACTCATGCTGACCCAACTGTATTTCTGTTATATTGACTGTCCTGTTGTACATACTATTTATTATAAATTACTATAAACTGCATATTGTGCATTTAGAAGGAGACGTGATGCAAGGATTTTTGCTCATGCATATAAAGGATCTAAGTAATAAAGTGAATTCAATTCAACTTTAGATTTACTCTCTCTCTCTCTCTACGAAATCCAGTATCTCCTCGAGACTGCAGCACGCAAATGTACCAAGAGCCATTGCTCGCTCCTTTTAAACTCTCTCTTCCTCTTCACAATCCAGTGTCTCCTTGGGACTATGGCATGCAAAATGGGGCTCCATAATAGGGCATACAAAACTATGGGAGGAAAATAAGCTTGCAACCTTCCATAAGTCAAATATCCAAACTTGAGGAAACAGCAAACTTGAGGAAATCTGGTCAATTTGGCTAGATCAAAGGTTCTGACACTTTAAAACATGCCTTTTAAGTATAAAAACTAGTATTATTTATTAACCATTCTGAATGTATGAATAGTCAAGGAAGTAAGTTACTGGAGTCGCATGTAGACGAGACCAGATAGTTACAGGTTCATCTTATGAGAAAGCAATATTAATTAGCTTTTTTTTTCTTTTGAATATTACATGGGTCTCATGTTATTTTCTGACATTAGTCTAATGGAAGCATGAACATTTCCAAGAAGGAACAGGAAAGAGAAAAAAAACGAGAGCACTATTTTAATTAAATTCTCTTCACAAAAGAGGCTAGTATACTGACATCAAGCTAGTGAAGTAGTTCTTGGAAGATGAAAGTCAAAAGACAAGAATTCAGAATCAATATAAGAAAATGCAGAATGACAAATATCTCAGGATTCCCTTGGAAATTGGGCAGACTGTGACAAGAATTCAAAAATTGACTTTAAAAAAAAGGCTATGGCTTAGAGCCATTAAACTTTGCTTAGGAATGATAAATGATAGACTTGTAACCCCAGTTCTCTGCTCCCATAACCAATGGTGTTTTTCATTTATATTTATTTGCTTTCAAGTAAATGTAACAAGTCCCCAACTGAAGTCCACAGTTACAAAAGGATCCACTATACATCTAAGTACATATAGTTTATCTTTTCACTGATAAGCTGATTGAGTGCAAAGATGGACTATATTGTGTTAAATTCCTCATTGGGTAGTGAAGCATATGTGTCATGTTATAACAAATAGTTTCTCTCCTATTTTTTGACAATTTGTTTAGTCTTTGAGGAAAAAGAATGACTCAGCCAATAACTAATATCAAGTAGAAAATATTTGGCCATATATTTTGTGTAATGCATTCTATAATATATTTCTGTTTTACAATATCTATTCTGCTCCTTCATCTCAGTTCAGCCCAAAGTACCACAGAGGATTTTATTTTAACCAATAACATTGGATAATGAACCATTTCTGGCCAATTCAGAAAACTAGAGTGTATTTTGAATTGAATTGACTTTATTTCTTACATCCTTCACATACATAAGGAGTATAAATCTTTATGTTACATCTCCATCTAAATGCGCAATGTGCAATCAGAGTAATTATAATAATTTATAATAAATAGAACAGTCAATGTAACATAGAGTGCACTCAGATCAGTGTGAGTTAATCAGTCCAATGGCCTGGTGGAAAAAGCTGTCCCGGAGCCTGTTGGTCCTGGCTTTTATGCTGCAACACCATTTCCTGGATGGTAGCAGCTGGAATAGATTGTAGTTGGGATGGCTTGGGTCCCCAATGATCCTACAGGCCCTTTTTTCACAGCTGTCCTTGTAAATGTCCTGAATCATGGGAAGTTCACAACTTCAAATGCACTGGGCTGTCTGCAGCACTCTCTGCAGAGTCCTGCAATTAAGGGAGCTACAATTCCCGTACCAGGCAGTGATGCAGCCAGTCAGGGTGCTCTCAGTTGTACCCCTGTAGAAAGTTCTTAGGATTTGGGGGCACATACAAAACTTCTTCAACCACCCGCGGTGAAAGGCACTGTTTGCCCTTTTCACCACACATTTGACGTAAAGACCACCTGAGCTCCTTGGTGATGTGGATGCTGAGGAACTTAAAGCTGTTTACCCTCTCAATCAATGTAGTATCATCAGCAAATTTAATTAGCAGATTAGAGCTGTGGGATGTGACACAGTCATGGGTATACAGGGAGTAAATGAAGAGACTCTGTACACAGCCCTGATGGGCTCTTGCATTCAGTTAGAGGGGTAGAGGTGAGGGAGCCCACTCTTACCACCTGCTGGTGATCTGATAGGAAGTCCAGCATCCAGTTGCACAAAGCAGCGTCAAGGCAGAGGTCTCCGAGCTTCTTGTTGAGCCTGGATGGAACTATAGTGTTGAATGCTGAACTGTAGTCCAAGAACAGCATTCTCACATAAGCATCCTTCTCCAGATGTGCAAGGACAGTATATAGAGCAGTGACTATTGCGTCATCTGTCAATCATTTGTGTTGGTAGGCGAATTGTGGTGGGTCCAGTGTGCGTGGTAGCAAGTTGCAGATGTAATCCTTGACCAGCCTCTCAAAGCATTTGCTCATTATTGAGGTGATTGTGACAGGATGCCAGGCGTTCAGGCAAGTTGCAACAATGGTGGATGTTTTGAAGCAGGAGGGCACTCTACACTGGGAGAGGGAGAGATTAAAAATGTCAGTAAGCACACCTGCCAGTTGTGCTGTGCACATCCTGAGTAATCGCCCTGGGATGATAGGTGTACTAACACAAGAAACACAGGGCTAATGTGTGTGTGGCAAGTTCACAGGAACAAGAACAGGTTTATGGAGTTGCTTTGAAAATGATGAATGAGGGATAAGTGTTTGCCAGGACACCAGGGATATCTTTTCCACTTTTTAGACAAAAAAACAGTGTTTTACATTTTTATCTTCCTGAGAGTGCAGAAGAGAGAGGCAACTGTGAGATGAATTGTTAAACAGAGGGTCTGTCATCTGAAACACGGTACCTCATGGAAGCATCCTTCAACATTTTGGTGTTCAGGTCTCTTGAGTAGGATTCAAAAGTGAAATCTTCTGCTCAAGATGCAAGAGTGCATTTTAAAGCCAGGATATTATTAGAATAAAGATTTGAGTAAATCCGGTTGAATGATTCTATATATAAAGTTTTTGATATTAGAATATCTCTAACTCACAAAAGTGCACCATTTTATTTTCTTCAATTAAACTCAAATTGCTGATCATGCCAAATGCTGCTTGTCATTTGTCGCAAACATCATTTTGCAACTGTCAGGTTATCTAGAACATTTGAGGTATCTGATGCACCATCAATAACTCTCAGAGACGTGAGGTGAGATAGGCTTTTATTCACTGGAAGAGAGCAGTCAGCAACAAGCGATCCCCATACTGAGGGAGGAGCAGTGCCTCCAATCGCCTTTATACGGGAGTCTGTGGGAGGAGCCACAGGAGCAGTCAGCTGGGGGGGGGCGTGTCCAGACAAGTAAATGTAGTTCACCACAGTATCATTTACTAATTCAAGTCCTTGCAGCAGATACTGTCTAGTATTATTCGCTTTACCCCCTCTCTCTTTTATTACAAAAAACACTCAGAAATTAAAATAAAAGGATGAAGATTGAATCACTAATATCTTCCTTAGACAAATCCTTTTGTTAAACTGACAGAAAGTTTTTGGCATGAAAAGTTCACCATATTCCCCCACCCCCCTCCCCATAGATGCTACCTGACATGTTAAAGTTTTCCAGTATTTTTGGATTTTGCTGCAGATTTCCAGCATCTGCAGTGGTTTCTTTCTGATTTTTCCACTCTCAGAGTTATTATCACTGACACACCATATGTCATGAAATGTGTTTCTGTGCAGCAATAGTACAATGCAGTACATTAAAACAATAAGAGTTGCAGAACGATCGATCGTTAGTTAGTTACTAAAGTGAAAATTCATGGAATCAGAGAGGCAATGTCAGTTTAGATGAAAGTACTCATTTAATGAAAAAAGACAGCAAAATGTGCCATGATGACCTTAAATGTAAATTTAAAATGCTCATTATTTTCTTCCCCAACCAACCATAAGACGATAAGACATGGGAGCAGAATTAGGCCATTTGGCCCATTGAGTCTGCTCTGCCATTAAATCATGGCTCATCCTTTTATCCTCTCCTCAGCCTTGTATGTTCTGTCCAATCAAGAACATATCAAGCCTTGCTTTCAATACACCCAAAAACCTGGCCTCCACAGCAGCCTGCGGTAACAAATTCTCTGCCCTCTGGCAAAATAAATTTCTCTGATCTCTGTTTTAAATGGATGCCCCTCTATCCTGAGGCTGTGCCTTCTTGTCTAAGACTCCTCCACCATGGGAAACACCCTTTCCACATCTATTCTGTCTGGGCCTTTCAATATTCAAAAGGTTTCAACAATATCCCCCTTCATCCTTCTAAATTCTAGCAAGTACAGACCCAGAACTATCAAATATTCCTCGTATGATAACCCTTTCATTCCTGAAAACATCTTTGTGAACCTCCTCTGAACTTTCTCCAATGCCAGCACGTCTTTTCTTAGATGAGGAGCACAAAACTGTTCACAATACTCAAGGCAAGGCCTCACCAGTGCCTTATAAAGCCTCAGCATCACATCCCTGCTCTTATCTTCTAATGCTCACATTGTTTTTGCATTCCTCATCACCGAATCTACCTGCAAGTTAACCTCTAGGGTATTCTTCACAAGGACTCCTAAGAGACCTTTGCTTAAGAGACTCCTAAAAGACCCTTTGCTTCTCAGATTTTTGGATTTTCTCCTCACTTAGAAAATAGTCTGCACATGTAATTCTACTACATTTTGCAGCCTACCTATTTCCTCAACACTGCCTACCCCTCTATCAATCTTTGTATCATCTGCAAACTTGGCAACAAAGCCATCTATACAATCATCTGAATCATTGATATACAGCATAAAAAGAAGTGGTACCAACACCGACCCCTATGGAACACCACAAGCCACGAACAGCCAACCAGAAAAAGATCCTTTTATTCCCATTCACTGCCTCCTTCCAATCAGCCAATGCTCTAACCATGGCAGTAATTTTCCTGGAAAACCATGGGTTTTTAACTTGGTAAGCAGCCTTATGTGTGGCACCTTGTCAAGGGCCTTCTGAAAGTCCAAATTTACAACATCCAGAGGATCCCCTTTATCTATCCAACTTGTAATCTCCTCAAAAATTTCCAATAGGTTGATCAGGCAGGATTTTCCCTGAAGGAAACCATGCTGACTTTGTACTATCTTGTCATGTGTCACCAAATACTCCATAACCTCATCCTTAACAATCGACTCCAACATATTCCCAACCACTGATGTCAGGCTAACTGATCTATAATGTCCTTTATGTTGCTTTCCTCCATTCTTTAAGACTGAGTGACATTTGCAATTTTCCAGTCCTCTGGCACCATGCCAGAGTCCAATGATTTTTGAAAGATCATTTCTAGTGCCTCCAGATTCTCTGTTGCTAACTCTTTCAGACCTCTAGGGTGCAGTTCACCTGATCCCAATCTTTCAGCTTTTTGAGCACCATCTCCCTTGTAATAGCAACAGCACCCACTTCTCTTCACTCACACCCTTCAATACCTGACACACTGCTAGTGTCTTCCACAGTGAAGAATGATGCAAAATACTCATTTTGTTCATCTGTCATCTCCTTATATTCCATTATTATTTCTCCAGCCTCATTTTCTTGCTGTCCCATATCCACTCTCATCTCTCTTAATTTTTTTTTAAATACTTGAGAAAGCTCTTACTATCCATATATAACCATATAACCATAAGCAATTACAGCAGGAAACAGGCCATCTGGGCCCTTCTAGTCCACGCCCAATGCTTACTCTCACCTACTCCCACCAACCTGCACTCAGCCCATAATCCTCCATTCCTTTCCTGTCCATATACCTATCCAATTTTACTTCAAATGACAATATCGAACCTGCCTCTACCACTTCTACTGCAAGCTCGCTCCACACAGCTACCACTCTGAGTAAAGAAATTCCCCCTCATGTTACCCCTAAACTTTTGCCCCTTAACTCGCAACTCATGTCCTCTTGTTTGAATCTCCCCTACTCTCAATGGAAAAAGTCTATCAACGTCAACTCTATCTATCCCCCTCATAATTTTAAATACCCCTATCAAGTCTCCCTTCAACCTTCTACACTCCAAAGAATAAATACCTAACTTGTTCAACCTTTCTCTGTAACTTAGGTGCTGAAACCCAGGTAACATTCTAGTAAATCTTCTCTGCACTCTCTCTACTTTGTTGACATCTTTCCTACAATTTGGTGACCAGAACTGTACACAATTCTCCAAATTTGGCCTTACCAATGCCTTGTACAATTTTAACATTACATCCCAACTCCTATACTCAATGCTCTGATTTATAAAGGCCAGCATACCAAAAGCTTTATTCACCACATGAGATTCCACCTTCAGGGAACTATGCACCATTATTCCTAGATCACTCTGTTCTACTGCATTCTTCAATGCCCTGCCATTTACCATGTATGTCCTATTTTGATTGGTCCTACCAAAATGTAGCACCTCACACTTATCAGCATTACACTCCATCTCCCATCTTTCAGCCCACTCTTCTAACTGGCCTAAATCTCTCTGCAAGCTTGAAAACCTACTTCATTATCCACTTTGATATTGTTTGCTAGCTTGCTTTCACATTTTATCTCTACCCTCCTATTGATTCTTTTCATTGCTCTCTGTAGGTTTTTAAAAAGCTTCCAAATCCTCTGCCTTGCCTTTTTTTTGCAGTGTTTTAAGCCACCTCTTTTGCTTTTACATTAGCTTTGACCTCCCTTGTCAGCCACAGTTGTGTTATGTTGCCATTTGAACATTTCTTCGCTTTTGAAATACATCTATCCTCCATTTTTCTCATTTTTCCCAGAAATTCACACCAGGGATGCTGTCATCCCTGCCAGCATCTCCTTGCAATTTACTTTGGTCAAATCCTCTCTCATACCACTGTAATTTCCTTTACTCCATTGAAATACTGCCATGTCACAATTTTCTTTCTCCCTATCGTATTATGATCACTGCCTCCAAAGAGTTAAGATTTAAGTTCCTCAAAATAAGGGATCAATAAAGAGAAAGCTTGTGATTAAAAATTTCACATGATCCACATACTGGAAACACTTCAATGTCTGTTAATGGAATAAATAAGACTAGATTTGATCACGTTGTCAAATATTTTGTTCCCTTTACAAATATTGCAGCAATTGTGGAAACAACTTACAGTGCACCATCTGCAACTTCCTTGTGACACATACATTGTCAGAGTAGGTGAGCACCTGGGTATTCTGTATGCCAAGCAGAGTACTCAGGATAATAATAATTTTCCATAAAAGTCGGTGATGGAATTAGTTATGAGCAAGAACAAAACGCCAACAAATCTTACAAGGCAGTACCAAGACACATGTGATAAATTCCTCTGAGCACTGAATGGCTTTTACACCTTTCAAATCACTACTAATATTCCTACAACTCCATAAACGAATTTTGATTGAACTCTTAACTCTCAACATTGTACTGCACTGAGTGCTGCACATTCACATGGTTGTACATAAATTAACTTTGGAAGGAATGGATTAATTAGGAATAGATATCAGCCAAGGTGATTGAAGGAGGTCCATGATGAATCACTTAGCTTTTACCCTAATGCACCATTATCACAGACTTCTAAGTGGCTGTTCTTTTGTATTCTGGGTGGCAGGGTGGAGATACATCCCTATCA
Organism: Hypanus sabinus; assembly: GCF_030144855.1. Taxonomy (NCBI): domain Eukaryota; kingdom Metazoa; phylum Chordata; class Chondrichthyes; order Myliobatiformes; family Dasyatidae; genus Hypanus; species Hypanus sabinus. Next base: position 58,640,821 of record NC_082722.1, on the reverse strand, counting down.
AAGGAGGTGTAAGGCACTCCTTCCCTCCACTAGCCTGCAAGTCACCCTTAGACAAGGTGTAGCATCTGCTTAGCCCCCCAATCAGGTCACGTGAAGCCATGGGAAGCAGGTGGAGGATGGCCGTATGAGCAGCTGGTGCAAATCCAAGTCCTGGTTCTGTGACCACTGACTCTGTGCAAAGACTTTGAAGAATATTGATGATGGGTGGGATCACCTGCCCTGCAACGTCACTGCCCAGAAGGCAGCAATAATGGCAAATCAGTTCTGTAGGAAAAAGAATTGCCAAATACAATCACAGTCATGAGATCATGATCAGCTACGTCACATGACAGGGCACATAATGATGATGATATTGTATTTGGCATCAGAGATGCCAATCCATAGACGAAGGGGTTTATGGAATCATTACTGGAATCAAAAATAAAAGGAACAAGCAAGCTCGTGGTCACCATACACCCCACCACATTGCCTCTAATGAAAGCATGGATTAAAGAAGGGAACAGTTCAGAGCAATAGTTCTCATCAAGGTACCAATAACTAACAATCTCTCTGGTGGCCCACAGTGATCAAGAAGATAGCTGGCAAGATCCATAACCCCCAGGCAAAAACTAGGAGAGATTCAGCAGCATATGGAAGATAATTAGTCCACTGCAAATGGAGCAAACTTTGAACAAGACCGGTGATGAGTGAAGATTCTATGAAAGTCAGGCCTGGAATACATCAAGGGCAACATCTGCCCCAAAAGAGGGTGACTAGAAAAGATTTGCCAAGTTTTCCTTTTGTATACAAGGCTCATTGACACATGTTAACTTAAGATAAATGTAATTCCTTACTTAATTTCAACATGACAGGTGCTAGACAGGCAGCTAGACCACTCACCATAGAAATTTGAATCCTTCTGCTGATTAAAGTTTCAAACTGCTGTTTTGAGTCATATCTGGCTTTGATAATAAACAAATCAAGACAAAGTACATTTTTAACCTTGGCTTAAAAGGCATTTTGTAACATTTTACAGCTGGTTATCAAGCAAATGAAATTTATATCCTGAAAGGAAAATGCATTAGTACTTACAGCAAAACTCGGTGACAAGTGCTATGATAAGCTCTAAAGATCAGAGCAGCAGAAGATTTTTTTTATTCCTCCCCCCCCCCCCCAAAGCAATGAATAAGAAAATAACTTGCCTCTGGCTAATTAGCTGACTGTGGAACATGGTTCAGCCACAGTATTGTCTGATTTACGTTCCTCTATTTGCATTACTATCTATTTTGTGCAAAATTTTCTGCAGATCTCATGGAATGATATCAAATAGTTTCCTTCTGGAGAGGTTGAAAATAAACCATCCCTAATTTAAGACTTTTCCCCACAAAGTGGCAAGTTAATGAGCCAACAACTTCGATTCGTCATTAAATTAGCTATTTGGTAATGTGAAGCACTTTGATCTCATTACATGCATCATTTTAATTCCCCAAACTCCACAGTATTTCACGTCAAATGTTAGAGCAACCATTAACACAGTTGGATGAGGTGCATGCATTTTGAACTATTTTCTTATCCTCATTTAGGATAATCTTCTTGCATCAATTGTTTCAGGAGGCATGTCTTTTGCATTTCCATTTATAATTAGCAACCTGTATTAATGGCAACAGGGTATGAAATATATACAAATCTTAAAAACTAACTATGGCACAAACGAAGGCCATTTGGTCCATTGTGTATATTCCACAATGGATTATTTAGGTTTATCTGCTTTCTAGCTCTTCATCCATGGCTTAGTAGGTCATGGAAATTCAAGTACTAAAACCTGATAGCAGACCCTTACCATTCAGTGAAAATTTTTTCCTCACCTGCCCTCTGATCCTTCTGCGAAACAAAATCTACTTCCTGATCACCTTCAACAGGCCTCAATTTTCTCCTCAACTCATTTTTTCCAAAGAAAGCAATGACAGATTAGTAATCACCACAAGATTTCCTGTAACGCCAAAACGTATCTTTATAAATTTCCTCTGCGTTTAGCACATCATACTGACATGATAATGGGTCAGATCTGTATAAATTATGCCCTTCCTAATTTTAGAATGGCCTCCCTATTTCTGCTATTTTTAGTCCTTTCTGCATATGCGTTCTCCATTCCTAGTATTTATCAATTTCATCCAATCGTATTTGTTCCGCTATTTAATCCAGCAGATTATATAACCACATTCTTCCACCTACTCCCCGCAACCCTTTACACCTTTACCAATCAAGAACATATCACTCTCTGCATGAAATACACCCAATGAGCTGGACTCCAAAGCCATCTGTGGCAATAAATTCCACAGATTCTCCACCTTCTGGCTGAAGAAATACCTACTCATCTCAGTTCTGAAAAGGGACATCCATTGAATCTGAGAATGCGCCCACAAACCCTGAACACTTCTACTAATGGAAACCATCCTCTCCACACTCACTCTAGCTAAGACGTTCAGCATCCATTAGGTGTCAATGAGATCTTCTCCCTTCATCCTCCTGAACTCCAGTGTATACATAGCTCCTGCTATGTTAAGCCTTTCATTCCTGGGATTATTCTTCTGAATCTCCTCTGGACCCACTCAAGCCCAGCACATCCTTACTTAAATACCGTTACCAAAACTGTATCCTCCAAGGACTTACTAGTCCATTTTACAATGTAGGCACAGTACTGTGCACAGAATCTGTCCCCTCACCCACCCTTCCCTATCTAGTCTGAACAATGGTTCCTCACTCATAAGCAGCAAAAGGCAAAACATCTCTTCAGCTGTTGAACTGAACCATGGCATGTGTTCAGAGCATATTCATAACATGCTTGGCCAGCAAGTCTCCCCAGATACATTACCCAGCATACCTCCAGACTATTTTTTTCTCTTGCCTCTTCTATGCCAACTGAAGCAGCCCACTGATATCTTCTTCGATTTTGGAGATGTTTTCATTTCAACAACAGTGTCAATTTTTGTACCCAACTTCTTAAGCACGGTCCCTCCTTTCAAGTCTGAATACCAGTCGCTTTCAAATTTTAAATATCTCCAACTTTGTGTTATTAAGGAAGCTATCTTTGAAAAATTACTACAAAGGAATTAGATTTGCACAACCACAAACAGTGCACCACTCAATTCCCTCTGCCCCCACCCCCGCCAAGTAGTTTGCACTTGAATGAAGGTTTGGAGAAAACTGCAGCAAGCTGGACTATTTCCACAAACGTGCAAGTTGGCCTTTTATCCTGGAGCAGACTGGAATCCTGCCACAAAATATTAGTAAGGTATTACATACTTCTTTCAGTTAAATTCACATTCACAACCATTTTGCACAAGGCAGGAATTCATATTTACAAGTTACGCATGATTAAATGTCATGAGGTAACAGATGAGTAGATCTGGTTTGCAACTTTTTTTTTTAAAACAAAAGATTTGCTGTTTTTGGAGGATGTTCTTCATGAATTGGTGCAGAAACCCTAGTGGACGCTGACCCTCTTGCCTCCAACTGTGTTAATTTCTGAATTTCAACAGGTTTTCCCTTCAGCAATGGGAAAAGTTTGCCGAAGAACCAAGACAGTAAACTAAATTGGACATTGCAATAGTGTAGCGACGCTATTACTGCTCAAGGAATTCCAGAGTTCAGAGTTCAATTCTGGCACCATCTGTAAAGAGTCAGTACCTCCTCCCCTTGAAATGCGTGGGTTTCCCCCCTAGGTGTCAGGGGTTAAAAGGCCTACCCTGCACTGCATCACTAATAAATAAAATGTCATTCCAGCTTGTGGCTAAATGAAAGAAAAACCCAGTCAATCTAATTTTATGGCATTAATCAAAAGCTATTATCCAACATTCCTTTCAGAATAAGAATACTAAAGATCAGTCTTGGCTTTCATTGACACATGTCAAAATTGACAGCTGCTTGATAGACACATGTCCATTCCACATTAATCCTTCCTCTCCAAAATCAGCCAAGCTGTCTGATTTCATGCCCTTTCATTGTCTTTACATGTGTTTAAGATCACTAGGGTAGCTTAACCTAACATTTATTTGATCATATCCCTTACTGTTTTGTTTAGCCATTCCTTAGACTCTGATCAGAGTTTGCCATCACAGCAAATTTTATTATTCACACCCACTGAGCAAGGTATTCTAACAAGTAGCTCTTTGCGGGGGTGGGGGGGGGGCAGAATAATAACACAATTCTGCAGTACCTTTGATGCTTTGGAGTTAGCCATGGTTTTGTGCTTGAATAAATAATGTAAAAATTAAAATTTAAAATCAGGTTACACTCACAGTTAGTTAGATTACAGCCCAACTCCGGAAAAAAAAGAGGCATGGCCTATTCCAAGCACCAATTTTGCCAAACTACATGTGAAATGTATTACTGTTGTATCAAATAAACCCTGATTGGCACGGTTGTGATGTAATCTAGAAATCAGTATTTAGTTTTACAAGTTGCAGGTGGTAACCATAAGAACCTGGTTAAGTAATCACACTTCCACCTCCCTCTCCAAACTCAGTGCTCACGGAAATTTATTGTTGCTTATGTACATCAAGATTTTGGCTTGCTCTGGCACTGCTGTACAAATTTAAGCTCAGTTTATTCAAATTCATTCTCTTTGCATTGGATTGTTACTACTTTATTAGAGCGCTGATAAAATCAATATATAAGTGGATAGGAAAAGACCATCCTCTTTTGGTCTAAGTAGAAAGGTTAATATGCTGATGTCACAGGCAAGAATGCTCACTGACGCCTCCACTTCTTCAGAAGGCTAAAGAAATTTGGTATGACCCTGTCAACTTTTATCAATACATCACAGAAAGCAATCTGTCTGGATGCATTATGACTTAGTATGGCAAGTACTCGACACGTGACTACAAGAAACTGCAGAGTTGTTGACATCGTTTCAGTACATCACAGGAACCAGCTTCCCCCTCTGTGGTCTCTGACTATATCTCTTACTTCCTCAGTAAAAGAGCCAGCATAATCAAAGACCCCACCCACCCCAGACATTCCCCCTTCTCTCCTCTACCATCAGACTGGCAATATAAAAGCCTAAGAGCACGTAGCACCAGGATCAAGGATAGTTCCTATCCCACTATTATCAGACTCTTGAAAAAATCTTGTACAATATGACAGACTCGGCCTCATAATCCAGCTCGTTACCGTCATGCTCTTTATTGTTTATCTGCACTGCGCTTTCCTGGTAGTTTTTACACTTCATTCACTATTTTCATTGTTTTACCTTATTCTAGCTCAATGCACTGTGTAATGATATAATACAGTAAACAAGACAAGTTTTACACAATACCTTGGTACATGTGACCATAATAAACCAATAGAGCAGATTGATGCTGATAGCTTTCTAATAAACTAGAATACTGTTAACAATAGAACAAAGTCATGTACTATTTTGCTACCTTGAAGGTAACATTACCAATTACAAAACTATGAGATAGGGCGTGCCTGCCTCATGCAGTTCCTTAGCAGAATGACTGCTTTGTTTTGTTACGTGCTCTGAATTTTAGAAGATCCAACATTTCTTAACTATGGAGATCCTGAGATAAAGGGTAAAAAGCCACTTCTATTTTCCCACTCAATTTTATTTGTGGCAATTCCAGTAAATGGGGGAGGAATAACGGAAAAACCTTAAGAGCACTTTATTCTTCTTTAAATGGTATTAATAAACCATATATTTTGTTCTTAACTTCACCAATGAAAATAATTTTTAATCAAACAACTGCAAAGAACTATAGAAATACTTAACACAAACTTAATGCAATTTTAAAATGTTCAAGGTGACCAAGTGAAAATCCTTTATTAGATAAAATACTTTTAAAAGCACTGCACCTTTTAGACATCTTGTAAAAATGCTTTTACATTGGATAATCATAGTTTAATACCTTTGCAAACAGAAAACTTGGACTATTGGCAAAATATAACATGACAGTATATCTGCACAGTGCAAAAAACACACGATCTGTTCATCACAAAAGACAGAGTACTCAAAGAAACTTTGCAAGTGCATCACTTATTTATCACACACTTCATATCCAACAATGTCACCTGTCAAAGCTGCCTAGCTCCATAAATATCCGTATCCGTGAAAGCTCTGAATGCTGATCTTGTCATCCTTGCCCGAATGAGTCCGAAAATGCAGGGTTAACCTTAACTGCCAGCTAAAGTTTGAGTCAGAGACCTGGCAGATTTTAGATGTTGAAAATGCCCTGCTGCCGCTCGAACTCTGAGGCAGCGGAGACACAGATTTTCCTCATGGGGTCTAAAAGGAGAATGCCTTCTCCTCCTGACAGCATCTACAGCCATCTTTCTGCTTATTCCATTGCTCATTTGTGGCTCAAAAATGCCTTCGGAGCTCCATTCTTGCCATGTCCAGGCCGGTCTCTTTATTGCCTCATAACAGCAGGCACCTATCTAAAACAATACAGCTACTAAATCTAGAAATGCGCCCTTACTGACCACTAACACAGAGTTTACTCCGGTTATTGTCCATTCTGGGACACTATGTACAGGGTCCTATTTCATCCTATTAGTGAGGTAGAAAGAATGACACGAGGCTGACAGGCGTCTCATTTGCCTCAAGAATATTGGTATTAAGGTAGTAGAGAGTATAGCAAGAAAAATTTAACAGTTTTGCTCTCTGATTTCCCCAAAGTGAATTAAAATTCCTCTGGTATGCACAAGATTTCCAGCTACACAGTTGTTCAAAACACAATGGCTTTTTAATGCTGTATATCTTTTTAAATTATACAACCATAGCTGCCGACAAAATGCAGTGATATGTCCTACACATGACTATGGATAGGTTGAAGTGTTAATAAAGCTCTTAAGCAAATATTCCAGCTCCACTTCATGGACTGGCTACAGATACTCTGCTGTTGCAATGTGTGGTTATACAAGTTATAACAGCTTGACAGCTTGAACCAATCTGGCTATTCTCCTTTGACCTCTCTCATTTCACTGGATTTTACCCCACACCACTCTCTGTAAACTCTAGGGATTATTATGTATGAAAATTCCAAGAGATTCGCAGTTTCTGAGATACTCAAACCACCCTGTCTGGCACCAACCAATGGTTAAAGTCACTTACAACACGTTTCTTCCCCATTCTGATCTTTAATCTGACAACAACTGAAAGTGAAACCCAAGAAGATCTGCAGATGCTGGAAATCCAAGGCAGACACACAAAATGCTGGGAGGAACTTAGCAGGTCAGGCAGCATCCATAGAGATGAAAAAACAGTCATTTCCTTTGATGCTCCCTGAGCAAATGAACCCATTAGCCATGTCTGCATGCTTTTTATCCATTGAGATGCTGCCATATGGCTGGATAATTACATATTTGCATTAATGAGCAGTGGCCACTGAGTGTATAGCTCCTAACAAGGTGGCATAATGGCTGGCATAACACTATTACAGTGCCAGCAATGGGGATCAATTCTCACCACTATCAGTCAGGAGTTTGTATGTTTTACCCATGACCATGAGGTGTGCTTCAGTGCTCCAATTTCCTCCCACATTCCAAAGAGGTTGGGGCTTTAGTAGTTTGTGACCTTGCGACATTGGCATCAGAAGCATGGTGACACTTGTGGGCTGTCCACAACACATCCTTGCACTGTTTTGGTTGTTGATTCAAACAGTGCATTTCACTGTATGCTTTGATGTACATATGAAGAGTAAAGTTAACCCTTACGATCTTTTGCATGCTTTTCTCATTACCTTCAGGATGTTGGCTCCTCGCCTCCATTGCTACGATCCCTTTGCTACTGGGCAGGATGCATGTTCGTGTCAAACTGACCTAAACTTATGTCTGATCTTGGATGTTTAATATCAAAAGCCTGTCATTATGAAGCCTTATTTTCAATTACTGCATCGCCTTCTAGGTAGGTTCAGTCATAGATTTCAATTAGAAGTAGAAACATCAGGAAGAAACTAATAGCTGGAATATTCTTCTGTCAATTCTGTAGAGATCAATGCATTGCCTCCACTGACCCAGCTGAAAGTAACTAATATCATAACTGAATCTAGGGCCTTTGCAACTGTGGGTTACCGTGTACATTCACCAAACTGTCTTCTTGCATGATAACATAACAAATTAAACATTCAACCTTGGCAGAGAAATAAACAGACTGAATTTTGGAGAAATTGGTATCAAATAATCATCCTTTCTGACATATTCAATAGAAGTGAATGTCGGCTGAGAAAGGGGTTGATCAGTTGTTGGCGCAATGCTCTGTGTTTTATAGCTCATAAGTTGGATGTTTAGGGCTAAAGAATCAACTACTTTTGGAATTTTACAAGGGAGCATATCTGTAATTGCACATGCCTCAAAGAGAAAGCATCGCTGACATTCAATAGCAATAGATCACACAGTCCTGAAAGACCCAAGACAACGAATAATTCTTGTGCTGTCTAAAGAGTTTACAAAATTTGCAGACAAAGAGTTAGGTCAGCAATCCTATCTTCAGGATGAAAGTCAGAGTACATTAAAATAAACATGTCAAAGAAACCGTGATCGGAATAGCTTCAGTATCACTGTTATTGGTTCAGTAACTGAGATTAGTTCTGACACATTAAACCAGTCAATGCTGGCTATGTTGTTACTATTGTCACAAGTTTAAAAATAAAATGGAGACCACACCTGAGTATTTAAAAATGTAAATTTACATCCAGGGGAGAATGGATTTTGTACTACTGAATATTTTAAAAGCATATTAACGAGACACAAAAGTAGCACTGCAAAATATTTCAAGGTAAGAAAAAGTTACGTCTAAGCTATTAGTGATATTTACCCTCCAGAAGAGATGACTTGTGGCTTCTTTGCAAATGAAGAATTGCCACACAATAGAACATTAAGCAGGGTACTTATAAAAGTCCAGCAACCCACAGTGAAACAAAAAAGCCAATTAGTCATCCATTATTGGGATAATTGTGAAGCTTGAGTGCTGTAGACTCGCTGTTCTTGACCTTCTACCCTCTCCCTGTTGCTATGAGAATAAACGATAGGAGAAGGCTTAATGAGGAGGAAATAGCCAGAATATGATTAGGAGGACAAAGCGATAATTTATTGCAAGAGAGTTTATTTCTCTCATTCTTTTCCACTTTGGCACTTCACAATCAGCTCACGTATATACTTACCACAAGATGACTTTATATCGCTCTGCTCTTTGGCCACACAAGCATGTTAGTTCAAATGAAATTGGAGTTTTGTAAAACTAAGTGGAATAGAAGACCTGGTTAGCTATAGAGAAAGGATGTTCAGCAGAGTATAAATGACAGCAATGGAATGCGGCTTGCATGCTGAACTTGTCCAATGGTGATCACGCTGAACTTTTAAATGAAATGGTAATATCTGATTTCACTTCATCACCCTTTCGCTGGGTTAAAGGGGTCAGTTTCTCTCCGAATGCACTGAGAAGCATGGCATAATTGGTGTTTGGCTTCTTTTCTTCCCATCTCTCTGATTTTATTTTATTGAGATGCAGTGTGAAATAGGCCCTTCAAGCCACACTGCCCAGTAACACCCGATTTAATCCTGGCCTAATCACGGGACAATTTACAATGACCGATTAACCTACCAACCGGTACGTTTTAGGACTGAGGGAGAAAATCAAAGCACTGGAGGAAACCCACATGGTCACAAAGAGAACATACAAACTCCTTACAGGCAGTGGGTTTAACTCAGAAGCCCTCAGGTGGTCAGGGACAACCATGGATGTCTACGTAAACACAAGCCAAGGCAGTACAGTATGTGGTGGAAGCTGCTGGCCATGCAGCAGGCTCCCCCTCTCCACACAGCTGATGAATCCAAAGAAATGGTAGAAACTGGTACAATTTGGCACCAGCAGTGTCAGAGAGTTCAACTCAAATCACATGGAAATTCAAGTGGTGTTCCTTCACTTAGCGATTCCAATGAGAACATTGCTCTCATTGAAGTCCAGTGTGGTTACACTTGTATTTATCAGCACTGTTCATAACCCAAGGGCAGTGCTTTTATGTACAGTGCATGAAAACCAACTTTAAAAATTCAACTCAGTCTCCGCTTTATCAGGCACCTCCAGATCTCCCTGTGACCATGTGGGTTTCCACCAGTGCTTTGGTTTTCTCCACAGTCCAACAACATACCTAATAAAGTGGCCACTGAGTGTATGTTGTTGGTTTTCTGCTGCTATTACCAATCCACTTCAAGGTTCGGTGTCCTGCGCATTCAGAGATGCTCTTCTACACACCACTGAGTTACTGTCATCTTCCTGTCAGCTTGAACCAGTCTGGCCATCCTCTTCTGATCTCTCTCATTAATGAGGCACTTTTGCTCACTGGATTTTTTTTTGTTTGTTGGTGTTTTACACCATTCTCTGTAAACTCTAGAGACTGTTGTGCATGAAAATTGCTGGAGATTAAATAGTTAATGAAATGCTCAAACCACCCTATCTGGCATCTGCAATCATTTCACAGTCAAACTTACTTAGATCGCATTTCCTCCTCATTTTCATGTTTGGTCTGAATAACAACCGATCCTCTTGACCATGTCTGCATGTTTGTGTGCATTGAGTTGCCGCCACATGGACTGATAAGATATTCACATTAACGAGCAGGTGTACTTAATAAAATGACTAGAATATTTACTTCACACATTTCTAGAGTAGGCCACTTATTCTGTGAGAAAGTTTGGAGTTTCGCTTTTCACAAAAGTTCTCAATAACAAATCAATCTTGGTTTGGCTGACTTAAGACTACTGGCCAGGATATGTCCACACTGTTCTTTCCCTCTCACCATTGGAAAATACCATAGGTAACATGTTGTTAGATAGTCAAATAAAGTGTTAACTCACAACTATGGATTTCCCCAACAAGAAATTCAGACTACTTGATTTTGAGAGATGTTGGAGTTTCCTTGGAACTCAGAATATTGACCATCCTTTCCCTCCATTGACGTTGGCTGATCTAACGTTTGTTGGCTGATCTAATGTTTTCCTCCACTAGTTTATTTTCAGTAAATGTACAAGGTTGTGTTTGTTATATAATCTTACCCGCATCTTAGCCAAAGAGGACAACTCCTGTTACAGTGACTTGCAAAATCAGTTCTCAATTAAACCCCAACACCAAAATTCAGGAGGTGCATACCAGATTTGCTATTAATATTTATACTATATCTCCATTTAGTATTTACTCATTTTTGTGCATTTATTTCCTATATAGCTTGTAAGTCTTTAAGAATCAGCCACATTCCCATATATCCACTCATACACACAACGCTGGAGGAACTCAGCAGGTCCAGCAGCATCTATGGAAAAGAATAAACAGTTGACATTTCGGGCCAAGACCTTTCTTCAGGGCTGAGAAGGAGGGGGAAGATGACAGAACAAAAGGTGGGGGGAGGGGAAAGCTGTTATCTTGCCTCACCTGGAAGGACTGTTCGGGGCTCTGAATGGAGGTGAGGGAGGTGGTGTCTGGGCAGGCGCAGCACTTGGGCCGCCTGCCAGGATACGTGCCAGGGGGGAGATTAGTGGGGAGGGACAAATGAACAAGGGAATCACAAAGAAGGTGATCCCTGCAAAAAGTGGTGGTGGGGGTGTGGGGGAGGTAAAGATATGTTTGGTGATAAGATCCCTTTGGAGATGGTGGAAGCTGCGAAGGATACTGTGTTGGATGTGGAGGCTGATAGGGTGGTAGATAAGGACAAGGAGGATGCCATCACTATTAAGGTGACAAAAAGAAGGGTGTGGGTGTTGTGAGACAGGTCGAGGATGGACAGCTAACTGCAAAGACAGGGTTAAAAAGAGATTTTTCTCCACTTGAAATGGGGATGTCCACTCACAGTCCTCAATGAGCAGGCATGTTGGTTAGGAAAGTAAGTAAAACAAAGTTTTGATTCATGGGGTCCATGAGGCCTTGAAGCATGAATATGTAAACCATAAAGGAATATGAAATGGTAAGATAGCTTGTCTTTTGGAGACAAGTGAGCCTGGTTTGGTTAACAATATTAAATCTTGACTACACATCTATCATTAAGAAAAATAACTAGTTTTGGAGTTATAGCTGACTGGTATATATAGTTTAGGAAAGTGCAGGCATTTTTGATTATATAAATGAGTACTGGGCATATTCATCAAACCTGGACCAGAATTGTGATCAGTATCAAGGTACTGAGGTTCTCCAGGTTCGTGGTCATAAAGTTGGAGTCCTCGAAGGGGAGAAGGGAGTGATACGTGTTATATTAATTTTACACTGTGTTTTAGACTTCCTTTTGTTGATCTTTCATATCACTTATTATACTTTAACAAAAAATCCTGTTGCAACTTCAAAGTGCTCTTTCTCTCATTGATCTGAATCCTCAAAAACCTATTTATTTTCTATTACCTTAACCATTCTTGAAAAAGGAAATTTATCAACCACCTGGGTCTCTAATGATAACCCAGCAGTGCCATGGTCACCACTGCTAGCAATAACTTTCAATTCCAAATTTATTTCAGAAATGGGATTCAATTTTGTAAGTAGCCATGTGGGTTTTGAACTCATGCACCAGTGTTCGAAGTTGCTGGACCAGTGATTTAACCATCATAATTCACTCCTAACTAGGTCAGGTTATTCTGCCAAATCGTTAGGTTCACAATTTGTTTTACATTGTAATCTCTGTGACACAAAACAAAAATATTTTACAAGAGTACACAGACCATTTTTCTGATTAATTCAACTTAAATTAAAATTCATTGACCCAAACAATATCAGTCCAGTGAGGATACTTTGATTTTAATTAGTTCACCTGATTTCAAACTTAATTCCCTCAGCTTCTTAAAAAGATATCAGGTCAGAGCATCAAAGGGTTACCATTGCTTTTCAAAAGTATTTAAATACCTGACAATCGTTTAGTACCCATCAGTACTGAGACCACAGAATTTAAATTAGACATTTGTGCATACAGTATTTTATGTATCTGACTGTCTCATATCTGCAGATAAAGTGGTGATTATTGAAATGCAGCCATTTAATTTGTGGCAAAGATGGTTAATCAATATAAGAGTAAAGTAGCTTTTACACAGTAGGCACATATATATAGCTTGGGTGCATAAGACTTTTGTACAGTATTGTAATAATGTTATGTATTGAACTGTACAGCTGCCACCAAACAAAAGACAAATCTCATGACGTGAGTGATGATATATGTGTGTGTGTGTGTGTGTGTGTGTGTGTGTGTGTGTGTGTGTGTGTGTGTGTGTATTCCATATGTTGAATGAACCCAAATTCTAATCACTATATCAAGATGACAATTTTGATTAGCTATTTTTGCATTATAAATTTTGCTATTGCCACAATACATTGATGTTTCAGAACCAAACAAAATGTTGGAAATTGGAAAAAAAAAGCAAATGCCTGAAACCGTCAACAGATCAGGCAGCATCTCTAGAAAGAGGAAGAGTTAATTAGAAACTGAAGATACTTAGACATAAACATGGACCCTGTATTTCATATCAACCTATCAATCTTCAAGCCATGCCATACCGGGACTTGAGTTAGTATTTTTTTTATTACACAGTCTGGCCGAAGGGTCTCAGCCTGAAACGTCAACTGTATTCTTTTCCATCAATGCTGCCTGGCCTGCTGAGTTCCTCCAGTATTTTGTGTGTGTTGCTTAGATTTCTAGTACCTGCAGATTTTTCTCTTGTTTGTAATTTTGTTTTGGGTCCGTATCTGCTGAGTTTTGCACCTTGGCCCCATTCATGTTTTCTTGAATGATAATAAACTTGAACATCAGAAGCTACCAACTTTCTACAGATCTTTCTACAGTACTGACTTAAGCATTTTCTGTTTTTATTTCAGATTTCCAGCATCTGCAATTTTTAACTGCACTAGCTAAAGGATGGATGGACTAATATCAGCAAAGTTCATGGCTAATTGGTACCAACAAGCTCTTTGCCAAGCAGATTATAGATACAGAAAATGCCTCATCTGTAGAAAATTCAAGACCAGGAAAGATCAATTTCATTTTAATGTACAGCACTAACATTGATGAACACTAGTTTTTCTAAGCTTAGTAAAGCAAAAAGTAACGTGAAAAAATGAGTTTGTGGACACTAATTGTCACTCCTTAAATAGGGAGCAATAAGAAGACCATCTCCTCTATTCCAATCTGTTTTGGCTGACAGATGAGGATGCCACTTACTTTAATACTTAAGTTAAAGTCCAAAAAATGAATTAACTAATCAATCTCTGTTCCACAGCCGAATGACTATAGCGAAAATAAAGATAAATCAAGACCAAACATTTACATTTCTAATAATGTGGGACGATATTATCATCAGCCATCGTGGCAAGAAAACCATATCAGAAATTGTCACAGGCTAATGTTAAAGAGTATCTTCACTATGCTGTGGATTCTGAAGTATTTCACATCTGAATATAGCTTGTTATATAACTTGTTCAGCTTTCAATGACAACGAGCAAAATTTGTATTGCAGTAACACACAGGAGAAAAATAGGGTGCCTATGAGCAGAAATTGTTTGTGGTGAAGGATGGAAATACAAAATAACAATAGAAAAATACTGAAAACACTCAGTAGGTCAGGTAATATCTGTGGTAAGAGAGATTGAAGTCACATTTGTGTACATTGCAAAGCGAGATGGAACAACTTGCAAATTTACTGCACAGAGCAGTTTAATTCTTTCCTCAAAGCACAAGTTAAAAAGTATAGAGCAAATCCAATTGGCTATTCTGGGCCAAAGAGAGAGGGAACGGTCTGTAATCCAAAGTATCAGGTAGGACCCTTAGTAATGACACAGGTATACTTGGTCCAACTCCACACCCCCCCCCCACCCCCAATTCCAACCCTGTTCTCAAAATCCTAAGCAAGAAACAATTAAGAGAATAAGAAAGATGAGATATCACATCTTTCATTAAGGTCAGTTAAACACAAATCCCTTAACAGGAAGATGTCAACCATGTGCATCACTCCTAATAATTCTTCCTCCAGGGATGTCACTAGGCACTCAAATTCTCATGCAAACTATCATTATCAGTTTTGTGGGCTTGCCCTCCTAACCACAGAGTTCAGAAGTAATTAAAGATATGCATTTTATGTCACTGTCGACAGCACCACACAAAATCTCATATACTAAGGGGATTCTGCAGACGCTGGAAATCCAGCACAACAAGCACAATGCTGAAGGAACTCAGCAGGGCAAGCAACATTAATGGAGAGAAACAAATGCTTCAAAGACCCTTCCTGGAAAGGAAGGGAGAAGAAGCCAGAATAAGAAAGTGGCAGCAGAAGGAGGGGAGTGGTGGGGAAGGTGTATGAATTCCTACAATTCGATCCAGGCCTCCAGCTGGACTTAATACCCACCTAGAAGTATTTTCTGGATGTATTGGACTGAGCAAAGCAATTCCTCCTCTCATTCAAGGGGGGCACAGCAAAGCGGCTCCATGGAGAAAGAAATTTTAGAGGAGCATTCAGATTTAAAAAAAAACTAAAACTAAAAAAAAAAGTAGTGATGATTAAAATTATGTACAAAAGCAAGCAAGCATTTAATCCCGTAAGGGGATGGACCATATTCATTTCAATGTGATTATTATTTGTACACCAGCCCTCTATGAGGCTGAATGCAACTCACACCTGATCCTTCTCCTCCATGTAACTATATTCTGGTATCAAATTCAATTATGCCTGACCTCCAGGACATTATCAATGAGCAAACACAGAAGAGTTAGCAAATCCCTTTGGAATCTCCAGTGCAAGGCAGCATGATGTGGTTCTAAAATATGCCTCATGTTGCAATTTTATAGATAAGTTAAATGACTATTAGATATTAGTAAAGTAATGCTGATACAATGTATTTTTGTGAAGATATCTGCTAATAGCTTTTATTATCACTTTAACCAACTTTGAAAAATTCCTGTGGAAGCTTTTAGAATGTTGACATTTCAACTCATGCTGAAGTACTTTTAAACACATGAGGGAGTTAGTGTCGTTAATTATCTTTTCACCCTGCCCTTCTTAATCCTATCACATTGTCAACATTTGATTCTATTGTGGGCGACATTCTAACTTTCAAAATGAATGATTGCTATTTTTGATATTTGGAATAATGCAATATTTATTGCCACACACTCCTCCCCCACCTGATTTAAAAGCTCAGTTTTGCTGTGCTTATATAATGTATGCCACAGAATATGGCATCATCTTATTTTGTATACTATATTGGAGATTTTTGAAGTGGTGTGTTACCTGTAGCGGCATTTTTTATATTCACAAAACATATGCATTCTGGATACAATTTTACAGAGGTAAGAGTAACATACATACTTTTATTTATCTCTTTTTCCCACTCAAATTATTAAGAGCAATTCCACTTTCCCAGTTTCTAATTCCCCTAAAACAATTTGGCATATCTTAAGCAACACAAAGTGCGGGAGGAACTCAGCAAATCAGGCAGCATCTATGGAGGGAAATATGCAGGTGAAGTTTCAGGCCAAGATCCTTCATCAAGACTGGAAAGAAGAGAAGGAAAGCCAGAACAAGCTGGAGGGACAGAAAGATGTTCAAAATGACAAGTGATGGTAAAGCCCATCTTAAGTGGCATGGTTGAAGCAGATTTTCTAAAGAACACAAAATCCATATTTCGTATGCAATGACGGTACTTCCTTAATGATTTTCATAACTGA
Source organism: Hypanus sabinus (assembly GCF_030144855.1). Lineage (NCBI taxonomy): Eukaryota > Metazoa > Chordata > Chondrichthyes > Myliobatiformes > Dasyatidae > Hypanus > Hypanus sabinus. The sequence goes on along the minus strand of NC_082722.1, from coordinate 58,624,160 downwards.
AAGTTACGCCAGTCTCTTTTGTCTTTATAATATTTCATTAATGTAGTACTCGAATACTGAAACCTTTCACAATTACCAAACTACTGAATAGTTTCTAAATCTTTGTACTGTACTTCCCATCACCAATAGAATGACTTGAAACAGCATTCAGGTTGGCAACCTGCAATTCAGAACTGATCTATGCAGGAAAAGATTTTTTTTTGGCTGGTTGGAAATAAGAAAGGAAACACTACAGCAGATCAGAAACTTGTTCCTTTCAAACAGATCACATTCTTAGGTAAATAGGTCAGCAGTGAGACGGACAGAGCACTGTGACTGCACTGCATAACTACCTGCCGCAAGCATGCAACATATGGTTGGGTTATTGAGGATCAGAAAATAATCATCTGTGCCTTGACAGTTGGCACCTTCCCGTTGCAGCTGAAGTGCTAATCTATATGAAATAGTGGTGTAGTACACCCCAGATGTTAGCTTTTATTGCAGTCATCATAAGTAATACTGTACTCCCTTCAATAGCATTCAAGCACAAAATGTTACTTGATCACTTGCCTTTGAATTTACCCCTTCAACTTGGGATTAATTTACTTCAGGTTTTTAATACTTGCTTTGTTCTCTCTCCAAACTTTTGCAAGAGTTACTAATAGGCATAACTTTCTTTGTATGCTTTCCCAATGAATTCATTTATATAGAATTCTTAGCTCCAAAAATTTGTCATGCACACAAACCTTAATCTATACCAGCAATTATCATGCCTCTTGAGCCGACATCACAAATTTAAATATCAACATGTACTCTCAGTTCAGTATATTTAAAGTCTTTATCAGCCTTTGCAGAAATCCTAGACTGAAGGTCCTTGACTGAAAAGGAGCCAGCAGTGCCCAGTGAGTTAACTGATTGATGAAGGAAACAACCAAGACTACTGGGAAATAAGTCTTGAGTGACTTCACAGATCCATAACCAATAGACACAAAAGGCAAATGCTCCAATGTCCATGAGATCATAAGATCTAGGAGCAGATTAGGCCATTTGGTCCATCGGGTCTGTTCCACCATTTCAAAATGGCTGATGCAATTTTCCTCTCAGCTCCAATCTCCTGCCTTCTCCCTGTATTCCTTCATGCCCTGACCAATCAAGAATCTATCAACCTCTTCCTGAAATATACATAAAAGCTTAGTCTCCACAGCTGTCTGTGGCAAAGAATTCCACAGGTTTACCTCTCTCTGGCTAAATAAATTCCTCCTCATCTCCGTTCTAAAAGGATGCCCTTCTATTTTGAGGCTGTGCCCTCTGATCTGAGGCTCTCCCACCATAGGAAACATCCTCTCCACATCAGAAAACATGCTGTCCATGCCCACTCTACCAAGGCCGTTTACCATTCAATAGGTTTTAATGAGGTCACCCCTCAAATTCTTCTGAATTCAAGTGAATACAGGCCCAGAGCCAGCAAACACTCTTCATAGTACAAGCCATTCAATCCTGAAATTATTCCATGAATATCCTTTGAACCCTCTCGTTTCAGCACATCCTTTCTAAGATATTCAGTCCAAAACTGTTCACAATACTCTGAGTGAGGCCTCGTTGTGCTTTATGAAGTTTCAACATTACATCTTTGCATTTATATTTCAGTCCTCTTAAAGTAAATGCTAACATTGCATTTCTGTTCGTCACCACAGATTCAACCTGCAAAATTAACCTTTAGTGAATCCTTCACAAGGACTCCCAAGTCACTTTGCACCTCAGTTTTTTGTATTTTCTCTCTATTCAGAAAATAATCAACCCTTTCATTTCTTCTACCAAAGTGCATGACCACACACTTCCTGTCACTGTATTCAATCTGCCATTTCTTTGTCCATTCTCCTAATCTAGCTAAGCCCTTCAGCAGCCTACTTCTTCAAAACTACCTGCCTCGCCACCTATCTTCATATCATCTGCAAGCTTAGCAACAAAGCCATCAAATTCCATCATCCTAATCATTGATATACAATGCAAAAACAATCGATCCCAACAAAGAACCCTGTTGAACACCTCTATTCACCAGCAGCCAGTCAGAAAAGACTCCCTTTATCCCCACTCTTTGCCTCCTGCCAATCAGCCACCATTTTATCCATGCTAGAATATTTCCTGTAATACAATGGACTTGTAGCTTGTTACGAGCAGCTTGTCAAAGGCCTTCTGATAATCCAAGTACATAACATCTACCAATTCTCCTTTGTCCATCCCAATTGTTATTTCTCCAAAGAATTCCAACAGATAAGTCAGGTAAATTTTTCCCTTGAGGAAACCATGTTGACGATGGCCTATTTTATCATGGGCCTCCAAATACATGAGACCCTTAATAATTGACTCCAACATCTTCCCAACCACTGAGTTCAGACTAATTGGCCTATAATTTCCTTTATTCAGCCTCCCTCCCTTCCTGAAGAGTGGATGATATTTGCAATTTTCCAGTCTTCTGGAACCATTCCAGAATCCTGTGATTCTTGAAAGATCATTCCTAATGCCTACACAATCTCTTCGACGACCTCTTTCAGAACTCTGGGGTGTACATCATCTAGCCCAGATGTCTTACCTACCTTCAGACCTTTCAGTTTCCCAAGAGCCTTCTCTCTACTTATAGTAACTTCACACACATCATGCCCCCTGATATCCTGAACTTCCACCGTACTGCTAGTATCTTCCACAGTCAAGACTGAGGCAAAATAGTTATTCAGTTCATCCGGTGTTTTGTGGCCCCCCATTACTACCTCTCCAGCACCGTTTTCCAGCAGTCTGATATCCACTCTCACCTCATTTTTACACTATGTATCTGAAGAAAATGGTGTCTAATTTTTCAATGAAGCACTGCTCCCCATTGTGGTCTAATACAAAAGGCTTCATGGAATTCATAAACAATACTGGCAGTTGTTCCTCAGAGAAACAAATCACTTGGAATAAGCTAAATTACAAATGGGATAAATTGCTGCAGAGAGACCAGAGCATGGTTTTAAGTTACCAAATAAAAATACACACGATTTGCTATTTATGCAGTAAATAAAAAGTCCACTTCGAGAACAGAAATAAAAACCTCACACCAACAAATTCATCTGAAAACTGCATGAGGTGACATTACTGTTAATTCAGACAACTCTCACTTAGCAACTTAATATTAAAATGTCCTACTTTTCTACTTTTTCGAATGAGCCAACAGTCAGTGTTTTTTTTAAAAAAAAGAGCCATGGATAATTTTGCAAATATTGATCTTCAGTTATTTCTCTTTAGTCCAAACTTACTAATTGCTTATGATCGCAGGTCTTTGCAGGGAGCAGTATTTGAGGCAGAGGCAAGTAAAATGTGGATGAGGGTCTCAAAGTCAGATGGATTGAGACAAAATAATGTGTAAATTCCTATAACTCACCAGTATCCAAGAACAGGATACATGAGTACTGTAGATGCTGGAGGAACTCAACGGCTCAGGCAGGATCTGTGGAGGGAAATGGACAGTCGACCTTTTGGATTGAGACCCTTCAATTGGACTGAAAGATAGAGAGGAGATAGCCAGTGTGACAGAAGTAAGAAGGGGTGGAGCAACAGTGGGTTTGTAGATCCAGGCAAGAAAGGGTGACAGGCAGATGGAGAATGGAAGAGTGTAAAAGGCAACAGAGACTGGGAGGTGATTGTCTCTACCTGTCACTCCCTCCAGCAGCTGGTTTGTTATATCCAGGAATATATGAGTTGAAGAATTGTTTCAAGGTCCTAATCTTGTAGAGTTTGCAGACAGTTGCCTTCAGCCCATGACATTAACCAGGACAAGTCAGAATAAAAAGTTTATGGCAAGGCTCAAATTAATGGCTTTAAAGCTTCAAATTATTTTTATTATGAGGTTAAAACACATTCAGGGTAGAGTTCTGAAAACAAGTCAGGTTCACAGCAGAGATATAGTGTAAGAGTTTGATAGCAGGTGATCATTCATATTTACAGTTCTGCAGTAACCTTACTGTTTGCTGGGAGTCCAGCATTAAAATGGATTTATGTAATATTTGACCAGGTAGCAAATATAAAGCAAAGATGTGTAATGCACCAAAGCCCCATGTTTAGATAATCCTTCTGAATAATTAACAACATCTCAAAATACTGTATGCCTATCATTTGATAGGAAATCTTAACAGAAATCCAGGCCACACCATGTATTAATAAAGCAACGTAGTTGTAGCTAACAATTCACATCCTCCTCAACAGTGTCAGAAATACACTTACCAGAAAATTATTCCACTACTTGTCTACATGACTTGCAAGGAATAAATTGAACAAGTTGGCCATTTGTCATTAAATTCTCTTTAATTATATCTAACTAGTTAGAAAACAAGCAGTGCTGGAAAGTAATGAGCAAATTCAACATGCAGTAAAATTAAAGATCAACAGTAAGTGACATTCTGTGCTGATGTGTTAGTAATAGGTCTCATTCACATTATACTGTCAAAGGCAGTTTCCCAACCAATGACCCATGCAAAAACTACTGCAGAACAGACCAAATCCCCAAGATACGCTTCTGATTTTCTTTCAAACAGAAGAACCATTACACAATACAAAGAATACAAGATGCTGTCTGCGTTCAATAATGAGGCATTAACCGCAACAAGCTCTCAGCATCATCATTCTGGGATGCCCTGATGCCTCCAACATCAGCTAGATCAGCCACATTAATACTGTGGCATCAAGAGCCAGTCAGAAGCTGAGTGCCCGGTGGTAAATGTCTCACCTCTTGATACCCTAAATCCTTCCCTCCACCTACAAAGTTTAAAGTGAATTTACCACCACAGTACAAATATGTCACCGTATACTACCTTGAGGTTCATGTTCTTGCAAGCATTTACAGGAAAATAAAGTACAATAGAAATTAAGACAAACTATAAATAACAAGACAGATGACTGACAATCAATGTGCTAACGAAGCCAGACCATGCAACTAATAAAATTAAACAAATAATATTGAGAACACGAGTTGCAAAGTCCTTGAAAGACAGTCTATAGGTTAAGGAGTCAGTTCAGTGTTGAGGTGAATGTAATTATCCGTGCCTGATGGTTGTTGAGTAATAACTGTTCCTGAACCTGGTGATTTGGGAGTCAGTGCCCCTATACCTCCTGCCTGATGGTAGTAGCATAAGACCATGCCCTGAATGATGTGAATCCTTGATGATGAGTGTTGTTTTCTTAGGGTAACAATCCTTGTACAAGGTAGGAATGCAAAGGCATACTTTCCAGGTGTTTGGTGCATTCAAAAGAAAACTGCACCAAAGTTACACATCTAGCCTACTCTGCCAGGATTGTCAACAGCCCAAAATCTCAGCCACGGAAGACAAGGGCTTCAGATGCATGTAAACACCATCTCCTACAGGTTCTCCTAGAAGCATTTGGCATTCCTACTTGGAAATACTATATATAACAAACCCTTCAGGAGATTCATGAAAATGATTCCAGGACTTGTCATATGAAGAGCATTTGATGGCTCTGGGCCTGTATTCACTAGAATTCAGCGGAACAAGGAGTGACCTCATTGAAACCGATCAAATAGTTAAAGGCCTTGATAGAGTAGATGTCAACAGAATGTTTCCAACGGTGGGAGAGTCTAAGACTAGAGGGCATAGCCTCAGAATAGAGGGGTCTCCTTTTAGAATAGAGGCGAGAAGGAATTTCTTCAGCCAAAGAATGGTGAATCTGTGGAATTTTTTTGCCACAGGCAACTGTGTAGAATAAGTCTTTATGTATACTTAAGGCAGAGATTGACAGATTCTTGATTGGTCAGCAGATGAAGGGGTACAAGGCAAAGACAGGAGATTGGGACAAAGAGGAAATTTGGATCAGCCATGATGAAATAGCAGAGCAGACTCGATGGGCCAAATGGACTAATTCTGCTCCTATATCTTTTGGTCTTCTGTTCAAAGCAGCTTTTCCACCACCTCCCAAGAGCAAATACATGAATTATAAATGCTGGTTCATCTCAAATACTGATTCAAAAGATATCTATTCTGTTAAGGAACCTGATGCTTTCTGGATCAGTTTATTTAACTGCATGTATGCCATTTTGCTATTGAATCACAGTTGCACAATTACATATTTTCAACAATATTTACTATTACAACAATGTCAAAACTCCCTCCAAATGCTGTCAGGAGAAATTGGCCAATATGTTTCTGAAGCTCACCTATTAACAGATATCCTCAGGCTGAGCAGGGACTGTTTTCTCTGGAGTGTAGGAGACCAAGGCGTGGCTAAAGAAAAGTTTATAAAATTATTACGGGTAGAGGTGTCCACATCTAGAGGGCATTGGATTAAGGTGAGATAAGAGAGATTTAAAGGGGGTCTGAGGGACAAGATTTTCCACACAGAGGCTGGAGAGTGCATGGAATGAAATGGTAGAGAAGATAAAAGACATTCAGACAGATTAAGTGGACGGGAAAGATTCAAGGGATATGGACCAAATGCGAGCAAACGTGATTAGTTTCAATAAGCATCCTGGTCGGTATTTACAAGCAGTACAGAGAAGCCAATTTTCCTGCTATGAATCTAAGCATTTCTAATGGTGCTGTTCACCAAGCAGACCCAAGCCTGACACTGGAAGCAGAAATGATCCTCTCCATATCACCTATCCCATATTAAAACTCATGATCAGGCAGAGAGATTACCCCTCTGTTCAGCAGTTCCCACAACTTGCCCGTCCCACAACCCTGCCCATTATCAATTGCAGTCGCAACTACATCTCAAGTTATCTGCAAATCTCAATAAAACATACCATCTCCCAATTTCTGATCACACCCAGATGACTATTCTCACAGTCGTCCAACCAACCTCAACACTTCATGCCTTGTATCTCCCTGGCCTTGACCCAGGTATCCCTGCTGCACTCTCCAATGTCCACTCAGGTGCAAGACTGATTCCCTAACTCTCCGGTACTACTGAGTGTTCCAGTACAATCAAAGAAAATAATTCCTATGGCGAGATTTTACTTCCCCAATGAAAGAGAAGCAAAATTATAGAACTCATGACTACAGCTGGGACCAAACATGAATGTAAGAATTTTCCTTTATATACCTGCATTAAAAAAATGGGGCAGGGTAGGCCATCATGCCTTTCCTTCATTCTTTTTGCATATTTGATCTTCCCAAATCATTCTAAATTCTGGAAAAAAAGCATTATGGGTTTGAAAGTAGAGCACAAAAAACAAGGGATGAAACAAGGAACAATAAGCCTGAGCAACAAGGAAAATTTTATCATCTTTCATTAAGAATATGTATGTAAGGAACTAGGAAAGTCAATTTTAATATAGGAAAATTGCATTTAAAAGTTTACAAGTTGTATTTTTTTCAGTACGCAACTGGTGGGGCAAGAAAAAGAAACAGGCAAATATTTTCAGCTCGATTCAATAGAAAGGTTGTTGAATAAATTAGGATTTATTAGCATGGATTAGAGTTTAAGGACAAGACAAAGGGTGTTGGAATAAATGGATTATTTGCTGGATGGCAGGTATAACAAGTGGGCTTTAGCTATTTATAAACCATATAAATGTTTTGAAAAAGAAGAAAATATGTGCAATATATCCAGCTCTACGGGTTTGGAAAATAAAGGTTAATGTGGAGGAACATAACAAATGACTAAATAGAAATAAACAGATACAATAATTCAAAGTAGCTGGATGGAAAATCTGGGGGGGGGGTTCCCTTATTCAGTTTCAAGTTGTGGGTGTCATTGGAGAAGCCAGCTGTTTTTGTAATTGAAAAGTGGTGAGCTGATTTTTTTGAACCACTGCACTATATTTGGTGTTGGACAGTGCTGTTGAGTAGAGACACAATGCCACAATGCCACAATGTGTTGAGTACGGAATTGCTGAATATTGACAGTGGGGAACTCAGGAATAATAATGCCATTGAACATTAAGGTTCTTACTTTGAGTATTATGGTAAGGGTTTCCTGATCTCAAAGACCTAAGCTCAACAGAAGACCTTAAACCCTTTTGAATATAAATAACAGAAGTACTTTCACTAAAAGGAGATTATACTGTATCTACGCAATCTTCTAGTTTACTTCTGTTTATTCTCCATGGCATATTTAGCTACCAATACTCTCTATTTGAGCTGTGAGTCCCTCCTCCCTAGCAAGGAAAAGGTACATCCAGATAACAAAGTATTTTAAACACAGTTCATTTATTTCCCAGTGATACACTTTTAAATCCAAACAACATTCTTAAAACACATTTAAAACTCAAATGATTTCTATCATAGACATTTCCGAATTACCAACTATTTCTAAAACACACACCTTTCATAAAACACAAAGGATTTCCAAAACACAGGTACAATTCCTATAAACTAAAAAGACATGCCATCAATGCAGATGAGCAAAGCGTCCATCTCAATAAATGAAACCAGACAAATGGATTCTAGTTCACCCCATGTTTCTTCCACGCTTCTTGATGTTCCAGACCCCAATCCCAGTAAGTATGAACTGCTCTCTACACTTATCCTCTTTTTCTGCCTCTTGGGTGCCTTCACAAACATATGATATTTCCTCAGATATCCTTTTTTACAGAAGAGGTCCAAAAGCTTTTTGGAGACATGGCTCCCGGCTTAATGTTCACACTTCATAATTAATGCTATAAAGCTAACTTCTCTGAGTACGTAAACCTTTCAACTTTAAAATCAGTTATTTTTGATATGCTAAGTGTTATTAACCATCTGTTCTGCAAATATCCTTGAACTATGCAATTTAGTCAGCCTGTCTGTTTTGAAACAGGCCAAACTATATATCACATTGTACAATACTGCACCTCATAGGATGCTATGAGCCAGTAAGACTGTGCTGGAAAAAGAGCTCGTGTGTAAAGCTTTGCTTTTAAACTTCCAAGATGATTACTCAGTTTGACTTACATTTTACAAACTGAAGACTGGCTCCCATTTATGACCAGAAGCTAAACAACTGTTACTTATAAGCTTACTAACAAGTGTTAGATCTTACAAGTGGTGGCAGCTGTATTTAGAAAGCAAGCTCGGCAAAACATCACAGGGGATGTCTAGTCCTTGGCTCTTTTGAGATGCAGAAGGACATTAGTTGATAAATGACAAGCAAGTGTTCTCTCGGTCTTGCTGAATGCAGAGTGGACTGATTCATTTGCACAGGTGGGAATAGAATTTAATTTGTATATTTATCAGCCACCATCCCCCCCATCTCATCTACGTTGGAAGCAAGGTCACTGATGAAGCAACTGAAAACCGTTGGTCCTAGGTCACTGCTATAACGAACTCCTGCTGCTATAACCGAGGATTGGGATGTTTAACCCATAATAATCACAACCTCCTTTCCTTTTGAGTGAAGTGTGCAGCAATTCCAAGCACTGTAGTAGCATTTTTCATTCATTGTCCACTAACATTAATTTTGCCAGGGCACCCTGAAAAAAAACTGTCAAGTTTTACCTTGACGTCAAAAGTCTTCAGTTTTATCAGATTTCTGGAATTTAACCCTTTGGTTCATGATTGCACCAAGACTGTGATCCTGACAAAACCAAAACTGATCACTGGAAAGTCAGTCATTGGTGAGTAAATGCTGCTTGATATTGCTGTTGACAAAATCTGCCAACACATCGATCATAATCGAGAGTGGACCAAGCAGATTTACTCTGTATTTGTGAACAAGACACACCAGAGCAAATTCTCCATATGGAATACTGAAATCATACACATTGGAAAGTCATAATTATTTTTAGTAGTGTGGGATTAATAATATAATCACCTTCAAAAGGTGTCTTGCATACAAATTAAAGAAAGGTAATATGAAAGAACAGCAAGTAAATAGAAAAGCAAGTGCTCTCTTACCCTCCAATTGATGAATAAGAAAGCTTATATTTAATTTTAAAGGGTGCTTTAAAGTGTATGTAGTTTTAAAAAAAAAATCGGATGAAGCAAATACTTGCTTTGAAGAGATGTAAAGATCCATTATGTTAATTCCAATAACAAGAGAGCTGCCCCATGAAGATTTGCTTTTGAGAACAGGCTATTGAGACTGGCTTCAATAAACTGAACAATGATTTCATCAAAATTCTTGTAGCTTTGGCAAGATAAATTTGGAAGATCATTTTGCTCCTCAGTGGAAAATCTGAAATCAGTGTAGTTTCATGGTTAAAAAAAAGTCAACTATTTGAGACGAAGAAGAAGTTGTTCTTTCATTTAAAAAGTTGCAACTATTTGGAATCTGATCACTACGGATCCTCATTCGATCGACATTTTCAAGGATAAGATTTGGACTTTGGTATATTATAAATCAAATTCAAGAATTATAAAGGGTGGAAAAGTGATTTGGTACAAAAGCTTAGCCTTGATCTTGTTCAGTGATGGAGAAGGACCAAATTCTGCTTAATTCTGTTCCAATTCATGTTCTAGTTAATGCAAAGCTTACACCAGGAGGCATGTCTCTGGGCTTCATTAAACATCATTTACCTTAATGAGCATAAAACCAGGTGCAAATTTACAAAAATTATAGTAGAGACAAGAGCATTCCATCCAAATTACAGCACCAAATAAGACCATAAGACATAGGAACAGCAGTAGACTATTTAACCCATTGAGTTTGCTCCACCATACAATCATGAATGATGTATTTTCCCTCTCAAACCCATTCGCCAACCTTCTCACCTTAACCTTTGATGCCCTTACTGATCAATAACCTATCAACTGCCACTTTAAATATTTGGTCTCCACTGCCATGTGTGGCAATCAATTCCACAGATTCACCATCCTCTGGGTAAGGAAGTTCCCCCTCATCTCTGTTCAAAAGGGATATTCTATTCTGATGCTATGCCCTTTGATCCTAGACTCCCCTTCTCTTGGATGTTTTATCTTTTTCTCTTTGGCAAATCCAGGAAACTACAATCTATACAGACAAATCTTGTTCTGCTAGCTTCGTTCTGGGACAGGCCAAGTTCTTTCAGTTTCAGTTCTGTCAATTTCAGTTGACAGGCCAAGTTCTTAAGAAATCTCAAACTAGCATTCAAGGATGAACCAGTCTGATTTTAAATCAAACAACTTGTTTTGATAGGTTGACAGCTCAGCCCATCGTGGATTGCTTTTAAATCTGTGATCCTGATGTTTCCCCGTTAGTGTTATAACTGATTCAGCACACAACACAAAATGAGACAGAAATTACTAGTTGGAAAACAGTTCCACATTATTCAGAGACAACATCGGCTCCAAGAAGCCCTAGAGCACCAGCAATCAGATCAAGTTCTCCAACTATGATAAAGGAGGTCATCACCAAAAGTGTTTCTGTGGAGAAAAGACTATAAAGCCAACCGGTCCCGCAGGTTAAGCTATTTCCATCAAATGATTTGCTGAAAACAAAATAAAAGAAATACATCCATTTGAGATAATAAGATCATTTTTCTTTAAATAAGTCATCGTTTATACATTCCTGACAGTGATTTGTCATGTGCTCCATAAGGAATTAACTACTGTGCACCTCCAACTCCTAGAGGTGATTGGTAATTATAGACAATCTTCAGTATACACATAAACAATAACTGTTACTGCAAAATAATATTGGCATCATCTTCCAACATGAAGGCTCTAATCATTCTTAGCCAGTTCTATTATCTGCATGCCCAATGCAGAATTCCAAAAACAAGCACTCTATTCTAAACTACATTACACAGAAGGATTGGGGAACACACCGAGTATGTTATCACAATACCCCTGAAAAATAAAACTCAAACATCCCCACCAACTGATAGGAATAGCTAACTCAAGACCACTGAAAATGGATAAGCATTAGGGAAGTAGGAATCTCAAGTCTCTAAGATGTGGGAACATGGACATCATTCTTAATTGGCAAAACAATCTATAATGCAATGAATAACATATTAAATAACAATATAACAATTACAGCACGGAAACAGGCCAGCTCGGCCCTTCTAGTCCGTGCCGATTGCTTACGCTCACCTAGTCCCATTGGCCCGCACTCAGCCCATAACCCTCCATTCCTTTCCTGTCCATATACCTATCCAATTTTACTTTAAACGACAATACCAAACCTGTCTCTACCACTTCTACTTTGTCCCACTTGTGACGGAGCCTGTGATCCTTGCACAGGATTCTGCAGTTACCTCAGAACTGGAATGGAACAAGTCACCCTTGACCCCAAGGACCTGTTCAAGAAGTAGTATAGTAATCATACATGTATATGACCATGTGGAACAAATGTAATATGAAAAAATAATAATAATGGATACCCTAGCTTTATAGAGAATATATTTCAACCCCTTGACTCAAGGCTTCAATATTTAGTTTCTGGAAATGAAAGATAAAGTTTCATGGCTCAGGCTTTCAGAAAACACCAAACGTTTCTTAAATGGTAGGCTTGACATTTTCACCATATTGATGCCAATACAGCCAGCATCAAAGCTTAAAAAAAAATGAACAATCCATCACTGGTTGAATTGACATTTTGCCAGTTGTAAAAGCATAAACTTCCCTTCTGAGGATTTGAGAAAACAAACACTGACAGAGTTGTCTGCCAAGCACATAGCAGAAACAGTCCAAAATAAGTTTTTTGAATACAAGGTGGGTGGGTGTTCTCTTCAAAATCTAGAAACCCTTTGCTTCATTCTCCTCCCCCTCATCTCCATTCACTGAACATCTCCATTCACTGAACACTGAACATCTCCATGCACTGAACACTGCACATAATGATATTTTCAGGAGGTCTAGTAATGAAGGGGAGTTTGCATCTGCTCCATGTTGTATTGTTCTGCCAACATCTACAGTAATGAATTCCTTAAATATAGCAGAGGAAAACAGAACAGATGGAATAACTCGTGGTGCTTTCTTGCAGGTTAAGCTATGTAAACAGAATTTACTAGTAAACAGAAGGTGTTAAATCAAGTCTATTTTTTTGAATAGGCTGCATGGAAGGATATTCCAACTATAATACTGTTAGTTTACTCATCATCATTGGTTCCCTCTCAATGTGTTGTAAACACATTGAGAAAGAAAAGCTGCTAAATAGTGATTATATCTTGGCACAAAATACATTTTTCTCTTCTAATGAATTTATATCCACAGGGAAAACAAAAGTGAAATCCAAACTCCAGATTGCTTTTCTATGATATTCAAGTTGTGGCTTAGATATCTTAAAAGAGTAAATCAGGTTGCATTTGCAGAGATCTTCATTGTGTGGGCTCCTCTGCACATGGGATTGTTACTGTGTGTCCCCTTCCAAGAGAGGCCTTTATCACTTTTTGGATTTGAATATCTGTCTCCAGAAATGCAGTGTAGTTTTCTTACCTGAGCAATATTTCATGAGGTAACTCCTGCCCTGTATAATCAAAAGCACTTAAAAGTACATGGAAAGTAGTGTTCTTTTTCACCTGCACAATATGAAAATTTTAATTAGAGATGCTTGTGATCCATGTGGTGAAACTCCAGTTATCATAATTGGACTATTGATCTCATCAACAAAATTCAGTTCTGTCTTGCAGAACTTGGCCACCCTTTAAAGTTGGAGGAAGCCTTGGATTAGAGCTAGAGCTACTCCATTACCAAGCACACTCACAGATCTTGGAGCTTGCATCAACTTTCAGAGAATATCAACCACACAGAGCGAGGATAAGCGGGGGTGATGAATACTAGATCAATACGTGGAACTACATCATTGTGGCCCATTACAGAGACTTGGCTGTCACAATGACAGGAGTGGCACAGGGTGGTAGTGGACAGAGCAGAGTCTACCTGGAGATTGCTTTTCTTTCACAAGGATCTGCCCTGGGATCCCTGTTCTGCGTGATTTTAATAAAGAAGTGGAAGGGTGGGTTAGTAAGTTTGCAGACGACATGAAGGTGAGTGTGTTCTGGATAATGAAGAAGATTACCACAAAGGATTGTCATAGGCCATCTCTTCTTTCAGTTAGTCCTGATGAAGGGTCTCGGCCCGAAACGTCGACTGTACTTCTTCCTAGAGATGCTGCCTGGCCTGCTGCGTTCCACCAACATTTTGTGTGTGTTGCTACAGCTGAACATTGATAGGATGCTGAGTTGTGCTGAGAAGTGCTAGATGGACTTCAATCCAGAGAAGTGTGAAGTGCTATATTGGTAAGTTCAAATTTAAAGATAATGGCAGGATTCTTAGTAGTGTGAAGGAACAGAGAGAAGTTGCAATGCTGGTTGTCAGGGTGGGCAAGAAGTTATACGGTCTAATAAAAGTTGGGGGGATTAAGTACAAAAGCCATGAGTTATGATGCAACTCTATAAAAGTCTGGCTAGACCACACTTGGTGTCTAGCATAACACTGTTACAGAGCCAGAGACCACGGTTCAGGGTTGAATTCCCACCACTCGAAGGAGTCTGTATATTCTCCCTCTGACCCAGTGGGTTTCGTCAGAGTGTTCCAGTTTTCTCCTATATTCCAACTACAGTTACAGCTAATGAGTTGTGGGCAAGCTGTAATGGTGCTGTAACTGTGAGCTGTCCAGCATAATCCTTGCTGATTTGATTAGACACAAATGACACATTTTGCTGTATATTTTGATCTACATGTGACAAATAAAACTAATCTTTAATTGTGTTCAGTCCTGGTTATGAGAGAATATGGAAGCTTCAGAGAAGGTGCAGACAAGACTTACCAGGACACTAGCTGAGTTAGAGCACCTGTCTCATGAGGAATGGTTGAGCGAGTTAGTGGAGTGAAGGACGATGATAGGTGACTTGATTGAGGTGTTCAACATGAATAGAGGCACTGATAGAGCACCGTTTCCCCCAGGATGGAGATGACTAATATGAGAGGGCATAATTTTAAAAGGTAACTGGGGAGAACATAGGGTGTATGTCAGAGGTAGTCTTTTATTTTATTATACACAGAAAGTAGTGTGGGCCTGGAATACACTGCAATGTCTGGTGGTAGAGGAAGACATACAAGGGTTATTTAAAAGACTCTTAGAAAGGCACATGGATGAAAGCATATTGGAGGCCTATGCAGGAGGGAAGTGTCATGTTCTTCATGTAGTAAGTTAAAAGGTTATTACATTATTGTACATCAGAGTTAGGTAAGTCAATCCCTTTCCATAAGTATAACTTTCCTTTAAGACCAGCTTCTGATGCAAGCAGTATGACACTAAAGCCGTAGTATTAGTTAATGGATGATTTTGACATTTGTCATTTTGTTACTAATTATTAATGAACAAGTTGCAATCTGAACATAAATAGATTCAAATAGTAAATCAGTTAAGAATGCTAAGGTCCAATTTTGAGTTGGATGAATGTGCAGAATAATGCATGTGTTGTGCTCATTCCATCTCCAGGTGTAAACACAACATGATAGTCGCAAGATCAGGTGATGCGACTCATTGCTTGTTTTTATTTGACTATAGTTAAATCCCAGGGAAAGAGAGGAGGAAGGTAGGATTTCTATTGATATGCAAAAATCTCTCTGAATAAAATTGTTTATCATCTACTCAATATGTAATTAATCTGTCAATATTGTAGAATTTGCCATGACTTCTAAGTGAGTTGAGAAGGTGAAAGAGAGACAGAGACACAAGATACATGAAAAAAGGTGGACTGGAGAAAGGCGGCTACAATGAATTCACGGTGACACACACAAAAGGAAGAGGAACCCAGCAGGTCAGACAGCATCTATGGAATTGAATAAACAGGCAAAGTAACATTTAAATCCTCCAGCATTTTGTGTGTGTTGCTTTAGATTTCCAGCATATTTCTCATGTTTAGAATTCAGAGGTTTGGCCCCTTTGCCTCTGATGATCAAAGGATACATACTTCCCCGATAAACATCATATTCTTTAAAAGAAATACAAGCAGCAGATTTTAAAATGTTTATACCTAGAAGGCAAGTATTTTTGGCTATATTGTTAACCAATTAGGAGGCTTTGAGGTATGTACAATCTTTAAAAAAGGTAAAAATATGGAATACAAATCAATAATAATAAGATGCCAGCAGTCAGGGGTGTATATACCAGTCAGGAACAAAATTAACTTGATATATGCCAGAGATGAATGGAGTGTTAAACATGAATTCATACATCCAGACCACACAACCAGACAATGTAAGTTTCTTCCCCCAAGCTATCAGACTCCTCAATACCCAAAGCCTGGACTGACACCTTGCCCTACTGTCCTGTTTATTATTTATTGTAATGCCTGCACTGTTTTTTTTTTATGTACTTTATGCAGTCCAATGTAGGTTTGTAGTCTAGTGTAGCTTTCTCTGTGTTTTTTTTTAATTACGTAGTTCAGTCTAGTTTTTTGCACTGTGCCATGTAACAACATGGTCCTGAAAAACATTGTCTCATTTTTACTATGTACTGTACCAGCAGTTATGGTCGAAATGACAATAAAAGTTGACTTGACTTGACATCAGGAATAACTCACGAGGAGGACGTGGCAAAAGTCAAATCCCAGAACCTCCCCCACACCCCCCAAACAGCAAAATGGCTGTCATTTGTTTTGCTACTTGTTAATAAAAGTAACATTAATAATTCTCATCCTTGTTTTATAACTACAAAGTACCCAGGACATCTTCGAGGAGCGGTGTCTCAGAAAGGCAGTGTCCATTATTCAGGACCTCCAACACCCAGGACATGCCCTTTTCTCACTGTTACCATCAGGTAGGAGGTACAGAAGCCTGAAGGCACACACTCAGTGATTCAGGAACAGCTTCTTCCCCTCTGCCATCCGATTCCTAAATGGGCATTGAACCCTTAGACACCACCTCACTTTTTTTTTTAAATATACAGTATTTCAGAATCAGGCTTATTATCACCGGCATGTGACATGAAATTTGTTAACTTAGCAGCTGCAGTTCAATGCAATGCATAATCCAGCAGAGAAAAAAATAAACAAAATAATAATAATAAACAGTAAATTATGTATATTGAATAGATTTTTAAATGAGCATAAACAGAAATACTGTACATTAAAAAAAAGGTGAGGTGGTGTCCAAAGATTCAATGTCCATATGGTATTTCTGTTTTTGCACTTTTTAAAAGATCTATCCATTATACATAATTGATTTACTTGTTTATTTATTGTTTTTTTTTCTCTGCTAGATTACAAATTGCATTGAATTGCTGCTGCTGAGTTAACAAATTTCACGATACATGCCGGTGATAATAAACCTGATTCTGATTATTTTATAAATAAAAATCTTAAATATAGCCACAGAAAGAATAGTTATTTTCTATTACTTCAGTCATTTTAAAATCCATTCATAGCTTTCAATGTTTTCGTTAAAAAGTCAATGCTACACATTTGGAACAATCTGAACTAGCCAAGATTTTCCTTTTTTTTTAACCAGTAAATACTTTTTTTCTTTCCCAAGCACCAGTACAAATCATATCTTTATATAAATAGAACCTCACATATTTCCCTCCAATCACTTAATTGCAATCATTCTGTGAGTCATATTTCTCCACGTCAATTTTTTCCCTTTCATCTCCCTGATTCACAAGCATCACAGTGGCTAAAACACTCAAATCACCATCCTGGGGAAGGGTCTCATTGATTTGATCTTGGTTGAATTGCGAAATTGCACAGAATTTGTTCTGTTAGCAAGAAAATGTGTAAGTGTGAATTGACTCATGTGTTCTTAATTTGTATACTGTTAAGAACACCTTTGAAAAATAAAAAGAGTTTGATTTTATGCACTTTTAACTTGATTAGCCCCATTAAAAGTCACACTGTGACAAGGTGACGAGGTCGATTGCAAGAGCTGAACATACAAGAACCATTAAACAAAAAAGCAAGATCTTGCCAATTTTCCCTCATGAAGATAAATATTCTGTCTGAGCTACAATCTCATGGGCAACTGCAGTGCTTTAAATACCCAATGGCAAATTTTTCACATTATTACCCAGGGTGTGAAAGTTATTAGTTAATCAATAGGAAGCATTACAGCAAAGCAGCATTTAGTCCATAGAAAGTGAGCAGCAGGGAGAACACATCCGTTCATGTTCTACTGAGGATTTGGCCGTTATCAGTAGAAATTTTTAAACAGTTCGCTTCACAGTGGCTCACTTAACCACATTTATAGTGCACAGGCCATTGTCCCCAAGTGCAACTAAACATGCAAATGAGCCTGAATTGTACAAAATAATTCAACACAAAAAGTGGTTTTATACAATTTGTCCCTATGATGATACCGAATAAAGAAATGATCTACCGAAACACAGATTTTTTAAAAAACTGATCAATTGTGTTGAGAATGGTTATCTAAATCTTCCCCCTCTTATTTCAAGGGTAATATGCTCCTATTAAGATGTCCTCCCACACACCCCACCCCCACCATCTATTTAGTTACAGTATTCCTGTATATGCATGTTTATCTGCAACCACCACCCCCCCCCCCCACCCTCTCCCAGTCCACATTTAATTGGTCTGATCAAAAAGGTTCAATATTTCAAATGCATAACTGAATTTGTCACAAATCCACACATTTGTACTTGTATCAAGAGCCAATAGAAAGCAGTTATTACAGGTAGTTCCAACGAAATTTCTTGTTTGCTTTCCTATGAACACTTAAATAAACTGCAACATTACAACAATGGCCAAGACTGAAACTGGTTTGACACAGGCAAAGAAAAATTAATGTATAAATGACAGTCCAAACCTTTGAGTAAAGTCAGTTATTTTCTGATTTCCAGATGCACACAATGGCTTTTTGAACTTTCACTTATTTGTTAATCGTTTAATATTATCTGGCTATTATCAGATATTAAAGTCATGGCAACTTTACTGACCAAGTACTCATTTTAACCAGACATACTAATGTAATCTTTCTATGGTGTTAGAAAAAAATCTGCCATATCACAGCAAGGATCAAATAGAGGAACAGAATTTATCCTTTGTACACATCTGTATACCACATCCAAGTGCTGTTGATCTGCATATGGCTCCAATAATAGTAAAGTCAAAGCAAAAGCATCAAAGCAAGCACTAAATTTACACAAGCTTAGTGAGAACCTACATACAAGTAGTTACTATGGGTCAATGAGTCTTCAAATAATGGACCAGCAGGACTTAAACTTTACAACGAGATTTAATTTATTTGCATTCTGACTGTCAAACAGACACAGGATTTGTCCTGACTGAAATGTGGCATAAAATGAGCAAAATAAGATAAAGGAGTAGAACTAGGTCACACATCCCATCAAGTCTGCTCCACCATTCCAACCTGGCTAAGTTATTATCCTTCTCAACCCCATTTTCCTTGAAACTTTTGACATCCTACCTAACCAAGAACCTATCAACCTCTGCTTTAAGTATACTCAATGACTTGGACATCACAGCCAAATATTGCAATGAATTCCATAAATTCACTACCCTCTGGCTAAAGAAATTATTGCTCATCTCTGTTCCAAAGCGACGTCCCTCTATTCTGAGGCTGGGTGCTCTGGTCCCAGATTTCCCCACCACGGGAAACACCCTCGCCACATACACTCTATCTAGGCCTTTGAATACTTGATAGGTTTCAATGAGAACCCCCTTCATTCCTCTAAACTCCAGTGAGTACAGGCCCAAAGTCGTCAAAAATGCTCCTCATATGTCAATCCTTTCATTCACTATATCATTCTTGTGAACCTCCTCTGGACCTTTTCCAAAGCCAGTGCATCTTTCCTTAGATAAGGGGTCCAAAACTGTTCACAATACTCCAAGTGCAGTCTGAGCAATGCCTAATAAAGCCTAAGTAGTACATCCTTACTATTATATTCTAGTCCTCTTGAAATGAATGCTATCTATGCATTTATCTTCCTTACCACCAATCAACCTGTGAGCTAACCTTCAGGGAATCCTGCACAAGGACTTCCAAATCTCTTTGTACCACAGAGATTTGAATTTTTTCCCCATTTAGAAAATAGTCCATACCTTAATTCCTTCTAGCAAAGAGCATGACCAGACACTATCTCAACTTTTCTCAACTATCCCTAGTTTCTCAACACCACCTGCCCTTCCACTGATCTATGAATCATCTGCAAACCTGGCCATCAATTCCATCACCAAAATCATTGACAAGACATGAAAAATAAGCTGTGCTAATACTGACCACTGTGGAACAGAATTTGTCACTGGCAGACCAACAGAATAGGCCCACATTATTATGATATTTGCCTCCTGTCAGTCAGTCAATCTTCTACCTATGCTAATATTTTTTCCTATATTACCATGGGATCTTATCTTATCATGCAGCTCATGTGTGGTGTCTTGTCAAAGGCCTTCTGAAAATCCAAGTAAACAACATACACTGACTCTCCTTTGTCTATCTGGACTGTTATTTGCTCAAAGAATTCCAAAAGATTTGACAGGTAAGATTTCTCATTCAGAAACCATGCTGACTTCAGCCTATTTTATCATGCACCTGCAGGTACCTCAGAACTTCACACTTAATAATGGACTCCAACATCTTCCCAACCATTGAAGTTAAGATAACAGACCTGCAATTTCCTTTCCTCCACTCTTGAAGAGTGGAGTTACACTTGCCATTTTCCAGTCCTCTGGAACCATTCCAGAATCTAGGGATTCCTGAAAGATCATTACTAATCCCTCCACCATCTCTCCTCTTTTAGAACCCTGGGGTATAGTCCACCTGCTCCAGGTGACTTAACGGCCTTCATATTTCTCAGCTTCCCAAGGACCTTCTCCTTAGTAATAGCAACGACACTCCCTTCGGCTCCCTGACACTTACCAATTTCTGTTATACTGCTAGCGTTTTCCACTGCAAAGACTGACCTAAAATACTTAGTAAGTTCATCCACCATTTCTTTGACCCCACTACTAACCCTCCTGCATTTTTCCCAGTGGTCCAATATTCACTCTCATCTCTCTTTTACTCTTTAAATATCTGAAAAAACTGTGTTCTCTTTGAAATTTTTGGCTAGATTACCTTTATAATTTATCTTTTCCCTTCTTATTTTTTTTAAATTGCCTTCTGTTGGTTGTTAAAGTTTCCGAATCCTCGAACGTCCCACTAATTTTTGCTATATTTTATGCCCTCTATTATGCTGTCCTTGACTTCCCTTGTCACCCATGGGTGCCTCACATGGCCCTTCCCTTACCCATTGAGATTTATATCCCACATCCTGGCTACTGTTTGGCAGCCAGTATACATCTCCTGTCAGGGTCTTTTTACCCTCCCATTTTCTTAACACTACAAGGAATCCATATCTTCCAATTGTGCATCACTTCTTTCTGAGGATTTTATTTAAGTTTTTTTTAAATCAACAGAGCCATCCTACTTGCCAGTCCTTTTGATACAAGGTGTATTCCTGGATGCTACTCTCCCAACTATGATTTTTTTTCACCCATGTCTTAGTAATAGCCATAAATGTCATACCTGCCAATCTCTTATTGCAGTACAAGCTCATCTACTTTATTCCATATATAGTCTGCATCAAAATTTAACACCTTCAGTCCTGGATTCATCATCATTTTTGATTTTGCCCCCATGTTTAACTTCAGCTCGTTCCACTGACTACAATTTTGCCCCATCATCTACCCATTCTTCTTCAGTCTCACTATACACAGCATCTATGATGCAACACACCATCCCAGCTTCCCTTTTGCAGTTACAGAATTTCCTGTTCATCCCCTTGACTATCAAGTCTTTTATCACTACCCCTCTGCCTGACTTTACCCATCTCTCTGAACCTTACTGTGCCATTGGCCAGGCTGCTGCACCCTGAAAGTTCTTTGCTCCCCCAGCAAAATCCAAAGGAGAAAGGATCTAGTTCTTTCCTGGCATATATGACAAGTAAGTTCTTCTGAAGCTTCAATCTGGGTACAGGTATCAATTATAACTGATGTTTTGATGATAAGTTCTTTCATCTACTTTAGAGATGATGCCTGGGCATATCTAGTCCGGTGGTATTTATACCACTGTATTCCATCCCTCCCGATTGGTTAGTCCTCATCTAATCAGAACACCGCTCTGCCACCTTGTTTTTACAATTGAATTCAAGTTCTTAATTTGAGCGAGTTCTTTGTCTTTGTTATAATTCTTTTCTTCTAATTTCATTTCAATGGCTTCCTTTACCAGGCATTCCCAAAGCCACTGGCCATAGCCAATCCTACTGCCATTGCAAATGCAGCTTTTTGCTACCACCAATTTATCTGGGTAACCCAAATGGATACACTTCCTGTGCTCCTTGATGTGTGTTTCCACAGTGCGTCCCATCCGGCCGATATACGATTCTCCGCATTCACAGGGAATCCTGTAAATGTCAACCATCCTGAGTCCCAGGCCAGCTTTGACCCACATAAGTAGATAGATAGATAGATAGATAGATAGATAGATACTTTATTCATCCCCAAGGGGAAATTCAACATTTTTCCAGTGTCCCATATTGTGGATGGTATTTATCAGGTATTGCTTCAGAATCTTGGTATTCCTACCAGATACAGTGGAAATATAGGAAAGACAGGCAGTAGCAATGGGTTCCTCCTCATTGTTGGGTTTCTTGGTTTTTCTGTCAGCCCTTTTAAGAGCCCAATTGATTTCCTTCACCTTACTGCCATCCTGTACGAACATCATGCAGAATCATTTTATTTCCTCGGGGAGATATTCCAGGTCCAAAATAGTTTTCACGCAGGTAATCAAAGTAGAAAGAACTGCTCTATATCGGAAGGCACGATGGTGGCTGTTATTGTACAAATCTGTGCAAATGGGTTTCCGATCAATGCAATATCAGAGGCAACTGTCCAGTCTCCGTCATATTTGAATGTCCAGGAATGTGAGACAACCTTTCTTCGTCATAAATTGAATGTTTGTATGTACACTGTTGAAATGATCGTGGTACTGTTGAAGTGCCTGGAGTGAATGAGGCCACCCTACGAAGGTGTCTAAAAACATATCTAAAGAGCATTTGGGGTGTAAGGACAATGAACTCAGACCCTTCTCTTCAAAGTGCTCCATATAGAAATTTGAAGTAGCTGGCGACAAGGGGAATCCCATGGCCACTCTGTCCATTTGATCATACTAGTTCCCCTTATAGAGGAAGTACATCGATGTAAGGGTGTGTTCAAAAAGGTCAGTGGTACCCTTATTGAACCTCGACCGCAGGAGGACCAAGCTGTCCTTAATGGGAACAGGGACGCCATGTCAAAACTAACCATTACGTCCTCCAGATTCAGCTTATGCTGGTTATCCAAAGGAATATACTTGTTGCTGAGGGGAAAGTCCACGGGGGAACCCTGCACTGACTGCTTACTCCCCTTACTTCTCCTGGTGGTCTCCCATCTCCTGTCTGAAGCCTGCACTCTAAGTGTGAAAACCTCAGTAAAAGAGTCATCTATGAAGTTTTTAGCCTCCCAGATCTTCCCAAGTGCATCTTGCGCCAACTACTAGACCTGGACAGTTAGGAGCTGAAGTTGGGTGCACTTCCTGCAGATGAAGTTAGTACGCTCTAATCCCACATCCCACAGGAGGAACATTCCACTGCTTGAACTGCTTTCCTGCCTACACTTGTTATGCTTCTAACTTAAGTTCTGGCCTGTACTTGTGTTTACCAAAGGCTGTTGAGCCAAAGAATGGCCACTCTAACTCTGTCCACTCCACTCAAACACCACTTCTTGATATTGGCCCTTGCTAATTAACCCTAGTTGCTATTAACCCAAGTTCTCCCCACTCCAAAGATAAGTCCCAACAGGCCCCACTCATTTTTTTTTTCAACTGGAATATTAAGTCCACAAGGAACAGGTTCCAACTCATTCCATGACATCCCACTCCACAAACCTCTTGCTGAATTGAGTTCTACGATAAAACCATACAACTGAGAGTAAAAAAGTCTTAAAAAGTAGAAAACCAAACATCTTCAGATAAGTTGAAATGAAGACAAATAACTGGAAACATGCTGGAATCTACAGTCCCTGTCTGCTTTTGTCTAACATTCACCTGCCGCCATCTCCCTACACAACCTGCTGTTGTCTTACACCCCTCTGCATCCACCAACCACTTCTAACTCCTTCCTCACCACTCTTCTTTATACTGGCCACCTTGCCTCTCCAGTCAGTCCTGATGCATCAACGAATTCCTTTCCTCCCACTGATAGAACTCAACCCACTGATTTCCTCAAGCAGATTACTTGTTGCTGGTGTTCCGTCCGTAGCCCCCTCCTTTGTGAGAATCGCAAGATCACCATTGGGTTGGGTCAAGGGGCCCAGGAAATGAGAGTGGGACGTGCAAAATGCCTCGTTTCCCTGGTGATGTAAAGCTACGGGACATGGCCATTGTCTCCGGAAGACCAAGTTGTGTATTGAGTACTGTACTATTCATTGAAGCCCCTCCGGGGATGACCAGAGTGGGCTGGTTGAGGGATTGCATCATTCCAAACTGATTGACATCTGAGACCCCATGAGGAAGTATAAAAGAGGGTCTGGGGAACAACCCCTTCAGACGCACCAGAAGAAACGGTAAGCGACCACGTAACAGCAGGAAGTCATCTGAAGGAAGCCATGTGCATTCGATTCCATGGCTGGAATTGGTGGCTGGAACCATGGAAAACAGCTTTTAGCCCGCTCCCCTGACTCAACAGATTGGCACCATAAAAGACCTGGGGCAAGTTTAAACCGCATCACTTTTAAACCCAACAACGCTGCAGCTTGAACGAACTGATAGTGACTGTTATCTTTCCATCGGACAATACATTAACCCCTAGACAACGATAGAGTTATTTCTTATTGGTTATTATTATACCCGCGCTTAGATTTAGTATTGATGACGTATATTATCTGTATATTTGCATTAATCTTATTTTTGTGCCCTTTATCAATAAATACTTTTAAAAAATAGTACCATCAGACTTCAATGGACCTCTCTATCTTTGCTGGTAAGTGATCCAGTTATGGGAATTCGTAACACTGGAAATATTCAACCAGTCAGACAGTGTCTGTGGAAAAGCGTAGAAACAACATGTTTCTAGTTAGATCTCTGTTCATCAGAACGATGCAAGAGAGACAAACGTTGTTTATCAAGCTGCAGGGAAGGAGGAGACAGAAATACCTATCATTTACCTCTTTCTTCTATCTAGTGTCCCAGGCAGGTTGCAGATAAAGAAGCAATGTGCTTGCCTTTCTAATCTAATGTACGTTATTGACCTAACCAGATATGGACAATGGCTTTGCAGAATGCATTCATTTAGTCCACATGGGCGACTTTAATTTCCTGTTAGCGGTTATTTTAGTTCTCCATCCCAGTTCTTCTCTCCATCCCTCCTCCGACTTAACTGCAACTTAACTCTATCTTGGTTTCCTGTGTACTGGAACAAAGGGTCATTGACCTGATACATTAATTTTCACAGATGCTGCCTTACCCATTATGGCTTAAACATTGGCTGTGCAAAATAAATGCAATGCTTCAGTAATTTTAGCCTTTTCATAAGGGCCATGATAATGTACTTCAGTGCACTCTGTAGTTTGCAGGTAATATGTCAGTTTCCACAAAGCAATTGAAGCAGCCAATTTTAAAGGTGAACAGAAATTTTAAAGGTTAGTCATTGAAATGAAATAAATCTCTAACAATTCCATGGTTCTTTCCTCAAAGCTCTAAATTGCCCACAAGAAATCATTAATTTTCTACTAACATTACAACAAAATGCCACATTTGACATCCAACTATAGCCAGATTTTAATTTAAGTCTTTCCTCCATTAAGTCCTGTAAAAAGATGGAGCTGCAGAGAAAAGAGAGTCTGACTGAATGCGCAACTTTAATACATGGAGAGAAGTTACCAAAACAACAAAATGAAAGAATGGTTTGTAATTGGACAACATAATAAAGAAGGCAGCTTTAAATAAGATGTTTTAAAACAATTAAATCAAGTCAGCACAGTACAAACATCTGGAGGGAGTGCAGAGCAGATTTAACAGATTGTTGGTCTGGATTGGAGCATTTTAGTTACAGAAAAACTGAATGAACAGAGATGGATAAAAAGAAATGGGGGTAGTAAGATTTTCTTTGCAATGCTGTCAGTGTTCAAAAACGTACAGGTTTGAGGTGAGAGGTGAAAGATATCATGGGGATCCAAGATCCACATCCCTCATACAGAGTGTTATTGGAATTCAAAATGTACTGCCTGAGCAAGTGTTGCAAGCCTATACAGTGGCATGCAGAAGTTTGGGCACACCTGGCCAAAATTTCTGTTTTTGTGAATAGTTAAGTGAGTAGAAGGTGAACTGATCTCCAAAAGTCAAAGTTAAAGATGAAATATACTTTTCAACATTTTAAGTACGATCAGTGTATTATTTTTGTTTTGTACAATTTTAGAGTGAAAAAAAAAGGAAAGGAGCATCATGCAGAAGTTTGGGCACCCCAAGAGATTTGAGCTCTCAGATAACTTTTACCCAGGTCTCAGACCTTAAATAGCTTGTTTGGGCTATGGCTTGTTCATCATTAGAAAAGGCCAGGTGATGCAAATTTCAAAGCCTTATAAATACCCTGACTCCTCAAACCTTGTCCCAAAAATCAGCAGTCATGAGCTCCTCTAAGCAGCTGCCTAGCACTCAGAAAATTAAAATTAATGATGCCCACGAAGCAGGAGAAGACTATAAGAAGATAGCAAAGCTTTTTCAGGTAGCCATTTCCTCAGTTCGTAATGTAATTAAAAAATGACAGTTAACAGGAACGGTTGAGGTCAAGTTGAGGTCTGGAAGACCAAGAAAACTTTCCAAGAGAACTGCTCGTAGGATTGCTAGAAAGGCAAATCAAAACCCCTGTTTGACTGCAAAAGATCTTCAGGAAGATTTAGCAGACTCTGGAGTGGTGGTGCACTGTTCTACTGTGCAGTGACACCTGCACAAATATGACCTTCATGAAAGAGCCATCAGAAGAAAACCTTTCCTGCATCCTCACCACAAAATTCAGCGTCAGAAGTTTGCAAAGGAACATCTAAGCAAGCCTGATGCATTTTGGAAACAAGTCCTGTGGACTGATGAAATTAAAATAGAACTTTTTGGCTGCAATGAGCAAAGGTATGTTAGGAGATAAAAGGGTGCAGAATTTCATGAAAAGAACACCTCTCCAACTGTTAAGCACGGGGGTGGATCGATCATGCTTTGGGCTTGTGTTGCAGCCAGTTGCATGGGGAACATTTCACTGGTCGAGGGAAGAATGAATTCAAATAAATACCAGTAAATTCTGAAAGCAAACATCACACCGTCTGTAAAAAAGCTGAAGATGGAAAGAGGATGGCTTCTACAACAGGATAATGATCCTAAACACACCTCAAAATCCACAATGGACTACCTCAAGAGGCACAAGCTAAAGGTTTTGCCATGGCCCTCACAGTCCCCTGACCTAAACCATCATCAAAAATCTTTGGAGAGACCTCAAAAGAGCAGTGCATGCAAGATGGCCCAAGAATCTCTCAGAACTAGAAGCCTTTTGCAAGGATGAATGGGTGAAAATCCCCCAAACAAGAATTGTAAGACTCTTAGCTGGCTATAGAAAGCGTTACAAGCTGTGATACTTGCCGAAGGGGGTGTTACTAAGTACTGACCATGCAGGGTGCCCAAACTTTTGGTACAGGCCCTTTTCTGTTATTTTGAAACTGTAAAAGATGAAAATAAAAAAAAATAATCTTGCTTAAAATATTAAAGAAATGTGTCATCTTTAACTTTATGACTTTTGGAAATCAAGTCATCTTTTACTCGCTTAACTATTCATAGTAACAGAAATTTTGACTAGGGTGCCCAAACTTTTTCATGCCATTGTATTCTCAACATTTAGCTGTCTAGACAAACACTAGACTTGCCAAGGCCTGTAAAGCTAAGGAGCTCATTAGTACAGATGAATGCATGACTGGCGTGGACATGTGGCTGAAAGATATGTACTATTCTATTCAATTAAACTGACAACGTCATTGTAATATTGCATTTGCTGCCTAAACTCAAAATCTGAATTCACATGGAGCAGCACTTCATTTTGCAAATGACAGCTGCATGCTTTGCTGGCTGTAAGGCAGTTTCTTTTGAAATAGGACATCACAGGTAAAACTTCTGGGACCATTTTAAAGTACACTCAAAAGAAATTGACAAAACTTTGGTGCAACATCTTAACCAAAAAAAGCATTTCATGCTACAGGAGTCCAGTACAGTTGTACAGAAGCATTATGAACCTTCAATGTGGGACTTCAACCCAAAAACACGCACAAACTGCTGGAGGAACTCAGCAGGGCAGGCAGAATCTAAGTAAAAGTGTACGTCTATTCTCCATACTCTTTTCCATCGATGCTGCCTGGCCTGCTGAGTTCCTCCAGCAGTTTGTGCTTGTTGCTTAGATTTCCAGCGTCTGCAGATTTTCTCTTGTTAGTGCTTTAACCCAGAACCTGACTTTTCAAGAATGAAATCCAATGATGCAAGTGGCACTTTAAATTCCAATATCAATATATTTAAGGACTTTAATTCCTTTTAGTTTGAAGCTTATTCATCATTACATCTTTAGAGAAACAGATAAAATTCTTGGCAGTCAAATGTTAAAAGTAAAAATGCTCTAAACTTACAAAGCTTCACATCTACTTCAACCGCCCTGACCAGCATCACCTTTGCAGATTCTTGGCTGCCATTCTTCTGTATCAGATCCGAGTTGGAGGAGGGTCTCTACATTAATTGAAGCAGCTGATTCAACAGGAAGTGATGTCACTCCATAAGTAGAAGATGAATGATAAATATGGTTGGAATTGTTAGCCTCAGAATAGAGAAGCTCCAGTGCATTTAGTTATGGGAATTTTTAATATTTAAAATATCTATCTGTTTGTAGATTCAGTCTTATATCAATAAAGGTTTTATTTACTCATTACACCAGTAACACACAAGAGAGGAACAGATTAGGCCATTTGGCCCATCAAGCCCACTCCACTATTCTATATGATAATTTTTCTTCTCCATGCCATATGTTTAGATTCCACCATTTGGAATTAATTAAATTGCATCCACAAAGACCACTAGATAGGCAATGTTAAAGATTCAGCACTTTATTTCTTGTGACATGAATGACATACCCCTTATTTTGTATCACAAATTCCCCACCCCAGTTCTTGACTGCTCAGTGTGGAAACATTCTCCCCACACCTATCCTGGCGAGTCCTCCATATTTCAATGTGATTGCCTCTCACTCTTAGAACTTCTAACCGATACACTCACATGCTCCTTCTACGATAAACACGTCATGCTAGGAGCTACAGTCTGGTAAAGCTCCATCACACTTTTGCCATAGTAAATTATATCCACTTTTAGGGAAGCAGACTGTAACCACAGATATTGCATAGGTTTGGTCTTTTCAAAGCCCTATTTAATTGTAAACATATTCTTAAGACCATAAGAAATCTGGCCTAATTCTGCTCATTCAGCCCGCTGAATCCACTCCACCATTCAATCATGGCTGATTTATTTTCCCCCGTAGTTCCATTCCTCTACCTTGTCCCCATAACCTTTGACAGGTACTAATCTAAGAAACTATCAACCGCTGCTCTAAATGTACATTCCTCTTCATCTCCATGCTAAAGGGACGTCCATCTTGTGACCAAGCTTGATGCTTGTGACTTCTGGTTCTTTTCTCTCCCACTAATGGGAACATCCTTTCCATCTCCACTGTCTAGGTCATCCAAATTATTCATTTAGTAGTATAATCAAATCCTCTCAAAATAAAGTCCAATGTGACATTTCTCTTTCAAACTGCCTGCAGCAAAGGCATTAAATTTCAATGATATGGACAGAGATCTGTTTGAATAGCCAAACAGATTTATTTCCCAATTTCTCAAATCGCTAATACTAAAACAAAAAAAATATATATGCTTCATGAGGAGTTGGAAAGAACCACTTGGGTGAGCCATCTGATGCATTAAGTTCTTCAACTGCACCTTACATTGGAGTCCTGCACCAGGAGCAGCTACTTTAAAAATGACTATATAACTAAATTACACCTGTTATGTCCGCAGCCCCCTCCTTTGTGAGAATTGCAAGAGCACTAGTTGAGGGGGGGTCAGTAGACCCAGGAAATGGGAGAGAGAGATGTGCCGAATACCTCGTTCCACAGCGATGCAAAATAATGCGACATTGACCATTGTCTCCTGGAGACCACGTTTGTGGATTGGGGACTATGCTACGTGCAAGCCCTCGGGTAAAGTGGGCTGGTTGACAGAGAGATTGCATCATCCCAACCTGATTGACATCTGAGACCCCGTGAGGAAGTATAAAAGAGGGTCTGGGGGAACAACCCCTTCAGACGCACCAGAAGAAACGCTAACGATCCTGTAGTAGCGGGAAGCCATTTGAAGGTAGCCATGTGCGTTCGATTCCACGGCTGGAATCGGTGGCTGGAACCACGGAAACCAGCTTTTAGTTAACAACGGGGAAGCCCACTCCCCTGATTCAATGGATTTGCTTCATAAAAGACCCGGGCAAGTTTATTTTCTCACCAATCTCTCTCTCTCTCCAACAAGTGAAAACCCAGCGGTCCCCAAAGGCTGAAGCCTGCAGGAACTGAGTGACTTTTATATTTCTATTGGACAATATATTATCCCCTAGACAACAGTCGAGCTGTTTCTTATTGATGGTTATTATTAGACCCGCGCTTTTAGATTGAGTAGTGATGACGTATATTATCTGAATGTTTGTATTAATCTTATTTTTGTGCCCCTTTATAAATAAAGACTTTTAAAAATAGTACCATCAGACTTCAACGGACCTCTCTATCTTTGCTGGTAAGTGATCCAGTTACGGGATTTCATAACACACTCTACACTAACATAGGCACTGTCCTTCCTGCTCTGCTGCTACCTTCCTCTTGCCAAGAGTCACTTTATTGTTTCCTGTCAGAAATCCCCTTATGTTCAGAAATTCCTGCACCAAGCATCAATTTATGCATCTATAGTACACTCAGTTTCCACTTTATTACGTACACCAGCTCGATAACATAGATACCAATCAGCGGATCATGTGACAGCAACTCCACGCACAAAAGCCTGCAGCCAAGGTCAAAAAGTTCGGCTGTTGTTCAAACCAAACATCAGAATGAGAAAAAAAACATGTGATCCAAGTGACTTTGACTGTGGAATGATTGTTGGTGTCAGACAGGGCGATTTGGAGATCTCACAAACTGCTGCTCTTCATACACAGCAATGTACAGTGTTGGGACTACGCAGAATGGTGCAAAAAACATCTAGTGAGCAGCAGTTTGTGAGCAGAAGCACTCTGTTAATGAGTATGGTCAGAGTAGAATGGCCAGACTGGTTCAAACTGACAGGAAAATGACAATAACTCCAATAACCACATGTTGCAACATTGGCATACAAAAAAGCATCTTTGAATGCACAGCACGCCTAACCTTAAAGTGAATGGGAATCGATGCACCAAATCTGAAAATGATGGGATGGAGAGGAAGGTAATTAAAAACTGGCAGGAGTAAAGTAAATGATGGATGGATAGTTGGAAGTCTGGATTTTAATACTAGGAGTACAATGGGTAAAGGAGACGAACACAAGATCAGTGCATGGAACTATGATGTTGTGGCCAATATAGAGACTTAGTTGAGAGAGAGAGAGACAGGAATGGGTATTTAATATCTTAGACTTTCAATGTTTTAGAAAAGGTAGAGAGGGAGATACAAGAGGTGGGACAGTTGCGCTGCTAATCAGAGAAAACATCACAGCTGTGCTTGGAAGGGACATTATGGAGGCTCGACCACTGAGTCTATGTGGGTAGAACTCAAAATGGGAAGGATGCAATCACTCTGATGGGTTGTACTACATACTCCCCTCCCCATTAGCCATGAGGACATTGAGGAAAAGATATGCAGGCAGATCACAGGTTGTTGTCATGGGGGACTTCAACTTCCCCAATATAAACTGGGACCCAATGAGTGCAAGAAGTTTAGGTGGGACAGAATATGCTAGATGCATCCAATAAGATTTCTTAAATCAATATGTAACTAGTCCAATAGGAGGATGGGCTGTGCTGGGCCTGATGTTTGGTAATAAGCCTAGTCAGGTGACCAACCTTTCAATGGGTGAACAGTTAGGGAACAGTGACCACAATTTCTGAAATATTATGATAGCTATAAATAATGATAAGTATGGACCTTGCGTAAGAGTATTAAATTGGAGCAGGACAAATTATAAGATTATTAAGCAGGAATTAAGGAGTTAATTGGGAACAGATGGTTTTGGGCAAGTCCACATCTGACAGGTTTAGGGTGTTTAACGACCAACTACACAGAGTACAGGACAGGTATGTTCCAATCAGAAAGGAGGACAAGAATGGCAAAGTAAAAGAACTTTGGATGTTAAGGGAGTGATGAATTTAGTCAAGAAGGAAAAGTAGGTAAAACATAGGAAGCTAGAATCAAACAGAACCCTTGAGGATTATAAAGAAGCCAGAAAAAATTCAAGGGAATTAGGAAGGCCAGGAGGAACCATAAGAAGTATTTAGCAAGCAGGATTAAAGAGAATCCCAAGGCATGTTATGCATAAGACATTCTATACATAAAAGCAAGAGGATAACTAGGGAGATGGTAGAACCAATCAAGGGTAAAGGGGGTAGAACATTTGTTTGGATGCAGAGGATGTGGGCACATTCCTTAATGAGTATCAATACTTACCAAGGAGAAGAACCTGGAGGATAGGGAGATCAGTGCAGAGCATAGTTATATGATAGGCTATTCAGGTAAGGGAGGAAGTAGTGTTGGTTCACCATAAGGTCAGTGCATAGGACTGACGGAGCATTAAGGTGGATAAGTCCTTAGGGCCTGGCAGAATATACCCTAATTATTGAGGCAAGGGAAGGGTTTGCTGGGGCCTTGAGCAATACTGTTGTGTTTTTTTTTAAAGATACTGGCATGATTCCAGAGGACTGGCAAGAATCTAATGTTGTTCCATTATTCAAGGAACCAGGGATAATCACGGTAACTATAGACCAATGAGTCTGACTTCTGTGGTAGGGAAGTTACTGGAGAGAATTCTTAAGGATAGAATTAATGAGCATTTGGAGAGCTGACATGGCTATGTTGGGCAAGTTGTGACTTACTAATTTGAGAGCATTTTTTGATGAGGTGATGAAGATGGTTGATGAAGGTTGAACTGTGGATGTTGTCTACATTGATTTTAGTAAGACATTTGATAATGTCCCTGGTGGGAGGTTCTCCAGAAGATTAAGATAGATGAGATCCATGGAGAAATGGCCATTTGGATTCAGAACTGGCTTGCCATAGAAAACAGAGTGTAGTGGTCAAAGGGATTTATTCTAGATGGAGGTCTGCCATTTGTGGTGTTTCACAGAGATCTGAACTAGGATCTCTACTGTTTGTGAAGTATATACAAGACATGGATGAAAATCTAGATGGGTGGGTTAGTAAGTTTGTAGATGATAGGAGGATTAGCAGCATTGCAGATAGCATAGAAGCCTAGCAAAGAATACATGGGATCTAGATCAGTTGCAGACATCAGCAGAGAAATGGCAGATGGAGTTTAACCTGGTGAAATATTAAGTGTTGTACCTTGGTAGGTCAAACACAAGACTTCAAGATCCTTATCAGTGTTGGTGAGCAGAGGGATATTGAGGTCCAAGTTCATAGCTCCCTAAAAGGGATGACACAGGTTGATAGGATGGTTAAGATTGCATATGGCATACTGGCCTTAATTAGTTGAAGCACGGAGTTTAACAGTCAGGAAGTTATGTTGCAGCTTTACAAAATTGTACAGTAGTTAGGCTACATCTGGAGTATGCATACAGTTCTGGTCACCCCATTATAGGAAGGGTGTAGAGGCTTTGGAAGGGGTGAAGAACAGGTTTATCTGGATGTTGCCTGAATTATAGGGCATATGCAACAAACTAATATGGCAGGGGAATGGGAGTCAGTATGATAGAGCTGAAGGTGAGCCAGCCAGTTTACAAATAGATGGTGTAGTGTGTAATATGAATGTAAGGAACAACAAGCCAATGATTGGGTACAACTGCAGACAGAGCAAAGGGTTAAGTTGTACCACAGAGGCAAAATGCACAACGGCAAAGAATGCAGGACTAAAGGTGCTGTATTTAAATGCGTGTAGTATTTAGAATAAGGTGGACAAACTCATGGCACAATTAGAGATTGGTCGGGATGACATTGTGGGCTAAGTTGTAGCTGAAAGAAGGTCCTAGCTGGGAGTTTAACATTAAAGGATATACTTTGTATTGAAAGGATGGACAAGAAGGTGTAGGCAGTGGTGTGGCTCTATTGGTAAGAGATGGAATCACATCTTTAGAAAAAGATGACATGGGGTCAGAGAATGTTGAATCTTTGTGCAGTTAAGGAACAGCAAGGTAAAAAATACATCTTGGGAATCAGATATAGGCCTCCAAATAGCAGCCGTGATATGGGGTTGAGTTGCAAAAGGAGCTGGAATGGGCAGGTAATGAAAGAACTAACACAATTTTAATGGGGGACTTCAATATGCAAGGGGATTGGGAAAATTATATTGGTGTAGGATCACAAGAGAGGGAATTTGTTGGATGCCTCCGAGATGGCTTTTTAGAGCAGCTTCTGCTCAAGCCTATTAGGGGAAAGGCCATCGTAGATTGGGTGTTGAGTAATAACCAGATCTTATTAGTCAGCTTAACATAAAGGAACCCTTAGGAGGCAGTGATCATAATATGATTGAATTCATACTACAATTGAGATGAAGCACAAGTCACATGCATCTGTATAGCAATGGAATAAAGGGAATTACAGAGGCATGAGGGAGGAGCTGCCCATGTGGATTTGAGGGATTAGTGGCAGTGACAACAACAGAACAGAGGGGGCTGAAGTTTCTGGGAATAGCTCACAAGGTATAGGATAGATATATTCCACAGAAGTTGTTCTCAAATGGCATGGCTAGCCAATCATGGCTGATGATGGAAGTTAAGGACTGCATAAAAGCCAAGGAAAGAGTATATAAGGTAGCAAAAGTTAGTGGAAAGTTGGATAATTGGGGAGCTTTTAAAATTCAACAAAAAACCACTAAAAACCTATTCGAAGGGAAAAGATGAAATAGGAGGACAAACTAGTCTATAATATAAAGCAGGATACAAAAAGTGTTTTCAGTTATATAAAGAATAAGAGGAAGGTGAGAGTTGAATTTGGACCAATAGAAAATGATGCTGGTGAGGTAGTAATGGAAGACAAAGAAATGGTAGATGAACTTGAGTTCATTGTTTCAGTCTTTACTGTGGAAGACACTAGCTGTATGCCAGACGTCGGTGACTTCAGGGAGGATGACTGAGTGGAATTGCTAGTACAAAGGAAAAAGTGCTCGGCAAACTGAAAGGTCTGAAGGTAGATAAGTCACCTGGGCCAAATGGAATACATCCCAGAGTACTGACAGAGATTGCTGAAGAGATAACGAATGCATTGGTCAAGATCTTTAGAGTATCACTTGATTCTGGCATGGTCCCGGAGGACTGATAAATAGCAAATGTCAGTCCACTCTTTTAGAAGGGAGAAAGACAAAAGAGAGGAAATTATAGGCCAGTTAGCCTAACCTCTGTGGTTGGGAAAATGTTCGAGTCTATTAAGGACAAGGCTTCAGGGCACTTGGAGACTAATGATAAAATAAATCAACATCAGTAGGGTTTCCATGAAGGGACATCTTGCCCGTTAAAGTTCTTCAAGGAAGTTACAAACAGGGTGGATAAAGGAGAGGCAGTGGATGTCATTTACATGGATTTTCAGAAGGCGTTTCATAAGATGTCTCACATGAAGCTGCTTAATAAGATGAAATCCTAAAGGCATTACAGGAAATATACTGGCATTGATAGAGAAATGGCTGACAGGCAGGAGGCAGTGAGTGGGAATAAAAGCAGCCTTTTCTGGTTGGCTGTCAGTGACTAGTGGTGTTCCTCAGAGGTCAGTATTGGGACCACTACTTTTCACATTGTTTGTCAATGATTTGGATAATGGAATTGATGGCTTTATGGCAAAGTTTGCAGATGATCCAAAGATAGGTGGAAGGGTTGGCAGTGCTGAGGAAGCAACGTGATTGCAGCAGGACTTAGACAAATTGGAAGAATGTGCAAAAAAAGTGGCAGATGGAATACACTGTTGGGAAATGCATGATAATGCATTTTGGTAAAAGCAACAATAGTGCGGATTATTATCTAAATGGGAGAAAATTCAAACATCAGAAGTGCAGAGGGAGTTAGTAGTCTTTTTGCAAGACTCCTAGAAGATTAATTCACAAGCTGAGTCTGTGGTAATGAAGGCAAATGCAATGTTGGTATTTATTTCAAGGGGAATAGAAGGTAAAAACAAGGAGATAATAAGACACTAGTCAGGCCACACTTGGAGTATTATCAACAGTTCTGGGGCCCTTTATCTCAGATAGGATGTATTGTCATTGGAAAGAGTCCAGAGGAGGTTTATGAAGATGATTCTGGTAATGAAGGGGTTATATGAAGGGGTTATATGAGGAGCATTTGGCAGCTTTGGGCCTGTACTCACTGGAATTTGGAAGAATACGTGGGGATCTCATTGAAACCTACCAAATGTTTAAAGGACTAGAGAAGGTGGATGTGGAGGGATATCTGAAATGAGAAGGCACAGCCTCAAAACTGAGGGGCTACCTTTTAAAACAGAGGTCAGAAGGAATTTTTTTTAGCCAAAGAGTGGTGAATCTGTAAAATGCTCTGCATAGACAGCTGTAGAGGCCAAGCCCATGGGTATGTTTGCAGCAGAAGTTGATAGATACCTAATTGGTCAGAGCATTAAAGGATATGGCAAGAAGGCAGGTGTATGGGTTTGAATGGGATTTGAGACCAGCCATGAAGTGGTGGAGTGGACTCAATTGGCTGAAAGGCTTAATTCTGTTCTGATGTCTTCTGGTCTTGTGAGGATGGACAGACTTGAGTTGTTTCTTTTTCTGGAGCTTTGAAAGTTGACAGAGATCTAATACAGGTACACAAATTTACGAGAGTAGACAGAGAATATCTTTCCCCCACCCCTCCACTCTGAGGGTTGAAATATCTAATACCAGAGGGCAAACATTTGAGGTGAGGAGGGGTAATTTCAGAGGAGATGAGAGGCAAGTTTTTTTAAAATATATACAGAGTGTGGTAGGTGACCGGAATGCACTGCCTGGGGTGATGTTAGAGGCAGAAGCATTAGACATTTAGAAAGGCACAGGAATGTGAGAATAATAGGAGAACACCTACACTGTGTAGACAGAAGGGAATAATTAATTCAGCCGTTTGATTACCAATTTAATTGGTCCATACAACATGGTGCTGCACTGTTCTATGGATGGGCTGCTGCAGCAGAAGGCCACGCCGAGTTCCACTCATGTACCTAATAAAGTGGCCACTGAGTGTATACACTGTAAGGCCCAAGTGCCAGTGCTCTTCAAGGGATCAGAGGTGGAAAGGGTCAGTAATTTTAAATGCTTCAGCATTATCATTCCAGAGGATCGGTCCAGGGTCCAGCACGCAAGCACCTTTACAAACAAAGAACGGCAGTGCCTCTACTTCCTTGGATTAGGCATGGCATCTAAAATGTAACAAACCTCTACAGATGTGTGGTGGAGAATATACCAACTCGTTACATCACAGCCTTGTGTGGGAACATCAGCGCCCTTGAACAGAAAAGCCTAGAAAATGTAATGTATGCTGTCCGGTCCATCACAGGTGAAGCCACCCCCACCACTAAGCACATCTACAAGGAGTACCATCACAGGAAAGCAGCATCCATCATCATCATCAAAGCCATGCTCTCTCACGGCTGCTATCAGGAAGGAGGTACAGAAGCCTCAGGCCCATACCACCAGGCTCAGTAGCAGTTATTACCTCTCAAACATTAGCTCTTCAACCAGAAGGGATAACCTTAATCATCCCTGCACTGATTGATTCCACATACTATGGAGTCACTTCCACGTACTCTTCAACTCATATTCCCAATATTTATTACGACTTTTTTTGTACTTGCAGAATTAGTTGTCTTTTGCACATTGGCTGTTCGCCCATCTTTGTAGTATGCAGTTTATTGTTGATTCTATTATGTTTCTTTGTACCTACTGTGAATGCCCACAAGAAAATAAATCTAAGGGTGACATAACTACACTTTGATTTTAAAAAAATTTACTTTGTACATATGGCAAACTCCGTTACTTGCACTTTGTGAGATATAATATTTTTTTCACATTTATACTGTTTTTTAATGCTGCATTGGATCTGGAGTAAAAAACATTTTATTCTCCTTTACACACACGTACTGAGAAATGAAAATAAATGATCATGAATCTTAATGTGCAAAAATCAGACTTTTTTTTTGCTTAGACTCTTGTGTCTGTGCACACCGAAGCATGAGCCTGGTGCTTCCTGATTGTTATGTGGGAGTAGAATACATGGAACTGGTGGGATTTTTTCAGGAGATTCCAAACTGGTTTGTAGCATAGCTAGCAACTTTTCCACCAAATGATTGCTAAAGGTTGAACATAATTTTGCAGGAATACCAGCCTGCTCCCTACTCCACCAGCACTCACACCCATTACAGAAAACATTAAAATTGCAGATACTAGAAATCCAAGGACAAAAACGATGGTGGAAATACTCAAACTCGAGAACTATTGGTAGAAAGAGAGAAAATTAATGTTTCCAGTCAAAGAGCCTTTCTGCAAAGTGGGGTAATGAAAAAAACCGGTTGGGTGATGGTGGCACTGTTATCACACGATGCCAGGAGATCCTGTTTCACACCTAAGCATTATGCAGACTCCAACAATGTGAGGACCAGTAAAGGCCCATTTTTTACACCTTTATAGCTCTGTGGCATAGGGAGCCTCTTTCATTGGGTGAAACTAGCCAGTGTTGCCATGGGAATAAGTCAGAAGTCATCTAGTCAATAGATATCAGATGCAATTAAAATGGAAAATGACAACAGCTATGAAAATAAAGCTAGTTGGAGAATGAGAAATGTTTTGAAATGCAAATCTATCTGACATGCCCAACAGGTGTTAATAGAAGAAAAAAAAAGGTTGACCCAGTTTCATGGATGAAAAAAATGAACAGTTCTGATGCAGACAGAAGTGATCTGCAGCAGCAGAATTCAGTATCTTATCCAGAAGGCTGCAATATGCCCTGAGAGAAGATCAAATACTGTTCCTCAGGCAGACATCAGGTTCCATTATAACAGTGCAAAAAGGCTGGAGACAGATGGGTCACAGTGGGAGTAGAATAAAGAATCAAGAGTACCAAGCAACAGGGAGCTCACAGATACTCTAGTTGTTTAAACACAGAAAGATGGCTCCAGAAAAGTATCACCCAATCTGTGCTTGGTTTCTCCATCCTTAAAGAGACCATACTGTGAATGCTGAATACCATACACTATATTGGAAGATGTAAATGGCAGCGGTGGCAGGGGCATAAAAGGTGAAAAGGTAAAGGACAGATTTGGCATCTTCTGCAGTAATATGGGAATGTGTTGTATGGAGAGTGCCTGGCGAGGATAAACAGAGGACCAGGGAATCCCTTCAAAATGGTGAGCGGAAATACAGAGCAGTGTCTGATAATAAAACCATGTTGAAGCCGATGGAAAATGTGAAAGATATTGAATATTTTGAATATATTGAATATTTTGGCTTTGGGGTAGCTGAATATGACCTGAGGAACTATAGGCTTTGCCCAGGAGGTAGTGATGGGGTCATAAAAGATGGAAGAGGAAATATGTAAGAAATTGACAAAATTATAAAAGTACTTTAGCCTATATTTCTGCTTGTATTGATATACAATGTGCGACCTTTGTGATCCCCAGCGATTCTGTTACAGTTTTCATTTCATAAAGCTACCAATATAGATTCAGGCAGATCAATATCTGCTTCACTGAACTCCTGTGCTTTCATAAGAATGCTTTAAAATAGGATTACATCATTTACCTCATTGTGTCTGTTCTATCTATCAATCAACCAAATCACACCTTTTTCTTCTTCCAACATTATACCCATAATTAACTCAGATCTCTTAAACATTCGTAAAATTGTCAAATCTCTCCCTTGAATATACTCAGATCAAATACCTACAATCTCAGGTACAACAAATTTGAAAGATTCCTAATTCTAAATGAAGTTTCTTCAGAAAGCTGTATAAAACTTTGGCTCTGCCACATTTAGACTTCTGAATACAACCCTGATCTCCACACAATAGTAAGGCTGCAGACACTTTCATGAGTGTGCATAAGAGATTCACTAGGACGCTGCCTGGAATAAAGAGCATTAGGTTGAGGAGATATTAAAGAAACTTTGATATTCTTCCCTGTGGGGTGGAGGCTGAGGGGAGAACTGATAGAATAAAATAAAATTTAAGGCATGGATAGGACAGAGAGTCAGTCTTTCTCTCCACCCAAAGAACAAAATGACAAATACTATAGGATTAGGGTGAGAAAGGGAAAATATAAAATATTAGTATAACATAGAGAGTGACAGGTACCTGGAATACACTGCCAGATATGGAGGTAGGAACGGATACAATAGATACACTTATAGGTATTGGTATGCCATTGAATTATACTCATGTTGAATTATTGTATATCAGAATGTTGGATCAACAAAAGATCTGAGATAGAAATAGTGAACATTGTGCTCCAAGTGTCATTTTTCATCGGCATTGAAACATGTATGGCACTAAAGCACTGTGCTTTTACAAACCAATTCCTAGTTATTCATTTTAATAAAATAACTCTCATATTTCTTATTTCAGAGTGTTCAGGCCAATTCAACACAATTCTTTTTCTCAGACAAAGACTATCATTACAGAAATCAGTCCAGTGAACTGCTGTGGCAGTCCTTCTAATCCAAAGCAATTACATAATTTATTATACAAGGACACAAAACCAAATGTGCATCTGGAAAAATCTGTAAAGTGTGTGGTATAATAACTTCACTCTTGAACTTCAATCCATTAAATAATAAAAGGCGATTGTAATCTTTCTTAATTACTTGCTGGAACCAGCATGAATATCGACATTTCTTAGACTCTCAAAATATATTTTACATTATAATTTTTTCCCCTATCAGAGTAGTACCTTCACATTTCCAACATTTAAGCATGTTTCTTCCCACTCATTTTACTGGCACATATCATTTTTCTATCTCCATCGTTCTCACAATAAATCAATCAGTACCTTGAATACATTGCAGTCAGACATCTCACCTAACTCATTGTGATAAACTGCAAAATGCCTACCAACCACAAATTGCTTATTTTATGATTCATTCATTTCAAGAATGTTGGAAAAATGCAGAGATCAGCGTAATTGTTTATCCACAATGCCAATTGAGGACATGGTGGCAAGCTATCTTCTTCAGCATGGTACAGGTATTCTCTCAAAGCTTTTTGATAAAACGTCTCAGGACTGAGACCCAGCTGATTACAAAGGACCAGTAAAACATTCTCAGGTCAATACACCACGAGTGAATCTGCAGATGCTGGAAATAAATAAAAACACAAAATGCTGGCAGAACTCAGCAGGCCAGACAGCATCTATGGGAGGAAGTAGTGACGATGTTTCGGGCCAAAACCCTTCATCAGGAGTGAAGTAACATGGGATGGTTGAGGGGGGATAAGAAGTGGGGGGGGGGGGGGGGGAAGGATAAAGTAGAGAGCTGAGAAGTGATAGGCTGAAGGGAAATGGGCTAGGGGGAAGGTGGAGAATTATGGGAAATAAAAGAGAAAGAAAGGTAGGGCTGGGGAATAGATTATAGTAAGGGGGGGGGGGGGGGGGGAAAGAGAGAGAAAGAGAACCAGACTAAAATTATAGATAGGAATGGGGTAGGGGGGGCACAGGTATCAACGGAGGTCTGTGAGTTGAATGTTCATGCCGGCGGGTAGGAGGCTACCTAGGCGGGAGATAAGGTATTGCTCCATCAATCTGCGTGTGGCCTCATCTTGACGGTAGAGGAGGCCATGGACAGACATACCGGCGTGGGAGTGGTCTGTGGAATTGAAGTGTGTGGCCACAGGGAGATCTCGCCACTGCTGGAGGACTGAGCGCCACTGTTCGGCTAAACAATCTCCCAGTCTGCAGTGGGTCTCCCCAATGTATAAATGGCCACATGGGGAGCACCGGATAAAGTATATCACCCCATTTGACTCACAGGTGAAGTGGTGCCTCACCTGAAAGGACTGTCTGGGGCCTAGATTGGTGGTGAGGGAAGAATTGTGGAGGGCAGGTGTAGCACTTCCGTTTGCAGGGATAAGTGCCTGGAGGGAGGTCAGTGGGGAGGGATGGGGGGGGATGAATGGACAAGGGAGACACGTAGAAAGTAATCCCTGCGGAAAGCCGAGAGTGGGGAGGGAGGGGAAGATGTGTCTGGTGGTGGGATCCCGTAGATGGGGTGATCTCCCCCCAGCCCTACCTTTCTTTCTCTTATATTTCCCATAATTCTCCACCTTCCCCCAGCCCATTTCCCTTCAGTCTATCACTTCCCAGCTCTCAACTTCATCCCTCCCCCCACTTCTTATCCTCCCACACCCCCCCACCCTGACCATCCCATGTTAGTTCACTCCTGATGAAGAGTTTCGGCCCGAAACATCGTCACTACCTCCTCCCATAGATGCTGTCTGGCCTGCTGAGTTCTGCCAGCATTTTGTGTTTTTACTCAGGTCAATATAATTTGTTCGTGAGAAGGTAAAAGTTGGTGCTTTTCTATAAGCCTTCTCCACTTTCTGATAATTTTTCTTTTCGCATTGAGAGGTAGGTGGCAATTAACTGCAGAGCATCTTGTAGATGGTACTCAGCATGAAATCTGTGAGTAGTAAAGGGAATTGCAAAGGCATGAGAGAGGAAGTGGCCAAAGTTGACTGGAGGGAGACACTAGCAGGGACAACAGCAGAATTGCAATGGCCAGAATTTCTGGGAGCAATTCAGAAGGCTTGGGATAGATAGATCCCAATGAGGAAGTACAATTCTAATGGCAGGATGTTGCAACCATGGCTGACAAGAGAAGTAAAAAAAAACACCAGCATAAAAGCCAAAGAGAGGGCATATAATATTGTAAAAAGAAAGTGGGAAGTTAGAGGATTGAAACCAACAGAAGGCAACTAAAAAAGTCATGAAGAGGGAATATGAAGGTAAGCTAGCCAACAATATTAAAGAGTATACCAAAAGTTTCTTCAGATATTTAGAGTAAAAGGAGCAAGAATAGACATCAGACCACTGGAAAATTATGCTGGAGAGGTAGTAATGGGGGACAAGAAATGGTGGATGAACTGAATAAGGGTTTTGCATTAATCTCCACTGTGGAAGACACTAGCAGTATGCTACAGGTTTGAGAGGATCGAGGGTAGAAGTGAGTGAAGTTGCAATTACTAGGGAGAGGCTGCTTGGGAAACTGAAAACTCTGAAGGTAGATAAGTCACCTGGACAAGGGTAGATAAGTCTACACACAGGGATATGAAGGAGTCGGCAGAAGAGATTGTGGAAGCATTAGTAATGATCTTTCAAGGATCAATTGATTTTGGCTTGGCTCCAGAGGACTGTAAAATTGCAATTGTCACTCCTTTCTTCAAGGAGGGAGAGCGGCCAAGAAAGGAAAGTATAAGCCAGTTAGTCTGACCTCAGTTGTTGAGAATATGTTGGTATCCATTGTTAAGGACGTGGTTTTGGGGAACTTGGAGGCCAAAGTCAGCATAGTTCCCTTAGGAAAATTGTACCTGACAAATCTGTTGGAACTCTTTGAACAAATAACAAGCAGCATAGACAAAGGAGAAACTTTTATCCACTTTTAAACTTTTATCCACTTGAAATACCAGGCAAATAATATTACTAGCTTGTTACCCCCATTGCTTTTTTCATGCTGTAATCTCACCTCCTTGCCTTTTATCATGTAGCTCTCTCATTTCAAGCACTGCCCTCAACCTTACCTTTCACAGATAAATAATAATTAGAAGCAGAAGAAAGGGACTTAGCCCACTAGGTCCTTGCTGGCACCCACCAGGACATCAATCCTGTTTTCCTTTACTATTTCCCTGTAGCCATGCAACCAATTCTCTCACAAATGCCATCAACTTCACTTCCCTATGCCTCTTTTACCACTTTTAGCTACACCACATGCAGGTTACAGCAGCCAATTAACATAAGAGTTGTCTTGTTTTGACATAATTGATAGACTCAAGGGTGACCAGCTAAAACTTGCTTAACTCCTGCTTTTGACACTCAGTCGCCTACCAAGTGTAAACAGTCCACATGTCCATCTAGACTTGTATAACAAAGAACTCTCATCAAGCATAAACGTGGTATTCTGAAACAGAACTTCACAAGACCACACCAGAAGCTGATAGTCCAAATAACTCATTGGCATTACTCTGTTAAATCCTCTTACAATCAGATCGATGAGTGAGATCTGCAAACTAGACAAAATGAGAATGTCAATAAGGATTTAAGCTTGGTAGCAAAAGAAGCCCAAGGAGGATTGATACATCATACTGCAACTCGATACATTCTCCAAATATTGCCCACTTCACCTGTTTCTCAAGGACAAACTCTGTATGCTGGGTAACATTAAAGATTTGCTTTATTTGTCACATGTACATCGAAACACACAATGATTAAGTATCATTTGATTAAGCACATAGTTAAACATTGTATATTGGGTGATAG
Organism: Hypanus sabinus; assembly: GCF_030144855.1. Classification (NCBI taxonomy): domain Eukaryota; kingdom Metazoa; phylum Chordata; class Chondrichthyes; order Myliobatiformes; family Dasyatidae; genus Hypanus; species Hypanus sabinus. The sequence goes on along the minus strand of NC_082722.1, from coordinate 58,579,559 downwards.
TGTTTCATCTGTCAGAAGCTTTCTTTCCTCTGTGAGAGAGTTGTGAATTCAAGTATCATCCAGAGATTCAAGTACAAATGTTGAAGTTCATATCCCAATACAGTACAATTATATCTGCACAGAAAGAGGCTTTTGGGCTGTCAAACCCACTGTTGATTGAGCAAGCCTATCAGTCCCTTTTCTCCATTCCTTCCCAGTCATCCTGCAAGTTATTTTTCCTAACATAACCATCCAACCAAGGGAGTGCTAGTCACGGCAAGGGTGGAAGTGATGCATTAAAAAGGTAGTCAAAATCATTTCGCTCAGATGAATGCAGAGAATCCAATGGCAAGAACAACAGAAGTACCAGTATGTTTTAGCAGTTTTGATTAATATATTTATGTTGTGGATGAGATGAGGCAACTTCCTAGGTGCAAACTTGCAGGAAGATCTCCAACATTACTTCAAATAATCTTTGTTTGGACATAAACTCAAGAGATCCTGCAGTTGTTGGAAATCTAGAGTAACTACTGACAGATGAAAGGCTATCACCCAACACACAATGTTTAACTATGTGCTTAATCAGACAGAAATTGCAGTGTTCTTACTTCGAGGAAAATATAGAAATATTTGGGAAGAAAAACTCAGCACGTCAGGCAGCATCTGCTGAAAGGAATAAAGACATTTCAGGCAGAGGCTTTTCATCAGGACTGTTGAATTCCCCCAACATTTTGTGTTTGCTTGGATATTCTGAGAACATGAACGATGTTAAACAAATGCAAGACTCTTTAAATTTCAATCATTTAATTCCTGTTGCCTGTATCATCTTCTTTTATTTAATATTTAACTGATGGTAATAGTTCTATGGTACTTACTTTCTCAAGGTTGCATACTTACTGAAATATAAATAATTTCCATACTATCCTTCATTTCTGTCAGAGAATGGCCCTAATTTTCTAATAGTTTCTTCACTACTTTAATCTGTAACCCCTGGGTGTTTTGTGACTATTCATTTTTTAAATCTACCCAGTCCTAACCTCTATTTAATATTCCAAATATAGCCCTGTGTTCTGTGCAAACTCACTATCACTCTATTTTTGTTGTTAATGTTCACTTCCTCTTTGTGTGAAGACAAGAATTTTTTCTGCCTTATGGGCTTTTCTATTTGCATTCCTAATATTTTCACTTGCATACCCGTTAATATTTAGTATTTGAGAGAGGTGTTTTCTCTCATTACTTATTCCTGCAAAAATAAATTACTCATCAACCATGTCAGAACACCCATGAAGCCAATTATCCAAGTACTCATGAATGCAAGAAAGATTAATGAATCCAGTTGGAGAAAAAATAAATCCAGGAGCGTGTAGTGGTTTCCTTACTTTGTTAGGAGGGAAAAGGGCAAGTTGTCATTTCCACAACCATGAAAATACTTCAGATTAAAATAAAACTATACAAAGTGATTTCTAACTATTCACACAGAGAAAAAAATGCCCTTCATTTAAAATCCACAGACACTTCAGCACCGAATTTTAAATGAGCTGAACTTAAGATTTCACACTAAAGTAAAAACAAACTTTTTATACATGGTTCCATTGCATTTAAATAGAACATGGAAACATTTAGCAACTGAGCAGTTTATGCTAAAATAAGAATACAGATTCCCTGATAACAAGTATTTCATTACAGTTTGTGTAACGAGCCCACTGTTCCTCATTTCCACCAGCCCACACACAGACACAAAGTAATTTAAATCTATAAAATTTGTAGAAATAATTTCAACATGTAGCCTTTGGATGTTTATATTAAAAAAGGGGTGAAATGACAACTCCATTATTATGAATTGTTACATTTTAATAAATTGTCAAATAATTGGTCTTGGGTGAATGTAACAGCCAATTAATCCCACATTCCTGGCATTCAGGCTCTGAATCATTTTAACAATAGTTTGAAAGACATCATTCATGGGCCAATTTTTTTCCTTATCAATACAGGAGAGGGTATAGTGGAGCTACATCAAACCATTGCCTGGGATGGTTAGGCTGGGTTTGGTACTGTATCTCTGAAGTCAAAGAGACTGAAGGGAAAACCTTTAGCATCATGAATGGCCTAGATGAGGCAGATTGAAGGAAACTTTTCTCTAGCACATTTATTCAAAACTAAAATGGATCACAAGAGATTCTGCAAATGCTGGAAATTTTGAGCAACACACACAAAATGTTGGAGGTAACCATAGACTGCAACAAGAGATTGACAGGATGCAGAGCTGGGCTGAGAAATGGCAAATGGAGTTCATTCTGGAAAAGCGTAAAGTGACTCACTTTGGAAGGTCAAACTTCAAGACAGAGAACAAGGCTAATGGTAAGATACTTAGTAAAGTGGAGTGACAGAAGGATCTTGAGATCCAAGTCCCTTAGAATTGCCTTGTAAGTTGGAATGGTTAAGAAGACATATGGTATGTTGGTCTTCATTAGAAAGGAGATTGAATTCAAGAGCCACAAGGTAATGTTGAAGTTCTTTTAAGCACTGATTAGACCACACTTGGAATATTTTGTTCAGTTCTGCATGCCTCATTATAGGAAGGATGTGGCAGTGTCAGAGAGGGTGCAGAGGTGGTTTACCAAGATGCTGCCTAGATTAGGGTATGTGTCTGATGTGGAGAGGTTGAGCAAGCTAGGGCTTTTCTCTTTAGAAAGAAGGAAGATGAGAAGCGATAGTGGTATACAAAATGATAAAAGGCATAGATAAATTGAATTGCCAGGGCAATTGCCAGGGCTAATACAAGAGGACATATTTCTAGGGCAACTGGAGAAATATAGGGGGAGCTGTCAGAGGTGGTGTTTTTTTATTAACACAGCAAGTGCACATCCAGCATTGTGTGATTTGCTTAATATTAAAGAGCAAACGTTTAGACCAAGGAAGAGAAGATTCAGAGGGATTCTGAAAAGATCCCATGAGGAACCTTCACCCATAAGATATTTGAAATCTGGACACACTTGAGTGGGGAATGACACAATTTAAAGTATCTGGATAAGCTCTTGAAATCAAGGCCTTGAAGATGTATAGACCCTATAATGTATCGACCTATTTTCTTTTAGAGCAATGACCTCCCCACTGTAACCACCACACTTAGCACTGCGTACTGATCTGTTGTCTACACATGCACATTGTTCTCTCTTTCTCTCTCACTCTTTCTGCAATCTGAATACACCAGTTAAAGTCATCACCTGTGTGCATGCTTCTATTTAATTGATATGTTGTTGTGCACAGGCACAACAGATCCAGTGCTGGTTCATGGGTTTAATATAAATGGGTTTTGGGTGTCAACAGAGATATGGTGCTCCAAAGGACAAGTTACAGTGCTCTGCGCTCCAGCAATTGCTTTAATATTAATCTCAAACAATAACTAACAGAAAAAAAAATTGAATCAGCACTGCATCTTGTATTGATCCCTGGCATCTTTTTATTTACATCTCCAGTGAAGAGCTCCATCTCAAGAACCCACTATATACTTTCAGAACACTCTCCTTTCTCATGTCAGAGATGCACCAGACACAAGGGCCTGTAATCAATTCCGGGCAATTTGGATTTCCAATCATTACAGGAGAAAGATCATATGATATTTTAATTGATTTTCCTCTGCACGTCTCCAAGCAATGTGGCCAATATTTAATGCATTTTTCCAAAATTTCATGAAAAATATTGTATATTTGGAACCAGGCAGGGCTGGATTAAATTCAAATGAAGGTGGATTTATGATCTGCCCAGTTTAAATGGAGCTAATAAAAATAACTAGATACAAAGTATTGTTTTACAATTCATTTGATTAAATCCATTGTTTTAACATCACAGCTTTGATAATTGAAGGCACCTTGCCAGCTCACAATGACTCCAGCATATTTGCAACATTAGAGAGTCCAGACATACATTAAATCCTAAATCATTTGTGGTAACAGTCATTACAGTCAGTGGGTTCAACATGCTCAGCTAAATCATACATCTCAGACACGGTCAATGGTCAGTTATCTCCTTATCAAACTTTTCACAATTTTGAGCATCATAGCTTCTCTATTCTCATAGCATATGAACTCTTATTTCGACATATTTCCCAAGCCTTTACTTGCATATGACATTTCAATTCTCCCTTAAACAATTCAAAGTGTTCAGTTCCATTGACTACACTGCAAATAATAAAGCACTGTCCACCCAAATACATCATGATCATTAAGGTACATGCTAAAAAAAAATGTTAGGGATTACCTGTGCCCTACAAAAGCCTGCCAATGACTTTCTTCATGAGAGTGTCAAGTTTATCAGCTTTATACTGTATAGTACTGAGCTTTAGTCATTTAATAGGTACCCTATTCACTCCTTCCGCCTTCATTAGTGGGATTCCTGAACAAGATGTAGACATACAATATGCGACCAATCATTTAAAATAGAAGCATTTACAAACTTCTTTCAGGAGGCTAGTGAGTCTCTGTCCTCAAGGGTGTTAGAGGCCAGATCATAAAGGTGGTAGGAGATAAAAGTCCACAGACTTGGAGAACTACCATAGAAGACTAGAGACCAACATGGATCAATCATGATCATATACAATGGCAGGATAGGCTTGAAGACTCGGGAGCCCCTTTCTGCTCCCATTTTCTTGTGTTCAAAGGATCATTGCTATACTGTCCATTTACAAAGTGCTTTCCAAGGGAGCTACCAAGCATCATGAAAGACCAAGTGGTCACGACTTTCCTCTCCTAATGGCTCCCACCATTCCGCCTTGGAAACATACTGTATCACTTTTATCATCATGGTCATATTCGTCAGCCTCCTTACCTTATAAGGCAAATGCCTTCACTACCTGAATGGCAGAATTTCAGGAAGACTGCTCAAAACCATCACCAAAAGAAGAATTAAGCATTAAATATTGACATTGCAAGTTTCCCCACATCCCAGGAAATATTATTAAAGCCTGAAGAATACCACGGTATTTTGCTCCTTCTTGAAGACACTGTGCAATTGATAGCTCTTTTTGTCTTTCACAGCTAGTACGGAGTGCTTTCATGATTTAATATACAAGAAAAGCATTTTCTATGAAAAGCATGTAGTTTAATGCGACACATAGAATGTATCTGAAGTTTTATGACATTTTACAATTAGAACTTCATCATCATTCACATGCAAATGATAATTGTTCCAATTGACAACTAAATATGATCCTACTGGGGATGCTGCATTTTTCTTTTAATGTAGATATGAATTTAATCTTTATAAAGATTCTCATGGAGACAGTTTTGCATTAGAGGGGGTGGTGCCCGTAATATTCCTCAAACATTATGACAGCAGTTACCTTGAAAAGGTTACAACTGTAATTACAGTAGGGGGAAAATACCAAGGATATCCACTGTCTGGTGAGTATTAGACTGTTATGTGATTTACTGTGCAGCTTTCCATTGCCCTGCAAATGTGGTTTTTCTCTACCGTTAACTAAAGTTCCGTACAAAACAAAGCAATAACCAAAATTCCTTTGTAACAACTCACACAGGATGGAACTTGAAGCATGTTGTTTTATAGATATGGTAAGGTTCCACATGTCTATCCAGTATATCTGAGCCACATAATTCACAAAGTAATTTAGACATCATGCTTGTTCTACCAGTCAATGGTATTTTTTTTCCAGATTGCAGGAAGTGTAGTCATTTATTCTTTTACCCTCTTCCTGGCCACCATCGAAGGATCTAAACTAGAACTTCTTCCAATCTAATACTATTATTATACCTCTTCGCGCCCTGTGGTGAGTCAGGCGGCAACCTCACTATTTGTTTAGCATTTGTCTGGTTTTTTTTTAATGAGGCCGAGTTGCTAGCTCGATGCTCACCCCACCACAGATGGAAAGTGTGCAAGGAGCCTGCCAGAATTGAACTCGGGACAACTTGACTTCAAAGACCAGTGCAGATGCCACTACTCCACCAGCGACCTACCAATCTAATATATACTTAATCTCATTATTGACAAAGGGGATGTTCCCAAGATGTGCTTGTGAATAGTAAATATTGCAAACAATACATTTTGGCCTTAGAAACCTACCAGCTTAATGCCCAAATCTAAGATACAACCCAATTACATTTTCAAACAATACTGTAGCATCAAAAATATAGCGTGTACAGCAATAGTATATAATAGGAATAGAAACAGGTGAGATAATAGCTATAATAGCTATAAGGAAGAAATGGACATATGCAGGTCCAGAAAAAGGAGTCTGTTAATTTGGTTTGTAGATAAACTGCAGTAATAGTGGGTGGGAAGCATGTTGCCACCATTGAATAAACGTTTTGCCTGATCCTTATTAAGGGGCTTGTAGAAATCCAACAAATAAACTAAAAAAGGACATGAAGAACAAACTAAATCAAAATTCTCCATCAGATAAACATACTGTGCTTTTGTGTCACTAATAAGAGAGATGGAGTAAGCAGGGAGGTACATGGTGTGGTCATGCAAAAATCATATTTTTCCTGGTGTTGCACTGATGCTCAAAGCTACAGATAATGAAGAATTAATGTATTGCATTCAGCAGTCAAGTACACTCACCTCCACTCGAGTCAAATAAAAAAATTCATGCTCACAGAGCATGTTCAGTGTCTAGGGCAAGCGTCTAGACCTGGAGTCCACAGACCATTCCGTTAATGTTAGGGGGTCCATGGCATAAAAAAAAGTTGAGAACCTTTGCTCCAGAGCAACTGTGAGTTCAGTTGTCTTCAACTTCATCTTCTTCTTCACTCTGATGTGTCTGGACCTCATTATAACAAAGGTAAAGACCACCACATGTGTGAGTACATTATCTGAGTACATTACAAATTTACACTCAAGAATAACACATTCTAAAGTTTCATACAAGTAGTTTTGTATCAGAACTAGGCAGTTCTTCCATTAGTTGCCCATCTATGTACTGGCTCCCACTTTCCCTCTCAATTCACAGCCTGATCTGCTGGATATTTCCCCTTGTTTAACATTTCATGGGTATCACATTCCTTTGTTTGTTCTTCCCCTTTGCCCATCAAATAACTTCATCAATAGCCTATCCCCACAGAGAACCTGGGCTCACCCTATTGAGATATTCCCTTTGTCCTATCCATCTACTCCCCAGCCTCACTACAACTTTAAACTAATTGGTTGATCTGATGGAATCTTTGACCCAAAAGGTCTACCACTCAGCCTGTTGGGTGCTACAGGTAAGTTTACATCCGTTAATCAATGACTTCTGAGCCAATTTCCTAGAATTGTTGTCGTCCCATACATATTAAATCTTTGTAGAAATATTTAAAATAACTCATCAGTTAATAACTCATCAGGGTGATTGATAAGTTTGTGGCCTAAGGTAGAAGGAGATGAGTTATTAACTTGAAACTTTCTGCATCATCACTCAAAGAGTTGAACTGCATGTGCATGTAACGGGAGCTGTATAACTCATCTCCTTCCACCTTAGGCCACACCCTTGTCAATCACCATTGGAGGACACTTTCTGGAGGGTCCAAGATTGGTATGCTTCACAACTGCTGGACTAAGTGTGTAAATGTAGCAGGGAACTATGTTGAAAAATAAATGTGCTAGGTTTTCTAAAATTGACCCCTTCTACCTTAAGCCACAAACTTATTAATCACCCCTTGTGGAATGCTTAATCAAACAATATATTTACAATATTACTCAAGTATTATTGAAACATTAAATACACAACAGGGCACTCTGATTTTCATTGCTGGATCATGGGTAGCTGTTGTCTTCACTTTCCTCAGCTTTAACCAAGCCCTGTACAAGTAGTAACTCATAGGAGAGGACTATGTTGAAAAATAAATGTGCTAGGTTTTCTAAAATTGACTCCTTCTACCTTGGGCCATGAACATAGCAAACACCCCCTTGTAGGTTCAATGTCCATTTAGAGAAATCTGATGGCAGAGGACAGAAGCTGCTCCAGAATCACTGAGTTTGTGCCTTCAGACTCTCTGATGGTAACAACCGGAAGAGGGTACATCCTGGGTGGTAGGAGAACAATCCTCCGATTGATGGGCAAAGGTTATAGAACTCTTTATCTAGCAGCACTTTGTCTTTACCACATAGACTACAGCTTTTCAAAATAACATTACTAACTTCTGTAGCAACAGGAACAACCAATGGATTCTAGGTTTGCTGGAAAAGTGCAAATGCCCATACAAATAAAATCATAGATTCTGATACTAATAGAAGAAGTTTCATTAACTAACCCATTAGTAAACATTGCTTTTGGTCCCCATTTGCTGCAAAGTTAGCCAATTTAATTTGGAACAGTCATTAACAAGTTATTAGAACCCCAGCAGGTGGAAAAATCTTATGTGCCCAACTTCCACCATCTTCCTACTACCTAAAGTGAGTGTGAGACTGTGACAGTACCTAGCCCTGTAGTGCATACATAGGAAAATGTCTTTCACTGCACAAAACAAGACTTCTGCACTTTACTCACCAAGCACTACCAATTTATGGCATATTTCCAGGCATCAAGACACTCCAGTTCAATGATCTTAATTTATTTTTGGATTAAAACCATTTTTGTTTTTGTGGATTGGTGTGTGAGGAAGTAATCCAATTAACCACAATTTGTTAAAAGTGCTATGTAGCTGTAAGTTGCTACCGTACAGATAACCACTGGAATGTTAAAGAGCCATTTTATTTAAAACCAATCTGGTATTCGACAAACAACACTCCGGAATCTAATCTACATGCCAAAGGTTTCACTGGAAACACAAGAGACTACAGATCCTGGAATCCAGAGCAGCAGTCTTCAGGAAGAACTCAGCAGGTCATGCAGCATTTGTGGGAGGAAAGGTGTAGGAGTCACGTATCTGTTCACCATTTGCTTTGTATTCTGCACTGCATGTATATTATGGTAATTAGTCTCACAATTGAGGGGGGCCATGGTAAAGGCAAAGTGAATAAATTATGTATTCTTGCTTATTTCAAGTGTTGTAGCTTGGGACCAGTGGATGTCGTATCTTTTGCTGACTGCTGAATAATGCTTAGCTTACACTTGGGGACGCTTAATTTTCATTGCTTCAAGATTGTATAACTGCTAATTGCTAATAAAGGATCAAATAAAGGATTTGACCTTGAGAGCAATAACTGGAGCTGGGGGCATGTCATGCTAGTATAACAAATCCGCAGGGTTGCAGACAGCGGCAACGGTTTTGTTTTGGCTTGGCGTTGCTGCTACAAAAGGAATTATCAAGGTTTTGCATCAAACCCCTGCATCAGCACAATTTCACTGATGGATAAAATTTGATTTTTGTGAACTTAGTTTTTAACATTTTTTTTTAAACCTGATTCAGACAATACGGCATAATAGCATAGTGGATAGCACACCACTCTACAGTACCAGTGACCCGGGTTCAATTCCCACCAGCGCCTGCAAGGAGTTTGTACGTTCTCCCCATGACTGGGTTTCCTCCTGGTGCTCCAGTTTACTCCCACATTCCAAAGACATACCAGTTGGTAGATTAATTGGTCGTTGTAAATTGTCCCATGGTTAGGCTAGGGTTAAATTAGGGGTTGCTGGGTGGCGTGGCTTGGAGGGCTAGAAAGGCCCATTCTGTGCTGTATCTCAATAAATAAACAAAAAAATATTTTCCTAGGAGTTACACATCTGAAAATGATACAATTAGAGAAGTTATTACTACAGACAGAACGATCATAATGGCAAGAAGGTAGATACTTTTGAATACCCTGAACAAGAAGGCACAGCAGCATCTCTACTTCCTAAGGAGACTGTGGAAAGTGAGGCTCCCCACCAGCCCCATCTTAACTGCATTTTATAGGAGCAACATTGAGATTGGTCTGACAAGTTGCATCTCTATCTGGTATGGGAGCAGCCGAGCATCGGACCAGAAGTTCCTACAAAGGACTGTGAGAATGACAGAGAGGATCATAGGGGTGTCCCTACCATCCATTGGAAACACTTATCCAAAGCGGTGAAAACTTAGTGCCCTTAGTATTATCAAGGATCCCACCCATCCATCCATGATGTATAAAAACAAGAACAGTCAGGATGACAAACAGTTTCTTCCCTCAGGTCATTTGACTTCTGAACACTCTGCCACATCGCATTCAGTGTCACTGCTAAATATTTAATTTATGCATTTTAGTTTATATGTAATTCATCTATAGATTTCATCCATACTTTCATAAGTTATTATGTGTACTTTACTGCTTTACACCCTGGTTTGGAGAAACATTGTCTCGTTTTACAGTAAACGTATATATAGCTAGATGACAATAAACTTGACTTGATTTGTCACTGCAGCTTGCCAGGTCTCAAAACTTAATCAAGTTTCTAGTCATTTTTGGGAAGAGTAGAAAACAAATTTTTAAGGATCTTGGCCCAAAATATTGACTGTTTATTTCCCTCCATGAGATACTACCTGCCCTGCTGAGTTTCTCCAGCATTTTCTGCGTGTGATACTCTAGGTTTCCAGCACTTCCAGAATCTCAAGCTTCCAGTTCCAACAGAAGCTATTCCTAACTCCTGTTTAACTTTTAAATCTTCTTTAAATTGGTCAGCAAAATAATGTGTCATTAACAAACTTGCAAAACAGCAGCCATAAGCTTGTGCTGGAGGGCAAAATGTCATACGTTAATTGTCATTTCACCATTACATGCATTATGCTAAAATACATGCGAATTAATAGCATCCTGCTAAAATCTTTTGGTTTTCTAAAAGCAATCAGTCAAAAAAATAAAGCAATAAAAAACAGAGTGGTTAATCTTTTTTAATGATATAATTACAGTTAACGTAAAGTGGATTGGCAGCTCAAGTGGTTGAGTGTTTATGCCTTTAACCGCAAGAATGAACAAGGAAATTTAAGTACCCACCAAATGCCACAAGCAAGGGTCAATGCTTATTCTGCAAAATGCCAAAAAAGGTTGAAAGGATGCCAGATGAAGTGATAAATCAAGCAGTAGGAATAAATAATGTCATTAAGCGATAGAAGTCTGTTGGATGAAGTATCTTGACAGGAAAAGAAAAAAAGTAGAACTTCAACTTTGAGAATGAATGGAATGGGAGCAGAGGCTAATCGGCAATAGGTGGAAGCAGATGAAGATGGAGGAATGAATGGAAGGAAGAAGAATGTGTGTGTGTGTGAATATAAGCGAGAGGCATGGTTGAAAATTCTACACACATACCATTGGGCTGTAAGATACTCATGTGTAATACAAGATGTTGGTCTTCCAATTTGTATTGAGGTCTTCATAGCAATGGAAAGACCAAGGATGGGCAGGGTTGTGTAGGAGAGGAAAGGATAGCTCCAATTATATCCAATCATAAGCTCCAAAGTTAACAGTGAGATACAGAACACAGAGGGCGGCCACCTGATATCCACTTGAGTTTACCAATATAGAGAAGGCCATATTGCAGTACTAAATGCAGTGGACCAGGTAGAAAGAATTGCAGGTGAACCTCTGCTTCATCTCAAAAGAACACAAGAAATAGGAGCAGGAGTAGGCTATCTGGCCCATCAATCCTGCTCCGCCATTCAATAAGATCATAACTGATCTGACCATGGATTCATCTCCACCTACCTGTCTTTTCTCCATAACCCTTAACTTCCCTGCTATCCAACCTTACCTTAAATATATTTGCTGAAGACTCCACTGCTTCATTGGGTAGAAAATTCCACAGATCCACCACTCTTTAAGAAAAGCAGTTCCTCCTCATCTCCATCCTAAATTTACTCCCCCAAATCTTGATGCTATGTCCCCTATTTTTTGTCTCATCTACCAGTGGAAACACTTCCCTGCCTCTATTTTATCTATCCCTTTCATAATTTTATAACTATATAACAATAACAGCACAGAAACATGCTATCTTGGCCCTTCTAGTCTGTGCCGAACACTTACTCTCACCTAGCCCAACTGACCTGCACTCAGCCCATAACCCTCCATTCCTTTCCTGTCCATATACCTATTCAATTTTACTTTAAATGACAAAATCGAACCTGCCTCTACCAATTCTACTGGATTTTATAAGTTTCCTTTCATCATTCTAGATTCCAGCAAGTACAGTCCCTGGCAACTCAATTTTTCCTCTTAGCTAATCCACTCATCGCTGGAATCAACTTGGTGAACCTGCTCTGCACCATCTCCAAAGCCAGTAAAGTATGTCCTTCCTCAAGTAAGGAAACCAGAACTGCATACAGTACTCCAGGTGCGGCCTCACCAGTACCCTGTACAGTTGCAGCATTACCTCCCTGCTCTTAAACTCAATCCCTCTAACAATGAAGGCCAACATTCCATTTGCCTTCTTGATAACCTGCTGCACCTGCAAAACAACCTTTTGTGATCCATGCACAAGCACTCCCAAGTCTCTCTGTACAGCAGCATACTGCAATTTTTTAACCATTTAAATAATATTCTGATCTTCCATTTTCCCTTCCAAGGTGGATGACATCGTATTTACCAACATTGTACTCCATCTGCCAGACCCTTGCCCATTATCTTAACCTATCTATATCTCTCAGCAGACTCTCTGTATCTTCTGCACAATTTGCTTTTCCACTTAATTTAGTATCATCAGCAAACTTAGATACACTACACTCAGTCCCCTCGTCCAGATCATTAATGTATATTGTGAATAGTTGTAGGCCCAGTACTGACCTCTGCGGCACACTGCTCACCACTGATTGCCGACCGGAGAAACATCGATGTATCCCAACTCTCTGCTTTCTATTGGTTCACCAATTCTGTATCCATGCTAATCAAGTCAAGTCACTTTTTAAATACATCACCCCCAAATCTATGCATCCTTATCTTATGGATAAGTCTTTTATGTGGTACCTTATCAAACGCCTTCTTGAAATCCAAGTAAATAACATCCATCTGTTCCCCTCTATCTATTGCACTCGTTATATCCTCAAAGAACTCCAGTAAGTTTGTTAAACAGGACCTGCCTTTACTGAATCCACGGTGCATCTGCGTGATGGATCCATTTCTTTCCAGATGCCTCTCTATATCATCCTTAATGATGGCTTCAAGCATTTCCCCAATTACAAATGTACATTCTCGCAACTAAAGGCCAATATGGACACTGGATGGTGGTCCATACCACTGCAAGAATCAGTAGATTCTTTTGTTTACATTAGTCTTGGTGGCTTCTGGTTTCTCCAAAAATCTCTGCCTCTTTTTTTGTGTTCTTGCTTTCAAAGTATTGTTGGCCATGCTTCTTGCCTCATTGGTCTACTGAGAGTGTATTAGGGCAAACTTAGACTGTCAAATGCAAATTAAGGCTCTCATCTTAAAGAAATCAGAGCGTTCTATGATTTCTTTATTATTTGTAATAGCATGCTAAATTCAGCTTCCACTTAGAGTTGACTTTTAGTCATCAGGGTTCAGATGCTGAAAAAAAAATTGTGCATGAAGATCGAAAGCCTGTGCTTAGAGGCAGAACTTGCCTTCGCTATAATTGGATGTTGGTTTTCCACATCTATTCTTCAATACACATCCTTACAGTCTGTGTCATTTTTATCAAATATAGTAAAGCATGTGTGAGGAAGTGGTGGAATGAATACTCAGAATGAAACCAAAGGGTAATTTAATTCTAAATTCTGAACATCCACAGGTCAAATATGGTAATTTTCTCACATAGCTCTTGTTTAAAGATTTTTACAATTTTGGCCACAGGTAATGTAGCCAGCTCATTTTAAAAGGTTATTGGTAATATTTTAGTCTCTAACTCACTGACTTCAGGAAGGGAGTTCGTATACATACTCCTGTTTACATCTACAGTGCTAGGGCTCAGGTTAAGCGGATTGAGTCCTTCAGGCTCCTGGGAGTGAACAGCACCAATTGCCCCTCCTAATCCTTTACTGAATCCACGGAAGCACTGCCAAAAAAGTGCACCAATACCTGAAGGAGGTCAAAACAATTAGGCTTGTTTCCTTTGATGCTCACCAATCTATATAGATGCACCAGAGAAATTATCCTCTCCAGATGCATCATGGCTTGGTATAACTCCTCTGTCCAAAATTGCTGAGAGTTGTGGACACAGCTAAGCAATTCATGGAGACCAGCCTTCCTGCCATGGATTCAGCTTCACAGTTCTCTTGCTGCCTTGGTAAAACAGCGAGCATAATCAAAAGATCCTCCCCACCTCTATATTCTTTCTTCTACCCCCTCCCATAGGACAGAAGATGTAAAAACCTGAAAACATGTACTACAAGCCACAAGGGCAGGTTCTATGCCACTGTTATAAGACTAGTAAATGGTCCCATAGTGAAATAAAACGGAGTCTTGACTTCACAATCTACCATTTTATCGACTTGTCCCTTATGTCTGTCGAGACTTCCTCTGTAACTTTAACACATCATTTTGTATTATTGTTGTTTTCCCTTTTATTACTTTAATGCACTGTTGTAATGAAATGATCCATATGGATAAAACTTTCAAAGATGTTCACTGTACCTTGGTACATGTGAGACTAAAAAAAATGGCACTTCTACTTTGTTCATTGGAAGAAACTTTACAACTTGTACCAAGCTTCAAAATAGGTCACTGAAAAAGTGTGCATGCAATTGTGATCCCAGAGGTACTCATCTAAATGAATGCCTCGCCAGGAAGAAATTTGGTCCAAATTTGTCATTAAGTGAAACATGGCTCACTGGACAACAAACAGAAGGATTATGCACTTAAATTTAAGCTTATAAGTTGATGTGAAGATTGGTGCTCCAAAACCAAACCAGGTTGAATGTTACACATGCAAAATGCTGAAAGAACTCTGCAGGTCAGGCAGTGTCTATGGAAATGAATAAACAATTGATGTTTCAGGCAGAGTCCCTTCTTCATGATGAAAAGGAGTGGGGAAGATGGCAGACTAAAAGTGGAGGACAGGGGTGGGGTGGGGAAGGAGAACATGATAAAAGGTGAAATCAGATGGATGGGGGTGAAGAAAGAGGTTGGGACATGACAGGTGGAAAAGGCAAAGGGCTGGAGAGAAAAGAAACTGTTAGGAGAGCAGAGTGCATCATGGGAGAAAGGGAAGCAAGAGGGACGCCGGGGGAGGTGATAGGCAGGTGCAGAGAAGAGGTAAGAGGTCAAAGTAGGGAAATGAAGGAGTAGGGAATGGAAGTGGGAAAAAAAAACTTTACCATAAGTTGAGTAAATTGATATTCATGGCATCAGGTTGGAGGCTACCTAGATGAATCATGAAACTTTGCTCTTCCAACCTAGGAGTAGTTCATTGCAGCAGGAGAAGTGGCCATGGAGTAACAGATTTTAAGTTTTAAAACTAATGGTTCATTATAAGCACAAATGTTTTTTTAAGAATAGTCATTGCTATTCCTCTGAACATCCTAAACATTTATCCCTTTTTAATATGCAAGAAACAATAATTTTGAATTCCTGCAACATACCGCCAACTAGTTAATCACAGTTGGATTAACTAGTGAAAGAGTTCCTCCTCAGGGTTAGGATTTCATGAGGATTAGATTTGATCCACATTGATCATATCAGCATTGAGAATGTGGAAATATAATTAACCACCACACTTATGAAAGCCAGTTTAACAGTATTATCCAGAACTAGGGCTTTGGTGAACCAGAGAGGTAGACACCAATTACCTGGACATGTCGATAAGTAATATCAAATGCTTAGTAATACACGACAAGGGAACAAGGTCTTCGGCCCTCTTCTCCATGCCTACAAAGTTGACAACCTGAGCTATTTCCTTTTACACATATTTGGCCCATTTCATTCTAAGCATTTCCTATCCATGTACCTTACCCAATTCTACTGCTTCCACCAAGAGCAGTACACCCCTCCATCACTGTGTGGAAAAAGTTGTCCCTCAGCTCTCTTATAAGTCTTTCCCCTTTTACCTTAAACCTCTCATTTTAGATTCCCCTTTCCTGGCCAAAAAAAACTGAGACCATTCACCTTATTTTCGCCATCATGATTTCAATACACCTCTATAAAGTTCACCCCTCAGGCGGGGGGGTGGGGGGGGGGTAGTGTAGGAAGTGTCCCTCCCTATCCAACCTCTCCTTATAACTCTAGCAGTCCAGTCCTGCCACACATTTTCCCATTTCCTCACTAAACATACAAATCTTGATACATATTGAAACATGGAAAAAAGTGAAAAACAACAAACAGTACAATTAAGCTTATGAAAACAGAATAGGTAACACATTGAAATCAGTTTTAGATATTCAGTTTTATATAGAAACTATATTGAGCCTACAAATAACAAAATGGTGCAACTAGAAGTTTTCAAAGAAAGAAATGATCAAAATAAACCACAAGAGTTGTCTGATCTGGTTCCTTCATTTTCTAGTTTTATTTATTTCACCATCTGCAGTCTCCAGAAATATGAAATATTTAATTCAATTTCAAATTTAGTGAATTTTGAGCAATATTTTCATTGCAACATGCTAAATAATAGAACCAAAGTTAAGGTGAACTTAACAATAAATAAGTCATATGTCTGGTTCAAGCAAAAAAGAAAATACATCTGTATTCTACAAAGAGATACAAGGAATGCATTATGCAGCTACAAAACATGTGGCATGATTTAATGTGCAACAGCATCTCTCACTGATAGTGCTAAAGACCCGATAACCTCTCAAGGTAACAATTGAAAGAAGAATGTTCGATAGGATGGTAGAACTTCCTACTGGAATACTCTTATAGATTTTATGACCACCTGATCAATTAAAAATTTGATTTACAGTACAGTGCAAAAATCTGTGGCACATATATATAACTAGGCTGCCTACAATTTTTATAGAATACTGCATATTGGTTAAAATAGGAAGGTGGTTGGGAAACAGAAACAGGAGCACTTAGCTTCGTATTCACTCAATAGAATTAACTGTTATTTAGAAAACTGGAAAGCCATTATTTAGTACCGTGCAAAAGTCTTTGGCACTCTAGCTACATATGTATATGTGCCTCAGATTTTTGCACTGTACATCTCATTGGTTAGTAACTCTTTCAAAGTGTATGAATTCTGTAAGTGGATCTGCACCAGATCACCATCCAGTAATGTCAAGAGCTCAACATCATTTTAGAACTTTTGTGCAACTTTGAAATAAACTCCTTTGGCTCTTAAAAGCCCCATTCTTTATTTTTAAATAGGAAGAAACAGGTAAATGCTCTTTTGGCTCGTGCTTATCACAACTACAGATTAGCCAAGCAATTTATCATGTAATAAAGATGTTCATGGAAAAAAAATGCAAAATGAAACCAAGTGCTAGATGTTAGATTCTGCATAGCTCCCAGGGTTTCTGCAAATTGCAGAAAAAGTCCACTCGTCTTCCACTGCTCAAATGAGAACTGCTTATTTATGATAAATGTGAATGTGTTATTTACAAAACATTTATGATTATGCATATTTGTCTACAAGACTTTCAACCTCGCAGACATTTTACAAAGCACACTTATGCCTTTGAGAGTAGCCACCAGATTCCTGTCACAAGTATCACTAATTTATCGTTATTTCTTTAAAAAAAAACACATTTTAGCACTGATGGACATGGAAATGCTTTTTGTTTGCAGCATTCCTTCTGGTATTTTGAGGCCATCAAATTTGGATCTAGAACCTGCTGAAACCACCTAGTGGTGATTTTGTGTCAATCTATGAGAGTTATGCAGGACTCTGTCCAAGACGGCAAAAGATTTTCCCAACTCTTCAAACAATGCTGTTTGAGTTCTGTTTTTTCATTCTGAGAGAACAGCACCAGCTACGAATTAAAACAATCTGGTATAGAGTCTCAGCAGAAATTACAGCTGCTCCAAGACCATTGACATTATTTGAGCAAGTTAGCAGTCAGTATTATAGTGTATGAACCTTTCACATCAAAAAATTCATCCTTACTTATAACTGTTATTAGATAATTCTGAAACATGCAAACATCACTTTTGTTTATGCAGTCCATTTTTGGGATGTGTGCCTGAACGCATTTCCAAGCCCACATATCTTGGGAAATTGTTTAATGCAGCACAGGGTAAACTAATAGATTGAATTCAGACACTTCCTGGGGAAAAAGCCATTACAATCCCTGTGACTTGTTTCTGAGAACTTAATGCAAAGTGAAAGGGCGTTAGATGGCTCTGAGCCCGAGCTCCTTGGAGCTTAGAAGAGTGGAGGTGCGGGTGTGAAAATCTTATTGAAACCTATCAAACATTGCAAGTCCTAGATAGAGTGCATGTGGAGAGCAACACGCACAAAATGCTGGTGGAACACCACAAGCCAGGCAGCATTTACAGGAAGAAGTACAGTTGACATTTCGGGCTGTGACCTTTCGTCAGGACTCGTGTTTGTGTATGTGGAGAGGTTTCCTTTAGTGGGAGAGCCAAAGGTTCAAATTTAATTTATAATCAGAGTACATACACGTCGTCATACAAAACTCTGAAATTTGTTTCCATCTGGAGATTCACACTAAATCCAAGAAACACACTAGAATCAATGAAGGACCATATCCAACAGAACAGACAACCAACATGCAAAAGACAACAAACTGCGCAAGTACAAAAGAAAAACAAATAAATAAGCAATAAATATTGAGAACGTGAGATGAAGAGTCTTTGAAAATGAGCTCATAGGTTGTGGAAGCAGGTCAGTAATGGGGCAGTGAAGTTTGCCCCTCTGGTTCAAGAGCCTGATGGTTGAAGGGCAGTAACTGTTCTTGAAACTGGCCATGTGGGTTCTGAGGCTCTGGTACCTTCTTATTGATGGCAGAGGTGAGAAGAGAGCAAGGCTTGGTCGGTGGGTGTCCTTGATGTTAGATGCTGCTTTCTTGCGACAGCTCTCCATATAGATATGATCAGTGGTAGGCACAGTGTTTTACCCTGATGGCCGTATCCACTATTTTTTTGTTGGACTTTCCATTTAAGTGCATTGGTATCTCCATACTAGGTCATGATGCAACTAGTCAAATTACTCTCCACCACAAATCTACAGAGGTTTGTCAAAGTTTTAGGTGTCATGCCAAATCTTTGCAGACTCCCAAGGAAGTAGGGGTGCTACCATACTTTCTTCATAATTGCACTTGCATGCTGGGCCCAGGAATGATAACACCGAGAAATATCAAGTTGCTCACCCTCTCCATGTCTGATGAGAAATGGCTCATGGAGCTCTGGTTCCCTCCTCCTAAAGTCAATAATCGGCACAATAGTCTTGCTGACACTGAGCGAGAGGTTGCTGTTGTGGCACAAATCAGCCAGATTTTCATTCTTCCTACCATATGCTGATTCATCACCACTTTTAATTCAGCCAATGTCAGTGGTGTCACAAGCAAACTTAAGTCTGCCATTTGAACTGTGCTTAGCCTCACTGTCATTAGTATAAAGAGAATAGAGTAAAGGCTAAGCTCACAGCCTTGTGTTGCATGTGTGCTGATTTAGATTGTGAAGATGTTATTGCCAATCTGAACTGACAGGGATTAGCAAGTGATGAAATCAAGGATCCAACTGCAGAAGAGGCCATTGAGGTAAAGACTTTGAAAGCTATTGATTAGTTCGGAGGGGATGGTAGTACTGAATGCTGATCTGTCGTTGGTAAAGAGCATCCTGATGTATGCATCTCTGCTGTCCAGATCTTCCAGGGTTGAGTGGAGAGCCGATGAAGTAGGCAAATTGGAGTGGATCCAAGCCCATTC
This sequence comes from Hypanus sabinus, assembly GCF_030144855.1. NCBI lineage: Eukaryota > Metazoa > Chordata > Chondrichthyes > Myliobatiformes > Dasyatidae > Hypanus > Hypanus sabinus. The sequence goes on along the minus strand of NC_082722.1, from coordinate 58,559,922 downwards.
TCAGGTAGTAGCTGGTATGTGTCATCACCAGCCCCTCAAAGAACTTCATCACAGTAGATGTACATGCGATAGGTTACCACCTTCTTCTTAAGCACCGATAAAGTTGAATCCTGACTGAAGCCTCTGACTATGATTGGAAATTCATTGGAGCGGGCCGTTTCTTGTTTGGTGATGGCAATATTCAATATCTTGAGTACCCAATTAACATCAGGATTTGATGGTATGCAAATTGCAGTCAGGATCATGGAGAACTCTCTTGGTAATTGGAACAGTCAGTACTTAATCATTAGATGTTCCAGGTCAGGGGAACAAGAGTACAACAACGCATCTACATCCAAGTACCACTATGAGTTTATCATGAAACATAGACTCCCACTCCCCCCTTTAACCTTCACTAAAGCAGCCGTCTTGTCCGTCCTGTTTATTGAGCAGTCTTCGGGTCTCAACGACATATCCAGCTGTCCATGGAGAGCCATGTCTGCGTGAAAAACAGAGGACAGCAATTCCTCATTTCATTCTGATACAACAGTCTTGCCCTTTGGTCCTCAATCTTGTTCTCCAGCGAGTTTACATTTGCTAACAAGAGAGAGCTTTACTCCTCTGCATTTCAGTCTAGCTTTGAGCCTTCCTCTCATCCCTCTCTTATTACCATGCCAATGACCTTTGTCCGCATAAAGGTGCTGTACCTGAAGACTTGAGAGTGTGCTGAGTCTTCCAGAAGACTGGGAAATGGCTAGTTCATTAAGGTTGCTTCAAGGGAAAGCAAAGGCATTAGATTGCAGTAAGAGCAATTCAGAAGAGATACATTTGGAAAATTTTAAGCAGCTTCACCAGCACCAACTTGGGACCAGAGGGCACAGCCTCAGAATGGAAGCACGTCCCTTTAGAACAGAGAGGAGGAGGAATTCACTTAGCCAGAAGGTGGTGAATCTGTGGAAACCTTTGTCACAGACAATCCTGAAGGCCAAGTAACTGGATATAGTTAAAGTGGAGATTGATAGATTCTTGATTAGTAAGGATGTCAAAGATTATGGGGAGAAGGCAGAACAAAGAGTTGTAGGGGGATAATAAATAGGCAATGATGGAGCAAACTTGATAGGCTGAATGGCCTAATTTGCTCCTATGTCTTATAGTTTAAAACTGGAGGAGATCTCCTTAATTGCATCGGAATAGATTAAACAAATTGCAGAAAATGGTGGAAACATAGCAGATTAGGCAACACCTAATGGAAAGAAGAATAGAGTTAATGTTTAATGTCAGACACCCTTTATGAGAACTGGGAGAGTGATAAGATTTTAGTTCTAAAGTCATAGAGAAGGCAATGGTCATGCCAAGTAAGGACTAAAGAGAATACTTGTGATAAAACAATACATCAAATAAATTGAAGGGACAGGTATGGATGGTAATGCTTCATTGTTTGTATTGTTATGTGTTGCTAACAATGAAGCGAGACAAGCTCAACAGGCAGCTTCCAATGATGCAGAGACAAAATTGGGCACAAACAGGAGTTGGATGACAAAGCACAAATGGTTATTTGTGACACAGATAAAGAAAATGAGTTACCCAGGCTGCAGAACTGATATCTAGTCTGTAAGACTGCAGTGTGCTCAGATGGAAGAAGAAAGGTCATTCCTCAAGCTTGCACTGTGTCTCATTGGAACAATACAGCAAGTCAGACAAGGAAGAATGGGTATCAAAAGGGCTATCAAGGAGCTGGCCAAAGTAAAAAAAAGCTCAGAGTCAAAACACCTGGGGATTGAATGTGGATGCCTTACACAATATTGCCTAATCTGCATTAGAAGAGATAACATGATGCAAAAAAGAAAAGATATTGTTATTATTATCAGGGGAGGCATGGTAGCGTAAGAGTTATTGCAACGTTTTATGGTACCAGTGGTCACTGACTGGAGATTAATTCCTGCTGCTGTCTGTAAGGAGTTCCTACATTCTCCGTGTTACCACATGGATTTCCTTCGGGTGCTGGGGTTTCATCCCACATTATGAAGATGTACGTTCAGGGTTAGAAGTTGTGCGTGACACTTGTGGACTGCCCCCAGCACATTCTTCAACTGTTTTAGTTATTGATGCAAGAGGCACATTTCTCTGTAATATGCATGGGTCCAAAGGAGGTGTAAGGTGCTCCTTCCCTCTGTTAGTCTGCAGGTCACCTACGGGCAAGGCGTAGCACCTGCTTCGCATCCTTGGCCCCCCCACCCCACAATCAGGGTCACTTGAGCCATGGGAGCAGGTGGTGGATGGTCGTACCAGCAGTTGGTGCACATCACACGTCCTGATTGTGTGACTGCTGACACCAGGTAGGCAATCTCTGAAGAGTATTGATAATGGCTGGGATCACCCATTTCGTAATGGCACTGCCCAGAGGAAGGGAATAGCAAACTGTTTCTGTACAAAAAATTGCCAAAAGCAATTGGGGTCATGGATAGACCATGATCATTTACATCATACCACATGGTACATAATGATGCTGCTTCCATATACATGTGACAAATAAAGCTAATCTTAAAACAAAACAATATCTTATATGTTAATTGTTTCTCCCCCCACAGATTATGCCTGACCTGCTCAGTATTTTTTGTTTTTATTTCTAAATTGCTAATTTCTACTGCATTTACTTAGTGTCTCAAGATGGATTATTTCCCCCAACTAATTACTAATGCCATAAGTATTTGCAAAAGTGAAAAACGGGCAAAATTCTCAACAAACTGGACTATTAAGTTCTTGAAAGTACATGTTCCACATTTCAAGGAAGGCATTACAAAAACAAGTCTATGATTTGGCCTTCAAGCAACTTGACAGAAACAAAAATATACCTGAATAAACTAAGTAATTGCTGAGTTTCTATTTCTTTGATCCATTTATTGACAAATGCATGTTTAAAAAAAACAAACCCAAGATGTATAGACTACCAGGAAATACAAAGGTTAAGGATATAGCAATAAGTTTAGGAGTTTAAGAAACGTGAATATAAGGAAAATTCACAAGGGATGAGGGTTTCACATTCCTGAATTAAACAAGAGCTCAAATACTTGCAATTTTTGTTAACTATTTTCCAAAAATCACTTGCAATGCTGGAAGGTAATTTAGTATGGCTCAAAATTCATAACAAACTCTTATTTCTCCTCTTCCAATACCACCACCACCTCAATAATTGTCAAGTACAGCGCAGTAATTTAATGCCTTCTCTTTGTAGCTTAAAATCAATTTAGAGTCAATTGTTAAGGATGAGGTGATGGAGTACTTGGTGACACAGGACAAAATAGTACAAAGTCAGCGTAGTTTCCTTCAGGAAAACATCTGCCTGATGAACCTGTTGGAATTCTTTGAGGAGATTACAAGTTGGATAGATAACATCCTCTGGATGCTGTATATTTGGACTTTCAGAAGGCCTTTGACAAGGTGCCACACATGAGGCTGCTTACCAAGTTAAGAGCTGATGGTATTACAATAAATATACTAACATGGTTAGAGCATTGGCTGATTGGTAGGAGGCAGCGAGTGGAAATAAAAGCATGCTTTTCTGGTTGGCTGATAGTGACTACTGGTGTTCTGCAGGGGTTTGTGTTGAGATCACTCCTTTTTATGTTGTATGGAAATGATTTGGATGATTGAATAGATGGCTTGGTTGACAAGTTTGCAGATGATATGAAGATTGGTGGAGGTGCAGGTAGTGTTAAGGAAACAGGCAGGATGCCTGGACTTAAGACAGATTAGGAGACTAGGCAAGAAAGTGGCAAATGAAATACAATGTTGGAAAATGCATGATCATGTATTTTGGTAGTAGAAATAAATGTATAAACTGTTTTCTAAACGGGGAGTAAATCTGAGATGCAAAAGGACTTGGGACTTGGGAGTCCTGGTGCAAAACTTTCTAAAGGTTAACTTGCAGGTTGAGGTAAGTGGTGAGGAAGGCAAATGCCATGTTATCATTCATTTCAAGAGGTCTAGAATAAAGAGCAAGAATGTGATGCTGAGGCTTTAAAACAACACTGGTGAGGCCTCACCTTGAGTATTGTGAACAGCTCTGGGCCGCTCATCTTAGAAAAGATGTGCTGGCATTGGAAGAGTGTCCAGTGGAGGTTCACAAGGAAGATTCCAAGAGTGAAAGGGTTATCATACGAGGAATGCTTGATGGCTCTGGTTCTGTACTCTCTGGAATTCAGAACGAAGAGGAGGGATCTCATTGAAACCTTTCAAATGTTGAAAGGCCTGGATAGAGTGAATGTGGAAAGGTCATTTCCCATGGTGGGACAGTCTAGGACAAGAGGCATGCCTCAGGATAGAGGAGCGCCCTTTCAAAACAGAGATGCAGAGAAATTTCTTTAGCCAAAGGGTGGTGAATTTGTGGAATCTGTTACCACCTGCTGCTGTGAAGGCCAGGCCATTGAGTGTATACAAGGCAGAGATTGATCGGTTCTTGATTGGACATAACATCAAAGGTTATGGGGAGAAAGCCAGGAACTGGGGATTTTTTTTAAAAAAAAAAGGATCAGCCATGATTAAATGGCTGAACAGACTCAAAGGGTCAGGTGGCCTAATTCTGCTCATACGTCTTATGGTCTTGTGGTCTAAAATGCAGTTAAAACACTAAGTTCTGAATGCATCCACAATAACTCATTTGCCCTGCTCAAGCCAAGGGCCAATTTCCATTGACACAGATTTATCAAGAAATAACAGAAAATCTGTTTAAGGCTTGCCATAAATACCGCCTTTGTCCAAGAAGAAAAATAATTTTTCCTCTATTAACATACAGTCACATAATTATGTATGTAGGTAGAGTTCTCAATCAGTCCATATAGATGTGCTTCCATGTTCTGTGCAATTAAACAAAATAGTGCAGCCTTCAATGGTTCTGTTCATGCTAACACAGACATTCATAACAGTTCTGACAGGAGTATCAAACTGAAATAGTAACTTGTCTTCTCTTTCCACAGATACTATCTGAGTTGTTAAGCATTTTTAACATTTTCTGTTTTCATTATTAGCCAAATATGTTTGCTTATTTTAAAATTCCAAAATGCTTGCTTCCCAAACTGCAGAATACCTACACGAAGCTCAGTGGTCTACAAAATATTGAAGGGGGAAAATAAAGGCAAATTAATGAAGGAAATAATGCAAACAATTTCTTAAATCTATCTCATACATCTTATGTCTGATGCCAATCTACAAATAATATAACTAGTGATTAGTCACCTACATCTTTTAATAGATACTCTTTGGGAAACTTAACAGCTAAATCTCCACTTTCAGAATTTTAGATCTTAAAATTACTCTAATGAACTTTAATTCTAAGGGACCACTTAAAGTCCTGTGCAAAAGTCTCAGTCACATATACATGCCTAGGGTGCCTAAGACTGTGGCACAGTACTGTAGTAATTTTAGGTATTGCACTGTACTGCTGCCACAATAATACAAAACAAATCCCAAGACGTATGCGAGTGATAATAAATCTAATTCTGACATGTGGACTGAGAGTGGGAAGTGGGCAGGGAGAGGGGAATCATGATTGGAAAAAAGGGGAAGGGAGAGAGAGGAAGTGGGACGTACCAAAGAAACATTCTATAATGATCAATAAACCAATTGTTTGGAATCAAATGACCTTGCCTGGTGTCTCAGGGTTGGATGTGTCAGCACCCATCCCACCCCTGGCACTCCTCCTCTGACACCTGTCCAACACCCCCCTGCAGCACTCCATCCTTGCAATTCCCAACATCCTTTCTCCTGCCAGGTTTACAAGCTCACTTTCCGCTCCACATTGATAAATATAGTACTGTGCAAAAGTCTTAGGCACCCCATGCTAGGTATACTGTATATATCTAAGACTTTTGCACAGTACTGTAAATGCAACTGAAAATTTTGAAAAGATCCTTTTTACTGTGAAGCTTCCCCCCCCCCAAAAAAAAGGTACCAAATGTTTATGAAGAAATTGTAATTGCTTCAAACAAATGAATAACAAGATTTTATAATTTGAATTTACAATATGAACCAATACAGTCAAAATTATTGAATCTTTGCTACACAAAATAAACCTAGAAGTGTAACATTTGAGTTCATGCAACAGTTTTATTACTTCCAGGACCTGGTTCCAAACAAGCTCAGGCAGAGGGGATTAAAGTTAAAGAGTTTACCAAACTCACCCCCAAAGTCTTGATCTGATCACTAAATCCTGATCTGATGATTACCACAACCTCAAGGCCATCACTATTTTCATGGTAAATGACTTCTTTCAATATATAGTAAATGTTAAATTGGTGATATAACGTCCACCATCCAATGATTAAGTTGTATGATTGGTTACCAAACCTCGAACCCAATCCTAAATAAGTTCTGTTTCCAAAACAAACTGATAAGCACAATTTCTTACTGCTTAATCCACTAAAATAATTCATAATTCAGAATTCATAAGCAAATGGAAACAATTCTCACTGTTCAAATACTTGATCGATACAATTGATGTGTTCCTTATGTTAAATTTTGTTTTTTAAATTCTAAGCACACAATTGTAAACATTGTTCCATTTAAAACCAAGAATCTAACAATAAAACTCCTCTGGACAAGTAATTGTGGTTCATACTATGACAGCACAATCCATCATAACAGGAATTAACTGGTGAACTAAATATTAAAGTAATATTGTCATTTGTATCGGCAAATAGGAAAGCAAGTGTACAGCCACTAATCCGTGGAAACTACGTTAAAAATTCAGGAACTAACAAGATTGATGGATATTAGTCAGATTTTTATTGACTGATATAAGCACACAAAATTAGCTTAGTGGAGACTTTCAGAACAAATGTATTTAATAATAGTTAATATACTAACTCTACTCAAATATTCCTGTTTACTATATATCTGTTTATGGGGAAATTAGTCATTGTTCGGTCCCTGCATGGTCACAGAAATTGGTAGTCACGTGGATTACTTTTCAGAAAATCTATTCTAAGTGCCATTCTATTCCCAGAAACAAGCAGACTGCATTAGAGTACATAAAGAATAAGCTGGCGTGTTTATGATTTTAAGCAACAGATTCTGCAGGTGCTGGAAATCTTGAGCAACGCATACAAGGTGCTGGAGGAACTCAGCACGTCAAACAGGACCTATGGAGGAAAATTGTAGGTTAATAGATCATTGTAAATTGCCCTGTAATTAAGCTAATGTTAAATAGATGTGTTGCTGGACAGTGTAGCTCATTGGGCCAGAAGGTCCTATTCTGTGCCTCATCTCTAAATAAATAAAATCAATGTTTTGAGCTGACACACTGTGTTGTTTGAAATGTTCTTGATAAATTCAATTTAATATCCATGACTATGTATAACATCAAAAACCTACAAAATGGGGATTCATTATATTATTAGTTCACTGTTTCCATTCTTTTAGATAACAATTAAATTTACTTATACAAATAAGTATAATTCACAGCCTTCCTTTTTTTTTTAACAAGGATGACTGCATAGAGACATTTCAAAAGTAAGTCTAGTCAGCAAGAACTAGGGTTAATATCAATCAAGATTGATGCAATTAACTTTTATTATTGCCCAACTGAAGTTGCAGATGATGGACTTGGACTGGTTCAATGTTTGCATAACTCTGGAGTTGAATATTCTAGCTGTATTGATTTTAACCTTGAAAATGATTCTGATTCATTTGATGATGACGAAGAACCAGGAAAAGGAAGGTACCTGTAGGGTACTCTATGCACTGAGATTAGGATATCATGGTTCTGTTTGGTTGTGGGGAGTAAAGGGCAGTGGGAGGGAAGAAGATCATCTATGTAATGTGTATGACTACATTTCTTGATAAAAGGATACAAGATTTAAAACAAAACGATCATTGGAATAAAGGAGAAAACTGGTTAAATTGGGTCAGAGCCAACATACACCATAGTTGTCATCTCAGAATCACAACCAAGTGCATATATAGAGATGGATAGACAGAGAATAAAGAGGATTCTCCTTCAAGTATCGTGTCATGCATTATATTCCTAGCCATAAACTTGATGTTTCTCACCCCATTGCCAAGCTTTTAATGGGCTCGTGCCTTTGTCTCACCTTGGTGAACACAAACATTCAAACTGGTCAAGAACAGGAAGGTGATCAATATTTTACCACCAACAATATTGGAAGAATTTTTTCCTTCAGCTTTCTTCATGCTCTGTTGGTTTCCACAGCTGAAATGCGTATTGAGCTTTCCCCATTAACAGAAGTGGCTTTAGAAATATAATGTCATGTCCTAATACAGCCCAACATATTTATAAATTTCTCTTAATATCTTGTTGAAATTTTCTGATTTATTTCCTTCGGATGTAAAATTCATAGAAGCTGGTTTCATCAACTTCATGCACACTATAATATTGGTAATCTTGCAACTCCTGCTCACATATATTACTCACTATAGATTTATGCTATTTAATTTCCTGTTGTACTTCCAGCTTAGTGCATGCAAGGTTAGTACGCTCAGACTAGCCTTCCTTGACATGCGCTTATGGTATTAGCAAAACACGTTACATTATCCTTGATATCATAGAAGAAATTAACTTCATCAATGGCTATACATTTTGCCACCAGCCAGCAGTGCTTTTATCAATTGAGAAAATAAAGGCAGATAAAGACAATGCAGGCAGAAATTGAACTAAAAAGAAATTAATCCACAAGACATAGGAGCAGAATTGGGCTAGTCAGTCTACCAAGACAGCTCTGCTAATTTATTATTCCTCTCCAACCCATTCTCCTGCATGCTCTTCGCAACTTTTGATGCCTTGACTAACCAAGAACCTATCAAACAACATCCTAATAAATATTTCACCTTTTCTCTCCTTCTGTTGGTAATTTTTGCTATATTATATGCCCTCTCTTGTTTTTATGCTGCATTTGACTTCCCTTGTCAGCCACAATTGCCTCATCCTTCCTTTGGAATACTTATTCACCTTTAGGATATCAATCCTACAGCTTCTGAATTGCCCCCAGAAACCCCAGCCATTGCTGGTCTGCTATCATCCCTGCCAGTGTCCCCTTCCAATCAAATTTTATCAGCTCCTCTCTCATGCCGCTAATTCCCTTCATTCCAATGTAATATTAATAATGACTTCAGCTTTTCCCTCTCAAAATGCAGGGCGAATTTTATGATATTATGATCACTGCCTCCCAAGGGACATTTACCTTAAGCTCCCAAATCAAATCCAATTTATTACACAACAGACAATCCAGAATTGACTTTCCCCTAATGGGGTCAACTAGAAGCTGCTCCAAAAAGCCATCTTGTAGGCATTCTACAAATTCCCTCTCTTGGGATCCAGCACCAACCTGATTTTGCCAATCCACCTGCATATTGAAATCCCCCCTGAACTATCATAACATTGTCCTTTTTAAATGCTTTTTCTATGTCCCATTGTAATTTGTATCCAACATTCCAGCTACTGTTGAGAGGCCTGTGTATATATCCCTTCAAGGTCCTTTTACCCTTGCAGATATAGAATCCCAGGATTCTACATCTTCCAATTTTATATCACCTCTAAGGATTTGATTTCATTTTTTTTTAAACCAACTAAACCACCCCACCTCAACCACCCCACCTCCTTTGTTTATCTGTATGGCCTTCCAATATAAGGGGTATCCTATTCAATCTAACTGTAAATAGCTAACATTTTGTATGATATCAGATTTATTGCTCATCATTCACATGGGAGCAAATATCAGTTTGTTGAAGCTAATGGATCTGCAGAGCTGTGTTTGAATGCCAGTTGTTGGCTACTTCTGTTTTTCCCCTCCTTCCCAAACCCCAACTATCAAACAAGTGACGACAGATGCTTTATCCAGATGTGGGATTTTCAGTCCACATCTGATGAAAGTGTCAAAAAATCTTACTGCTTTAAGATGATCCTCAGAGCCCTGCTTCCAAAACATTTGCAGACATGAAGGAATGTGTTTGGAATTTGGCAGCCATAACACAAAGTGGAAGTACTGCTGACTTGTCATACTCAAGTTTTGTAGCTGCAAACAACTCTCAGAGCTGCTCCTGGGATGTGGAGATTGTTAGCCATTTCAGATTTAACCAAAACAACAGTAAAGAAAATTCAAATATCCAAAAAGTAAAAGGACAGGCTATGGAAAAATATATTTGAATAATAATTCACTGCCGATGCAAATATCCATTCTGATCCCCTTCGGTACTGTTTAATTATGATACCAGCAACATTTCATATAATGCATAATTAGACCATGCTTCCCGTGAAAAACAGGTGGAGATAACATTCCACAATTGTTTCTGGTAAGTGAGAATCAAGAGCAGCACTTACTATTTGAGTATTTTTCATAAAATCGTTAAATATTAATTGCTATTCCATTTGTGTTTTCAACCTAATGCACTTATGTGGGAGTTCTGAAGAAATTACAATCTCGAGAGTTGCTAAAGTGGAATCCGCAATGGCCATTTTGTGTCGCTGGTTGCCTGCTACTTCACCTGTCCTTCCTGTTCTCACACTGACATGTCTGTCCTCAGCCAGGACAATGTCAAGCACAAACTAGATAAACAGTAACTCATGTTCTGCCTGGATAGTCTGCAACTCTGGAGTATGAATTTTCTATGTTTAGATAACCTTCACTTTTTGATCCAACCAGATTCTCTCAGTCTCCCATAAACCTATAGGAACAGAATTAGCCCATTCAATACATTGAATCTGCTCCACCATTACATCGTGCTGATTTATTATCCCTCTCAACCCAATTCTTTCTCCCTCGAACCTTTGACATCCTTATTGATCAAGAACCAATCAAACTCTGCTTTTAATATACACAATGACCAGGCCACCATAGCCATCTGAGGCAATGAATTCAACAGAATCACCACCTACAGGCAAAAGAAATTCCTCCTCATCACTGTTCTAAAAGGGACATCCACCCTGCCTCTTTACCACCATGCAGCTTGTTCCATCTGCCACCCATATACTTCACATATTGGGTCTACTATCTCCTCCCTCATTGGTTCCACCTGCCCATCATCACTCCTTTATTTAGTTTGATTTATCACCTTCCACACTCGTCAGATTTCAGAATCTGCAATCCTCACTTGCCCCCATTTACCACCTTCAAACCCCATCCCTCTCTCCACTTTCTTCCACCTAATCAACTGCCTCCCCTCCTATATAATTATCTCCTCTTTGCCTCCCCTCCTATATAATTATCTCCTATATAATTATCTCCTGAGGCAGGGTCTTGACCCGAACTGCCGACTATCCCTTTGTCTCCACAGGTGCTGCCTGGCCTCCCAACAGTTTACCTTCTTTTTTCCAGAAAATGTTCTTCACATGGAGTGGTTGGAAGCAAATAATAACACTATTATATAGACAAAATAACACTAAAACAAGGACAGAGTCCAGAATGACATGCCTGTGGAAGTACTGAAAAAATATACTACCAACAGGATCGTAGAGTTCTCCAAACTCACTTGAACATCTGTGGGTTCTTCCAGACCAACATCTCCAGAACTGAGACCCTAATTACATTTAGTCAGGTGGTCATTCTCATGCTTGACATCAGATCCTGAAACAGGCACTGTAGTTTGAGATCTGTCACAGACAGAGATCAACAGACAGATAGAGAAAAAAAAATCAAGGATGTGCTTAAAGTATTCTTGGAGGAATTCAACTTCCCCACAGACTCACGGGGATCTCTGACTCATGTTCCTCTACTTTGATCAATCAAAACTTTTATCAACTACCCACCTGCTCTGTTAATTACATCTAAAGAAAGTTTGCAGTTCCCACATTGGCTTCATTAGCCACCTTAGAAAACAATGATGAGTGAAAACATGTCATCTTCAATTCTGAGGAACTATCTGGGAAGATTTTTTTCCAGAGAGGCCAATCTTTTATAGACTTTTACATTTAATTATTAAGCTAAAATGTTATTAAATGAAATTCAACCTATTATCCAAGAATTAATAACTCAATACAGAACCTCCAGTGGGAGGGAGTAAAGACCATTAAATTTGCATTTCACAAAACACCTGACATGTATTTTGATTGAAACGTCCTCTTGTTTTTAAGCAAACGGTTAATAATCTCCTTAAGTGCATACATTGGTAACCAATTCTGACATATGAGCTAAACCATCTAAAGTGTTCCATACAGGTTTTACTAATTATAAAATGACAGCGAACAACTTGTTAGTACACCCATGACTTCCGAAAACAACGGAAATGGATTTAATGTTTTAGCCAATTACCAATAGCCACTGGTCAGTGCAAAAAAAGCTAAGGTCCAATATTTTCCCTGCAGTGGCTGGTTAGGACTGTGACCTGAAGGTGAACCAGAGTGCGGTTAGGATAAAGATTCCCATTATAATCTGCTACGCCATCTACTGACGACTGATGGAAGTGTTTTTTTAAACCAAGTTTATGGCTTGGAGAGAGGTATTATTTTCAGCTTGTCTGAGGGCATCTTGGTATATTGCATCGGTTCCAACGGTAGCGGAGAATGCACACTTAACTCCTACAGTGGAACAAAACAAAAGTCATGAAACTGAACACTTTAAACTTGGAGTTTCCTTTTCACCCAATTCACACGAAAAATAAGAAGCTGTTCGACGTCCTCAGCTCGATGCTGAAAGTGAAGTGCGAGCTGCCCTCGCTTGTTCTGCAGACTGTGTGTCTTGCCTCTGAAGGTCTCGGCGTTGAACTGATGAGAGCAGAGCCCCGAATCTTGATGCCTGGGTTCTGACACGCCCAGTTTGAGAGTTACCGAGTTACGGTGGACAATGCAAACCAGGACTGTTTTGAAAGATTCGAGCAAACTCGGGAGCGGAGGGGCGTTTCGACAAAATCCGAATATCAGCGAAGTATTTAGAAACCCTGATCTTCACACTTGGCAGATGATAAGGGCGAGTTACGTTTTTGTTGAAGACGGCACTTGGGTGTTCCAACACACCGCAGTGGTTGTTCTGTTAGAGCGATGATAATGCATTGGGTCGGCTGGAAATTAATAAGTAGTTATGGCGGGTTTAAAACCTGCGTGTGTTGCTCGTAAGCTACAGCTTGTGAAAACCGGTCCCAGGATATCTTGGAAAGTGAGTGACAATTATGTGGCAGTTGTGTCCGTGGCCTGAATTGATACAATTAGTGATGGAGAGTGGAGATTAATCATTGATTAAAGAGAACCGAGTACTTTATAAGGCGATAGCCAGCAGTGAAGATGCATGAGATATGCAAGTCGTGCTCTTTATTTGGTAGAAGTCACGCATTCATTTAAACGTTGAAACTCGTGTCCGTGCTAACCATACACAGTCTGTTATTTCCTCCGTTTTAAATGCCACATTAGACATGCCCCCAAATCCTGACTATTAAAGGAATAGACCGGTTTGATTCCGCTGGTAGGTTAACTCCTGAATCACCACTTTCACATTTAACAACGGTTTAGTTAGTTATCCGAATATAATAAGGAAAAAACCAAATTGTAACCGTACATTAAAATATATCCCGGTACTTGATCTCGCCCAGGAGGGCGGGTAAGTTTTATCTCCCGTACTCCCTCCCTCCACTTTTATCACTAATCCAAACACATTCCAGGCTTCCTCCACTTGACTGACAGTAGCAGCAGGTCTTGTCCAAAGGGATCTGTTACTCTTTCCCAAAGATGATTTCATCCACGAGGAATTGTATACCCATAAGAAACTTTGAACTACAAAAAAAATACACGAACACCGTGAAGAACTCCTGGAAAATTGGGAAGTGTAATATTGCAGCCTCTTGGGGGTGGGGGTAAAGAAAACTAAACTGCAAATCCAAAGTGCAAATCAACTTTTCTCCCTCGTTGTCTCCCGCGGAAAAGCAGCCTTGCCGTAGATAGAGAACATCCATGTTAAACATTAGCGGAGCAGAATCCAGTCAGTCAGATACCTCACTGACAGAACAAATACGCTTCAGCTCTTTATGTTAAACTGGCCGCCGAAATCCTGGCTAACTGCGCTGCATTCTTTAGTATTGCGTTTTAATTCTTATATTAAGATGGAAAGCGTTATTTTTTTTAAAAAAAAATAAATGAACCGGAAAGTGTTAGAAATGCCCTCCCTTACCTGAGCAAGAAGAAAAGCCAGCGTTAGTTGAGTTTTGTGCTCCATGTCTGCCGACTATAAGGTCCTGCAGGTTTCATTCATGCGCTGGATACCACAGTGCATATTTTTATATAGAGCTCAGCTTGAGGCTGGCTTGACACCCAGCCAACTTCCCAAATAGATCTGCAGCATCATCACTAAAGCGCTGGGCGGCTACTTGAGACTACAACCAATGGTTTTTCAGAGAATCCCTACAATAGCACCAGGCTATGAATTTGGACTCGGGGATATATTAACACACTTGCCACTGAAGAATTGCGGATCCTGCCTCGCATATGCAATTCCCACACTTTAAGTAATGCAACTCGGTCTGCCCACCCCCGGAATTGGGATGGCAGTTTACCTCGCTGGCTACCGCTTTTTCTTTTTATTAACGAGTGTAACTGATACGCCGGTAGTCGTCCCTCATAAAAACAAACCTTACAAAAGCAAACTTCTAATCTGTAGTCGCGACAAAATCACGGGGAATAATCAGAGCTAAGGCAACATTCGAAAAGGCAAAACGAATAATTAACTGCCTGATCGATAAAAAAATTTCACTTAAAAAAAATTTAAGTATTTGGCAAGAGCGGAACCGTTAGTCCATCATGCCTGTCCCACCACACAATGGGTGGAGCACCACCCCAATTCATGGCCTGGGAAAGACCACATAAAAGCACTGGGGAAACGGGGGGGGGGGGGGTCAGTAAAAGAGAACTCTTCGCCCACCACCTCCAGCACCCAGCAGTAGATCGCATGAACCTACATCTATGCTAGTCCTTTCCTCCCGTGTGATCCAAATCCATTTGGGAACCAGTCCATCTTGTGGTTGATGTCTAACAAAGAACCGGCATCTCTCTCAACTTCTGGTGATGTGTTCCAAGTTCTCCCCATACACCTGCAACAGAAAATGTAGGGAATAATTATACAGGAACAGCCTGGACACTAAACTTAACCATGGTTAGGATGATGAGTTTTGTTGTGGGAAATATCGACGTATTGTACCCCTTGGTAACGCGGAAAACGTTATTGGCTCTATACTTGCTTCCTAGGATACAATTAAGTATGCAGATCCTTTTCTCATTTTCAGTTACATCCTTGAAAGGTGTGGGTAGAGGTCAATGACAAGAGTGGCTGGACATTGATAGTAGCAACTGGGGCTCAAGTATAGCTGAACCTAGATTGCAAATTGGAAAGCAGGAAATTGAGGAGTCAGCTGCTATAGTCACCATTTAAGAGCATCAGACACTGTAAATACAAAAATGGAGATCTTTAGCACCTGCTTTTTTAGATATTAGGGTGCAAATAGGAGATCAAATTGCTGTTTGATACATATATGTGCATTCCTGTAAGTGTGCTGTTAATGCCCATCAGAAGTATGGAGAAGGACATATTAGGATAGTGTGCCATGCTGAGTTAATATCAGCACTGCCTCTTTGGAGCTCCATACTAAAATCTATACTTTTCCTAAGCAACACTGTACCTACAGAAATATCAACAGTGCAAGTTAAAGGGATCGTCCAGATTTTGCAGATAAGTTACTGGTTAATATTGTCCAGGTACAATACCTCAATTGTTTATTGTTTTTCATCTTTGTTTCAAATTGCAAAACCTGGAAGGATTTTTGCTCTTGTTAATATTTTGGAACCAATCTGTTCCTACCAGTGACACACACACACACACACACACACACACACACACACACACACAGACACACACACACACACACACACACACACACACACACACAGAATGCTGAAGGAGATTAGCAGGTCAAACAACATGGATGGAGGGGAATAAACAGTTGACCATTTCCTGCAGCTGCAGTCTCTCCTGTGTTCCTACTAGTTAGTGTTCATTTGTAAGTGTTCCTTGCATGAGCACACAAAATGAGCATCATGTATACATACAAAGGGTCTCAGCCCAAAATGTCAACTGCTTGTTCCCTTCCTTAGATACTGTTTGATGTGCAGAGTTTCTCTGTCATTTTGTGTATGTTAAGCATTATGAGTGCTCAGATACTTGCAGAGGCAGAAGGAATGGGAGAATGCAGGAAATATTTCCTCCAATAGCTCTTGGAGAGCAATTTCCCATTTGAATCACAACAAGGAAGAGTTTACTTCATTGAGTAACTGCTTACTAAAACATTCTACTGTATTTCTCTATTGTCCTGGAAATGACTGCAAGAAAATGTACTTAGAAAATTAATTTACTCTGGCTTTGATTCCTCCTGCTTTGGCCATAAACGCAATCTCATATCAGCCCATGGACCATATAGCTGCTTAATGTCAAAATGATTCTATAAATGTTTCTGTCTTTTCAGGTTGGAGAGATCTGCTATAACTTGCAGCTTGCTGCCCATTGTTATGTAAGAGAGTGCACTAAAGCTCTGTATCGTCAGAAGATAATTACATTTCTTTCCTTCCTGTCAGAGAGAACATGTGGATTTCATGGGACTGCAGTCTTGTCCAGGCTGTGGAGTGGAATTGAGTGCAAACACATCACTTTGCATGAGCCATATTACAATACCGGAATTGAGAGGTATTTTACTCCTTCAAAGTCCACCAGCAGTTTGACTAAAGACAGTAAATCAAACAGGTCAGTGCCTGGTATCCTAGCAACAGCATACTGCTTTTGTTCTGAGTCAGTTTGCAGTGCCATCTGCAGTTGAGCCAAAGGGTGGTTAGTAGGTGACAAGGTCTATTTACTGACAGAATGGCTTGTAATTCAGGTGTGCGATTCCCACACACAAGTTTACGACATACACAAAATTTGGTGCAGAATGTAAAAACAACTCATCCATTGCCTAGATTGCCTGGCAGCATCCTGGAGTGCACAGCACTGAGGTTGCCAAGATTCATGAATGATGCGCTGCATGCTGAACAATATCAACATCAAGAGAAGAAACTGCTTGCCACCAGGATTATAAAAGCAAATAGGTTATGCTGGACTACACACAAGGCTAATTCAGCTTCTGCTCAGGTCTGCATACATTTACAGTCACTACAATACCGAAGCAATGGGATAACACTGGAGAAATTGTCAAGGAAATATATGAGGATGTTCCCAAGAGTGAAACATTTGAATGATAAAAAAAATTGATCATTTGGATAAACTAAGCTTTTATTTGGAACGGAGAAGGCTAAGGTGAGACTTAATGAAATGTAAGAATGGATATAGATTGAGTTTATCAGGAAGAACAGATCTACTCCCCTAATCAGAGAGGTCAAAATATCGAAGGTTATCGCTTTAAAATAATTTGTAGAAGAGGTAGCGAGGGGGATCAGAAAACATTTTTCTCACCAAGAGGGTGAAAATGAGTATGGAACCAAATTGTCTTAAGTGTGTTAAGATCAGAAATGCTGATCATATTTGAGAAGTACATGTACTTATAGTATATGTACTTGAAGAGCTGTCATCTATGGTTATTTTATTGAGATACAGCACAGAGTAGGTAGTTCTGGCTCTTCAGGCCATGCCACCCAGCAATCCCTGTTTTAACCCTGGTCTATTTACGGGACAATTTACAATGACCTACTAACCAACCAACAGCTATGCCTTTGGACTATGGGAGCAGACTGCAGCACCCAGAGGAAACCCGTGAGGTCACTGGGAGAATGTACGATCTCCATACAGGAATTGAACCCAGTGAAGTGTTGTGTTAACCACAATATTACCATGCCATCGACCTAGTGTAGACTATGTAGTTCTTCTAGTGATTAGAATGCACTCAATAACTGAAGAATCTTCTTGTAAAGTTTTGATGATTTTCTGAATTCTATGTGGCAAGTTGTTATTGAGCAGGAAGTGTGTTTCCTTAGTCAATACCCATCGTGCCACAATGCACAAATTAAAGCCACCACAAGATAAACCTACATAACCAAATGTGTTAACAGAAAATATTTCAGCATAAATTAATTATCTTTGTACATTCCTTAGCCCTGGCTTTTGGGTGCCTTTGCAATTGCTGTTAAAAATGGGACACTAACATAATGGTAACATGATACAGTAGATTAACATTCATGATTTCCAGACCATTCATCCAATGAAGTGAGTTTGAACTGCATCATAACAGATAAAATTGAAGCAATTTTCTAATGTATTATTAAGGGTTAAGCTGAAACTACTTACCTTATTTGCCATGCCTACCTAGTCTGACATACGTATATGACTCCAGAGCCACAATGTTGTGTTATTTAGTTAGTTAGTTATTAATTAATTTGTTCATTCAGAGACACAGTGCAAAGCAAGCCCTTTTGACCATTTGAGTCACGCCATCCCAGCAGTCCCTGATTCAACCATAGCTTAATCGCAGGACAATTTACAATGATGTTTCAGCCACATGAAAGAATTTTAAAAATTATTGCTTGAAAGACCAAGTGTACCTGGATTGGAGGACGTACCTCATGAGAACAGGTTGAATGTACTTGGCCTTTTCTCCTTGGAGTGACAGAGGATGAGAGGTGATCTGATAGAGCTGTACAAGATGATGAGGATCACTGATCATGTGTATAGCCAGAGGCTGTTTCCCAGGGCTGAAAATTCTAGGCAGTTTCTAGGGTAGGTTACATGGTCAGTACAACATAGTGGGCTGAAGGGCCTGTAATGTGCTGTAAACTTTTATGTTCTATATCTGGTGATGGGTTCCTCACTTTCAGCACAGAAGCTCACACATTCTCCAGAGTTTGAATATCAACAGGTCTGGGTCTAGAATACCTGTTTTCAAAGAGGAGTATCTAAGAATGTACAATTGGAATGACAAGCAGCAAGATGAATCACAAATATATAATCTTGAGAAAGAGCAATGATTTATATGCTGTGTATAATGACACATGTGTAGAGTGGAACCTGAGCAATGCCAATATTTGGAAACCCTTACATGACTTCAGTAAAAGTTATTCACCTAATGGACAGTATTCTCCTGGGACAGGAATGCAAGAAAGTCTCTCTCTCTCTCTCTCTCTCTCTCTCTCTCTCTCTCTCTCTCTCTCTCTCTCTCTCTCTCTCTCTCTCTCTCTCTCTCTCTCTCTCTCTCTCCCTCTCCCTCTCCCTCTCCCTCTCCCTCTCCCTCTCCCTCTCCCTCTCCCTCTCCCTCTCCCTCTCCCTCTCCCTCTCCCTCTCCCTCTCCCTCCCCCCTCTCCCCCCTCTCCCCCCTCCCCCCCTCCCCCCCTCTCCCTCCCTCCCTCCCTCCCTCCCTCCCTCTCTCCCTCTCTCTCTCTCTCTCTCTCTCTCTCTCTCTCTCTCTCTCTCTCTCTCTCTCTCTCTCTCTCTCTCTCCCTCCCTCCCTCCCTCCCTCTCTCTCTCTCTCTCCCTCTCTCCCTCTCTCTCTCTCTCTCTCTCTCTCCCTCTCTCCCTCTCTCCCTCTCTCTCTCTCTCTCTCATGAGCTCCTGCAACTGAAGTATGGGTCACCTTGCATTGCAAGAGTCTGGGAAGCATGTGCTGTCTTCACTTGGATTATATAGATGTCCTGAAAAATCAATAACTGCAGATACTGGAAATCTGAAATTAAAATAGAAAATGTTTTTTTCAATGACAAAAGAATGATAGGGGTTTAATGAAAAAGGTTGCATCTATTTTAAAGGAACTGATAACAAGTAACTTAGGCAAAGGCAACATGGATTTAAGAATGGGAAATTTTTGACAGCTCTGCTGGAGTTTCTTCAGGATGATGATGGAGAATCAGTGGTATATTTGGATTTTAGGAAGACTGCTGATAAATTATAACAGGTTCGTGTGAAAGGTTAAAGCACATGAGATTTGAGGTAATATATTGGCATAACATAAATTGGTTAACAAGCAGGAAGCTTGACATAGACATAAATAGATCTTTTTCTGAGGTGACAGTAACTTGGAGATTACTGCAGGGATCGGTGTTTGTGCATTAGATACAATAATGTATATCAAAAATTGAGATGAGGGAATTAAATACAATATTTGCAAATTTGCTGATGAACAATTCTGAATAAGATTATGAGTTCTGAGGAGAATGCACAGAGGTTTCAATGGGCAAAGACATGACTGATGCAGTAATTTGTGAATTAATGTGAAGTTATGTACTTTGGAATGAGAAAACAGAAAGCCGGCATATTATGTAAATGGTGATAAATTGGAAAAGGTAAATTTATAAAGGGAACTGATGTTCTTGTACACCATTCAGTGAGATCAAATATGCAGTGTAACAAGAAATTACAAAGGTTACTGAAATGTTGCTCATCATTGCAGGAAGTTTTGAGCAAAAGAGTAGCAATGTCTTATAACAATTATACAGGGACTTGTTTAAACCACACGTGAGGTACTGTGTGCTGTTTTGGTGTGTGTGCGCATGCGCCCTTAAATCCTGGGGTTGGGGCTTTTTGCACCGATCTTTTTGATGATTGCTTTTTGATCATCGTCTCACAGTTTTTTTTACAAGGCACAGATGGAGATCATGCAAGGGAGCCGGCCAGATTCGAACTCGGGACCTCTATGCCACCAAAGGCATCAGCGCTTTTGGTGTCCTTACCCAATAAAGGAAATACATATCACTGTGGAAAATCAACAAGGTTATCCAGACTGGTCCCTAAGAGATCCGAGGATAAATTGGAAAATCTAAGTCTGTATTCACAAATGTTTAGCTGAATGGGGGAAGATCTCATTGAAGCTACAAAACACTCCTGAGCCCGGACAGCCGAGTTGCAGGAAGTTGTCTCCTCTGGCTCGGATAAAGGATCCAGATACCGTCTGTCCTCTCCATCTACCCCATTAAGGCCACCATTGCAGCATCCAAATGTTTTATAGCCCTTTATTTCCTATGTCACTGTACTGCTGATTGTTTCCAAGGTAGATTATTTCCTAAATGACTGTCAGTTCCTATTCCAGCCATCAAGCACCTTGTCATTTCAGACGGACAAACCTACTATAGCATGAGCTGGCAATTAACAGTTTGCAGCTTCCTGCTGATGTGGGAAGCCAATCAATTGTGTTGTTCACATTGGCTGCATGCAGAAATCATCATAATGAGCAGGCAGCTTAATGTTGGCATGTTGCCTGCTTTACCATTAACCGGTGTAGGTTAATCATGTTTTACAAACCCTGTACCCATTTTTAAGGGTGATCCAGTTAATTTTTATTTCAAAAATAATCTAGTCATAAAGGAAATATTAAAAAGATGACATGGTTTTCTTTACATTAATGTCTGTAGTACATTTAAGGTATTTATATATTTGATGCATTGAGCACCATTGCTACTCATGTGGCTTCCTGGAACAATATAGACATTGAGAGGCTTCTACATAGGCTAGAGCCTTTCAAAGTCCAATGGCAGAAGGCAGTTAGACTGCAGTCCTACCCACAAAGCCTTTGCATTGGCTGCTCTAAGCTTCTGTACAACCCTTAGTACAAACTCCTGCAGACGCCAATGTTCTCTCATAGACTAGAAGACTAACAAGTTTTGAATAGAATCTATTCAGAAATAGACTAAAGTGCAACTTTCAGAGAGTTGCTAATCATCCAGCAGCTTTTGATGTCTCTCTCAGTGTATGTATTTCCATAAGAAGACCCCATGGCTCAGAGAGTCCTGTTACACAACTTTTCATATTGAACCTCAACAAGAATCCTTGTGTCCTATTCCAGACCTTCTTTGCAAGTGCACAGTTCACAGACAGAGAGACATTTGTCTCATTCTTAGAGGAGCTGTCATTACAGATTAGTGTTTAAGAGCGTGCAATCAAGGTGAAGCATCTATAATTTTCACAGTAATTGAATTCAAGGAAACATAATTTGTACCTAACAAACTTCTGTGAAGATATATGTTACAGAAGTTAGAAGGAGAAACCAACAATTATTTGCTTCCCGTTGCACCTGAAAATCTGGTCAATATGCTGAAAGATCTCCAAACTGAAGGAAACATGCATGAAATTTGGCAAACACCCACTTAGTCTGGTAGAGATTCATACAAATAGAAGGTTTTATAGGGCGGCTATGAAAGATCAAGATGTGAGTGCATTGCAGATAGATCTGTAGGCCCTAAGTTACAAGATGAGCTTCAAAAATTTATTACTGGGTTGTGCACAAAGTAGGCAAAATTTCAGAAGTATAATATTGACATTTATTAACAGAAATATTTTACAGCAGTCAGCAATACATTAATGTGTGTGGGAGAAACAGATCTAACTTTAGAAAGACATCTTATTCTTTGTTCAAACAGTTTTTTTTTCTGTTAATAGTGTTGCCACTTCAGGTCTGGACCATCCTCTGTAAGCACTCAGCCATAAGCTATCATTCTCCGGTTTGGCCTGAGAAGCAGGGAGCCAGCATTTGGCTCTGATGGGTCAGAGCTGAGCTGCCTCACTCCTTTTCACAGCACAGGGTGAAGGAAAGTCCCAACCCTCTGCCTGATCCAGGGGCTCACTGGTGGGCAAGCAGACTGCCCTGGGTACTCCATCACACCCACCCATATATCCTGTCCTCTAAGTGTCACTAACCCCAACGTAAGCCCAGATGCATGATCCCTTCACATGCTTCCCCAAAGTGCGGCTGTAAATATTACTCAATCTCTATATCCATCTTTCTCCTTTCTGTCATTCCCCTTTCCAGACCTAAAATCTGGAATACTGAGAATTGGATTAAGATACAGTGAGAATGAGAGAAAGAGAGGGAGAGGGTCAATGATTGGAGTGATACCCAGCACCATTGACACGGGCCAAAATTGTAGTACAGGGTTAAAACTGAACAATCTGCAATGTCTATGAGATTGCAGATTGGACAGGACCTTAATGTTTTTTTTTAAATTATGTAATTTAATACATCTAGTTTATGTGGTTTCAGGTACCAAGCAATTCAAGTCTTGAAGATCTATATCTTTCTAGTGTAAAGGTCAGAAAGGCTCAATCTACCTCAATCCTCAGAAGACATTCAACTGCATTCTAATTAAAAATATTCCATATAGGCACACAGAGTAAGGGAACTTGCTTTCAGATAGTGGTTTATGAACTCAGTCAGATACATTTCAAAGTTTCAAGTGTAATTAATTACTGTGAAATGTGCTGTGCCTGTTATATAGGAAAAGTTATCAGCCAATTTTTTTGAAGCAGGTGATCTTAATCTGTTATTGGGAACGCGGGTTGTATAAGAAACATAATAATGCTAGAAAACCAGCATTTCACTCATGAAGGCTAACCTGCCAATCCTGTCATAGAGTCCTTAAGAGCCACTAAAACCTACAAAGACTCAAGTAAATAGTCACAGAGGCACAAATAACTTTTCACTGTACCTTAGTATCTATTTAATTAATTTCTAGAGTAGGGCTCAAAAACAGATCAAGAATTATTGAGTTTTGAGGGCAAAGGACTACAAACATCCTCTACAAGGCTCTGACCTGTCTAGGGTGTTGATCTGACAGTTTTGCCACAGAATCATGAAATTGTAGGCTCAAGTCTCATTCTACAGTCCAGCGAAAATCTCACCGACTCTTCAGTCTAGTTTATTGCTGGAGCCATTTTTTTTCTTTTAAACCATTAATCAAATTCTTTGATTGTCCTCATTGGTAGAATTAAGATGTCTTATGGTAACATTTTGTAGAACAGCAAAGTTCTGCCCAATTTCCTAGCTATCAACATCACCAAAGATCAGCATAAGGAAATGTCATCTTTCTAAATGATGGTGCATCCCTACTCCAGTTTTTCATTCTCGTCATCTTATCTAGCCATTGTAGTATTTTTACTTGTGGGCTTTATTTCATGCACAAATTATTTTCCATAATTTGCAAATTACAATAGTAGTTACAGTATATTTCAAAGGTACTGAATTTTCTGAATTTTTTTTAATGTCTTGAGGATATGAAAAGTGTTTGATAAATCTAAATCAAACACAAATGTACAGTAAAATCTAATGAAGAAACCTCATTCTTAATAAAAAAATAAGCAAACCATGCAACTGTACTTTGCACTCAGGCAATGCCGCCCTCTGGTGCATGACATGTTTTTTGCCCCTGATGTGACTAAATCAAGAGTTCCCAATCTTTTTTATACCATTGACCAATTCCTTTAAGCAAGTGGTCAGTGAACCACAACCTGCCCTAATCAGAGTAATTTCAATTGATGCAAATTGACATGCCCACCAGAGAAAAGTTGCAAAACTGTTTACAGACAAACTGATGGCATAGATGGTAACCTACATAAAATCTACTAAAGGCAAAAAACGCTGGAAGCACAACATGAGTTTGTTGACATCAATGAGGACAAGAGATGTTTGAGTCCTGAAGAATGATCTCAATCTGAAATGTTGACTGTATGATCATCTCCATGTATGCTACCCTCTCAGAGCAGGCAGGAGTTTGGAGTTGAGAGGGAAATGGATCAGCCATGATGAAATGGCAGAGCAGACTTGATGGGCCAAATTGCCTAATTCTGCTTCTGTATGTAATAGTCTTATGGTCTCTATAGATGCTGCCCAAACTGCTGAGTTCCTCCAGCAAATCGTATGTGTTGCTTTGGATTTCTGCAGAATTTGTTGTGTTTATTATTAATAAATGTTTGATGTTTTGAGTGTAGTTTCCTGCTCAAGTACAGTACATAAATAATGAACAGTGAACACTTTAATAGTATCAGTGCATTGAGCAAAGACACTGGAAGCAACAGAGGAGCTAAGATAAAACACAAGAGAAACAGCACCTTATATTCCATCCTGGTCATCTACAACCTAGCTCACGAACATTGAATTCTCCAACTTCTGATATATTGCTTCTACTTTGCCCATTTTCTCTCTGCTCCCTGGCCCCTAATCAGTCTTCCCCTTTTCTCCACCCATCAACACACTCCTCCCCCGGCTTCCCATCCATGCTATGTCCGTTTGCCCGCTCTACTTTATTCCATGTTCTTTGTTTCTATCATATTTCATTACCTTCCGTCCTTCGTCACTTTCACTTATCAAGTCCAGCTTCAGGCTACATTTCCTTTCTCCCGTCCCTCATTTCCCTATCATATACCCCCTCCTCCCCATGTGTATTCACCCATCATCTGCCAGTTATTGCTCTGCCCCTTCCCTCCACCTTTTTATACTGTCTACCTCCCTCTATCTCTCAATCCAGGTGTAGGGTCTTGATCCAAACCATCTACTGCCTACTTCTCTCTATAGTCACTGCATGACCTGCTGAGTTCCTCATGCTTTTTGTGTATTGTCCCAGATTCCAGCATTTGTAGTGTCTTGTGTCCCCAAGACTAAACCTGCTGGAAACACACTACTGGCCAAGCAGTAACTGTGGAGATAAAATGTTAACATATACAGATTGTGAATGCTTCACTAAAACAGGACAACATGAGTATGAAATGGTCCAGAAAACACTCCAAAGAAAAATGGGAATTGTTTGCATGGAACTAAAATCATCAAAACTAATACAAGAAACTGATAAGAGTAAGCACAGATTGAATGGATAGTTATGATAGCAGAAGAAAAAGATACAAAGGCCTTTAAATTGGCTTGCCTGCAACCCAGTTAAATCTGGAAAGATTGGCAAATTAGGGCAAGATCTATTGCCCAGAAAAGAAACAAAATGAGGAGAGTAATCAACCCACTGAGCTGGCTCTGCCAGTTTAATAGCCATAACAACTATCTTTCTCTCGCAAATCTAATCTTCTTCATCCTTCTCCATATTTAAAACCATTACTTTGATGTAAGTATTAGTTTCCATTTTAAGCACATCAGCATTTTTATGGATTCACTTTTAACTAGGCTAATTTTAAGATTATGTTGTGAATTTCCTTACTGGGGAGAAAGTCTTTATGTGCTTGACAATTCTCTTTAATATTTTAAAAGTCCTCCTTTTGAATTATTTTAAGCATCCCAATCAGATCACTTTCAGTTTTATCTTTGAATAATCAATCCCCAATTTACTCTCTATCATCGCTGTGAGCTAACTTGTGAGGCTTATTTGAATTTTTAAACTATTTCTAATATTGCCCAGATAATTATTGTTGAAGTTAGAACATAATAACTAGGAGCATTAGTAGACCTTTTGGCTCATTGAGCCTGCTCTACGATTCAATCAGATAATGGCTGCTCTGGCCAAGGTCTCAGCTCCACCTACCTGCCTTTTTTCTAAAACCTTTAATTCCCCTATTATTCAAAGATCTAACCAACTTTGTCTTAAATAATTAAATGAAGTAGCCTTGACTGCTTACATGGACAGAAAAAATACCACAGATATACTACTCTCTGGGAAAAGCAGTTTCTCCTCATCTCTGTCCTAAATCTACTCCCCCGAATGATAGGCTAGTTCTAGTTCTAGTCTCACCTACCAATGGAAACAACTTTTTTGCGTCTGTGTCATCAACCCCTTCCATAATTTTATATGATTCTACAAGACTCCCTCATATTCTTATGAATTCCAGCAAGCAAAATTGCAGACGATTCAATCTCTCTACATAGACTAACCCCCTTATCTCTGGAATCAACTTGGTGAACCTCCTCTACACTACCTTCAAAGACGGTATATCTTTCCTCAAGTAAAGAGACCAGACTGCACTCCAGGTGCAACCTCACCCATGCCCTGCATAGTTGCCATTTAACCTCCCTGCTTTTATATTCAATACCTCTGGCAATGAAGGTCAACATTCCTTTTGGCTTCTTGATATCCTGTTCCACCTACAAACTGACCTATTGTGAATGATGCACAAACACTCCCATGTCACTCTGCGCAACAACTTGCTGCAACCTTTCACCATTTAAATAATAATCTGATCTTACATGCTTCCTTTCAAAGTGGATAACCTTACATTTACTGACATTGTAATCAATCTACCAGACCCTTGCCCAATTACTTAAGCTATCTACAGTTTATCTCTCTGCAGACTCTCCACATCCTCTACTAAGTTTGCTGATGACATATAATTTATCCCAACTCTCTGCCTTCTATTAGAAAATGTATCATCTAACCATGGTACTACATTATCCCCTAACTCCAAATATCATTCTTATATAGTACCTTATTGAACACTTGGAAATCCAAGTATTCAACATTCATGTGTTCCTCTCTGTCCACTGCTTTCAAATACTCCAGAAAGTTGGTCAACCAGGACTTGCCCTTCATGATTCCATGCTGTATCTCCCTGATGAAACCACTTCTATCCAGATCTCTCACTATTTCTTCTTTAATGATAGCTTAAAGCATTTTTCCTGACTACTGACTTTAAACTAAAGGGCTGTGTTTTGTCTGTATCCTTTTTCACAATGGCATGACATTCAGCCTTCCAGTCTGCTGGGGTCTCCCCAAAATCCAGAGTGATTTGCTAAATTATCACAAGCTTCCTTTTATTTATTTCTGTTCTCAAGAATGCATTCCACAGCACCAGGGGGCTTGTCTATCTTTAAACCTACAATTTGCTAATGACTACCTCTTCAGTAACAATGATTATATTGCAGTCCTCTGCTTCCATCATATTCATAACATTTTTCTTTAGTATATTAGATGTGTCGTCCATTAGAAGACCTACAACACAATACAGGCCCTTCAGCCCACAAAACTGTACTGAACATTTCCTTACCTTAGAAATTACCTAGGGTTACCCATAGCCCTCTATTTTTCTAAGCTGCATGTACCTATCCAGGAGTCTCTTAAAAGAAGCTATTGTATCTGCCTCCCCCACTGTCACTGGCAGCCCATTCCACGCACTCACCACTCTCTGCATAAAAAACTTACCCCTGACGTCTCCACTGTACCTACTTATAAGCACCTTAAAACCCTGCCCTCTTGTGCTAGCCATTTCAGCCCTGGGAAAAAGCCTCTGACTATCCATACAATCAATGTCTCTCATCATCTTATACACCTCTATCAGGTCACCTCTCATCCTCTGTCGTTCCAAGGAAAAAAGGCTGAGTTCACTCAACCTATTCTCATAAGGCATGCTACCCAATCGAGGCAACATCCTTGTAAAACTCCTCTGCACCCTTTCTATGGTTTCCACATCCTTCCTGTAGTGAGGTGACCAGAACTGAGCACAGTACCCCAAGAGGGATCTGACCAGGGTCCTATACAGCTGCAACATTACCTCTCAGTCCTAAACTCATTCCCACGATTGATGAAGGCCAATGCACCGTATGCTTTCTTAACCACAGAGTCAAACTGCGTAGCAGCTTTGAGTGTCCTATGGACTTGGACCACAAGATCCCTCTGATCCTCCACACTGCCAAGAGTCTTACCATTATTGCTATATTCTGCCATCATATTTGACCTACCAAAATCAACCACTTCACACTTATCTGAGTTGAACTCCATCTGGCACTTCTCAGTTCCATCCTATCAATGTCCAGTTGTAACCTCTGACAGCCCTCCACACTATCCACAACACCCCCAACCTTTGTGTCATCAACAAATTTACTAACTCATCCCACCACTTCCTCATCCAGGTCATTTATAAAAAATCACAAAGAGTAGGGGTCCCAGAACAGACCCCTGAGGCACACCACTGGTCACCGGCCTCCATGCAGAATATGACCTGTCTACACCAGTCTTTGCCTTCTGTGGGCAAGCCAGTTCTGGATCCAAAAAGCAAGGTCCCCTTGGATCACATGCCTCCTTACTTTCTCAATAAACCAGTAAGCCTTGCATGGGGTACCTTATCAAATGTCTTGCTGAAATACATATACACTACATCTACTGCTCTGCCCTCATCAATGTGTTTAGTCACATCCTCAGAAAATTCAATCAGGCTCAGAAGGCCCTGCCCTTGACAAAGCCATGCTGACTATTCCTAGTCATATTATGCCTCTCCGAATGTTCATAAAT
This sequence comes from Hypanus sabinus, assembly GCF_030144855.1. Classification (NCBI taxonomy): domain Eukaryota; kingdom Metazoa; phylum Chordata; class Chondrichthyes; order Myliobatiformes; family Dasyatidae; genus Hypanus; species Hypanus sabinus. The sequence continues at coordinate 58,531,064 of NC_082722.1, read as the reverse complement.
CCTGCCTCTCAGGATCTTCTCCATCAACTTACCAACCACTGAAGTAAGACTCACTGGTCTATAATTTCCTGGGCTATTTTTACTCCCTTTCTTGAATAACGTAACAATATCTGTAACCCTTCAATCCTCCGGAACCTCTCCCATCCCCATTGATAATGCAAAGATCATTGCTAGAAGCTCAGCAATCTCCTCCCTTGCCTCCCACAGTAGCCTGGTGTACCTCTCGTCCTGTCCCAGTGACTTATCCAACTTGATGCTTCCCAGAAGCTCCAGCACATCCTCTTTCTTAATATCTACATGTTCAAGCTTTTCAGTCCACTGTAAGTCATCCCTACAATCACCAAGATCCTTCTCCATTGTGAATACTGAAGCAAAGTACAAAGTAAATACCTCCGCCATCTTCTCCAGTTCCATACACACTTTCCCACTGTCACACTTGATTGGTCCTATTCTCTCACATTTAATCCTCTTGCTCGTCACATACTTGTAGAATGCCTTGGGATTTTCCTTAATCTTGTCTACCAAGGTCTTCTCAAGGCACCTTCTGGCTCTCCTAATTTCTTTCTTAAACTCCTAACTGCTAGCCTTATAATCATCTAAATCGCTATCATTACCTAGTTTTTTAAACCTTTCGTAAGCTCTTCTTTTCTTCTTGACTGGATTTACAACAGCCTTTGTACACCACAGTTCCTGTACCCTACCATCCTTTCCCTGTCTCATTGGAACGTACCTGTGCAGAACTCCAAGCAAATGTCCCCTGAACATATGCCACATTTCTTCTGTACATTTCCCTGTGAACATCTGTTCCCAATTTATGCTTTCAAGTTCCTGCCTGATAGCAGGAGATTAAAATTAATTAGTAATAAGTAACTTCGTTCACATGCCATCCAGGTAGACCAGTAAATACAGTGAATACATCAAGGTAGTGCAAACGGAAGACAAAAGAGTGTGTAGAATGTAATACAACTGTTACAGGTAGACAAATTAAGTGCAAGATCCAATTTGAGGTAAACAGAGAGATAAAGAGGTCATCTTTATTGTACAAGGTATTATTTCAGGAGTCTTATAACAGTGGGACGGTAACTGTTTTTAGCCAGGTACATGTTCTCCAACTGTTATAACTTCTGTCCAATCCAAGGTGGGGTGGGGAAGAGGAGAGAGTTACTGGAATTGTCTGCTTTCCCAAATCAGCAGGAAGTATAGATAGAATCAATGAAGGAAAGTCTGGTTTTCGTGATTGACTGGGCTATACTCACAACCCTCTGCAATTTCTTCTGATCTTGGACAGACACTTAGTTATCCAAGCCATAATGCATCTGAATAAAATGTTTTCCATGGTGCAGCTTTTAAAGTTCCTCCAAGAGGACCACAACCTGTTGTGGTTTGGAGGCTTGCATGCATCAATGATCCAGAGAGCTATGCTGGGTGGAGTCGAATTTACGCTTTGGCTCTTGCTAGAGTCACCCATGCCAAACAGGTCAAAATCTAAAGGTCAGACTAAGGGTAGTCTACTGGTCCTTCAGGTTCAAGGGTTCAGCTCAGGGCTAACAACCCTGATTGGTCAAACAAAACAGTTGCAGAAACAGCAATGAAGAATTTTTCCACATCTGTGTGCAATTGTATGACACAAATGGAGGACCTTCATTGCTGCCCTAAATGCCTGCAGACATAACGGGTAGTAAGTAAGTAATCTATAAAGATTGGTGAGTCAAAGTGGATATGCTGAATTTCTGTAAGACTATAAAACATAGGAGCAGAATTAGGCCATCGAACCTGATCCACCATTCCATCATTGCAGATTTATTATCCCACTCAACCTTATTCTTCTGCCTTTGCCTGTTAACCTTTGATGCCCTTATTAATCAAGACTCTATCAATCTCCACTTTAAATATACCTAATGACCTGATCTCCATTGCAGTTTGTGGCAACAATTCCACAGATTCACAGATTGCCTTTCCTTAGTCTAAGCTTCCTTATCCTTTTGAGGATGTAGAGGTGCAGGTGTGCTTTCTTAGCCGCAGGGTCTAAATGGGACACACATTAGTGTCTCTAGTTTATAGTTACATCAACAATACATACCATAAAGATAAAGATGGGGTATTAATTCCACGTACCATCTATCCACATTAGTTATCATGCAGGTGGTTGCTCTGCATCAAGGGAGACTGTAAAACTTGCACAGTATCTCAAAAGAAACAGAATAAAAAACTAACTGGAGGTATGCTGCAGCATTTGGAAGACGTTGAGTAGTATAGCAAGATATCAGGTTTAGTCTCAGAAAAAGTGAATGTGAAATGCAGATGAAAGGAAGCGAGTACCAAGGAATTACTCCACTGGGCATAAAAATTAAAATGTACAAGCAGAATTAAAATGTTTTTAAGCAAGGTATGTCAGCATTTTCTGAATATAATTGGAAATCCTTGTGTTATAGGGTGGCCTTGGGACAAAAATAATAAATCAATATATGAAATATGCAAAAGCACTTCTGGCTGTCAGTATCTGCATTACCAAACTGCTTCCATTTTCTGGACAATTGGGGAGTCAAAACTGATTTCCAATTAGTCATGATGGTATCAATAGATGAGAGTCCACATGCCCAAATCTGAATTGGTCTCATGTTGCTACTTTTATTATTGTGACTGTGGTCTTCATTTGTCTATAGTTAGCCAAATGGAATGTGTAGTTAAAAGGAAAATATTTTAGTTTGTAACACTTACATTTATAATCCATTATCAAATTCAAAATATGATCTTTACTCAAACATGCCCTATAATTGAGCAATTCCTTTTTGAATATGTATTCACATTTTAACATTCTCTTTATTTGCAGTATCATTTCAGACACTTTAATTCATTCTCACCATGCATGATTGCTCAAATCTATTTCAAATGTCGGGAAAGAAAAATCTTTGTAATTAACAGGCTGCTTTTTTTTCCTTCACTACCAAGCTTTAGGCATTTTAGATGGTTCTGGGGCAATAAATGCATTCAGTTACTACCCCAGTGAGAATATCAGAAATTCCAACAGTCTGCATGTTAAGTTATTCATGTGGTAAGATTAGACACCCATCCAGATATTAGTTGAAATTTACTGTATCAAGTTCACCAATTTGAGGGGCAAATATACTCTCAGGTATGTGACACTTTTTGTCACAGGCAGGAAAGGACAGATGTAAGATGGTACAATGCTACAAGGAAATGCTTTAATTTATTGAAGTAATTCTTCAATTCTAAATATGCATTCTCTAAGCTATTCTGTTGACACTAAGCAAGAAAAGGAAATACAGACATGGACAATGATATCTGACATCCCATAACATTCATGCACCAGTGAAAATTCATAATAAATGAATAATTTCTAAAGTATGGCACAGAGGAAATTGAAACCTGTTTTTCATTTTACAAAAATCCACAGAAAATAATGAACCTCTATGATGGCAAAAGAAAATGCTGCATTGAGTACATGATAAATAGAGATTTCCTTTACTTTTAAAAATAATATATTCTAAGCAGTCTAGCAGTGGTTTAAAACAGCTATCCACAATGTCCCTACATTGTATGAGTATTTGAATGCCTTGTTCAGAACATTCACCTTAATAAGCTTGTTAATATTAGTTTGTAAAGTCATTAATTCAGCAGAGTGAAGTCTTGTGTGAACTGCGTATATTATGTGGCTCCCTATTGTGGATATCTTCAATGTCTGTTTTGTCTGAAACTGTTAAGAAAGCTTATTATAAAATTTTGTTCCTGGTAGGTGATTACTGCTTGCAATGTTAATATTTATTGCCAGTACTTGACTGCCTCAGAACTGAGGATACACCAGAGTCAGCCATTGTGAGAATGGAGTCGCAGACAGGCCAGATCAATTAAAGGGGCAGATTTCTTCCCCGTAAGAAATTAGCAAAACAATTCACTTTTAAGATGCTCCCTTTATCATTACTATTTATTTTTACATTCCGAAGTTATTTAATTACTTTAATTTAAATTCCCCAGCTATCATGATAGGATGTTTTATGTCTCTGAACTAATAGTCCATGCCTCTGATTCCAGGTTCTTCCAATGCTCATGATGAAGTTACCCCATTGCTCAAGGTCCCAGGCCTGAAATAGCTTGGTAAAGGTGAATAACAGGTAAAAGGGAAATAGAGAAAACTGAAATGAGTGGAATCATTATGAGGCACTTAAGTTTCCAAGGGATCATATTCCCCATTGAACTGTTCTTCGCTGTTAAAAATATAAAAAAAAGTACTGCAGATGCAGGAAATCCAAAACAAAATTAGAAAATAGGATCTGAGAGTGAAATATAAACAGATAATGGTTGAAACACACAGCTGGTAAGTCAGCATGAGTGGAAAAGGAAATGGATAAGGTTTCAAACAGGCCGTTCCATTTCTGATGAAGGGTGTTTGACCTGGTGTGATATCTCTGTTTCACACACACTGCTTAGCTGCTAAGTGTTTTCAACATTTCTGTTTATGTTTCCACTTGGGTCCTTTTTCTAATAGATATTGTTTACACCGAAGGAAGAGGAAACAAATTTGGAACTCCTTTTATCCCTCAAATAAACTTTTGTACGGTAAGTCTTTTGAAAACAGGCAGACTGTTGTGGGTTAATTCCTGCTTATGTGCAGCACTAATGTTCAAACAATTACTTTATCCTTGCAGAGAGAAGGAATACATGAAATTCTCTAGAGATAGCTATTAGTTTTGAAGTGAAGCAACTGGCTTTTTGTGCTGTCAAAATGTGTATTTAGAACTGATCAGTTCAGCTTTGTTTGGCCAGTGTCAAATACTTTCACTTTTAGTGTACAGTATATGGATACGCAGTCCTATCCTCAGCATTCATAACAATTTCTACTATGCCTGAGTGTCATGAACGAATGAGGAAAAGGCCTTGCACATGGTATTTAACTCAGTTGTGGAACTAATTAATATTCCAATTGCCTTTGGTTATTAAAAAAGCTGATTTTTTTTATTTACAGAAGCTTGCCACATGAAAAATGATACGACTATAGTTAGACAGCAGTTCAGGATCTCCCATATTCTGTTTTAGTTGTCAGTTTTTATGTTTAGCACATATAAGCTATCAAACAGCATACATTATCCTCACAGCATCTTAGCAAAAATCAGATTTTACATTATTGGAAAAGTTTCTAAAGTTCCACAATCTTCACAGCTTTAAACAATGAATATCTGCCACTTTATGGTTCTACCCTGTATATTTCTGATTCTGCATCGTGAATATGCCAGCAAATGCATCTTTTGAAATACACAAATAAATTTCATTGAAAAAATAATTTTTATCCCCAAGGTATGACATACTATTTATAACATATACTATATAAGCTTGTAAGTCTGAAATCAAAATGTGTAGGTTTTGTTGAAAGATTGGAGTGACTGGGCTTGTATACACTGGAATTTAGAAGGATGAGAGGGGATCTGATTGAAACATATAAGATTATTAAGGGATTGGACATGCTGGAGGCAGGAAGCATGTTCCCGCTGATGGGTGAGTCCAGAACTAGAGGCCACAGTTTAAGAATAAGGGGTAGGCCATTTAGAACAGAGATGCGGAAAAACTTTTTCACCCAAAGAGTGGTGGATATGTGGAATGCTCTGACCCAGAAGGCAGTGGAGGCCAAGTCTCTGGATGCATTCAAGAGAGAGTTAGATAGAGCTCTTATAGATAACGGGGTCAAGGGATATAGGGAGAGGGCAGGAACAGGGTGCTGATTGTGTATGATCAACCATGATCACAGTGAATGGCAGTGCTGGCTAGAAGGGCTGAATGGCCTACTCCTGCATCTACTGTCTAATGTCTATTGTCTATAATATAAAATGCTTCTTACAAACAAGTTAAAGCTGTTATCAATGAGAATACACATAAGATCGTGGAGGAACTCAGCTGGCCAGGTAGCATCTAAGGATAAGAATAAACAGTCAACATTTTGGGCCAAGATCCTTCATCAGGACTCAGATCCAGAAGAATGATCGTGACCCAAAACGTCATCTGTTTATTAATTTCCAAAGATGCTGCCTGGCCTGTTGAGATCCACCAGAATTTAGTGTGTTGCTTTGGATTTCCAGCATCTGCAGATTTTCTTGTATCAATGAGAATAACCTTTCATTGTTTGATGCAAGCAAATGAACACCTGTTGGATTTCATTTGAAATAACATTTTGTCTTTAAATAGCATTTCATAAGAGGAAGTATCTTTGAAATTATGTCACTTAAGAAGTTTTATGGACAAAAAACTTAAGTCGATGAGGTTATTTTTAAGGAGGATCATAAAAGAGGTGGGACAGATAGTGAGGCAATGAAGTTTAGGAAGGAAATTTGAGACCTAAGAGATAGCCACCAAAAACAGAGCAATGAAAACTGGGGATGACTAAGAGTGAGAATTGGAAGAGTGTGAAAGTTTTAGGACTTCTCAGAATCAAAGGAGGTTACAGAGTAAGAGTAACAGAAATCAAGGGATTTGAAGGCAAGGAGGAGAATTTTAAACTCAAGTTGTGTGGGTCAGGGTGTACAGAGGTGACAGTTGAAATTCAGCTTTATTGGGATATGGGCAATAGAGTATTGGGATCTAATAGATTTTGTATGTTTAATTTATCTGAATCTTTTTGTAAAATTTTTAATCTGCTTTTTCTCTCCCATTTGGCCTCATATTTGAAATGGTCAGTACATGTTGAGTTAATGTTAATATGCTACTAAAATAAGTTGTTATATTTCTTAAATAACCACCCTTTAATTTTGAGGTTAGCCATTTAATTTAAACATAATTTTTCTTGTAACTACTTGATCTTGCACATTTCCATGACTTCCAATGCAAAAGTTAAAAATGGCAGATAGAGCAAGAAGATTTTTTTTATTAGTTTTAGTTGCATACCAAACTTCATCATAAATTCAGAATAATGTTCTTGTACAATGACCCAAAAATTCCATTAAATAATCAAGGAACTTTAACAGAAGTTAGCCTCTTGTCCCTTTTCCATTTGACTTCATATTTGCTTGATGACGGCTATTAAATATTCAACATCTAAACAGTGCTGCGGTCATGATCAAGACTATTAAGCATCTCAGATCTGAGTCTACAGGGCAGGGAGCCTACTGTCATCTTCAGCAGCCAAATTGAAGAAATATTAAATAAGCAATACATATTTGACTGAGGAAGTTAGACTGAACAGTGAATTCAATGGTAAATCAAAACAAGAACAAAAACTTAATTGAGAGCACAGAAGGAAAAATATTCAGAAAAGTATTATAAATAAAACCATGTTTTTTTCTCAATTCACAATAGCTCATCAGGAAGGAGGTACAGAAGCCTGAAGACGCACACTCAACAAGTCAGGAACAGCTTCTTCCCCTCTGCCATCTAATTTCTGAATAGACATTGAACCCATGAACACCACCTCCCTACTTTATTTCTGGGCTTTATTTTACTACTTTATTTCTGGGTTTTTTTGCATTACTTATTTCAACTTAACTATTTATAAACATATATATGTGCTTAACGTAATTCTGTTTTTTTCCCTCTATGTTTATCTATCATGGATTTCATTGTATTGCTGCTACAATGTTAACAAATTTCGTGACATATGCCAGTGATATTAAACATGATTCATATTCCAGAAGGAATGACTCCATACCTCCAGCATCTAATTTTAAATTCTGGAGAGGTTAACTGGTGATAATTTACACGTACTATGTTGTTAAATAGTACTTAAATAGTACTATGTTGTTAAATAGCTCAACATGAAACTGGAAAATTCTATAATTATTTAGGAGCCTAGGCAACATGTGAGAGATCAAGGAAATTAAACGATAAAACAATTAAGATATAAAGAGAGGGAATGCAAAAAAAAGGGAAAGGAGAATTTTATAAATTGGTGAAAGGAAGGAGAGAAAATTACAAAAGGTATGTCAACAAATACACTCAAAAACTTCTATTGATATACCGTGGAGAGCATTCTGACAGGCTGCATCACTGTCTGGTATGGGGGGAAGGGGGTCTACTGCACAGGACCAAAAGAAGCTGCAGAGGGTTGTAAATATAGTAGTTCCATCTTGGGCACTAGCCTACAAAGTACCCAGGACATCTTTAGGGAGCGGTGTCCCAGAAAGGCAGAGTCCATTATTGAGGACCTCCAGCACCCAGGACATGTCCTTTTCACACTGTTACCATCAAGTAGGAGGAACAAAAGCCTGAAGGCACACACTCAGTGATTCAGGAACACCTTCTTCCCTCTGATTCCTCAATGGGCATTGAACCCTTGGACACTATCTCACTTTTCTTTTTATATAGTATTTCTGTTTTTTGCACAATTTTTAATCTATTCAATATACATATAAAGTATACTGAATAAAATTTATTTTTTATTATTATGGTCTATATTATGTATTGAATTGAAGTACTGCTGCTAAGTTAACAAATTTGATGGCATATACTGGTGATAATAAACCTGACTCTGATTCTGATTCTGAGGTATGGCAGTGCAAGAATAAAGGAATGCAAAAGGATAAGTGAAAAGATGTGGAAATGGTTAGTACATAACGATATAATGTGCCTGGTTAAAAGATGAGATGCTGCCCCTGGTGTGAGGACAATAGACACAACAGTGAGCGGAGTGAAAGTAGAACAGTGGAATAAAAGTACAGCTGACTGACAGTACTTCTAAGACTAAATAAGGGATCCCCTGCTGATCAGCCACTCAGTCTCACTTTGATTTCTCTGTAGAAAAGACTATACTGTATTGTGAACGACAAATATTCACGGAATCGGCATCCAGCTTTCCTCAGCAATGTCTTTTATTCACCCCTCCGCCAATAGGCGGCGGGTACAGCAGGGCCATTGGTTTAACCTCCAGTCCAAGAAGTGGAGACATGTTGAGCCAATTCTGCCAAAGAATAGAGAAGGTTAGAATAGGAAACTTTCCCCTGTAAGAATTCAATAACAATTTTGGTGATTTAATTTCACGTCACTGTTGTAAGGACTCGAATTTAATGCCGTTTGATTAAAGTTTGAAAGAGTTTGGGTTGCTTTCGCAAAGCTTACATTGAACAGTCCACCTAGAGCAGAGACTACTTGGTTTAGGCTTCCTACTGCCATCTGTCCTCATCCAAAGCTGTTGTGTCAATTGCACTTAGTTTGTGATTAATTTTATCGGCTTCCTGGTTACTAGGATGACAATTTTGAGATGAAGTACAAATCAGTGAAGATTCTAAATAAATGCTGCCTGACTTGCTAGATAGGTGTTTCGCGCCAGTTCTGAAGCTGTGCGCCAGTGCCGATGTATGTGCATTTCGCCATCAAGACGTCTCCAGCTGTCGAATTTCAGAATGCGGTATCTATCGTTTGTCAACGCTTCCTTCCACGTTTGGGTCGGTCCTTGTCATAAAACCGCGTCGCTTTACACTCGCTTTAACTAGGAAACGCCGCCGGTTAACCAGTCCGCTTTGTGCCGAGAACAGCCAGCGATCCTCCGCAATTTCTGACAGCACTGCTGGCTGGGCTGGGAAAACACCTGTTCCCTCACACGACAGGCCAAAAGGCAGAAATGGAGGCAGGTCGCATAGAACATAAACTCAGTCAAGGACAAAGTGATTTCTCCGTAATATATCCGCCATACTGAATTCTTACTCTGAAAGCGTACACGTAAACTCTTCTCTATAAATCCTGCCCAGCTGTCAATAATTATAGTTTTAATTCGCCAGTTCCAGAAAATAAAGCTGGGAAAGGGCCATAATATACAGCTCCTGTGAATAGTTTTTTTTTCCAGCTTCTTTTTTATATTGTGCTGCATTTTAAGATTGTGCCTTTCATCTGCTGGAAAATCAATTTTAAGGTCTTGATTACCGTCCCCAGAGATGAGCTCTGTGTATAAATACTACTGCGGCGATGAGGTGTGGGAGAAACCGGAGGAATAGTGTGGACCGGGAGACCTCGTCCATAAGTAAGACTGTCATTTGGTGCGTGATGTCAAGCGGTTCAGATGCCTCGAAAACTCTCCTCGTCCCTCACATACGGTGAGGTTTACTGTCGCTTTTCATGAGGAAATCTACACCATTTAAAAAATAATCATAGTTGTAATTTTTCTAGAGGACAATAAAAACGATTTGACTATTCTTTTATTTCTAAAACGACTAAATATTAACCCTCCGTTATTTTCCCTTCCGTGCATTGTACGCCAAAGCAGCGCAGACTGCTTGGTGGTGTCTGCGAGGCTGAACAAGGGCCCGATCTGACTTTGAAGGATGTGGATTGCGGACGGGCACGCGCACTGCTCTCCCCGCTCGCCCCCGCCGCTTGGTGACATGCAGCATCTCCCAGTGACAGCAGCTGCTGCGAGCCAGTAAGAGGGCTGGCTGAAGTGCCCGGTCGGTAATGACTGATTCACGCTTGCCATATTTATTATTGGTTTGCTTCTGGTAGAATAGTAAGACAAAAAAAAAATCCTTAATCAGGTTAAATTTCCAAGAAAAAGAAAACATGATTTCGCTGACAGCACAAGAGGCCGCAGGTGCTGGAATCTAGAGCAACAGACCATCTGCTGGAGCAATTCTACGAGTTAAGCAGCACCTGTGGGAGGAAAGGATTTCCAATCCTGATGCAGGGCTTCAACCTAAAGCGTTCACAATTCCTTTCTTCCCACAGGTGCTGTTTACAGCTGAGCTCTTCCAGCAGACTGATGACTGGTCTGACCGCTGCACAATCAGACATTGCTTCCACACTTGACTTTTAATTTCCCTTCAGCTTTGACATATGTAGAGACTCCAACATGTTAACATTGGTCAAGGAACTGCAAAGACAAAAAAAAAGTCAAAATGATTGTAAACATATTGCCTAGGATGGAAGTACCATGGCTCACAAAGCAGCCACTGAAGCATTAGATTGAATGTTGCAAGATCTTAGACATAATGATCGATTAATGGGAGGGTGTGACTTGAGCACTATCTGATTTTTGTGAAACGCTACCAGTATTTCCATGAAGTACTAAAGAAAGTGAATTGTATTACAGCATCCAGTGAATGGAAAAAAATGATAACTCAAGAGATTATGCAGGTGCTGGAAATACTAAGCAGCAGAAACTGCTGGAGAAACACAGCAAGTCAGGCAGCATCTGTGGAGGGGAATAAACAAATAACATTTAGGACCAAGATTCTTCATCGGGACCGGAAAGGAGGAGAGGGAAAGCCAAAATAAGAAAGGGAAGTAATAAGGGTTCTCAGGTCATAGGTGAAACCAGATGGGTGGGTGGGGGTAGATGGATGAACTAAAGGATGATAGATGGAAGAGACAGGCAGGCAGGGAGGAGGGCTGAGAAGAGAAGTAGGACAGGAATGAAAAAGAGGAAATGAGGCATCACAACTCTGATACTCTCTCCCCTTTCTCAATCTCGCTCTCTCCAACCCTCCGATCATCTACTGATACCTTTTATAAATATACTGACTCTCACAGGTATCTTGATTACAGCTCTTCCTACCCTATCACATATAAAAATGCTTTTCACTTTTATCAGTTCTTCCTTCTCCGCTGCATCTGTTCCCAGAATGATATTTTCCATTCCAGAATAGCTGACATGGCCTCTTTTTTAAAAAAAAAAGGATATTTCTTTCACCACCATCAATGCTGTCTTCATTTCCCACATATCTGCCTTCACCTCATCTTCACACTGCCACAACAGAGATGGGGCTCCCTTTGTTTTACCTACTACCACACGTGTCTCCATATCCAGCATATCCATAACTTCCACTATCTACAACAGGATCCCACAGCTAAACACCTCATTCCCTTCCCCCGCCCCCCAACTCTTCTTTCCATAGGGATTGTTCTCTGTATAACTCCCTCATCCACTCATCCCTACCCACCGATCTCCTTGCAAGTATCTATGCAAGTGGAACAAATGCTATGCCTGCCCCTACATCTCCTCCCTCACCACCATTCAGGGCCCAAACAGTCTTTCCTGGTGAGGAGGCACTTCATATGAGAGTCTGTCAGGGTTATCTGCTGTACCTGGTGCTCCCTGTGAGACATCCTCTGCACTGGTGCAACCCAGTGTAGATTGGGTCGCTATTGAGCACCTTTGCTCCATCTGTCACAAAAGGCAGGATCTCCATTTCAATTCAACTACCCATTCCATTTCTGTCCATGGCCTGCTCTACTGCTATGTTGAGGCCATACTCAGGTTGAAGAAGCAACACCCCATATTCCACCTGGGTAACCTCCAACCTGACGGTATGAGCATCATTTTTTTTCTTACTTCTGCAATTTTCTTTCACTCTCCCTTCTCTCCTTTTCCATTCCCCTGTTACCTGTTCTCTTCACCTGCACACCACCCACCTCTGGTGCCCCCCCCCCCACCTTCTCTTTCTTTCATGGTCTACAGTGTTCTCCTATCAGATTCCTTCTTCAGCCCTTCACCTCTTCCACCTGTCACTTTCCAGCTTCTGGCTTCATCTCACGTCCCCCACTCATCCACCTTCCTCTTCACCTCATTTCTTCTATCACCTGTCAACTTGTACCACTTCCCGTCCTCCCACCTTCTTAGGTTTTGTCATCTTCCCCTTCCTTTCCAGCCCTGATGAAGGGTCACAGCTTGAAACATCAACTATTTCCTCCTAAGTCAATAGATGCTACCTGACTTGCAGAGTTCCTCTAGTACTATGAAAATTGTTAAATGATTACAACCAACATATAATCATATACGACAGGCAATCTGAGAGTTTACTTCAAATTTACTCAGATTAGGAAGTGGGGAAATTTAACACCTAAGACTGGACAGGAGAGATTGCAATATAACCTTGGGTTGGGTTGTCACATGACCTGTTGCAAAGCTCTTTTCCCAAATGCTATTCAGCATTATTTGAATTGCCAACAGTTGGATGAAAGAACAAATTTAACATGGAAAAGTAATGCAGTGCGGACCATGAATAAAGACCTACTTTTGAAGCTTCCAGACAACCTGTAAATCTATTAACAGTGTGACAAGCAGTGATAAAGCTGTATATTTTTCTGTTGAATTTTTAAACTCTCTGCCACCACCTGGTGTGCCATCACATAATGTTGAACTAACAGAAGAACTCTAGTAATATTACACGAGTCTGGATACTATGCAATGCTCAAAATTATCGGTTTATAAACTACTAACACTTTTAATTGTGGCTACTGTTGTGGAAAATTACTTCATCCCTTGGATATCAATTATCCTATCTGATCAACCTCTTTGATTCAAGTGACTTCAGCTACTTATTCAACCTAAATTTGCAATGGTTATTAACAAGGCACAAAGACAATTACCAACAGTTAATAGAACATATGACAGTACAGCACAGGAGAGGCCATTCAGCCCACAATGTTGTGCCGAACCAGCTAAAAAGCAAACCAAAAACACCCACACACTAATCCCACCTACCTACACAATTTCCATATCCCTCCATCTTCCTTACATCCATGTGCCTATCCAGACCTCTTAAAAGCCTCCAATGTATTTGTCTCTACCACCATACCAGGCAACAGATTCAGACATTCAGTTAGTTGGTCTTTATCTCAAAATTCAATGCTTTTCCCAAGCTTGCTCTTTTTATCTGGTTGAAGATAAAAATAATCTACAAATCTTTATAACAGATTCAAAAGGAAGAAATAAGCACTTCAACATTGAAATCAGTTAAATTTATGCAATGTACATACCTAATTTTTGAAAATATTTCTACTTAGAACTTAGATGTTTTTCTGGTAGCTTTAGTTAAACTATATAATTTTAACCCCCAGATTATTTTACTTGTGAATTAATTGTATGCACAGGTTTGATATTATTTCATTTATGAGGAATGTTACAAAATGCAATTGCATAGAAATAAATGCAAATATCACCATTGCTTGCAGAATAACCCGAATAATGTCAGCTATGTTCACTAATAGCCAATCATCCCAAGAACAAACTCCTTCAGATGAGATAATGCTTTGGATATTTAACAATTGTGACAATATTGAAAAGTCAAACATGGAGAAAAATGAAGGATATATTAAAAATATTAAGTTTACAGTAACAAGGGAAACTGCATTGAGGTGGATCCTTTCATAGCATCAACAATGCTAAATGGTTTTAGGGTAATTAAACACTTTTGAAATGTTCTTTCTGAGATTAGAAAAGGCCAACTTACACACAAGTTTTCATATGGATTGATATGCTAATGATCGATTATATGCCTATGAGCGTTTTCACGGAAAGCTCCTTTGTGGTATCCTTATCTGCTATTTGTTCTTCTTTCTTCTGAAGAATTCCCTGACAACAATTTTAAAATGACTGTGATAAACACAGGACATTCTGCAGATGGTGGAAATCTTCAGCATCACACACAAGATTCCGAAGGAACTCAGCAATTCAGGCAGCGTCAATGGAGGGTACTCCATTGACTACAAAGTACTGTAGTCAACATTGTGAGCTGAGACCTTTTGTTGGGACTTGAAGAGGGCTGAAGACGGAATAAGAAGCTTAGGGAAGGAGAAGGAGTACAAGCCGCAGATGATTGGTGAGACCAGGTGGGTGGATGAGTGGGAGGGAGATGAAGTCAGAAGCTGGGAGGGGACAGGTTGGAAGAGATAAAGGTCTAAAGAAGAAGGAATCTGATAGGAGAGAATGTGGACTGTGGAATAAAGGAAAGGACGAGGGAACTGAAGGTAAGTAACTGACAGATGAGAATTGGTGAAAGGATAACTAGAATGGGGAAATGGAGGAAGTGAGAAGGTGGGAGGGGGAGAAATTACCAGAAGCTAGAGAAATTGATGTTCATACCATCAGGTTTGAACTACTCAGGCAAAATGTGAGGTGATACTCCTCCAACCTGAGTTTGGCCTCATTATGTCAGTGGAGGCAGCCATGAACAGACATGTTAGAAACCTGCGATGTCTTAACCCATTTTCACAGTCTAGGAAATTAATATTCGATTAAAAATTCTTTCTCATTAACCATTTTGTATCTTATGAAAGTTGAAAATTCCAAAAAAAAGGTTCATTTTGTCTCCATGTTTTATTCACAAATTGAACAAAGTTGCAGCCAGTGGCCACTTTATTACATACACCTGTTCAATAATCCAAATCATATTGCAGCAATTCAATGAATAAAAGCGTACAGACTTGGTCAAGAGGTTCATTTGTTCAGACCAAACCTTAGAATGGGGAAGAAATAAGCTCTAAGTGACTTTGAGGGTGGAATGACTGGTGCTGCAAGTTTGACTACTTCAGAAACTATTCATTTCCTGACTGTCTCTACAGTTTATAGAGAATACCACACAAAAAAGAAACATCCAAGTTTCTGGAAAAACTTTGTTAATAAGTGAGGTCAGAGGAGATTGGGACAGACTACCAGGAAGGTTAGAGTAGGCTACAGAAGCAGAAGACCACAAAGATACACTCAGTGGCCACTTTATTAGGTACTTCCTGTACCTAGTAAGGTAGTCACTGAATGTACATACCACGTCGGTTCATGCTAGTGGTTGTTTCTGGATTTCACACTCAGTGGGAAATTGGCCCAGGCATTTCCATATACAACTCACTTCATGATGTCTGATGTTTTTCTGATTTCAGTCACACACCCAATAATGTCACAACACAGTGTTCCCTCCCTTGACAGCAACATCTGGTGATTTTCCATGCATGCTCTGACCTTTCTCAGACGCTCACAATGCAAGCACACTCAACCTGTTAGATCATGCTACTTGGTGGAACTTAGTCCATTTAACAGGCCACACTGCCAAGGTCAGGAAACCTGACTGGGCAGCATCAGAACTCAAATACTTCCAAACTTCAGAGTATTTTTAAACCAACAGGACTTTTTTCAACATTTGTCTACTGACACATTCATTCAATGGGCACCACAGTAGAGACGCTATTGGCAGCAATCCATTCATAATCTTTTTAGAAAAGCAGGGTTTGCGGCAATGCCAGCAGCTGCACTTCAGCGCCATTTATTTCTGCTCTATTAATCATGCTGCTGGCACGAGATGACAATGTTTTTCAACAGTGCTGCTGTCCTGAGAATTCTTTATAACAATGGTAAATTAAACAAAACATTATGTAGATTGTAACATATTTCAGTAAAGTTAAACACCCTTGTGCCTCTTCCATTTAGAAATCTTGTACATGAATCTGGACGTCCATGTATAATGTCTCAGGGTCCCATGGGTGGCTCTGGTTTGTCTATTCAAAGATTACATCCAAACAGATAACCCAGATGATGCTCAAGAACATCATCTCTCTGAATGGGTTACCTTTAAACAGCGGCCCATAAGCAATTAAAGGGGTGAGTCTGAGATAGCTGACCGTGCACAACATCTGGAGGCCATCAAAGCTATTATAGGAGATGGCTTTGTCCCTTCATGAAGGAATATATCAATTGCCTGAATCTGCGCCCAGGTGACTTCTCCGGGGACTGCAAAAATAAAAGTGCAATTGTCTGCCTGTAGCCCTATTGCGTGCAGAATCTTCTTTCTCCTGAGGAACTGCGGTTGATCTTGGCTAATGCTTAGAATTCATTCAGAGCAACAACCTGTTCACACGTAGCACCTTTTAGCTCTGTGAAGGCATGAAGTTTATCATGGTGGCATTTCCCTGTTCCTTTACAGTTTCAGGGGTCTCCATGTTTCATGAATGAGATATATTGTTTGGATTAATGTGAGACTAGAATCTGAATCAGGTTCTGATTCTGAGCTAATTTTGATTCTAATCAGAATCTGGTTTAACATCAGTGGCATATGCCATGAAATTTGTTGTTTTGTGGCAGCTTTACAGTGCAATAGATAAAAAATACTACAAGTTACAAAAGTTACAATAAGAAATTTATAAAATAAGTAAATAAATAGTGCAAAAAGAGTGAAGTGGTGTTGATGGATCATGAACCATTCAGAAATCTGATAGCAGAGAGGAAGAAGCTGTTCCTAAACTCGGTGAGTGTGGGCGTTCAGGCTACTGTACCTCCTCCTTCAACGTCCCTAATGATGGATGCCTCTTTTTTGAGGCATCACATTTCGAAAGTGTCCTTGATGGTGGGGAAACTGGTGCCCACAATGGAGCTGGCTAGGTTTACAGCCCTCTGAAGCTTTTTCCGATCCTGTAGACTGGCACCTCCATACCAGAAGGTAATGCAACCAATCAGAATGTTCTCCATGGGACATCTCTCAGAAGTTGCTGGATTACAAACAAGCAAAAAGACTTTGCACGGCCTCCACTGCAGCCATCAACTGAACCAATAGGCACTGTGTAATGCAATTGAATCATACTTGTGGGGTCATGTCTCCTGCCTCTGTACAACCTCATGGAGAAGGACTCCTTCGTGTTCCATGACATTTCATGCATTCAGACAGGCAATGACAACACACTGACCACTTCAATATCTGTTTAGATCAGCTTTCACTTGAAGCCATACCAACATCATTCTCATCGGAGTTCTCTGTGGTTAGTGCCCATATACATGGACCTCTCCATCAGTCAGTACCAACACCAGATCTCGAGTGTCTGCCTGAGTATCCTGGGATAGTCAAGTGAATAGCTCTGTAATCTGTCATGTTTTATATAATGCACTTTATTTTATTTTTCCAACATTTACCATATTATACTCCATTGGTCTCACCATTTAATCTATCCTTTCCTAACGTCCTCTTTACAACTTATTTTTCTGTCTTTCATTGTGTCAGCAAAACTTTAGTAAGCATTCTATCAGTGTCTATATCCAAGTCATTTATCTAAATTGTAAAAAAGTTGAATTTGCAGCACTAATCCCTAAGGCACACCACTCAGAACATCTTGAAAACTGGGAAATAAAGACCAATTAATGCTTTATTTCTATCTTCTGATCGCCAGCCAATCCTCTGTCTATGGTAGTGTGTTATTTTCTACAAGACGTTCTTATGTATTCTGTAATCAGCTTTGATGTGGCACTTTATCAAATATGACTGGGAATCCAATAGCAGAAAATTCATTGGTTCCCCTTTAGTTGAGCAGTTTCCTTCAGTATGCTGGTAGCATAGCAGTCACTGTGACACTATTGTAGCACCAGTGATCCAGCTTCAGTTCCCACTGCTGCCGACAACAGAGTTTGTGCATTCTCCTCATAACCATGTGGATTTCTTGCAGGTGATCCAGTTTCCTCCCACAACACAAAGATGTGGGTTAGTAGGCTAATTTGTTACATAGGTGTAATTGAGTGTTGTGGGCCCATTGGGATAGAAGGGATTGTTATGGTGCTGAATCTCTAAATAAATAAACAAACAGTGTTTTCTTCCATTTTCTTCCATTCACCATTTTCTTCCTCTTCCTCATCCTTCAATACCCCTTTCCTGAAACCTCTTCAACTCCCTTCCCTCTAGTTTCCACTCTTGCCCTTCTTGCTCTTCCTGCTTTCCCTGTTTGGGAAAAGCAAAAACAAAATACCCTATCCAGCTATTTAGCAAAGGCAGAACAGAAAATAGTTACTTTTGTAAATTACCACCAATACACCTTCAGCAGCATAGATGATAATGAAAGTGTCTATTGTTGATCAAAGAAAAACTGAGGTGCAAAAGGACTTCAGGTGCAGGATTCCCTAAAAATTAGTTTGCATCTGTATTGAGTCTGTGGTGAGGAAGGCAAATGCAATGATAGCATTCATTTCAAGAGGGCTAGAATATAAATGCAAGGATGTAATGTTGAAACTTTATAAAGCACTGGTTAGGCCTCCCTCGGAGTATTGTGAGCAGGTTTGGGCCCCTTACCTAAGAAAGGAAATGCTGAAACTGGAGAGGGTTCATAAGAGGTCCATGGAAATAATTCCCAGGTTGAATGGCTTGTCATATGAAGAGCGTTTATGGCTCTGGGCCTGTATTCAATTGAATTCAGGAGAATTAGGGGTGACCTTATTGAAACCTTTTGAATGGTGAAAGGCCTTGATTGGGTAGATGTGGAGAGGATGTTTCCAATGGTGGGAAACTTTAAGATCAGATGACACAGCCTCAGAATAGAGGGGCATCTTTTTGAAATGAAGATGAGGAGGAATTTCTTTAGCCAGGGTGTGGTGAACCTGTGGAATTCTTTGCCACAGGCAACTGTGGGGGCCAAGTCATTATGTATATTTAAGGCAGAGGTTGATAGATTCTTGATTGGTCAGGGCATGAAGGGATACGGGAAGAAGGCAGGAGGTTGGGGCTGAGAGGATAATTAGATCAGCCATGGTGAAATGGCAGAGCAGATTTGATGGACCAAATAACCCAATTCTGCTTCTATATCTTATGGTCTTAAATCAGGGGGATGTGGTAATCATAATAAGAATATCAGTGCAGATATGAAAATGAACTGCTTTGGAGTAGGTGATCTCTTCACCTAGCAACTGCATATGTTTACAACATTACATTCTGGAGGGTCTCCCTTTCGCACGGGTGACCTCGCTCTTCTCTCCCTCCTTCTCCTGACACCTAAATGGAAAACATGAAGGAACTGAGCAGGTTTTTCAAGATTATTCCTTCAGAGGAAGTGAAAATGAATAGTGGAGTAAGGCCAAGGTTGGTGTTGTGGAGGGTGAGTTATGCATGAACTTCTGATGAATTCACAATGTATCTGTGTGTATGTGTGCACAAGTGTGCATATGTATAATATTTGTGTGGGTGAGGTCATGAAAATCATGTATTTTCTGTTGATCCACAGTGCCGAGCATTATTCCTCCCGGCCAACACGACTCTAGTTTTCTGTTCCTTTCCTCTTTAAACAGTGGTTCTGTCAGTTCTTCGGGTCCCTGACTCCTTCAGAGCACTGGATTTCACTCTAGGCTTCATTTTGTGCACCAGGAAATTCCCCATCACACCAGGCGGAATATTACACTCACCCCCTTTCCCTTGATGCCTCTTTCTCTTCAATGCCAGGCATAATGCTGTTGTCATTGTCTGGCTGTCCTGATGAGTGTACAGTGAAGGGCTAACATCTTTCTATGATTCTTGCATCACAAAACAACTTGGTAAGCAACCAGCTGCACAGGTGCAGTTTCAGCACATGACTCTGAAAGTAAAGAACCATTTATTCTGTTTCCAATGTCCTTCTTTTCAATTTCACTATTTTTATTGAGGAAACTGGCTCCACTTTAGCACATCAATAAAAAATCCAAATCCATTTTCTTAAAATGTTCCTCCTGTTGCTCCACATAACTCAAAATACTTAATATTAGAAACAGTTGTGTGGTTCTTTGAGATACAGTCTTAAGTTTCAAATACCCCTTAAGTCTTGGTAACAAGAACAAAATAGAAATTAAGTATTGTCAAACCAGGACACTCAATTTCAGCACGTTTTTTAGTCTTGCATTACTTCTTTATTTTTCAGAACCAACAACCATATGTGTTTCTGTGCCTATCCTTGTTTATAGGAAAATGTTGTCATTTGATCCTAGGATCAGACTAGATACGTATGACTTTCCTCAACATTTTACAGACATTCCTGAATGAAATTTGGCTGCATATAAAGAATCAAATGTTTTGTAGAAATTCTAATTAGAGTTGCGTTGATCTGCCTCAGTGCTACAATCAGCATAGCCATTTTATGTGAGGTGTCTATTTTTCTCTTGAGCTGCATAACTTGTTTATTCTTCTTTATGTTTTTTTAAAATGCCATGCACTCTATCCTTCTGAAGCATGGCAGAGATCTTGAAGGTTATGATCTTGCCAACTAACATCTGGCAAAATTCTTTTTGGTCTCATAAATAGCACTCCTCTATAATGAAAAAAGGATAACATCGTAAGTACCACACTTGTTATTCAAGACCCAGGCAATAATGCTTAAACGTCATGATAAAGAGCCTTCACAATTACCACAGTTCGTTTTTTTTTAAGAGGTCAATTGTTCATATGCAATATGAAGTGTGTTTAGTAGCTTGAATAGAAAGAAACATTATTCTGATTTAGTCACTACGATAGCATGTGTTCTAGAAAATTCATAGTAGGTTTGTAGATTCTACAGAATTACAGATTAATCCCTGGAGAATGCTCCAAGAAATGCAGGAAAAAAAGGTTTTTAAAATTTTTCTTCAAAATATTAATGTATTAGCTATAAATACGCATATGGGAAATGAGAATACAAACACTTCTGTTGCAGAAGGAGTGATACTATAGTTGAGACATGGACAAGTGTTATGTGGCTGTATAAAAGTAGGCAAAACTATTCAGTTGAACATAAAAGTAGTAGGAAAGGTACTTGGTTAGGAAATGCATGGAATGATACAGGTCTATTGCAGGTAAATGGGATTAGAACATAGAATTTAGAAACCTACAGCACATTACAGATCCTTCGGCCCACAATGTTGTGCCGGCTGTGTAACCTATTCCAGAAACTGCCTAGAATTTCCCTAGCATGCTACTGCAAGATAGTTTTCCTTCTCATGAACAAGGTAGGCTTAAGGAGTCTGTTTCTGTGCTGAACATTTCTATAATTCTAGCAAATGGAGCTTTGAAGGTGGAACATTTAAGCTTCTTATGTCCAGGCAATGTCAATAAAGAAATAAAAGTTAATTTTTTCAGCTTGTTTCTGTATAGACACTGCTTGAACAGCAGAACAATTATTCGTGGTATGAACAGTCTTTCAATTATAACCCAGACAAAACCTGCAGGTGTGTAGATATAAACCAACTGCAGCAATTTTTCCCAGTATCGCAAATGTGACACAATGCTGGAGATATCAACTTACATGATAATGTGCTTAAGGTATGACAATATTTGCTCCTTGTGGTGTTCTGAGTTTATAATTGTGCTCTTTGCATGAATTGCTGATCTTTTTGAAGGCAGACCAACAAAATACCTGGTAAAATGAGGTCAAGTATGTTTCATAAGGCTCTTTTGTTTCACAGCAGTTGAAGATGTAGGGCAAGTGTTGGATTCAATTTATATAGCAAGTATAAACTTGCTTCATTATGATTCCCCTACATCAATGGATCTTTGAAGAGTTCTCCTGAAGTCTAAACTCCTAAGCCAAGCAAAACATTGCCCTTAACAGCTTAGTTTGTTCTAACTTTTTTTTAAAACAGCGCCTTCTGTTCCCAAAGCAGTGGCAGGGCCCGTGCCAGACAACCAGTCCAGTGTTCAAGTTGTTGTGTGAGGTAATTATTAAATACCAAGATAGGCTAAGCAAATGTTTTGTGTTAGCAAGGCAACTACAATGACCAACAAAATTAACTGCTTTATTATCAAAGACTTCTGTACATTTCAATTTAAATTTCAAATATTTAATTATAACTCATGTGTAAATACCTCCCCTTGGAAAATGGTCAAAAGCACAGAGCTATGATGGCATTTCTACAGTCCTCTGACCTTTACTCATGGATAGCAGCCCTACAACAATTCATTGTGAAATGTTTTGCCAAATGAGGGCTTACTGCTGTGAATGCGTAAATACTTGATGAAATAAATGCTTCTGCACTGCTGGTGGGAACCTTTTACCTACAAACAGAGGAATAATTTAGTAAAGAATTAAATTAGTTTACAGCACTGAAATAGGTAATTGGCTCATCTGTTATGATTTGGTTCTTTGGCTAAACAATGTTAAACTATCACTGCTACACTCTTTTCTCATGGTTCTGCATTCTCTTTAGTGTCAAATATTTATCCAATTTATCTTAAAAAGAATCAAAGATTACCACAATTATTCCCTGTAATGGTACATACCCTGAAACAAGACATTATTCAGTTTTTCATAAGCTCTGCCCATCCTCTCATCAAGACCCTTCTTCAATGATTTCCAAATTGAGAAAAAAGTATTTATTGTTCCTCCTTTCACATCCCTAAAGATATTTAAAATTTACATTTAATCCCTTCTTAACTTTTATTCCCTCATGAAGCTATTCATAATATCTGCACTCTCCTCTCTTAACTACAATTTTGTTCCTGAACATCGTCTTGATGAATCTGGAATATATTGTCTCTGTGACCTTAATCTCCTTTCTGTTGTGAGAAGTCCAAAATAGCATAGTGTAGTCAGGCTTCCAATGCTCATCTAACATTTACTTCTTTACTCTTTTACTGTGTGCCTACATCTATCAGATCCAAAATACTATTGGCCTTTTTTTTTGAAGGCTCTAACTACCCATACATAGAGGAAAATTTGGTACATGCTGAGATTTGCAACAAATTCATTGACTCAGACATTGTAATGAAATGTGATTAGGAAAGCAAGAAATGAAAACTGCAATTTGATTGTGTAAAATGAACAGAAATCTGTTGTCATGTCAACACCGCAAGAAATGAAATGTAAAACTGTCTGTCAAGATATGACTGTGTTTTGGGAAAGGGAAAGTGATATTGAATGATGCTTCTTTTATTACTAAAACTAAGTCTCAGGAAGCAAGGATAGTGTTACAAGTTTTTTCTGCCTTTTCAAAACTTTAGATTTTTAATAATGCAGAATGAGTAATATTGGCAATAGCAGCATTTTGTGCTCAACCCTAATTGCCCTTGAGAAATGGAGGTGAGACATCTTCTTGAATTTATGCTGATTTTATGGCAGAACATTGCTGGAATTCCTCAGAGACAGTGCAGTGGGCCCTCATATCTTAATCTGCATTCCCCTTCATCATACAGTTGGAAGTGATGTTCAATACCATTTGCAACTACCAGGGAAATATAACTTTCTGCAACTGTATGCAGCAAAATCTGAACATTCAGGCTAAGTGTTGCTGACTGAAAAATAATATGCAACACTGAAAATGCCAGCGAATGTTCATTTTCAAGAAGAAAGTATCAAACTACCTAACTCTGACGAATAAAACCTTCTCAGGCTTCAAGCTGGGTACAGGTATCGATTATAACCATGATCATTCCCTGACAATGATGGCAGAGTTTGTCATCAAAATTTTGGTTACAATCAATACCTGTACCTGACTTGAGCCCGAGATGAGCTTATTTATTATATATGTCAGGAAAGCATGAGATCCTTTTCTTTTTAAAAAAAACCTACCTTTGATTTTCAATTATCTTACCATCATGTGGCAATATCAGTATCACTTATTCATTCACAATCAATGGTTGACATATTTAAATTCCCCATCCAGGAGCAAAGTGGAATACTGTTATCACAAGGATCATAATAGATCAATAAGGAGATTCACACTGCCACTTTCTCATGGGCATTTAGGGATGGATGATAAATATTGGTCTAGTAACTGGCTCCCATATTCAACTAAAGAAAAGCTGAGTGGCTCGCTGGGCAATGTCAGAGTGTAGTCAATCACAGTGCTATGTGTGCTGAGTCACAAAAGGCCGGAATTGATAAGGATGGCAGATTTCCTTCCCTAAATGTCATCTGAGAATTGGAAGGAGCTTGATGATACATCACCAGTTTCACTAATGCAGCAAGCCCTCATTGGTCAGATTTTATATTTCAAAATTAATGCTCTGTAATTTCCTGTCCAATGTCATGTGATGATAGGAATATACTGCTATTTTTCAATGAATAAAATCGTTCCATTTCACCATCTGACTAATATTCTCCACCAACCCATAGGAGTGCATTTAACATTGAAACTGAGTGCTGCTTAAATCATAAGACTAAAGACATCAAAGCAGAATTAGGCCATTTGGCCCATTGAATCTGCTCCACCATTCCATCATGGCCGATTTACTAAACCTCTCAATCCCATTTTCTGTTACCTTTGACGCTCTTATTACTCAAGAATCTATCAACCTCCTCTGTAAATATACCCAATAACTTAGCTTCAACGGCTGTCTGTGGCAAAGAAATCCACAGATTCACCACACTCCTACTAAAGA
Source organism: Hypanus sabinus (assembly GCF_030144855.1). Lineage (NCBI taxonomy): Eukaryota > Metazoa > Chordata > Chondrichthyes > Myliobatiformes > Dasyatidae > Hypanus > Hypanus sabinus. The sequence continues at coordinate 58,506,300 of NC_082722.1, read as the reverse complement.
AATTCCTTCTCATCTGTTCTAAATGGATGCCACTCTATTCTGAGGCTGTGCACTTTGGTCTTAGGTTCACACATTATAGGAAATATCCTCTCCACATCTATTCTATCTAGGCCTTTCAAAATTTGATAGGTTTCAATGAGAACACTCCTCATCCTTCTAAACTCCAGTGAGCACAGGCCCAGAGCCATCAAATGTTCCTCATACATTCACCCTTTCATTCCCTGAATTACTCTCGTGAACCTCCTCTGGGCCCTCTCCAGTGCCAGCACATCTTTCTTGGACAAGGGGCACAGAACCACTCGCAGTTCTCTGACAAAACCACTATAAATGATCAACATTGCATCCTTGCTTTTACAATCTAGTCCTCTTGAAATGACTGCTAACATTGCATTTGCCTAACACTGACTCAAGCTGCAATTTAACCTTTAGGAAATCCTGCACGAGGACTCTGAAGTCCCTTTGCATCTCTGATTTCAGAATTTTCTCTCCATTTAGAAAATAGTCTATGTCTTTATTCCTTTATTATTGAAGCACATGGCCCTACACATCCCAACTCTATAGTCCACCTGCAACTTCTTTGCCCATTCTCCGAGTCTAAGCCCTTCTGCAGATTCCCTGCTTCAGATCAACCATGACAACTGAATATGATTTTAACTATCTTACTGATACCCTATACTACGGTACCAGTACAAATATAGATAGAGTGAGTTGCTCCCAACACATCATGTTTATATTGTGGATTACAAATTTGACTGCCCTGTCCTAATCTGAGAGCACTGAACCTGATGATTATTGCACATCTCTGGTGATAACCCATTTATTCTAATCATCTTATAACTTAAGACATTTCCTCAAAATTTGAGATCATCCAAAAGTTATCTTCTTCTGAATCTAAAAGAAATCAGAGTATTGGTAAGCTACATGCACTCAGCAACCACTGTATCAGTGGCCACCAAGTATACGTTCATGGACTTCTGCTACTGTTGCCCATCCACTACAAGGTTTGACATGTTGTGTGTTCAGAGATGCTCTTCTGTGTGCCACTGTTGTAACATGTGGTTATTTGAGTTACTGTTGCCTCCCTGTCAGCTTGAACCAGTCTGGCCATTCTCCTCTGCCCTCTCATTAACAAGAAGTTTTCGCCCACAGGACTGCCACTCACAGGATGTTTTGCTTTTTCTTTTGGTGCTTTTCTCTGTAAACTCTAGAAACTGTTGTGTGTGAAAATCTCAAGAGATTATCAGTTTCTGAGATAGTCCAACCACCCCAATTATTGGCAGCAACAATTATTCCACAGCTAAAAATCACTTAGATCGCATTTCTTCTCCAATCTGATGTTTGGTCTGAACAACAATTGAACTTCTTGACCATGTCTGCATGCTTATATGAATTGATTGCTGCCATCTGATCCGCTGATTAGATATTTGTATTAACATGCAAGTGTACAGGTGTACCTAATAAAGTGGCCACTCAGTGTACTATATTCCCCTCTGCTGGGTCTGTCATATAATCAGTGCATGTCTGATCAAATCTTGGCTTAAACTCCATGTTCTTCGTTGTTCACCAATTATCCTTTGGTCATTCAGAAAACAAAGTATTCTGTCTCAGCCCAGATATCTCAACTTACCCATGTCTTTAGGGAAAAGTACTCTGTGAAAGTTCATAGACCCTTGAGAGAGGGGATTTCTCCTCATTTCTATGTTAAATGGAAAATATCTTCCTCTGGATCTATACCCCTTTGGGTTAGATTCACCTAAATAGAAAACCCTCTCATCATCTAGTCTCTCAGGATCCGTATGGTTCATATGCATTTCAATAAGATCACATTTCATTCATACAAGCTCCAATAATAGGCCTAGTCTGTTGCACCTTCTTGCAAAGGCGATCCCTTTGTAAGTAGAATTGAAGTACCTCCATTACAAGGAACTCCAATCAGGTCACAGAATCATGGAATTGTCCACAACAGAAATAGACTCATTGGCCCACCATATCCCTGCTGAAATTGTGCCCATCTACACTTACCCCATTTTCCTATATTAGGACTGCATCTTATGTTTTGCTTATTTAAGTGCATGTCTCAACGCCTCTCAAATGTCATAATCATATCTGATTCCTCCGCCTTCTTTGGGTGTGTGTTCCAGATAACAGCTGCTCTCCATGTGAAAAACTTATCTTCACGTTCCACTTTAAATCTCCTACCTCTCATTTTAAAACTACACCCTCTTGTTTTTGACATTCCTACCATGGGAAAAAAATTTTGACTATCTATGCCTCTCATTATCTTATATATTTCGATTGTCACCCAGACTCATTTACTCTACCCCAGTCTATCCTACTTCCCTATCTCTGTAAGCTTCTTAGCCCTACAACCATTTATGATAGCCTGATCTCTCTGTTCATCCTCTATCTTAGAACATAGAGCATAGAATATTACAGTCTAGTAATGCCCTTTGGTCCATGATATTTTGCTGATCTCTTAACTTACTCAAAGGTCAATCTAACCCAACTCTACTACATGACCCTCTATTGTCCTATCATCCATGTGCCTATCTAAGAGGTTTTTTTTAAATGTCCCTAATCTATCTGTCACCTCTGGCTGGGCATTCCATGCACCCACCATACTCTGTCTAATGAATTTATGACTGACATCCATGCTATACTTTCCTCCAATCACCTTAAAATTACATCCTTTTTTTATTATCGATTTCAACCTTTGAAAAAGTCTCTAGCAAATCCATTTATCCACTATGCCTCTTAACATTTTGGACACCTTAATCATAACACAAATCTCTGGAATTCCTTTCCTAGACCTTAATCCTCCTCCATTAAAATGCTCTTTAAAACTGACTTTTTTTTGATCCAGATTTTAGTTCTATATTCTTTGTGCCTCTGCATCATCCTTTGTTTGATAACATTCCTATGAAATGACTTTTGTACATTTTGCAAAAATACTTTACATGGGCACCATTTCAATGGTGAATGATTGCTTTAACAAGACATTTAAAGGTATATTAAAGTATTTGGGGGGAAAAAAACAACAATGACTTGGCAGGATGTCAGCATGATACTAAGGATGAGGCAAAAATGAGATATAGTTGATCTGAAATGTTAATTCGGTTTTTTCCTTTCACAGATGCTGTCTGGCCTGTGGTGTATTTCCAGCATTTTAGTTTTATTGCAGATTTACACAAGCTGCAGTATTTTGCTTTGGAGAAGGCAAGTATTGGTAAGGTTATGCTGTACACGCATTTCTAATGAAACATACTTGCTTTTTTTATTTTCAAAAAGGATTACATCTTCCTTTTTCTTAAAGTTTTAAAAGTACTCAAGTCTGTAATATCCATTAGTGGCAGCAGCAATGCACTTATTGCATAAAACCCACTGTAATCTATTTTCCAAGTTTGCAAAGCCTTACAGCACTTTATGTAATGGTACCTGATCTGAAGAGTAATGTGCTTCTACTTACAGTCATTGCCACTCTAATTTTGCAAGAGAGAAGCAGTTTCCAAATCTACACAGGCCAGACGAAGTATTGAATTATTTTTCAAAATAAAAAAGGCTGAAAAGAACTTGGAGTGAAAGCTCAACTTGTTGCCTTGATAAAGCATGATAGAAGTGAAATGCCTTTGCTAATTAGCATTATGGATTTACAAAAGTAACAAAGCGTGTTTTCTTGTAAGGCACTAAGACCAATAATGTACTCCTGTGCTCAAGTGGGCTGCTTTATGGTATTGGCTGACTGCATAATGGGGGGAAAATTGTATGTCCTGCTGTTATTGTGCTAAATATAGTATCTGTTCTGCTTCACCTGTGTGAGAAATAGTTAGACCCAGATTTCATCTGAAGGTATTTTTAACTGTACCCAGCACTGTAATATTTCTTCCAATTTTGTCTATATTCCTTCTATAGCAAATGGGTATAAGAGTGTAGGAGTATAAAACAGTTTTGACATATTGCTTTAAAAAGGATACAATTTCAAATCAGTTCAATTTTTAATGTTTTCATTTAATTGGGATCAATTCTTTTTGCTGGTTTTGGAGACACCTTCATTCTAGCTTATAGAAACTGGTGTACACCTCTTTTAGAGCACTAAGCATGTGTTAATGCCCAATCCAACCTGAAATAATTTTCAAAAATCATTAAAAATGCATTAACAGTCATGCCTTAGCATTTAAAACAGATTCCAATGCAGAACTGAGTCCCATTCCATTGGGTCTTCAATGTGTTGTCATGTTAACAGTTTGGAGATCATCACGGAAAGATCTCCTCCCAACTGAACCAGTGGCAGAAAAGGCTGTTATGAAGGTGAGATGAAGTGTTATTGAGGGGAGTCACAGACCTCTTCAAAGTTTCAGTGACCTCTCACATGATGATTGGGCTGACCAATTCATGATCCAAATAACTGCTTGCCGCTGCTGATCAAAGCGCTAAAGATTACAGCAAGCAGTTAACAGCTAGTAAACACAAGAGATTCTGCAGAAGCTGGAAATCCAGAGTAATGCATACACAATTCTGGAGAGACTGATGAAGGGTCTCAGCCTGAGATGTCAATTCTTTATTCTTCTCCTTGGATGCTCCCTAACCTGCTGAGTTCCTCTAGCATTTTGTGAGTTAACAGACAATGTTTAAAAACAGGACATTGTAGCGGTGTGCTACACGCAGCGCTAAAATTACGACACGGAGTCGGTAACTGCAGTCGAAGGAAAAAACTTTATTCGAAAACTTCAGCCTCACTTTTAAGCCTCTGTCAACCGGCCCCCCATGGCGAAGAGGCTCCAAAGCTCTGTGCTCGCAAACCCCCGTAGGCTATCTAATTGTGAGTCGGTTCGAATACGCTAGGAAATGAGCCGCCACATAACCCCCCCCCAGAACCGGCGATACACCCCCCAATGTCCACAGCCTGGGCCAGAACCTGCTTGGGAGGTCGGCCTCTGCGCCGAGGCGCCGGAAACTCGGTCGGTTGCGCCAGGTCCACATGGGCCGGCTTGAGGCGGTCCACCGTGAAAACCTCCTCCTTCCCCCCAACGTCCAGCACGAACGTGGACCCGTTGTTCCGGAGCACCGTAAACGGCCCCTCGTATGGCCGCTGCAGCGGTGGCCGATGCCCGCCCCTTCGTACAAACACAAACTTACAGTTCCGTAGGTCTTTGGGTGCGCAGGTCGGGTGCCGCCCATGCTGTGAAGTGGGTATGGGGGCCAGGTTACCGAGCTTCTCGCGAAGTCTGCCCAGGACTGCAGCGGGTTCTTCCTCTTGCCCCCTCGGGGCTGGTAGGAACTCCCCGGGGACGGCCAGGGGTGCGCCGTATACCAACTCGGCCGACGAGGCGTGCAGGTCGTCCTTGGGCGCTGTGCGGATGCCGAGAAGGACCCAGGGAAGCTCGTCCGCCCAGTTGGCTCCTCGCAGGCGGGCCATGAGGGCCGACTTCAGGTGACGGTGGAAACGCTCCACTAGCCCGTTCGACTGTGGGTGGTAGGCAGTGGTGTGGTGCAGCTGAGTCCCCAAAAGGCTGGCCATAGCTGACCACAGGCTGGAGGTGAACTGGGCGCCTCTGTCGGAGGTAATGTGGGCTGGTACACCAAAGCGGGATATCCAGGTGGCGATCAGGGCTCGGGCTCAAGATTCGGAGGTGGTGTCGGTGAGCAGGACCGCCTCTGGCCATCTTGTGAACCGGTCCACGATAGTCAGGAGGTAACGCGCTCCGCGCGACACTGGCAGGGGGCCCACGATATCCACATGAATGTGGTCGAAACGCCGGTGGGCGGGATGGAACTGCTGCGGTGGGGCTTTGGTGTGCCGCTGAACCTTGGCTGTCTGGCAGTGCATGCACGTTCTGGCCCATTCACTGACCTGTTTGCGGAGTCCGTGCCAAACGAACCTGCTGGAAACCATCCGGACAGTTGTCCGGATGGAGGGATGCGCCAAGTTATGAATGGAGTCGAAAACACGTCGCCGCCAGGCTGCGGGGACGACCGGACGGGGCCGGCCGGTGGCGACGTCACAGAGTAGGGTCCTCTCACCTGGGCCCACGGGGAAGTCCTGGAGCTGCAAACCAGAGACTGCGGTTCTGTAACTCGGAATCTCCTCATCCGCCTGCTGCGCCTCTGCCAGTGCCTCAAAGTCTACCCCTTGGGAAAGGGCATGAACGGTAGGGCGAGAGAGCGCATCCGCCACGACATTGTCCTTACCCGAGACGTGCCGGACATCCGTTGTGTATTCAGAGATGTAGGACAGGTGGCGTTGCTGGCGGGATGACCAGGGGTCGGATGCTTTCGTAAACGCAAAGGTAAGCGGTTTGTGGTCCGTGAACGCGGTGAAGGGCCGACCTTCTAGGAAGTACCTGAAATGCCGGATTGCCAGGTAGAGCACCAACAGTTCCCGGTCAAAAGCACTGTACTTGAGCTCGGGTGGCCGCAGGTGTTTGCTGAAAAACGCCAGGGGTTGCCAGCGACCTGCGATGAGCTGCTCCAGCACCCCACCGACTGCCGTGTTTGATGCGTCCACTGTGAGGGCGGTAGGGGTGTCCATCCTGGGATGTACTAGCAGTGCGGCGTCAGCCAAAGCTTCCTTCGTTTGAACGAAAGCGGCGGCGGACTCCTCGTCCCAGGTAATGTCCTTGCTCGGACCCGACATCAGGGCGAACAGGGGGCGCATGATCCGGGCAGCTGAAGGGAGGAAGCGGCGGTAGAAATTGACCATACCTACGAATTCCTGAAGGCCTTTGATCGTGGTGGGTCGGGGGAAGTGGCGGACCGCATCTACCTTAGCGGGCAGAGGGGCTGCCCCGTCTTTAGTAATCCTGTGGCCCAGGAAGTCAATGGTATCAAGTCCGAACTGGCATTTGGCAGGGTTGATTGTAAGACCGTACTCACTCAGTCGGGCGCAGAGTTGACGGAGGTGGGACAGATGCTCCTGACGACTGCCGCTGGCTATGAGGATGTCATCCAAATAGATGAACGCGAAGTCCAGGTCCCGTCCCACCGCGTCCATTAACCGCTGGAACGTCTGTGCGGCATTCTTCAGGCCGAACGGCATGCGGAGGAACTCGAAGAGGCCAAACGGGGTGATGAGAGCCGTTTTGGGGACGTCGTCAGGATGCATCGGGATTTGATGGTACCCTCGGACAAGGTCGACCTTGGAGAAGATCCGGGCGCCGTGCAGGTTTGCCGCAAAGTCCTGAATGTGCGGCACAGGGTAGCGGTCCGGTGTGGTAGCCTCGTTCAGCCTGCGGTAGTCGCCGCACGGTCTCCAGCCCCCCGTCGCTTTGGGCACCATGTGCAGGGGGGAAGCCCAGGGGCTGTCGGACCGCCGGATGATCCCCAATTCCTCCATTCTCTGGAACTCCTCCTTCGCCAGTCGGAGCTTGTCCGGGGGAAGCCGCCGAGCACGGGCATGGAGGGGTGGTCCCTGTGTCAGGATGTGGTGCTGTACGCCGTGCCTGGGCATGGCTGCTGTGAACTGCGGTGCCAGAACCGATGGGAACTCCGCCAGGACCCTGGTGAAGTCGTTGTCGGACAGCGTGATGGAGCCGAGGTGAGGGGCTGGCAACTGGGCCGCGCCCAGGGAGAACGTCTGAAAGGTCTCGGCGTGTACCAGTCTCTTCCTGGGCAGGTCAACCAGCAGGCTGTGAGCTCGCAAAAAATCCGCACCCAGAAGCGGTTGGGCTACGGCGGCCAGTGTGAAGTCCCACGTGAACTGGCTGGGGCCGAACAGTAGCTGCACCTGACGGGTGCCATAGGTCCTTACTGTGCTGCCATTCACGGCCCTCAGGGGGGGACCCGGTGCCCTGCTGCGGGTGTCGTAACTCGTCGGAGGTAAAACGCTGATCTCAGCCCCAGTATCGACCAAAAACCGGCGTCCCGACCTTCTATCCCACACATACAGGAGGCTATCCCGATGGCCAGCCGCCATAGCCATCAGCGGCGGCTGGCCCTGGCATTTCCTGGGAACTTGCAGGGCGGGCGGCAACGGCGGGCTTCTGCGCCCCACCGCTGGTGGTAGAAGCACCAGTGTTCATTGGGCCGGGGGTTAGTGGGCTCTGCGGCCGGGCCTGGACTGGTTTGCTGCCGGGAGATCTGCGCGATGGACGCCCCGCTCACCTTTTTGGCGTTCCACAGCAAGTCCGCCCGGGCTGCCACCTTCCGGGGGTCACTGAAATCCGCGTCGGACAGCAGCAGGCGTATGTCCTCGGGCAGCTGCTCCAGGAATGCCTGCTCAAACATGAGGCCTGTGTGTCCCTCGGCCAGAGACAACATCTCATTCATTAAAGCCGATGGAGGTCTGTCGCCCAAGCCATCCAGGTGCAGTAAACGGGCAGCCCGCTCGCGCCGTGAGAGTCCGAAAGTCCTGAGGAGCAGGGCTTTGAATTCCGTGTACTTGCCGTCTGCCGGGGGCGACTGTACGAACTCCGCGACCTGGGCAGCTGTGTCCTGGTCGAGGGAGCCCACCACGTAGTAGTAGCGGGTGTCTTCTGAGGTGATCCGGCGAACGTGGAATTGGGCTTCGGCTTGCTGGAACCATAGGTCCGGGCGCTGTGTCCAGAAACCCGGCAGTTTCAACGAAACCGCATGAACAGAGGCGGCGTCGGTCATTTCTGGTCCAAAAATCGTTTGGACCGTCGGGGTCACCAATTGTAGCGGTGTGCTACACGCAGCGCTAAAATTACGACACGGAGTCGGTAACTGCAGTCGAAGGAAAAAACTTTATTCGAAAACTTCAGCCTCACTTTTAAGCCTCTGTCAACCGGCCCCCCATGGCGAAGAGGCTCCAAAGCTCTGTGCTCGCAAACCCCCGTAGGCTATCTAATTGTGAGTCGGTTCGAATACGCTAGGAAATGAGCCGCCACAACATAATCAACAAAGAGAGCTCCAATGCATTGTTTAACAAATTGTCAGGCAGTGAGAAGGGAGAATGGGAGTTGCTTTGCAAGATGATAATGTGAGGGTGCATGTCTGAGAATTGCTGACACATTCCTGAATGTAAAGCATTGTTTTTGTGAAGGAGCATTGGAGGTTGCAGGATTCTCCCCATCATTCCAATTTCTGCCAGAATATTGGAACAGAACACTCTGTAGTCCATGATTCAAGAAATCATCAGCTACACCAAGGGAATTGAACATGGAACTGCCCTGGCCAATCTCCTGAAATTTGCTAGAAGGTTCAGAAATTACCACTAGCATGATCTAACATGTGTAAGGTACAATAGTTATTTGTATTAGTTGTACATACACAAAAATAAATAAATCGGTGCCAATTTCTAGGTGTACATATTTTCCTGGACCTAGCACACCAATAACTAGATTATGCATTCCTTCAAGCAGAATACAAAACAAAAACACCTTTATTTTTTTATTGAGGTACCTTATTGCCCCAGAAAAGGCAATGTTGAGGTTAATACAACAGTCAAGAATGTTGGAGCTGAAAGGGAGATTGATGTGCTGCATTTATTTGCAGAAACATAATACCCAATGGTTGTTACTTTGAGGGGAGGGTGATGCTGCCAATTTTGAAGTGGAAGGCCAGTGCCTTGAAAAAAAAAACTGTGCTGTTAACTGACCTGGAGCCAAGAAAACAAATTGGATAGTCAGAAGTTTAGAGTGAATAGCTTAGAAGGGAAAATGATAAATGCATAAAACAAAATAAGAAAACGCGAAGGAAAGATTGGATTTCAGATCAAGGATGGAAACAAGGAAGGACATTTGATTTTCTCATGAAGGTAGAAGAATGCTAAATGGATCTTTGCAATCATAACAGGAGTTTGTGAAGACCTTATGCATGATTGCAGTTGTTAATGTAAGAGAAAGGGCTAAATGTTTAAAGTTTTTTTTTATTAATGGAATCAATTTGTTGGCTAATTATACTTAACAGATTATCTGAAATAGTGGTTCCTTTGGACAGAAGAGATAGTGATCAGATGTCTGAATGGACAATGAACCCATGAACACTTGTTCAGTATTTTCCCCTCTTTTTACACTACTTACTTAATTTATTTTCTATATATACTTATTATTGTAAGATATAGTTTTTGTTGCTGTGTACTGGAATGTATTGCTGCCACAAAGCAACAAATTTCAGAACATATGCTGTTGATATTAAACCTGATTCTGAGATCTGATGGTGCCAAAGCTGGATTGTACAGCTAAATCAGTGTTTAAACAGAAAGTCAGGTCTTGTGTGTGTGTGTGTCTAATTACCTCTTAAAGATTGATGTCATATCTGCTTCTACAACCTCCCCTGGCAGCATTTTCCAGGCACCTACCACTCTCTGTGTAAAAAAAATTGCCTCACAAATCACCTCAGAATTTCCTCCCTCTCCTATAGTTCAAGTGTATTGTCATTCACCCGTACACATGTACAGTATACTGCCAAATGAAAACATTCTTCCAGACCAAGGTACACAACACAGTACATATAACTCACACACAACACAAAGTAATCTTAACATAAATAAATTTACAGATAATAGAATATATTCCAGAAGATTAACAACTAGCATAAGATGCATTTATGCGCTAATCAGAAAATGAACATTATAATGCTACTGGCGCTTCATAAGTGATTAGACCTGATTGGTGACAGGAATATACTCTAAATTTGAATATTTTCACATTACAGTAAAGATTCTGACCATTTACTCTAACAATTGCACTATAATTTTATATACTTCTATCAGGTCACCCCTTTGTCTCCAATACCCCAGAGAAAACAATAAACAGAAGATATTCTGCAGATGGAGGAAATCAAGAGCAACACACACAAAATGCCTTAGGAACTCAACAAGTCAGGCAGCAGCTAGGGAAATAACCAAAACATGAACTGCTTATTTCTTTCTATAGATGCTGTCTGACCTGCTGAGTTCCTTTACATTTTGTGTATGTCACACCAGAAAAAGTCAATCCAAGTTTGTCAAACCTGTCCTTATAGCTAATACACTCCATTCCATGCAAAATTCTTCTACATCTTTTTCAAAGCCTCCATATTCTTCCTATAGTGTGACAAACAAAACTGTGCACAATACTCTAAATTTGGCTTAACCAAAGCTTTCATTTTTACAGTTGTAGCATAACCTGCCAACTTAGATGCTCAACACCTGACTGATGAAGGTAAGCACTAAAGTATATTCCTTTTGTATGTACAATTAGCTTAAAATTCCTGGCTGGATAGCCAATCTTCGACAAAGACAGGGTTTTATTTGAATGTGTATAATTCCAGACAATCAAAAACATTTTTGTGATTGCCTATGTAGCTCACACCTGGTGAACAAAAATGCAAATTTCTTGTCCAGTGACTGAGCTGAAAGATTTTTTTTGGAGAAACAAGACCATGTTCATGGAATCCCACAGCACAGAAGAGGATATTTGGCCTAACATAAATGTGCTAGCTTTTTCAAAGAGCTGTCAAACTTGGGCATATACTATGGCATAGACCTCCAAAATATTTCCCCCAAAGAGTACATACTTTTACACATTGCCACTGCATTTATCCTTCCAAATGTCATGTTACCTTATGTTCTGTGTAAAGCAATTTATTTTCATGTCTCCTCTACTGATTTTGCAAATTATTTCAAATCTACCATCACCAATCTGCGCCGAGTATATTTGATACTGTTATGAATGTACCACAGCTCTGAGGGGCCGAAGGGTGCGGGGTAGCCCCCTCCTTTGTGAGAATCGCAAGAGCATTATTGGGTTGGGTCAGAGGACCCAGGAAATGAGAGAGAGACATGGCCATTGTCTCCTGGAGACAACGTTTGTAGATTAGGGACTATGCTACGTGCAAGCCCTCAAGCAAAGTGGGCTGGTTGAGAGAGAGATTGCATCACCCCAACCTGATTGACATCTACTACCCTGCGAGTTAAGATAAAAGAGGGGCTGTAGGAACAACCCCTCAGACGCACCAGAAGAAACACTAGAGATCCCGTAATAGCGGGAAGCCATTTGAAGGAAGCCACGTGCGTTCGGTTCCCTTGCCTGGGGACTGGTGGCTGGTACCACGGAAAACGACTTGGAACTAACAACGGGGAACCAACTCCCCGACTCAACAGATTGGCCTCATAAAAGACCCAGGCAAGTTTAAAACTGTCTCTCTTAAACCCAAAGAGCTGCAGCTTGAAAGGACAGTGACTTTTATCTTTCCATCAGACAATACAATATCCCCTAGTCAAACGATAGAGCTATTGCTTAATTGATGATTATTATTATACCCGCGTTTTTAGATTGAGTATTGATGACGTATATTATCTGAATGTCTGTATTAATCTTATTTTTGTGCCCCTTTATAAATAATGACTTTTAAAAATAGTACCATCAGACTTCAACGGACCTCTCGATCTTTGCTGGTAAGTGACCCAGTTACGGGGTTCGTAACAATACACTCACGAAGGATGGGACCCAGGTGAAGAGGAACAGCAAGATCCCCAGGAAGAGATGGAAGCAAGAAGTTAAACATCAGAATCAGGGCCTCAGAGGCACAACTGAGCAACAGCACAAGAATTCATCCTCTCCAACACAATGACCCCACTAAGGCATCAACTGAAAGTCCTCTTTAAATAATCATAGACTGTGGGAAACCTGTGCCAGTCACAATTAACTTGGCAAGATTTAGCCGAAAACACAAGGGCCTAACAACTCTAGTTATGATAGAGATTAGTAAATACAGGTGCTCAAAAAACCCAAGCAGTTCAATGCTGTATGGCAAGCCAGAAGCATCATGACAGTACAAACTCTCAGTATGCTCTAGTAAAACTTTTTGTAACTTTAAGTAGCTATATGGTAGCCAACTTTCACAGGAAGTCCCTCGTTCTTACTATCACACTGGTAATCCTCATCTTCGTCCTCTCTAGGGCATTGATCCGCTTCCCAACGTGCACAGCTCCGAAATTACACAATATCCTCAGTGATCTATATGACTTCCTTGTGATTGAAATTGTCATGTGCTCTTCCTAGTGGTGCATTTATTATCAAAGTAAAATTGACAAGAAGTCTAAGGATCAGGTTTATGTACACCAAGATGAAACAAGGATAAGGAAGGTGAACAGGATCCATACTATGGCTTTGGCATTTACACCTACCAAAGAACATGCACAACTGCCTCGGCCTCGAAATGTACCAATAGTGTAACTTTGTCACTTGAAGCAGCTGGAAGTCAGCCTCAGTGATGAGCCAACTCTGCATTGAACTGTTATGCTCCTGTTCTATAAAACTTCATGATTGTGCCATGTGTTTAGATAAATCATCGTGCCCTGGAATTTATTTTCCAAGCAGACTATAAAGGTGTCCAATATACTACATTGATAATTGGTAACTAGTTTCTTAAGAAAGACCTTCTTAGTCATAAAGAAGGCAAGACAGCAGTGTTACTTTATTAGGAGTTTGAAGAGATTTGGCATGTCAACAAATACATTCAAAAACTTCTATAGTTGTACCATGGAGAGTATTCTGACAGGCTGCATCACTGTCTGGTATGGAGGGGTGACTACACAGGACCAAAAGAAGCTGCAGAAGGTTGTAAATCTAGTCGGCTCCATCTTGGGCACTAACCTACAAAGTACCCAGGACATCTTTAGGGAGCGGTGTCTCAGAAAGGCAGCGTCCATTATTAAGGACCTCCAGCACCCAGTGCATGCCTTTTTCTCACTGTTACCATCAGGTAGGAGGTACAGAAGCCTGAAAGCACACACTCAATGATTCAGGAACAGCTTCTTCCCCTCTGCCATCCGATTCCTAAATGGACATTGAAGCTTTGGACACTACCTCACTTTTTTAATATACAGTATTTCTGTTTTTGCACATTTTTAAAAAATCTATTCCATATACATAATTGATTTACTTGTTTATTTATTATGTTTTATTTTATTTATTATTATTATTACTTTTCTCTCTCTCTGCTAAATTATGTATTGCATTGAACTGCTGCTGCTAAGTTAACAAATTTCACATCACATACTGGTGATAATAAACCTGATTCTGATTCTGATTGCTACATAAATCTGTGGTACAGTGAAAATCTCTGTTTTGCATACAAAAAATTTTATCACATGAGTGCAAGATGGTACAAGGGAAAAGCAACAACAGAATGCAGAATAAAGTGTTGCAGTTACAGAGAAAGTGCACTGCAGGCAGACATTAATATGCAAGGCCATGGTGAGATAGGCTCTGAGGTCAGGAGTGTACCTTATGTACAAGAGGTCTGTTCAATAAAATGGAGATAAAAGCTGTCTTGAGCCTGGTTGTATGTGATTTTTATCTCCTGGAGGGTGAAGGGAGAATGTCTAGCATATGAGGAGTCTGGGAGCACAGTAGATGAAATGATGGGAAGGAAAAATGCTTGTCCTACCAGCATCAGCAGAGGAACCCAGATAGCAGCATTAGTAACTGTCCTAGTGTAAACCTATGGAATGGGGCAGACTTCCTGCCATCAGCACTTTTTGCCTGGGCCCTTCTCTGTTTCAACCCCCAGGAAAACTTAAGTCAAGGGATAGAGTTTAAGAGTTGCGAGGTAATGATGCAGCTCTATAAAACTCCAGTTAGGCCACACTTGGAGTACTGTGTCCAGTTCTGGTCACCTCACTGTAGGAAGGATATGGAAGCTTTGGAAAGGGTACAGAAGAGATTTACCAGGATGTTGCCTGGTTTAGAGAGTATGCATTATGATCAGAGATTAAGGGAGCTAGGGCTTTACTCTCTGGAGAGAAGAAGGATGAGAGGAGACATGATACACAAGATATTAAGAGGAATAGATAGAGTGGACAGCCAGCTCCTCTTCCCCAGGGCACCACTGCTCAGTACAAGAGGACACGGCTTTAAAGTGAGGGGTGGGAAGTTCAAGGGGGATATTAGAGGAAGGTTCTTTACTCAGAGAGTGGTTGGTGCGTGGAATGCTCTGTCTGAGTCAGTGGTGTAGGCAGATACCCTAGTGAAGTTTAAGAGACTACTGGACAGGTATATGGAGGAATTTAAGGTGGGGGGTTATATGGGAGGCAGGGGGGTTAAGGGTCAGCACAACATTGTGGGCCAAAAGGTCTGTACTGTGCTGTACTATTCTATGTTTTATAACTTCTGAGACTGGATTGCCAGATGGTTTAAATGTTTCACAATGCTCAATTAAGTATGTGGTGAATTATGTATAAGGATTCTTATACAGAGAGTGCAATGTGGCCCAGGGTGTTCTTAGAATGAGAAATTAGTAGCATAGAGATATGCTGATCAGGTCGTCATGTCCCCAAGACAGCTGCTCAGGTAAATTTCAACTTCCAACGTTTAATCCATAAATTGCAGCTTTCAGCATCCAGTGCTCATCCACATTTTAAGTTTGATGAGGATAACTGGCACCATCGTTCTTTGAGGAAGGAAGTTCCTGACCTCAAATATCCTTTAGAGTGATTTTGTTTCTCAGTTTAATTCTTCCTCCTTAGGTCTGTGGCCCCTATTAGGTGAGCCTTCTGCTAAAGGAAATTGGTCCTTCCTCTGTCCCTTATCTAGGCCTTTAATCATTTTAAAAACCCATGGTTAAATCTCCCTTTGGCCTCTTCTGCTCTGCCTTTGCAACATCCTGATAAGTCTCCCCTCAATTATCTCTAATGCTGTCACATCCTTCCTCAAATGCTGGAACCTGACTGTACATAGGCTGCTAGCTGCAATCTAGTGAATGTTTTCCACAGATCCGCCCAGATTCTGTTAAAACGAGATCCAAAATTTAACATCATCCATTGAAGTACATTCTAGTAGCTGTCTAGCCCTGCCACTGTTGTCCTTGCTCAGAAACAGACATCTGATTAATGCTGTGCTGATAGTCGTGTAGCTGACCACAGCAATATATAACACATGTATTACATGAAGTTCTTAAAATGGCCTAAATACTCAAAGAATTTCCATTGGTTTCTCTGCATTTAATGGTATTTCTTTACTAGGCATACTGGAAATATATTGGAATGCCTTTTGCCACCTCATGAGAAATTGTCATTGGTCCTTCTGAGTACGCAATCTTGTCCGTTTTGGGGAATATTGACAAAATTTAACATGTCCAGACACTGTACTGACTTTCTGAGTTCCTACACAGAACTGCTTAATGTTATTGGTGTGAACAGCGCTGGTTGTACATTGATGGCATGGCCTCCCTTTCCATCGACAAATGCTGCCAATTCATGTTCCATTGCGTAGAATGAGGCTCCTCTAATGAGGAAAGTCAGACACTGAAGCAAAGCCTCCAGGAGTCCTGGTCCAATCCTCGTGGCTATGCTTTCACCTACCTAAACTCAAAACTACCAATTTTACTTTGAATCCAATATTTTAAAATATGACATATAATTCTGAGATTAGAATTTTCAAGTTAAATCAAGATCTGGATCTTGGTAAGCTAAAATATATTCAGAGAACATGATAAATACTTAATAGACAATAGACAATGCAGGAGTAGGCCATTCAGCCCTTTGAGCCAGCACCGCCATTCACTGTGATCATGGCTGATCATCCACAGTCAGTATTCTGTTCCTGCCTTGTCCCCATATTCCTTGACTCTACTATCTTTAAGAGCACTATCTAACTCTTTCTTGAAAGCATCCAGAGAATTGGCCTCCACTGCCTTCTGAGGCAGAGCATTCCACAGATCCACAATTCTCTGGGTGAAAAAGTTTTTCCTCAACTCCGTTCTAAATGGCCTACACCTTATTCTTAAACTGTGGCCTCTGGTTCTGGACTCCCCCAACATCAGGAACATCCTTCCTCCCTTAATAATCTTATATGTTTCAATCAGATACTTCTAAATTCCAGTGTGTACAAGCCCAATCGCTCCAATCTTTCAACATATGACAGTCCCGCCATCCTGGGAATTAACCTCATGAACCCATGCTGCACTCCCTCAATAGTAAGAAAGTCCTTCCTCAGATTTGGAGACCAAAACTGCACACAGTACTCCAGGTGTCTCACCAGGGATCTGTACAACTACAGAAGGACCTCTTTGCTCCTATACTCAACTCCCCTTGTTATGAAGGCCAACATGCCATTAGCTTTCTTCACTGCCTGCTTCACCTGCATGCTTACTTTCAGTGACTATACAAGAACACCTAGATCTCATTGTACTTCCCCTTTTCCTAACTTGATACCTTTCAGATAGTAATCTGCCTTCCTGTTCTTGCCATCAAAGTGGATAACCTCACATTTATCCACATTAAACTGCATCTGCCATACATCTGCCCACTCACCTGACCTGCCCAAGACACCCTGCACTCTCATAACATCCTCCTCACATTTCACACTGCCACCCAGCTTCGTGTCATCTGCAAATTTGCTAATGTTACTTTTAATCCCTTCATCTAAATCAGACACAAAGTATTATGCAGCAAATCAAATCTTCCACCTTAGAGATAAACTGGATATGCTCCAATCTGCATAACACTATAACAGGTAACACCAGATATGATTTCTTTAGCTCTTCACTCTGCCCTGATACATCAGAACAACAGGAATTCCTATGTCAGAGCGCTATTCATCAACTACAGCTTGGCATTGAACACAATTATCCCATTCAAACTCATCATCAGGCTCAGCCAGCTAACCTCCTCCTGCCACTGGCTACTCGTTTTCCTCATCGGCAGAGTTCATTCAGTGCGGATTGGCAATAACACCTCCTACTTCTTGCTGATCATCAACACAGGGGCACCTCAAGTCTGTGTGTGCAGATTAGCACTGCTACTGGCTCTGTGAGTCAGAACAGAAGTCGGGGAGAAGAGGTGAGCTGTGGTGATAGGGGATTTGTTTAATACGGGAAGAAGAAGGAGAGCAAAAATCGCTATGTCTACATTGGGTGGATCCAAGGTGGAAAGATTCAACAGCTTTAAATTTCTGGATGTTAACCTATTGGAAGATCTGTCCTGGGCCCAAGAGATACTCTAAATAGAATCATAAGGAAAGCATACTAATGTCTTCAGTTTCTGAAGAGGTTAAGAAGGTTCAGCTTGTCACCAGAAACTTAAACAAATTTCTAGATTATTGTTCAAATTGTCCAGACTGGTTGTATCATTGTATCTCAGTGTCCTCCAGCAGATCTCTTCTGCCTTAACAAGGAGCATCTTAAACTAATCAGATGGTTTCAGAATTTGTTTACTTTTATCATTTTAGCATCCTTCAATTCAGACTGAATTGATGAGTCTTTCTTGATATATCATTTCATGTTATTTATACCTAAATTGTGAATTATGTCTCCTTTAAGAAAAGGTTATGTTTTGTAACTCCAAAATATAAAACTAATCAAAAGAAAACCGTGGAAAAACTGGGATAAATGTGCATTCTATTGCATTCTTTAAATGTGCCAGACGTGGTGGCATAATGACCTATACCATTCACGTAATTTAGAACATGAATTATGCCTGCTTAACCAAACAATATACCATAAATTCCGGTGTACAAGCCGAGAATTTGGCCCTAAATTTTGGTCCTAAAATCAGGGGGTCGGCTTATACAGGGGATGCCAACTTTGGGAAAACGAATACACGGAAGACAGCTCATATTTATTGGATGCTTTTGAGTCAAATTGGTTCTACTGTCGACGCATGAATTCTTCGGTTTGTTTAAACTCACATCTCGTGGCTGGAGCACGGACATCAAACCACCAGGGATGACTGCAATGTCCGTATTTTCAGCTTTCAATGCTGCTTTTGTCTCACCTGACAAGTGCGCTTTGAACATATCCCAGACAAGTGGTGACTTTTCCTTCCTGAAACTTTCAGGATGTCGTCGCCACGCCTCTTTAAAACCCACTTCAAGTAACCCGCTTCGTCCATCCAGCAGCGTTCTTGAACGTAAACGACACCTCGCGGGAATTTTCTGTGAAATCTTTGTCTTTTGTTTCAACACAAGATCATGTCTATTCATAAATAGGGTGAACCAACTTCGCGTAGCTTTGAAATTTTCTCTGACCTCACGGTGTTTTTCAACGCTTGAACTCGAATCATTTATCTGGTAACAATGTATCCAGACGATCGCTGGTGATTCACCCACTCTGAAACCTTTTCTTCCATTTCTGGCGTATGTTCCCGCGGTTTACACATTTCGTCTTTGGCATTTCCCTCAGCGTGTCCTCTGCCTTTCTCCACTCACTCTCTCTCTCGTTTACACTAAACTTCTTAGCAGCTGCAGAATTAATCGTTCTTTTAGCAAAATCAACAACCTTCAGCTCGAAGCCAGCATCATATAGCGTTTGTTTTAATCTTTTGTACAAGATGGTCGCAAACTCAATACTGAGTACACGTACTGATCCCGCCACCCCGTGTTATGTTTTAACGAGATTACCATGGGCGCTAGATGCTTTCACGGGGGTTACATTTCAGAGGATTATTTTCCATTGCAAACTTATCCAAAATTTCTCTCCCTGATTTATTTATTAAGAATTTACTTATAACGCTCTACAATCTGTGGGCCTGTTTTCTTAGCAGGTACTGGTTCACAAAATTTCCAGGGTCAGGATCCGGCAAAGCTGAGTGCCAGCATGTGAGATCGTGTGATCTTTTCTGGGTAAATCAAAAACCTGGACAGAAGGGGTCGGCTTATACAAAGGTAACATGAAAAAATCACTTTTTTAACCTTGAAAATGGGGGTCGGTTTATACCCTGGAATATACGGTACTCAAATATTACTGAAATATTAAATATTAAATACACAATTCTTCTCCCTGTTTAGCTATATAGAACACTTCTCAACATATACATTTTCTATATACAATATATGGTCATTGTATAGTATATAACTACTAAATAGACATCCACAACATAGTAAATGTTAAATGATCCCATTCAGGCATAAAGATTTAATTGCTGTGAATAATTTCTTACTCTTATAGGGTGTCTTTCCTAACAACAGCTGTCACTCTGTTTGGCAGGTGAGGCTTGTGTCTGTAAAACAATCTTGAGTTCTAGAACAAAGAACAGTACAGCACATTACAGGCCCTTCGGCCCACAATGTTGTGCTGACCTTCAAACCCTGCCTCGTGTATAACCCCCCACCTTAAATTCCTCCATATACTTGTCTAGTAGTCTCTTAAACTTCACTATTGTGTCCGCCTCCACCACTGACTCAGGCAGTGCATTCCACACACCACCACTCTCTGAGTGAAACACCTTCCTCTAAAATCCCCCTTGAACTTCCCTCCCCTTAACTTAAAGCCATGTCCTCTTGTACTGAGCAGTGATGACCTGGGGAAGAGGCGCTGGTTGTCCATTCTGTCTATTCCTCTTAATATCTTATACACCTCTATCATGTCTCCCTCTCACCAAAGAGTAAAGCCCTAGCTCCCTTAATCTCTGATCATAATCCATACTCTCTAAACCAGGCAGCGTCCTGGTAAATCTGCTCTGTACCCTTTCCAATGCTTCCACATCCTTCCTATAGTGAGGCAACCAGAACTGGACACAGTACTCAAAGTGTGGCCTAACTAGAGTTTTATAGAGCTGCATCATTACATTGCGTCTCTTAAACTCTATCCCTCGACTTATGAAAGCTAACACCCCATAAGCTTTCTTAACTACCCTATCTACCTGTGAGGCAACTTTCAGGGATCTGTGGACATGTACCCCCAGATCCCTCTGCTCCTCCACACTACCAAGTATCCTGCCATTTACTTTGTACTCTACCTTGGAGTTTGTCCTTCCAAAGTGTACCACCTCACACTTCTCCGGGTTGAACTCCATCTGCCACTACTCAGCCCACTTCTGTATCCTATCAATGTCTCTCTGCAATCTTTGACAATCCTCTACACTATGTGTCATCTGCAAACTTGCCAACCCACCCAGGTCGTTAATAAAAATCACGAAAAGTAGAGATCCCAGAACAGATCCTTGAGGGACACCACTAGTCACAACCCTCCAATCTGAATGTACTCCCTCCACCACAACCCTCTGCCTTCTGCAGACAAGCCAATTCTGAATCCACCTGGCCAAACTTCCCTGGATCCCATGCCTTCTGACTTTCTGAATAAGCCTACCGTGTGGAACCTTGTCAAATGCCTTACCAAAATCCATGTAGATCACATCCACTGCACTACCCTCATCTATATGTCTGGTCACCTCCTCAAAGAACTCTATCAGGCTTGTTAGGCACTATCTGCCCTTCACAAAGCCATGCTGACTGTCCCTGATCAGACCATGATTATCTAAATGCCCACATATCCTATCTCTAAGAATCTTTTCCAACAGCTTTCCCACCACAGACGTAAGGCTCACTGCTCTATAATTACCTGGACTATCCTTACTACCTTTTTTGAACAAGGGGACAACATTTGCCTCCCTCCAATCCTCCGGTACCATTCCTGTGGATAACGAGGACATAAAGATCCTAGCCAGAGGCTCAGCAATCTCTTCCCTCATCTCGTGGAGCAGCCTGGGGAATATTCTGTGAGGCCCCAGGGACTTATCCATCCTAATGTATTTTAACAACTCCAACACCTCCTCTCCCTTAATATCAACATGCTCCAGAACATCAACCTCACTCATATTGTCCTCACCGTCATCAAGTTCCCTCTCATTGGTGAATACCGAAGAGAAGTATTCATTGAGGACCTCGCTCACTTACACAGCCTCCAGGCACATCTTCCCACTTTTATCTCTAATTGGTCCTACCTTTACTCCTGTCATCCTGTTCTTCTTCACATAATTGAAGAATGCCTTGGGGTTTACCTTTACCCTACTCACCAAGGCCTTCTCATGACCCCTTCTTGCTCTTCCCAGCCCCTTCTTAAGCTCCTTTCTTACAACCCTATATTCCTCAATAGACCCATCTGATCCTTGCTTCCTAAACCTCATGTATGCTGCCTTCTTCCACCTGACTAGATTTTCCACTTCACTTGTCACCCATGGTTCCTTCACCCTACCAATCTTTATCTTCCTCACCGGGACATATTTATCCCAAACATCCTGCAAGATATCCTTAAACATCAACCACATGTCCATAGTATATTTCCCTGCAAAAACATAATCCCAATTCACACCCGCAAGTTCTAGCCTTATGGCCTCATAATTTGCCCTTCCCCAATTAAAAATTTTCCTGTCCTCTCTGATTCTATCCTTTTCCACGATAATGCTAAATGTCAGCGAGTGGTGATCACTGTCCCCCAGATGCTCACCCACTGACAGATCTGTGACCTGACCCGGTTTGTTACTTAATACTAGATCTAGTATGGCATTCCCCTAGTCGGGCTGTCAACATACTGTGACAGGAACCCATCCTGGACACACTTAACAAACTCTGCCCCATCTAAACCCTTGGAACAAATCAAGTGCCAATCAATATTAGGGAAGTTAAAGTCACCCATGATAACAACCCTGTTACTTTTGTACCTTTCCAAAATATGCCTTCCAATTTGCTCCTTGGTATCTCTGCTGCTACCAGGGGGCCTATAGAATACCTCCATTAGAGTAGCTGCTCCCTTCCTGTTCCTGACTTCCACCCATACTGACTCAAAAGAGGATCCTGCTGCATTACCCACCCTTTCTGCAGCTGTAATAGTATCCCTGACCAGTAATGCCACCCCTCCTCCCCTTCCCCCCCCCATCCCATTTAAAGCACTGAAATCCAGGAATATTGAGAATCCATTCCTGCCCTGGTGCCAGCCAAGTCTCCGTAATGGCCACTACATCATAATTCCATGTAGGTATCCATGCTCTCAGTTCATCACCTTTGTCCCTGATGCTTCTTGCATTGAAGTATACACACTTTAGCCCTTTTACCTTACTACCTTTATACCCTTTATTCTGCTGCTCTTTCCTCAAAGCCACTCTATTTATTGGATCTGGCTTTACTCCATGCACTTCTTTCACTGCTCTATCGCTCCGGGTCCCATTCCCCTTGCAAATTAGTTTAAACCCTCCCAAACCATGCTAGCAAACCTAACAGCAAGGATATTGCTCCCTCTCGAGTTCAGATGCAACCCATCTAATCTGTACAGGTCCCACCTTCCCCAGAAGAGATCCCAATGGTCCAAAAATCTAAAACCGTGCCCCCTGCACCAACTCCTCAGCCATGCATTCAACTGCCATCTCCTCCAATTCTTACCATCACTATCACGTAGCACTGGCAGCAATCCTGAGAATACCACCCTTGAGGTCCTGTTCTTCAGCCTTCTCCCTAGTTCCCGAAACTCACACTTCAGGACCTCATCCCTCTTGCTGCCTATGTCATTGGTCCCAACATGTATCATGACTTCTGGTTGCTTTCCCTCTCGTACCAGGATGTCATGCACCCAGTCAGAGACATCCCGGACCCTGGCAGCCGGGAGGCAACAAACCATGCGGGTTTCCTTCTCACGTCCACAAAATCTCCTGTCTGCTCCCCTGGTATAGAGTCTCCAATGACGACAGCTCTCCTCCGTCCCATCCTTCTGCACCACAGGGTCAGACTCAGTGCCAGAGGCCCTGCCATCGTGGCTCACACCTGGTTGGTCGTCCTCACCAACAGCATCCAGGACGGTAAACATATTATTCAGGGGAATAGCTCCAGGGGTGCTCTGCACTACCTGCCTACTCTCCTTCGCTTTCCCCCTTCGGACTGTCACCCAACGACCTGCTTCCGGCAGCCTAGGTGTAACTACCTCCCTGTAGCTCTCATCTATGACTGCCTCATTTTCCCTTGAGAGTCGAAGGTCATCCAGCTGCTGCTCCAGTTTCCTCACATGGTCTTCCAGATCGCCCAGCCGCATGCACTTCTGGCAGATGTGACTCTGCGGGAGAGGGGAGCTCCCCCAAGACTGCCACATCTCACAGGAGAGGCACATCACCGTCTCAGGAGGCATTGTAAGGACTAACTGGGAACAAGCTCGTCCTCCGCCTCTTCTCGTCGCAGCCTATCGAGTCAAAGCCTCAAATCTCCACTCCTTCACTGGCCCACTCACTCACTGGCCGCTTTCCACAGGCCTTTCTGGAGCCTCCTCCTTGGTGGTTGTAGGAGTTGACTCTGAAACTGCAGGAAAGTGGTCCTGACAGCTCTGACCACCTTTTTCCTTTCTTCTCCAAGATGCTCTGAATGAGAAGGCATCCCAAACAGTTCTGATCTATCCCAGGCCAATAGACAATGCTTTGAGCCAACACTTTCATTTTGGCATGTACCTTCTCCAACACTTTAGCTCTCAGCTTGGATGGTACAGCACCTCTCAATCCCCACATAAGGGAAACCTCATCAAGGGCAAGTACATCTTGGTGCTTGTATAAGTGGGCTAGTTGATTTCTGCTCCACATTCCAGCCACGTTGGATGGTCATGTAGACCTGAAACCAGAAAATATCAATGTCAGCATTGCTATTGTTAATCATCCTCCTGAATTCGATCTTGTAATTGTGTCCTCCAAGGAACAGAGCCCATTTCTGTACATGTATTGTTACTGTTAGTGGGAAGCCCTACTGTCAATTGAAAATGAACACGAGTGTTTAATGATCAGAAATGAGGGTAAACTCTCCCCTATACATGTACAGGTTGAAACATTTTACACCCTAATCTGGACTCAAGGACTCTCTGTAAATCTGTGCATAATTTTTCTCTGCAGCAGTAAGGGAGTGAGATGCAAAGCCTATTGGGCATTCACTTCCATCACTCACAACATGTAACATGACTGCAGCTATAGTGTAAGGGGAGGCATCGCAGACCAGCTTCACTGGATGATGAGGATCATAATTTGTGAGTACAGTGTTTGACGTCAACAGTTCATCTAGCTTTTGGAAAGCTACCTCACACTGCTTTGACCATTGTCACTTCTTCCTGATCCATAGTAATGAGTTGAAGGGGTGGAGCTCAGCAGCCAAATTTGGCAGGAATCTGTTGTAGTGATTGACAAGTCCTGAAAAGAACCACAACAGAGACATGGACTTTGGCCTTGGAGCAGCCACCACTACTTGAGTTTTCTTTGCATACTTGCATAATTCTTGTGCACCAATGGTGTGACCACAGTAAGTGATGCTTGCTTTAAAGAATTCACACTTGTTACATCATGTTCTGAGCCCATAATCTTCTTATTGTTTTAACACTGTCTTGAGGATTTGGAAATTTTCCTTATCATCCTTACCAGAAACAATGATGTCATTCTGGTAACACTGAGTGCCTGGGCAGCCTTACAGCACATGGTTCATATCTTTTCCCAGAATGCAGGTGCAGATTCTATACCAAAATAGGCCTAAAAACAGTGAAAAAGCTGTTTGTATTTATAGTGAGAAACATTTTAGACTCTTCTTCTATCTTCATTTGTAGGTAGGCCTCACCTAAGTACACTTTAGTGAAGTGATCTATTTTCAGTACTGGGTTGATGGTGACCTTAAAATCACCACAGATCCTGACAGGCACATTCTTCTTGGTTACTGGAACTATTACCATTTCCCATGGGCTCCACTTAACCTTGGAAAGAATTCCCTCAGCCTCCATGCAGTCTAGCTCTCTGACTACTTTATCATGGATAGTATAAGGAACTGGATGGGATTTGCAAAACTTGGGTGTGGCTTTTTCTTTTAACACTATTTTACTCTTTGCCCTTGATATGTTTGAGTTTTTCAATGCCATCCTTGAACACTACTGTGGCATTATCCAATACCTTTCTTAATTCACTTTCAATTGACTATTACAAGGGGTGTAACATTCAAATGGTGGATGGATCTCCAATCAAGATGACCTGCATCAGTCAATCACAACCCCATAATGTTGGTGCTCCTGTTTTTACCACATACAAGTCCAATATGGCTTGTTGGTTGTTGTATTTCACTATCACAAATGTAATTCCCACGGGAGTTTATCTTTTCTCCAGTGTAAGTTCTTAGTTGGATCTCTATAGGCTTCAGTTCAGTATCTTTGAAATGCTGTTCAAACTCATTTCGTGGAATGACTAAAACAGCCGAACCAATTCCATTTTAATTAATTTGCTGTTCACTTCTGGTGTAAGCCATTTGGCTTATCTATTGTTAGTTTTCATATTGTAAATCTCAAGGTTAGTCAGTCCTGTGTCACTCTCATCATTATCAGATTTTTCATCAACATGCACATTAGTGCTCTTTTGGAAACTGCAACTTGACTTATTATCTTTATCTCTTCCCTGTGTAGTCCATTTATTTTTGCCTATTCAACATGCTCTTCATATGTATCCTACTTTGTTCCATGTTCTGCAAGTTTCACCTTTCAATCTGCATTCGTCTGATGTAAATGAGCCCCTGCCACAATTTGTTAAGCCAGGCTGGCTTCTGTTTAGACATTGCTAATTTGTTCATGCTCACTTTCATTCCTGACTGCAACTCCCATTGCATCTCTGTTTCCATTGATACAATGACTTCAATTGTTTTCTTAAATTTGAGTTGTGCTTCAATTACGAGCCATTTTGAATGCTTGCTTGTAAAATTCCAAAAACTAAATGATCTCACAGTGCATCATGAATCCCATCACTGAACTGGCAGTGCTCAGATAATCTCTTCAATTAGTCCACATATGCTGAAATGGATTCTCCTTCCTTTTGATTCTGCTTATGAAACCTAAAGTATTCTGCAGTCAATAATGGTCTCAGTTCTAAATGTTCCTGTGTTACTTTCACAATATCAAAAAAGCTAATTTTTGCTGGTTTGGTTGTAGTAGTCAAACTTTTAAACAATCTGTGTGCTTTCAACCTATTACACTTAGCAAACTATCATTCATTTCTCATTGTCTATTTCATGTCCTTCAAAATGTTGCTCAATTTGCTCAGTATACAAAACAGCTATCTGTTGTGCAATCAAACACGTCTATCCTTCTGATGGAACCAGTCATTTCTGCTTCTTTTTATTTATTATTATTATCATCACCCAGTACTCACTGTTTATAATGAACTTAGTCCATTTTTTGTCTTCGACCATCTTTCGCTTCCCCTTGAGAAGAAACATATGTGCTTCACATTTTAACTCGAATGCCTCTCTGTACTTCAACAGGTACTGTAGGTAATCATCTTGGTTTCATTTTAAAATTTCCTCATCACCATTGTTATGCTTTGTAACTCCAAAACATAAGACTATGCGAAAGAAAAAACACGAAAAGATCAGGATAAGTATGTCCTCTACATTATTCTTTACTTTGGTAATACGCACTCTTATGAAATAATGACATGCCATTCACATACTTATACATAGATCATGTAATGAATTATGTAAACAGCAAAGAATGCTTAATTAAACAATAGATCTACAATAATAAATACAGAACAGAAAAATAATGTGAAGTCCTAGGGATGGATTTGCACAGCTCTGTGATTTCCACACAATTATGAAAATATAGAACCTCATCATGTAACAATAAGAATGTATCAAAAGACTCTCCTTGCATTTATTCTACATATTGGAATCATTTTTACGGTGTTTTGGTACACAATGTTTCTGCACTAAGGAAGGAGCTCCAAAAATTATTAAAAGCCCGAGTTATTTTCTTATTATGTCACATTTCTATTTTGCTGCTAAAAACAGTAACTTCATTTTGGGTTAGGTAGCTCCACTGCCATATTAGCCACAATGATTTAGCCCATTTCATCTTGAGTCATGCCTATCATTGAGTGCTCACAGCACCCAGCCTGTTTCCAATGGAAATCCATGACATAAACAAGAAGCCAATTGCCATTTTTTGGAAGACAAGTGGAATTCAGACCTTTTTGCTGGAGGGATGATGTATGAAAGTGGGGAGTTCTTGCCAAATGTACAGGTCTTTGTGGAACCACATCTGGAGTATGGTCCCTGAAGGGTATATTTGTCTCAGAGTTAGTACAGAGAAGCTTATCAAATTGATTTCACAGAAAAAACTGTTGTTCTTATAAGGTTAAATAGTTTTGCTTATACTAGGAAGAAGAAAAAAGACATTATTAGAATACATAGGAATCTGAAGAGTAAATGCTGTTTAGACGTTTTCCTGATAAATGTTTCTAGAACAGTGGTCGGGGAGGGGCCATAGTTCAGTGCTACAGTAATAGGTAAGCCATTAAAGACTAAGACTAGGAAAAATTTCTGCTCTGAGAAGATTGAGCATCTTTAAAATTCTCTACCTCAGAGTGCTATGGATGCTGAGTCAGACAGACATACTTTATTGATCCCAAGGGAAATTGGGTTTCGTTACAGCCGCACCAACCAAGAATAGTGTAGAAATATAGCAATATAAAACTATAAATAATTAAATAAGTTAATCATGCCAAGTGGAAATAAGTCCAGGAGCAGCCTATTCGCTCAGGGTGTCTAACACTCCGAGGGAGGAGTTGTAAAGTTTGATGGCCACAGGCAGGAATGACTTCCTATGACGCTCAGTCTTACATCTCGGTGGAATGAGTCTCCGGCTGAATGTACTCCTGTGCCTAACCAGTACATTATAGAGTGTATGGGAGTCATTGTCCAAGATGGCATGCAACTTGGACTGCATCAGGAGTCAGTGTGTATATTCAAAGTTAAGACAGGTAGATTTTTTGGTTGACAGGAGAATCAAATCTAATTGAAAACAGGCAGATAAGAAGAGTGGAGGTTAATGATCAGATTGATTATGTTCCTGTTGAATGGCGGAAGGGACATTAAATATTTCTGTTCTTTCTTTTTGTTTATTTTCTTACAGTTAGATCAGAACAGGTTGGAGATATTGTTGGTTCACAATGCATTTAGGATGTACAGTAGAAGAATAATCTAGTACTGTTAAACAGTGGAAAGATGGATGGCATTTGAATCCATAATCGATCGATAACAGCAAAAATCATTACTTGTCAGAAGAAAATTTGTATTGAATTCAGTGCTGAGGAAACCAACAACTGGTATGGAAGTAGTTCAGCTTGTATGCAATTCAGTAAATTGCAAAGCAAATTGCAGTCTTGGACAGCTGACCTTTGAGTGAAAGGAAAAATGTTATGTTCAAAAAATATGCTTGTCATCGCTTAAGGCTGACAGTTATCTTAAGACTGTACTTAGAAAGTCTGAGTAAGATATTCTACCTCTCTCTATTACAAGTCCCTTAGTTCCCATCACAGTGGAGAAATGTAAGAATACACAATTTTCTGAAACACCTAATCAGGTGCCAGGGGTCTAACACTTGTTAGAGTGTCTCTCAATTCAAGATACTAAGACACAATATAATTGTTTATGACAAAGCTATTCTTCATACTTAATGTATATCTGTATCATGCACTGTGTATTTCATTCATATTAAAAACAAATAAATATATTTAATATGCAATCTACACTGTTTTAATTATGTATAACTTTTCATTATAAGTACTAATTGGAGTTCTGTTCCAATAAATTTTACTTTCACATTCCCCGGAGGGAAGGCATGTCAATTTCTTGACTTGAAGGTTGTCACGATGTGATTGGAATGTAATGGGCATCAAATCTCATTCATTGTAACTCCATTTAATAACAATCAAAGCAAATGAGACTGGAGTAATTTTAAAAAAGAGTCACAAATAACCTGTTCATGAGATTGCTACTTGTACAACAACTTTAATAGTTCATTTATGGTTGATTGAGCATAAAATTATGGATGGCTCCGCATTATTAAAAATGTGATCTGATTATTTAAATCTGATTCTGAACCATGAAAAAAAACCTTGACTTTGTGACAAAGTGTTTCATAAGTAAAAATTTGTTTTGTTTAAAAGAGCTGAATCACGTTCACAATAATGACATCATATATGATTACTGTACATGAACAATGTGGGTTATCCATAATATCTGTGTATTGAACATGCAGCCATATTTGATTTGTAAATTAGAGTCATGGGAATAGTTTGACAAGAAACATAGATACAAACCTAATTGTCATTTTAGGTTGGAACAAATCAATTGGATTATGCCAACCACAATATGAATGGAATATGACTTATATAAATCCAAGATGTAATAATTTGTTGAAAACATTATCAACTATTTCCACTATCGAAAGAGGTCTTTCATGGCATTTAGCAGTGATATATTAGAACAACTTGCCTTTCATTGAGTTCTGTGTGTAGTGAAACAAACTGCAGATATTGAAGAAGTAACCTTTAAGTTAGTACAATACTTTGCAAAAGTCTTACACACACACACGTATAAACTCACTCTCCATTCCACATTGACAAATACAGTACTGTACAAAGGTATTAGACACCGTATAGGGTACTGTAGTTGGTAATGTGTGGAGCGGAGAGTGAGCTTGTAAATCTGACAGGAGCAAAGGGTATTGGAAAAGGCAAGGGTGGAGTGGCACGGGAGCGGTGTGGGACAGATGGCAGAGAAAAAGTGCCAGTGGTAGGGAGATGGCCCAGGTGCAGATACACACAGTCCTGAGACACCAGGCAAGGCCATTTGATTCCAAACAATTGGTTTATTAATCATTACAGAATGTCTCTCTGGTGCTTTCTGCTCTCTCTTCTCCTTTTCCCAACCATGATTCGCTTCGCCCAACCCCCTTGCCACTCTCAGTTCACAATAGAGACCCGTATCAGAATCATAGGTCATGAAATTAGATTTTTTTTTTGCAGCAGTACAGTGCAATACATAAAATTGCTACAGTACTGTGCAATTCTCAGAGGCACCCAAGATCTATAAGTATGTACCTCAGACTTTTGCACAGTACTTCATGAAGCATCGTATGTCCTAAAAAGTTACCCATCATTGCTTTCAATTAATGATTACCTTGACACCATTTGATGGTCGTAGAGTCAAACAGCATGAACAGGCTCTTTGGCACACCAAGTGCATGTAGACCCACTTATTCCATCCTACGTTAATCACAAATTGATTCGACCTACATCAGCTCTCCTCATGTTCTCCTATTTGCCCACCTACTTTAGGACAATTTACAAATGCTGATTAACTTACCAACCTGCACGTCTTTCAGATGTGAGAAGAAATCAACGCAGTCACAGGGAGACAGGCAAATTCCATGCAGGCAGTATCAGGGTTCATGCCCCTGATGCAAAAAGGCAGTGACTCTACTTTGTTGTGCCTGTGCACCATACAGAGTACTCACAGAACCCAGAGGAATACTAAGTCCCTGTTGTATCCTATGTGAAAACTAAACGTGGTGAAGAATTGTGGTATTGCACAATTCTATAAAAGCTTGAGTGGGATACCAAGGAGTTAACAGGTTCAAAGGTTCACTTACTATCAAAGCATACAACTCTGAAATTCCTATTCTCCCGATCACCGCAAAATGGAGAAAGAAAAGAACAGCAGCACCATCATCAACACCCAAATCCCTCTTCCCCACACAAAAAAAACAAACAAAAATGGAACAGGCATGTTGACCCCTAAATGCCTGTGACAGAGTGATCTCACCAGCGATAAAAAGGCAGTCTCCCCTCTCTGTAGCAGAACAATCTCATCAGAGCTAAAAAGACAAGTCTCCCCTCTGCAGCAGCAGAGTGATCCCCCAGCGACAGAGAAGCAGGCAGCCTGCGTTTCAGTCTCCCACACTGCTGTAATCAGTGAACAATGGAAGCTTTAATCAGCGATATGGAGTTGAAGATCAGCTCGCAGCCTTCTCGCCACGAGGTTCCCGCACGCCAGCTCCACCTCCCAGAATTCCCTTGGAGACCGCAGAGTGCTGAAACACCCAAACGATCTCCAAACTGCAAATCGTAGTCTCCAATCGTAGGATCACATTCAAGAGGTAAAACAAATGTAAAAGGCATAAAAGAAGTGAAATATACGGTTTCATGATCTATCCAGAAGATGTCGACTGAAGGAGCATTGTACGCAGGCGTCACCTCGACTGGAAGCACCAATACAGTATCACGTTTCAACAATTCATTATAAAGTTAGGGCTATTCCAGATTCTTTGAGGATATCCACATTATGTGCTATGTAATTTTATTTTGTTATTTGGTATAAAATCTATGAAAATAGAAATGACATAGGAATGTTGAATTAACATGAAGAAGCTTCATCCCAATAAGTTATATTATTATATTACTACTACTGGGAAGAAGTACATCTTCTTGGCCTTAATATGTCACCTTGCTGTTGGGTTGTGATAACATCAGTTCATCCTTTGTAACAGTGTTTCCTTGCAAACATAAATATAAACTCTAGGTTATAAGTATTTCTGGACTGGGTACTAAAATAATATGTTCATGAAACTATGTTTGGAATAAAATCTTATTATTTTCTATTGAATGAACTGGAGCATATTTGATATCCTCCTCCCATTTTTAGCCAATTTAACATTTTCCTTCAGAAAGTTTAACTTCCTGTCACTATTAAAAAACTTGTTTCTAATTTGAAAGGTTTGCATCATTCACATGACAATAATATCATAACTGAAATGCATAGAAGCTTTCTTGCTTCACTGTTAAGTATTTAAAAGCAATTTTAATCAGACACGTTCTTCACACTGAACATCGAACAGCACAGTACTGGTCCTTTGTCCCAGGGGTGTATCTACGGAAAATAGCGCCTAAGGTAAGCACTGAAATTGCACCCCTGTCCAAACATCTAACACCCATCTTTTAGATAACTTTACCATAATATCAGCTCAAAAATACAAGTCAAGCTCGTTAATCTTTTAATTAACAAATAATGGCACTACATGAAAATTATAACTGTACCTTCCTTGCTTTCACTGATGCAAATTGGTCTATGATGTGATCAAAGTCAGTTGTCTCAGTTTCTTCTCTTTCTACGCTCAGCAGAGCAAGATCACAGAGTCTGCCTTGACCCATGGAGGCTCGCAAATACAAAAGTATTAGTTTTAACTTGCTGAATGATCTCTCACAGCTGGCGATGGAAATTGCGATGGTTAGCATTATCTGAAAAGTAATGCGAAGATTGGGGAAGAAGCTCTCATCTCGATACTGAACAATAAATTCAAAAAGCTATTCAAGTCTTGATATTTTCATGTTGACCCGCCTTGATAGCAATGTTCTGCAATCCAAAATTTCTTCATGTTTGCTAACCATCATCAACATCAGAACTGTACAATTCACCCAAATTTTCGCACTTCTTCTTTAGGTTGTTACTGTCTGCACCATAACACAGTACCTTGGCATCGAGAAGGAACCCAAATGTGGCGTTAGTGTCATGCAAACAAGTGAACCTTTTGTCCATTTCTCTGTGAAGACGGTCAAGTGTTCCCTTCATGACTCTTTCCATTTCCTCCTTAACTGTTCTCATTAGCCATTCATGTCTTTCATCTCTGACTTATTTCAACTTCAATATTCCACTCTTGACAGAGACTGACTCCTTCTTCGAGTGAAGCACTGACTAATACTTCTCTTTCATCATAAAAATGATCTCAAATGATTTCAAATCCAGGGAGGCATCGTGGAAGTTCATGCTAGGATGCTGCAGCCTCTTCTGAATACAGTCAATGCGAATGAGTACTTTATTCCAAAATCCTAGCAAAATCAGAAAATCATAACTCCATATGCAGTTGTACAGCTGCCTTGCATCAATTCTTGTTTCACTGGTCTCGTTTTCATTGTCTATCATGTCCTGGAGAACTTGAAGTATCTCCTCAAGGTGCTTGTTGACGGGCTTCACTGCTTCTGTCCTTGCACTCCACCTGGTTTCGGACTCTAACTTAACAACCATAAGCATAGCGTTTTTAAGTCTTTCCCAGCGCTGTGTTGAATGAAAGAAAAACACATAGAGAGCTTTTGTTTTATTAGTTTTTTATACATTTTCTACATCGCTACAGATAAAAAAAACCTAGATCGAAATGAAGAGCATTAATACAGTGCAAAACTAAACATACAATAATAATACAAAAGAAGATAATTGAGAAAGCACCCAAATTGAAGATATGTAAAATTAGTATCCTCCCCAAGCCCCGCAACAAAAAAAAACTCCAGACCAACCACAATACAAAATAGAGAATATAAATCAGGAGATTCAAACCATAAAACTGTAAATACACTTAGCAACAGAAGATATTGATGCCTACTACCAAAAAAAAGGAGCTGAAAGCAAGGGACCGAAAAAAAAACCTTGGTTAAGAGGAAGGTTATGAAAGTACTCAATAAAAGGTCCCCAGACCTTATGGAACTTTGTATCCGAATTAAGAACTGAATAATGAATTTTTTCAAGGTCTAGGCAGGACATAATATCATTAAACCATTGAGCATGCGTGGGCGGGGCAACATCTCTCCATCTAAGGAGGATTAAACGTCCAGCCAGGAGAGAAGCAAAAGATAATATTCAACACTTGGTCGAACTCAGACGTAAATCTGTCTCACCCCAGAAACCGAACAAAGCAATTAAAGGGTTCGGTTGTAGGTGGTGATTCAGAATATAAGATAATGTTGTGAAGACATCTTTCCAAAATTTCTCCAAGCTAGGACAAAACCAGTACATATGAATAAGAGAGGCCTCGCCCCTTTTGCATTTATCACAAAGAGGACTAATATTAGGGTAAAATCAAGATTGTTTAGAGTTAGACATATGGGCTCTATGAACAATCAAACTGTAAAAGGCAATGGCGAGCACAAAGAGAGGTTGAATTAACCAATTTGAGAATCCAGTCCCAAGTCTCATCAGATAAGGAGATTTTATCCACAGGGGCACGCCATAAGGATGCTAATTTATCACGAATAAATGATATTAAACCTTTACCTAATGGATTAATAGAAAGAAAGAAATCCATAACATTTTTCTCAGGAATTTCAGGGAAGTTAGGAATTAAAGGATTAATAAAGTGTCTAATTTGGAGATATCTAAAAAAATGAGCATTGGGCAGATTGAACTTAGCAGATAGCTGTTGAAAAGATGCAAAGCGATTGTCAATAAAAAGATCTTCAAAATGTCTAATGCCCTTCCTATACCAATCATGGAATGCTGAATCATAAGTAGTAGGTAAAAAAAAAAGGTGATTATGTAAGATAGGGCTAGAAAAGGAAAAACCATGGAAACCATAAAATTTCCTAAACTGAGCCCATATACGCAAAGTGTGTCTAACAAGAGGATTAACAATTAATCTGGACAAGCTACTAGGTAGTACCGAGCCAAGAAGTGCAGAGATAGATAAGTCTTTAGTGGAATTCAATTAGGGCACTCAGGTTGGCCATGGAAAAAAGACCAAAAGGTAGCACAACGTATATTGGCTGCCCAATAATATAAGCGAAAGTTGGGTAAAGCCATGCCACCCTCGTTTTTAGATTTTTGGAGATAAACTTTATTATTTCTGGAGCGCTTATTCTTCCACAGATATGACAAAATAATAGAGTCTAAGGAATCAAAAAAAGATTTAGGAATAAAAATTGGGATTGATTGAAATAAATATAAAAGTTTAGGGAGAACATACATTTTAACAATATTAATACGACCTACCAAAGACATAGATAGAGGTGACCATTGTAAGACTCTGTTTTATAGTATATGAAAGATTGGCAAAATTTTCACGAAAGAGATTTTTAAACTTCCTTGTGACTGTAATCCCAAGATAAGTAAATTGATTATGAACTACTTTAAAAGGGAGATCACGAAATGTTAATTCTCGTGCTTCTTTATTAATTGGGAAAAGTTCGCTGTTTTGTAAATTAAGTTTATAGCCAGAGAACTGGCTAAACTGATCAATAAGTGAAAACATTGGAGGTAAGGATGTAGATGGATTTGAAAGAAAAAGTAATAAGTTTCAGCATAAAGAGAAACTTTATGCTCAACACCCCCTCTCCAAATCCCGGTCAATTCCGGACAATTTCGAAATGCTATTGTCAAAGGTTCTATAGCCAAATCAAAGAGAAAGGGACTTAAAGGGCATCCTTGACAGGTGCCACGTTTGAGGTTAAATAACTGGGATTTCTGAAAATTAGTCAAAACAGAGGCAGTAGGACACAAATACAGCAATTTGATCCAAGAGATAAAACTTTGACTGAAGTCAAATTTTTCTAAAACTGCAAAAAGGTAGTTCCACTCTATATGATCAAATGCTTTCTCTGCATCGAGGGAAATAACACATTCAGGTATCCCTGTTGGAGGTGAATATAAAATGTTAAATAAACACCAAATGTTAAAAAAAGGAAGACAGTTTTTAATAAAACCAGTTTGATCATCAGAAATAATAGAGGGAATAACAGTTTCTAATCTATAAGCCAGAGCTTTGGCCAAGATTTTAACATCAACATTAAGCAAAGAAATCGGCCTATACAAGAAACACTCTGTTGGGTCTTTACCCTTTTTTAGTAAAAGAATAATAGTTGCCTCATTAAAAGAGGGTGGCAATTTACTGTAATTAAACAAGTCAGACAAAACTGAGAATAACTGAGGAGAAAGAAGTGAAGAGAATGATTTATAAAATTCTACGGGGAACCCATCAGGTCCAGGAGATTTCCCTGAAGACAATGCAGAAATTGCAAAAGATATTTCTTCTGATGATATAGGTGCGTTAAGTTTGGCTTTAAAATCAGAAGAAAGCGAAGGAATATTCAGATTATTTTAAAAATGATCGACAGAGATATTGTCATTCAAAGATTCAGAGAAATAAAGTCGAGAAAATGCGTCATTGATTTCTAAGTGATCCGATGTAAAGTCTCCATTCTCCTTCCGGATCTTTATAATAAGTTGTATGGCTTTGGAACGCCTCAGCTGATTGGCTAGAAATTTACCAGATTTGTCACCATGAATATAGAAGTGACTCTTACTTTCAAGAAGTTGGCATTCGACAGGTTGAGTAGACAGAAGATTAAATTTAGTTTGAAGTTCTACACGCTTCTTGTATAATTCAGGATTCTTAGTTTGAGCATACAGTTGATCCAATTCTTTAATCTGATTAATGAGGTCTAATCGATCTGCACAGGACTTTCTATTAAGATTTGCTGTATAGAATCAGAATCAGAATCAGACTTTAATCGCCAAGTACCTGTGCACATACAAGAAATTTACTTCTGGCAGATGTTGTCTCTCTGCTCATAACAATAGTAATGATAAACATATATGAAAATATAGATTATACACACAAGTAGCGCAATCCAAGTAATAGTTAGCCGACAGTTAACCGGCAGTTAACTGTTCAGCAAAGTGACCGCAGTAGGGAAAAAACTTCTCCAGTGCCTATTAGTCTTAGTCTGGAGGGAACTGAAGCGCCTACCAGGCGGAAGCAGTTCAAACAGTCCGTGCGCAGGATGGAAGGAATCCTTTATGATGTTCCCCGCCCTCTTCTTCAACCTGGAAGAGTACAGGTCCACAATAGAAGGCAGGGAGGCTCCAATGATGCGCTCGGCAGTCCTCACTGTGCGCTGTAGTCTGGTTCTATCCTGCTTGGTGGCGGCTCCAAACCACACAGTGATGGAGGTGCACAGGACAGACTCAATGACTGCAGTATAGAACTGCAGCAGCAATTCCTGAGGCGGACCATATTTCCTCAAGAGCCGCAGGAAGTACATCCGCTGCTGGGCCTTCTTCAGGATGGAGCTGATGTTCTGCTCCCACTTCAGATCCTGAGAGATGGTGGTTCCCATATAGGAGATTATTTGTCCTCTCAAATATGCTTTCATGGCATCCCAGACAAGCTGGGATGACATTTCAGATAATGTATTGGTGTTAAAATAAAAGGTTATCTGATCTTTAATAAATTTTAGAAAATCATCATCCGATAGTAAAGTCGAGTCAAAATGCCAGTGTTTATTCCTCTGAGGGAGACCAGGAAAATTTAAAGACAAAGTAATTGGGGCATGGACAGAAATCAGTATACTCTGATAGTCATAAGAATAGACAAATGGAATAAGTTGATTATCGAGTAAAAAGTAGTCAATTCTAGTAAAGGTATGGTGAACGGTTGAAAAAAAAGAATAGTCTCTCTCAGTAAGATGAAGGAAATGCCATATATCAGAGATACCATAATTAGAGAGAAAAGAGTGAATAGCTAAGGCAGATTTACTAGGTAGTTTAGTAACAGAGGACGATCGATCCAAATTAGGATCTAACCAACAACTGAAATCACCACCCAGTATAAGAGAGTATGAGTTTAAATCTGGTAGTGAGGAGAAAAAACGTTCAAAAAAATTAACATCATCAAAATTGGGAGCATACAGGTTTGCTAGTGCAACTTTAGTATATAATTTACCAGAAACAATAATAAAATGGCCATTTGTATCAGATATCTTATTATGGAGTTCAAAATGAATATTTGAATTAATAAGGATGGAGACCCCCCTAGCTTTGGCAGCAAAGGATGAATGAAAATGCTGACCCGCCCACTTTGACAGAAGCCGAGAATTATCAAAACTACGAATATGAGTTTCTTGAAGGAGAGCAATGTCAGCTTTGAGTTGTTTAATATGCGAGAAGACCTTCTTTCTTTTAACAGGATGATTCTATCCCTTTACATTCCAACTCACAAATTTAAGTGAATTAACCATTATCAATTGTTAGTGCATATAAGGTAGCAGACATATAAAAAAATCAAGCAGTACAATAACAGTCTGGGAGCAAAAATGTAAACATAGATCCGTAGAATCAAAACAGAGACATGTCCTGAATAACAAAGGAAAACAAAAGAAACTGTGAGTAGTGTTGGAACTGGAGAATCCCCCCCCCCCCGGCAACCCAAAATTAGACGGCTACCTAAAAAAGCAGCTAGCTCTACCAAAAAAATTAACCCAAGTATGACTTCCAGTTCTGTGTCATTAACAAAAGTTCTGTATAAATAATATAGCAAATAACAGATAATTTATGCACTAGAAAATA
This sequence comes from Hypanus sabinus, assembly GCF_030144855.1. NCBI lineage: Eukaryota > Metazoa > Chordata > Chondrichthyes > Myliobatiformes > Dasyatidae > Hypanus > Hypanus sabinus. The sequence goes on along the minus strand of NC_082722.1, from coordinate 58,467,706 downwards.
GAATTACAAATAGGAACAACTACAACAGAAGTATAAAACTTAATACAAAGAAAATCAGAAGGAAACTAAAACTAACCTACCCGCAAAAAATTATAAAAGATTAAAAGAGAAAAAAAAAGAGGGAGAAATTATAAAATTCAAAGAGAGTCCATATCAACCATTTACATTAAAAAAAGCAAAACTTAAACTATGAATCAACCAACAGGGAGGCCTTCAATAAAAATTCCAAACCTCCAGAACAAGTTAATTGTAGTTCTCTATAGATAAGGTTATACAAAAATAAAATAGATTACACAGGTAAAATCTAAAAGTTCGCAGGGAAACATTAAACTTAAATTATCTATTTAGAAAAAATGCACCAAGTCCAGGGAGAGATTGACTACAGCCCTTAGAGTTTCAATAGATAGTGACTGAATGATTCAAGTAAAGTCTGAGTTCGGAGAAAATAGTTTTACTTCGAGAGGTACTTATCAACCATTTTAGAAGGTCAGGCCGGTTCCGAAGAAGACGAGGTGGCCGGAAGACTTCCAAGAAACGCCTCAGCCTCCTTCACTGATTTAAACCACTTATAATCTCCAGTAGTAAGCGTAATTCGAAGATCGGCTGGATTTTGGAGAGAGGGTCAGAGTCCGCGATCAAAAAGCACTTTCATTACACCTTTAAACTCAGCACGCATTTTCAGAACCTGGTGGGCAAAATCCTCCACAAAACAAATGACCGTATTTTGAAAAGCAAAAGTACCTCTGCGGCATGCCTCCATCATCAAACGATTTTTCACCTGGTATCGATGAAAGCATAAAATAATCGGCCGTGGGCGGGAACCCAGAATTGCTCGAGGAACATAGATCCTGTGTGCCCTTTCAAGCTCAGGTGGAGTTGGAAGGAATTCTTTCCCAAAGATCTCACAGAGAAACTTATAAAAAAAATTCAACGGGAGAGCCCTTTTCGGTGGCCTCTGGCAAACCAAGAATTCGTAGATTGCAACGTCTGCTCCGATTTTCAAGATCCACCATTTTGGAAAAAAGTTTACTGTACTTCTCCTCTAGGCTGGAGCAGAGAGTTTCAAGATATTGAACACGGCGTTTTAAATCTTCAGAAGTTATGTCAATGCGAGATAAATGTTCAGCACGTTCATCCAGTCTAGCATTGATCTGATCCAATTTGGAATCCAGCTGGTTGAAAGAAGTTCTAAATTCAGTTCTAAAATCCATTAAAGTATCTTGTCGATGTTGTTCCAAAACAGCGAGAATGTCAGCCGACAAAGCCGTATAAGTTTCCTTTTTCCCGGTTTTAGTACTTTTGGTAGCCATTATAAGATAGATGTGTTCGCAGGCAGGTAAAAGAAAACTAATAAAATACCTAACTAAGGTTTAAGAAGGGAGACATATAGTGCAAAGGTAAGAAGAATAACGGAGCAAAAGTTCGGAGCAACTCAACAATCGCCATCTTACCGTAAGTCTCATAGAGAGCTTTGATGGTTCCAAAAAACGTGACCATTATTGTATCCTGCTTGGCTGCATGTACACCCACAAAGTTGAGTGAGTGATTGTCGCAATTCACAAAGCACTGCCAGGTTGTTTTTCTCACTTATTCTTTGATGAACACCACTTCCATGTCCAGCCATCACAGCAGCGTTGTCATAACACTGTGACCAACAATCTTGTAGCTTCATTTCATCCTTCTCTAGCTGTTTCAAGATGTCTTCAACCAAGCTCTCAGCATCCTTCTGGCTTATCTGGATAAAACCAAGGAAGGACTCTCTAACATGGACTGTTTTCTTCTCAAAATCAACTTCCACATACCTCACTACTTCTGACTACTTCTGCTCACCGTGTGCCTGATCAGGAGCCGAGTCGAACGGACTTGGCTTTACGAATGCTTCTCAGTAAACTCTGGCAAACAATGGATGCCATCATGTGGATGAATTTGTTCTGGACACCCGGGGAAAGTTAAGACATGGATCCAGGATGACTTTCCAAATGAGTGAGGTGTTCTTTAATGACAGGGTCAAAGATGGCCAGTAGTTTTAGTAAGCCAAGGAAATTTCCCACATTGCAGCCATTGTCTAACTTAGTGGTCACCAACCTTTTTAAGCCCAAGATCCCCTTAGTGAAGGCAAGATTGACTCCAAATTGATTAGTTACACACATCCGCACCAGGGCAGAAAAGACCGGAAGTAAAACCCCACAACCCGGAAGTAGAAATAATGTATGAACACCAGGGGTCTCCACCCTTTTTTTGCTCCACGGACTGGTTTAATATTGACAATATTCTTGCCGACCGGACAAGGGTGGGGGTGGGAGGGGTGGTGTTAAACACGACCGGAATACAACGATACTCAAAGCAATTTCCTTATGTCCAGTCTATTCTGTAATTTAGTTTATGTGGCTCTCAGCACTTAGCTGCTGTCCTGCTTGCACACGTTTATTCCCGCTGAAAAAACACAATGGGTTTGTCTTTAAGCACAGGGTGTTTGGACTCAGGGACCGAAGCAGTTTTGAGACATTGCCTCATAAGACAGCCTCCCGCCCGCCCACTACCAGACGCCTTGGCCAAGTGCGGCTGGTCGTGGGTTGGGGTGAGAGGACAAGGTCAGGGCCAGGGATCCCTGTGCCGGGACCACGGCGGTCACAGTCCAGAGAGACTGACCAACCGAGTGAGGAGTGCGGCAGGGCACCCACCCGCCCCCACCCCCCGTAGGATCTATTGGCCAACAAAAGTTTGTTTCAGCAGATCGCAGTGAGGTAGCTGCTCTGCTACTTTCGAAACCCTGAGCCCGAATTAGGTCGTCTGCGAATATTTTAGCACCGGGTTCCCCACGAACATTCAGTGTGTTAAACAGGTTTAGAGGCGGTGCCCATCTGTCCGTGCTCCAGGCCAGTAGCAACGGCACTTCTCGCCAGCCGCATGAAGCGTCCGGTTACCTGAGGCTGACCAGTGATTCCTGGCATGCTTGGGTAATGACCTCGCATGGGTTCAAGTTCAACAGTGGGCGTGACAGGGAATGAGGAAAGGTGCAGCTGATTCATATTGTTTCCTCGCGGCCCGGTGGTTGGGGACCACTGAAGTACACTGTAGTGCGTGGCAGGGGGAGCTATATGCATCCGCATTGGGCAGAAAGAACGGAACGAAAACCCCCCAACCCAGAAACAATCTCTCAACAGTATTTGTGTATTTATCTTTCTTTTTTTTTCAGGATCTATTGGGAAAGTCTCAAAGATCGACGGGTTGGCGACCACTACTCTAGCTGAAGTGACTCCCCGTGTCCTTGCAAAGCCAGGTTCTGAGCCGCAAGGAATTCTATGCAGTGAAGGATTCTCGACAAGACATCACACCACTTCTGCTTTTCCTTCTTAATCTGTGACTGAAATACCACGTCAATAACTCCTCTGTTTCCAGCTAAATTTCTTTCCATTTCTTTCCACTGTGTGAAGCAGTCCTGATGATCCTTAGCATTTTCATGAACACTAATCCTTTCAGGGGCTTTCCACTGGTTGAATCCATTTTCCTGCTCCAATGAGGATTAACGGTCCGACCAGGAATAGAGAAGACAATAGATACAAAATGCAGACTTTTAAGAAGGAGAATAGACCAACCATCAGCGAGTCATTTCCTTACTACAACCATTTCCTAATTTCCTCTTGAACCAAGTTTTGTTCATTGAGCAGTTACTTATTGGTCGGAAAGGCCCCTCACTGTTCTAGAAATACTTTGAACCTAGCTTTATTATTTCTGTTCTCAATGGGTCAGGCAGAATTGCTTTTCCAGTATCCTTGTCGAACTTCAGAAGTCCAATGTCATGCTGTTCAACCATTTCTGGTCTGACAGTTCGAGGCACTTTGACACCATCCAGTTCACTAAGTTCAGTGTTGTCAGGTTCAATCTCATCAGGTAAAATCTCGTCAATAAACTCAACATCACCACCACCACCATCATCATGTCCTCCTGTCATGCCCACGTTCTCTGTGGCAGCCTCACTCTTAATCTTGTCAAACTCAGATTTATCTGACTTGACTTCCTCCTTGGCTTGTGACGCATTTGTACTTAATCCACCTTTGGATTCTAACAAACTTGTAGCAGGTGCAGGGGACTCCATGGAACGTGTCGAACTACTTGTTCCGGGCTTTTCAAAGAATTTGCTCTTTTTGACTTTCTCCGCCTCCAACTTTCATCTCTTCCATCCTTCAGCTCCACTCTCCTTCTTCTTCGTGAAGAAACGTTTCATGGTCTTCTTAAACAATGCTCTGAAATAAGGACATCCTAGTGCTTCTCACCCATGATAATCAAAGACAGATCATACATTTGAAGAAAATTCTTTTTTCACTATCTGAGAATGGCTTGTCTGACTTTAATAGAAATTGTTCAGTGGTACCCCCCCCCCCCTTCAAGTGGTGCCCAGGGCACCTGCTATACCTTAGATCTGCCGCTGCTTTGGCCCACGATGTTGTGTTGACCATTTAACCAACTCTGAAATCAATATTATCCATCCCTTCTACATTGCTCTCCATTTTCCTATCATCCATGTGCCTACCTAAAGAGTCTCTTAAATGTCCCTGATGCCACTTCTTTCAAACTGCAGAACTAATTTATAAAAAGATCGATACCAATTCAAAGATTATTGTAATAAATTGCCATCTCAGCCAAAATAACTTTGATAGTTTTATTTCAGGATATATAAGCAATAACAAAACCTCAACATGATTGTGATACACCAGAGCTCAAAATATTCATTTTAGGGCAAGCTATCATTGTCCTTCATATCCACAGGCTCGAATGACACCACAGATAATAGATTTCTGTGAACACGCCACATGAAATGGAATGGTCACACAAAATTGTTGCTTTTGGGTTCAAATCCAATGCTGCATCTCTCCTAACAAACAATTCAATTGATCAAAAACACAGGACATCAGCTTGACATATTCAACAGAAAGGAAGGTGCTAAATAAGACTGCAGGTCAGAGATTAACAGGTAAACTTGATTTATACATAGATATATAGCTTATTAAAGTGAAGAGAGCTGCAATAAAATTGATTTTGAAAGCTAGAAGTGAAAATCAATGTCTAAGATTAGCAGAAAATGAGACAATAATATGCTCTTCAGAAAGTGAATGGTAAAGAATTTCAAACAATTATTTTCGAAAAGACTGAATGCAAAATCTTACCAAAGTAAAACGGTACGCATAATGGAAAAGCAAATGCACACCTGAAGGAGACAGAAGAAAATTGTGAGATAGGTCTGTAAAAAATCTTCTACAATGAAGAGAAACCAAATAAATAGAACGGTTGAGAAAATGTCAAAGATAAAAGCAAAGTAATTATCAAATGAAAAGGAAGAAATTATAATGGGAACTTGAACCAGAACTTCTGTAACTCCTTTAATGTGGTTAAACTTACCAAGATATTCAACAAGCAGGTGATATACTGCTAAACAGTGACATTGGGTTACACAAATTTCCTTATACATTTCCTTAAGTTAGGATTGCATTTATTTCAGCACTCTTAAACAGTATCATATTTAGCACTAAAGCCCAGTCGGTCCCCCAGAAAAAAAATAAGTCATAATATTAATCACATTCCAGTTTGCAGTATTGTCTCAGAGGTTTATAGATCGAAACAATATGGTAAAACAAATAAATGGTAGCGTAGTGATTAGCACAATGCTTTTACAGCTCAGGGCATTGGAGTTCGGTGTTCTATCCTGGCGTCCTCCATAAAGAATCTCTGTATGTCCTCCCCATGGAACACATGAGTGTTCTCTAGGCACTCCCATTTCCTTCCACAGTCCAAAGATATACCAGATAGATTCATTGGCCATTGTATATTGTTAGAGTTAAATTGGGGTTGTTGGGCACCTATGGGTGGCACATCTCAAAGGGCCAGAAGGACCTATTCAGCACTGTATCTCTGAATAAATAAACAAGTGCAGAACAGGAACCAACCAAATTCCCAAAGTGACCTCAGTAAGCTTTGCACACATTCTGACATTCTGCTCTATAGGAACTGAAGACACTTATTACAGAGCAATCAGATGCATTGATGATTATAACCAGGCTCTCAAAATAAGGGGTTGGTCATTCAGTACAGCGCTAAGGTGACAGTATTTTTTTATTATTATTCTGTGGAGGCTCACTCACTAAGAACGCTGAAAGCAAAAACATAGAATTCTGCATGTTAAGGTAATCAATGGCAATGGGATTCATCTGAAGAGATAAAAGATCAACCATGAACTTATTGATTGGTGGAGCAAGAGCAGGCAACATATGGCCTACTCCTGATTGTTTTTCTTATGCTTTTAAACAGACATCATAGCAACCACACAATGGTAACCAACACCATGCTGGAGGACACAGGGGCTTTAGGAGATAGAGAGAGATGCCCTGATTCACTGAGACAATCAGTTGACAAGGAGATCATATTGCCAGGAGACCAGAGACTTGCCAGATCCTGGAAAGAAGCGTCAACAACACTCTCCTCCTGGAATGAGATAATAATAAAATAATGTTGATAAAATAAATTCAAGATCTCACATGACATTTCAAGGTGATCTGTACACTATACTACCATTAGAGTGGAACTGTGCATAGAAAATGCACTCTTTGCAGAGCTCCGAATTCTTTGTTGCACTCATGAGGAGATATCAAATATTCAAGTAAATGGAAAAGGCATTCATTCAATGTAATATTCTGTGTGGGTGACAGATCTCAGTGTGAGGAGATTTTATATATTCCCCATACCAACCCAAATGATTGTTGTTGTATTACCTCGGATGTTTAAGGTTTGCATGGAAGGGTGGGGGAAGGGGGAAATTGCCTGGTTTGCCTGGGGTATTTTCATTTCCCAGCTTCCTTTGGAAAGTCCCTTATAAATCCATGTGGCCAATGCCAGCATTCATTCCAGAGATGAGATGAGCTCAGAGATGAGGCTAAACAGAAATGTGTCTCTTGCCCTCTTACGCCTTCATGCAAGTTATGAAGGGGTTGTCATATGAGGAGTGTTTGATGGCTCGGGGTCTGTACTCTCTGCAATTTAGAAAGATGAGGGGAGATCTCATTGAAACTTTTTAAATGTTGAAACACCTAGACAGAGTGGATGTGGAAAGGATGTTTCCCATGGTGGGGGAGTCTAGGACAAGAGGGCACTGCCTCAGGATACAGGGTGTCCATTTAAAACAGAGATGCGGAGAAATTTCTTAAGCCAGATGATGGTAAGTCTGTGGAATTTGTTACCATGGGCACTGTGGAGGCCAATTTGTTGGGTGTATGGAAGGCAGAGATTGATAGGTTCTTAATTAGACACATCATCAAAGGTTACAAGGAGAAGGCCAGGGACTGGGGTTGTGGAGGGACAAAAAGGATCAGCCATGATTGAATGGTGGAGCAGACTCGATGGACCAAATGGCCTAATTCTGCTCCTATGTCTGATGGTCTTATGCTCTGCTTCATGCTCCTCAGGATCGAGGTCTCCATGTTGTTTTTCCTCTGCCAGCCGCCTGACTTCAACTGGCACATTGATGCAGCACGCAACAGGTAATGAGGAAGTCATTTCAGTTCTTTAGCATGTATTGATTGGAGCCTGGACTGATGCAAGCAACAACATCTCATCTATGGAAATGTTAGGGCATTTCCACTATAACCTGGTGTGTGTATGGCTTTAAATGTCTGCACTCAGTTCCCATGGGTTAACAGCACAATCTGTGAGTATCAAGAAGTACATCTTGTGGTCCACGATCCATCCCAATGCTGTAAAGGTCAGACTCTATTTCAGTGGAGTAATCATTTAGTCTTCCTGGAAGCATGGCATACGACAGGAGGAAGTCATCTGATAATCCACCATGATCTGCACGTTGAGGGAATGGGAACCGGTGATGCTCATAAAACAGAACCAGGCTACAAAGAGGAGCTCATTTGCACAGGTGAGTACAGTCATTGGCTGCCTGCCATCATGAGAAACATGCAATGGTGGAAATTCCATGTGTCCCAGATGCTATCTATACTCCACTGATTCTAAAGGAGGTGAAAAGAAGCCTCTGGACTAATACTGGTGGAGAGGCTTCCACTGAGCAGCCAGGAGAAGCAAATCAGCAGAAATAGCAAGGAACTGCTGTGACGGTATAAGCATATCCTGTGTCTAAGAGGCTGAGAGATACCATGGTCTTCACTACAAAAGTTATCCTGAGGTTTTCCTGCAGAATACTGTGTGCTGTATCTCAGTGATAAAACCTTAGCCCACGGATATATTGTTCATCTGAGAGTCCAGTTAGGTAGATACCTTTTTTTAATTAAATTGACTTTATTTCTTACATCCTTCACATACATGAGGAGTCAAAATCTTTGTTACATCTCAGTCTGAATGTGCAATGTGCAAACTAAAGTAATTTGTAAAAAAAAGAGTATGTACAGAAAGATATACAACAGAACAGTCAATATAGCTTAGAGAAACAATTGTGTCGGTGTAAATTAATCAGCCTGATGGCCTGGTGGAAGAAGCTGTCCCGGAGCCTGTTGGTCCTGGATTTAATGCTGCTGTACTGTTTGCCAGATGGTAGCAGCTGGAAAAGTTTGTGGTTGGGGTGACTCGGGTCCCCAGTGATCCTTCAAGCCCTTTTTACGCACCTGTCACTGTACATGTCCTGAGTAGTGGGAAATTCACATCTACAGATGCGCTGGGCTGTCCACACCACTCTCTGCAGAGACAAGTGACTGAGGGAAGTACAATTTCCATACCAGGCAGTGATGCAGCCAGTCAACTATGCCCCTGTAAAAAGTTCTTAGGATTTGGGGACTCATGCAGAACTTCTTCAACCGTCTGAGGTGAAAGAGGCACTGTTGTGCTTTTTTCACCGCACAGCCAGTATGTACAGACCCCATAAGATCCTCGATGATGTGTACACAGAATTGTTTACCCTCTCAACCCCAAAGCAATTGATGTCAATAGGGGTTACCCTAGCTACGATCCTCCTGTAGGCCACAACCAGCTCCTTTATTTTTCCGACATTGAGGGAGAGGTTGTTTTCTTGACACCACTGTGTCAGGGTGATGACTTCTTCTCTGCCTCGTTATTATTTGAGATAAAGCCAATCAATGCAGTATCATCTGCAAATTTAATTAGCAGATTGGTGCTGTGGGCAATGAGTGTACAGAGAGTAAAGGAGGGGGCTTAGGACACAGCCCTGGGGGGTTCCTGTGTTGAAGGTCAAAGGGGCAGAGGTGAGGGAACCCACTCTTACTACCTGCCAGCGATTTGATAGTAAGTTCAGGATCCAGCTACACAAGGCAGGGTGAAAGTTGAGGTTTCTGAGTTTCTTGACAAGCCTGGAGGAAATTATGGTGTCGAATGCTGAACTGTAGTTCAAGAACAGCATTCTCACATAACCATCCCTCTTCTCCAGGTGTGCAAGGACGGTGTGTAGAGCTGTGGCTACTACGTCATCTGTCGATCGGTTGTGTTGGTAGGCGAATTGTAGGGGGGCCAGTGTGGGTGGTAGCATGCTGCAGATGTAGTCCTTAACCAGCCTCTCAAAGCAATTGCTTAGAATTGAGGTAAGTACAACAGGACGCCAGTCATTCAGACATGTTACATTGGTCTTTTTAAGTACAGGAAGAATGTGGTATCACTTGTGTGTGAGTCAGCTCTTAGCTTAAGGACATATTGCCACAAGATCGTGGACCCACTCAGAGTGACCAGACATGGCCGTAATGCAGAATTGCCAGCATAGTTGCTATCAAGGCATTGATTGCATGAATACCTCAATTGCTAATTGGATGGAGAAAACAGTCCCTAACCCTTCTGTACATTCTCTGGGCTTTGTAATTGAGCAGACTATGCTCACCTCTGAAGATGCCTAATCAGATATCCCAATATCAACAGAATGGCCCTTTAGGTAACATAAGAAGCAATGATGTGACATGAACACTTTGGAGTGGGAGGAGCCTGAGGGCACCAGACTTCAGTTTTCTACTTCACCTGAATATCGTTAATTTACCGAATTGTAGCTTGATTTAGCTGTTAATTCCTCCCTGAAGTTTTATCATGCTATTTATTGGTAACAGTGGGAGTCTCATGCAACCTTGTGCTACTTAAGTTACTTCGCTGACCGCTCATTCCTCAGTGTTGAATTAGCCTTACGATAGTGACATCCATTCCGAGTGACCTGTGTTGTCTTCATTGATTCTTCTGTGAATAAACTCTCATCAGTGCTTTATACTCAGACTTCGCACCTGGGTTCGCTAGCCTGAGTCCATCATTATATAATTTGTTTCTAATCCCACTGTGACTACTTCACAATGGTCAAACTATGGAGCTTTTTTTTTAATTCCAATTTATAACCATATGGTTAAAAATGTGAACTATGCATAATATAATGGAAAAATGCAGAAACTATGTTCTAACATGGATAAATCGATAATTTTGAACCTAGGGCAATGTTAACTTCAAATGTTCTACAGTACAATCTACTCCAATTAATGTTAAAACTGGATTGCATTGTAATATATTAAATGGCATTTTCAAGAAGGGGTGAGGGTGGAGGCTTTAGACTAGAATTCCAAAAAATGGTCCTTGTTTTGCATTAATGTGGTAGCCAGTGATGAAATAATTAGAATCAGAAATGTAGAACTTGCTTGAATTGGTGGGTTGAAGAAGATCACAAAACTGGAAAATATACAAAACCGTTGTGTGAATTGTGAAGGAGGATATGAATTTTAAAACTAAGGTTTTACAAAGCCAGTTGCACATTGGAGAATGATTGTAAGGCATGAACCAGACAGTGTGCTTTCGGATATAGTCTGGCAGAGATTTAAATTCACTTAAATTTAGAATTAGAATCAGGTTTATTATCACCAGCATGTGTGGTGAAATTTGTTAACTTAGAAGGAACAGTTCAATGTAATACACAATAATATAGAAAGAAAATAATAAGTATATCAATTACAGTCAAAATATTTATGTATATTGAATAGATAAAAATTGTGCAAGAACAGAAATAATATATATTTTTTAAAAAGTGAGGTAGTGTTCATGGGTTCAATATCTATTTAGGAATTATATGGCAGAGAGGAAGTTGTTCCTGAGTCTCCTGATTGTCTGCCTTCAAGGTTTTGTACCTCCTTCCTGGCAGTAACAATGATAAGAGGGCATGTGCTGGGTGATGGGAGTCCTTAATGATGGGCACCTTTCAGTGGCACCACTCCTTGAAGATGTCTTGGATACTATGGAGGCTAGTACCCAAGATGGAGTTGACCCTTGATTCCCAAGGTGGTTTGTCAACTGGGAGTGTACTGGAATAATAATGTTTAGACAGAATAAAGGCTTGGATAAGGCAGCAGCAGATAAAGTAAGCAAGAAGGTGATAACTGTTCTGGAGATGGAAGTATTATTCATGGTAATGGAAGGAATATGTCAGGAGCTCAGCTCAGGGACAAATTAGACACCAAATGATTGATTCGACTTTAGACAATAGTGGGGAATTAATACCTAAGAACTGAAAGACATCAATGGATCACAATAGAATTTCATGTCAGAAATAAAATCAAAAGCTTTGATTTTCCCAATACTTATTTGGAATAAATCTATGTTCATCTAACCTTTGACATGCAGATTGAGAACTCTGAGGCAGTGGTGAGTTTGAAAGAGCTGTGATGAGAAATAGCTGAGTGTCTTCAGTGTATGCATGGAACTTGATGGTTTGTTTTTTTTTGATAATGTTAGTAAGGGCCCACAGAAAGAGAGAGGATGTGATTCAATAAATTTACTGTGAGATCTCGTGATCAAATCAACATTGCAGCAGGTGCTGCAAGTTCTTCATTGACTGTAAAAGACCTCATAACATCCAATAAAGTGCCAGAAATAAAAGTCCTTTCTAAGTATAACATGCCTAGAATCATTTTTTATCCTGAAGTAAGGTAATGCACATAATTATTTTTTTCAAGTAATTGAATAAATAGCCTAGTCACTTACTCATTCTTTTTAATACAGATGGAGTCATACAAACATTGGTTGTAAAAAACGTGTTCTCTTCAAACAGCTTTCCTCCAAATTTCTTATGAGCTATTTAATCATATTAATTGTTGGATATTTTCCATGTTCAGTAATTCCTTGATGCTTTCTTTTAAATTATACAATGAAAGTAACTCTTCTGATCACAGAATAACTATTAAATATGGCACATTAGGGGTTATTTGGGACTCAAATATTTACCATTTTTCATCAGCTAAATGGAGCATGATTACCAGCATTGTCAATCATAACATTCAAAGCTGTAACAATGAGTAAGAACACACATCTCAACAATATTGCAACCAGTAAATTAGTAAATCATATATAGAATATAACAGAACACCAGTTGAGTTTTAAACTTAATTTCACATCTGAGAATTGGATCAAGTTTTGTCATCTATGTTCAAGGATGATTAGTTAACTGAAGTCTTTTCTTCCTTCCAAACAGTATTACATTATCTATTCTGAACTACAGTGACATGAGAGCACAAAAGAAAGCAGCAATCTAGGAGGCTGCCCCATTGAATTAGTCACAACCTCATTTACTTAATCTCATGAGATACACCAATCTATGAACTAATACATTAAATTAGGAAAGGTGGACAAAGCCAGGGTGAAGCTTATATGCTGGCTATAAATTGTTATGGATGTTTCATATGACTCTTTACCATCCACTACCTTTACTAACTCAATGAGGAAACCTTTCCTAATTTAATGAGGAATGATGAGCATAAAAATAGAGCAATAGCAATCTATGAACTGATACATCACATTAGGAAATGTGGACTTTTATCCATCCTATGCAATCGATCCATTGTTAGCTCAGACTTCCAGCTCCCATTTTGTTCAATTGGTCTCTCTTGCCTTCACACCAAATATTTAATCCTCCTTTCATTATTCTTCTAAAATCAAATTGTTACTACTTCTCAAATTCAATTTATCATCCAGATGAAAATGAAACAACTATCACTTAACAAAAATGGATGAAATAAACCAATCAGTTGCTGAATAAATCTTAATTACAAAGTCTTCATGATTTATACATATTGCCCTGAAATAGAAACTGTAAATGCTGCTACATAACCATATCCTGTTAAATAAAGAAGATAAAACTAAAGTATGATCACAGTACAGCACTGAAGCCTTCATATAAAATAGCTTGGATATCAAAAATGAAGGATGAGAATAAGAAAATAGAGTAACAGAAGGGAAGGAGCTGGGAGAGAAGAGGAAGGTCTAAGTAGAAGCGGGCAGAGGGCAAGGCAAAACAAAAACATGACAGAGAAAAGTACAAGAACGCACTAAGCAAGATAAACAGAAGCACTAAAGGGTGAAACATAGCAGCAACAAATAAAGAGAAGACAGCAAATTTACCAGCTTTCTGCTTCATTATTATCCATTCAAACGGAACACAAACAAAACTAGAATTTGATCCGGCACCATGTTTAGGTAAGATCAATATTGATCTTCTTCAACAGTACTCTCCCAGAGTCCCTTTCCCTTTTGATTTCCCTAAATTCAAAAATGCTATCATTATAAATTTTAAACATATGTGACAATGGAACGTCCACAGCCTCTGAAATGGAGAAAGCTAAGGCATCATAACTTTTGAGTGAAGATGTTCTAACTGCCTTTCATCCTAAATGGCCAACACCTTGTCCTAAGACTGTTCTCTCTCTCTAGTTTTAAATTCTCCAGGAAAATAAAACTTTCATGAATCACCCTGTCAAGACAATTCAGAATCTTCGATGTTTCAATGGGATAACCTCTGATTCTGTCAGTCCTATGAGTTTATTCCAGAGAATCCATTATTCAATATTTCTGCATGGGAACAGTTCCTTGCATCCCAGGGATCAAATGAGCAAAGCTTAACTGCACTGGTTCTAAAGCAAGCACATTCTTCAAAAGATAAGGAGATGGAAACCATTCATCGTGCTCCAGAAGTTTTCTCATCAAAGCTACTTACAATTGTAACAAGTTCCCCAGTCTTGTATCTCAAAATTGCTTGTAATATTTACATATTAATATCCTATATTTCTTTTGAATTCCTTACTGTAAAATGTAAAATCTAATAATAACTGACTGAAGAGAACAATTTATCATTTATTGAGTGAGGTCTTACTGGGACAGTAAGGGGTTTCAGTGAAACATCTTTTCTAGCAGTATCCAACCTTAAATCTTCATGGATAAAAATGACATACTTGATTACAGTCAATAGAGAGCAGCTTCAATAATTTTTTTCTGAATGAGGGTCTTTTCCTTTGAGGAGAGGGATTGTGTTATATCTGCCTATACTCAATTGACCTTAGAAAAATGAGAGTTGAGAGTCACACGACCTATGGACTCACTTTCAGATTCACAATATTTATTGTTTATTTATTATTATTTGTATTTTTTTTCTCCGCTCACCTGATAAAACCTGAGGTATGGGTATAGCCAAGAGCTCCTATTTGTCATATGCTAGGAACATTTAGACAATTCTAGTGGTGTTTAGTATTGTGGCTTTCTGAAGATTTGATAAGCAGATTCTAACTCGGGTCATAGCATAGAGATCTTGAGGTGGGGCTTGGTGGATGGCAGATGCTTCCCAGGGGTCAATAGGATGCTATTGTGTAGCGCCTTGGGATGCTACCAGTTGTACGTCAATTCCAACCTCTCTCCCACATCAACCATCTCGATTTCACCACACCGTGTTCCAATTCCAACCTCTCTCCCACATCAACCATCTCGATTTCACCACACCGTGTTCCAATTCCAACCTCTCTCCTAGGCCTATGGTCCCGTGATCCTTTCCCTTCTCTAGCTCTGTATCCCTTTTGCCAATCACCTTTCTGGCTCTCAGCTTCACCCCACCCCCTCTGACCTTCTCCTATCATTTTGAATTTTCCCCTCCCCCTCTTACTTTCAAATCTCTTACTATCTTTCCTTTCAGTTAGTCCTGACGAAGGGTCTCGGCCCGAAACATTGACAATGCTTCTCCCTATAGATGCTGCCTGGCCTGCTGCGTTCCACCAGCATTTTGTGTGTTGCTTGAATTTCCAGCATCTGCAGATTTCCTTGTAGTTGTATGTCTTGCTTGTTTATCCTGCATCATTATATCCAGATATAATGGATTTCCCTCTCTGATTGGTCATAATATAACTGGATCAGGCTTGTATTTATAGTAAGGTGTGATTTCATTTATGATTTTGTATTTTAAAGCAAGCTTCTGATGAATTATTATATATTTTTTTCTTTCTTTTTGTATTTGCACCATTTGTTGTCTTTTCCACACTGGTCGCTGTCTTGTTAGTGATGTCTTTCATTGATTCTATTATGGTTATTTGGACTTATTGAGTATGCCAGCAAGAAAATGAATCTCAGGGTCGTATATGGTGGCATAAATGTACTTTGAACTTTGAACTGAAGTTCTGAGGCTGATTAACAGGATAGTCCAGAGAAGCAAAGTTACTTGGTAAGAGCTGATCATTTACATTTCCAATGAAGAGAAATTTCTTTATAAAAGAGATTGAAAGTCTTTGTTCTTTTCTGCCCTGAAGGCAAACTCAGACATTCAATATATTCAGGGATTAGATCAATAGATTTTTTTTCAACACTAAAGGAATCATCTAAAATGGAATGTGGGAGGGGGCGTGGCAGAAATAAAGAAAACAGGACCGGTTGTGTTCTTAATGAATGACAAAGCAGGTTCAAAAGATAATTTGTCTGTTTCATATTTTTATTCCGTAACTTCTAATGTTCCACAAACAAAATAGATTTAAGAATGCAAAGATCATTTTGGACTTGAACTTTTCAAATAATGTCTTTTTTTATTATGTCATTATTTCAACATTGCAATTTGGGAGCAAACTTTTAACGGGTAGGAGGTGTTGACAAGGACCCTACCAATGATCTTCCATGAACCAGGCAGCTAGGGGACCCCTTTCTAGGTATCACAACTTTCATAAAGATGCTCACAATTATGCCATACCTGAAGCATCCCAATACATTCTCCTCTTTCAGTTTGGACAATGAGATTAGGAATTCTGGACTGAATACCTTTATCACTTTGTTTTAGTACTTTAGTGGGGATACTGAATGCCCCTTGGGATAAATATTTATTGACTTCATGCTGTTCAGGAATGGCAGCAAGACAGGGCCAAGTAGACAGCTATGGAATTAAGTCAAGGGCATTCATATCAATGGCAGAATCATAACTGAGGAGGTTTTTAAAGCTTTCCTTCCAGCAGGCTGTCTCTGTGTCATTTATGAGTTCACCTCCTTTCTTGGCTCTCAGTGGGGTGGTAGCTTGGCTGTTTGAGTTGAAGATGGTCTGTAGCTTTGAAGAAACCATACATATCATAGCGGTCAGGGAAATGTTGAGCCTCCTCCATCCACCACCTGCTCTTTAGGATATGCGGATTCCGAGCAATCTCTCCCTTTAGTTGCCCATGAGACTGTTTTTCATTCCTTAATGAAAGATGGAGCTTCAATCCAAGAATGTTTTTCTTTTGTATTAATTTGCTCCTCATTCCTTGAGTCATTCTCATCAATGAAGTCCCAGTTTTTGGAAGAGGGGTCAAAAGTTTTATTGCAGGTGCTGATTTAGGCAGACTTCAGACCACCTCAGGCTACATAGGCTGTCAGTGGTTAGGTTGTCTGTGAGGCACTGCCTGAAAAGAGCCGTCTTTGTTTTCTTGAAAGCTTCAATGTCGATCTTTTCAGCAGTGTTTTAGGGTAATTTTCTTAGGGTAATTTTCTTAGGGTAATGAAGTGAATTACATACTAATCAGTCCAGCAATCAGTACCTGCAATGGCATGGATGATATGGTGATCTGTGTAGTCCCTTATTTGGGCAACTATATAATTTTAATAGCATCAGGGCTCAGCGTGGAAAGTACTGGCATTCAGTATTGTGCTTATTTATCTGATAAAGCTATGAATCCCTTGAATGCAGACTAGAATTTATCAGTCATTTCTCCAGAGCCATAGAGGACATGATCTTCATTGAACAACAACTCCACCAGAAATGCAGAAACATTGGCCTCTTTCAACCTCACTAAAGTCCTTGATGCTATCAATCAAATATTGTGGAATGCACTGCTCAAATTTGGATGCCCACAGAAATGTGTCTCTTTTAACATTTGCTTATGAAGGCATATGAGTCATGATCCTAACAACAGATTCACAAGACAGCTAATCTTGGCTAGGGCAATGCTATTATTGCACCAGTGACCCAGATTCAATTCCATCTGTAAGGAGCTTGTACATTCTCTCTGTGACTGTGTGGATTTCCTCCGAGTACTCCAGTTTCCCCCATGTTCCAAAGATGTACGGGTTAGGGTTAGTAAGTTGTGGTCACGTTATGTTGGTACAGAAAGCACGGCAAGATTTGCGATCTGCCCCAGCATATCCTCGGACTGTGTTGGCCATTAACTCAAATGACACATTTCAATGTATGTTTCAATGTGACAAATAAAGCTAATCTTTTTAATCTTTAATTTCAGTAACACTGCTATCAAATAAGGCTGTGTCATTATTGAAATACTTTCTCAATCATACACAAAACAAAGTTGCAACTCTCCTCAAACAAGTTTACTACCAAAGTACACCCAACTTTAAGGTCCCTATGATACCCTGGAAAATGTGGACAACTTTCCCTATCTTAGGAATCATTTCCTACCAAATGGAGGTACTGATGATGAAATTCACAACTGCCTTCAATGTACCAGCGTGACATTGGTTAATTGAGGAAAATGCTATTTGAAGATCAAGATCTCAGACTGAACACAAAGGTCATGGTCTACTACTCAGTAGTAATGTATGCCCTCCTGGATGCATTTGAGATCTGAACTACAACTCAAGACACATCAACAATGCATTTTTCGCTGCAAATCCACTGGATAAGAAAACCAAGATCAATGTCTTCTTCCAGCCCAAAATATCCACTTCTGACACCCTGATTATATTCAGTTGACTACACTGGGCAGGCCTTGTCATGACTCTTGAAATAGACATTATTTAAACTCTACCAGAGTAACAGATTATCTCTTTCATCTTTAAAGATTAAAGGAAATTTTTCAAAGATGCACTCAAAGTCTCTTTGAAGTAACCAAACATCCTCACTGATGTTTGGGAATCTCAGAGTGGAAAAGGAACATACAGGATTAGATAGAAGATAGGTATGCTGAAGAGAGTGACTCCCCTCCACTACACTCCAAAGCTGTTCCACTATCTATAAGAAACAGCAGAGGCATGTTGGAATGCACGGCATCAGCCTGGACAAAATAATCTCCGACAACACTCAAGTAGATCAACATCATCCTAGGCAAACAAACCACAGTACTTATGTGGCTTCATTTATCCATTTTGGACAATGGATTTTCAAACACTGGTGATCGACAGGATGTTGATAATAAGGGATTTGGCAACGGTAATGCCTTTGGATAACAAGGGTAGATAATTCAATTACCCTGTATAATTGCCTATCAATTTTATGTCTTAAATGTTACTTACCACTTCTCAGTCTGTGTCTGAATGTAATTATGGTCAAGGAGAGGAATCGAGTGTGTTTCAAGTAATTTTTTATTTACTTTATCTTAGAAGTACGGTTTGAATTTAGCATTAAAAGTGATACAAAATATGTATTCTGATTACTTGCGTTGCTCCTCTCACTGTATCCTGAGAGATGGGGTCCATTTCCACTCCAGCACTTTCATCTTCTGCGATCGATGTCTCGGCTGTTACCGCTCGAGTGTTCGGCGAATCGATAGGTTGCGCCTTTGCCGCTCGAGTGTTCGGCGAATCGACAGGTTGCGCCTGTTGCCAGCGTGTTGCCGAGGGGAGTGAAGTCTGGTTTGGTTTCATTTGACTTCGGTGCAATCACTTACTTTTTATGAAAAAAAATGGCGAGGGAAAACACAATGAAACTGTCAAAGAACCTGCTAAGAATGAAGGTACGGTGTTGCCTGAAGGGTCTGGAGCCCAGGCCGGTTTACAACCTGAGCGTCTGGAGGCCCGGACCCCGCACATTCGGCACTTCACTGGGCCGCGGCCGGGAGCTTCAGACCGTGCGGGGAATCACACTCACTCATGGAGCACCTTAACAAATAGCGAAATGTGTCGTAAAATTAAACAGCAACCATGATCTCTGCATACCATAGCATGTAATAGCAAAATTGTTTCACATTTCAGCAACTTGCACTGGTTTGGCTGTCCATGTCTTAGAAATAAGAGCAGAACGTGATCATACCTCTACCGTGGGTGATCCTTTCTTCTTTTTTTTAAATGTCTTTTTCCAAGTTGTGATGATGGATCTTTTATCTGAAACGTTAACTGTTGATTCCCTGCTGTGTGCACTCTTGTTTTTACTCCATCTGCAGTAAATTACAAATCTAAACTTTATTCTGTGCATCTTGAAGTGAAAATAATGAACAAAACATACTACTGCAGTTCCATAGAACACATCACATTTTTTCCCTTACAGTTCCGGACTATATGGATATGTTGATTGTGGTCATATATGGATAGTGGGACTTCTCGACATGTACCAGCATAGCACCAGTACATTTGCACCAAGTCCTACCAACTGGGCACTTGCAAAAGTTTTTTGTGAGGTAGCCACAATCCCATCTCCTTATCCAAACTGTGCACATTATTGCCGTTTTCTATCAGTGTATTGCTGAGTGGTATTTCTTCAATAAGTTAAAGTGTTAGAAGCTGTTTGTATCTTGCAAAATATTGAGGAGGTTTTGATGGTAAGGTTAATGGAGCAAATTAAAGATTTGATCAGAAATAAAGGGTGTTTTGAGTGAGTCATTTGAAGGACCGTAGAAGAGAAAAGAAACTAGGAAGTCAAAAAGATGACATGAAATTACCTTGGCAAGCAGGATTGAGGACAATTCCAGAACATTTTGTATTAGTATATTAAAAGCAAATTGATAGTTTGGCCATCTGAGATGGAGTTCTACATGTAGAGCCATGAGATCATAATTAAATGCTTCTCATTGGTATTCACTAGGGAAAAGGATAGAAAGTTTGGGGAGGGGTATGCTGATATTTTAAAACATGTCTGTGCCATGAAGGAGGAAGTGTTATGCCTGTGGCACACATATTAAGGTGAATAAATCCCCAGAGTCTTTTGCTATAGAAAGTAAGGAAGACAATATTTTGGAGTTCTGAAGATTTTCTGAAGTTACAGAAGGATTTGGACAGATTGGTAGAAGAAATGAAAAGGTTGACTATTTTCTAAATGGAGAGCAAATACATGAAAACTGAGTTGCAGAGGGACTTGGCAGTCCTTGTGCAGGATTACCTAAAGATTAATTTGCAGGTTGAGTCTGTGGTGAGGAAGGCCAATGCACTGATAACATTCATTTTAAGAGGACTAGATTATAAAAGCAAAGGTGTAACATTGAGACTTTATAACGCACTGGTGAGACTTCACTTGGAGTACTCTGAACAGTTTTGGAGCAGTTATTTTAGAAAGGGTGTGCTGAAACTGGAGGGAGTTCAAAGGAGGTTCATGGAAAGGATTCCAGGTTTGAATAGGTTGTCATATGAAGAGCATTTGATGGCTCTGGGCCTTTATTCATGAGAATTCGGAAGAATGAGGGGTGACCTCATTGAAACCTATCCAATGGTGAAAGGCCTTGATAGAATGGATTTGGAGAGGATGCTTCCTATGGTGGGAGAGTCTAAGACCAGGGGACATAGCTTCAGAATAGAGATGCATTCTTTCAGAACGGAGATGAGGGATTTCTTTAGCCAGGGAGTAGTGAATCTGCAATTTTTTTGCCATGGGCAGTTGTGGAATCACATCTTTATGTACATATTTAAGGCAGATGTTGATAGATTCTTGATTTGTCAGGGCATGAAGGAATGTAGGGAGAAGACAGGACATTGGCACCCAGAAAAATGGATCAGCCATGATGAAATGGCGGAGCAGACTCGATGAGCCAAATGGCTGAATTCTGTTCCTATATCTTATGGTCTTATACTCAATTTCCAGCAGCTGTTTGGCCAATTGACTTCAGTGAAGTCATCATGACTTCAGTGTTTGACTTGATTTTTATTAGTAGGCTGCCATTTTCTTGTGCAGTGATGGACAAAAAAATGCCTTGAGCCACAATCACTGCCTTTAGCATAGGCTTCTGGTTGTTGCCAGGAGGTTGTTTGAACTGTAATTCTCAACTGTTGGCTTATCCAAATGACATCAAAAAGAATAATTCTTTAAAAAGGGATCAGGTAGAGCCAGACAAGAATGTTATTGGCATAGTTTTACTGCAAGCCAGAAAGACTGCAGATTTCATTATGTGGATGCTGCTTGATAGAATATGAGTAATTGAAAAGGCCATATATACTAGTGTACAGTTCAATATTGAGTACAATTTTGTTCTGCTTACCTAACAATCTTCTTGCCATGGAGGGAATGCAGCGAAGATTCATTAAATTGGTTCCAGGGTTGGTGGGTCTGGTATGAGGTGGAGATGAGTAGAATGGGACTACTCTCTAGAGTGGGGCTTTCCAGCCGTTTTATGCCATGGACCCCTACCATTATCCAAGGAGTCTATAGGCCCCAGGTTTGGAACCCCATGCTGTAGAGTTTAGAAAAATGAGAGATCTCATTGAAACAAAAAAAAATCAAAAAATTTAACAAGCTGGATGCTGGTTAATGTTTCCCTAGCTGAGAACTAGTGGGAGCACGGTTTTGAGAATTAGAATGATATAAAAAATGCTTTTAACACAGTGTGGTGAACTTTTACTCTTCAGGGCTATGGAAGCTCAGTTATTCTGTTAATTCAAAATAGATGCCTGATTATTAAAGATATCAAAAGATATGATGAGAATGCTGAAACATGGTACTGAGATAGAAGGTCAGCTGTGATCCTGATGGTTTTAATTTCTGATTTTCATGTGACTGCTGATAATACAATGCTGTTTCCTTGTCTTTTTGCTGGAAGTGGGTTTTTCATTGCACCAGTGCAAATATGCACTGGCGCATGTCACAATAAACTGAATTTTAAATGGCGGAACAGACCTGAAAAGCCATTTGGACTGTCTTTTCAGCAGATTTGTTAGAGAAAAATATGAGTTCTCAGTGGAGCTTCACTTTTAAAAAAATTGCTAAGTGTATTTGTCGACAGTGGCAACTCATTCAAAATGCTGAAGGAACTCTAGAAGTCAGGTAGCATCTATGGAGGGGAACAGACAGTCACCGTTTCAGGCTGACACCTCCTTCAGGACTGGAAGGAAGGGGACAGAAGCTAGAATAAGAAGGTCAGGGGAAGGGAAGGAGTAAAAGCTGGCAGATGAGACCGGGTGACAGGAATGGTGGGCGTAGCATTGGTACTTGCTACTAAAGTACAGAGAAACACTACTCTTAACTTTTATGGAATCCCTGATGCTAACTTGCTCTTGGGCGAGCTCAAGATCCTGTTTGATGATTATTGTGCTGCACAAAGAAATGCCATCACATTAACAAGTTGGAATGTATATCAGTAATAAAATAGCCAGAAAAAAAAGCTGCTGACAAGGTCTTTAAATATTTCTGAATACATTCTTCAGTCCACACTAAGGAGTACTGTGTGCAGTCAAATTGTTGAATTTATTTAAATCTTACATCCATCCCATCATGTGAGCAAGTAAAAAAACTTATGACTCCATCGCAATGTACAGGCATGTGAATTTATAGGTCTCATGGCTTGCAGAAAGAAGCTGTTTTATAGCCTGTTATGATGGAAGCAGCTGAAACAGTTTATGGTTGGGGTGACTGGTGTCCCTGATGATTTTCCAGGCCTTCTTTACGAACCTGCTGTTGTAAATATCCTCAATGGAGGGAAGTTCACATCCACAGATGCATTGGGCTGCCCATACCTCTCTCTGCAATGGCCAGCGATCAAGATTGGTGCAGTGATACAGCCAGTCAGGATGCTCGCGATGGTGCCCCTGGTCTTGAGAATTTGGGGGCTCACGCCAAACTTCTTTGGTCACCTAAGGTGGAAGAGACAGTGTTGTGCTTTTTTTTGCCACACAGCTGATGTGTACAGTCCGGGTGAGATCTTCAGTGATGTACATACAGAAGAACTTGAAACTACTCATCCTCTCAACTGCAGTGCTATTGATGTTGATCAGGGCAAGCCCGTCTTCATTCCTCCTGTAATCCACGCTCAGCTCTTTTGTTTTTTGGACACTGAGGGAGAGGCTGTTATCCTGGCACACTGTGTCAGGGTGTTAACTTCTCTGCAGGCTGTTTCATCGCTGCTGAAAATAAGACTGATCAGTGTTGCATCATCTGCAAATTTGATCAGCAGATTGAAACTGTGTGGCAGCACAGTCGTGGGTGTAAAGGGAGTAGAGGAGGGGACTCAGGACACAACCCAGTGGGGGGGGGGGTTACCTGTGTTGAGGGGCAGAGATGACGGTACCCATCTTTATCACTTATTGGCGATCTAATAGGAAGTCTAGGAACCAGCTGCATAAGGTGGGGTGCAGATGAAGGTCTCTGAGCTTCCTGTTGAGGCTGGAGGGAATTATGGTATTGAATGCTGAACTGTAGTCCAGAAACAGCATTCAAACGTATGCATCCCTCCTCCAGATGAGTGAAGACGGTGTGTAGTGCCGTGGCTATGGCATCATCGGTACCTGGTTCCATTGGTAGATGAATTGTAGGGTATTGCCTGGATGCATTTAAAGATTATTGATAATTGAGATAATTTAACAATATTTTAAACATTTATAAATCAAATTATTTGTGTGTTATTCAATTGAAGATAAATAGAAGTAATTTGAAACAATTAACCAAACACAATGAATTTTTTTAAAGTGTCACCTTATACCTAACCAACTTAAATGAAAATAAATAGTTTAGCAATTTTTATGCCATGCTTAACTTGGTACAGTTCAATGCACAGGTTCCCCAGAATAAATGGTGAAGAAATTATCAAATTTGTGATTTGCCACTGGGTTCCTGAAAGTGCGGCATTACAGCACTGTCAGGAAACTGCTGCGAGAGTTGGGTCAGCAAGTTCTGGAATTGCGTGTGCCCGTGGTCCAAAACTTGCTATTACTCAGGGGTAAATACCGACACTTTACCAGGCACAATTGGCATTTCTCACTAAGTTGTGTACTGATGAAGCAGGTGTTTCCCAATCTAAGAAAGCAACTGAATTGGCTGCATTGATCTCTTAATTAGCACATTAATTGCATGCAGCAGTTAGAAAACAAGTGCAACATTGTTTGAAAAACAAAGACATAGAATGCAAGTTAATCATCTGTGGACTGAACTGACAATTTCCTCTTTTAGGGATGTGGTCCTTTTATCAAAATGCTAATTTAATTTCATATTTCCACAATTTTAATTATTTGCTGCATTTTATGTTGCTCTAACATATGAAGTTCTATTTGATAATGTAGATTCAGTATCCTCTATGGGTAATCTCAATGATTGAGGTTTATTTATGGAGCTTTTGATTCCAAATTCCTGTACTTTCATCAAAAGTCAAAAATTATTTTGTGGTTTAAAAACCTTGTGCATTAAGGATGAGTCATGGTTATTCAGCTTTGAAAACCGAAAAATGAACACAAGAAAATCAGACAAAAGGAGGTTTTGATGGAAGCAAGTTTCTATCAAAATATAAATGACAGTGAATTGTACAAATTATGCTACAAGTCTGAGCTATTGTTGTCCTGCAGTATTCAATTCTAGAATCACTTATAGGAGTTGAAAGTATGCTCTATTTGAATGGAAAGACAGAAAATCTGATCAATGGAATGGTTACCATTTTGTCTACTTGTTACTTTTAACATTTTATATGTCGCTCCTGGATCATTCAAAGCAATATGAATTCAGTAGATGTTTGATTACTGTAAACAATATATTCATTCATTGTGGGCTTCTAACCAAGCTAACTCTTTAAAAAGTGATATTTGATTAATACGTTTTATATGTATGCTTCATCGCTCAGTAATTGATTTGTCTTAAAGTTTATGTCTTAAACATATGAGGCATTTTCAAAGCTAACGTTGCTTGGCAAAAATTGTAAAACCATCAGCATTTCATTGCATTTGTATCATCAGCTGTCGGTATGCATCAGAAAGCCATACTATTTATCATTCCACTTATTTTTGATCATGTAGGTGCAACATGATTAAATAGCAGATTTAGAAAAACAATTATTTCTTGATTTGTTATAGAATGAATCTATTTAATACTAAAAACGTCAATTTCTTTTATAATTCCATGGCAATAATTTTTGACTAGTAGTTATCTCTGCATTTTTAGAGATACTTTTCAACCGAGAACAGTATCAGTGAATATATCCCGCCACTGAAGTATCATTTAACTTAGCTATATCGTAAACATTCTTTCAGGAGCTTAGCTGTGACAGCCCAATCATACTATGTTAAGATCTTTTACTTATTCTGTATCTGCCATTTCCAGTTCTATTTTTGGAAGTATTATCCTGTTACCTATTAAGATTGTAAACATAGCCTGCAGTTTGCAGATAGAAGTGCCACTGCATCTCATATTTTATGTCATCTTCCTAAATGTTAGTGTGTTAGCTACAGCTTTTCCACTTATTTCCTAATCTGCTTGAGCTAACCTACATGATCGTTTGTGTTATTCCACTGAAGATAAATGATCCAATTCTTAAAAATATGGTTGATAAAATATTACATACTCTTTAATTTGGAAAAGGAATGCACTCCTGTGGGAATATTTATTGTATATTTTTATATTATCTGCCGGCACAATAACAAAAATTTTACCAGTTCAAGGAGTCTAGCATGATTAAGTCAAGTTGTAGCATGATTAAACAGTTGATTTGAAATAAATCTTTTATTGTAAAATGGGATACAAAAGATTTAGATCCTTGTGTTGTACATGACCTGCTATCACTAAGAAACTTCAAAGTTGCTGTACTGTCAGAGTGTTGTAAATTTGGCAGAATTAGTAGAATTTCACATTATGACAAGGCATGCAGGGGTGAGATAGATCAGCTAGTTGAGTGGCATTGCATAGAGTCATTGAAAAGTACAGCATAGAAACAAGCTGTTTGGGTTATCTAGTCCGTGCCGAACCATTTAAACTGCCTCCTCCTATCAGCTTGCTCTGGAATCATAGCCCTCCGTACCCTGCCATTCATGTTGAGAGCAACATCAGTAAGAGCAAGAAATTTTTTGTGAACTTCAGGAAGGGAAGTCGTTGGAACACACACCAGTTCTCAATGAGGGATCCAAAGTGGAAAGGGTGAGCAATTTCAAGTACCTGGGTGTCAAAATCATCTCTGTTATGCTAATCCCAGCATACAGACCGCTCATCAGGTGCTCCAGACCGGTTCAGAAGCAGGTGAAAACCTGGCCAACAGGAGCCATCTCTGCTCTTCAAGGCTGCTTTGAGCACACTGACTGGCACATGTTCAGGGAGGCTGCAACCGATGGCGACTACCAACTTAGAGGAGTACACAGCATCAGTGACCATCTACATCAGAAAGTGCATTGATGATGTTACTCTGTCCAAAACCATCACTATACGTGCCAACCAGCAGCCATGGATGACTGCAGAGGTGCGTGCGCTGCTGAGGTCCCGTGACTCCGCCTTCAGAGCAGGCGACAAGGCAGCCCTAACAACAACAAGGGCCAAACTGTCCCGAGCCATCAGAGGGGCAAAGCGTGCACATGCCCAGCGAATCCACAGTCACTTCCAGGATAGCGGTGACACGCGGCGCATGTGGAAGGGCATCCAGGACATCACCAATTACAAGACAACATCACCTAACTGTGCAGGTGATTCCTCTCTCCCAAATGCGCTGAATAACTTCTACGCCTGGTTTGAGGTGGAAAATGATGTGGCAGCAAGGAAGTCCACCCCTCAATCAGGTGTTGTGTCTCTCCATGGCCAACATGAGAAGAACCCTGTGCAGGGTCAACCCACGGAAGGCTGCTGGACCAGACAACATCCCTGATAGAGTGCTTAGAGGATGTGCAGACCAGCTAACAGATGTTCTCACTGACATCTTCAACATCTCCCTGAGTAGCGCCACCATTCCAATGTGTTTCAAGGCCGCCGCCATCGTCCCCGTGCCGAAGAAGTCTTCAGTGTCCTGCCTAAGTGACTACCGTCCCATTGCATTTACATCCATCATCATGAAGTGTTTTGAGAGGCTCGTCATGAGGCATATCAAGACCCTGCTGCCCCCTCACTGGACACCCTGCAGTTTGCGTACCGTCCCAACCGCTCAACAGATGACACAATTGCCACCACCCTCCACCTGGCCCTAACCCACCTGGACAAAAAAGACACATACGTTTGGATGCTGTTCATAGACTTCACTTCAGCATTCAACACAATCATCCCTCAGAAACTGATTGGAAAGCTGAGCCTACTGGGCCTGAACACCTCCCTCTGCAACTGGATCTTAGACTTCTCCGGATCGGGAGCACCATCACACTGAGTGTGGGGGCTCCCCAGGGTTGCGTGCTCAGTCCACTGCTGTTCACTCTGCTGACCCACGACTGTGCTGCAACACACAGCTCGAACCACATCATCAAGTTCGCTGATGACACGACAGTGGTGGGTCTCATCAGCAAGAACAACGAGTCAGCTTACAGAGTGGAGGTGCAGCAGCTAACGGACTGGTGCAGAGCCAACAACCTGTCTCTTAATGTGAACAAAACAAAAGATATAGTTGGCACAGAGCAACCACTCCCCACTGGACATTGATGGCTCCTCTGTAGAGATTGTAAACAGCACCATATTTCTTGGTGTTCACCTGACAGAGAATCTCACCTGGTCCCTCAACACCAGCTCCATAGCAAAGTAAGCCCAGCAGTGTCTCTACTTCCATCTCCCACCCCCCATCCTCATCACATTCTACAGGGGTTGTATTGAGAGCATCCTGAGCAGCTGCATCACTGCCTGGTTTGGAAATTGCACCATCTCGGATCACAAGACTCTGCAGCGGATAGTGAGGTCAGCTGAGAAGATCATCAGGGTCTCTCTTCCCGCCATCATGGACATTTACACTACACGCTACATCCGCAAAGGAAAAAGCATTATGAAGGACCCCATGCACCCCTCATACAAACTCTTCTCCCTCCTGCCGTCTGGGAAAAGGCTCCAAAGCATTCAGGTTCTCGCCACCAGACTATGTAACAGTTTCTCCCCTTAAGCTATCAGTCTCCTCAATACCCCAAGCCTGGACTGACACCTTGCCCTATTGTCTTGTTTATTATTTATTGTAATGCCTGCACTGTTTTTGTGCACTTTATGCAGTCCAGTGTAGGTCTGTAGTCCAGTGTAGCTTCCTCTGTGTTTTTTATTACGTAGTTCAATCTAGTTTTTTGTACTGTGCCATGTAACACCATGGTCCTGAAAAATGTTGTCTCGTTTTTTCTATGCACTGTACCAGCAGTTATGGTCGAAATGACAATAAAAGTTGACTTGAAAATCTCTGAGGATCTTTCCTGAGCCCCACATATTTATGCAATTACAAAGAAAGCATCTATATATCATTAGGAATTTAAGTAAGTTTGGTAAGTCACCAAAGACACTCACAAATTTCTACAGAGATACCATGGAGAGCATTGTCTGGCATGGAGAGTTCACTGCACAGGATCGGAAAAAACTGCAGGAAGTTGTATACTCAGCCAACTCATTCATGGGCACTACCCTCCGCAGCATCTAGGACACCTTCAAAAGGTGACACCCGTCATTAAAGACATCCTCACCCAGAAGATGCCCTCTTCTCATTACTACCATTGAGGAGGTACAGGAGCTGGAAGACACACGCTCAGTGTTTCAGGAACTATCAGAAGTCTAAATGGACAATGAACCTATGAACATTTCCTCAGTACATTTTTCCTCTCCTTTTTGCATTACTTATTTAATTGAGCTTGTATATGTTTTATTGTAATTTATCATTTTTATTGCTGTGTACTGCATTGTACTGCTGCTGCAAAACAACAAATATCACGACATGGTGGTGATATTAAATCTGATTCTGATTTCTCGTTTTTTGTATTTTATGGGTGATTGCAAATTTCCACAAGAAATTTGCTGTCAAGTTTTTTGTTAGATTAAAATTATAAGTACTGTTCAGGAAAAGGTAAACTTTTTTATACTTTAACTCATTATCAAAGACATCAGTATAACTGCATTCATGAAGGATTCCCCCCCCCCCCCCAACCATTAATACCACTTTAAACAAAATCACCTACCATTACAGAGTTGACATTATGAGCATAATATAATTAAGTTTTTATGGTGTAATGGCTCATTTATTCATATTATATATCCTATTTTAAGTAGGCTTTTGAAAAATATGCTGAGTAGGGAAAACAAATTTACTTTAGGCATTGCAGAATAAGGGAAAAGATAATTTTAAATCTAAAGTAGTAAACTAGATGTTGAGAGATTGAGATTACATTGGTTTAATCCAAAAAAATCGGTTTGGTATTATTTTTTTGAACGGGATTACACTTTGACAACCATGGGACTGTTAAGGAAGGAAAATGAAGTATCTTATTTTTCTTAACTTAGGTTTCAGAACTCTCAGAAGACAACTGGGAAAGAATTACTACAGTATAGTAAAGTGATCATTGCTGTTTTATAGGCAAGGGTGATTGTTAGTTAGGACTCTGAAGGACTTGGTTTCTCCTCTGTTAAGCTGTGAGGTCATTAACTTGGTGTTAACTAGTTCATATTTCTTGGTTTTGTTTTCAGTATCTGTGATTTTGTTGCAGACTTCCTGTGATTTAATTCAAATTCCATTTGGGAAAAGACTGAGGAGGTTGAGGGGAAAAAAATCATTATCTTTGAATTGCCATTTTGTTCTTCTATTTAGTTGTGATATTTGATTTAAGTCACTAGTAGAAATGAATAATTTCAAAATAATATCTGAAGAATAGCAGTTCTTTCAGAGAAAAACAAAAACCTCTTTTGTAAAGTCCTACAAAGGAGACCTGCAATAATTTAACCAAGATGACATGGGGGGAAAACATAGAATAAACAAATATTAATTTCTTGTATATAAGAAATACAGGTAGTCCCCGAGTTACGAACGTCCGACTTACGGACGACTTGTACTTATGAACCGAGGAAGGAGAACGCCGTCCACCATTTTAAGTCGGATTGTGACGCCATCCGCCATTTTAAGTTGTTGCTGTTGACACTGTGTTGAGTGTGTAACTTTGTATTTGGCTTAAATCTTTCTTAGCAAGATTCACCTTGACCCCGGCCCCCCCCCCCCCACCCCCCCGCCGTTCCAGTCGGCTGGTGGCACGGTGAGATCAGCGCCGGGCTGGAGAATGGAGTTTCACGAGTTCGATCCAGTGACAGGCCACTCCCGTGCTGGCTTGATGTCGATCTAGTGACTCTCGTACCATCCATGCCAGGTTAATGTCCAGCACGCAACTCGACATCGTAAAAAAAAGACACTGCCACCTCCAGTTTAAATTCCCACGCGGAATATTGTGGAGGATCAAATACAGTACCCAAACCCAGCACAGCTCCCACTTGTCACATTTAACCTGCCACAGTGTGGTGGATTTTCGGACCCGGGGAATTCAGTGCGGTGGTCCTCAGGACTGGGTCAGAGAACAAAATATAGTATTACATTAGCAGAGAAATTGTAGTACACGTAGACAATAAATAGTGAATACAACCCATTCCATTAAAGATAAAGCCCTCGCACAATTGAGCACATCTGCACTAAAGCAGCATCCGTCATCAAGGACTCCCACAATCCATGTCAGGCTCTCTTCTCACTCCTGTACAGGAGGCACAGGACTCACACCGCCAGGTTCAGGAACAGTACTACCCTATAACCATCAGGTTCTTACACCAGAGAACATAACTTCACTCACTCCATCATTTTATCGTTCCCACAGCCTATGGATTCACTTTCAAGGACTCTTCATGTTCTTGATATTTTTGGTTATTATTTTTTTTCTCTATTTTTGCATTTACACAGCTTTGTTATAATTTGTACACTGGTTGTTTGTCCTGTTGGGTTTGGACTTTCATTGATTCTATTCTGTTTCTTGTACTTACTCTGAATGCCCACAAGAAATGAATCTCAAGGTTGTACATGGTGATGTATATGTACATTGGTAATAAGTTTACTTTTAGCTATGAACCAGGTCTACCATTCTGCAGTTTCTTGCTGTCATGGCAGATCAACCATGATGCAAATATTCTTTGGTGCATCATTAAAAATGGGTGAGGGTGAAATTGGACATGCCAGATTTCTTTAGCCTCCTGAGGAAGTAGATGTGTTGATGAGCTTTCTGGGCTGAGGCACCAACTTAGTTGGACCAGTACAGACTATTGATGATGTTCACTCCAAGGAACTTGAAGCTCTTGACCGCAACACTGTTTGCTAACCAGTTTCCACATCCATTGTGCCTGGCCATCGTCTAGTTCACTTCCAGATTTTTCTTCTTTCTTCTGTGTCCCTCTGGGCCTTGTCATTTACCCACCCATTCCAAGACTTCAGACTAAGAATTTAGAGTAGAGCCTGTTAATCAAACTGTCACTTCACTGGGTTACTACGGTAAACTGCGCTGCACCAGAGGTTTGCATTAAAATGATAGTTATTTGAGTGTGATCATGTTACTGACACAATTTAATCACATGAGAAGTGTTTTAAAATACATATAAAAAGGCACATGTGGTTTAATGGTACATTTCTCCTAGAAATGAATGTTTACTAACGTTTGCAAATTACTGTTAGTGATAAAATTAAGTAGTCCTTTTTTCTCCCTTTATCTGTTGTGTGAGCAACTTGTCTGCAACTTTTTTTTAATATCTGAAATTTAGGTAAGACCTAAGTAATGTTCTCAGGAACGATAGACTTATATATTTTAATTATGTTTATCATCCTTTAATATCAAATTCATCATTGTTATATTACCACATAACTGGAATATGTGAGGCTCTGTGGTTGATTAAGTCAACAATTGAATGCTTTGTTTAAATAGGTTCTTTTGAAGAGGTGATGATAATACTTGATTTTGTTTTCTTTCAGTTTATGCAGAGGAGTTTGGATACAGAGACCAAGCAGCAATTGGAAGAGGAGGAGAGAAAGATAATTAGTGATGAGCACTGGTATTTGGACTTGCCAGAACTGAAAGAAAAAGAGTAAGTGAACACGCTGTTTGAAGGTTAACTAATCAGTCAGTTAACAATAGAACTGTTGCACCGTTGAATATTCATCCTTCTACTTTACACTTTATTTGCATGTGATCCTTTCTCTCATCTTGCTGCATCACTCAATGCATTTGATGAAGAGTTTACAGGTTTATCAAATACCTATGTATTTCCAGATTTTAGGCAAGCGAATAGTTAATTGAAGCAAGTTTAGGTTGTACATTTTTTGAATTTAGCACTCAGAAATGTTTTTGAATTACTTTTTTATTAAATTAAAAATTCTTTCATTTATATTTCATTTATGTTTAATTTTGTTTTGCCATCCTTAACAGTTCTATAGGATTAACTATTTACGATTAACGTTAATTTTATTTTATGTAGTGGCTGAAAGTATGCTTGTCTATTTTAAAACCTCTGTGCTGTGCACACCTGTTTAAGATAGAAACCGGCCCTTGGGCTCCATGTCCATGCTGTTGAGTTCTGCCTAAACTGATCTTGTATATCGGCACTTAATACATAGTTTATTCTGCCTTGGTGATTCAAATGCTTTTCAGATCCCTACCAGCTTCTGATTTCACTCCTTAAATTATGACCTCTGGTCTTAGACACTGCTACTGTACGTGCTTGTCACCGTTTTGTATAAATCTATCAAAATCCTCCTCTTTTCCAAGGAAAGCAAGCCCAGCCAGCTCAATTTCTCCTTTATATATATATATATATTTTTTTTTGGTGGGATCACATATGGAATGCAGTGTACAGTTTTGTTTCTTTATTGAATAAAGGATATTATAGCATTGGAAGCAGTTCAAAGAAAATTTAGAGATGCAAAAAAATGCAGATGCTGGAATATGGAGCAAATATCAAACTGCCTGAGGATCTCAGCGGGTAAAATGGCATCTGTGGGGCCAGAGGGATGTTTAGCGTTTCGGGTCTAGACCCTGCATCAGGTTGTCTTATGAAGAGTGATTGAGTGCTTACATTTGCTGGAGCTTAATAGAGTAAAAGGGGACTTAATTGAAACATTAGGTCTTGAAGTTTTTGTCCACTGTTAAAAAATTAAGTATTCACCCCTTTAAAAAAGAATGAGTAATTTATTTATTTGGCTGCATCTATGGAAGGGAATAAACAGTCGACATTTCAAGCCTTCAATATTCCTTTACCTGTTTGGGAACAGGGACCAGAATGAAAACTTTTTCCTCAGAGAGCATAGTTTGTATATGGTAAGAGTTGTCAGAGCAAACTGTAGATGTAGGTATACTTACAAGGTTTAAAAGACATTCAGACTTTTACATGGACAGAAAAGGTTTATGGGCCAAATGGAGGCAAGTGGGATCTAAACACAGTGTAGATGAGATGGGCTGAAATGCCAGTTTTAATGTTGTATACGTTGATACCTCTAGCTTCAAATCTGCATTCTCAATATAACTATACAACTTATCTTAACAAGAATCCATCAACTATTCATAGAGACTACTTCCACTGTCCTTTGAGGAAGAATGTACCAAAGATTCATGGCTGTCAAAGTGTGGTCTCAACAACAAGTAATACTGTTGCAACATGACATCCCAATTCTTGTCCTCGGAACTGACCAACAAAGGCAATCATGCCAAATGCCTTCTTCACAACACTATCTGTGTCACTCTTTTCAGGGAAATACAGGTTTCCCCCACCATCTAAAGGTAGAGCGTTCCTATGAAACAATTTGTAAGCTGGAATGTCATAAAGTGAAGAAGCAATTACCATCTATTTATATGGGGAAAATTTGTAAGCGTTCCCAGACCCAAAAAAATAACCTACCAAATCATGCTAAGTAACACATAAAACCTAAAATAACAGTAACATATAGTAAAAGCAGGAATGATATGATAAATACACAGACTATATAAAGTAGAAATACTTTTCTGCAATCATCGCAGCACTATCCACAGTAGCGAAAATTTCACGCAAGCGAAGCGCTCTCGCAGAAGCACTCTCTCCAGTAACCTTTAAGCTATGAAGCTGCCAAATCATACCAAATAACACATAAAAATACACAGCCTATATAAAGTAGAAATAATGTATGTACAGTGTGGTTTCACTTACCGGAGTCGGGAAGACAGAAAGCACACTGATGATGGTGTGTTAGGCTGAGTCGTCGGAGGTTGGGGTGGTGGGAGGTAGATGACACTGGGGTGTCATCTGATTGTCGACTGTTTCCATCAGGCAGGCAGGTCATCTTCTATGTCTGCCTGCCTCGATGTCGAAGATCGAGGTTCGCCATCTGCTGTGGCTGATGTGGAAGTCTTGAAAAACAACAGTATGCTTGACTGCTTAGCCTTGCACATTTTTCTATCATAGTTCTTTGTAAGCACTCAAACCATCCTGCAAGTATGCCCTAAACCTACGTACCCTTTCAAAGTTAAAGTCGTACTTTTCTGCAATCGTTGTAGTGTTGTCAATCGCAGCAAAAATCTCACACAGTTGCTTCACGTTCAGTTCCTGGACGACTTCACTTTTGGTCCATTCGCTACTGCATTCGGTTTCTATTGTTACCCTTTCTTCTTGCAATTGCATCAGCTCTTCATCTATCATCAGTTCTTGGGTCATGGGATGCCAAAACCTCTTCAACATCATCTTCGTCAACTTCCACAAGCCAAACTCACTTTGTCATTACTTCGTTCACCACAATTGAAACACTTAATTATGTCTAGTTTTATGCTAAGTGTAACACCCTTCCGAGCTCTTTTAGGCTTTTCCGATACGTTAGAACTCATCTTGCTAACAGATGCTCACAGGCATGTGTTTAAGCAATGGTGGCTAGAATGCAATTCCGGGGGAGGTTCTTGGGGGCACGTGCTGCCTTTTTCGCACACTGCCTTTTTTCATAACAGTGAAAATACCTTCTGTTAGCGAAAACAGGTAACTAATGTAGGACTTTAGTAACAACAAGGTGTCGTAAAGCGAACGTTTGAAAAACAGGAGACACCTGTACATGCATTTATCCCAGGTCTCTTTTTACTGCGATATTCCTTAAAACCCTGCTGTAATATGTTTATTCATGAGACAAGGGCAGATAATCAAAGTGAACAACATCACCTGCAAATGTCCTTCCACATCATACACTATCCTGATTTGTTCATACATGCCAGGCCTAAATCCTGGAATTCCTCTTCCATAATGTTGCGTGAGTGCCATACCAGAAGTACTGCAATGGTTCAACATAATTTATCACCTCTTTTTAAAGTATTTATGGATGGGCCATAAATGCTGCCATTGTCAGTGAAAACTGAAGCACTAAGAAAGGAATTTAAAAATACCGGATCATGCAGTTTCGTAGCAGATGGTTAATTTCACTCTTAGTCTGTCAACCTTTCCCAATGCTCCACTTCTATTTGCATTCATTATTTGTTCTATTTGCTGTAGATTTTTCAGAATGCCAAACAGTGATACCCATATAGTAGCTTTTTCCAGGAACTAGTAATGTTCTAGATAGCTGTGTG
The DNA here is from genome assembly GCF_030144855.1 of Hypanus sabinus. Taxonomy (NCBI): domain Eukaryota; kingdom Metazoa; phylum Chordata; class Chondrichthyes; order Myliobatiformes; family Dasyatidae; genus Hypanus; species Hypanus sabinus. The sequence continues at coordinate 58,432,099 of NC_082722.1, read as the reverse complement.
CAAACATGCTTTACATGTTGTCAGTATGCCAGGTCTAAATCCATGGCATGCATTAATTCCCTAATATCTTGCATTTTTTTCAGTTGTATACATTCCTGTATTGGGTTTTATTAAGTTGTTTTAAAGACATATTTTGTTTGCCACAAAATAGTGATCAGTTTTCCATATTGATACTTGCATTGATGCATCAATAACTATGACATCATCACAGCAGCAGTTTTATCAGATAATTATCAGTGGGATGTAAGATTAATTCCCCATTTATTACTAGGAAATAATATTCATTGTATTATGATGTGTTCATTGTGGCATAGAACAAATCATTATTAGCTCCCTATGCAGTAAGATATGCACAGTTCTTCAGAAAGGGAAAAAAATCATACTGGAGATAAACAGTATGGATGTTCATAATTTAAATAATAGTTTCTCTCTTGTTATAATTCCATCCTTAGTGTCCATGTAAACTGCATTTGTATTGTGTTTGTTTGGGTGCTGTGTAATTTGCTACCCTATTGCAAATTAATGCCATGAAATAATGGACAGTATACTGCATATGATTAAAGGAATTATATTAATGTATCTTAACTCAAAGGGTAGTAAAGAAAAACAAAAACAAAAAGAAATTTTAATTAAACAGTTGTATGTGCACAAGTTGGTGGTCATCTTGAACTTCTCAGTCATGCGCTGGGTCCTAGGTCAGCATGAAAGCACACACCACCTTCCTAACGTTGCTCGCAATCCATCTTGAACAACCGGGTCTCCCACTGATCGTATCCGACGACCAGCTCCCCCCGATGTCCTTCTCTCTTCATCTCCTGCTGAACAAAAAAACCTCCCCTTAGCTATCTCATCTTAATTGGATGGTACACATTTTTCCTCATCCCTTCTCTTCAACAATAACCCAAGCAAGCTGAAAACAGAACTGACTGCTCTTACACAACTGCTAAATGAAATACACACAGCATAACAGTAAAAATATGAACCAGAACATTACATATATGAGTTGAAGAGTCCTTGAAAATGAGTCCATGAGTTATGGGATCAGTGATAGGGCAAGTGAAGTTATCCCCTCTAGTTTAAAAACCTGATGTTTGAGGGGTAATAACTGTTCCTAAACCTGGTGGTGTGAGTCCTGAGGCTCTTGTTCCATCTTCCTGATGGCAGCAGCATGAAGAGAGCATGCCTGTGTGATTCCCCAATGATGGACGCTACTTTCCTGCATTATTGCTTCATGTGGATGTGCTCAATGGTGAGGAGGGCTTTAGCTGTGATGGACTGAGCTGTATCCACTATATTTTGTAGGATTTTCCATTCAACAGCATTGGTGTTTTCATATCAGGCTATGATGCAATTATTCAGTATTCTCTCCACCACAGATCTATAGAAGTTTGTTAATTTTAGGTGTCATGCCAAATCTTTGCAACTCCTAAGGAGGCAGTGCCGTGCTGTCTTCATAATTGCAGTTGCTGATTCTCTCCCTGAAGTCAGTAATCAGCTAACATTGAATACGAGGTTGGGGCACTATTTGGCCAGATTTTCAGTTTCCCTCCTATATACTGATTCATCATCACCTTTGATTCAGCCTTTCATGTTGAACATATTTGAGAAATTTGGAAAATGTTAACTTATTTTCCTTTTCCACAAATGCAGTCTGATCTGCTGAGTGTTTCTATCATATTCTGTTTTTTTTAAATCATGTTCATACTGTTATTTTTTTAATCTCCACTTGCATGGATTTCCATCATGATTAGGATTCAGTGTCTCAGCCTAACTAGCTGATTCAGTTGCCACAGAAACCAAGAATCTTTTTGATGCATAATACATGCTTCATAAATTTATTAAAATTATGAATAAACCTGAAAGTAAATTGCCATTGTGGTGAAGCTATAACTGGTCCGTACTGAACAGTAAAATTACATACAGTTGAAGTCTGAAGTTTACGTACACATTCGCCAAATGCATTTAAACTCAGTTTTTCACAATTCCTTACATTTAATCCTTGAAAACATTCCCTTTCTTAGGTCAGTTAGGATCACTACTTTACAGAAAATTTGAGGGCAGGACTGAAAAAGCGTGTGTGAAAAAGGAGGCCTACAAACCTGACTCAGTTACACCAGTTCTGTCTGGAGGAATGGAACAAAATTCCAGCAACTCACTGTGAGAAGCTTGTGGAAGGCTACCCAAAATGTTTGACCCAAGTTAAACAATTTAAAGGCAATGCTAGCAAATACTAACAAAGTGTATGTAAACTTCTGACCTACTGGGAAAGTGATAAAAGAAATAAAAGCTGAAATAAATCATACACTCCACTATTTTTCTGACATTTCACATTCTTAAAATAAAGTAGTGATCCTAACTGACCTGACTAATCAAGAACCTATCAACCTCCACTTTAAATGTACTCAATGACTTGGCCTCTCAGTCATCTGAGCAATGAATTCCACAGATGCACTACCTTCTGGCTGAAGAAATTCCTCCTAATCTCTATTATAAATGGATGTCTTTAGATTCTGAGGCAGTGTCCTCTGGTCCTGGACTCACCCACTATAGGAAACATCCACTTTATGTAGGCCTTTCAATGCTTGATAGGTTTCAATGAGATTCCCTGCTCATTCCTCAAACTCCAGTGAGAACAAGCCAAGAACCATTAAATGTTCTCGTTCATTCCTGGAATCATTCTTATGAACCTATTTTGGACCCTCTCTAATGCCAGTACTTCTTTTCTTAGATAAAGGGCCCAAAACAGCTCATAATAGTCCCAAGTGCAGTTTGACCACTGCCTTATAAAGCCTCAGCATCACATCCTTGCTTTTACATTCTAGTCCTCTCGAAATGAATACTAGCATTGCATTTGTCTTTTCCTATCACTGACTTCAACCTGCAAGTTGACCTTTAGGGAGCCCTGCACAAGGACACCCAAGTTCCTTTCCACCTCTGATTTTTGAATTTTCATCCTGTTTAGAAAGTAGTCTACACCTTTATTCCTTCTACCAAAGTGCATGACCATACACTTAACTACGCTGTATTCCTTCACTTCAACCTGCCCCTTCACCTATCTTCATATCATCAACAAACTTGTGGTCTGAGTTGAAAGTGTTTTGCTGTTCCTTCATCATTGCTGGGTCTAAAATAATCTTCTCACATTTAATCAGCATTTGGATGGTTACTTGGATTGGAATAGAGTAGAGATGTGAGCCTAATGGGGGCAAAAGGAATTAGAGTAGGTGAGTATTACAGTTGGCACAGAAAAAGTAGGACATGAGAATCCATTATATAAATTTCTAAGATTCAAAAAGGCATTTATGGGTAAGCAATAAACATTGGTCTTGCTAGTAATGTGCACAGCCTAAAAATTAAATAGAAGAAAAAAAATACGTATACTCTTTTCAGTACTTACATTCTGCATTGGTGCCAATATGAAAGATATTGGCCTCTGACTTCAACTATTCTGATCAACTTCATTTATGTTGAACTCAGCATATAGTCTACGCAGACTGCCTGATTTTCAACTCATTTTTTTTACAGTCTCAGAACATACTGCTCCACATCTGCAGTGATTCCATCACTACTGGTCTTATATATTATCTATGTATAGAAGCCATGTATCTGTTATCTAGCTGTTTTCTGCCTTATATTCTGTGTTTATTATGGTAACTAGTTTCATGAGTGGGGCTGTGGTAAAGACAAAGACAATAATGTATTCTTATTTCATGGTATTTTCTAGCTTGGGACAGGCGGAAGTCGTATCTTTGGCTGACCGTTGAGAATAGTGCTTAGCTTACATTTAGGTATACTTAAGTTTCTTTGGTGCTTCAAGCTTGTATGTTTGCTTATTTCTAATGAAGGATTTGACTTTTGGAGATGAAAGCGTGCCATGCAAATATAACAATTCCAGCTGTCGCAGACTAGCAACATTTGTTTTGGTGTTTTGGTGTTTGGTTTAGTTTTGCCTCTACACTATGTATATACACATCATTGAACCTGAATCTCTGGATCCTAAAGGCTGATTTATACTTGTGCGTATGGGCTACGCCGTAGGTCTGATTTTCACTTCTGCATAGGCTCTACGCCGTAACGAGCATGCGTTGGTGTGCGCCAAAATGCTAGTTGGTGGTGGGGTTTCTATGCCACTGTGTTGAGTTTCTTCGTGAGAGACATGGTCAAGGAAACGCATTTCAAACATTTTTGCATGTCGGCAGGTAGATTTGATGATTTGGTTCATCTGTTTTGCATTGATGTACAAACGTGGTGAAGAAGAAGCAACCAGAAATGTGTAGGAGGAAATGTGATGCTACCAAGCAGACCAATCACAGTTGTTGCAGTCTGCATCACCGTGACACGAGTTACTTTTTTGGGGAGGTGCACGTCACCCTACAGCATAGGGTACTCGGTACCTACAGTGTAGATGCAATGCGGAAGTATAAATCAGGCTTAAGTCATATACGTAAAATTCCATCTACCAATTCCATGTCAGAGGCATCCATTGGCTCCACATTTGATATCATGTCTTTCTATTCTATACCTTAAACAATCTTTTCCAATCCACATACCCTATCTTTAGAACCTAAGTATTCAGATAAACATGAACAAAAAATACGGGGCACTCCAGTTAGCATAATGTCTGCAAGGAGTTTGTATATTTCCCTTGTAGTCGTGTGGGTTTTCTTTGAATACTCTGGTTCCTCTCACATTCTAAAGATGTACGAGTTAGGGTTAGTGAGCTGTGAGCATGCATTGTTGGTGCTGAAAGCGTGGCAACACTTGTGGGCTGGCTCCACCACATCCTCAACGCAAGTGATGCATTTCACGCAACACACACAAAATGCTGGTGAAACGCAGCAGTTCAGGCAGCATCTATAGGGAGAAACGCTGTCAACATTTCAGGCCGAGACCCTTAGTCAGGACTAACTGAAAGGAAAGATAGTAAGAGATTTGAAAGTAGGAGGGGGAGGGGAAAATGCAAAATGATAGGAGAAGACCGGAGAGGGTGGGGTGAAGCTGAGAGCAGGAAAGGTGATTGGCCAAAAAGGATACAGAGCTAGAGAAGGGAGATGTATTAATGTCCCTCCTCCCCTTCTTACCCCAACCCTGATATGTTTAGCTTTTCCCCCCTCCTTTTTTTCTTCTCTCTTTCTGCCCATCACTCTGCCTGTTCTCCATCTCCCTCTGGTGCTCCGCTCCCCCTTTCTTTCTCCCTAGGCCTCCCGTCCCATGATCCTTTCCCTTCTCTAGCTCTGTATCCCTTTTGCCAATCACCTTTCCGGTTCTCAGCTTCACCCCACCCCCTCCGGTCTTCTATCATTTTGCATTTTCCCCTCCCCCTCCTACTTTCAAATCTCTTACTACCTTTCCTTTCAGTTAGTCCTGACTAAGGTTCTTGGCTCAGAACGTTAACAGCGCTTCTCCCTATAGATGCTGCCTGACCTGCTGCGTTCCACCAGCATTTTGTGTGTGTTGCTTGAATTTCCAACATCTGCAGATTTCCTCGTGTGATGCATTTCACTGTATGTTTCGATGTAGATGTGACAAATAAAACTAATCTTTTATCTTTTTTTTAAAGCATGGTTATGTGTGGATTCTAAGTGCTGTGATGGCAGTCTGCAGCTTAAGTACCGTGGATTTGCCCCACTGAGAGCCAAAAATGTAATAGAAGCAAGCTTCTACTGGAAGGAACATTTTGAAGAACTCCATTATTCTAATACATTCATCAAGACCACATGCAATTCTTCCACCTCCTATAGGGATGCAGGTTAATTAGTGAGTACTGGAATTTAGTGTGTTGGGTGGGAATTTTGATGGAAATATTGGAAGAATAAAAATTGGATTGGTGAAAGATTAGTGTGATGGTCAATGTGAACTTGGAGGGCATTTTTCCAAACTCTGACATTAGGACTGAAAATTGTTAATGCTGATTTCCTCTTCACTCCTGCTGATACTGAATTCTACCCTAACCTTGTTTCCTGCTACAGAAATTATGACCTGAACTGTCTTTTGTCCAATTCATGTTATCTCGGGTCATTGAGTACTCTAATTTTGCTGTTCGGAAGTCTCTGCAATGATATCCTTTTTGACATAAGGACTTCAGTGGAAAAATAATAAAACTTTTTTTGTCTGCAAAGCCTACATTTGTTACTCCTAAAAGTCAGCCCTAGACCTGGAAATGACATTTTAAGAAAACTAATAATTGCTAAAGCAATTTCAGTACAGCAGACTTGTCTCTCTTGTTTTGTGTATGCTTCTGATTAGCATGCAAAATACTAACACTGAATAATTTTAACTGTCAGAAGTAATTTCATATGTTTCTTTGGATTCTATATATTTGAAAACATTTCTTTGAGCTCCCTTAAGTAACAATTGACTTGGTAGATAATTTATAAATTCTGTAAATCATGATTTCATTTTAAGACTAATGTCTAAATAAATGTTATTGCAATGTTATATATTTGGCTTGAAGAAAGGAATTGTAAATGTCTTATAAATTTATGTTTTTGAAAGTGTAATTTATGAAGTAATTAACTGTATACCAGATGATCTATTGCCTTGGCCTTCAACAGTGTATGAAAATGATTAATGAATAACCTAATTACATGAAAACTTAAGAAACAGAAGTATGCCCTTATGTCTGATCAACATGAAGTAAGATCACAGCTGATCTTTTAGCTCAGTTTTAGCAATATACTAAAACGAAAATATATCAGACTTTAATATACCTAGTCATTGGATCTCTTGGACAGAGAATTTCAAAGATTTTCTGGGTGAGGAAAATTCTCCTCCCTGTGACCCTTATTTTGAAGTTGTGATCCCTACTTTTAAATAAATTTCCCTGCCTCTCAATATTTAAAAATTGTTTTGTTTTTTTTTATTTCACTATCACAGTGCATGACCTCATGGTTTCAATGTTTTATTCTCATCTACCTTGTCTTGTCCAGTCACTTTGTATGTCTATGCTGATGGCCCTCTGTATCCTTCTCACGATGACAGTGCCTTCTAGGTATGGGTTGTGAATAGTTGGTGCCCTTTTTATGTTTCTTTAAGCTAATCTGAATTCATGTCAATGTATTACTCCCATTCCCCTGTGCTCTAATTTTCTATAATAATCTTTACAAAAACCTTTTAAGAGTCAAGATATCCCACATCTATTTATTCCTCCCTAACTAATCTAGCTGCAACCTAAAATATGATGTCATAATTCCTTTTTGCCAGCATATCCTCTTGTTTCCGTTATTCTTCCTGCTAACTCATAAGGCCGGTAAGTTTGAAATTCCCATTTTTTTCCTCTCCTTAAATGAGTTGCATTTACTACCTCACAATTGATAGGGACCATTATAGAATTTTGGAAGATGACAACAAAGTCAATCACTGGAGAGATCAGGTCCGTTTATCTTTGGCCATAAATACTCTCTGAGGTGCTTACATCTTTGAACATCTTGTAACCATGTCTCTGTAAAAGCTGATAGATCGCATTAATTTATTTCATCTTACCCTATTAATTTTCCTATTGTGTTAGGAACTCAGAATGCATACATATAATGAGCCTTTATGTACTTAATATTTCAGAGATATTTGAGTAATGTAAATATATTGCATAATTAAGCATTCTTTGTTAAAATAATTCATTATGGTTTACATGTAATTGTATATGAATGCCATATGTCATCAGGCTGCCATGTCATATGTATGTGCCTTGCTAAAATAAAAATGAGGTACACATATATCTCCTGGGTTCTTGTTTTGATACTTTAGAGTAACAAAACATAAGTCATTGCTTTGCCTATTTGTCATTATTCTGCTCTGACTCCCATTTGGTGATGTACATTTATGTTTGTATGCCCTATACCTTCCTTACACTTAGTATCATTACCCATTTCACTACTCTTGACCCTTAGGCCTGTTCTTTTTTCCAACATTTTAAATCTTCCCTCAGCTGAATCTTCCCCTACCACCACCTCCACATGGACAATATTTTGTTTAAAAATCTATTTGTGTAACCCTCGTCGTTCAGTTTACTACAGGATAATCCAAATTAGCCCATACTACTGGAACAGCACCTTCTTTCCCAGTACAGGTACCAGTGCCTGATGAATTGAAATTAATTTAATTTTTAATTCAACTCTTTGGTCCTATTGGCTGAATGCCAACTTGTACATGGCTCAAATGGTTCTATTTATTAAATTGCTCTCTTGGCTTTCATTCATCTTCAGCAGCATTTCCTGCTTTATCCTTTGACATTGGTTGCTATGTAGATCCACAAGAACTGGATATCTTCCCTTCTGTTCTAAGTTCCTCACCATCCCCAAGGTGATGGCCTAACCCTTGGTGCTACATAAGGCAATGGTTTTCGACAGTTGCACATGCAGTTAGAGAATAAAATCGGCCTTCCAACTCACTATACCTGCCCTATGCCACTAAATTCTTTATAATTTTCCCAAAATGAATCTCTTCTTGTATCATCATAAAGCAGTCTCTGTTTACATTCAGAAAGATTGTAGAACTTCTATACCTTTTGGTGAAGTACTGGGGCTGAGGCTCTTCCAGTATTGTTTTCAGCATCATCAAATCTGCCACACCCATTGCCAAAGTCCCCTGTCTCTTGATAGACTAGTTTTGCAGTAATTAAACCCTCACAACTTAGGTATTTCATTTTAACATTTTTATTATGGTTTAGGATATAGAAACAAAATTGGTTAATTGATCTATGATAAATGTTTGTGTTTATCAGTTGAAGATTTATGTTTGAGACCTGATTTTTGGTGGGGGGGGGGGGGTAATAAATCTTAAGTAAGATCTTAGTGCAAAAGCATTGGGTAGATGGTACTTGATCCTGCCTGTATCCTCTCCTTTCCACAGGATCTCAGTGCCACAAGTTGGCAACTAAGCCTCAGAGAACAGATCCCCAGCTGTCCTCTTGGCCTTCAAACAGTTCATGATGTCATATTGCCTTTTCTATTATTTCTGACTGTCTCCTGTCATTGGTGGGAGGCATGTTTAAATAGTTGAAACATAATTACATAGTTTCAAGCTGCTTTAATGAAAAGATTTATTAGAACATATTTACCTTGGAAATCAAAATATTAAACAGAAGAAATCAACTAAGCTTTGCGTTTTCATTAAATCATTGACTCCATTCAAATGTTAGCTATGGGAGTGGGAGTCCGGATACTAAGCATATCCAACCCCTATAACTTTGTACAATGTCCCATGGTAAGTCTGGAGGTTAGATGTAGTATCATATAACCTACAGCACCTTTGGTACTTGCATGCTGCAATGCAAAGAAGTCAGGACACATTTATACATACGCACTGCAGCTAGCCTGCTATTCATTACCTATTAGGAACTCATCTCTAGTGAAGGATCAGTAGGTGCAGATCCAATGAGTAACGTTTAATATTTAGGTTAGAGTAGATCATGAATTTATGAATATGAAGAGTTTCTGTTGCTGAATAATCTGGTTATTCTTTCAAAAGCATTGCATTTTTCAAAATTAAAAAAAATTATATTGGTATATATTTAAGTTTTACATTGATGTTTTTCTATTTTTCCTAATAGTAATGCTGTCAATATATTTATTTGTTTTAGAAATCATATTATTGAAGAAAAAAGTTTTGTGCCATGTGAAGAGTTGCTGTTTGGCCGAATGTCCTTTAAAGGTTTTAACCCTGAGATTGAGGTAGGATGGTGAATTCAGTTTGGAGTGCTAAATTACTTTATTGGACTTGTATACTCCAACACATGTTCTGAGCATCATTAATTAAACATCATAAGATGTGTTGTTGGATATCTAGTCTTAAGTTATTATAATTCAGCGTTATTCTTGTCCTCACCTAACACCCCATGAATCTTTGCATCTTACACCCTATTGTCCACAACTTGCACCATCTTCAACAGGATCCTACTACCCTCAAACACATACTTCCCTCATCTCCCCCCCCCCCCCCCCCAACTCTCTGTCCATTCTTCCCTTCCCACTAATCTCTCTTCTGACACTTACCTCTGCAAGTGACAGAAATATTACATCTGGTCCTTTCACCTTCACTCTCACATCTATTCTGGGCCCCAAATAGTCCTTCCAGGTGAGGGAACATTTCACCTGCGAATCTCTTGGGGTCACCTATTGTAGTCTGTGCTCCTGATTTGGCCTCCTCTACAATGGTGAGACTCGACATAAGTTGGGGTACCACTTTGTCAAGTACCTCTGCTCCATCCTGCAAAAGTGGAACTTCCCAGTGGCCAACCATTTTAATTCCTATCCCCATTCCTGTCTGACATGTTGGTCCATGGCCTTCTCTTCTACCATGATGAGGTCACTATCAGTGTAGAGGAGCAACGCCTCATATTCTGTTTATGTAGCCTCCATCTTGATGGCATGTGCAATGATTTGTCGGATGACCATAGAATTTTGTATAAGCACAGAATGGTGGAGAAGCATATGAAAGTATCAAATTTAAAAGGGATTTGATTGTGTCAAGAGACCATAAGAAGTAGGAGTATAATTAGGTCACTAGGCCCATCAAGTCTGCTCCGCCACTGCATGGCTGATTTATTATCCCAGTCAACTCTGTTTTCCTGTCTTTTCACTGTAACCTTTCATGCCCTGACTAGTCAAGAATCTATCAACCTCTGCTTTAAAAGGTAATCAGTGACTTAGCTTCCACAGCCATCTGTCGCATTGAGTTCCATAGATTCACAACTATCTGTCTGGCTAAAGAAATTCCTTCTCATCTCTGTTACAGATTGATGTCCCTGTATTCTGAGGCTGTGCTCCCTGGTCCTAGACTCGCCTACTAAAGAAAACATCCTCTCCACAACCACTCCATGTAGGCCTATCAGTATTCAATAGCTTTCATTGAGATCCCCGTCACCCCCCCCCCAACCAACACCCATTCTTCTAAACACCAAATGCTCCTCGTACTATCAAGTCATCAGATGCTCATGAATTAACCCTTTCGTTCCCAGATTCATTCTCTTGAACCTCCTCTGGTTCTTCTCCAGTGTCCACACATTTCTTTCTTAGGTAAAGGGTCCAAAACTGCTCTTGGTACTCCAGTGCAGTCTGACCAATGTCTTGTAAAACCTCAGCATTATATCCTTGCTCTTATATTCTAGTCTCTCAAAGTGAATGCTATCATTCCATCTGCCACTTCTTTGCCCATTCTCCCAACCTATATAAGTCCTTCTGTAGACTCCCTGCTTCCTTAACACTACCTGCTCCTCCACCTATCTTTGTATCATCTGGAAACTTAGCCACAAAGCCATCAATTCTGTCATCCAAATCATTGATGTATAACTTGAAAAGAAGTGGTCCCAATACTGACCCCTGCAAAACACCACTAGTCATCGGCAGCCAACCAGAATAGACCCCCTTTATTCTGACTGTTTGCTGTAATGCCATGGGCTCTTAACCTTGTTAAGCAGTCTCGTGTGGCATCCCGTCAAGGGCCTGAAAAGCCAAGTAAACAGCATCTACTGACTCTCCTTTGTCTATTTTGCCTGTTATTTCCTCAAAGAATTCCAACATGTTTGTCAAGCAAGCTTTCCCTTTAAGGAAACCATGCTGACTTCGGCTTACTTTACCATGTGCCTCCAGGTATTCTGGAGCCTCATCCTTAATAATGGGCTCCAACATTTATCCAACCACTGTCATCAGGATAACTGGCCTATAATTTCCTTTCTTCTGCCTCCCTCCATTAAAGAGTGACATTAGCAATTTTCCAGTCCTTCAGAACCATTCCAGAAATCTAGTGATTTTTGAAAGATCATTACCAATATCTCCACAGTCTCTTCAGCTACCTCTTTCAGAACCCTGGGATGTAGTCAGTCTTGTCCAAGTGAATTATCTACCGTAGACCATTCAGCTTACCAAGCGCGTTGACTTTAATAATAGCAACTATACTCACTTCTGTTCCTGACACACTCAAACTTTTGGCATACTGCGAGTGTCTTCCATAGTAAAGATTGACGCAAAATATTTATCACGTTCTCCGCCATTTCTTCGTCGTCATCTTCATCGTCATCTTCCAAAGGTCCAATATCCACTCTGGTCTCTCTTTCACTCTTTATATACCTGAAAAAAAGTTTTGTATCATTGATATTATTGGCTTCATACCTTCATATTTCATCTTTTCTCTTTTTATAATTTTTTAAATTGCTTTCTGTTGGTTTTTAAAAGCTTCCCAATCCTCTAACTTCCCACTATTTTGACCTATACTAGTGGTCGCCAACCCGTCGATCACAATCGACTGGTTGACGTTTGAGACTTTCCCAGTAGGTCCTGTAAAAAAAAAGGAAAAGAAATACGCAAATGCTGTTGAGAGATTGTTTCCGGGTTGCGGGGTTTTAGTTCCATTCTTTCTGCCCAGTGCGCATGCGTAAAGCTCCCCCCCCACCGCACTACATAGTGTACTTCAGTGGTCCCCAACCACCGGGCCGGAAGGAAACGATATGAGTCAGCTGCATCTCTCCTCATTCCCTGTCACGCCCACTGTTGAACTTGAACGTACGTGAGTCTCCTAAACGCAGTGACGCCCTCGTGCAGCCGACGCTACCGGCCTGGAGCACGGACAGATGGGCGCCACCTCTGAACCTGTTTAGCACAACGAATGTTTGTGGGGAACCCTGTGCTAAAATATTCACAGACAACCTAATTCAGGCTCAGCATTTTATAAGTAGCAGAGCAGCTACCACGCTGCAATCTATGAAACAAACTTTTGTCAGCTGATAGATTCTGCAAGGGGGGGTGGGCGCGGGCCTGTCGCTCTCTCTCCGGACTGCAACCGCCACGACCCCGGTACAGGGACCTCTGGCCTTGATCTTGTCCTCTCACCCCACCCACAACCAGCCGCACCTGGCCAGGGCGTCTGGCAGCGAGTGGGCAGAGGCTGGAGTTCGGGCCAGGAGGCTGTCTAATGAGGCAATGAAGCCCTCAAAACTGCTTCGGTACCCTGAGTCCAAGCACCCTGCACTCAAAGACGAACCCGCTGAGTTTTCTCAGCGGAAAAAACGTGAGCAGCGTGGGACAGCAGCTAAGTGCTGAGAGCCATGAAAACTAAATTGCGGAATAGACCGGACAAAAGGAGCTTGCTTCAAGTATCGCTGTATTCCCGTCATATTTAAAACCACCCTTTCCCCCCCCCCCCCCCCAGCTGTCGGCTGGTCCACAAGAATATTATCAATATTAAACTAGTGCTCAGTGCAAAAAAGGTGGGTACCCCGGTGTGTATACATTATTTCTACTTCTGGATTGTGGGGTTTTACTTCCAGTCTTTTCTGCCCCAGTGCGCATGCATGTAACTCATCTGGGGTCGATCTCACCTTTCACTAAGGCTGAGGTAGGGGATCTTGGGCTTAAAAAGGTTGGTGACCACTAACCTATACTATATGCCCTGTTTTCTGATTTTGTGCTATTTTTGACTGACTTTGTTGACCACAATTGCCTTATTCTCCCTTTAGAATACTTCATCTTCAGGATGTATCTATCCAGCACCTTCCAAATTGTCCCAGAAACTCCAGCCATTGCAGTTCTGCCATCTTCCCTGATAGTAACCCCTTCCAATCAACTTTGGCGAGCTCCAGTGTAATACTGATACATCTGACTTTATCTTCTCCCTCAAAAATTCAAAGGTTCATTTATTATCAAAGTATGCAACTCTGAATTTTTTTTCTGGTAGCCATGAAACCAAGAAAGAAAAGAAAGGCAGCACGATCATCAACCCCACACCAAAAAAATGAAGAAAAACCAAAATTGGAACAGACATATCAGCCCCAAGTCCTTCCTCCTGCACAAAAAAAGGAACAAAAATGGAATAGATGTATCAACCCCCAAAAACACCCTCCCCACACAAAAATACGAGGAAGATTGGGCAGAAACACAGAATATTAAAAAAATTGTTCTAACAACCATCTCATAGGCATTCTATAAAATCCCCCTCTTAGGATCCAGCATCAACCTGATTTTCCCAATCTAACTGCATATTGAAATTTTCCATGGCTGTCATAGCATTGCCTTTGTAACGTGCTTTTTCAATCTCCCGTTGTAAATTTGTATTCCACATCCTGGCTACTGTTTGGTGGCCTGTGTATAGCTCCTATCAGGGCCTTTTACCCCTGGCAGAATTCTACCCACAAGGATTCTATATCTTCAGATCTAAGGATTTGATTTCATTTTTACCAACAGAGCCACCCCACCCCCTCCTCCTACCTGCTGCCGATCCACTTAAACTTCACTTCTTTTTATTGGCCCTTGCTAAGTCACTATTAACCCAAGCAATCTCTTGGTCTGCAAGCAAGTCCCGACAGGCTCTGCTCACTTTTTAAAACTGGCGCATGAAGTGCGCAAGGAACTGTTTCTAACTCATTCTGCAATCTCCCATTCTAGAGCAAAGGAATGGATTGATTGAAAATCTCATTTTAAAAAGCCAGCAGTGACATGTGAAATTGTGTTGAGTTCTTCTGTGTTGTGAAATCCTGTGATTACCTGAATGCCTTAAAAAGGCTTTTGATTAAGTCTCGATGGTGCTTATGGTGGAGTGTCAGTGGGAAGAGACTGAGTTAAAACAGTTACTGGTGAATTTGAGGGACCATATCTTAGCAGCACCAAGTGACCATATTGGAAATAGAATCAAAAGAGATTAAATACAATCATGTGGTGGGAGGTACTGGAGCCAGTCAATAAACACCTTGGACGTAACAAGACTTGGAAAATAGTGCAAATTAATGTTCTGTTGTTGACATGAGCATACATTAGTCCCCACATTATGGCCATTCAGTTAACAGAAATTTGGCCGTAATGGAATTCACAAATCAAACACAAAGATTTGTGATGCAAAGTTTGCTCTCACAGAATTAATATGCAAAGAAACACAAAATTGATCCTTTTTCAACTTCCATTTCTTTACACATGCACAGATGAAGTGACTTTGCGATTCTGAAGGCTGCAATGTAGACCATTTTCTAATAATACAAACAATCCCATTCCCCACCCTTCTCCCATAACAGTGGGGATATCCATGGGGGTAAAGGTAAGCATAAAATTTAGACATGAGGTAGTCGAATACTTTCGTTATATGTTGAGGTCACCACCAGTTGTGCAAGAGGTGAAGCAGAAATGAAAGGGTTGGACGAGTCTGCAGTCCTTGCTGAAAGGAATTTAAACAGAAGTCTGCTTGTAGAATTGAAAATATTTGTCATTAGTTTTTCTTAATGTGTATTTTTAGAAAATTGGGTTGTACACAGAGTAACAAAATGTTAGGATTGCACCTACAATCTATGTATAATACAACTGCTATAAATAGGAACACTACTGGTGAAATGAACCAATTTGTGGGTCTAGCCTACTGTAAAATAAGATTCAGATTTAATGGTTAATACAGTACTCAGATGGAAAAATCAAAGGTCATGAATTAAAATTACACCATAGGCACTTCTGGAGTTGAAATTGAAGTCAATATATCCGCTAACATATGAACAACTTGCTATTTATTGAAATAAAAGGCTCACTTGGCTCATTAATAGCCTTCAAAAAGCCTAGTCTTCAATCTCACTATATACTTTGCTGTTAATGTCATCTAAAACAGCCTAGCAAACCTCTGAAATGTAAAGCAATCAATATCTGTCTTTGTCATCTTGATTATTGACAAAGATTTGTCAATGCTGCACACTCCTAAGGAAAAAAACCTAAAAACATCCTATTAATTTTAATGTTCTTCAAATACCAGCAAATTACATCTCAACAGCTAAGCCTCTTCCTTAGATTTAAATTCAGAGAATAAACCACAATGAAAATTTGAGCTATTTGTTTAAGACGACTAAATATAACTGCATTCAGTAAAAGGCTGAATATCAAATAATGTGTTACAGAAACTGGTGGCACAGATGTATTCCAAGAATGAAAATGAAGAGCCTGAAGATCAGAGCAAGATGGATGTAGATGTTTCAGATGAAGAAATGGCTAGGAGGTAAGTTGCTACATTCTAAGACCTGTGGTTCAACACATTAGGATGAATTCATCAATCAGACCTGGAATATAGAATGTATTTAATAACTTCAATTTGAAGATGAAACACATATTTGAAGACAAATGATGGATGTTAAGATTGCAACTGTTTTTGAGGTGTTGCAATACAGCATTGACAAATAGGTTATTTTCCTCCATTACAAAAATCATAATGCATGAAAATAGTGCTAAAGTTTAAGTAGCAAAGAATTAGGGAGCTAGTGAACTTTAAATGGAATAAATGATCCAAACTTTTAAGGGAATAAAGGTGGATTAATAGATTTATTGAAGTCATTACTCTGATATCAAACAAGAGCACTGTACAAAATAATTACATGCTAGGACATTCATTACTCAACATTATCCCTGTCTCTCTTCACACACTCAGAATTTCTCAGTTTTTGACTTTGTGCCAAAATGGCATTATAGTACCTGTTTCTTTTCTCTTTTTTTCCCTTTCTGGATTGTTTACTCCAAGAGGCAATTACTCATCTAGGAGGCAGTCAGTACTAGGACTCACTCGGCAGACATAGAATGAAACAAACTTTTGGTAATAATAAATGTTTGGGCAGCAAGTCTGGTGAGACAAGTTGTATTTACCACAATATTTCAAATTGATAGAGTTTCATCGAAATCATGCTAAAAGGTCAATGATCTAATCGGTTAACTTCCATTTTTCTATCCAATAATTACATAGAACAGAACAGCACAGGAACAGAGTCCTTTGGATCACCATGTATGCACTGACCATGACATTTGTCTACCTGTACATGATCAATATCCCTCTACAAAATGTCAACACTTTTTCTTATCTACAATTGCTTTTCAGCCTGCTGTTCCTTCAGTACATTGTTTGTTGCTCCAGATTCCAACATTTGCTGTTTCTTGTATCCTCTGCTCAGAACTCTCCTCAGAGCTCTTTTTGCTGTATACTTTCCTCTTGTATTTGACCTCTCAAAATGCATCTCCTTGCAGTTGTCCAGATTAAAACACAACTGGCATTTCTCCACCCAAACTCCCAACTGATTTATATCTAGTTTTATTCTTTGACAACTTTCATCACTATCTGTAAACCACCAACTTTTGTGTGATCTGTACACTTACTGATCAGACCATTCACAATTTCATTCTATTCATTTTATATATATATATATGTCCCAGTGCTGATCCTTGAAGAACACCACTAGTCACACTCAACAAATATCCTCTGTCTTCTATGGCTAATCCAGTTCTAGATCCAATTTACCAACTTGCCATGGATCCCATCTAGTTTAATGTTCCAAACCAGCCTATTATGAAAGACTTGGCCAAATGCTTTACTAGTGTCCTTGTGGGCGACGTTCCTACTCTACCATTGACAATCATCTCCATGACCTCCTCAAAAAAAAAATCGCTTATCAGGTTTGTTAGACAAGAACTCCTCTGCACAGAGCCATGATCCTTCATCAGTCCATAATTTTCTATAATTCCAGAGTAATTCCGAATTGTTTTTTTCTTGGATTTTGATTATTATTATTATATTGCTATACTAATCATTCTATTCTACAGTTTATTCTACAGTTCCATTCCTAAGCATCCTACCTACCTTCACCTAAAAATATAGAAATGGTTTTGGGTTAAAAAAAATTAGGAATGGAAGCTCAGTTTTTGGAGACACAAGACTGTGAATGCTTTAATCTAGAGCGGAAGACAAAAATGTTGGAAGAACTCAGTAGTTCAGGCATCATCTCTGGAAGTGCTGTCCGGATGCAGGATCTTGACCTGAAATGTCAACTCCACAGATCTCCACAGATGCTGGCTGATCTGCTGAGTTCCTCCGGAAGTTTGTTTTTGGTTCTTTCATAATACAGGATTGTTAAGGCCAATTATCAACCTCTTACTAGAGATAAACCTGGATCATCCAACTGACCACACAACTGGACATAGCAAACATAGCTTTTAGTAAAGATCAGCTAGTTCGGGAGTAAAACTATAATAATTACGATTGTCCATTTTCAAAAACTTTGAATTGCCTTGTTTGTTCTATTAAAAATAGACTTGTACTGTTTCTACCTTATTCATTTTGTGATTGGACTGTACTTTATAATGAATTATTTTGATTTTAGTCACTTTTGTAAAGTAAATAATTCATAATTAGCTCCCACAACAGTAGTATGACTTGGACTAGATTAACCTAATTTTTAAGTAGCCAGGCCAGCAAGGATAACTTTTTTTGCCTTCTTCAAAATGGTAGCATGATAATCGTTTATATCCACCTGGAGAAAAACTCTTTCATTCAAGACTCCACTTCCCAATGGTAATGAATTGAAGTATCAGCTCAGAATTTTCTGCCTGAGTCCTTTGAAAGAGACTAGACACCAGAATCTTATGAAACTGAGACAGAAGTGTTGCCAGCAAATTTACAGCTGAAGATATGATTTCAATGAGCAGATGGTATAATATCATGGTGGCTTTTTTGTCCCCTGGATAAAGGCCAAAAATAGTGTGACTCCTCTATTTTTCTGATATCAATGATTAAAACTATTGGAATATTTCACTTCCTGTCATAACCTGATTATAATGAGTCCTTAATCATTTTTCTCTTTTTTTTAATAAATGGACCACTTCTCATCTCCTTTATTGCTGGGGAAATGTGTTATTTCAATATATTTAATGTAACAGGTTTTGTTTACTCTAATCATCCAGAAATTCGATAGATAATGAGAATGCATTCAAAAGGAAAGCAAGAAAACCATTCTCTTTAATTCTTTCTTTATCCTTCTCTCTGATTTGATTTAGAGTACAAAAAAAATCGTTATTTATTGGATAAGAATCTAGTTCTTTATGGTCCAGGTGCTGATGACGTTCTTAATCAGTTTATCTGTACGGTCGTGTTAATGACTTTTGAGAAAAATAAACATACTCATGGAGAACAGATTGATTAATTCTCTATCAGTCAATTTTTAACGATGATACAAACAGTTGTACTCGTGATCAGATATTAAAAGATTTTTTAAAAGTCATGTGGTAGAGAATGCAAGATTTTAAATTGTGCTTATTGTAGCACACTCATACTAATTTCTACTTTCTGTTGAAGCATCTAATATTGCTCAGTACATATAGGTTTAGCTTGCATTGCAAATCATTCTGCACATTCATAAATAATTATTGAATCTTAAAATGTAATTATTAATGTGTCATTTTTTTCAGTAGTGAATCCTTTTGGTACTCTTGAGTTTTTGAAATGCAGAAGTACTATTATACTGCTTGTTATTGAGAGGTTATTAGATACCTGAGCATTAATCTTTATTTCTGAAATAGTTTTTTGCTGATAATGTAATCGCTTGAAATGGATATCTCAGTTTTCTGGCAAATGTACTTCGTTTACATTATGAAATTTTCATAGTTCATTGCTGTAAATCTTGCTAAGAAAAGCCATTTTGACAGAAGTAAATTGCTGGCTTCTCAGTTTCTGCTACACTGTAGAATAAATCCTATTTCTCAACAATTTTGTGTTTTCCTGTGAAATTCATTATTTTCTTTTGAATGACATCTGTTATCTGTTTGCTTCTTGTGGTTGCCAGCTTCACTCATCCTTCATAGGTCTCTGGAGATTCTTTATTAGGTTGGATTGGATTGGACTAAAGTCCTCAATCTTATTTTGCTTCTGATCACGCAAAATGCTGGAGGAACTCAGCAGGTCAGGCAGCATCTATGGAGAGGAATAAAGAGCCAACATTTTGGGCCAAGAGTTTCTGATCTTAACTTTCACTGAAATTGTGGGCTTAGCTGCTGTTGGCCCTTGTATTTCATTCCCAGTGCTCTTTATTAAATTGAATGTACCGATGGATGTAGCAAATGCCACATGCACTTTTGCTGGTTCATGATCATATTAGCCTTTTTCATTTCTCTTCCACTGATGACTTAAGCAAAGCATCCACTGATGGTTTACTTTTTTTCAACAGCTCATTGAATAGGTCCCCCTCTATTTAATCACTTTCATCTTGTCACATATTCTCAGTCTTGAATATTGTACTCTTATTACATAATCTCTAAGATGTATATATAATTAGAATGGGATGGTTTCTTTGTGATTTGAATCTCCCTGTTTATTTACTTGTACATTTTGGCTTCAAGTCCCTACCTGAGCCCATCTTAATTTAGTGTCTCTGTTGAGCATATTAACCCTGCATCTCTCTATCAGAACTACCACAGCATTAAGGGCGGACCAGCAGGCTCCAGGACAGCTTCTTTCACCAGGCCAACAGACTTATCAATACATATTGATCTGTTTGCATATCTGACTTGTACATACATGTATACAAAACAATTCTGTTTCCAATCCTAGTGCTTGGACAATATCCTCCCACATTTTCCTTCCTTATTGCTTGCACGTAGTGACAGAGATGCAACAAAAAGATTTTTCTCCCTCATATTGTGACATGGATTTAAGAAATAAGATTCTAATTCTAATTCTATCATGCAACCTAACTCTTTCCACTGTTGAACTCATCTGTACTAGTGATATTCCACAATGATCTGTATAAATAACCTAGATAAAAAGATGATGGAGTTTGTAAGTTTGCAGATGGTATGAAGATTGGTGGTTTTGTGGATAGTGTAGAAAATTACCAAGTGATACAGATCAGTTTCAGATATGGGCAGAGAAATTTCAGAAGAAATATAGTCCATTCAAATGTGAGGTGTTGCACTTTGGGAGAACAAATATAAAGGGACAGTACATTTTTAATGCCAAGACATTCTATAACTTTACCTTTTCATTAACTGATAATTTCTCATCCTTGCCAGTTCTGATGAACTGTGATTCCATTGTCTCAGTCTTGAAAAGGTCACTTTTTAGCAGCCAACTCCCTGATCCAGTTCTAGAGAAGTTGGCCTTTGAGGAAATTCCCAAGTACTAGCACTTTGCCATTGATAAAGATTCATTACCATCTTGATAAAATATTTACTTAAGCATCTGGAATGTTTTGCACTGGAATGATCCCAGCCTTAGTTCTTCAGATCCACCAAGTTTGCTGATGTGTTTGTATCCAGTTCAAATCTCTCAACTTTGGGATCATCATCATAGACAGAAGGAACTCAGCAAGTCAGGCAACATCCATGGAGGGGATTAAACAGTCTTCAGATAATCCTGATGAGAGTTTTTTTGTTTACTTCCCACCATAGATGCTGCCTGACTTTCTGCATTCCTTCAGCATTTTGTGTGTGTGCTCAAGATTTCCAGCATCTGCAGAATCGCTTGAGTTCATCACGGACAGAAAAATGGCTTCCATGTTTACCTATAATAGATATGAGGAGTTCATGGGTAGCCAATGTTCAACTATCTTTGCTGTTTTTCCTTAACCATCAGATTTTTTTTTGCCTCCCAAAGCAGTCCAACAAAAGTTTTTCCTACTTCATTTTATACTCACTGTGAGCTTTTCTAGAGCTTTACTAGTAAGCAGTCCTTAAAATATGCCTTGGTTAACTCTAAACTTAATTTCAACAATTTTCTGTTTTGTTTTTTGTCTTCTATCCTCTGTAATGTAAGATCAAACAAAACTTACAATACATAGCTGACACCATGCCCCATTCACCAGTCTTGTCAATGTATGGTCTTTAACACCTCGGTCTTAAAATTCTCAAGCTCCCACTCAAATCTTTCTGAAGCCTCAACTCCAAACCTCCTCAGCCTTGCAATTCTTAGAGGTCTGTGCCACTGGTCCCTCTAAGCTGCAGAGATGTGCGGCCATACTGTAATTAAAATGCTTCTGCCCATGTAGTCTTTGCTGTTGCACAGCTGGAATTTTATATAATGTTAATATAATTTTGAAATGTTGCTAATATAATTTTGAAATCTATGATATAATTATGAAATATTCTGTAATTGCTTTAATGAATATAATCCATAAATTTTCTAAATAATAAATGTACCACAACCTTTACTTTGAAACATTTTAGTGCTTCAGTGTAGTACTCATGTAAACCTAGAAACTGATGAGAAGTGGATGATCTAATGAGGATTAAGTTGCATCTTTCATCTGGATGCAAAATTAATCTGGACTGTGTTGATAGACAAAGGGATTGTAATACAGACAGATGAGAAAAAGTCTTCAAAATGTGAAAACTGTTTTTTGTATTTCATTACACTCTTTAATCAATAACTAAAATTAAAAGTGTGGTTTTTCAATTTTCATTTTAAATATTCTAAGTAGGTATATTACAAAAAAAAAGATTTGAAGTGCTGCACAATGTTCAGGCCATGTAAAAATTTCCTGCTCAAAGTAATAGTTCACCTGTGCAGCCATAAAAAAAATTACAGGGAGCTTTGATCTCTGCATTCCTATAGTTCTTATGGCAGCTGTTCGTGAAGTTGCCTTGCAATAGATTTTAAACTTTAAATTTTCATACTAAAATTCCATTTCTCTTCCTTTAAGACTTACTACTTCAGAAAGAGATTTGGTTATCTTTCATAATTTTCTTTTATGGTTCAGTATCAAGTGTTTCATCACTCTTTGAAGTACTTTGGGACTGTTTACTGTATTTAAGAGTGCAGTTTTTTTTGACAGTGAATTCCACATTATTCCTTCCAGTTTTTATTAATATCTTGAACTCCATTCCCTTCCCTCCTACATAATTATAAAATATTACTCTTTTGTTATATCGCTAAAGCTCAACTCAGTTCTCTGCATTACTCAGCCTGTTTGTGTCCTGGACTAGAATCAGCACTTGAACCATAATGATTTACGATTTATTGTATCACTGTCTCAGGAGTTCCTTGTACCTGTAGTGTGGATCATTCTCTGAACATAGCTATAAAGGAGTTCAGCACAAAACTGTGGTAATTTCCTTTAGAACTCATACAGTGTTGATGTTGCATTTAGTGAAGCCTTATCAATTTTTTTTTTCCAGATATGAAAGCTTAGTGGGATCTATAAAAAGGAAATTTACCAAAAAACGAGATCGATCTGCTGTTCAAAATGAAGAAACAGAAGGTAGCACTACTAGAGGTGGTAAAGTCAAGAAGACATTCATTAAGCCTCAAGAATAAATTGCAGAAGTATAATTTTGAATGTTTTCATTAAAAAAGGGATGAACTTCCTGTCTGGGACTCTGCAGCAGCTGGCTGCTTGTTGTTAATTAAGGAAATGTATGGTTTGTCTGTATCCTAAGTTTGGAGCTGGAAAGTTTTGCAGCTTGCTGCATAGAGTATTTTGTGAAGAGAAACGATTTTGCTGTTTCCTTGTATTGAAAAGTTGCTGGATGTTTTCTTTGCAATCCAGCAGTATATTGTACCACCTGCTCAAGTAATCAGTTCAATTATGTTTAATATTGACTTTAAGGGAAAGCTATCTTGAGACAAAACAATATCAAACTCCAAATTAATATATATGGTTTTACAGTTCTGAAAGAAAATAATGTAGTTTTCTCTTCCTGTGGGATTTTCTACTTAAAGTGGTGCCATGGTAGTGTAGTGGTTAGCGTGCAGTATTATAACTCGGCATTTCAGAGTTCAATTCTGGCAGTTCTGTAAGGAGTCTCTATACGTTCTCCCCATGGACTGTGTGGGTTTTCTCTGGGTCCTGTAGTTTCCTCCCACAGTCCAAAGACTGACTGGGCAGTTTAACTGATCATTGTAAAATTGTCCTGAGGTTAGGTTAGGCTTAATCAGGGTTGTGTGGTTGCTGAGGTGGTGTGGCTCAAAGGACCAGAAGGCCCTGCTCTGAGTTGTATCACCAAATAAATAAATAAATAGAATGTAATACTAAAAATATAAATATTCTGTGATAGAGATGTTCAGGTTTTCTTATTCTGTAAGATGTATTTATAATATGAATTCGGAAGCTGAATCAAGTATGTGAGGATTTGAAGTCCTTGATATCTAAGCTAGATTCCATAAAAATCCAGACATTAAATTTGTACATGATACCATTTTGTCTGTCATTCTCTAGAAAAGGGTGGTAGTGTGATTAGCTCTGAACTACTGAAATCATTTATTCATGGTAAATTGGAAAGTCGCTTGAGATATAAAACAAAACCATTACATCATTTAACATGCAATGTATCATACAACATATTTGAGCATCATGTGGAATTTCAACTTGTTCTGTAAAATTAAAGTACATTTAAAAATTGGAATTTTGAATGCCTTTATATACAAAAAGTAATATATATTAGTTTAAAAATATTACTGTTTATTAAACTTGTATATTTTGAGATGTATTTTTGATGAGTAAATTGAAATGTCCATATTTGAATGCACATCCATGGAAGTCCCAAACTCTCTGTTTGGAGCAGCAGGCGTTTACCAGCAAAATCTGGACCTTTGGGATTCAATTAATGCAACTACAAGCAATGAGTACATAAAGATAAGATGCAACTAAGTACTGATAGCATGCTGGGAGTATATAGGTTTTGGGGAGAAGAAATTTCAAAATGGGTAATATCAGTTTTGTTTTGTGAATATTTCTTAACCATAATTTTTATTTCATCATGTAGTATGATCAGAAATCAGGAAAGGACAGAGTAACTTGACTGGTTTTTGTTTAACAGCTTCTGCTTTATCACTGCTGAAGTGGGGTGAGAGCAGTTTAACTGCAGATTGTTAGTTCAAAATGGAATGCTTTGTATATCTGAATAAATGCAATCAGATCAAAATGGATGACTTGACAAATCGCAACAACTTCAGATAATCCAGAAAGTTTGGCTACTTTTGTTTCATGCTCCAATCGTATTTATTGTTTACAAGATTTTTCTATTTTATATTACCATATTAAATATTTGGTTGAAGTCAAATCCAGATTGTTGGAATAAAAATTTCTATGCTGGAATTAAGGCTCTTGTATATGATGCCTTTGGACAGTCTATGTATTTGCCACTGCATAGATCTGCATTAGTCAATCTATGCAGAGAGCCTGATAGGTATTTTGTATTGGAAACTAAAATTGTTTATGTTGTACAATAAGGAACAACCTTTCGTAGAGTCCAGACGTGTTGAAATGCGAAAGCAGTGTTTTCTTCTCCCATCATTGTAATAGGTAGGAATTCATGAAACAAACATATGATCCTTGAAAACTCTCCAGCAATAAGCCTCACTCACCATGATGACAAATATCTGAAAAGAAGCATGTCCATTTTATGTAGGATCTGTGCTAAACAACATTCAGAATTTCATCTGGAATCTACATACATCAATTTTCCCTTATGCTTTCCTCTCTGGAACCTATCCTATTACAAAACAATACTCTGAAAATAATATTCTTTTTCATTCATTTATGTGCCAGTTGTTGGTGTAGATGTGCCCCCCCACCCCCCCCAGACTTTGATTAGTTTGGTCAGCATAGATCTTAATTTAAATAATAAACCACTTTAAAATAAAAGTGTTTAAAAAGATAACCAGTTAGTTTGCTGCTTCTGAATTTTCATGGTCATCAATGGCTACAAGAGCTAATCTGATAATATGAAATTAGTAATACACTGGATTCCAGTTAATTGGGACACAGCGAGACCAGTACATTTTGGCCTAATTAAGTGGCTATCCCAGTTAACCAAGATACGCTGTGTATAACTTTCAATCTCATTTTGATGAAATGGGGCATTTTCGTAGTATCTATGAATATTTGCTGGCTCATCTGTAGATGAGAGCTGTACATTCTAGAATGTAAGGATCTAAGATTGTGAGGAGCTGCAATGTCTGTAAATCTGAATCCAGTGTGTAACACTATTGAAGTTGGACTATCTTAAGTATTATTAGTATTTTGATATACAATGGTCAACAATTATGTGAAGAGCTATTTGGGTACTGCAGCACGGTAGGAATAACAACATTTCTGCATTACAAATGCAGCAAGGACTATATTGATTTTCATTGTCAATATCTCATAGAACACTTGGGAACTTTGTAAGTGACTCTTACCTCAGTGGTTGGTAAGTTGATGGAGAAGATCCTGAGAGGCAGGATTGATGAACATTTGGAGAGGTATAATGTGATTAGGAGTAGTCAGCATGGCTTTGTCAAGGGCAGGTCATGCCTTAGCAGCCTGATTGAACTTTTTGAGGATATGACTGAACACATTGATGAAGGAAGAGCGGTAGATTTAGTGTATATGAATTTCAGTAAGGTATTTGATAAGGTACCCCATACAAGGCTTATTGAGAAAGTAAGGAGGCATAGGATCCAAGGGGACATTGCTTTGTGGATCCAGAACTAGCTTGCCTGGAGAAGGTTGTAGACGGGTCATATTCCGCATGGAGGTCGGTCACCAGTGGGGTGCCTCAGGGATCTGTTCTGGGACCCTTACTCTTCACGATTTTTATAAATGACCTGGATGAGGAAGTAGAAGGATGGGTTAGTAAGTTTGCTGATGACGCAAAGTTTGGGGGTATTGTGGATAGTGTGGAGGGCTGTCAGAGGTTATAGCAGGACATTGATAGGATACAAAACTGGGCTGAAAAGTGGCAGATGGAGTTCAACCCAGATAAGTGTGAAGTGGTTCATTTTGGTAGGTCAAATATGATGGCAGAATATAGTATTAATGGTAAGACTCTTGACAGTGTGGAGGATCAGAGGGATCTTGGGGTCCGAGTCCATAGGGCACTCAAAGCAGCGTCCTATTCTGTGGTTAAGAAGGCATACAGTATATTGGCCTTCATCAATCGTGGAATTGAATTTAGGAGCCGAGAAGTGATGTTACAGCTATATAGGACCCTGGTCAGACCCCACTTGAAGTACTGTGCTCAGTTCTGGTTGCTTCACTACAGGAAAGATGTGGAAGCCATAGAAAGGGTGCAGAGGAGATTTACAAGGATGTTGCTTGGATTGGGGATTATGCCTTATGAGAATAAGTTGAGTGAACTCGGCCTTTTCTCCTTGGAGCGACGGAGGATGAGAGGTGACCTGATAAAGGTGTATAAGATGATGAGAGGCATTGATTGTGGATAGTCAGATGATTTTTCCCAGGGCTGAAACGGTTGCCACAAGAGGAACCAGGTTTAAGGTGCTGGGGAGTAGGTACAGAGGAGATGTCAGGGGTTAGCTTTTTTACTCAGAGAGTGGGGAGTGCGTGGAATGGGCTGCCGGCAACAGTGGTGGAGATGGATACAATCGGGTCTTTTAAGGGACTGTTGGATAGGTACATGGAGCTTAGTAAAATAGAGGGCTATAGGTAAGCCTAGTAATTTCTAAGGTAAGGACATGTTCCGCACAGCTTTGTGGGCCGAAGGGCCTGTATTGTGCTGCAGGTTTTCTATGTTCTATGTAAGAAAAACCAGTGAGTCGCTTTGTAAAGACTGAATTTTAAATTTGGAGCTTATCAGGTGTGATGTGAAAAATATTTTCCATAATATTATTTTTCTTCTAAATCATGTATTGTATTGAACTGCTGCTGCTAAGTTAACAAATTTCACATTACATGCCAGTGATAATAAACATGATTTTGATTCTGATAATCGTCAATGTAGTTATACCCATTGTCACAAAAGGATGTGTTCCTTTGTTGCAGAGTACCACTTTTACCTCAGACTTTCTGGCTTTATTGATCTGAGCCAAAGCTCCAGATACCTAGCGTCACATATTGTAGTTTCAGAATAGAGTGGAAAATGCTGAAGATCTGAGCAATTTGCAATCCTCTTGTATTATGCCCACTGATATATCTTTAAAAATAAATTGGTTACTCTCATTGCTGACAAGTTCTGTGACCTCCTTGTTTATCACATTTGTCATCCTGCTAACTATCATTTGAGATAAATAGCATACACTAAGTAAATGCGTACCTATCAAATAGCATGGAAATTGTACAAGTATGTAAAAGGTATTTGAATTTTTCAATTTGTGACTGCATTAAGGAATGTAAAGCTTCATTTGGGCTTTTGGTATTTCTGCACAACAATGCACTCAATGGGCCAATTTATGAGGTACACCTGTACACGTGTTGTTAATGCAAATATCTAATCAGCCAGTCAATGCATAAAACCATGCAGATGTTGTCAAGATGGTCTTGTTGTTCAAACCAAACATCAAAATGGGGAAGAAATGTGATTTAAATGACTTTGACCATGGAATCAGAATCAGAATTAGGTTTATTACCACCAGCATGTGTCGTGCAATTTATTAACTTAGCAGCAGTTCAATGCAGTACATAATATAGAAGAAGAGGGGGGAAAAAAATCAATCAATTACAATATATGTATGTTGAATAGATTAAGAATCATGCAAAAAAGCAGAAATAATAATATATTCAAAAAGTGAGGTCTTGTTCACGCGTTCAGTGTTCTCTTGGGAATCGGATGGCAGAGGGGAAGAACCTGTTCCTGAATCGCTGAGTGTGTACCTCCTACCTGATGGTAACAGTGAGAAAAGGGCATGCCCTAGTTGTTGGAGGTCCTTAATAATGGACACTGCCTTTCTGAGACACTGCTCCTTGAAGATGTCCTGGGTACCTAGGCTAGTACCCAAGATGGAGCCACTAAATTTACAATCCTCTGTAGCTGCTTTCGGTTCCATGATGGAGCCCCCCCCCCCCCCCCCCATACCAGACAGTGATGCAGCCGGTCAGAATGCTCTCCACGGTACAATTATAGAAGTTTTTGAGTGTATTTGTTGACCTGCCAAAGCTCCTCAAACTTCTAATGAAATATAGTCACTGCGCTGCTTTCTTGAAAACTGCAATGATATGTTGGGACCAGGTTAGATCCTTAGAGATATTGATACCCAGGATCTTGACACTGCACACTCTCTCCACTATGAGGATTGATATGTGTTCCTTAGTTTTTCCCTTTCTGAAGTCCACAATCAACTCTTTCATCTTACTGACATTGAGTGCAAGATTGTCACTGCGACATCACTCCACTAGTTGGCATATCTTGCTCCTGTACACTCTCATCGCCATCTGAGATTCTACCAACAATGGTTGTATTTATAGATGGTATTTGAGCTATGCCTAACCACACAGTCATGGGTATAAAGAGAGTGGATCAGTGGGCTAAGCACACATCCCTGAGATGCACCAGTGTTGAGCATCAACGAGAAGGAGATAGTATCACCAATCCGCACAGCTTGTGATGTTCTGGTTAGGAAGCTGAGGATCCAATTGCAGAGGGAGGTACAGAGGCCCAGGTTCTGTAATTTCTTAATCAGGATTTTGTGAATAATAATGTTGAATGCTGAGCTATTGTCGAATAGCAGGAATCTGCCATAGGTGTTTGTATTATCCAGATGGTCTAAGGCTGTGTGAAGAGCGATTGACCTATTGTGGTGATAGGCAAATTGCAGTGAGTCCAGGTCCTTGCTGAGGAATGAGTTTAGTCTAGTCATAACCAACCTCTCAAAGCATTTCATCACTGTAAATGTGAATGCTATTGGGCGATAGTCATTAAGGCAGCTCACATTAGTCTTCTTAGGCACTGGTATAATTCTTGCCTTTTTGAAGCAAATGGGAACTTCTGCCCATTGCAGTAAAATGTTGAAAATATCCTTGAATACTCCTGCTGGTTGCTTGGCACAAGTTTTCAGAACCTTACCAGGTACTCCATTGGGACTGTCTGCCTTCTGAGAGTTCACCCTCTTTAAAGACAACCTAACATCACCCTCTGAGACAGAGATCACAGGGTCACTGGGTGCAGCAGGGATCTTCACAGTTGTTGTCGTATTCTCCCTTTGAAAGAGGGCATAGGTGTTCAGTTCATCTGCTAGTGAAGCATCGCTGCCATTCATGCTAATGGGTTTCACTTTGTAGGAAGTAGTATCTTGCAAATCCTGTCAGAAATGTATATCCAATGTCACTTCCAACCTCATTTGAAATTGTTGCTTCATCCTTGAAGTAGCCCTCTGCAAATCATACCTGGTTTTCGGTTACAGACCTGGGTCACCAGACTTGAATGCCACAGACCTAGCCTTTAGCAGATGATGTACCTGGTGGTTCATCCACAGTTTTTGGTTTGGGGATGTACAGTATATGTTTGTAGGCACACACTCATCCACACAGATTTTCATGAACTAGTTAACAACTGCAGCATACTCCAGATTCGAAGATGAATCCCTGAATACAGTCCAGTCCACTGATTCAAAGCAGTCCTGTAAGTGCTTTGGTGCTTCTCTTGCCCATATCTTCTTGGTCCTTACTACTGGTGCTGCAGTCTTCAGTCTCTGCCTATACTCGAATTAGAAGTACAGCCAGTTGATCAGACTTCCCAAAGTGAGGGTATGGAATAGTACGATAGGCATTCTTGATTATGGTGTAACAGTGGTCCAGTGTGTTGTTTCCTCTGGTATTGCAAGTGATCTGTTGATGATATTTGCTTAGTAATTGTTTTCAGACTAGCTTGGTTAAGCTCCCCCAAAATGATGGTGAAGGCGTTAGGGTGTGTTGTTTCTTGAGTGTTGATCCCATTGTTCAGATCATCTAAAACCTGATTGACATCGGCCCGAGGTGGAATGTTTACCACTACCAAAATGATCCCGGAAATCTCCCATGGTGGGTAAAATGGATGGCATGGAGTGATTGTTGGTAACAGACAGAGAGGTTTAAATATCTCTGAAACTGCTGATCTCTTGGGATTTTCGCACACAGCCATCTCTATAGTTTATAGAGATAGGTGTGGGAAAAAAAAACAAAAGAAATCCAGTGAGCAACAGTTCTGTGGGTGAAAATGCCTTGTTCAGAGGTCAGAGGAAAATGGGCAGACTGATTCAAGCTGGCAGGAAGGTGAAAATAACTCAAATAACCCCTCATTTCAATAGAGGTGTGCAGAAGAGCACCTATGAACCTTAGGTACAACATGTTGACGCTGTGCGCGGTTGGCCACAAATATACTGTACCTAATGAAGTGGCCACTAAGTGTATTAGCCACTGATTTAAAGTCCCTATACCAATATTCCTCAATTTCAAATTCAGAAGACTAAAAAGAAATCTCTACTTTTTTGCTCTACCACCTCCTTGACCTCAATCACTGTCGACTTTTGAGCAATTTGCCCTAGTTTCTGTGCATACTATACAAAGCTATGGATCATTCTTACTAGCAACTTACAAAATATATGTTATTGCTTTATTCAGAATTAAAATTATGCAATGTTTCTGGGAGGCTAAAGGATGAAACACAAACTGGACACATTGTTCAGAAAATCATATGTATGCTGTATTTTTGGCATATTTGCCAAGAGGTCCCTCTCACAGGATTGTATTCTGTATTACACTTTTGATTATAACTGTAGTAAGCATTATATTGATCTTTATTACTTAACTAATCAACTATACTTGTCTTCCAAGAGAATCTTCAGTGAATCACCTTGTAAAACTAATTTACTCTAAAACCTACTGCTTTATCATTGTGTAATATTGTGAAAGAATTCAGGGTTAATAAGAAAGAGCTTTATTCTTAAAGCTAATATTATTTTTATTATAACATCGAAGGATCCCTTTGGCCCATCAAGTTTATTCTGCCTCAAAGCGATACCATTAATTCTATTTCCACCATTTACTTCCTAGTTAACCAATTCGCCCTCATGTTCAAAGTTTTTCAAAGTACATTTATTATCAAAGAATGTATAACTTATACAACCTGGAGATGTGTTTGTGTGCAGACAGTCACAAAGTAAGAATCCAATTTTAAAAAAATTGAAATAAAGACCAACACCCAGTGCACCTAGAAAGGGGTAGGAGGGGAACTCAATTCATGCAAACAATAGAAGCAAGCAATAGCATTCAAGACCAAGTGAGTCCTTAGATCCAAACCCTGGAGCAGTCCGGAATAGGTCCAGGCCTCAGTATCAGTCCATCGTATCAATGAGCATGGAGTACAGCAGCTGGGGGCAGTCTTTGCCTCAGCGCCATAGAGAAAAAAGGGTGAACATCAGGGGGGAGCGAGTGAAATTAGCTCTCACCTCTGATCCTGACATCCTGTCTTTCCAGTATATCACTTAAATTGTCCAAACAGCATATCGTACCTCACACCAGGTCCCAGGCACTGCTGCAGTGAAAGACTAGAACATGCCACCCAGCAACTTGCTTTGGACAAAGATTTTGCTGCTTAGCCAAAGCCACCGTTGATTTCTCCAAAAGCGATCCAACCTCGCACTTGATCAATCCCATCGTGACTCCCTTGCCAACCACTTAGGCTAGGGCCAACCTAACTAAATTAAACTACCATTCAACAGTTCTTTGAAATGAGGGAAGAAACTGGAATACCAGGGGAACCCATATAGTCGCAGAACATATGCAAGCTCCACTAACAAAGCAAATAGATAGGGATTTCATTACAATGGAGATGTGAGGCAACAGAGAATCCTCTCCCTAAGTGCTTTAGAACAGGTAACTCGAGATAGGGGCATGAATCTGCAGAGAATGGATGGGTACAGACATTGTGTAGGAAAAAGTAATTAGTTCAATGAGTCAGTAAGTTTGGCACAACATTTTGTTTGAAGGACCTGTTCCCACACTTTTCTATTCTAGCTACATTGAACAATCACACAATAGAGCTGATAGGAGATAATCAGCACTGTACAAGAAAAATTTCTCTGTACATTAAAACAAAATTCTAAAAGTACTTGGCTTCATTTTTGGCTGGGTTAGTCTCTTTCTGTGTTCCTTGATAATTGGTATAGAAAGAAATTGCTTGCAGTTATCAATAACTCAGAAAGAAGAATTCATCATCCGGTCTGCGTCACCTAATTCTTGATATGATCAACACATACAAAACACTGGAGGAACTCAGCAGGTCAGGCAGCATCTATGGAAATGAATGAATAGTCAATGTTTCAGGCGGAGACCTTTCTTCAGGACTGAAAAGAAGGGGCAAGACTAGCTGGGAGGTGATAGGTGAAGCTAAGTGGGTGGGAAAGGTAAAGGGCTGCAGATGAAGAAAACTAATGGGAGAGGAGAGTGGTCCATGGAAGAAAGGGAGGGAGGAGTGTCACTAGTTGATGCTCCTAGGCACTCACTAAGCTGTTAAGCAGGTGAGGAAAAGAGGTAAGGGGCAAGGGTGGGGAATAGAAGAAGAGGGAAAGGGAAAGGAAAAAATTGCTGGAAGGAGAAATTGATGTTCATGCATCAGGTTGGAGTCTACCTAGATGGAATATGAGGTGTTGCTCCTCCATCCTGAGGGAGAGGCTTCATCAAGGAAAAAGAGGCTATTGGCTGCCATGTCAAAATGGGAATGGGGATAGGAATTAAAATGGTTGGCCACTGGGAAATTCCGATTTTGGAGAATGGAATGGTATCCCAATTTACTTCAAGTCTCGCAATGTGAAAGAGACCACATCAGGAACACCGAATACAAAAGATAACCCCAGCAGATTCACAGGTGAAATGTTCTCTCACTTGTTAGGCCTTTGCAGCCCTGAATGGAGGAGGTGAATGGGCTGGTGTGGCATTTCTGTACCTTCCAGGGATATGTGCCAGTGGGAAGGGACGAATGGACAAGGGAATCAAGGAAGGGGTGATCTCTGCAGAAAGCAGAGAATGGTGTAGAAGTTAAAAATGTGCTTGTGATAGGTTCCATTGAAGATGGCAGAAGTTGTGGAGAATGATGGGTGTGGTGGTTGGCAAAAACAAGATGAACTCTATCCCTGTTAAGTGTGGGAAGGTGGGGTGAGTGCAGGTGTCCGTTATATAGAGGAGATACAACTGAGGGCAGCATCAATACTGGATGTAGAGAAACCCCATTCTTCGAAGGAGGAGGACACTTCTGAGGTCCTGGAAAGGAAAGCCTCATCCTGGGAACAGATACGAAGGAATTGAGAAAAGAGAATAGCATTTTTACAGGAGACAGGTGGGAAGAGGTATAGTCAAGGTAGCCGTGGGAATCGGTAAATTTGTAAAAGATGTGGGGAGACAGCTTGTCTCCAGTGATGGAGACCGCAAGCAAGAAAAGGGAGGGAGGTGTCAGAAATGGACCAAGTGAATCTCAGGGCAAGGTGCAAGTTGGAGGATTAAATTGACGAGCTTAGCGTGGGCACATGAAGCAACACCTAATGCAGTTGTCAAGGTAGCGCAAGAAGAATTGGGGAGCATTACCAGGGAAGGCATAGAACATTGACTGTTTCACATAGCCAATGAAAAGGCAGGCATAACTGGAGTCCATGAGTGTGCCTATGACTACCCCTTGAGTTTGGTGGAAATGGGAGAAGCAAAAGGAGAAATTATTGAAGGTGAAGACCAGTTCTGTCAGATGAAAGAAGATGGTGGTAAAGCGGAGCTGGTTGGGTCCATTGTTGAGAAAAAAGGTGGGATAAGGGTAATTGTCTTCCTTCTTCTTCAGTGACCACTCAGGATCGAGGATGAATTGTTTCCTTTCCCTTTCTGTTGGTTCTGAGGTATCTAAGGAAACCAATATAGGTTATGCCCCCCCCCCCCCAGATACTGTCACTTGATGTGGTTGGTAACTTGGGCAAATTTGTAGTTTCTGAGGTGGTGCACTTCTTCCACTCTTAGCTGGACTTCTTTCTAAATGCCCTTTCTCCACTCTCCCAGATGTTACTGTAGATGTTGCATTTGTTCAAGGATCTCTTGAGAAATTCACAACATTTATCTCTGTCTTCCTTATAATTTCTTCTTTGTGTCAACAAGAGTGTCCACTTTGTGAATATGATGTCATACATTTGAACATTATCATCCTGCCAGTGGAGTTGGGCTAATGTACTCAGAGCCTTGACTGTCAGAATAAGGGCCAGGAGAAGATGTTAACGCTGGTACATATCTTGCTAGTGGATTTGGAGAGAGCATTGGGGACAAAATTGGTGATATACAATAGTTCTAGGTGCCTGCTATAAGTAGTTAAATTAGCAGAAGGAGAATGGGAATCACTATTGCCTAGTAGACCATGATATAATACAAGGGTTACCATCCTCAAAATCTATTTCTTTGGATTGCCAAGGGCTGCCGATGATGGTGAATTTCATTGCTGATGTTTGCTGTCATTGAATGGAGGGTCCGGAAATGCGAAAGTGCTTCATGTATTCCAGTCTTTTTGTGGTTATTTATTTCAGGAACACAGTACTGGATGTATAGACCTTTGTTTTACAAATGGTGAGTTTTACAAATGGCCATCCTCTTTCAAATGGCTTGACAACAGTTTGGTGTTTAGCCTCTCAACATGCAAATCTGCAAACATTCATTAGAGCTTAATTGACTATCTATTTAAATACACAGAGCATCTTGCAGATCACACTGTTTATTCCAGTGAGGGTGAAGTTTTTAATGAATCATAGACTGCTCAAAAAAAATGAGGTAACTGATATTTCAGTTTTCATAATACATTTTAAAAACAACTCTAAAGAGATCAAGAAAGCACTTACTTCTTTAAATATTCAATCTTGTGTATCTGAAGTCAACATGAATGTTATATTAAGTTTGAGAAGCAGATTTTTAAAAGTTGCAGAGATATAGTTGCTGAAGAAATGTTTTCTGAAAGTTTAATAGAAATATCATGAAAGGTATAGATATTTCAAACTGTTAAATTTGTTTTAAAAAGATGGTTCCTACAAAATATATATCCAAGCAATCAGACGTGTTTATTTATTGAATTTATTCTATATTACCATAAGTTTCACAGACTAATATGGTTAATATTGTGCCAATATCAATAAGCTCCCAGACCTTTACCCTTAACACCTCCTTGTGCAACTGGATCCTAGATGTCTTCACTTGCAGATTGACAACAACATTTCTTCCACAATCTCCTTCAGCACAGGTGCACCACAAGGCCATGTACTTCGCCCTTGCTCTATGCTTATGACTGTGAGGCTAATCACAGCTCCAGTGCCATATTTAAGTTTCCCAATGACACCACTGTCGTTGACCGAACCAATAGTAGTGGCATATCAGCATATAGAAAGGTGAATCAACAACCTCTCATTCAATGTCTGCAAGATCAGGGGGTGATAATTGACTTCAGGAGGAGGAAACTGAAGGTCCATGAGGTAGTTTTCATTGGGAGATAGGAAGGGGAGAGGGCCAGCAACATTAAGTTCCTTCCTTCAGAGGATCTGTCCTGGTCACCTTAGTACTATTACAAAGAAAGCATGGCAGCTATCCTTCACTCAAGAGTTTTCCCCCATTTCTTAAGCTAGGTAGATAGGTTTTATTGAAAACCAACACATTACAGTATGCAAGGAACGGAATAAAAATACAGTACTTTCTCACGAAAGATAGATTCAAATTTTAAATAAAATTTCTTCAACTCATAAAAGTGCTTCTGATGAATGAATGAATGAATATACAAGTGATTATATCATGACTAACCTGATGTCCAATGCAATAGTAAGTGATGAACTACAGCTGTAAACTTACAAATAAGCAATGTGATATAGTAGCTAAAATTAAATTAGCAAATCATAACAGCAGCACTTCTACTTTCTTAGAAGTTGCTTGGATTTCCAGCTTCTGCAGATTTTCTCGTTTGTGATTGGAGAGTATATTGACTGGTTGCATCACAGTCTGGTATGGAAATATCAATATCTTTGAATGGGAAATCCTACAAAAAGTACAAACGTGTAGTTGATACAGCCTAGTCCATAATGGATAAAGCCCTCCCCACCATTAAGCACATCTAAACAGCAAAGCAGCATCCACCATCAGGGACCTCCACCATCCAAGTCATGCTTTCTTTTCACTGCTGCCATCAGAAAGAAGGTACAGGTGCCTCAGGACTCACACCACCGGGTTCACGAACAGCAATTACCCTTCAAATATCAGACTCTGGAACTCGAGGGAATAACTTTACTCAACTTCACTTGCCCATCACTGAGCTGTTACCACAACCTACAGACTCACTTTCAAAGATTCTTCATCTCATATTATTGAAATTTATTGCTTATTATTATTTTTTACATTTTCCTCTTTCTTTTTGTATTTGCATAGTTTTCTCTGCACATAGGTTGTTGTCCATCCTGCTGGGTGTGGTCTTCCATTGATTGTATTGTGTTTCTTGAATTTACTGTAATTCCCAGCAAGAAAATGAATCTCAGGGTTGTATATGATGATATATATGTACTTTGATTATAAATTCACTTTGAACTTTAAGTATGCTTTTTTATGAAGCCCTTGATTGCTCCTCTAAACCTCACAAGACAGCCAGTAGGGAACCTTAGGGATGAAAATGCTTTCCAGAGGCTCAAAACCAGCCAGAGACATTGGTCCTTATCCTTCTATAACAATTCATAATATTGACACTATAGAAGTCCATCTAAATGAGAGATTCTCAGCTTGGGGTCCACAGACCTCATGGTTAATGTTAAGGGTCCATTGCATTAAAAATTTGTAAAAAAAAGTTCATGTTAATTTGAAAGGACTGAGGTTGTAAGTCATGACAGATATTCTAACTTCTCAAATAAAATTCATTGTTTCAAGTTTATTGTGTTTCTGCTGAAGGGATTTATTCCCAGTTTATTTTGTTTTGCCTTTCAGAACATTACTTGAACTGATTTTGGAGGGGAGAAAATATTTCTCTGCATGCTTACAGGAGTCAAAATTTGGTATTTGCTAAATAATCTTTATTGCATCTGTGGTAAAGTTTGCATCTAGCATATTTATCTGACAATACTTGAAGCTAGCATGCAAACCTTTAAAAAAAATAACTCACCTGCTGTTTTTTACCCAACCCTTCATATGATTCAGCTTGTTAAACCAATGAGAAACTAGACCACGCATACTTCTAAAAGCAAAATGCTGCAGAGGCTGGAAATCAGAATTGAATGGAACCACTTTCTACAAGCTTGTTTTAAAAAATGAATTTCAACTCTTGTTCTGAAACTTACTGTAAACATTTTTTGTGAACATCCATTTTGATTTAACTTTCATGTTCAGGTAAATGCTCCTTATTTTATTCCATTCAAACCATATTTGGTTCATCAGTTCTCTTTCATATACTGTCTCATGAATTTATTTATCGCTTTCTCCCCATGATGAAGTTTAGTTACTTTATGTCAAGTCAAATGGTAATCTTAAGAATCTTTGATCTTTTTAATGACATCATTTCTGAACTGCAGTGTCACTTTAAGAGCTCTTGTAATCACTTATTAGCCTCTGATTTTGTGCATTTTAAAAGAAAGAGCCAGTGTTTACCCATATTTCTTTCTATTCACTTTACTGTTAAAATAGTATGTTTATGACCTAAGTGATATTTCTGCACTTCCTATAACTGGATATGTATTTCACACCAAAATGATTACCAATATTGACTGCATATATCTTCAACTTAAAATTAACCCTTAATTATCTATATTATACCTGAAATTTGACTACCAGTAGAACAATGCAAAAAAGGCATAAGGGACGGATGCTATTTTGGTGTTTCAAGATTATCCCAAGTCACAAATAAATTCCATTTCCCTGCAAATTTACCAGTAACATATTCACCCCACATTTCCATCAAATTCCCAAAATGTTTTCAGACTCACCCACTCGGCGATGCAGGAAGAGCTTCTTTCCCTCTGTCATCCAATTTCTAAACGAGCATTGAACCCATGAACACTACCTCGCTGTTTTTTTTATTTATGTTTTCTTTTGCAGTACTTTAATTTACTATTAAGTTAAAATGTAAGTATTTAATAGACATATATATACTTTCTGTAACTTAGTTTTTTCTCTATATTTTATCATCGTGTATTTCACTGTACTGCTGCCGTAAAGTTTATGAATTTCACGACATATGCCAGTGATATTAAACCTGATTCTGATCCTGAATCTGATCTTCCACTGATCGTCCAAGACCCACTTTCACCAACACTCGATGTCTCCCAGAGAGTCACTGACTTCATTTCCTCCAAACCCTCACCTCCATACGCCTGCCTTCTACTTCCTCCCCAAGACCCACAAGCAGGACCATTGTTTCAGCTTGCTCTTGCCCCATATAGTGTAATTTATTTCTTTTCCCTTGACTCCATTATTTGTCCTCTTATCCAATCCCTTCATACTCACATCCATGGCACACCTGATGCTCTCCTCCACATTAACAATGCATAGGTTCCTGGTGCCAACCAGGAAGAAGGCAATGGCAAACCATTTCTGTAGAAAAATTTGCCAAGAACTATCATGGTCGAGACCATGATCTCCCATATCATATGGTACAGCACTTAATGAACGAATAATACCAACCAACTCATCTTCACTACAGATGTCCAAACCCAAGATCAATCACAGAGTCCTTCACGTTCTCCATGAACCCTTTTCTCCCACCACTCTCTGCCTGATGTAATTTCTTTTCACATTGAACAAATTCTCCTTTACTCACTTTATAAGACCCAAGTCGTAGCTGCAGGAACTCATGGGCTACATTTGGTTCTTCATTAGATAAAGAGAAGAGTACTTGTTTTGGTTCTATTCAGACTTCTTCACTCAGCTGTGTTACTTTGATGACTGCATTGGTGTTGCATCCTGCACTCACATCTGCCTGTCTGTCTAGGTACCATATCCAATGCGGACATTGGTGGCCATGGTTTTCCATACAGATCTATTCCTTGTTCT
Source organism: Hypanus sabinus (assembly GCF_030144855.1). Taxonomy (NCBI): domain Eukaryota; kingdom Metazoa; phylum Chordata; class Chondrichthyes; order Myliobatiformes; family Dasyatidae; genus Hypanus; species Hypanus sabinus. The sequence goes on along the minus strand of NC_082722.1, from coordinate 58,392,675 downwards.
TTGGATGACTTACATTTCCTAGATGTGTAGCCACCTAGCTAGGCTTTTGATGTACATAAGCCGAGGTCTACCTCTAGGTTTGCTCCACTCAATCTTTCCAGAGAGTATCAGTTTTCCTAGTTCATCTTTATGCATGAAGTGGCCTAGGAATATGAGTTGTCTTTCTCTTATTGTTGGTATGAGTGATCAAACTGCTTGGGCTCTTCTGAGAACTTCTTCATTTGATGTGTGTGTAGTCCATGATATTTTAACATTCTTCTGTAGAACCATAATTCAGCTGCTTCTAGTCTCTTTTCTATTGCTGGGGAAATGATAAATGTAGCATTGCAGTATTCTGTTTTTAGTGTACATGTTCATCTTTCTGTCTGATAATATGGTCTTCATTTTCTGGAAAGCTTCTTTCACCATTGCTATTCTGTATCTGGTATCTGTGTCGCACCTGCCATCACTTGTTATTCGGCTGCAAAGATATCTGAATTTGTTGACTTGTTTGATGTTTGTATTTCTGATCTTAATCATACATTGGAGGCTATGATATAAATAACATCAGATATGCTGATGACATCGTACTAATAGCTAACTCAGAAACAAAACTTCAAGTACTACTCACTATAGTGGCAACAGAAAGCAATCGCAGAGGCCTCTCAATCACCACCAAGAAGACAGAAAACACTCACATAGAATTCCAAAATTTATGTTTCTGCCCATTTCCATTCTGTTCTCAACTCCAGTTTTTAATGGTGCAAACGCTCCCTACGTCTGCTCAGATTAAAAAAGCACCCATGTATATTGTATACTGTAACTTCCCACAATATTATAATAAACTATAAAAGACTAATGAACTACTGGAAAAAGAATATTTTGTTACATTTTTCACAGCCTTGATTCATCCGAAAATATATAAAATAAACTTATAAAATATCAATGTTATTACAGTGCAGAAAATAAATATTTCTAATTAAACAGACTCCAGATAGGATCAATGTGAACATGACCAGATAATCTCTTTTTTTGATATCGATTAATGGTTGAAGGCTAGCCAAGACCATTGAAATAATTGCCCTGATCTTCAAAAACATTGTCATATGATTTATGCCTGTCTACAAGGGCAGAAGAAGCCTTGGTTATTGCTTTGCATCTAAACTCAGTATCTCTCATAATGCAGCACCAGTGTGACCACCTAGATCCTTTATTCAGGTCCAAGGAAAGAAGTTTGCATCCACAAAATCTGACAGAGATGAGATTATTATAAACTGAACAATGGGAAGCAGTTAGTTACAACCTACATATTCAATGTACCAGAATACAAGGATGCACAAATTATTGCAGTTCTGTACAAAATCTTGGTTGATCATGTGTACCTACAATACAGTGAACATTTCTGAGCAGTATACTGCTTGACATCTTTGGTTGCATTGTAAATTTACAGTGCCTATAAAAAGTATTTACCTGCTTTGGAAGTTTTCATGTTTTATTGTTTTACAACATTGAATCACAGTGTATTTAATCTGGCTTTTTGACACTGATCAACACAAAAGACTCTTGTGTCAAAGTGAAAACAAATCTCTGCAAAGTGATCTAAGTTAATTACAGAAAATAATTGATTGCATAAGTACTCACCCCCCCCCCCTTTAATATGACACACCAAATCATCACTGGTGCAGCCAATTAGTTTGAGAAGACACATAATTAGTTAAATGAAGATCACCTATGTGCAGTCAAGGTGTTTCAATTGATTGTGGTAAAAATACACCTTTATATGGAAGGTCCTACTGCCGGTGAGGCAGTATACTGGTAAAAACTACACCATGAAGACAAAAGAACACGTCAAGAAACTCCTCAAAAAAACTTATTGAAAAGCACAAGTCAGGCAATGGATTCAAGAAAAATTCCAAGTCATTGAGTACAGTTAAATCAATCAACAAGAAATAGAAAGAATATGGCACAGCTGTAAATTAGCCTGGAGAACACGGTCCTCAAAAACTGAGAGACTGCAGGAAGGGGACTTATGAGGAAGGCTATGACAACACTGGAGAAGTTACAAACTTCAATAGCTGAGATGGTAGAGACTGCGCATTCAACAGCTGTTGCCGGGTGCTTCACCAGTTGCAGCTTTATGGGAGAGGCAAAGGGAAAGCTATTGTTGAAAAAAAAAACACCTGAAATTTCAGCTAGAGGTTAGCTGGAAGAAGGTTCGATGGTCTGATGAAACCAAAATTGAGCTTTTTGACCAACAGACTAACTGCTATGTTTGGCTTAAGCCTAACTGCACCTCATCAAAAACACACCATCCCTACTGTGAAGCATGGTGGTGGCTGCTTCATGCTGTGGGGATGCTTCACTGCAACAAACTGTGGAAAGCTTGTGAAGGTAGAGAGTAAAATAAATGCAACAAAATACAGGGAAATCCTGGAGGAAAACCTGACACAGTCTGCAAGAGAACCGCGATTTGGGACAGGACTTGTTTTTCAGCAAGACAGTGACCCCAAACATAAAGCCAAAACTACACAGGAATGGCTTACTAACAATAAAGCTAATGTCCTGGAGTGGCCAAGTCAGAGTCCAGACCTCAATCCAATCGAGAATTTGTAAATAGACTTACAAAGGACTGTTCATCCATGATCCCCATGCAATGTGACAGAGTTTGAGCAGTTTTGTAAGGAATGGGGAAAAATTGTGGTGTCCAGATGTGTGAAGCTGATAGAGACAATAGACAGTATGTGCAGGAGTAGGCCATTTGGCCCTTCTAGCCAGCACTGCCATTCACTGAGATCATGGCTGATCATACACAATCAGTACCCCGTTCCTGCCCTCTCCCCATATCTCTTGACCCCGCTATCTATAAGAGTTCTATCTAACTCTCTCTTGAATGTATCCAGAGACTTGGCCTCCACTGCCTTCTGGGACTGAGCATTCCATATATCCACCACTCTCTGGGTGAAAAAGTTTTTCTGCGTCTCTGTTCTAAATGGCCTACCCCTTATTCTTAAACTGTGGCCTCTAGTTCTGGACTCACCCATTAGCGGGAACATGCTTCCTGCCTCCAGCATGTCCAATCCCTTAATAATCTTATATGTTTCAATCAGATCCCCTCTCATCCTTCTAAATTCCAGTGTATACAAGCCCAGTCGCTCCAATCTTTCAACATATGACAGTCCCGCCATTCCAGGAATTAATCTTGTGAACCTACGCTGCACTCCCTCAATAGCAAGAATGTCCTTCCTCAAATTTGGAGGCTAAAACTGCGCACAATACTCCAGGTGGGGTCTCACCAGGGCCCTGTACAGCTGCAGACCTCTCCAGACTGACTCAAAGCTGTAATTGCTACCAAAGGTTAATCTACTAAATACTGATTTGAAAGGGGTGAATACTTCTGCAATCAATTATTTTGTGCTTTATGTTTGTAAATACTTTAGATCACTTTATAGAGGTCACTTTTTACCTTGATATTAAGGAGTACTTTTCTGTTGATCAGTGTCAAAAAAGCCATATTAAATCCATTGTGATTTAATGTTGTAAAAACAATAAAACTTGAAAATGTCCAACCTGGTTGAATTCTTTCTACAGGCATGTACCAGAATGAGAGCTGCTCTCTATGAATTATTTTTTTAAAAATCAAGGAGACAAAGGCTGTATTCCCTAAAATTTTGAACGTGAAGGGGTGATATGATTGAGTATTTTAACATATTGAATGCATCTGTTATGTGAGGTCAAGGAAAAGCTATTTCCAATATTGTTGGTGTAGAACTAGAGTAAAGAGTGGATTTTCAGAACTAATTTATGAAGTGGACAACATAAGTTTGATCTTCACTTCTGTGAACAAATGGTGGAAAGCTGCTTGTTAATTTCAAATCTAGGGTTGTTGGGAAAGCCACAACTGGCAGAGGGGAAGGATAACTCTGACTTTTAAGGACGGAGTAAAGGCACAGAAAGGAAGGATCTTACCTCAGGAAATCAAGACAATCAGTTTGCATTGAGCTGAGAGACTTGTATGTAAGCTTCCAAACAATATTAGTTAAAGCAGGACATAATACAAGTCATGAAACAAGATTCCTGTGATAAGAATAACGAAAGAATCATGGAGGACATTAACATACATGTAGACTTGGAAAACCAAATTGGCAATAATAGTATGGAGGACATATTCAGAGTGTGGGATGTATTTTATTAGTTTCCTGTGGTGAGCAACTACCAAGGCAACAAAAAATTTAAAAACAAGGCATTCTGCAAATGTTAGAAATCTTGAGCAATACACACAAATGCTCAGCAGGTTAGGCAGAATGGGGGTATAAATAGTCGATGTTATGGGCTGAGATTTCATCAGGACTGGAAAGGAAGAAGTACAATTTGGCAGCAATAGGATATTTAGATCAGTACTGCAGAATCAGGAAAGGTTCATTGATGGTTCAGGAGCTTTAGGGGAACAGTAATCATGATAACATTTTATGGAATAATTGATTGTGATCATGTGCATTTGGGGAGAGGTTGGACGAGACATAAGTAAAAGAAGATGAATGGAAACTAAGGAAAGAGAAAAAAATGTGCTAAACTGTGGGATACAAAACTCTAAGCTGTTGGAAATCTGAAATAATAACTTGGAAATGTCCAAGTGCAGGCTGCATTTTAAAAAAGATACTAAGTTAATGTTACAGGTTGGTAACCTATTTTGCACACCTTTTAAAAATTGCAGGCATGCTTTTTATATAGCAGCTGATTGCAGAGATGTATTTGCAAATAGAAATCTTGCAGACAAATATATAGTGCTTTGATTTAAAATTAAAAGTCTTTAATGAAGGACAAAGCAACATGTCAAAATTCCAATTTGTGACCTGGATATTCTGCAACATTTCTTTCATTTACCTCCTTTTGACATTGCCAACAGGGACCTTCTGAATATAATTGGCACACCAATATGCAATATGCCTAGGATTTTTTCCTCAGTTTTAATTTACAGTTTTGTTCCAGTTTTTGGGCACTTTCAAAAAAATCTGTGTTAATGCTGGAATGTATAATACTTTTCCATGGGTGAACAAGCACAATCTCATGAAAGATTGATTGTTCGATGACATGAGTGGCCTTTGATGATCACAGGAACATGAAGTTGGATAATAGCTGAAACTCCCCTTGCCCACTGTAGTTTAAAATCCCTGATCCCGTAACTAATCAAAAGTTTAGCTATAAAACTTTGATCCTCCTAACTTAGTGTCATCCCAGCAAATCCATGCTCACCATAATGTTCAAAGGGCTATTAAATGTTGAACTCATCCGCAAAGTCAGCATCTTTTGAAATGAATAGATAAATATAGACCAACTTTAGTTTACTTATTGGTTTATAAGCATTACATGTGTATCTGGCAAAGTGTTTATACAGATCAAATAATTATACTATGCATTGAGCTAGAAAAAGGTAAGATAATAACAATGCAGAATAAAGTGTAAAAGCTTTCGAAAAAGTGCAGTGCAAAGAAATGGTAAAGTGCAAGATTATAATGAGGTAGATTGTGAGGCTGAGTCCATCTCACTGTACCAACAGTCTGTTCAAGAGTTTGATAACAGTTGGATAGAAACAGTCCTTGAGCTTGGTGCTTTCAGGCTTTTGTATCTCCTGCCCAATGGGAGAGGCTTGGTGGTGTCTTTGATTATCCTGGCTGCTTTATGGAGGTGGTGAGAAGTATGGATATTGTCCACTGAGGGAGGCTGGTTCCTGTGATGTGTTGAGTTGTGTCCACAACTCTCTGCAGTTTCTTCCAGCCATGCGCAGTGCAATTCCCCTAGCAAGCCATTGTGCATCTAGACAGGTCAGTGCATTGATTAAAATTGGTAAGAGTCAACGGCAACATGCCTCCTGAGGAAGTACAGGCAGATCGTTTGATACCAGATTGTGAGGGAGTAAGTTCATATGTGAATTTCTAACTGACTTAGTTAATAGGAGATGAAACCACTGATCAGTGATCCTTACCTGCTCTACTCCTAAATTCTTTTGCAATTTACCCATTTGCATTTGTATTTAATGTTCTCTTCTGCTCAAGTTTGTACATGAATGAAACAAACTCACAAATGAAAAGATAGATTATAGCTGACTTAATGTAATTTAAAAAGAGTGATTATTTAGTTAGTAATTGCTTTGAATGTCATGATTAAATATCATAGCTGCTACATGGAAAATGTTGGTTCTTTCATCACTATAAGTTCCAATTGCAATAATCAAAGCAGAATTAGTAATATGTGGCTTGAATATAAATAGACTAGAAATTCTTTTTATATTTGCTTTAAATATTTATTTGTGGTATGTGGATGGTGTTGGCAAGCCCAATATTTATTCTCTATTTCTAATTGCCCCTGAACTGAAAATGCCACTACAAGTTCAAGTTCAAGTTTATTATTATTAAGCCATACACAGGTATAGAGCTAAACAAAGCATTGTTCCTCTGGGGCCAAGCTGCAAAATACACTATGTATAAAAAGGGATCTAGTACTTTCCCGGCGTTTATGATAAATAAACTCTTCTCAGGTTTCCAGCCAAGTACTGGTACCAATTTTAACCAACATTTCAATGACAAACTCTGTCATCTTCATCAGGGATAATGCCTGGGTGTGTCTAGTCTGGTGGTATTTATACCCGCATTGTCCATCCCTCCTGATTGGTTAGTCCTTCTCTAATCAGGTTTTCGCTGTCCCAACTTGTTTACAATTGAGTTCCAGTTCTTGCTTAGAGCGAGACCTTCGTCTTAGCCAAAATTCTCTCCCTCTAGTTTTATTTCAAATGCTTCCTTCAACAGAATCCCAAAAGCCAATGGTTTTTTGTGCCGTCAAAGTCAATCCTATAGCCATAACGAATGCAATGTTCTGCTACTGCTGATTACTCTGGATAACCCAGACTGATTACATCTCCTGTGCTCCTTCATGCAAGTTTCCGCTGTGAGTCCCGTCTGGCCAATATACGCTACTCTCCATTCACAGGGCATCCTGCACATATTGTGGGATGCACAGTGGAAATCCGCATCAAGGAGCACAAGGTGTATCCATGTGGGTGACCGTGTGGGAAATCAGCAATAGCAGAACATTGCATTTGGTATGGCTATTGTTATGATCCAGCAATAATGAATATATAATTGAGCCAGGTTTTTTGTAACAAATAAAACATTTATTAAACACTGTTAAAAAAAACCCAAAAATAAACAAATGACTAACTTAACCGGAAGTCAGCTGCAATACGGCAGCTCAAACAGTTCTTAAAGCGAGAAATGCGAACTCAGTTCTTGAAAGTAGTATGCAAAATGTCTAAAATAATTTACAGTCAGTTAAAGGAGAGACTTTCCTTGAATTAAAGCCTCTTTCACAATGTTACTGCTGATCCCAGCTGAAGTATGCTTTGCCAAGGGATTTACGATTGAAGGAAATAAAACAGCTTAAAGGCACTGACCTTTCCTTGGCGAAACTTTGCATCCCTCTCTGCTCTTTTTTGGCAAAACAGGAGTTATCATGGACACAGGTGACTAATTCCTTGTACGAAGATTAAATAAAGGTTGAACCTGCTTCACAGCCGATATCAACTTTCCTCGATCTTTCAGCTTCCCGAACTTCAACAAATCTTCACTGTCCGACTTGATTTTAACTGGCAGTATTGTAGCAAAACTACCAGCATTAACCTTTGAAACTTAAGGCAGAAAGTAAAACTCCACTTTAAAATAAAACTGCGTCATAACATCGAATATGCAGCAACATGGAGTCAGTGGCGAATTCAGCCACGAGCTGCACCACCTCACAGGGAGGGGTTCTCCTTTTATACCCTGTTGAAAAAACTATCACATGACCTCTCACTGGCAGGAAAATGACATCACTCCACATCACAAGACCATTACATCATTCCCAGCATAGCCTCAATTACACCATGGTCATCTGACAGGCACAAGATACCCACGGATACGTAACACCTCCCTCCAAAAAAAAAATTTGTTCTGTCATGAACAAAATTTTAACAATTAACTATTTACAAGAAATACAAATGTATAAAATTTACAATATACACAGTATACATAGTATTATGATATATCACCTTCCAAATTATTACACAGGAGTGTTACAAATGTTAAAAGATCACTCCATAAAAAAATTACATTGTACATTCAACATCGAGATAGACAATCAGCAATCACATTGTCTTTACCTTTAATATGATTTATCAAAATATTGTATTCCTGTAACGTTAAATTGCAATTTAATACCCTTCTATTTTTGTTTTTCATCTTACTCAGAAACACTAACGGATTATGATCAATGTAGACGATAAGTGGTTTTTGAGTTGTACCAACATACACGTCAAAATGTCTAAATTTCTAAAACAAGAAATAACAATTCCTTTTCTATTGTCGAATAGTTTATTTGATTCTCATTAAATTTCTTAGAAAAGTAAGCTACTGGATGATCAACCTCATCACCCTCATCCCTTTGCATTAATACTGCTCCTGCAGACTCATCACTAGCATCTACAGCTAATGATAAAGGTTTTTCAAAGTTAGCTGCCTTGAGCACAGGTGCTGACATATCATAGTTTTCAATTTTTCAAATGCTTCTTGACAAGGCACTGTCCATACAAACTTTTCATTCTTCTTCAAGAGGTTAGTTAATGGAAGGGCAACATTAGCAAATTTCTTACAAATTTTTTGGTAATATCCTACCATTCCAAGGAATCTTCTGAGAGTTTTTTCCCAGTTGGAGTGGGAATCTCTAAAATTGCCCGAACTTTTGCCTGAACAGGAGCTACCTGACCTTAACCCACAACATAACCAAGGTAAGTCACAGTGGCATGTCCGAATTCACTTTTAGCTAAGTTAATAGTTAAGTTCACTTTTGAAAGCCTTTCAAATAATTTCTCCACCACAGTAATGTGTGTTTCCCAAGTATCATTTCCTGTTGCTAAATCATCAATATAAGCATGTGTATCTTTTAATCCCTGAATCACGGAGTTAATCATCCATTGGAAAGTACCTGGGGCATTCTTCATCCCAAACAGAAGAACATTGTATTCATATAACTCAGATGGAGTTACAAATGCAGAAATCTCTCTATCTCTGTCTGTTAATGGAACGCACCAATACTCTTCCAATAACTCAATCTTTGTAAGGAACTTTGCTTTTCCAACTTTATCTACATAATCATCTACCCTAGGAATTGGATAGGGATCTGTTTACGTCACAGCATTCACCTTCCTATAGTCCGTACAAAACCTAATACTACCGTCTGACTTAGGCACCATAACACAAGGTGAACTCCAATTCGAGTTAGACGGTTGAATAATATTATTCTCTAGCATATATTTAATTTCTTTCTCAGCAAGTTCACATTTTTCCATGGTCATCCTATACGGATGTTGTTTAATGAGTTTGGCATCTCCAGCAGCTACATCATGTGAAGCTACAGTTGTTCTAGAAATGTCTGGAAGTAAATCCTTATATTTAAAAGTTAATTGCTTCATCTGCTGCTTCTGCTCTGGCTGTAAATGTGCTAATTTCTCATCAATATTTTCCAGAATGGTTGAGTTGGTAATCTAACAGAAACAACGTTAGGTTTAGAATGAGTTTTAGATGAATCATCCATTATGTTCCTAGTGAGATCAGACTCATTATTATTGACCACAACAGTCACAGTAGCAAACTGTTTCTCAAAATATGGTTTTATCATATTTATATGGCAAAGTTGAGTTGGCCTTCTACGATCTGGAGTTTTTAATCATGTAATCCACATCATTGATTTTAGACACAATTTCATAAGGACCATGAAATTTAACTTGTAAAAGATATGTTTGCACTGGGAAAAGACCCAGTACCTTATCTCCAGGCTTAAACGTGCTCATCCTAGCTTCTTTATCATACCAGGTTTTCATTTTCTCCTGAGCCAGTTTTAAATTTTCCCTGGCTAAGCTACAAGCTTTATGTAATCTGTCTTTTAATTTTAAAACATAGTCCAACAAATTAGTGTGTACCTCTTTATTAATCCATTGCTCTTTCAATAAGGCTAAAGGTCCTCTAACTCTATGCCCAAATACAGGTTCAAATGGACTGAAACCTAATGATTCCTGGACCTACTCCCTTACTGCAAATAAAAGTAAATGTATACCCTCATTCCAATTATTTTCATTTTCCACACAATACGTTCTAATCATAGTCTTGAGGGTAGAATGAAACCTCTCTAATGCACCTTATGATTCTGGATGGTATGCAGGTGAAGTGATTTGCTTAGCTCCCAATGTAGAAACTATCTGTTGAAACAATCCATACATAAAGTTACTGCCTTGATCAGATTGTATTTCCATAGGCAACCCAAAATAAGTAAAGAATTTTATAAGAGCCTTCGTTACAGTTTTAGCTGTTATATTCCTAAGTGGTACTGCCTCTGGAAACCTAGACGCAGTTCACATGATAGTCAAGAAGTACTGATAACCAGTTTTTGTTTTTGGTAATGGACCTATGCAATCTATAATAATTTTAGAAAACAACTCACCAAATGCTGGAATAGGTTGCAATGGAACCACTGGTGTAACTTGATTTGGTTTACTCACAATTTGACAAGTATGACATGTTCTGCAAAACGTCGCCATAACTTTTCTTAAACAGGCCAGTAAAAACGTTTTAAAATCTTGTCCATAGTTTTCCTTATCCCTTGATGTCCACCCAAGGGCACACTATGGGCTAAAGTTAAAATCTCATTTCGATAAACTTTAGGAACAACTACCTGGTAAACAACATTCCATTCATCACTTGCAGGAATTGTAGATGGTCTCCACTTCCTCATCAATACACCTTTCTCAAAATAAAATCCTACTGGCACATTATCAATTTCACTATCTAGAAGAGCTTTTTCTTTTAATTTGATAATCTCAGGATCTCTACCCTGCTCTGCTATCATCTCCTTCCGAGATAGAGACAAATCTTCATGGTCAAACTTAATCCAAAAATCTTGTTCAAACAATGAAGGTAAGAAAGTTTCTGACACATCCTCAAAACTGGAATCCTGAGTTGAAAAATCACGGCTAACAACCTCATTCTGCACATCTAATTTTTTAGCCATAGCTCGAGTTACAACACAGGAAGAATCTGTGTTAGAATCTATCCGTGGTTCCTCTGACTCTATTGTCAAATGCACTTCAGGAAAAACTTGTCCACCTGCCAAATCATTACCTAACATTAAAGAAATGTCATTCACCGGTAAGCTAGATTGCAGTCCTACTTTAACAAGTCCTGTAACTAACCCTGATTTTAAATTTACTTTATGTAAATGTACAGGCATAAGGGCACTCTCAACATCTTGTATATAATTTACCTCACCAGTGTCAGACTCATCATTAAACTTTAACACACTGTCTAACATCAGTGATTGAGAAGCTCCAGTATCCCTAAGGATTTTTATTGGCACTAGAGTAGATCCTTCTTTCAAGGATACAAATCCTTCAGTTATAAAATGATCAGATCCCTGCCTAACTTGGTCAGACTCTAACAAAACTTCATTTGTGTTTATCAAACCCTGTGAATTTACAGGTGTTTCAGTATGTTGCACACAAACATCTGGAACTGCTTCCTTTTCTTTTCTCTTCAATTGGAAACAGCTATTACGTGACCAGGTTTCTTACAATAATTACAAATGGGACCAAACTGTCTTTCCTTCACAGGTTTTCCTGCCTCCTTACCTTTCTCACTAACTTCTGATTTAATCTCAGGTTTACCTTGAGTCTCTGTGTTATTCTTACTTTTAAAAGTTCTGCCCTGAGAAAATTTATTCTTATGGATTAAAGCATACTCATCAGCTAATCTAGCAGAGTCCTGCAATGAGTGTCTCTCTCATTTAAGTACGTCCTTACTTCAACAGGGATGCTCCTTTTAAATTCTTCCATTAAAATCAGCTCTTTCAATTTATTATAGTCCCCATTTACACTTTTTGAGGAAACCCATCTCTCAAAACACACAGCTTTATCATAGGCAAATTCCACATGTTTTTTCCACAGATTTCTTCAAATTTCTGAATCTTGCCCTATATACTTCTGGGACTAACTTATACGCCTTCAATATGTGCAGTCTCACAGTATTATAATCAAGTGCTTGCCCAGCAGTTAAAGCTGTATAAACCTGTTGTGCTTTGCCTTTAATTACACTCTGTAACAACACCAACCATTTTTCTTTCAGCCACTCTGAAATCAAAGCAATAGTTTCAAAATGCCGAAAATATTTCTCTACTTCTGTTTCACTAAATGGAGTGACTAATTTAATTTCCTGACTAACAACAAACCTTTTCCTAGAACCAGGAGACTGATTGTCGGACCTTATTTCCACCATCGCAAATTCAAATTCCCTCTTTATTTTCAGCTTCTGACCTACAATGCTCCAAGTCCGCTTTACTTTGTTCTAACTTCATTTGTTCGATTTGTAACTGCATCTATAGAGTACTTATTGGAAACATATCTAAAATCGACTCATCAAAATCACCGAAATCTGCATAGTGTGATGTGATTTTTCTTTGAATTACAGGCTTCATTGTAGTTCTCGAAATACCTTTCAGTTCCAACCTGCTAGCAATCTCAACTACATCACTCTTTTTCAGCTTCGCTAATAACTCTGCGTCTGGGAAAGCCAGGAAGTCATCAATATTCATTGTTGGCGAATACCACTCACAAGCCAATTGAACAGAAGAATCGGATATTCCCCTTTTCCAAAACACCGAGCAAATATTAAACAAACATTTAAACTTAAAAATGGTTCATCCCATGAGCCCCCAGTTGTTATGATCCAGCAACAATGAATATATAATTGAGACAGGTAACATCAAATACGCAGCAACATGGAGTCACTGGCAAATTCAGCCACGAACTGCCCCACCTCACAGGGAGGGGCTCTCCTTTTATACCCTATTGAAAAAACTATCACATGACCTCTCACTGGTGGGAAAATGATGTCACTCCACCATCACAAGACCATTACATCATGCCCAGCATAGCCTCAATTACACCATGGTTATGTGACAGGCACAAGATACCCACTGGTATGTAACTCTATAGGATTGACTTTAACAGCACAAAACTACTGTGCCATGCCAATGGCTTTTGGGACTGCCTGGTGAACAGAGCCATTGAAATAAAACTCGAGGGAAAGTATTTGAACAAATATGAAGGTCTCACTCTAAGTAAGAACTGGAATTCGATAGCAAACAAAGTTGGAGAGCGGAAACCTGATTGGATGAAGACTAACCAATCAGGATAGACAAACAATGGGGATATAAATGCCACCAGATTAGACATGCCTAGGCATCATCCCCACTGAAGATGGCAGAGTTTGTCATCGAAAGTTCTGTTAAAATTGATACCTGTACATGACTAGAGGCCCTAGAAGAATTTATTCGACACCACATATAGTCACAAACAACACATGTAGTTACAATCCAGCACATAGAGTCATATAATAATATTAGCACTAGTCCCTGAGTGGGGTGGACTGAAGATTGACAGGTTGACACATAGTGCAAGGAGGTTATGTATGTGTGGTATCTGTTAGTTTCATGAGACCATGGATCCATGCCCTCTCCTGGACGCAGGCCTGGGCAAGGTTGTATGGAAGACTGGCAGCAGCCCATGCAGCAAGTCTCCCCTCTCCATGCCACTGATGTTGTCCAAGGGAAGGGCAAGGGCCGATACAGCTTGGCACCAGTGTCATCGCAGGAGTTGCCAGAACGAGGCTGAAGACAATGTCGGACTGCCTTAGGGACTCCAGCTCTGGATTTGTCCTCAGGGTTTACTCCCGAAGCCTTTCCCATGATTGGGTATGGCCGCAAGGCAGTGGAGGTTTGAAATCAGAGTTTTCCCTCTCTTAGATGGACTGCCTTCCCAGGCTGACGAGCTCCATCTACCCGAAGCGCTGGTTTTAAGGCACTAACACCCGCCTTTGCCCCTTCTCCTGTCAGTAGAAACAGTTCCACCGGGCTTAGAGGCTAAACCACACAAGAAGGCCAGGAGTTGGACTTGGTTATCTGAGGCTACTTGAGGTACATGCCGTGAGGCGCACTTTTACGTACTGGAAGCTTGTCCCCAGTACCACCCCTCGGCATGACGACCTTGGAACCACGTGTATGTGAGACAGTATAATGTTACTGCCACTATTATAATAAAACAAGCAGTGGTATAATTCGTGAAATGACAGCAATAGAAGATGAAAAGTGAGCAGGGCAGGGTATTCAGGTGTACCGGTATGCTGGGTGGCAGCAGGATGTTAGGAAGTCTAAAAACGTTACCCAGCCTGACAGTTCTGATTCGTATGCTGTGGTACCTTCAGCTGGTGGGAGGTCAAGGAGATTGTGGGAAGGATGGGAGGGCTCTTTGACAATGCTGGATTCACATCAATGAATCTGGATTCATATATCAGCTAAACTGAAAGGATAGCCAATTTCCTTCTCCAAGGACTCTTGGTGAAATTATATCTATTTCAATGGAGATCCTGTAGTTTCAGCCTTACAATTACTGTTGTCAGTCCATTATCCAAAATTTATTTACTAATTCTAATTTAAATTACCCTGCTGCCTTACTGGTTCAATGCTTCAGGTCTCTGATACAAGTACAATAAATGAATCATTATGCTACCCGTTCTATTGCTTTAGGGAAGGAGGCAATTACAGAAACTTACAATACTGAAAGAAGCAACGTAGTCTATTGAATTTTTGCCTGCTTGATAGAGCAATGCTCCGGGTAGAGTATTGGTCCCCTTTCCATAGACTTCTAAACTATTCTCACTCAAGCAGCTTCCAATTCCCTTTTGGAGTCACAATGAATTTGTTTCCATCGTCTCTATAGGCTGTGAATTTTAGATCAAAACTACTATCTGAGTGAAAAGGATTTTCTTAACCTCTCCCTTGTGTATGCTTCCCAAAATTTTATACCTATGCCTCTCGGTCCTTGAAAACCTACAAATGGGAACAGTTCCCTCTTCTTTTTCCATCTAAGCTAGACATGGTGTTATAAACCTCTATGAAATCTCTTTAGTTTGCTCCAGGCTGAATAACACCAACACATTCAGTCACATTTATTAGTTGAAATATTTCATCCCAGGAACCATTTCTCAATTAAAATAATTAGGAACCATAATCAACATAATTATTCAGGTGAATAATTTTGGCTGTGTAGCCCTTTCACTAAGATTGTTTTGTAAATGTAAATAGGATTTTATCAAAATATCACATCTGTTATCTGTTGATGTATGTCCTAATATGGTTCTTGACCTAAAGTATTTAACAGAAATTGTTAGTATTTTTGATGATTATATTAATATTCCTGTATAACCAAGTGCATTATTCTTCAAATAATTATATATTAAGATAGCTAAAACACAGAGCATTGGTTCTGTATGTTTGATTCAAACACCTAAATTAAAAGCGCTCCATTGCAGATTATTAACAGTGTGGGTAAGCAGATATTTGCTTATGCTTTACATGTGCCAGAACAGAAAGTCACCTTCATTTCTGCAAGATGATTAGTTGCCTCAAAGTTGTGTCCGTGTCCTTGTCACACTAAACCACACTGAAATGTAAATGCATGGATGACAGTTATCTGATTTAAGTTCCTCTCCCTGATGAAACAAGCACTGTATTTGTTTAGCTTTAAGAAGCAACACTCACCTCCTGGTTCAAGGACGATGCTGTGTGTTTATTGATTTTAATTTACAACACATTAAAGTTAGTCGGCAGTGATTGTTTGAGGTGGTCACTATGTAAAACAACATGTCAAATGAAGAGATAGTAGCATCTGCTATATAACAGCTGCTACTTTGTTGGCTTTGAAAAATGTTGAACTAGAGAGCCCTGGCTAATTTCATTCATTATCATTCACCTGTCCTACAATATACAGGAATTTTGCAAGGTGGTTATCAGATCTGAAACCATAGACCTTAACGTAACATGCTTCATTACACTGCTGCCTGTTTCAATTTAACATCTTGCACTTTGTCTCCATATGTGGATATATTTTATGTTCCTCATATATCACCCGTAGGACTGCTCACACATCTGAGGTGTAGCTGAGATATGCGGCTGCTGACCTGTACTGCTTCTGTCATGAATAAGCAAATTCAGCTACTTAAAACCTGCTGAGCTCAACCAGAGGGCAATTGAAATTGATTCTAAATTCCAGGTCAATAAGCCTTTTTTTCGTGTGAGAGCTGATGATTGATGCGTGTGGGCTGGACTGTTATTTGTGTATTAGCTGAATGCCCCTGGCATCACGTATGATGGACTTGTTGACGCATTGGTTTAAGAGAATAGGGTAATACACAATGTATTTTTGGTGCCAAGGTGCAGCTGTCCTTTCAAGGCCCAGAAGCTCGGATTTTGATAAATAAATATAGTATGAGGTTGTAGTTCGGTACCTCTGTGATTTTAAACTTATTTTGCATCTATATCTAAGTGTGACGTGTCTCAGATCTGCATGCTTTCAGATGACATTTTTAATACATTGCACAATCTATGAAAGTGCATAAGATGAATATATGTCCCTTCCAATGCTGTAGGTCAGCATAGATTTGGGTCAATCAAATTTTACCTGCACTTTGGTTATGAAACTACAAATGTAAATTAAATTACTGTTTGGCTTCAGGTTCATACTTAGACGCATGCAGGAGCTTGATACTGTTTGCTGCCTTTGAAAATACTACATGTACAGGAATATAACTATTTAAATATATATTATTGAGAAGATATCTAAATATTGAAAGGTATTATTTCACGGCTCCTTTCATTTCCATAATCTAACAATGAAGAGATTCAGATTCCTTATTATTTGTGTTTGAAAAATTGTAAACCTCACTAATGTATGAAGTTTAAAATTGGTCGTTTCTCCCCCAGGAAGTCAGTAACATTTGAAATGGTGTTGGCATCCATGGAGGTTCTGTGGGGAAAAAAAATATTCTGAGTACCTTGGGTCCATTTGAAAATCAAATATGGTGTGAGACTGCCCCTGACACATGAGCAAGGTCAGATGAATTATAGCAAAGGGAGTCTGTCTAATGGCCCTAGGAGAGCAAATTGCATGCAAGATTGGGATTTAAAAAAAACATTAGGAATGTTAGTAAGAGAAGAAAGTGCCTCCAAGAATCAGAACATTCAGTTATTTCTGCATTATTATATCCTTTTGCTGATATAAAACTAAAAACAAAGGGAGAAAGGCAAAATGTAAAATGGCTATCTTTTTAGATGTTAATTAAAAATAATATTGTTCTTAAGTAATGAAGGAGCAGAACAATTTATTTCCAAATTAGGGACAGTGGGCTGAATTTTATCATTCCTGTGCAGCTTGTGTTTTGGAGATAGTGAATTGGTCATTTTTATAAGTAGTCTTTGTATAAGTGCCTTTTTAGCAAGGCTATTGTATTAGCATAATATCCCTGGGTTTTCCAACTAAGTTACCATATACTATCCTGAGATTCATTTGTTTTGCAGGCATTTATAGGAAAGAGAAGTACAATGGGATATAACAAAAAACTATACATAAATAACCAACATGCAAAAGAAGACAGAGTGTAGAAATAAAGATAATTCAGAAGAACATGAGTTATAAAGAATCCTTTAAAATGAGTCTGTAGGTCATAAAATCAGTTCAGCGGAGTGGTGAATGAAGTTTTCCATGCTGGTTCAGGAGCTAATAATTGTAGAGTAGTAACTGTTCCGAAACCCAAGGCTTCTGTACCTCCTACCAGATGTTAGTAGCAAGAAGGCGTGGCCTGCATGAAGGAGCTCTTTGATAATGGATGATGCTTTCTTGTGGCAACACTACATATAAATGTACTGAATAGAAGGGAGGGCTTCACCTGTGCTGGAACAGGTTTTATCCATTACTTTCTGTAGCCATTCTGTTTTTGGGCATTGGTTTCCATATCAGGCTGAGATGCAACCAGTGAAGATGCTCTCCAATGTGTATCCATAGAAGTTTGTCAAAGTTTTGGTGCCAAATCCACACAGACTTCTAAGAAAGTAGAGGCACTGTCATGACTTCTTCATGATGATACTTTTGTGCTGGTGCTAGGACAGATCCTATAATACAACAATGCCAAGGAATTTGAATCTACCGACTTTCTCTGTCTCAGTTCCCCTAATGCAGACTGGCTCCTGGACCTCCGACTTCTTCCTGCTTTAGTCGATGATCAGCTCTGAGGTTGTTGTTACAGCACCACTCAAACAGATTTTCACTCTTCACCCTATATACCGATGAGGACCGATATCAAAGCAGTAACTTTGAAATGGAAGGTGCAGAGCTGTCTAAGCTCTGGTTCGGCAGGAAAAAGAAGCTGCACACCGGGGCACTGCTATGGAAATGTAGCAACAATAAAAACATTGAATATACAGCCATTGTGTACTCTTGCTAAGAAACAACAATCCACTTGAAGCATAAATGGCAAGCTGTCACAGATGTTTGAAATGATATCCTCACCAATAAAAAAGTGCCTTCCTGTTTGTGCCATCAAAAAGTTATTTGCAAATTTTCATGAGAGCATCATTATTACAAATGCTTGCTTGCTTAAGGGCATATTCAGTACCTCAAGAAGGCAGCATCCATCACAAAGTACCCTCAGCAGCTGAGACATGCAGTCTTCTCATTACTACTATCAGGGAGGTGGTACAGGAACCCAATCCACACTCAATGATTCAGAAACAGCTTCTTCCCCTCCACCATAGGATTTCTGAACGGTTCTTCAACACTCCCTCATCATTCTCTTTTTGTGCACAATTTATTTATTTTTGCAATTTTTAATAATTTTATGGCTTTGCATCAGATAACAACAAATTTCACATTGTACAAATCAGTGATAATAACCCTGATTCTGATTCTCGACACACCAACTCACTGCTACAAAGAGGTCAGCAGCTCAAGCCTATGAAAAACGGCTTTTAGATAATCACAATTTTGGTGACACTGGCTAGTATCTAAGAAAGCAGGTGTTCCCAGCCTGGGGTCCACAAACCACTAGTTAATGTAGGGGTCCATGGTATAAAAAAGGTTGGGAACCCTGACTAATACAGGATTCCTTTTTAACCTGTCAAGATGTATGCACTAAATCTTGCGTATGTTGATGCTTGCTTATTTGGCTTTGTTAATGTTGATAGTACAGATTTTGGACTCATAGGTCATATTGCATAGAAATTAGCCCTCTGCTCCACTGTCCATGCTGATCATCAAGTATCCTGCAAAAGTAATCCTGGTACCAGCGTTTGGTCTGTAATCTTCTGTACAGTGGGGATTTAAGTACTCTTCCAGATACTTCTTAAATATCGTGTGAGTATCTACCTGTCCCATCCATTTTGCAGCATGTTCCAGACCGTCTGCATGAAAAACGTTCTCACTCCAATCCCTTTTAAACCTTAATTGTTATATTCTTTAACAGGTTTAATTAACTATAATTGAAGGGACAACCCTCATTTTGTAAAATCAGCTGTGAGTTGATCTGCTCCCTTTCACCCTTGTCTGGAAACAGGTGATGTCACGATGTGTGCCAGCAATATCAGAACTCAAGTGCGGAGGAACAACAGACTCCGACATAGAGACGTTGGCTGGGGTCTATTCAAGGTAATGCCAAAAGAACATTGATGGCTCAGCCAAGCCATGCTCAAAACTAGGACCCTGCGATTAGCACTAATCGGGCATCTGCTTAACATGGAATCCCCAAGCCTATAACAAGTTTAAACAGAAAACACCTGGAAACCGCATTGCAGAGTGAGTTGCTCAAGGAAAGCACAAGGAAATCCAAACAATTAATAATTCTCATTAAACAACAATTAACTAATTAAAGTGCTCTAAAACCCTCACACCCCAACACTCTCCAGCGACTCACACAGGTAAGAACAGGATTGCATTCTCATAGTATTTTCACATTTCCTTATGGCAAAGGCCGGTCGGCCCAACAAATCCATGCCAACTCACAGAGCAATCCCAACAGTCCCGATCACTTATTTCCTTGCACCCCATTCTCTCTCAGAGATCCAATAACATTTCACCCTCCCTCTGTTTCACCTACTGTTCTGCGGGTAGTAAACAGAGCCCGCTAACCTAACAAGAGGCACATTGTTGTGGGGTTCAGAGGTAACATGTTACCAAGGGGAGCACAGCAGTCACAAGGAAAATCTGAACAGACAGCCCCAGAAATATGCGTGGAAAGCTGATCAGTGGAGCTGCCAGAGCTGTAACATCACTGCCATGTTTGGTTGAGATGTTTTTTATAGCTGAATGGTCCTAGGACGATACTTTCCAAGCCTATGCATGAAGGAACAGTATTGTCACTGCTTAGCTAAGTTGCCAGAAGGCTGCCTGGCTGTCTGGCTTGTATCTCAGCAAGGGGTTAATGCTTCCAGGAGAGGAATCATAAATAAATTAATAGGACAATTAAGAGGCGACGTGAAATTTTACATGTAATGTGATGTACATTTTCGATTGGAAGCCAGTCAAGGAGGGCCCAAGGGGGGATTCTGCAGGTGCGTATGTTGAGTTTAGTTGAATTAAATAAGGCAAATGAAGGTTATATCGCAGTGAGCATGGTAATATTGTCATGATTGGTGTCCGGACCACGTTGGAACATTGACAGGATTTCTCAGAAACACACGATCTCTGCAGACTGCTTGGATTTCAGCAGCAAGCAATTGAAATTGTTTTCACCTTTATTTAGGTGCTATGAATCCTATCTACTCTGTTCACATGCTCATGAATGCATGCCAGACGTTATTGCTGGAGGGAATCTGAGCATATGCTCACTGATCTTCCACTAGATGCCTGCAGACCCGATAGCTTTTGACATCAGTCATTGCACAACCTTGATGCTCGCGCTGCCATTTTGACAGAGAACTTCCATGCAATTTTGCCTTCACTTAACTGTTGATAGCTAAAAATGGGTTCAACAACAAGAAGAACACTTTCAGCAGGGTTATTCCAACAGATGATCTGTTACTCGCAGACCATCACCCACCCCCCCCTCCCCCCCACAACACGTGCAACTCAGTTCACTGAGTTTCTTCAGCACATTGTATGCTGTTCTGGATTCCAGCACCTGCAGTCTTTTGTATCTCTTTATCCGTCTGTGGCCTCTCCGCCATTAGAAAAATGCCCAGAATAATCTTGACGACCAGCATGTTATAGCTTTGTAGATTCGGCAACAAATTTTACAATTTTCCTTTCAGTATCTGAACTGGCCATTTTTTCTGCAAGTCATCCATTTCTGACATTGGCGTAGTTTCCCTCTCTCCTGCAGGGCATGAGCTATTTTACAACTTTCCACATTCCTTTGTTTGTAATTTTATTAATCACCTTAATTTCATAGCTTTTGTTCATTTTCTCTCTTTCTGATGGCCCTCTTTTAACTCATTGGCCAGACAAACACTACAATGCTCCTCTTCGGTAATCATGGCCTCACACTACCAGAGGTGATGTGAGCTCCTGTCATGAGCTCTTCCAGCTTGTACAGGGAAGTGGAGAGCTTTGGCATCTGAGGTTTTTAGAGCACCTGAATTTGTTCATCATTGTCTTAATGAGATTTGTTTATTGCTGGTGCTTTCTGTTTGATTTTGAGTTGATTTTAACTGGCATGGGTTTTCTGCACTCTGTAATTATTTAAGTGGTCTCTCAATTAGTGCTTATCACTGGGCCCTAGCTTCGAGATTGTTATGCCTCGTAGTGTCGCTCTGCAAAGCCACCGAAGTTTTTGCTGGAACTCATATGTATAAACCTTGTTCACCATCTTGACGTGGGGGGGTCTGTATTTTCTCCATATTTGGGTTCAGTCTTCGCCAGCTCTCACTGTGACAATTTCCTTTGGCCTGTCAATCCCCAACACAACTTAAACCCTGACTTGTTTTCTCTGCTTTCCAAAGAAGAGTATTCAACCTGAAATCTTATATCTGTTACCCTTTCCACCATGTTACAGTGCTGTGAGTCTCTAAATCTAAATCTCACTGTTGGGAAGTCACTGGACTTTCTTGTGGATTGAATTATTGTCCTCAACATTTGACTCCTAGCATGAAAGTTCATCACTTTCTGGTGCCATTGCCTTATTTTGTTTATTTAGAGATACAACATGGCAACAGACACTAACAGCAAAATAAGCTTGGGCATCTCAGTCACACCCATGTGACCAACTAAGTTATTAACCTCTATATTTTTGCAATGTGAGAGGAAACCAGAGCACCCAGAGGAAATTCATGTATTCACAAGGAGAACACATGGTCTTCTTACGGATAGTCACAGAATTGAACCTGGGTTGCTGGTACCGTAACAAAATTATGCAAACCATTACACCCCAAAGCTTATGCCTCTGTAGATATTGACAAAGTCTCCTGCTTTCCCTCTCATCTTGTGCAGTACGCAAAAACATTGGATATCTCTCTCTTCCAGGTTGTGACTTTCTTCACATTTCCAAGTTACGTTTGCATCCTGCACAATTACTAGGACCTGCTGCAGCCACAATTCTCTCTCCTTTCAGGAACAGGTAGACTATGGGCAGAATAAGCATAAAAAGAGTATGTGGCCCTCACAATATTTATTCCATGCTGTTGTATCCAGCCAATCAGTAACAACATGGTTAATGTTGACTGGTGAAAGAAACTGTTCAAATAAACAGTTAGTGGGAAATTGCAATCGTCTGGCATAGTTAATTTTGATATCATTATTTCTGCACCCATTTTTAGGGCTTTTGAATTAAGCTGCCAACTCATCTAATTATCGCAATATAATAGAACTGTAATTGGTTCATTATCATCATGGGCACTGAGATACTGCAAAGAACTTCACTTGCCTACAGTTCATACAGATCAAATCATTACATAGTGCAGCGTGGTAGAAAAAACAATGGAGACTAGAGAAAGTGTGGGGCAGATAGTCAATAAGGTGCAAGATCACAACAAGGTGGATTGTGGTCAAGAATCCAGTTTATTGTACCAGGGGACTATTTAATAATTTTATAAAAGTTGGGGTGGAGGTGGGGGAGAAGCTTTTCATGAGTCTGGTGGTACGTAGTTGTTATATCATCTAGCTGGTGGAAGAGTGCAGAAGACGGATTGCCCAGATCGGGAGAGGACTTTGATTATGCCAGCTACTTCCCTGAGCCAACATGAAGTATTGACAGAGACCCTAGACTGGAGGCTGGTTTCCGTGATCTGCTGAGCTGTGTCATCAACTCTCTGCAGTTTCTTGCAGGTACATGCAGTGCAGTTACCATACCACCATTGGACACATGCAGATAGGATGCTTTCTATGGTGCATTGAAAACAATTGGTAAGGATCGATGGGAAGATGCCAAATTTCTTTAGCCTCCTCAGGAAATAGAAACATTGGAAAACTTTCTTAGCATCAACCTGGTTGGAGCAATATAACAATCATAGTAATAATCATATTAATTATATTAATCAATTGTATAATTTCTTGAAACGTGTATAATTATTAAAGATCAAAATACTGGTATTAAAACTAAACCAGCATAGAAATGATACAGATACAAAAAGACAAGTAAATGCTAGCTGCTTATTTCTTTGCATTGACAATTGAGTTAATTTCGCTGTATGGTGTACTAATCCAGAGTGCAGGACATAGTTAATATTTTACATCATCATTAGGGCTCGGGTTCTGTTGTCAATCTATGAATTGGAAGACCTATGAATTCAAGAGCAAAAATCTTGTAAAAACAAGATATATAGGAATCCTTCCCCTGTCTTGGATCTTGAAATACTGTAATACCCTTGGGTTAATTTTTTTTTTAACAAACATTTGACTAAAATATCCTATGGATGCCAAAACCCCACCACCCAGGAAATGCCCTCTTCTCATTGTTACCTTCAGGAAGAAGTTACAGAAGCCTGAAGGCGCACACTCAGTGATTCAGGAACAGCTTCTTCCCCTCTGCCATCCAATTTCTGAATGGACATTGAACACTACCTCACTACTTTTTATTTTTGATTTTGCGCTACTTATTTAATTTAACTATTTAATATATATGCTTACTTACTGGAATTAATTTTATTTTCTATATTAAGTGTGTAGTAGAGAAAGGTGAGGCGGAACAAGTGACAAGGAGGACACGTACAGAGGGATGGTCTGACGGAACATGAAGTTAAATGTGTTGAAAGAATAAGTAAATTTAGGAAGGACAACAAAATTCTAGGAGCGTATAGCCCGATGGGAGTTCGGGGAGCTGGGTTAAGCACAAAAGGCAGCGATTCAAACAGAGAGAGAAGAAATGGGCTAAAAATTCTATATCTGAATGCATGATGTGTCAGAAATAAGGCGGATGAGCTTGAAGCTCAGGTGCGAATGGGTAACTATAATGTTGTTGGGATAACGGAGACATGGCTGCAGGGAGATCAGACCTGGGAAATAAATGTACAAGGGTATACGTGCTATCGTAAGGACAGAAATGTGGGCAGAGGGGGTGGGGTGGCCCTGTTGGTGAGGAATGAGATTCAGTCCTTTGCAAGGGGGGACATAGGATCAGGAGAAGTAGAGTCTGTGTGGATAGAACTGAGGAACAGTAAGGGCAAAAAGACCCTAATGGGTGTTGTCTACAGGCCACCAAACAGTAGCATGGATATTGGGTGCAAGTTGAATAGGAAGTTAACATTGGCATGTGGCAAAAGTAATGTCGCAGTAGTTATGGGGGATTTCAACAGGCAGGTGAACTGGGAGAATCAGGTTAGTGCTGGACCACAGGATAGGGAGTTTGTAGAGCCCCTACGAGATGCATTCTTGGAACAGCTTGTACAAGAGCCAACCAGGGACAAGACTATTCTGGATTTAGTGTTATGCAATGAACAGGATTTGATAAGCATTCTTGCAGTAAAGGAGCCATTAGGAGGTAGTGATCATAATATGATAAGTTTTTATCTGCAATTTGAGAAGGATAAGGGTAGATCGGAGGTGTCAGTGTTGCAGTTGAACAGGGGAAACTGTGGAGCCATGAGGGAGGAGCTGGCCAAAGTTGACTGGATGGATAGCCTAGCAGAAAAGAGAGTGGAACAGCAATGGCAGGTATTCTTGGGAGTAATGCACAAGGTGCAAAATCAGTTCATCCCCCAGAGAAGGAAGGATTCAAAGGGGGGAAAGGGGCCACAGTGGTTGACAAAGGAAGTCAGAGATTGCATAGCATTAAAAAAAAGGAAGTATGACAGAGCTAAGGTGAGTGGGAGGACAGATGATTGGGAAGTTTTTAAGGAACGACAGAACTTAACTAAAAAGGCATTACGGGGAGAAAAAATGATGTACGAACGCAAGCTAGCCAGGAATATAAGGGAAGATAGCAAAAGCTTTTTTAGGTATGTGAAGAAAGAAGATAGTTAAGAACAATGTGGGGCCCTTGAAGAATGAATTGGGTGAAATTGTTATGGGAAACAGAGAAATGGCAGAAGAATTTAATGAGTACTTTAAATCTGTTTTCACTCAGGAAGACACATGCAATCTCCCAGATATATGGATGGGCCAAGGACATAGGGTAACAAATCATGCTTGACTAATCTATTGGAGTTTTTCGAGGATGTAACCAGGAAGTTAGACAAGGGAGATCCAGTGGATGTAGTGTACCTCGATTTTCAGAAGGCATTGATAAGGTCCCACATAGAAGATTGGTGGGTAAAATCAGAGCTCATGGCATTGGGGGGAAGATATTGACATGGATAGGAAACTGGTTGGCAGATAGAAAGCAAAGGGTAGCGGTGAATGGGTGTTTCTCGGAATGGCAGGTGGTGACTAGTGGGGTGTCACAGGGCTCGTTATTGGGACCACAGCTGTTTACAATTTACGTCAATGATTTAGATGAAGGCATTGAGAATAACATCAGCCAATTTGCTGATGATACTAAGCTGGGTGGCAGTGTGACGTGATGAGGATGTTAGGAGAATTCAGTGTGATTTGGATAGGCTGGGTGAGTGGGCAGAAACTTGGCAGATGGTGTTTAATGTGAATAAGTGTGAGGTTATCCACTTTGGGAGTAAGAACAGGAAGGCAGATTATTATTTGAACGGTGTAGAGTTAAGTAAGGGAGAAATACAAAGAGATCTAGGAGTCCTTGTTCATCAGTCACTGAAGGTGAATGAGCAAGTGCAGCAGGCAGTGAAGAAGGCTAATGGAATGTTGGCCTTTATTACAAAGGGAATTGAGTACAAGAGCAAGGAAATCCTCTTGCATTTGCACAGAGCCCTGGAGAGACCACACCTGGAGTATTGTGTACAGTTTTGGTCTCCAGGGTTAAGAAAGGACATCCTGGCTATAGAGGAAGTGCAGTGTAGATTCACGAGGTTAATTCCTGGGATGTCTGGACTGTCTTACGCAGAGAGGTTAGAGAGACTGGGCTTGTACACGCTGGAATTAAGGAGATTGAGAGGGGATCTGATTGAAACATATAAGATTATTAAGGGATTGGACAAGATAGAGGCAGGAAATATGTTCCAGATGCTGGGAGAGTCCAGTACCAGAGGGCATGGTTTGAGAATAAGGGATAGGTCATTTAGGACAGAGTTAAGGAAAAGCTTCTTCTCCCAGACAGTTGTGGGGGTCTGGAATGCACTGCCTCGGAAGGTAGTGGAGGCCAATTCTCTGGATGCTTTCAAGAAGGAGCTAAATAGGTATCTTATGGATAGGGGAATCAAGGGATATGGGGACAAGGCAGGAACCGGGTATTGATAGTAGATGATCAGCCATGATCTCAAAATGGCGGTGCAGGCTCGAAGGGCCGAATGGTCTACTTCTGCACTTCTTGTCTATTGTCTACTGTCTATCATGTTTTGCATTGTACTGATGCTGCAAAGTTAACAATTTCACAACATATGCCGATGATATTAAACTGATCCTGATTCTGCTGCTATACAATGTCTTAAAATCTATAAAAAGCCTCCCTTTAAAAAACTGTGATTTTGATTTATCATTATGTATGATCTGCTTTAACCAGCAACTTATGCACCTCCAACGCTTTCCATATTCTTCATTGATTTTGTTGGAAGATTTCACAGAGCATCAAGTTCTCTTTGTTAAATTAAAAGAGTCAGACACAAACTAATAGATTATTGGAAGGGAGAGTAAATGTGCCTATTGGATTAGAACATTGCCTGAGTGTTTGCAAAGGTCAAAGAATGGTTAAGGAATGAAAAGGCACAAAGTAGAAGTTTAATAGCAAGATGACAGCAGGAGTTCGGCAATTTGCAACTGAACTGATCTAGCAGCTGGCAAGCTGAACTAATAAAGATGGAGCATCTACCATAAGAACTGGAAGAAAGTAACTGTATGAAATGAGTCTGAATATATTACCTGGCAGCACGGTGACCTTTTCTTTTTACATTTTGCTGAGAATGAACTATAAAACAGAAGAAAAATATTACCTTTCATATAAACAATAAAATGAGTTTAAATTTTCAGACATTTCGTTTGACCCTGGCCAGCTTCAGGAAACTAAGTGCATCAGTGATGTCCCTGTGCATTTGGTTCAGTGCTCATTTAAACTGTGCATCAATGTAAAAATGTCAATTGTACTGAGAGGAGGAAAGGTACCCAGCTGGTTTGCTAAGTCTCTGCATGTAATATTGCCTTGGAATAGATGTCAATCACCACCTCAGAATACTATTATAGGCAGTGATATTTCCATTCCCTGCATTTCCCTTGCTGATTATAGGCTAGTTTCCACCAGCTATCCTTCTTCCAAGCAGATGGCATGTTCTGAAACCATATGCATAGGGAAAGTTAGACCACTCAAAATTCTTCTATACAGAGGTAGGAGATCAAAGGAAAAGAGACAACTGCCAAGCAGGTGCGATTGTAGCAATCCAAGGAGTTATAATGAAACCAGTTTGTGTTGTGAGCATGAGAGATAATATACCTTTGATGTTCATTTTTATCAAAGTGCACCCAAGTGACTGGTTGATTTCAGTGATGAAGAACACTGGTACATGGAGAAGTCTGGGACTTAATCCAATATAAATGGAATATTTAACTACATTTAGTATAATCCGCATTCATCTGGAACTAGCCTCAAATGAATGTCAGTTCTACTGAGAGGAGTACTGGTACAGTTGGTTGCAAAGATTGCATTGGAATAGGTCAATCACCACCTCAGAACACTATAGTGGACAGTGCTATTTCAATACTTCTGTTTACTTTTGCTGACTAAAGGCCATCTTCTGCCAAACTCATGATTGTGATTATGGTCGGATAAGTTACCTATCATTGATAGAAACAAATATTGAACTCTTGGACACCGACAGTTCAGTTTTTAAACTGTATGCCTTCTCAGCTGCTGAAACAAAAGCTACTGCCTCATGAATATGTTGTGGATGCCCTTTAGACAATTATCACTCTACCATTCTTTGAGTGGTGTCACAAAAGGATTTAGCCACCTAGCGATACTCACATTGCCTCTCCTGACTTATGACTCATTCCCATATCCAGACTTATGATATCAGTGAAACAGAGCAAAGTTTGTTTCACAATTACTTCTGTGTGCAATATCATAAAATATCTATTTGTTTAAATAACAAAGTTCCTTCAAGTGAAAATAATTTTTTATTATTGATTCAGTTTGATTTGAAATTTTATTAAATATTCACAATATCCTCATGTATTTTCCCATTTTATCATTATTCTTTATTTGACATTATCTTCATTTTGAGATATAGAACACAGAACAGTACAGCTCATATCTGGCCTGTTGGCCCACAATGTTGTGCTGACCTTTTAATCTCATCAACGGTCAATCTAACCCTTCCTTCCTACATAGCCCATAACCCTCCATTTTCTGTGTGCCCATAATGTGTCACCCTCTAACACCAACCCCAACAGTGGATTTGGGGCACTTATCAGTCTCTCTGTAAAATTACTATGGTGCCTATAAAAAGTATTCACCCCTTTGGAAGTTTTCATGTTTTATTGTTTTACAGAATTGAACCACTGTGGATTTAATTTGGCTTTTTTGACACTGATCAACAGAAAAAAAGACTGTCATATCAAAGTAAAATCTGATCTCTACAAAGTGATCTAAATTAATTACAAATATAAAACACAAAATAATAGATTTTTTTAAAATTTATACATTTACAGGATGTGGGCATTCCCAGCTAAGCCAGTATTTATTGCCCATCACTATTTGCCCTTGGAAAGGTGGTGATGAGCTGTCTTCTTGAACCACTGCAGTCCCTGAAGTGTAGGTACACCCACAGTGCTGTTAGGGAGGGAATTCCATGATTTTGTCCCAGCGACAATGAAGGAACGGTGATATGTTTCCAAGTCAGGACGGTGAGTGACTTGGAGGGGAATTTCAATGTTCAAAGCGGTGGTGTCCCAGGTATCTGAAGTTCTCATCCTTCTAGATGGTAGTGGTCATGGGTCTGGAAGGTGCTGCCTTAGGAACTTTGGTGTGTTGTTACAGTGCATCTTGTATATAGTACACACTGCTGCAACTGTTCATCGATGGTGGAGGGATTGGCTGCTTGTGGAAGGGGTACCAATCACGTGGGCTGCCTTGCACTGGATGGTGTCAAGCTTCTTGAGTGTTGATGGAGCTGCACTCATCCAGATGAGTGGTGAGTATTCCAATACACTCCTGACCCAAGCCTTGTAGATTGCGAACAGGCTTTGGGGAGTCAGGAGATCTGCTCTGGTAGCCACAGTGTTTATATGGCTAGACAAGTTCAGCTTCCTGCCAATGGTAACCCCCAGAATGTTGATAGTAGTGGATTCAGTGATGGTAATGCCACTGAATGTCAAATGACAATGGTTGGAGCCTCTCTTGTCATTATGATGGTTATTGCCTGGCACGTGCATGGCTCGAATGTTACTTGCCACTTGTCATCCTAAGCCTGGATATTGTCCAGGTCCTGCTGCACTTGGGCATGAACTGCTTCACTATCTTTTTCTTCAACTGTCCATCGATTTTCGATGATGACTGAGGCCTGGGCAAGGTTGTATGGAAGACCTACAGTTGCTCATGCTGCAAGTCTCCCCTCTCCATGCCACCAATGTTATCCAAGAGAAGGGTATTAGGACCCATACAACTTGACACCGGTGTCTTCGCAGAGCAATGTGTGGTTAGGTGCCTTGCTCAAGGACACAACATGCTGCCTCAGCTAAGGCTTGAACTAGCGACATTCAGATCACTAGACCAATGCCTTATCCGCTTGGCCACGCGCTTCACTATCTGAGAAGTCACAAGTGGTGCAGAACATTGTGCAGTCATCTGCGAACATCCCCACATCTGACTTATGACAGAAGGAAGGTCATTGATGAAACAGCTGAGGATGGTTAGTCCTAGGACACTAGTCCTAGGAAATCCTCCAGTGATGTCCTGAGGATGAGGTAATTGTCCTCCAACCAGCACAACCATCTTCCTTTGTGTCAGGCATGATTCCAACCAGTGGAGGGTTTCCCTATTAATTCCCATTGTCTCTATCTTAGCTAGGGCACTTTGATGCCATACTCAGTCAAATGCTACTTTGATGTCTGATGTCAAGGGCTATCACTCTCAATTCACCTCTGGTATTTAGCTCTTTGGTCCATGTTTGGGTTAAAGAGGAAATGAGGTCAGGAGCTGAGTGGCTTTGATGGAACCCAAATCTGATGAAACCTGTAAGTATTCACTGCCTTCATCAGTATTTAGTAGCTGCAGCAATTACAGCCTTGAGTCTGTGTGGATAGGTCTCTATCAGCTTTGCATATCTGAACCCTGCAATTTTTCCCCATTCTTCTTTACAAAAGTGCTCAGGCTCTGTCAAATTGCATTGGGATCATGAGTGAACAGCCCTATTCAAGTCCTGTCATAAATTCTCAATTGGACTGAAGCCTGGACTCTGACTTGGCCATTCCAGAACATTAACTTTGTTGTTTTTAAGCCAATCCTGTGAAGTTTTGGCTTTTTGCTTAGCGTCATTGTCTTGCTGGAAAACAGATCTTCTCTCACGTTGCCATTCTCCTGCAGACTACATCAGGTTTTCCTCCAGGATTTCCCTGTATTTTGCTGCATTCAGTTTACTCTCTCCTTTCACAAGCCTTCCAGGGCCTGTTGCAGTGAAGCATCCCCACAGCATGATACAGCCAAAGGGAAGGGATGGTATGATTTTGCTTAACATAGCATTTAGTCTGATGGCCAAAGGCTCAATTTTGGTTTCATCAAACCATAGAATCTTCTTGCAGCTGACTTCCAAGTCTCCCACATGCCTTCCGGAAAACTCTAGCTGAGATTTCATGTGAGTTTTTTTTTCAACAGTGGCTTTCTCTTTGCCACTCTCCCACAAAGCTGTGACTGGTGAAGCCCCCAGGCAACAGTAGTTGTATGTGCAGTCTCTCCCAGCTCAGCCACTGAAACTTGTAACTCCTCCAGAGATGTCGTAGGTTTTTTGGTGGCCATCCTCACTAGTCCCCTTCTCATACGGTTGCACTGTTTTTGAGGATGGCCTGCTCTAGGCAGCTTTATAGCTGTGCCATATTCTTTCCATTTCTTGATGACTGACTTAACTGTACTCCAAAGGATATTCAATAACTTGGAAATTTTCTTGTATTCATCTCATGGCTTGTGTTTTTCAATAACCTTTTTGGGGAGTTACTTTGATTGTTCTTTTGTCTTCACAGTTTAGTTTTTGCCAGGATACTGACTCGCCAGCAGTTGGACCTTCCAGATACAGGTGTATCTTTACTACAATCAATTGCAACACCTTGTCTGCACACAGGTCTCCAAAAACAAATCTCCATTGAACTAATTATGTGACTTCTAAAACAGTTTGGCTGTACCAGTGATGA
Source organism: Hypanus sabinus (assembly GCF_030144855.1). NCBI lineage: Eukaryota > Metazoa > Chordata > Chondrichthyes > Myliobatiformes > Dasyatidae > Hypanus > Hypanus sabinus. Next base: position 58,360,913 of record NC_082722.1, on the reverse strand, counting down.
TTTTATTTGTCATATTAAAAGGGGGTGAATACTTATTTATTTTGTTTTATATTTGTAATTAATTTAGATCACTTTGTAGAGGTCTGTTTTCACTTTGACGCAAAGGAGACTTTTTATGTTGATCAGTGTCAGAAAAGTCAAATTACATCCATTGTGATTCAATACCGTAAAATAATAAAACATAAAAACTTGCGGCGGGGGTGATACTTTTTATTGGCCCTGTACCTCTGACATCTCCCCTAAACTCTCCTCCACCTACCATAAAAAGATGGCCTCTGGTATTAGCCAATGCTGCCCTGGGAAAAAGGTGTTGACTGTCCAATCTGTATATTTCTATAACTCTTATAATTTTATACACGTAATCTGTCCCTTTTATAACCTTATCCTAAATTTTCAAATATTCCAATTCTTTTGAAAACTTTAAACAGTCTTCTCCATTATTTCACAAACACAGGAAAATCTGCAGATGCTGGAAGTCCAAAAGTCCTGATGAAGGGTCTCGGCCCAAAACATCGAGTATTTACTCTTTTCCATAGATGTAGCCTGACCTGCTGAGTTCCTCCAGCATTTTGTTTGTGTTACTTCTCCATTGTTCACCAATTTTCTGAGTTCCATTGCAATCAAAAGATGGAACAAAGATTCTTGTACATCTTTAAGTGGTGAATTTGAACTCGGTCTTAAAGTGGTAAATTCGTAATTCCAAGTGATTTATACAGTCAGTAAGGAGTGACTTCCCTGAGAACTGATTTCTTCGAAGACGTGACGTACTGCTGATCTCAGCCGAGAGATGCCTTGCCCAAAGGATTCATGACAAAGGAAATAAAACGGCTTGAAGGAACTGACCATTTTTCTGGAGGGTGAACACTGCGCAAACCTTCCTGATCTTGCAGGGGTTATCTCAGATGCAAGCCACTATTCCTGAATGAAGATTCAATAAGGTTGTTCCTTTATAAAACTGCCGAATGACAACAACTTTACTCAAACAGTACTAGACTGTAAAGGTAAAACAATGGTGCAACAATCAAAAACTGACAGTGGTTGGCGAAACTGCCGGCACAACGATTTTGCACTTGACAATAGAAAGTAAAAACTCCACTTTAAAATGAAACTGCGTCACGAGACGAATACACAGCAAAACAAACTAACGAATGAACTAATGAACTAACCGCATGACAATGGGGGTTTCCCCTTATATACCTATTGGAATGTGCCATCATGTGACCTCACACCAGCGGGAAAATTATATCACCCCACCATCATCACCATTCGGGAGGCAGAGACAGAGATAGATAAGAGTTATCGGGAGGTAGTCACACCAAAAAGATAGGAGGTAGGCAAATGGGTGACAATCAAGAGAGGCAGGGGGAGCAGACAGAGAGCGCAGAGCACCCCTGTGGCCGTTCCCATCAACAATAAGTATACCGTTTTGGATACCATTGGTGGGGATGACCTACCAGGAACAAGTTGCAGTGGTCCTGTCTCTGGCACTGAGGTTGGACCCTCGACTAGGAAGGGGAGGAGGGAAGAGAAGAGAGCAGTAGTGATAGGGGATTCTATAGTCAGGGGGACAGATAGGAGATTTTGTGGGGAAGATCAGGAGTCTCGGATGGTATGTTGCCTCCCTGGTGCCGGGTTCCAAGACATCTCAGATCGGGTGCAGGTTATTCTCGAGAGGGAGGGCAAGAACCCAGATGTTGTGGTCCATGTAGGGACCAACAATGTGGGTAGGATGAGTGAGGGGGTCCTGCGTAGTGAGTTCAGGGAGTTAGGTGCAAAGCTGAAGGGCAGGACCTCCAAGGTTACAATCTCAGGATTGCTACCTGTGCCACGTGCGAGTGAGGCAAGGAACAGAAGGATTGTACAGATTAATACGTGGCTGAGAGGATGGTGCTGGAGGGAGGGCTTCAGGTTTTTAGATAATTGGGCTTTGTTCCAGGTGTTATGATCCCAGCCCCCTCCTTTGTGAGAATCGCAAGAGCCCTAGTGAAGGGGGCGGTCAATGACCCAAGAGAAGAGAAAGATACGTGCGGTGTCCCTCGTTTCACAGCGAGGCAAAAGCTGGCGACTGTGGTCATTGTCTCTTGGAGACACCTTTGTGAATTGAGAACTGTACTACGTGTATACCCTCAGGGCAACGTGGGTGGAGTGACGGAGAGAGATTGCATCATCCCAACCTGATTGACATTTGAGACCCCGTGAGCAAGGATAAAAAGGTGGACTGAAGGGGGCAGGCCCTCAGCGACGCACCAGAAGGACACCATCGCTCATCGCTCCCGTGCTAGCGGGAAGTCATTCAAAGCCACGTGTGTTCCGTTCTCCTTTGCCTGGGGAGCGGGTGGCTGATAACACCGAAAAGGACTTCGAACCCACGTTCCCGATTCAACAGTTTGCGGCAAAAAGGAAGGGCAAGTTTCTTTTCTCACCACCAATCTCTTTCTCTCTCCGACACGTGAAACTCAGCGCCCCCCCCCCCCCCCACAAAGGCAGAAAGCCTGCATGAACTCGAGAGACTTTTATATTTCCATCGGACAAATTATTACCCCTAGACAACGATAGAGCTTATTTCTTATTGATTATTACTATACCTACTCTTTAGATTGAGTATTGATGACGTATACTATCTGAATGTTTGCATTCACCTTATTTTTGTGACCCTTTATAAATAAAAACTTTTGAAAATAGTGCCATCAGACTTCAATGGACCTCTCTATCTTTGCTGGTAAGTGATCCAGTTACGGGATACGTAACAACTTGTTTCTCGTCTCGGGATTTGACACCAAATTGGGAGGCCAGTGAATCGGGCTTGTAAGTCCAAACTTGAATCTGGTTACACAGGTAGCCAGACGGGAAACCAGCAAAGATGGACGTGGGTGAATTTATGAAAAACCCGCTAGAGGCGGCCATCAAATCAGACTTGTTAAATTTGGTGAAGGGGTTGAACCTCGCAGAAGTGAGGTCGTCCATGAAAAAGCGGGAGGTGCGAAGGGCCATAACTCAGTATTACATTGGGAAGAATGTGTTTGAAGCTGAGGTATTGAAAGATATCCCTGAAAAGGTACCAACAAGTGGGACGGCTCAGTTAGAGGTGGAGAAATTAAGGTTTGAACATGAAATTAAGGTAAAAGAGCTGGAAGCAGCTGAGAGAGAGAAAGAAAGGGCTGACAAAGAAAGGGAGCAGGCATTCCACCTAAAGGAGCTAGAGGTGAAACGGGACCATGAGCTCCAACTAAAGGGGTTAGAGGTGAAAAAAGGAGCAGGACCAAGTTGAGAGGCAAAGACAGCATGAAATTCAGCTAAAAGAGCTAGAAGTGGCCGAGAAAGAGAAGGAACGGGCCAAGAGAGAGCAGGACTGAGCGGAAAAGCAAAGAGAGTATGAGGAGAAAGAGAAACAGAGGAAACATGACTTGGAGATGGAGAAGATAAGGAACGAGCGAAGAGAAAGGTCCTAGAGGTAAGAAATAAAGAGGAGAAACAGATAAAGCTGTTAAAAGGTCCAGAGTTGGACATGGATGATCTGTCTGGTTTGGCAGAATTGGTTGAAGAAGTTGAGAGTTCTAAAGGTGCTCCCGAGAATGCAATGAGGACAGCCCTAGATGAAAAGGGTGCCCTTGCCTTGAAGAAGTCTGCTGGGTTGGCAGATGAGGTTGTTTCAGCCCGTGGGGTTGAGTTTACTCCGGAAGGGAGTTGCCCAGAGAGTAACTGGGAGAATCAGGGGAATTTAGAATTTGGACCGGGTACGGGTATTGAAAGCCTGGAAGAGCCGAGTGTCCCGTTTGAGTGTGTCCAAGCTGGAGGTACCCTTGGTACTGAACCCGGCAACATAGCTCAGGAAAAGTCTGAGGTATTTGATTCAGTTGAAGGAGACGGCCGTCCTCGTGAATCGGATGGACCTAGTTCGGGGAAGTGGGGGTTAACCTTGGTAATCGTGGGAAGTGTGAGTTCCCTGTTGGATGTGCTGGAGGGGGTGTTCAGAGTTGATGGGAAGTTTACAAATGGGGAGATGACTGTTGTTGTGGAGGGAAATGGGAAATCTGTAGTTCCCAAGTCGAATGAAGAAAATTTAAAGTTTAGATTGGTGTCAGAAGAAGCAACCAGGCTACAGAACCGATGGCTTGGTAACACGGTGCCTGCGCATCGATTACAAGTTGATTTGGAATGTAAAGGTGCCCCACACGCTGTTGTTATTCAAGAGAGCGCTGTGAAGAAACCAAATTTTAATTGTGGCCTGAGGGTAAGGTTCGAACTGAAACCCATCCGCCTGTCTGGTCTTGACAAAAGGGTTAGCTACCTGTGTAACATTAAAGAATTGGGTGGAAATTCACACGATGATTTAAGTTTGGGACACGGTGTTGAGAGAATAACCCTTATGGAACGGAAAGGCGGGAGAGTACCTCGCCAAATTACCCAGGTCCCCCACGTAGGAACTCACCGGAAAAGAGGTGACGGTTAATGGGGCGCCATTTTTAAATAGAAAAACCGGCTGTACGGGATTTTGACTAAGCATGTGAATAACAGAGACAACCCCCTTGGAACCCTGCCTGTTGAAATCTGATGCTACCAGCCTTTAGTCAGGGACAAGATGTTATAATATTAATGGGAGTGCCACTGTAATCGTTAACTGTTTAGGCGCTGACTTGAATGTATGACTGTATGGCTCTGTAGTTAAAAGAAAAGTTTTTGTGTTGTGTTAGATTCCAAAAAAAAATCCTGTAAGACTCTGTACCACTCCGTTTTTAACCGATGGTAAAAAACGTTTTTAAGAGGGGAGGTGTTATGATCCCAGCCCCCTCCTTTGTGAGAATCGCAAGATCCCTAGTGAAGGGGGCGGTCAATGACCCAAGAGAAGAGAAAGATACGTGCGGTGTCCCTCGTTTCACAGCGAGGCAAAAGCTGGCGACTGTGGTCATTGTCTCTTGGAGACACCTTTGTGAATTGAGAACTGTACTACGTGTATACCCTCAGGGCAACGTGGGTGGAGTGACGGAGAGAGATTGCATCATCCCAACCTGATTGACATTTGAGACCCCGTGAGCAAGGATAAAAAGGTGGACTGAAGGGGGCAGGCCCTCAGCGACGCACCAGAAGGACACCATCGCTCATCGCTCCCGTGCTAGCGGGAAGCCATTCAAAGCCACGTGTATTCCGTTCTCCTTTGTCTGGGGAGCGGGTGGCTGATAACACCGAAAAGGACTTCGAACTGACAACGGGGAACCCACGTTCCCGATTCAACAATTTGCGGCAAAAAGGAAGGGCAAGTTTCTTTTCTCACCACCTATCTCTTTCTCTCTCCGACACGTGAAACTCAGCGCACCCCCCCCCCCCACAAAGGCAGAAAGCCTGCATGAACTCGAGAGACTTTTATATTTCCATCGGACAAATTTTTACCCCTAGACAACGATAGAACTTTAGATTTAGTATTGACGATGTATACTATCTGAATGTTTGCATTAACCTTATTTTTGTGCCCCTTTATAAATAAAAACTTTTGAAAATAGTGCCATCAGACTTCAACGGACCTCTCTATCTTTGCTGGTAAGTGATCCAGTTACAGGATACGTAACACAGGGAAGGTGGGATCTGTTCCGACGGGATGGTTTATACCTGAACTGGAGTGGTACTAACATTCTTGCAGGAAAGTTTGCTAGTGCTTCTCGGTGGGGTTTAATCTAAATTTGCAGGAGGCAGGGATCCTGAATGTGAGAGAGGATAGCGAGATGAAGAATAAAGGTCAGGTGGGGACTACACGGTTCCAGAATATTAAGTGTGTAGTAGAGAAAGGTGAGGCGGAACAAGTGATAAGGAGGACACATGTACAGAGGGATCGTCTGACGGAACATGGAGTTAAATGTGCAGAAAGAATAAGTAAATTTAGGAAGGACAACAAAATTCAAGGGGCGTATAGCCCGATGGGAGTTTGGGGAGCTGGGTTAAGCACAATAGGCAGTGATTCAAACAGAGAGAGGAGAAATGGGCTAAAAATTCTATATCTGAATGCATGATGTGTCAGAAATCAGGTGGATAAGCTTGACGCTCAGGTGCGAATGGGTAACTATGATGTTGTTGGGATAACAGAGACATGGCTGCAGGGAGATCAGACCTGGGAAATGAATGTACAAGGGTATATGTGCTATCGTAGGGACAGAAATGTGGGCAGAGGAGGTGGGGTGGCCCTGTTGGTGAGAAATGAGATTCAGTCCTTTGCAAGGGGGGACATAGGATCAGGAGAAGTAGAGTAGGGGCAAAAAGACCCTAATGGGTGTTGTCTACAGGCCACCAAACAGTAGCATGGATATTGGGTGCAAGTTGAATAGGGAGTTAACATTGGCATGTGGCAAAGGTAATGTCGCAGTCGTAATGGGGGATTTCAACATGCAGGTGAACTGGGAGAATCAGGTTGGTGCTGGACCCCAGGATAGGGAGTTTGTAGAGTGCCTATGGGATGCATTCTTGGAACAGCTTGTACGAGAGCCGACCAGGGACGAGGTTATTCTGGATTTAGTGTTGTGTAATGAACAGGATTTGATAAGCGATCTTGAAGTAAAGGAGCCATTTGGAGGTAGTAAATATAATATGATAAGTTTTTATCTGCAATTTGAGAAGGATAAGGGTAGATCGGAGGTGTCAGTGTTGCAGTTGAACAAAGGAGACTATGGATCCATGAGGGAGGAGCTGGCCAAAGTTAAATGGATGGATATCCTAGCAGAAAAGACAGTGGAACTGCAATGGCAGGTATTCTTGGGAATAATGCACAAGGTGCAAAATCAGTTGAGAAGGAAGGAATCAAAGGGGGGAAAGGGGCCACAGTGGTTGGCAAAGGAAGTCAGAGATTGCATTGCATTAAAAAAAAGGAAGTATGACAGAGCTAAGGTGAGAGGGAGGACAGATGATTGGGAAGTTTTTAAGGAACAACAGAACTTAACTAAAAAGGCAATTCAGGGAGAAAAAATGAGGTATGAACGCAAGCTAGCCAGGAATATAAAGGAGGATAGCAAAATCTTTTTTAGGTATGTGAAGAGAAAGAAGATAGTTAAGAACAATGTTGGGCCCTTGAAGAATGAATTGGGTGAAATTGTTATGGGAAACAGAGAAATGGCAGAAGAATTTAATAAGTACTTTAGATCTGTCTTCACTAGGGAAGACACAAGCAATCTCCCAGATGTATGGATGGGCCAAGGACATAGAGTAACAGAGGAAATGAAACAGATTGACATTAGGAAGGAAACGGTGATGAGTAGACTGATGGGACTGAAGGCTGACAAATCCCCAGGTCCAGATGGTCTGCATCCTAGGATACTAAAGGAGGTGGCTCTGGAAATTGCGGATGCATTGGTAATCATTTTCCAATGTTCCTTAGATTCAGGATCAGTTCCTGAGGATTGGAGAATGGCTAATGTTATCCCACTTTTTAAGAAAGGAGGGAGGGAGAAAACAGAGAACTATCATCCTGTCAGCCTAACATCAGTAGTGGGGAAGATGCTAGAGTCCATTATTAAAGATGAAATGGTGGCATATCTAGATAGCAGTGATAGGATTGGGCCGAGCCAGCATGGATTTACCAAGGGCAAATCATGCTTGACTAATCTATTGGAGTTTTTCGAGGATGTAACCAGGAAGTTAGACAAGGGAGATCTAGTGGATGTGGTGTACCTCGATTTTCAGAAGGCATTTGATAAGGTCCCACATAGAAGATTGGTGGGTAAAATCAGAGCTCATGGCATTGGGGGGAAGATATTGACATGGATAGAAAACTGGTTGGCAGATAGAAAGCAAAGGTTAACTGTGAATGGGTGTTTCTCAGAATGGCAGGTAGTGAGTAGTGGGGTGCCACAGGGCTCGGTATTGGGACCACAGCTGTTTACGATTTACATCAAGATTTAGATGAAGGCATTGAGAATAACATCAGCAAGTTTGCTGATCATACTAAGCTGGGTGGCAGAGTGACATGTGATGAGGATGTTAGGAGAATTCAGGGTGACTTGGATAGGCTGAGTGAGTGGGCAGATACTTGGCAGATGACGTTTAATGTGAATAAGTGTGAGGTTATCCACTTTGGGAGTAAGAACAGGAAGGCAGATTATTATCTGAATGGTGTAGAGTTATATAAGAGAAAAATACAAAGGGATCTAGGAGTCCTTGTTCATCAGTCACTGAAGGTGAATGAGCAAGTGCAGCAGGCAGTGAAGAAGGCTAATGGAATGTTAGCCTTCATTACAAAGGGAATTGAGTACAAGAGCAAGGAAATCCTTTTGCATTTGTACAGGGCCCTGGAGAGACAATGCCTGGAGTATTGCGTACAGTTTTGGTCTCCAGGGTTAAGAAAGGACATCCTGGCTATAGAGGAAGTGCAGCGTAGATTCATGAGGTTAATTTCTGGGATGTCCGGACTGTCTAACGAGGAGAGGTTAGACAGACTGGGCTTGTACACGCTGGAATTAAGGAGATTGAGAGGGGATCTGATTGAAACATATAAGATTATTAAGGGATTGGACAAGATAGAGGCAGGAAATATGTTCCAGATGCTGGGAGAGTCCAGTACCAGAGGGCATGGTTTGAGAATAAGGGGTAGATCATTTAGGACAGAGTTAAGGAAAAACTTCTTCTCCCAGAGAGTTGTGGGGTCTGGAATGCACTGCCTCGGAAGGCAATGCAGGCCAATTCTCTGGATGCTTTCAAGAAGGAGCTAGAAGGATCTTATGGATAGGGGAATCAAGGGATATGGGGACAAGGCAGGAACCGGGTATTGATAGTAGATGATCAGCCATGATCTCAGAATGGCCGAAGGGCTCGAAGGGCCGAATGGTTTACTTCTGCACCTATTGTCTATTGTCTATCACAAGACAATTACATCATTCTCACAAGATACTCAATTACATCATGGTCATAAGACAGTCACAAGATACCCTTGGGGTATGTAACAATATATATAAAGAAAATCTGTTCCACATGCCATTTTTCATTTTTAGATGACATTGTTACCTTGGAAACACAAGAGACTGCAGGTTTTCGACCCAAGAGATCAGCAATCACACGGATGCTGGTCAACCTGCCGAGTTCCTTCAGCAGATTTTTTTTGTTGCTATCGTTACTGTAATTATCATAATTCAATTACTTTCTGGGAATGTAATATGGTTGTCATTCTTTCAGACTTAAAGTGTCTTTCATGAAATTGAATGAGTGAAAGGTGGGACCTTTTAGAAACCAAAGACAATTCAAAGCACTTTAGAACTAAAGAAACATTTTATGCAATATAGAACATAGAAAATTACAGCACAGGACAGGCCTACAATGTTGTGCCAACCTTATAACCTATTCTAAGATCAATCTAAGTCTTTCCTCCAACATAGCCCTCCATTTTTCTATTACCTATGTGGCTATCTAAGAGTTTCGTAAGTGTCCCTAGTGTACCCACCACAGCTGACAGGCTGTTCCAAGCACCCACCATTCCCTGTGTATAAGTCTTACTTCTGGCATCCACCTATAATTTCTGCCAATCTCATAAAATTATGTCCCCTTGTATTAGCCATTTCTGCCCTGGGATAAAATTTCTGTCTATCCACTGAATATATGCTTCTTATTGTCTTGTACAAGCTACCTCTCATCTTCCTCATGCCTCTTCTCTTCCTCCTTTGCTCCAAAATGACATGCTCTCTAATCCAGGTGGCATCGTGGTAAACCTCTTTTGCATTCTTTTTAAACCTTCCACTACAATGAGGTGGCCAGAGCTAAAGATAATATTCCAAGTATGGTTTAACCAAAGTTTTTTAGAGCTGCAACATTACGTTGCAGAGTTTGAACCTAATCCCCTAATTAATGAAGGCCTTCTTAACAATCTGATGATCATTATGATGGTAATAAGGGAAATATTTTGCACAGAACAAGCTTCCACAAATAATAATATCTGAATAACCAGATAATTAGTTTTCAAGTGATGTTATTTGAGCTATTAATATATGCCAGGACACAATGAATAATTTCCATGCTTTTCACTGAAAAAATAGAAATGGGATCTTTAATTTCTTCCTGAAAGAGCAGGTGAGACATTTACTAATGTCAACACTCATGCCACAACAAAAATGTCTGAGCATTCCATTGGTGTGAGAGCCTATAATTTTCTTCTCCTGTCTCCAGAGCAGGATTTGAACTGATTCAGTTGTAAGGATGTCACTAGTTGAGCCTTCACTGGCTGATATTAATTGAATTTTGAGGATGAAGTGAAAACATTATGTAAATATTTGGAATGGATGCCTTCTTTAAGATGGCTTGATATATCAAAGTGATAATTAAATGATAAATTGGAAATTTATCAATAAGTATATATATTGAATGACAGATAAAGGCTGATTAAGTTTGAATTCTCAACCTAATAAAGGAAAAAGAACTAAGATGCAACAAAGCCAGCAGGCCATGTGATATGTGATAAATAATATGTGATAATCCTGAGAAGATAAATTTGACCTTATTGCCTCTACATTTAGAACAAATCAGCACTTTGTTACAGAGAGCTTCATACAATAGTCCAGTCAAATGCTTAAGGCCAGGTAAAATTTGAGTGGGGCTAAATGTCGAACTTGGTTTCTTTTGTTAACTTGGCTTTTCAGTACAACATTTCAGTTAGGAAACTTCTCTTCCTCACACCTTTGTTCTCATTACATCTTAACACAAGAAGTTTTATACAAATATTAGACAGGTGCAGGAATTTTGGATAGGAACTTCAGAGACAGAAAGGCGTAGTTATCTTTGTGTTGTACCTTACGGTTTTTGACGGTATTGACTGAAAAGGGAATATTTGCTGACAGTAAAACCAGAAATGTAAGGAACATTCTGTAGATTAGATAGTATCTGCAGAAAGAAAAGGAGCAGTTAACATTTGAGATCCTGGATCATTCATTAACTCTAAGTATTTCTCTTTCCACAATTGCTGCCTGACTTGCAGAGTGTTTTCTGCATTTTCTGTTCTTATTTCAGATTTCCGCCAATAGCAATGTTTTTGATTTTTCTGTTAGCCAAGAAATTGGGTTTGTGTTTGGAAAGTTTCATGGGATATTTTACATGTATGGTCCAACTCCGAGTCCAGAGTTCAGTATTTCATCATGAAAAAATCAGTGAGAATTTGGCATTCTTTTGTGCCATACTGAAGTACTGAAGATTTTAGGTGTAAATTCCAATTTGGGATTTCACCAGTGGAGTTTAAACTTAAAATCTTCTGGATGAGAATATGAATGCTTGAATATAGGGAAAGCTGTCACATTTTAGTCTTATCCTGTGCAACTTAAGCATTGACAAGCTCAGTCCCTTCCTCACATACATCTTTTCCTTAATTTGTCAAATTGTGCCATGATCCAAAAAAAAGCAGTTTTTTTTAATACTTTGTCAACCTTGCAATTTATTATCAAAAATATAGCCTATACTTTGAGATTTATTTATACTTATTTCCAGGATGTTGGCAGGGATTTCCAAAAATTAGTAAATTATATGCTTTTGTTTACAAATGACTTTTGGGTGTACTGATGCCTGACTTAGCTTAATGTAGCTAATAGCGTTGCTAATACTAATTATTTTCACTAATTGCTGAGTTGCTTCACCAAAGTTAATATAAAAAAGCAATAATTTACTAATCTTAAATCTTTTGAGTAATTTCAGTCTTCAGTTTTCAACAAATTGCTTACAAAAACTTAACAGTGCTCAAGGCAAATTGAACGCTTGGAACAATACACATTGTAGTTGAAGGTGTTTATACCTTTTTACTGCCAAGCTATTCAGGATCATTAAAAATGTTTCTGACCATCACAAATTTCAAACTAGCATCAATTAGTTCTCCTTAAATGGATGCATGTTCTCTTTTAATGAGATTCTTGGAAGATTTGAGACATTTAGAAATAGTTTTGTCAGCATTTTGTAAAGTGAATCATGAAGATTCCATTGGTCTTATACTTGAGAACTCTGTACAGTACAAGATAAGAATTTTAGACTGTATTGAATATGGAACTGGATTAATGCTAATGCATAATATTGAGTTTTTAGGCAGCCTTCCATTTTCAATGCTGACCTTGACTTCAAAGTTCAATGTTCAAAGTAAATTTATTATCAAAGTACATATACATCACCATATACAACCCTGAGATTCATTTTCTTGTGAGCATGCTCAATAAATCATAATAGAATTATAACCATAAGAGAACTAATGAAAGACCATGCCAACTTGTACATTCACTTATATAGTGCCCATTAGGTTGTTGGTGTTTACAGCAGCAATGTATGTCTTCCATTTCTGGTGATATTCAGGGCTTCCATCATCATGTCAACAGCTTCATCTCAGTTTCCACTACTGACAGTCATTCAAGTCCCAGCTGGAGACTCAGGAATACCGTCGTACTCAGATGTAGAAGGATTCATCACTGCAGTCAGGTTCATTAGCCCTGCATTGAATCCCTGAACCTGGAGAACTGGTGGACTACACTTAGTCTTGCCTCTTTTTGGCCTGGGTGACCCAACCAAGACTCCAATCAACATAGCTCTCTGGGTCATGGCAGCATGCAGACCTCCAAGCTCTATCACAAGGTTATAGTCCTGGGCATTCAACCAGTAATCAAAAGACAACATACTGTGCAAATGCAAAAATAAAGAAATAATAATAATATTGCTGAACAAGCCATAAATATTAAGAACATGAGATGAAGAGTCCTTGAAAGTGAGTCCATAAGTTATGGGAACTTTTTAATGATGGGACAAGTGAAGCTGAGGGAATTTATCACCTTTGGTTCAAGAGTCTGATGGTTGAGTGGCAGTAACTGTTACTGAGACTAATGGTGTCAGTCCTGAGACTCCTGTACCTTCTTCCTGATGGCGGCAGTGGGAAGAGTGCATGCCCTGGGTGGTGAGGGTCCCTGATGATGGATGATGCTATCCTGTGACAAAGCTTCATGTAGATGTGCACAATGGAGGATAGAGCTATACCCATGATGGACTGAGCTGAATTCACTGTCTTTTGTATGATTTTCAATTCAAGGGCGTTGGTGATTCTGTATCAGGCTGTGATACAGCCAATCAACATCTATAGAAGTTTTTCATAGGTTTATGACCATAAGATATAGGAGTAGAATTAAACAATGTGGCCCATCAAGTCTGCTTCGCCATTTCATCATAACTGATCCATTTTCCCTTTCATCCCCTTTCTCCTGCCTTCTGCTCGTATCCCTTCATGCCCTGACCAATCAAGAATCTACTAACCTCTGTCTTAAATATATTTAATGATTCGGCCTCCACAGCCATCTGTGGCAAATAATTCTCTCTGGCTGAAGAAATTCCTCCTCATCTTCTTTCTAAAATGATTCTCTTCTATTCTGAGGCTGTGTTCTCTGGTCCTCGACTCTATCAGCATTGGAATTATCCCCTCAACATTCACTCTATCAAGGCCTTTCATCATTTGATAGGTTTCAATGAGGCCACCCTCATTCTTCTGAATTCTAGCGAATACAGGCCAAAAGTCATCAATCACTCTTCATACGACAAGCCATTCAATCCTGGAAGCTTTTTCGTGATCCTCCTGAAGGCAATAAACAGTTCCTTAGTCTTGCTGATATTGAGTAAGAGGATGCTGTTATGACAACACTGAGCCAGATTTTCAATCTCCCTCTTTTATGCTGATTCATCACCGCCTTTGACATAGTGGATATTTCATTCATGATATCATGTGTAAAAACATAGTGACCAATGGTAGTGTAATCAAAATTTGGAAAATTCATGAATTTTAAAGTGTTAATGTTAAAGTGAAAAATGTTGTTTCCCAAAACTAAACTGTTAACCAAGATGTGCTAAATGGTGTTATTCAATGGAAAGTTCCCTGTGCATAGAAATCTGTTTGTGATGCAGTGGGGCCATCTTGCTGAGAAAGAATAATGATTTTACATCTCATTGAGAAGCAAATTCCAATGATGAAATTCTTTGAAATGTATAACAAAAAGAAAGGTTAATTAAATTACTATTTAGTCACCTGGGAATACTAAATAGCAATTAAATGAATAACAACCCAATATCCGGGAATTTGTCAGCATTTTATTTTTGAAAACCATCTGCTATGGGAATTGCCTGGCAAAAGTTGCATTTGCAGAACCCTCAGCATTGTCAAGGAGCTTGCCCATCCATCTTTTGACCCCCTCTACTGGTAAGATGGCGGCACGCTTGTCTGCAGAAGCCTCTCTGCAGCCAACCAAAGGTGCTTTTTAATTTTTTAAGCATCTTTTTCATGTTCACAAGATACTGCTGGACATTAAGAGTTTCAGGTAACCTCCCATCAGTGCTGCCCTCCGGTGTTCACTCAGTGGAAGATAAGCTGGATTGCACGCTTGCGTGCATGCGTTTGTCTGCGGACAGCTGAGGTCTTGTTCTTGTCTGCAACATTTATGATCCATCATCCATGGAACATGTTACACAGGACATGGTCTATATTAATTTTTATTGTGTGACTGCAAGCTTACTGCTATCTTATATGTGCCATGTGCTGTGTATGACTGTTGGTACTGTGTTTTGCACCTCGGCCCTAGAAGAGCGCTCTTTCATAAGTATTAATGTATTGTTGATTAATAATTAAATTTGAACTTGAGTTTGAACTTACCATCAGGCTGGCGGTACGGTAGAATTAGGTCAAGAACTGTTAAGGTAGGAAACAGCTTCCTCCCCCAGCAATTTGACGACTGAACTCCCTGCCACCACCCAGGCCTTATCACGCATGAAGCAGCAGTAGCGTTATACTATGTACTTTTTAACGTGTTGTAAATACAGCTTATTATTTGTTAATTTACTAGTGGTAATATTATGTTATCTATTATGTGTGTGAGTTATATGTACTGTGTTGTTCACCTCAGTCCAAAGGAATATTGTTTCGTTTGGTGGTATACAACTTACAGTTGAATGGCAATAAACTGAACTTGAACTTGAACAAGCACTGTTAGGCAAGGTAACAGTTTCTTCCCCCAGGCTATAAGGCCGACTTCAACCCAGTACATATCACTTACAACAGTGCCAGTAGCAGTATACTGCTGTATATTTGTTGCATGTGCACTGTTAATATTGTTATGTTAATATCATTTTATGTGCTGTATGTGATATATATACACTGTGTGTTGCACCTTGATGCCTGAAGAACGTTATTTTGTCTAGCTGCATACATGTGTAAGGTTGAAAGATATTAAACTTGAACTTGAAATTAAATAAGCATAAACAGTGAATACTGGTTATAAAAAAGTTCAAAATCAGAATCGGAACCAAAATCAGGTTTATTATCACTGAGAAATGTGTTGTTTTGTGGCAGCAGTGCAATGCAATGCATAGAAGGTTATTACGTTTTACAATAAAAAATATATAAAGACTAAATAAATGGTGCAAAAAAAGATTAAACTAATGATATAGTCTTCATGGGTTCATGCGCTGTTCAGAAATCTGATGGTGGAGGGAAGGACAATGTTCCTAAAGTATTGAGTGTGTGTCCCTCGGCTCCTGCACCTGCTCTCTGATGGTAGTAATGGGAAGAGGGCATATCCTGCATGGTGAGGGTACTTAATAATGGATGCCGCCTTCTTGCAGTCCCACTTTTTGAAGATGTCTTTGATGTGGGGAGGCTGCTGCCCACAATGGAGCTTTTTGAGCCTGCAACCGTCTGCAGCATTTTCTGACCCTGTGCATTGCATTCTCTGCACCAGGTGGTGATACACCCACTCATGGCACAACTTAGAAAGTTCTCCTCGATTCCAGGCACTGTTTAGTCATTTTAAAAATCCTATACTTTTGGCAGATAGATTTAATTTCAGTCTTTCTGCATTTGCCCCATGTGAGAAAAACATATTGAAGATATCTGATGTATCTAAGTGAAATTGAGCCTTGAATCTTTAGACATGGGTCACATAGGGCAGCAAATGAAAGGAATTATAACTTGATGAAGTTTTAGGATTGAAGCAAAAAGGGTAAAAGCAAATTTAAAAAGGCTAGATCACTGGATTGGATTGAAATATACACTCAGTGAGCACTTTATTAAGTACAAGACTGCCCCACCCTGCCCCAGTGTGATCTTCTGCTGCTTAGACCATCCACTTTAAAGTTCAATGTGTTGTTCATGCAGAAATGCTCTTTTGTACACCACTGTTATAATGTGTGGTTCTTTGAGCCTGTCAGGTTCATCATTAAACCTGCGAGGTCAAAATCTCTTAGATTACATTTCTTCCCTATTCTGATGTTTGGTCTGAACAACACCTGAACCTCGTGACCATGTCTGCGTGCTTTTCTGCATTGAGTTGCTGCCACATAATTGGCTGATTAAGATATTTGCATTAATAAACAGGTGCATAGGTGTACCTAATAAAGAGGCCACTGAGTATTCACTGACATACAGTATGTCATAGAGTCACATACCGATCCAGAAAGGAAGCAGGCCCTATTATTCATCAAGTCTACCCTGAACATCAACAACCCGATTTACAATCAAATGTAAAACTAATCATACATTCAACCTATATTACTCTCTTTATAATTTCATCTACTCTCCCAAATTCCATCACTCGCCACACGCTAGGGGCAACTTACAATGGTCAATTAATCTACCAAACCAGACATTTTTACTAGCTGAAGGAAACTGATAAAGTCGAAAGAAAAATGATGCAGAGTTTCAAACAGAAAAATGACAACCTTTATATCTCATATAAAGCTCCGAGCTCTTAACGAGAGCTGGAAGTACCACGAGATTGCAGTCCATTGCCTTCTATACCCTTGGAAAGCTGGCAGTCCATCTCCCCGCACAACCTGAAACTGAAAGCTTTAGTGATCCCATGATGGAGTGTTTACTGCCCTGCAATAAATGACATAGATGTGGTGGGACTGCCTGGGCTGACTCAGAACTCGGAAGTTCAAGCTGCCAGACACCATGGCCACCACAGGCAAGGCCCAGCAAGGTCAAACATGAGTAGAGCTCTGGTCGCAGAAGATAAAAGATCTCTGTCACTATTGAATCTGAAAACCTTGATCTATGAGAGCTGATAAATGAGGGAGGTAACATGTACTGGAATGAGTTTATCTCCCATCCTTCCTTGGGATTCCAGGACATGTCTGCCATGTCTCTGCCATCTATCCAGTTGATGCTGTCTGTGTAATGGGACCATCTCATAACAAGAAGAAATACTAAAGGACACCTGGAGAAATGTTGACCTGACAGTAAGTACCATGCAAGCCAGCAGTATTTCTTGAGATGGGTTCCTTTAAATATATTCCCAACGACACCAGCCAGCACTTGCTCCTTTCCCATGAGTTTTTGAGGCTCCAAAAACATAGTTTCCTCTCATAAAATTCACTGCTTTAGTTTTTATCTGCAAAAAGCTATTATTCTTTTCTTTTAAATTACATTAAAATGGTTCATTGAAGTTCACTAAATGATCGGAAGAATATGTTTTGGTCACTACACACTGATTTGATACAATTAATCATGTCTTTTAATTGATATTTTCATTCCCATGCATGTTATAAACAGATGCTCTTCTGTTCAGCTGCAGTTTATGGATTGTGAAGAAGTATTCCTTCACTGCCTGTGGCAATGAGATGATATGCTGTCATTGCCTTCAAATGTTACAGTGTTTTCTATCCGAGCCTCTTTTCCTCTCATATCTTTTGATGTGTGGCCATAACATTTAACCTTTTATGCCAAATAAGTCCATAAGATATAGGAGCAGATTTAGGCCATTTAGCTCATCGGGTCTGCTCCACCATTTCATCATAGCTGATCCATTTTCCCTCTCTGCCCCAATCTCCTACCTCCCCCTCCCCCCACCCCAACTAATCAAGAAGCATTCAACCTCTGCCTTAAATATGCATAAAGGCTTGACCTCCACAGCTGCCTGTGGCAAAGAATTGCACCAATTCACCACTGTCTGGCTGAAGAAATTCCTCCTCATCTCCATTCTAGAAGGACAGCTCTCTATTTTGAGGCTGTATCTTGTAGTCTTAGACTCTCTCACCATAGGAAATATCCTTTCCACATCCACTCTATCGAGGCCTATCACTATTTCAATGAGGTCACCCCTCATTCTTCTGAATTCCAGTGAATACAGGTGCAGAGCCATCAAATGCTCTTCATTTGTTTAATCCTGGAATTTCTTTTGTGAATGTCCTTTGGACCCTCTCTAGTTTTAGTACATACTTTTTAAGATAAGGGGCCCAAAACTGCACACAACACTCCAAGTGAGGCCTCACCAGCGCTTTATAGTCTCAACATTATATCCTTGATCCTATATTATTCTAGTCCTCTTGAAATGAATGCTAACATCACATTTGCCTTTCTCATTACAGACTGAAACTGCAAATTAACCTTTAGGAAAACCTGCACAAGGATTCCCAAGTCCCCCTGTGCCTCAAATTTTTGTATTCCCTCTCCATTTAGAAAATAGTCAACCCTTTTATTCCTTCTAGCAAAGTGCTGACCATACACTTCCCAACACTGTATTCCATCTGCCACTTCTTTGCTCATTCTCCTAATCTGTCTAAGTACTTCTGTAGCCTCCATTTCCTCAAAACTTCCTGCCCCTCCACCTGCAAACATTGCAATAAAGCCATTAATTCTCTCATCCAAATCATTGACGTATAATATTAAAAGAATCAGATGCAACACAGACCCCAGCAACCAACCAGAAAAGGCTTCCACGGATGCTGCCCGACCTGCTGAGTTCCTCCAGCATGTTGTACATGTTGATTTGACCACAACATCTGCAATGTACTTTGTGTTCCTTTATTCCTTCACTTTTTTGCCTCCTGCCAATCAGCCACTGCTTTATCCATGCTAGAATCTTTTCTGTAGTACCATGGGCTCGTAGCTTGTTAAGCAGCTTCATGTGTGGCAGCTTGTCAAAGGCTTTCTGAAAATCCAAATACACAACATCAACCAATTTTCCTTTGTCTATCCTGCTTGTTATTTCTTCATAGAATTCCAATAGATTTGTCAGGCAAGATCTCCCCTTGAGGAAACCATGCAGATTACAGCCTATTTTAAAATGTGTCTCCAAGTACCCCGAAACCAGATCCTTATCAATCAACTCCAATACCTTTCCAACCACTGAGGTCAGAAAAACTAGCCTATAATTTCCTTTCTTCTGCCTCTCTCCCTTCTTCAAAAGTTTATTAAAGGTAGTGTATATTCTCTTTCAATATTTTTATTAATTTCTGCATAGAAGAATACAGAGTACAAGAGGATATAATAAGTCCAAAAAAGGATAAAATATCATCAAATGCATTATATTTGAGTCACACTTGGAATCTCATTACCCTATATTCATGTAAATTAAATTAAATCATAATATTGAAATGTGATAACTTTATTAAACAAAAAAATAGAATCTAAGCCCACAGGTAGTATATATTAAATATATAGAAAATAGGAATTACCAATACTAGAAAACAGCTTTGCATTAGATCCTGATTCTTTTTGCTTGTATAGTAAAATGAGAAATGAGAAGCATTGGGGAATAGTTATAGAAGCAAAGAATTAGGGCAAATGCAAGGAAAAATCCAATTCAGGAGCAGATTTATTATCATTAATACGTGTCATAAAGTTTGATGTTTTCTTAAATGTACTGAAATAGATTGCCAGAATGTGTCTTGTAAAGGGTTTGTAATAGATCTCCAAATAAACTCTGTGAGGAGAAGACAATTCAAATGATTGAAACTAGTTGGGTTTATAGGATGTGGTAATAGATGTTACCAGAGTCTCCACCATTTACTTCATCCTTTGCACAGAACAGAGAAGATCCCCCTCCTCCCCAAATACCCCAAAATCATCTGGAAATATCTCTGTTTGTAACTATGATGGGGAGTGGGGGAGGGGTGGGTAGAAGCAGGAGTTTTTGGATTTGATATGTTTAGGTTTAATACACAGGGTGTCACATAAAGGCTTAGCTGGTGTGTCTGAATCTCTTATATTTTGTTGCAATGTTCTTAATTGTCTCAGTCCTATGCCATGACAATTCTATAAAGAGGTTTTTAATGACCAATATGATTGCAGCTTAAACTCCTGATCTTTTAAAACTGAATAGAGTGAATCAATATACCACTAGATGTCCTCACAATCCTTACCATCTAAATTAATGGGGCCAGGTGAGCCTAGTTAACCATAGCTTCTTAGAACATGTTAATGACTTTCAGAGACGAGATCTTATCAAATTATTATAAGAGCACTTCAATGTTATTCAAGAATGCAGCCAAATAGTATTAGAATATTTCTAAACTACTGTGGGAACTACATTAAGAAAACATTGGGTGTATTATTTTATTAGGGTAAAATTTAATTTTTTAATACGTTCATTTAATACATACATTTTCTCCTCTGAGTGACGGAGGACGAGAGGTGACCTGATAGAGATGATGAGAGCATTGATCGTGAGGAGAGTCAGAGGCTTTTTCCCCAGGGCTGAAATGGCTGGTACGAGAGGGCACAGTTTTAAGGTGCTTGGAAGGTACAGAGGAGATGCCAGGGGTAAATTTTTTACGCAGAGAGTGGTGAGTGCGTGGAATTGGCTGCCAGGAACGGTGGTGGAGATGGATACGATAGGGTCTTTTAACAGACTCCTGGATAGGTACACGGTGCTTAGAAAAATAGAGGACTATGGGTAACCCTAGGTAATTTCTAAGGTAAGAACATGTTCGGCACAGTTTTTTCTATGTTTCTATATGATTTGGGAGCCTGACAATTTCAGTATTTATTGCCAATCCCAATTAAATGGTCAGTTAACTAAACTGAACTAAATGGCCATTTAAGTTCACTGGACAAGGACAGCAGATCTCATAGCTATCATCTTATCCTCGATTTACTTCATTGATTGGATGTCTATTTCTCAGCTGCCATGATAGGAATTGAATTCATGTTAATGGATTTTAGGTCACATTTCCAGTAAGTTAACTGCTATTATAGTACCCTCAATTTCCTCTCTCAAGGAGAGCAAACAGCGATGTAACAGCATCCCCCTCCCTCGAGGTTCAATAATTAGACAGTCTATATCCTTACAGCCAAATACTGTACTCTTTTTTCCATTAACTCAATAATGTCAACACAGATATTTCCACAATCTGAGAAATTGTTATGATACTAAAATGTTCCTTCTGTTTCATTCACCATAGTACTTCCTCATCTTGAGTATTTATTTTCTGCTTTTCATACTGTGAACAATTCAATGGTTACTGAAATATAGACATGTTAAATACAATTAAACTTCCCATGTTGCCTCACCCAAGCATTATTTAAAAAAAGACTTGACACAAAACTTCATACTGCACTTTGAGGATAAATGACTAGAAAGAATAATCAAATACTTATGTTTTTAGGATTACTTATGATTAGAAGCAAGAGGTCAAGCTAGAGTTTTAGGGATATTAATTAGGGAGTTTGGGATATTAATGATTGAAATTATATCTGACAATAAAGGTCAATTTTACATTATCAACTTCTACTCACTTGGTACCTATAAAATGGGGTGAGGGGGTGCAAAAACAACTCCCAATGTATTTCCCAGGAGAGTTGAAAGACAAAATTTGAAACAAAGTCACAAAAGGAAATATGAGTTTGGGGGAAATGTAGGTTTAAATGGATATTCCAAAGGAGTACAGAGAGCTAAGGAGGTTTAAGGAAGTGAAAACAGATTTAAGGCATACACAATTCATGGCAATATCTAACAAGTTCAAGGTTCAATGATCTAAGAGATTTGATCATCAAAGGG
Source organism: Hypanus sabinus (assembly GCF_030144855.1). Classification (NCBI taxonomy): domain Eukaryota; kingdom Metazoa; phylum Chordata; class Chondrichthyes; order Myliobatiformes; family Dasyatidae; genus Hypanus; species Hypanus sabinus. The sequence goes on along the minus strand of NC_082722.1, from coordinate 58,339,176 downwards.
ATAGAATTGGAGGACTGTTTAACTTTATCACAAGGGATTTGATAAAAATCAAAGAAGATTAAAATTTAAAGGCGAGGTTGTGCAACTGGTTATAAATGTTGTTCAGCAAGTACATGAGCCCTGGTGAAATAGGACATTGTGAGTTAGGGTGAGGATGTCAGAGTTTTGATTACCTCAGACTTGTGTAGCACTGAAACAAAATGACTGGCTAAAGATCTAGTGTCAACAAAACAATAGATGATAGTTCAACAGCAAAGGTAGGGTTGAAATTCTAGTTGTTGACCCATTTAATCTGAATTAATCACAAGCGGAAAAATACTAAGTTTGATTTTTCTATTCTCAGTGGCTAAAATTAGATCCTTTTACCTTCAACCTGCTCCTATTGAGATGTGTCATTAAAAAATAAATTAACCTGCTATAGTGGCTATTTAGTTAATTGATCTAGCTGTGCACACCAGATTGAATATACAACATAGAACTGGGACACTTAGAGGAAGCAGTATGTGTTGATCTATTTATTTTACACAGCAAGAAAACCTACAACCTTTCCTGTTCCTTTTAACCATTAGAACAATGGTCTCTGCTTCTATCATTTCCTCACCCCAGCCCACTTAATCAATCTAATCAGATTTAATATCACCAGAATAGTCACAAAATTTGTTAACTTTGTGGTAGCAGTACAACGCAATACATAATAATATAGAAAAAAACTGAACTGCAGTAAATATATTCAACGATTCAAAGTACATTTCTTATCAAAGAGTGCATAAATTATACAAGCTTGAGATTTGTTTGCTTATGGGAAGCCTGTGGTGAACTACATATACCTGTCTGGACACGCCCCCTGCTGACTGCTCCTGTGGCTCCTCACACAGACCCCTGTATAAAGGCGATCAAGGCCTGAACCCAGCCTCTCAGTCTGTAGGATGTAGTATGGTGGTCAATTGCTGCTTGTTCTTTCTTCCAGTCAATAAAAGCCAATATCTCGCCTCACATCTCAGAGAGTTATTGATGGTGCATCAAAGCCACAAAACAAGAAACCCGAAAGAACCCAATTAAAGAAATAAAAGGCAAACACCAGGGGTGCAAGAGAAAGGAAAAAATAAACACAAATCATGCAAACAATTGAAGTGAACAAAACATTCCAAACCAAACTGAAATCTTAGGTCTGAATTCCGGAGCAGCCCGGATTAGGCCCAAAGCCTCACTTACCATTTCATTCACCAGCTCCAACACGGAACACAGCAGCCGGAGCATCCTTCATGGCCTCAGTGCAATGGAGAGAGGAGTGACCATCACAGAGAGCAAGCAAAATCAGCTCTCACCTCAGATCTGGCCACCCTGTCTTTTTCCGTCTATCTGTGCCGGCATTTAAATTGGCCAAACAATGGAACAGTGAAAGGCTCCAGTGCCCTGGAGAGAGGAGTTAACATCGTGGAGAGCAAACAAAATTGACTCGCACCTCCGAATTGGGCCGCCGTTTATGCAGCGGATCGTGCCCCTCACTGGGACTCAGCTACTGCGAAGGGCTCAGTGCCGAGATCACACTCAGTGCTCAAAGCTGCACTCAAGCTGTTCAGATCAGCTCATCACCCAGAGCGATCCAACTTCGTGCCCGGGCCAGTTGTATGGGCATCGGAACTCCTACCCAGACCTCTCCCCTCCACATGGCTCACTCCATCTGCATCGATTCCGCAACACACCATCCTGGATCATTCCCCAACCTTGCCACATCATCACTTGCCCCCTCACTGTTTGTAGCAATAATTTTATGCAATTTACCTCAGAAAAGGTGTTTTTAGTCAAATTTCTTAACTTTTTAACTACGCGTGAGCTGTCACACATATTCGGTAGCGCCATCTTAACTGGAAGTACATGTATACCAAATAGTTAAATGAAATAATAGTGCAAAACCAGAAATTAAAAAGTAGTGAGGTAGTGTTCATGGGTTCAATGTCCATTCAGAAATCGGAAGGCAAAGGGAAAGAATCTGCTCATGAATCACTGAGTGTGTGCCTTTAGGGTTCTGTACCTCCTTCCTGATGGTAACAATGAGAAGAGGGCATGTCCTGGGTGGTGGGGGTCATTAATGATTAATGTCACCTTTTTGAGGTGCAGCTCCTTGAAGATGTCTTGGAGACTATGGAGGCTAATACCCCATGACGCAGCTGACTAATTTTATAAGTTTCTGCATTCTGTGCAGTGGCACCCCCACCCCCCACCCGAGGGAAATGCTGCTTGCCAAATCCATTCCTTGGTACATCTGTAGAAGTTTTCAAGTGCTTAAGGTGACATTCCAAATTTCCTCAAACTCCAAATGAAATATAGCCACTGTCTTGCCTTCTTTATAGCTGCATTCCTACGTTCGCAGTAAACATTTTATACACAGAAATTGATTTTCTTACATGGAATGATATTTTGCCTCTCACAGCCTCATACTGTACAGAGTCAATAGTGATGTTAATTCAACTGTGAGAATTTAATGAGCCAATAATTGCAAATGTGGTAGGTTCCATTTGTGTAATTGATGCTTTGGCATTGATCATTTTTAATCTCATTCATTTGGCTCAGAAAAGTAATCTCATAAGAAGTTGTGAAAAATAAGATCTTAAAGGTCACTTCCATGTTCTGAAATTAAGAGAGATAAAGTCTTTTCGGACACTTTGCATTATTAATGAAGGTAGTTATTCAAATTTGATTACCACCAGGACTATAAAAGATTTGCGGAGCAATTCTGTTCAGACTGCAAATTTGACCCCCATTTTCTGCTTGCTATCTATTTTAATTGCCAATTCCATTCTCCTCTGACCTTTAAATCTTTGTCGTTTCACTTTTTATCAATGATAAATTAATAAAAGTTTGAACGTCACCTCATCTTTTGATTATGTAATTTGTAACCTGCTAGACTCAGAAATGATTTCAACATCAGGTCATAACCATTTTCCTATTTTTTTAAACAGCAGAAGCTAATATTTATTATGTCACTATTTTGTGATTTTTTTTGTTCTTGGCCTTTTTATTAATGTTATTTAATTTTTGCAGTTGATCAAGGCCGATATACCTGGCAGCACAACGAGGTGCTACGGTGTCTTGCAGCAGTGCTGGAAAGTCGACGGACAAGCATTCAAGCATTTGTCCAGGTAGGAGAGGGTCAAGCCAGACTCGTCACATCAAGACCAGACACTGGGCGGCTAGGCAGGGCACGTGATTGGAAGATGGTGGCAGACTTAGGCCAGAGGCCCTGCTTCCAAACTGAAACCGCGGAAACCATCCTCAGGCCAGACCTTGTGCTATGGTCGGCCTCACTCCATCTCGTTTACATTCAAGCTTACAGTGCCCTGGGAGGATGCAGTGGAGGAGGGCTACGAGCGTAAGATCTCTTGCAGCCAATGTGCAGCAATGTGGCTGGAAAGCAAGGGTCCGACTGGTTGAAGTAAGCTGCAGAGGATTTGTAGCCAGATCAATACAAAGGCTACTCCGGGAGTTGGGAGTGTGAGGGAAGACACACCGACAAGCAGTCAAAGTCCTCTCCAGAGCTGCTGAAAAGGGTGGTCAGTGGCTCTGGATGAAGGGAAAGGATTCCATCTGGGCCCCCAGGTGAGTGAATGGCATCTAGGGGGTCAGCCCGGCACTCCGGGATTCACTGCTGAACCCTCTGAAGGTGTCGTGGGCCTATCAGTGAAACACTGAGGGAAGAGGGTGCACTCTTGATTATCCAGAAGATGCCACCACTCACTTGGCCACCCCACAGAGCCTAGGCAGCATGTCTCAGGAGGGCACGTAAGGGATATGAACATCTAGTCCTACATAACATCACTGTCAAAGTCCTTCTGTTTTGTTTTTTCCACTGGGTCACTCCTACTGCTATCGTGCATTTCTGGCCACAACCGCACCATATAGGATATAGTGAGATCCGTGAAGTTAAGTGGAATGCAGGGTCAGCCATGACGGAGTAGACTCGATGGGCAACATGTCCTAATTCAGCTCCTATGTCCTATGGTCTTGTAGGGCAGCACAGCATTGTGCGGCTAGCATGCCACTTTACAGCATCAGCTGTAAGACTGGGGTTCAATTCCCATCACTGTCTGTAAGGAGCATGTGTGGATTTCCTCTAAGTCCTCCAGATCCCCCCCACCTTCTGAAGACATATGATTATAGTTAGTAAGATGTGGGCATGCTATGTTGGTGCTGGAAGCATAGCAACATTTATGCAGCACATACCCCAGCACTATCCTTCCAAATGACACATTTTGGTGCATATTTGTACATGTAACAGATAAACTGATCTATCCCTGCATGAAAACTGGTGTACCTCGAACATCTGCCAATCCTGACAAATATTCATTGGAAGATTAACTCTCTGGACCTGCTCAGTTTCCTGCAAGTTTTAATTCTCCTTCAGATTTGCAAACTCTTTACTATTTTGTTCTTGCAAAAGAATAAGTGGCCCGGGCCAAAGCTCAATCTGATGGCACTGTAGCTAGTTCTGCTGCTTCACAGTTTCAGAATTGTAGCTCGGATCCTGTCTGGAATTTGTGCTTTCTCCTCCAGATATTCTGTAGTTTCCTCCATCGTTCCAATGACAAGCCTTAACTAAAGTCAAGTTTAGTTTATTGTCATATGCACAAATGGGGAGGTACCTGCACATTGAAAAGCTGACTTGTAGCAGCATCACAGACATCTAGGTTCAGACAGCACAGGGAATATACATACTTAAATTATACATACATTATACCAGAGAGAGTGAAATAAAAAATGATCTACTGTGAATTACATCTTTGTGTAAGCAAGTGGAAAAGAACAAAGGGAGAATAAGTTGGCAGGTTACAGGGAAATAAGATGAAAGGAAGTAGGCCTCTTGGGATTGCTGTCCTGGGAGCTGACATGGACTTGATGGGCCACATAAAAGGTACATATATAACATCATTTTCAAGGATTTTGTCTGTTCTTTTGTCAAATAGTTTCTTCTAATAGCTTGCCTGATAGACATTTTTCTCTGAATTATTCCAGCTTGAGGCCTCATTTGTGCTGACAGACAGTGAAGGATAAAAATTTGAGATATGCTGGAGGTTCGATGCTGGTGCATCTGAAATATTCCCCATCAATTGGCCCAGAAGATAAGTAGTGCTATGCTGAAGAGAGATTCTGGAAACTCTTCACATCAAATCCTCAGTGTTACATCATTAGATGAATACCAACTCTGAATCACTGACTCCGCAAGGTGTCAAGTGCAGGTAAGTACAGGTGCAGGTAAGTACAGGTGGACAGAAGTGGCAGGTAGTGACCCTGCAATATAAAACTGTCCAGCCTTTACCTCAGTGGAATGGCTAAAACAGGCTGATATAGTCAAAAATATGAAATTTAATTTGATAAATTGGACTGATAGGTTTGCTATTCATCTTACTGTTGTGGTGAACTACATATACCTGTCTGGACACGCCCCCTGCTGACTGCTCCTGTGGCTCCTCCCACAGACCCCTGTATAAAGGCGATCAAGGCCTGAGTCCGGCCTCTCAGTCTCCAGGATGTAGTATGGTGGTCACTCACTGCTCACTCCTTCTTCCAGTCAATAAAAGCCGATATCTCGCCTTATGTCCCAGAGTGAGTTATTGATGGTGCATCAATTGTAGATACTATTTATTATACATTACTCTAATTTGCACATTGCACTTTCAGATGGAGACATAATGTAAAGCTTTTTGCTCCTCGTGTGTGAAGGATGTAAGAAATAAAGTCAATTCAAATCAATTCGTTCAGGAACTGTCATGGATTGGATGGACCTGAGAGCTTTTTTCTCTGGTGTGGATACGTAATCTTGTTTCCAATTTCAAACGTTCCTTTTTAATGTTGTACTTGTATTATAGTAATATTATAATACTGTTTCTTTATGCAAAGTAATGTACTTTGGAGTGTGGGATGGCATATAAGAAAATGACTAGACAAGTTGTTGTATTATTTTCAGAATGTCCATCAAACCCTGAGGCAGGTTTTTGACCTGAAATATCAACGATTCCTTCCCTCCTCCAAACGATGCTCAATCCACTGAATTCCTACAGCAGATTGGTTGTTAGAGAGTCATGGAGCAATATAGCACAGATACAGGCCCTTTTGCCCAGTGCATCGATGCCAAACAGTGCTAACTCAACTAGCCCTAATTTTCTGCATTTGACTTCTATCCCTCTAGGCCTCACTCCTGCATATGCCCATCTAAGTGTTTCTTAATTGATGCTACTATACCGGCCTCAACCACTTCCTCTTCCACTCCATATCTTCCATATACCTCGCTATCATCTCTAATTTTTTTTTTAAATCCCCCTTAGGTCCCTTTTGAATCTTTCCTCTCTCACCCTATACTATGTCCTAGTTTTGGATTCCTCTAAGACTGTTACCATCTATAATATCTATTTCTCTTGTAATTTTAAACATTTCTGTAAGGCTGCTTCTTATTCTCCAAGGAATAAAGGTCTCGCTCTGCAAACCTCCCCCTGGTCTTAGCAACATCCTTGTAAATCCTTTCCGCATTCATTCTAATTTGTTGTTCTAAGAACATAACTGATTATAATGTTTGAAAGTATACAATAAGAATTGGTGAAAGTTCATTATGGTGATTCACAGTGGTGTTAATTATCTATAATTGATAATTAGAAATCTAGAGCTCATCTTTTCCAAAGATCCCGAAAAACACAGTTCCTTATCGCCTTAATATAATATCTTTTTCATACAATTGACTGAGTAATCTTGTCTTTTAGTTTGTCCAATTTGCAAAAGTAGCCCTGCAGCTTTGACATGTGCTATTTGTTAACATCAAAGGAAAGCAGAGCAAATTGATTGCCATCTTTGGGATATTATTGCAGTAATCTCATGTTTCCGCATCCACAGGGAGCTCGTGGTAGGAAATGATGAATGTAAAGCATTTGGTATTTCATCTCTTCAGTTTAATGGAGTAGTGGAAAGATGCTTATGCAATAAAATATAATACATATACACCGGAATTCTTCAAGGTTTAGGGCATACAAATTCAAGAAAAGGCAGGGAAAGTTGAAGCTGTTTTAAATTGGAGCAGGGGGTTTCACTGGATGCAATAAAATAGTAAAGGTTGCAAAGTTCATTGGGCCCTTAAGATGGAGAAAGTTAGATAATTGAAATGACTGGGGTTCCATCCTGACCTTTGGTGCTGTCCACAGGACATGCTTGCCCTATGCGCATGCTGGCTTCTTACAAGTGCTCCCGTTTCTATACCCATCCAAGGATTTGCTAACTGATTATCTGGTCACTATAAATTACCCCTGCTGCAGGTAATTGGCCGGAAAATTGATAGACATTTGAGAATGAATTGCCCTGAAAGCTGAAGTACACACATTGAGCCAAATGGCCTCCCTTTAAAGAAATGGAGTGGAAATGGCTTGGGTACTTGGGAATAGGACACTACTCAAGTAGACACTTTAAATTAACATTGGTTTATTAGGCTGAGTGTCCCACTTTTGTTGTAAATCTCATTTCATTGTTAAATCATAAGCTGAGCATCTCCAATGTTGATAATGTGATCTTTCCTGCACCGAAAGATTAGGGAACTGTTAAATCAGTTTTAATAACTTTAAACTAATTACACATCTTGTGTTTCACCAATCTTTTGTTTACTTCAAAACTGAAAGGAATGTAACAAATTTTGTTACCAACGAAGTTTTGTTACCCCCAGGGCTGCATGCTCAGTCCACTGCTGTTCACTCTGCTGACCCACGACTGTGCTGCAACACACAGCTCGAAACACATCATCAAGTTCGCTGATGACACGACAGTGGTGGGTCTCATCAGCAAGAACGACGAGTCAGCTTACAGAAAGGAGGTGCAGCAGCTAATGGACGGGTGCAAAGCCAACAACCTGTCTCTGAATGTAAACAAAACAAAAGAGATGGTTGTTGACTTCAGGAGGGCACAGAGCGACCACTCCCCCTGAACATCGAAGGCTCCTCGGTAGAGATCGTTAAGAGCACCAAATTTCTTGGTGTTCACCTGGCGGAGAATCTCACCTGGTCCCTCAACACCAGCTCGACAGCAAAGAAAGCCCAGCAGCATCTCTACTTTCTGCAAAGGATGAGGAAAGTCCATCTCCCAGCCCCCATCCTCATCACATTCTACAGGGGTTGTATTGAGAGCATCCTGAGCAGCTGCATCACTGCCTGGTTCGGAAATTGCACCATCTCGGATCGCAAGACCCTGCAGCAGATAGTTAGGTCAGCTGAGAAGATCATCGGGGTCTCTCTTCCCGTCATCATGGACATTTACAATACACACTGCAACCGCAAAGGAAACAGCATTATGAAGGACCCCAAGCACCCCTCATACAAACTCTTCTCCCTCCTGCCGTGTGGGAAAAGGCACCAAAGCATTCCGGCTCTCACGACCAGACGATGTAACAGTATCTTCCCCCAAGCTATCAGACTCCTCAATACCCAGAGCCTGGACTGACACCTTGCCCTACTGTCCTGTTTATTATTTATTGTAATTCCTGCACTATTTTTGTGCACTTTATGTAGTCCTGTGTAGGTCAGTAGTCTAGTGTAGCTTTCTCTGTGTTTTTCTTTTATGTAGTTCAATCTAGTTTTGTACTGTGTCATGTAACACCATGGTCCTGAAAAACATTGTCTCATTTTTATTATGTACTGTACCAGCAGTTATGGTTGAAATGACAATAAAAGTGACTTGACTTGACTTGAACAATAGAAATGATGAAAGAATTGGTAATAAATGAAATTGGGGAAAAGGGTATATTTGCCTCATAAATTTCAATCATATTTCTTTTCATATATAGATAACATTTTGATTTTAATTTCTTTTTCTTATAAGGCATTGAGCTTTTAATATTTTTCAATAGCCTAGAACTGTCATATGACAATTTTAAAATAGAGACATGTAGAAGTAAAATGCAATTAAATATTAAACAAAGACTATTGTTAGGAATGGCTCAGAATTTTACAACATTTACAACATGATGGAAAGCAGATGGTGGAATCAGAAACATATGTTAATAAGATGCATTTAGGCAAACATTTAAATCAGTAAGGCCTGGAGGGACATGGTCCTTTTGCAGGCAAATGAGTTTAGAGCAGATGGACAAAATGGTTGGCATGGACAAAATGGGCTAAAAGACCCATTTCTATGCTGAATGACTCAATGAATGCATTCTACAGAAAAAAAATTGAGATGAATTTACTCTCATTGGCATAGATTCCTTTGAAAATCTACCGAACAAATATTGTCATATCATTGGCAATAAATCAAGGTATCATAAAAAACTCATACTTAACTATAGAGAACAATGGCTTTCTGTATATATATTTACAGTGCTATTTATATACCACCTATGACATTGTGGAAAACATGCAAATTCTCTGAATGTAATTATATTGTTAGTAATTAATGTTGGGTAATCATAATGAAACTTCCATGCTCTCTCGAGGCACATAAACAGAATGTGTTAATGTCCATAAAGCTTCATTTTATGTGACAAAGCCCATTTTAATAGTTGGTCTCTTCAAGCAGTACAATTGAATATGGCAGCCAGCATTTTGCTCAATTAAAAAATTGTAATATGTTGAAGGGGAGTCTTGTAATGTTTCATTCAACAAGAGCAATCATTTCAGCATTCTCTTTATTTGTTTGGACTGTTGGCAGAAACTTGAGTGGGGATTTTTTTTTTCATTTGACAACATGGAGAAAAGTAAAAGGAAAAGGCAAAATAACAATTTTCACACTAAAAGTCAATATTCTTCTAACACTCATACAACAAAAAGTGGGTAAGCTAAAAAAGAACTATATCTAATAAGCTTCAAACATGAGGAAATCTGCAGATGCTGGAAATTCGAGCAACACATGCAGAATGCTGGTGGAACACAGCAGGCCAGGCAGCATCTATAGGGAGAAGTACAGTCAACGTGTCGATCTGAGACCCTTCGTCTAATAAGTTTTATCTGAATGAAGGAATTGTAAAGTATTAATTAGTTCTGTGTTACATAGGTCCATGGATTTTGCAGCTATACTATTCATAAATGTATTATCCCCTTGAAATGTAAAGTTGTCACGGAACATTAATGCTTCTGAGTTGAAATGAGACCATTAGATAGGTTCAACCATAAACAGACTACTATTCACTTGCGACAGTCCTGCCAGCTGACATAGTAATACAGTCTTAAATTCTAGGTATCATTACCACTGAGTAAAGATGATATTGTGCTGAGACAGACTGGCAATGCTACACTGCATTGGAATATGTATTGGGTTATTGAAATACTACTAGTTCAGCTTCCGGTAAAGGCTCAATCAGTGATAAGATTTGGATATCAAGGTGGGAGGTGAAGATGACTGCTTCCAAATATTTAACAGAAGAAAGCTTCACCTTATCTAAGATTAGATTTTGAATAGCCATTCTGACTCCGTAGACCGAGGTGTGCACTATGTCTGGTTGGGGCAGAATTTGTCCATCGAAGGACCCCTTCTTGTCCCATTTACTTCCTGAAACTTGTACAGCAAGATGAGCAGAGGGGAATGTTGCCAACTGCACATTTTGGGCTGCAGGAGAATAAGTCAAGCCCCACCATAGCCAAAGCAAAGGTTTTTGGGAAGGATTTCAGTCACAGTTGGTTCTGTCTCTCAACATTGAGTGACTAATTCTGGTGCAGAAGCTGCTCAAAGGTTTTTATTGTCATTCTCAGGAGGCCACTTTAGTCAGATATGTGCCACATACACAAAATGTTCTAACATGACCAAATGTATAGAACTGATAACACAGGGAATTCAATCCCAGAATGTGTAACATGATGCACTTTGGAAAGTCTGACTTGAAGGTAGATTACAATGTTAATAGAAGGATTATTAGCAATGTGGATGAACAGAGAAGTCTTGGGGTTCAAGTCCAAACGTCCCTCAAAGTTTCCATGTGTGATGAACCCCTAGGTTTATCTTGCCATGGACTGTCATTTTTAAGAGAGAGGCCTGTGTGACGTCAGCCACCGGCTTTCTCGACTCCTGTTTGATTCTTACTAGGAGAGAGAGAGGGGCAGAACTATTTGACTCTGCAGCTTGTTTTGATTTAAGCAAGGACACACAGTCAGTCACAGTTGGAGTCAGACATTGGAAGGAAGCCAGTGACTAAGGGGTCACTGGTTGGAACTTTTGAGTGCCCACAAGGGTGGGTTGAGCATTGACCCAGCACATCGATAAGTGGCTATCACGTTGTGTGACTGGGGCAAGCTTGTGGAATCTACCTATGTGTTAACCCTTGTCTAGGTGGTAGTTCCCTTTGAAGATGGTACCCCTGTGATAAGCTACTATTGGTGATAATTCATAAGTGGGTTTGGAACGATGACGGATAAAACCTATGGCGATTGTTATCCTGTTTTACCACAGTGGAGCCTGCGGGATACGATATAAATGCCTTCTCTCAACATTCACCTTGGATTATAAATATTGTGTAATCTGTGGATGAACTGAGCTTTCATACCTCACCATCTCAAGATTTTAAGGCTGGTGCCCCCAAGCTCAATAGTTTGGGAGTTATATTTACACATATGTATACTTATAACACTGTTAACTTTTGATTATTCTTGTTTAAGTTGCTATATTAAGCAGATACTAATAAAAATAGTGGTTTTAACATAAAAACCAGACTCCAGGCATGGTCTATTGCTGTTGGTTCATTTAAATCGTTACGGGTACGTAACACAATGCAAGTTGATAGAGTGGTTAAATGGTATTGCCCTCATTGGTGCATTCAGCAGACACGAGGTAATGCTGTGCTTATACAAAACTCTGCTTAGATTCTGCCTGAATCACACTGTGTACTGTTCTGGTTGCCTCATTTTAGAAAGGATGTGGAAGCCTTAGAGAGGGTGCAGAGGAGATTCACCAGGATGCTGCCTGGATTAGAGGACATGTCACAGGAGACAGGTGAAACAAAGAAGGGTGAGAGGTAACTTGATAGAGAGGAATAAAATGATAAGAGGCATAGATAGAGGGGACAGCTATACCTTTTTCTCAGGGTGTGAAAGGATAATCTGAGAGGGCATAATTTTAATGTGATTGGAGGGAAGTGTAGGGGGATGCCAGAGGTAGCCTTTTGTTTTACAAAGAGTAGTCAGTAGTCTGGAATGCACTGCTGGAGATAGTGGTAGAGGCTAAAACATTAAGGTCATTTAAATCTTTAGATAGACACATGGATGAAAAAAATGTGGCGTCGTGGGGTATGTTGGTAGGAAGGGTTAGATTGACCGTGGAGTATGTTAAAAGGTCGCAACTACATTATGGACATAAGGGCCAGTTTTGTGCTTTACTGTTCTGTGTTCTAACACTGAATTTATCAACTGAACAACACTACAAATGTAAAGAGAGCTATATTTATTTTGTACTTTAGTTTTGAAATTTAAAAAGTGCACAAACAGCTCACTAAGATAGCTAATAGGAATGAACTTCAGGAGCAGAATAAGCCATGTAAACATTTCTATACCCGTGAGTTATGAGCCATTGTCCTGAGGATGAACTTCTATCTCATTACCATTTATTAGAAGTAGCAAGGATAAGAAACTGTGGATCCGAGACTTCAGTCTGCCTGAAAAAAGTGCACACCACACAAATTAATAGACTGCAGCTTAATGAAATGTTTAAGTTAAATGTGATGTTGGAAAATTTTCTGTTGACTTTTGGTATAAAAATACTAATAAATAATTGTTGAAACATTTCATTAATGATCAAAGGTTCATTCAACATCTAAAATCTTTGAAGATGTATGAATTATTATTTAGTGTGTTGTCTCAAAACATAGTGGGAAAGGAAATGTCAGTGCTTCTTGTAACTATTAATCTGAAAAACTAGTGAACCCAGTAATATTAGATTATCAGTAAATTCTGCTATGAAGTTGTTCTTCTTTTAATTTAGAGAATTTAGAGTTAAAATTAATTTTTTAAAAATTTAACTTCTGGCCTTTCAAGTTGCACCACTAACAACCCACCAGATTAACCCTAGCCTAATCACAGAACAATTTACAATAATCGATTAATCTATTAACCCATTCATCAGTGTTTCCCAATCTTTTTTAGTGCAACACCCCTCTAAAGCACCTTTCAAACTTGCCAATGATGCTCATAGGCACAACATACATTCCCGTGCCCCCAAAGTGTAAAAACATGTCTACCACACGCTGACATAAGAAAAATGATCCTGCTTTAAATTTTTATTTGTCTTTAAACCTAGCTTACAAAGTACCTGTGCACTGTACAGCAGTTTTGATATCAATGTGATTCTTGAGCTTGATTGTTTTTAGCACGAGCTGAAATATCTGTTTCAGGTTAAACCTCACTTTCTGGAGGACCAAGGTCTGTATGCTCCATGACCGCTGGACTGTGTGTGTAAATGTAGGAGGGGACTGTGTTGAAAAATAAATGTGCAAGGTTTTCTAAAATCGACTCCTTCTACTTTAGGCCACGAACTTATCAATCACCCCTCGTACAATCTACATCCTGAAATGCTTTTTCTTTGCAACCATCCACGAAAACAGAGGAGTGCCCCCAATGAATGAATGACAGTCAAAGTTAGAACCGCAAAGAACCCCACCCCCCAGCTCCCCTCCCTCCTGCACGTAAGCGGCAGCAAGCAATGATCCCCCTCCCCCCACTGGCCGAAAAAAGCATCGGCACCTGCCATCGAGCACTGAAGCATACAGCAGACATGCAGTACTCCAAAGTCTACGCATTCACATGGTATTCGACATTCCACAGGCTCTTCCTAATAAGGGAGAAAGAGGTGTCTCCATTTCACATTGAAGAGGGGAGACATAACAAACAACTCACTGGTTTACGATGTTGAAAGTCTGTTGTGTCGCTTTTTCCGAGCTCTGTGTCCAAAGATCTCGGGTCTCTGGGCATATAGCCAGAGATCTTCCAACTCCCATGACACAACGATTTCTTGCTGGGACCATCAATCCATCCGTCTCCAGAACTACGAGATCCCGGACCTCCAAAGGCAAGCTGAGCTCTTAGACAGAGTTCTTGGCACGTCGAATAACGGCCAGTCATGAAACCCCGAGAGCGGGTCCCATTCCTGCAAAGAACTGAAGTCAGTGCGTAACTCCAGGTCAGGGTCTTCTAAAGAAAAATAGAGACATTAAAGCTGGAAACAGAACTGTTTCCAATGATACAGGCAAAGGAATCGCCATTTAGTGCCGTTTTAGTTCATTTTAGATTGATTCTCTGTTGATAGTTTTTGACTTTTTACAAAAAAGAATCCCTTCATAAACTTTTCCATTTTTGATAAACCACACATATGTCATTAGCAATGCCTCGTTGTCATACAGTTGACTCATCCAGTTGTATCCCTAATTCTGTTTTTTGTAGCTCTGTGCATAGTTGATACTCAATGTCTTCACTAACTTCATCAATACAACGAGCAACAGAGTTACTACTCAGTGGAATAGATTTTAAAATGCTGGTATCCATTTTGACAACAGTGGTGAGCACTTTTGATACAGCAGGCATTATTAATCTTTCACCAATTGTATGAGAATTCCGGAAATGTGATAAGAAACAATGAGACCACGGTCAAGGTCATTTTTAGCCTTCTTGGCAAATGTCTTGAGTATGCAACACTTTTCAAATGTTTCTTTCCTCTTCTACAACTGAGTAATACCATAAGAAGTCTTTCCCTGTTGTCTTTTATACCAGTGTTCCTCCAACGTTGATGATTTCATGGCTTCATGGGACAGTACAGTATTACAAGTAAGACACATGGGCATCACTGATCTGACAGGATGGAATTAAACCATACTCCAGGTATGAAACATTGTATTGACACACTTTCTATAGTTTCTGTTTTTTAGCAGGATTAGAATTCAAGGCTTCACTACCTTCAGATCCATGGAGAACATGCTGTACATATTTATCCATGATTAAAAGGGCTAAATTAAAATAAAAGATAAAATAAAACAAATGGTGAAGGCCTTTTGGATGTTGACAATGGCAGTGAGTTGACATGGTCAGTCAGGTCTCATATCTCAAGTTAGTGTGCCACTTACCTCCTGCACCCCCCCCCCAACCTCAAGAATCTTGAACTTCTTGAACCCCCATGACTTCTATTTCCCCTAAAACCCCCTTAACTACCATGTAACTACCCTTGCTGGGAATCACTGCCATACATCTTTAGACTATGGCAGGAAACCCTCAGGGAAGACACACAAACTCCTTCCAGATGACATCAAAATTGAAATCCAAACTCCAATGGCCCGAGCTGTCGTGCTAACTGCTAAGCTACCATGTTACAGTTTCTGCTTGAGAGGATTTCCTCCTGAGAATTTTCATTTTGGGTGAAACAGAAATTATTTCAAATTGCATTGGTCAGGATTCATTTCAAGTTTCTAATAAATGTACCTGCATAATAATAAAATCCTCTATCAACCAGCACCATTAGCCATTATAATAGAATCGTTAAATCATTCTCCTTATTAACCTATGAAGCAGATAGCTTCATCAACTGCTAATCACCATGACAATCCTTGTGACACCTTGTCAAAGATATAGAGTTTGTCACATCCATTTCTCCCGCACTATGATTGCAACTTAAAACTAATGTTTTTTCTCTCTTCCCATATTCCAACAAGGGTCATTGACCTAAAACAATAATTCTTATTTGAATGACGGAATTGATGGCTCTGTGGCCAAGTTTGTGGATGATACGGAGATTTATGGAGGTGAATGTAGTGTTGAGGAAACAGGGAGCCTGCAGAAGGACCTAGACAGATTTGGACAGTAGGCAAGGAAGTGGCAAACAGAACACAATGTCAGGAAATGTTTGATCATGCACTTTGGTAGAACTAAAAGCGTAGACTATTTTCTAAATGGGGAGAAAATTTTAAAAATCTGAAGTGCAAGGGAACTTGATAGTCTATGTACAGGATTCCCTAAAGGTTGATTTGCAGGTTGAATCAGTGGTAAGGAAGGCAACTGTAATGTTAGCATTCATTTTGAGAGGACTAGAATACAAAAACAAAGATGTAATGCTCAGACTTTATAAGGCACTGGTGAGGCCTTACTTGGAGTATTGTGAGTAGTTTTGGGCCCCTTATCTAAGAAAGGATGTGCTGACATTAGAGACAGTTCAGAGGAGGTTCTGGAAATGAAAGGCTTATCATATGAGGAGCAATTGATGGTGCTGGGCCTTCACTTGCTGGAATTTGTAAGAATGAGGGGATTCTCATTGAATGCTGAAAGGCCTGGATAGAGTGGATGTGGAGAAGATATTTTCTAAGGTTGGAGAGTCTAGGACCAGAGAATACAGCCTCATAATAGTGGGACATAAATTTAGAATGGGAATTTCTTTAGTGCAAGGGTAGTGTATCAGTGGAACTTGTTGCCACAGACGGCTATAGAGGCCAGGTAATTGGGTATATTTAAGATGGAGGTTGACAGGTTCTTTATTAGTCAGGGTGTGTGAAGCTTACAGGGAGAAGGTAGGAGAATGGGGTCAAGAGGGAACTGGATCAGCCATGATGAAATGACAGAGTAGACTTGATGGGCTGAATGGCCAAATTCTGCTCCACTATCTTGTGGTCTTATGGTCTTTTCCTCTTTCTACAGGTGCTGTCTGAACTTATAGAGACATAAGACAATGCAGCATAGAAATGGGCTCACTTAATCCATGCTGGCCTGTTTTACTGCCTAGTCCCACCTACCTGCACCAAGCCAAAGGCCTCTATACCCTTCTCTTCCAGGTACCTATCCAAACTTCTCTTAAGTGTTACATTTGAACCCGCATCCACTTGAGGGTTCAATTGCAACATTCCACCCTTGCACCATTCTCTGAGTGAAGAAGTTTCCTTCAGGTTTCCCCTAAATATTTCTCCTTTTAACCTAAACCTATGAGGGATGATTGATAAGTTTGTGGCCTAAGGTAGAAGGAGTCAATTTTAGAAAACCTAGCTCATTTATTTTTCTACATTTAAACACTTAGTCCAGTGGTCATGGAGCATACGGACCCCTTCTTCGTAGAAGTCGGTGCCTTGGACTTCCAGAAGTGGTCCACAATAGGGGTGATTGATAAGTTTAAGGCCTAAGGTAGAAGAAGATGAGTTATTAACTTCAAACTTTCTGCATTATCACTTAAAGAGTTGAACTGCACGTGCATGTAATGAGAGCTGTATAACTCATCTCTTTCTACCTTAGGCCATGAGCTTTTCAATCATCCCTGCTGTGGACCACCTGGAGGTCCAAGACGCTCCAGTTATATGCACAAGCAGTTCAGCTCTTAGAGTGATTATGCAGAAAGTTTGAAGTTAATAACTCATCTCCTTCTACCTTAGGCCACAAACTTATCAATCACCCCTGGTGTGGACCACTTCTACAAAGAAGGGATCTGTATGCTCCACAACCACTGGACTAAGTGTGCACGTACATGCAGGCAGGGACTAGGTTGAAAAATAAATGTGCTAGGTTTTCTAAAATTGACTCCTTCTTCCTTAGGGCACAAACTTATCAATCACCCCCTTATGTCCTCTGGTTCTAGTCTCACACAACTACAGGAGAAATGCACATATTTACCCTCTCTCTGGGTGATGGCTTTGTGGGTTGCTGCCATTCAATCTACATCCATGAATTGTTCTCCGTTTTCCATCATTTTTTTCAAGTGAAGAGAAAATCTGCATTTTCACTTGTGCATTTGATTTAGGATCTCACACAAGGTTTGATTCCTAATTCTCACTGAGGTGATCAGCAAAACTGTTTGATTGTAAAGGAAACTGCCATTGCATAGGAATCCCCACTGGTTTCTCAGGTCAGCTAGAGGACGGTGATAAATCTGACCAGTTCAGCCCAGCAAATATCAAGTCTGGCGTGAAATAAATAATCCTTACTCTGACTTTCTATTTCAAAGAGAAACAGCAATTTACATACTTCTTTCAACTTATCAAGCTACTTTGTGCTCAAAAGGTGATCTCTTTAACACAGAAGAGGCTGCTTAGGTTGGGTGATGGCTGTGTGGGTCACTGCCATTCAGGCTACTTCCATTTCTGGACACCTGTCATGTTATTTCCCTGTACCGTTCGTACTTTGTCTATTCTGTCCTCAACTTCCTTCATCCTTATACTGAGGCTCAGCAGCAGCCTAAGGAATAGCAGTTGATCTTTCAGTTAAGAAGTTAAGATCTTTCAGTTCTATACACAACAATAGTGGCTATGGCTGTCGTTCCTTTACTTCCCCCTTTTGTTATCATCATCATCATCTGTTTGTCATTTAGACGTATTTGTTTCTATTGTAGGTGTTCCATATTCTCTTCAACTCACTCACTCCCTCTATTTTCCTAAATTTTTCTGGTTTTGATTTATTTGTTTTAGCCAACTCTTTTCTTTCTCTTTGGAGATGCTGACTGGCTTCTTTTCCAGCAAATTCTGCTATTCAAATTTCAATCTTCTTCAGTATCTTCTGACTAGTAAACCACTATCTAACTGACTTTAAAAAGTGTGTTAACCTCTCCAAGCTCTTAGGCTTTATTTAAGTCAAGTAAATTGACAATTTTCGAAAAGCATGTGAACAAAGATGTTGTCATGTTTCAGGGGAAAACGGTTGATAAACCCTAAACCTTCATACTCTGAAACTTTGCTCGTGGAGGCAATGTATAATAAAAATGAAATTGTTGGGGAAAGTTTGGGATTTCCCAATAAAGTGAGAAATAAGAACAAAGAATGTTAAAGAATTTTGGCAAGTAAGACATGTAAACTTGATGGAAAACAACAGTCCCTATTCTATACGTAAAGAAAATAGAGCTTCCTTTTCAAAGGAATATATTTTAACACCAGAGGTTTCATCAGTGCTGTGATGTCCCTCACTTATTGTTAGCACAACACTTTACAATCCAAAGGCGTACCGTTTGGTAAGTTAATTAGTGATTATAAATTGTCCTGTGATTAGGCTAGGATTAAATCAAGGGCTACTGGATGGTTCGGCTCAAAGGACAGAAGGGTTTTTTCTGTGGCTTATTCAATAAATAAGTAAAAATAATTATCTTTATCTCTTTATGGCTAGTCTTTTTAAAGTTTTTTTCTGGATTTTAGCAGGTACCTCCCTAAACATAGTGGCTTAGGGACTCTGTGACCACTCTTTCATTAATATTCCTTTTGCAAAGAAGACTTTGTAAAGTTGTTCTGCTTAGAAATAAGAAATCTGCTGTGTTCTTTGTGCTCAGAGCTAATAGTTGTTTTTAGTTAAACTAAAAACACAGCCCTTTTAATTTTACTCCAGTCCAAAAAGAGTCACAACCATAGATTCAGCAGCACTGCAGATACGGCAATTGCACTCATGAACATGTAGGTGCCAGCTAATTATTTAATTGCAATAGTATTTAACTCCATTCATTCCGTCATAGTATTTGTTGAGACTTGGACACAATAATGTTTCGCTGCCTGCTTGCATTCTGCCTTGCCTGAGAAATTGGACTGTTGAGTCAACTGACTCTGAAGACTGGTGGTATTCATTTTTATTCTTAATTGGTCTTTTCAGCTGCAGTGTAGGCTTCATTTTCCATTTGAGAGTTTTAGTTAACGACCCTGTTTAGCCCAGTGTTTATTGTTTTCTTTTCCCTTTAACACTGTTCACGTTAAAGTCTGTGAACTATTGAATTGCTTCAAGTGTTTCCCACTCTGCACTTGGGCCATATCTGAACCTAGTGACAAAAAGATGTTTTAAATACAAGCATCTCCACAGAAGGTCAAAAAAATCTGAGTTCCCTAAGTTATTTTTTTAATTAGGAAAGTTACTGCCGAGTTACATACAGTGGATTCCAGTTGATTGGGCCATCGGTTAGACAGGGCAGCAGCTTATTTGAGACAACTCTTAAAGAACAAAACGTAATTGAGAAAATAGCTGGGATTTGCTTCATTTATTTGGGAAACTTCCCTGCTTAATTGGACCAGGAGATTGTTGCAGAGCAGTTTCTAACTAGTGTTGGTCACGTGCACTTGTGTGGCCATTAGACATTACACTGTACAGTACTTACAGTGAACAGTTCTTTAATAACGTCAGTTGTGTGTGTTTCTATTCAAAAAATAGTGATTTTTATTACTGATAGTTGGTGAAAAATAAGTAGTAAGACAACAGAATTATTTTTGCTCATTACAGTGGCAAGCATTCAGGCTTGAAGATGCCAGAATGAAAATAAAATAATTTCACTACTTCAACAAGTTAGGAACTATGAAGAATTTTAAGGTATCAACAATCATCATGAATGTAACAATGAAAATGGAGATTTGGAAGATGCAATCATCAAAAGTATTGTATGAAGGCAGCCCATTATCTAGACTAGGTATCTGTGCTAATGTCGTTCATTTACAGTCAATCATAAGAACAGGGCAGTGTACTCTGTATGAATTCCTTCACGGATACCTATTAGGAACCAATACTTTATGGTACTGTACTGGTAATGTTCTAATTGGTTGTGCATTTCATTTAAATAGATAATTTGTTACTCAATTAAATGGTAGTTGGCCTTCCTTTATACCTTTATAACTATTTCCACGAAACTTTGGCTAATTGGAACAGCAACTTAATTGGGCCAAAATATACTGCTCCCAATTAACCTGAATCCACTGTATATTAAATTATACATGCTGCTTAGATGCCACTTTCCTTCCTAAAAGACTAAACTAAAAATGACACACTAAAGTAAAAATAAACACCAATTATACAAAAGAGTGATTTTCGGAAACTATCAGGATGAATCATGTTTTGCGTGTGTTCTTTTTAATTCCCTCTTATGCATTAGTATCTATCTTGCTCCTATTGCAGTTTAATGTGTTGTGCAATGTTAAATGGATTGTTTTTCACACATTTTCATTAGCTGTTAATCATCACAGAAGTGCAATCCATTTCTGTGCAAGAAATGAGAGAAGCAATCATTTAAATACACTGTTGAGAATGTACTTGCTTCAAGTACATTGCTATTATCATTAATAACAGTAATATGCTATATTCAATATGTATGCTGTGTTCTTATCAAAACGTATTGTACATACGTGAAACAAAAGAAAGGGAGATGAATCTCACAGCAACCTGACATTACATCATGGTACATATTTGTGACATGTACAAAATGGACATTTCATCGGTCAAGTTTTGAGAAATCTGAAGATTATCGTTCAGTATAAGCTAACCTTGAAATATTCATCAGTCACCTATAAATTATTATCTGTAGCTCTGCTGTGCCATACATAATCCAGAGGGTACTTTGTTTAACCTGTTTTAGTATTTATCCAATATTACTGAAAGCATTTGCGGAGAAAAGCAATTCATCCTATTTACAGCTTGCATCTAGATAAAACATTCCGAGCCCTTTAGATCGGTCATTGTACTCTGGAGAAATGGTTAGAAGTGTTACTCAGTAGACATGCAGGACTGAGTGGATGCAATCTGTTGAATGTTTTCAGAAGAAATCCTATCTGATAAAGGAGTTTCACATTTATAATTAGAAAGAGATAAAGTGGTGCGATTTTAATACCGTGCTCACTGTCATCTTCAAAAGGCGATGTCTCAAAAAAGGCAGCATACATCATTAAGGACACCCCAGCACCCAGAACATGCCCTCTTTTCATTACTACCAACAGAGAGGAGGTACAGAAGCCTGAAGACACTCACTCAATGTTTTAGGAACAGTTTCTTCCCCTCCATCATCTGATTCCTGAGTGGACAATGAACCCATGAACACTACTTCAATATTTTTGCTCTTTTTCACACTACTTGTTTAATTTTTTATATATATTTCTTTTTGTGATTTGTTGTATTTTTAATGGATTGTACTGTACAGTGGCTGAAAACAACAAATTTCATAACATGACAATAAACCCGATTCTCATACATCCCATCTCAATTTTTGCTCCCATTATCCAAAATCACTTGTTACAAGCTGAAAGCTGGCCACTGTGTGTCATGTTATACAGAATCCTCAGCTATTCTGAAGTAAAGCTATGTCAGGATGTTAGAGTCATTTTCTCCCAAGATCACAGTGCATTTTTAGCCTAAGGAATATGAAAATGCATCAATCAGTTTGCTGTAAAAATATTAACTCATCTTATTGAAAATAGCTTTAGGTTAGGAGAATCTGGAGGTTCAGCAGAATTTAGAGTGGCATGGGATTAACCCTCAGACAGTGGGAAACATTCTTTGTACTGAATGAAGCAACAGGCCTTTAGTTCAAGGTGAAGTACATCATCATTTAGTGCTGAGAGAAGCTCATTATACATTTATGTCTGGGCAATTTAAATATTAGCTGGTATTAAAGCCTAAGCAGAGATAGCAATGATGCAGAGCAATGTTATTTGAACACTAATAGGTAATTTTTTTCTGCTCATTGGTTTGAAAAATAATGTACAGCTGGACTTGCATTGGAATGCAGTACAGAGTGAAGAATGGGATGATTGATAGCTATTATACATAGTAAATTTACCTATGTTCATATATTATCAATACTGCTAATGTCTTAGTCCAGAGTACATATTGTTATCCTAAGCAACATACAGTGAGAATTTAGAGTACTGTTCATACGTCTTAGATACATTGGCAATTGTGTGGATGACTTAAGGCAGACTGAAATAGTTGAGTGTATAGGCATTAAGAAAGAGGATGTGATGGAGCTTTTGAAAGGTATTAAGTTAGGTAAGTTGCTGGGACTGGACGAGATATACCCTAGGCTACTCTGGTAAGCAAGGGAGGAGATTGCTGAGCCTCTGGCAATGATCTTTGCATCACCAATATGGACAGGAGAAGTACCAGAAAATTGGAAGGTTGTAAATGTTGTTCCCTTGATCAAGAAAGGGAGTAGAGATAACCCAGGAAATTATAGACCAGTGAGTCACATTTCAATGGTGGGCAAGTTGTGGGAGAAGATCCTGAGAGGCAGGATTTATGAGCATTTGGAGAGACATAATATAATTAGGGATAATCAGCATGGCTTTGTCAAGAGCAGGTCATGTCTTATGAGCCTGATTGAATTCTTTGAAGATGTAACAAAACATATTGATGAAGGTAGAGCAGATAATGTAGTGTATATGGATTTCAATAAGGCACTTGATAAGGTTCCTCATGTAAGGCTCATTCAGAAAATAAGGAATCCTGGGATTCAAAGAGACCTTGCTTTGTGGGTCCAGAATTGGCTTGCCCACAAAAGGCAAAGGGTGGTTGTAGATGGTTCATATTTGACATGGAGGTCTGTGACCAGTTGTGTTCCGCAGGGATCTGTCTGGGACCCCTCCTCTTTGTGACTTTTATGAATGACCTGAATAAGGAAGTAGAAGGGTGGGTTAGTAAGTTTGCTGATGACACAAAGGTTGGGGGTGTTGTGGATAGTCTGGAGGTTGTCAGAGGTTACAGCGGGACATCGATGGGATGCAGAACTTGATTAAGTGGCAGATGGAGTTCAATCCAGATAAGTGTGAAGTGGTTCATTTCCATAGGTTAAATTTAAAGACTGAATACAATATTAAAGGTAAGACTCTTTGCAGTGTGGAGGATCAGTGAGATCTTGGGGTCCGTGTCCATAGGACACTCAAAACTGCTGTGTAGGTTGACAGAGTTGTTTAGAAGCTGTATGGTGTGATGGCCTTTATTAACCATGGGATTGAGTTCAAGAGCTATGGGGTAATATTAAAGCTACGTAAGACCTTAGTTAGGCCCCACGGAGTACTGTGTTCAGTTCTGGTCACCTCACTACTGGAAGGATGTGGATGCTATAGAGAGAGTGCAGAGGAGATTTACAAGGATATTGCCTGGATTGGAGAGCATGCCTTATGAGTATAGGTTGAGTGTATGTGGCCTTTTCTCTTTGGAGAGATGGAGGTGACCTGATAGAGGTGTATAAGATGACGAGAAGTTTAGTTTGTGTGGCTAGCCAGAGGCGTTTTCCCAGAGCTGAAATGGTTAACATGAGGGGGGTATAGTTTTAAGGTGCTTGGAAGTAGGTACAAGAGGGATGTCAGGGGTAAGTTTTTCACACAGAGAGTGGGTGGGTGTGTGGAATGCACTGCCAGCGATGATGGTGGAAGCGGATAAAACAGGGTCTTTTAAGAGACTCTTAGATAGGTACATGGAGCTTAGAAAAATAGAGAGCTATGTGGTAGGGAAATTCTAGGCAGTTTTCTAGAGTAGGTTACATGGTCGGCACACCATTGTGAGCTGAAGGGCCTGTAATGTGCTTATATTTCTATGTTCTGCATTCTATGGTCTATATCTAGGGTGCATGAGACTTTTGCACAGTACTGTATAATTGCCAACTGATATACCAACCTACACATAAAGACCACCACATTGCTGATCTATTAACAGTGAGGAGTGGTGAGTGTGCATGTTTTCCACGAATATTCCTTTTTTCTTGGTACCGCCGGTCCCTTTTCTGCAACTTAAAACATGCAGGTTTTAATTTTTCTTGATTTTGATGGAAGGTTAGAATTATTCCACTGGTTGAGCTAATGGCTGATATGACCCATATCTGATGGTTTGTTTCCAAGAAATGCCTATAGAGATGGTGGGCATATTGGTTATAATCTCAAAGGTTTCAAAGGTACATTTAATGTCAGAGATATGTATACAATATACATCCTGAAAAGCCTTTTCTTTGCAACTATCCATGAAAACAGAAGAGCGCCCCCAAAGGATGAATGACAGTTAAATGTTAGAACCGCAAAGCCCCCTCCAGCTACCCCCCCCCATGTGTAAGCAGCAGCAAAGCAACAATCCCCCCTCCCACACCGGCAAAATAAACAGCACCCACCACCGAGCACTCAAGTGTACAGCAAAGCACCAGCAAAGACACAGACTTGCAGTACTCCAAAGACTACTCATTCACCTGGTATTCAACATACCACAGACTCGCACTCTCTCTCTCTCTCTCTCTCTCTCTCTCTCTCTCTCTCTCTCTCTCCATAATAAGGAAAAAAGAGGTGTCTCCATTTCACTGTGAGAGGGGAGACATAACAAACAACTCGCTGATTTACATTGTTAGAAGTCTGTTGCGTCACTTTTCCGAGCTCTGTGCCCAAAGAACTTGGGTCTCTGGGCACACAGCTAAGAGCCAGCTCACTGCTTTCGATCTTCTGTCTCCCCTAACACACCGAATTCCTGCAGAGACACTGACCTTCAATCTGCCCATCTCCAGAGCCATGAGATCCCAGAACTCCAAAGGTGAGCTAATCTCTTAGGCCACATCCTTGGCATATCGAATAACAGCCAGTCTCGAAACCCCAAGAGCAGGTCCCATTCCCGCAAAGAACCGATGTCAGCGTGTAACTCCAGGTCAGGGTCTTCAAAAAAACCCTGAAAGGGGAAAATAGAGATATTAAAGATGGAAATAGAGCTATTTCCAAAGATGCAAGCAAAGAAGTTGCCATTAGGCGCCATTGTCTCCTCCTAAGCTCCTTCTCCTGTTCTTTCAAACAATCTATAAATTCTGGAATAGCACTCATGAATTGCAAGATTACCCAATGTTTTATCCTACTTACTAAGAAGTAAAATACTAAAAGTGGGTAACTAAGCTAGTTAGCCAAATAACTATTTTGGAAGAATATTAGAATCACTTACTGTGGAATAGTAATAGAGCATTTGGAAAGATATGATCAGATCAATATTACTTCAAGATGGAAAAATAATCCTTGAATCACAGAGCAATAGAGTGTGGATACAGGCCCTTTGGCCCAATGAGTCCATGCTGACCATATTGTCCATTTAGCTGGTCCTAATTTCTCTCATTTGGCTTACTTCGGGATGTGGAAGTCAGGAGAACACACAACAGTCCACATCGAAGGTCAGTGGTGGAAAGGGTGAGTAGCTTCAGGTTCCTGGGTGTCAACATCCTGGAGGATCTATCCTGGGCCCAACGCATTGATGGAATCACAATGTCATGTCTGTGGCTGGGCTTTGCCATGAATTTTAGAAGATTTGATATGATGTCTGACAAATCTTTTAGAGTTCTTTGAGGAAGCATCAGCTAGTGGGAATAAAAATATCTGTACCTTTAGCAGTTAGATGATAACAGAGGTGTTTGTGGACCTGGGTGACTTCTTCCAGTTCACCTGTGAAACAGTTTAAATCTTCCGTCCTCAAGGTTCTTTTTTCCCTTTTTAAGTTGGATGGGATCCTGTCGGAGTCTTTGATCTACAACTGTACTCAAACTACATTCTTCACTGGCTGTGGGTTCTGTCTCAGAATTTGCCAAGCCTAGCATTTCAGTATCTCCAGGAATGGCTTAGAACAATTGCGGCCCTGTGGATGACCCAATTCCTCACTGATGACACCGACTGAACCGCTGTGGGAGATCGAAATATCAAGACAACATGTGCAGCTGTTGGAGGCCTCTGCTCTCGAGTGATCATTCTCTCTTTCTCGATGGCGAGAAAGTCGCTAGTTCTTGAGTCAGGGGAGCTCGAATAAGCAACGCTACAGATTGTAGTATTGAAACCATGAGCTTTTAGCCTCCCCTCTTGCTGTGGCAGGAGCACTGTCTCTCTTTCCCTCATTAGTTGAAGTGGTTTTTGATGGGCTCTAGATCATGGTCACTGGGGATTTCCTATTGTTTGTGTGGTGGGTGGTGGGGGAGCTTATACATTTTGCTAGAGCAAGTGGGAGAGAGCAAGGTTTTGCTGCTGTTTCTGCATGGGAGGGAGAGGGGTTTTGTGGTTCTACTGTTTCTGGCATTAATTCTTTAGGTTTTTTTGTCTCTGTTTCATGGATGGCTAAGAAGAATAAGTATTTCAGGTTGTATACTGTGTACATTCTCTTATATTAAATGCTGGAAGTCTGAATTCAAGCCAGCAAAAGCTCATAGTCAAGCAGGATCTATGGAAAGAGAGACCATCAAAGCTGAGAGAGAAAACAAGTGAGTCAAGGGTGCAGAGAAAGTGGGAGAGGTTGGTGGAAGGAACAAAGAGAATCTCTTTGATAGAGTGAAAGAATCTAGAGTGAAAGAGCATCAAAGTAAGGTTTCCTTCTATCAGCCAAAGTAGACAGAGGGAAAAAAGATGATGCAGTATATTTGGATTTTTCAAAAGCTTTCAACAATGTGATACACTAAAGGTTATGTTGTCAGGTGGAGCTCTAGATGTTGGAGGTAACATATCAATATGCATGGAGGATGAAGTAACTCACAAGAAAGAGCAAATAGGAATAAGGGGATGGTTTTCAAGTTGGCAACCTGTAATGAGTTGTGTGGTGGGTCTGAGGCATCCCTAGAATTTACAATATACACTCTGTGGCCACTTTAAGCACAGTAGTAAAACCCTGTGTAATCTTCTGCTGCTGAAGCCCATTCAATTCAAGGAGAAGTGGAAGGAGCTAGAAAAGATGGTGCCAGAGATTTTTGCAGACCTAGGTGACTACCAGTTCATCCGTGAAACAGCTCATTCTTTTTTCATGTCTCTCTTTTCTTTTCAAGGTGGCTGGGGTCCTGTTGGAGTCCATGATCTACAGCTGCGCTCAAATTACGGTTCTCCGTGAGCGGGTTCTCTGACTTACTGGGAACCCTGGGGTTTTAACACCTCCAGGTGAGGCCTGGAAGACGTACGCCTACAAAGTGCAGCTCCCGTGGATGCTCTGGCTCCTTGCCAATGTCACCACATTGAAACTGCAAGCTGACGGTCTCCTACTCATGTTTATTGCAGGAGCAATCTCTCTCCCTTGCTTGTGAGAGCGATCCTGTCTGAGTTACTGAAGTGTTAGGATGGGCTGTAGTTTTATGATGGACTCCGG
Organism: Hypanus sabinus; assembly: GCF_030144855.1. Taxonomy (NCBI): domain Eukaryota; kingdom Metazoa; phylum Chordata; class Chondrichthyes; order Myliobatiformes; family Dasyatidae; genus Hypanus; species Hypanus sabinus. The sequence continues at coordinate 58,311,421 of NC_082722.1, read as the reverse complement.
ATCAGGTTTTCTTTGGGGGCATTTGCATGGTGGGGGGAGGGGGTCAGTGCTTTTGCTGGAGCAAATGGGGAGGGAGTTGCTGCTTGAATGTTGGAGGGGAGAGGGGGCTTTGGAATCCTGATGTTCCAGTCATTCATTCTTTCGGGGGTTTCTGTTTGTGGATGTCTGCGAAGAGTACGAATTTCTGGTTGCATACTGTATGCTTTCTCTGGTATTAAATTGAAGGTTCAATGTGCTGTGCATTCAGACAGGTTCTTTTGCACACCACAGTTGTAATGCGTGGTTATTTAAGTTACTGTGCCTTCCTGTTAGCTTGAACCAGCCTAGCCATTCTCCTCCGACTCTCTCATTAACAAGGTGTTTTCACCCAGAGAACTTCTGCCTATGGGATGTTTTTTTTTTGTTGTTTCTGTTTTAACACCATTCTCTGTAAACTCTAAATTGTTGTGCATGAAAATCCCAGGAGATTAGCAGTTTCTGAGATACTCAAACCTCTCCAACTGGCACCAACAATCATTCCATGGTCAAAGTCAATTAGATCACATATCTAATCCATTTCCAATGTTTGCTTTGAACAACAACTGAACCTCTTGACTTTTATGCATTCAGTTGCTGCTAAATGATTGGTTGATTAGATAGCAAACACGAGGAAATCTGCAGATGCTGGAAATTCAAACAACACACACAAAATGCTGGTGGAACACAGCAGGCCAGGCAGCATCTATAGGAAGAAACAATGCTGATGTTTCAGGCTGAGACCCTTCATCAGGACTAACTGAAATACAAGATACTAAGAGATTTGAAAGTAGGAGGGGGAGGGGGAAATACAAAATGATAGGAGAAGACCAGAGGGGGTAGGATGAAGCTAAGAGCTGGAAAGGTGATTGGTAAAAAGGATACAGAGCTGGAGAAGGGAATAGATCATGGGATGAGAGGCCTAGGGAGAAAGAACAGGGGAGGCGAGAACCGGAGGGAGACAGAGAGCAGGCAGAGTGATGGGCAGAGAGAGAGAGAGAGAGAAGTAAATAAATTAATCAATCAATCAGGGATGGGGTAAGAAGGGGAGGAGGGGCATTAACGGAAGTTAGAGAAGTCAATGTTCATGCCATCAGGTTGCAGGCTACCCAGCCCGTATATAAGGTGTTGTTCCTCCAACCTGAGTTTGGATTCATCCTGACAGTAGAGGAGGCCATGGATAGACATATCAGAATGGGTATGGGACATGGAATTAAAATGTGTGGCCACTGGGAGATCCTGCTTTCTCTGGCGGACAGAGCGTAGGTGTTCAGCGAAATGGTCTCCCAGTCTGCGTCGGGTCTCACCAATATATAAAAGGCCACACCGGGAGCACCGGACACAGTATACCACACCAGCCGACTCACAGGTGAAGTGTCGGCTCACCTGGAAGGACTGTCTGGGGCCCTGAACGGGGGTGAGGGAGGAAGTATAAGGGCAGTTGTAGCACTTGTTCCGCTTACAGGGATAAGTGCCAGGAGGGAGATCAGTGGGAAGGGATGGGGGGGGATGAATGGACAAGGGAGTCGCGTAGGGAGCAATCCCTGAGGAAAGCAGAAAGGGTGGGAGGGAAAGATGTGCTTGGTAGTGGGATCCCATTGGAGATGGCGGAAGCTACGGAGAATTATACGTTGGACCCGGAGGCTGGTGGGATGGTGGGTGAGGACAAGTGGAACCCTATCCCGAATGGGGTGGCAGGCGGATGGGGTGAGGGCAGATGTGCAGGAAATGGGAGAGATGTATTTGAGAGCAGAGTTGGTGGTGGAGGAAGGGAAGCCCCTTTGTTTAAAAAAGGAAGACATCTCCTTTGTCCTGGAATGAAAAGCCTCATCCTGAGAGTAGATGTGGTGGAGATGGAGGAATTGCGAGAAGGGAATGGCATTTTTGCAAGAGACAGGGTGGGAAGAGGAATAGTCCAGGTAGCTGTTAGAGTCAGGCTGATTAGATATTTACAATAACAAGCAGGTGTACAAGTGTATCTAATAAAGTGGACATTTAGTGTATATTAATGATTGAGAGAAAGGGAAATTATGTTAAATGGTTAACAGGGAATGAGAAGTGGGACGGAGAGGAGGATGCAGAGAGATTGGTTAAATAAATGGGCAATAGTTTGGCAAATATTGTATAATAGGAAAATTGCAAAGATGGGCACTTTAAAGGGAAGATTTCATAAAGTATGATTTATATTGATAAAGACTGCAGAAATGAACAGTACCAAAGGATCTGAGGATACTTGTACATGAAAGACAAAGTCAGCAAATAGGTGCAGAGGGTAGTTGGGAAGACTAATGGAATTCAGGTTTTATTGCAAGGGTTTGGATTATAATAGTGGGGAACTCTTACTATAACTGTACAAGACACTGGTGAGACTGTAAACAGGCTGAGAAATGGCTTAGCACGATAATGTAGTGGTTAGCACAATGCTTTACAGTACAGGTGAATGGGGTTCAATTCCCATCACGGCTGTGAGTAGTTTGTATGTTCTCCCAGTCACCACATGGGTATCCACTGGGTGCTTCAGGTTCCTCCCGGAGTCCAAAAACGTACTGGATGGCAGATTAATTAGACATTGTAAATTGTTAGGCTAGATTTAGTTTGGGGGATTGTTGGGCGGCGTGGTTCGAGTGGCCAGAAGGACATTTTCAGTACTGTATCTCAATAAATAAATAAAATTATGAGGAACGTAGATATGGAAGAGAGTCAGATTCACCCAAGATGAAAAAGTTAAATGCCAGAGGACATAGTTTTAAGGCGAGGCGGAAGAGTGTAAATTTAAAGGAGATTTAAATAAGGTTTACAAGGCAAGGCTTGCAAGGAGAGCAGTAGCTTCCTTGAACATGCTGCTGGGGAAAGTGATGGAAGTCAATCCGATATCAACTTTAAGAGGCATTTAGACAAGTACATACAGGGAATTGGACCATGTTCAGGCTAAGTTTAGGTTGCCTTCCTATGCAGTACTGTTCTATACTCTACGAATGAGTAGGGGGTTGACAGGGTAGGCACAGAGAGGATGTTTCCCCTCTTGTGAATATCTCGAAGCAGGGGGCATAGCCTCAGAATAGGAAGGTGCATTAAAAATAAGATGAGTAAGGATTTCTTCTTTCAAAGGGTTGTGAGTCTTCGGAATTCCTTACCTTGGAAAACTGTGGAGGCAGACATCTAGAATATATTCAAAGCTGAGCAAGATCAATTTTTGCTGCATGACAGAATCTGTGGTTATGAGGATAAGATGAGAAATTGGAAAACTGAATCGCTTATAATTCTGATTTTCCTTCTATGGCAGCTGCTTTACCAGAGTATTTCCAACAATTTGAGTTTTTATTTTAGATTTCTAGCATCTGCAGTTATTTGATTTAATTTTGGAAATAAAATATGATTAGTAAAAAAGTAAAAAGGCAGACTGTCTGGTATTTCTCAATTACTCCGTACTAGTTAAAGAATCACAGAAGTTCCTGTTCTTTCTTCTTCGAGGATTCATTGCACAAATTTTCATTTACACAAATCTGTTTTCCTTGGCACTGAAATCATTTCAGTTTTCCAGCAAAATGAAATCGTGGAATTGACCAAAATGTAGTCTGACACTGTATTAGAGTATTGTACATCCAGAAACAGCCTGAAGCATAAACAAAATCAATCTAATTTTGATGCGTACTCTCTTAAGTGCATGAATCTAAAAATCAACTCCATTATACAATACACTAAGAAAGCAAGGTCTGTAACTTTAAATGGTAGTGAAAGCTGAGACCATTTCAAGAACTTTACTATGAAAAGGAGGCCAGAAATTTTAAAAAAAATGAAAATAAATTCTGTAATTTCAGTAAATGGAAACGTTTCGATGTCCAGGTTATAAATTGGAACCTTCGGCAGAAACTACCAATGTTGGTAACCATCTCTTCCATTTCCCTGAAATTGTTAATGATAATATCATTCCTTCAATCTCAACCATCTCTCTAATGTAATAGTAAGTATATCATACTGTGACATGACAGAGATCTGCTGTGGCCATTGGAAAGAGTCTCTGGTGAGGAAGTCCACACAGGAGCACAACAAGCAAGGAGCCAGGTCATCCTGCAGACTGTCATATCTCTGATGCTGGAAATATGTTGGAGTGCCTAACATAAATCACAGCAGGAATTGCCGTCCAATTTCCCTGCTGCCTCAATTTCACTCAGAAATTACTACTAACGTCATTCAATCAAGTTAAAATCAAAATTTGATGACATATAGTAGGTTTGACATTTTTGGTGGTAATTGATTCTATTTCTAGTCAGTAATGTCATACAGTGATTCCGCCAATCACTCTTCAGCTGTGCAATCATTATCCGCACAATGATTTACCTCAGGAATATTGCATCAAAAAGTGCAATGTAGCACTTTATTTCATTCTCTGAACAGCAGGCTTACATTTGTCTCAAGAGGATCCAGATCAGGTTAGCTTTTGCCAGTTGATGCATTCTCCCGAAGGCTAGTGTATCATTACACAACCAGAGAAGACAAGGGAGGTCCCTTAGCTTAATTTGGCCAATCCAGAAAAAAAACATAGAATAATACAGCTCAGGCACTGGAACAGGCCTTTGGCCCTCGATGACTGTGCTGAGCATGTTTCTAAATTAAACTAATCCCTTCAGCCCACACAGGATTCATATCCCTACATCCTCTTCATATTAAGAATGTTAATATATTAAGAGCACCAAATTTCTTGATGTTCACCTGGTCCCTCAACACCAGCTCCATAACAAAGAAAGCTCAACAGCATCTCTACTTTTTGCGAAGGCTGAGGAAAGTCCATCTCCCACCCCTCATCCTCATCACATTCTACAGGGGTTGTACTGAGAGCATCCTGAACAGCTGCATCACTGCCTGGTCAGAAATCGCACCGTCTCGGATCGCAAGACCCTGCAGCAGATGGTGAGGTCAGCTGAGAAGATCATCGGGGTCTCTCTTCCCACCATTACGGACATATACACGACATGCTGCATCTGCAAAGCAAATAGCATTATGAAGGACCCTACGCACCCCTCATACAAACTCTTCTCCCTCCTGCTATCTGGGAAAAGGCACCAAAGCATTCAGGCTCTCATGACCAGACTATGTAACAGTTTCTTCCCCCAAGCTATCAGACTCCTCAATACCCAGAGCCTGGACTGACACCTTACTGCCCTATTGACTTGTTTATTACTTATTGTAATGCCTGCACTGTTTTATGCAGTCCTAGGTAGGTGTGTAGTCTAGTGTAGTTTTTTTCTGTGTTTTTTTTTACGTAGTTCAGTCTAGTTTTTGTACTGTGTCATGTAACACCATGGTCCTGAAAAAACATTGTCTCATTTTTACTATTAACTGCACAAGCAGTTATGGTCAAAATGACAATAAAAGTGATTTGACTTGACTCGATATTCTTGTGCCTTTCTGACACTCTTGTACACCACTGTGGTATCTGCTTCCACTACCATCCCTGAAAGCACATTCCAAACACCTAACTCCCTCTGTGTAAATCAAAAATTCTCTGCATATTGCCTTTATACTTTTCCCCTTTCACCTTGTCACAAACATGGGAAGATCTGCAGATGCTGGAAATTCAAGCAACACGCAAAAATGCTAGAGGAACTCAGGCAGCATCTATGGAAAAGAGTAAACAGTTGACATTTCAGGCCGAGACCCTTCGTCAATATTGCTTTGCTCACTACACATCAAGGTCTCTGTATTAACAGTATTTAGTGTAACACCAACACTTGAAACAACATCAGTTTTCTGTCAGTTAAACAACAAGCACACAAACTGATATATGTAAGTGTAATTTTATTTAGTAAATCAAATACAGATTTGAAAATTCTTTTTTCTTATACTCCTAGATCTTTTTTCAGCATGATTTACAATGAATGATTCAATTCAAATTACAACACACAAAATTTTACTGTAGCAGAAGAAGGTGGCTCTCTAACAGGTTTCAGAATGGTTTACACAACAGGTCCACAGCAGATGCCATTTCATTGCCTTCTCACTGAACCTTAGAACACAGGGACAGTGAAGATACACACATCAAGATGATCTTCATCGACTCCTGCTCACATTCATTGCTATCATTCCCTCAAAACTAATCAATAAGCTTCAAGTCTTTTGCTTCAATACCTTCTTTTACAACTGGATCCTCAATTTCTTCACTTGTAGATCCCTGTCAGTTTAGAATAGCAAATACATCTCCTCCTCAATCTTCATCAGCACAGGTGCATCACAAGACTGTATGCTTAGCCCCTGCTCTACTCACCTTATACTTATGACTGTGAGGCTAAGCACTGCTCCAATGCCAGATTTAAGTTTGCTGACAATGCTGCTATTGTTTTCCATATCAAAGGCGGTGACGAATCAGCATTTAGGAGGGAGACTGAAAATCCAGCTGAGTGAGGCCACAAAGCCAATCTCTCATTGAATGTGATTAGATGATTATGGACTTCAGGAGGAGGAAAAAGGAGGTCCATGAGCCACTCCTTACTGGGGGATCATAGGTGGAGAGGGTCAGCAACTTTAAATTTCTCAGTGTTATAATTTCAGAGGATTAGTCCTTGTTTCAGCACATAAACGCCATTATGGAGGAAGCACAGCACCACTCTACTTCTTTAGAAGTTGGTGAAGATTTGGCTTGACTTCTGAAATTTTGATAAACTTCTATAAATGCATGGTACAGACTGTTTGCATCACAGCCTAGTATGGAAACACCAGTCCCTCTGAACTGTAAATCCTACAAAGAGTAGTGGACACCGTCCAGTCCATCATTGCCTCTCCATCACTGGGCACAGCTACACGGCGTTCAGTTGTTGGAAAGCAGCATCCATGAGCAAGGACCCCCACTGTCCAGGGCATACTCCCTTCTTGTTGCAACCATCAGGAGGATGGTCTAGAAGCCTCAGGACTCACACCAGTAGGAATAGCTTTTACCCCTCAACCATCAGGCTATTGAACCACTCAGTTTCACTCACCCAATGACTGAACTTTTCCACTGTGCCCACAACTATGGACTCACTTTCAAGGGCTCTTCATCTCATGTTCTCAACATTTATCATTTATTTATTTATTTAAATTGTTTACTTTTTCGCAGCTCAAGCTGGTAAGACCTGAGAAACAGGCGTAGCCGAGCACACTCATTACTCAGTTGGTAGGAAATTTCAGATCATTCTAGTGGCATTCAGAATTGTGGTTTTCTGGAGATTTGCATAAATATTGCTCTGTCAGCCTAAATATTTAATGCTATTGTGTAGTGACATTGTGATGATACCAGTAATAGATATTACTGTTGAGATTACATATTTGTGTTCCATACTCTCTTAATTTCCTCTTGTAATTCAGCATTTTTCTGGTGCTTTTCACTGACTGATGTCCATATTTTTATGTGTGTTTGGAATGGCCAAAGCTATCAAGTAAATTATTCTTGCTTGTTTATTCTGTAATATTATATCCAGATGGTTATTAAGGATTGCCCTATCTGTAATAATGGATCGGTGGTAACATGATTTGTAGGACTTTGACTCTAGAATTAGATCAGACTAGTATTTACAGTAAGGTATGGTATCTTTTATGAGTTTGTATTTTAAAGCGCAATTTTTGGTGAACTTCATTTGCCACTTGATTGTGCCTGGGTAATAATCATATTGAGTTAAATTGCTGCAGGATCCTCTAATGTGTTGTATTTCTTTTGGTTTTTCTTGGCATCTTCTGCATTTATTGTCTTGAATTTGTCAGTCTTTCATTATATATTTTTTATAATTTTGGGTGTCAACCATCTGGTCCTGTATTGCCACAAGGAACACTTCTGTTTCTGGGAAGAGGTCTCCAACTCTGAGCCAAGTGTTTGACATCATGTCTGCTCGGATCATGGGATGTCTTCCACGGAGAGTCATGCTCTTCCATTGGTTCACTTTTTCTTCAGTAGTGATAATGTCTTCATTTTTCAGGGCTGTGCTTTAGTTAAGTTTAGTGGTGTATACTTCTTATCAGAATTGCATATGCTCGCATGGAGTGCTGAATCCTGGTTTTGTGGATGAAAATATATCCTCAGAAGTTTTATCTGACTGTTGTGTAGATTTTTAATGTCTGTTATTCCTCTTGCCTCTTCTGTCCTAGGTAGTGTTAATCTACGTGCATTTGAGTGTACATAATGCTTTCAGAAATTTGTCATTTCAGTTCTTATTTTTCTTCATAAATTTTCCAGATTGGTTTCAGACCAAGGTATTAAGCAAAAAGAATACATTAATATTGCCTTTTTGGCAGATTTTCTTAAGCCTTGAGGTAAATTCTGTCAGAAGTTTTTCCTTTAATAACACTGTGATCTATTATCTTTTCTTGTTGATATCCCAGATACTTATATGTTTCATACTCATCCATTGGTTGCGTTGTATCCTGCTGTTCTGTTTTGTGTTCTATTAGCTCTATTGCACCTTTCTTTATGTTTAATGTTGTGCATGAACCAAAGTTCATGTTCATATCTTTCGAAAAGAGTTCTGCTATTTGAATTAATTGCTTTAGCTTTACTGATGAAGGAGCATATAATTTCAAATCATCCAGAAGGTGTGCTAAAGTATAGTTCATTTCGTTGTTTCTGATTTGATATCCAATTCAGTAAATCAGAGAGTGGGTTCAAAGCTCGACAGAACCATAGTGGACTTAGAGAGTCGCCTGGGGAAATGCCTCAGTTTACTTTGATAATGGTGGTTATAAAAATTATTGTTATTATTACTTATTTTTTCTCAGCTCAAGCTGGAGAAACCTGAGGTACAGGTACAGCCAAGCACACTCATATGTCAATTGCTAAGAACTTTCAGACTGTTCTAGTGGTGTTTAGTATTGTGGCTTTCTGAAGACTTGTATGTATTACTGTGTAGTCCTAATTGTTTAATGCTATTATGCAGTGACTTTGGAATGATACCAGTTGTAGATGTTACTATGGAGACAATATATACCTTGTTCATGCTCCAAAGTCTTTCAATTTCCTCTTTATATTCAGCATATTTCTGGAGTTCTCCCTTGTTGATTTCTGTGTTATGTGTATTTGGAATTGCTATATCTAGTAAATAAATTGTTCTTGTTTATCCTGTATCCAGATGGTTATTATGCATTGTCCTATCTGTAATAATTAATCAGTCATAATATAATGTGTGGTATTCTGACTCTACAACTGGATCAGGCTTGTATTTATAGTAAGGTGTGATTTCATTTAAGAGTTTGTGTTTTGAAGCAATATTTTGATGAATGACATTTGCCACTTGTTAGTGCCTGAGTAAGTATCAGATTAAGTTAAATTGCTACAGGACTCTGCAAAGTGTTGAATTTTTCCTGTTTTTTTCTCAGCATTTTCTACATTTATCATCTTGAATTTGTTGATCTTCTATTATGTATTTTCAATTATCTTTTTATTTAACCATCTCATCCTGAATTGCCAGAAGGAATACTTCTGTTTCTGGGAAGAGGTCTCCAACTCTGAGCCAAGTGTTTGACATTGTGTCTGCTCGGATCATGGGATGTCTTCCATGGAGAGTCATGCTCTTCCACTGGTTCACTTTTTCTTCAGTAGCGATAATGTCTTCATTTTTCAGCCTTGTGCTTTCATTTAGGTTTAGTGGTTCATCCTTCTTACCAGAATTGCATATGCTCACATGGAGTGCTCAAACCTGTTTTCATTGATGAAAGTATATCCTTAGAAGTTTAACTGACTGTTGTGTAATTTCTTTTAATGTTGGTTATTCCTCTTCCTCCTTCTGTCTTAGGTAGTGTTAATCTAAGTGTGTTTGAGTGTCTGTCATTTCAGTTCATTGTATATTTTCAATGGTTCAAAGGTCCATTTTATTATCCAAGTATACAACTCTGAAATTCTTCAGTTCTCCAGGTAGCCATGAGACCAAGAAAGAAAAATCAAAGAAAAAGAACAAAATCATCAACCCCATAATCCCTCCTCCCCCAGACAAAAACATGAACAAAACAAATCAGGCATATCAACCCTCTAATCCCTCCCCCTGCACAAAAACACGAACAAAACAAATCAGGCACATCAACATCCTAATCCTTCCTCTTGCAAAAAAAGATTGGTTTCAGGCTAAGATATTATGCCAAGAGAATATGTTAATATGGGTATAGTGAAAGGGTTTATTGTCTTTGTTATATTTTACAATTGAGCTCTGTTTGGCAGATTTTCTTAAGCCTTGGAGGAAATTTTGTCAAAAATTTTCCTCTTATCACATTATGATCTATTTTCATTGTTTTTTGATATGCCAGATACTTAGATGTTCCATATCCATCCATCGCATTGTATCCTGCTGCTCCACTGCACCTTTCTTTATGCTTAATGTTCTGCACATTTCATCCAAAGTTCATGTTTATATCTTTAGAAAATAGCTCTACTATTTGAACTAATTGTTTAGTTTTACTGATGAAGTAGCATATAATTTCAAATCATCCATTTATAAAACGTGCACCAAGGTGTAATTCATTTGGTTCTTTCTGTTTTGGTACCCTCTTTTCATCCAATTTAGTAAATTAGAGAGTGGGCTTAAAGCTGGACAAAACCATAGAGGGCTGAGAGAGTCACCTTGGAAAATGCCTCGGTTTATTTTGATAACGATGGCTGTTCTTTTTTGGTTGTTAATAGATAGGATGGTTATAATACACCAATGTTTCATCAGATGTTCTAGGAATTTCACAAGTACGGGGTGTAGCTTTCTATATGCAGTCAAGTTTATTGTCCTTTAGCTATATACATGTATACCATCAAACTAGACAACGTTTCTCCTAACCAGGCTGTAAAGTACAATAGTACACATAACACACATATAACATATAATAACTTTGAAAAGTATGGATAAAACCTACAGATGAACTTTGCATAAATAAATAAAGTGCATAAATTAAATATTTTAAGGTACAGAACAGATTAACTGGTGACAGTTCAATTGTGATGCAGCAGGGAGTTCAGAAGCCTGATGGCCTGAGGGAAGAAACTATTTTCCATCCTGACCATTCTTGTTTTTATGCATCAGGATGAAATTTTTTCTAAGCTGAAGCTGGTAAAACCTGAGGTACAGGCATAGGCAATTACACTCATCTCTCAATTGCTAGAAATGTTACAAAAACTTTGTAAAACTTATAAATACACAAAAACAAAAGGTTGGTGCAGACAACACCGGAGTAAATAGATAAGTGAAATGCACCAGATGCAGAAAAAAGAATTATCAGTTCAGGAACAATGAAAATGGTTTATGCAGGACATTGAAACTAAATTGAATGCACCAAAATGTCACCAACTCTCGCACAAAATTACCAGCAGACACAGAAATAATGAACTTTTGGTCTGATATCTGGTCAAACAGGACAAAGCACAATCAAGAAGCAAGCTGGACTAGGGAGGTGAAAGAAGACATTCCACACAGCAGAAGACATGCAAGCGCTGGAATTTATGATGGATATGCTAAACCAGATTATTAAAAAGTACCCACAATTGGAAAAGTATCAGCACTGATAATATTCAAAATTATTGGTATAAAAATTTACTTGCCTTCATCTGTATTCGTACCAATTAATACATATCAACAATTTTCTTAAAACCCTGAAGTACAGAAATTATTGACAGAAGGTAAAACATATCTCTTATCTAAAGGAGAAATCACAAATGACCCATCAAAATATTGTCCTATTTCTTGTCTTAAAAATATATATAAAATTGTAACATCATGCATCTCGACTCACTTTAACCATTATATACTTACAGAAGAGAAAACGATGGTGTAAGGGTAGGAAAAGATGTAAAGGATAATAGATCAAAGATTCTGTAATTCTAAGTCAAGCCCAGCAGAAAAGCTAGAATTCTTTTATGTTATCATATTGACTACCACAAAGCATTTGATTCTATCCCACACTCATGGTTAATAGAAGCTCTTAATCTCCTATTTAGTATGGGAGCAGCTAAGCATCAGATCAGAAGTCCCTACTAAGGAATGTGAAAAAGGCTGAGAGGATCATAGTGGTCTCCCTGCCATCCATCGGGCACATTTATTATGAGCACTGCGTATACAGGGCCCTTAGTATTACCAAGGATCCTACTCTCCCAACCAGAAACCCTTTGACTTTATACTTCCTTAGTAGTTCCTTAGCTATTCCCTTAACTTTCTTATTAGATAGATAGATAGATACTTTATTCATCCCCAAGGGGAAATTCAACATTTTTCCAGTGTCCCACACACTTATTGTAGCAAAACTAATTACATAAAGTACTTAACTCAGTATAAATATGATATGCATCTAAAATCACCCTCCCAAAAAGCATTAATAAATAGCTTTTAAAAAGTTCTTAAATAGTTTACTAAAGTGCATTGAGTGGTAACTTAAGCTCAGTCCTAACCCCAGCACTTTAACATGTCTTGCCCCGGTGGTTGAATTGTAGAGCCGAATGGCGTTGAGGAGTAATGATCTCTTCATCCTGTCTGAGGAGCATTGCATTGACAGCAACCTGCCGCTGAAGCTGCTTCTCCGTCTCTGGATGGTGCTGTGCAGAGGATGTTCAGGGTTTTCTATGATTGACCGTAGCCTACTCAGCGCTCTCCGCTCTGCCACCGATGTCATACTCTCCAGTTCTGTGCCCACGACAGAGCCCGCCTTCCTTACCAGCTTATTAAGACATGAGGCGTCCCTCTTCTTAATGCTGCCTCCCCAGCACGCCACCACAAAGAAGAGGGCGCCCTCCACAACTGTCCAATAGAACATCTTCAGCATCTTATTAAGTTTTTAACATTATTATGTTTTTCAATTTTTTTTAAGCTGAAGCTGGTAAAACCTGAGGTACAGGCATAGGCAATTACACTCATCTCTCAATTGCTAGGAACCTTCAGACTATTTAGTATTCAGACTGTTTAGTATTGTGATTTTCAGGAGATATTCATAAATGCTGCTGGGTAGACCTAATTGTTTAATGCTATTGTGTAGTGGCATTGCAATGATACCTGTTGTGGATATTACTATCGGGACAATGTATACCTTGTTCATGTTCCATAATCTTTCAATTTTCTCTTTTAATTTAGCATATTTCCAGTGTTTCTCACTTACTGATTTCTCTATGTTATGTGTGTTTGGAATGGCTAATTCTATTAGGGAAATTGTTCTTGCTTGTTTATCTTGTGATATTATATCTGGATAGTTATCATGGATTGTCTCATCTGTTATAATGAATCGGTTGTAACATAGCTTGTTGACCTCTGACTCTAAAACTGGATCAGGCTTGTATTCGTAGTGAAGTAATGTGACATATATGAGTTTGTATTTTAAAGCAAGATTTTGATGAATGGTTTGAGTATTCTGTTGTATCCTATAATTATCCTTCATTTTAATGGATGATTGTAGTATACAATAGCACAATTCTGAAGACTGTACATTGCATCTTAAATTGGTGTCAGCACAGAATTTGATTCATCTTGTCTCACCATTCATCTTGTCTCACCACTTATGCACTGGAGAAGAATTAGATCATATGACCTGTGTTCCAGAAGGTTTTTAAAATAAATGTAAATTTTTTTAAAAACAGCAAAGATTTTTTATTCAAGACATGTAAGCAAATAAAGCATCATCTGGTTCATGCCTTTGCACCGCTTTCAAATCTAGTGTCGCTTAGCTGAAAGATACTTCATAATGCAGGTACCAGTTTGATTTGAGTTTCTAATATTAAATATGTTTAACATGTCTGATACTCCAAATCAGTTTTCAAAGGACATTCAAAATAGAAATGAACAGAAATCATACAACTATTGTGTTAAAAAGGATTTGTTCTAATTTGCAGCAATGATTGACAATGCCAATCCATTGTTCAGTTGAATTAATATTTTATTTTGTGTAGCTCATAGCTAGACAATTTAGCTAAAGGATAGCATTCACATGTAATGGCTGTGTGATATTGTCTACAAATTCATTTAAAGGCATATCTAATACCTTAACGTTCACAGGATACTTACTGGTGAGGCACCAATGCCACTGAAGACTAAGATTTTGCATGTTACAAATCATAAGAAAACTGCCAAAAACATCTCACTAGTGAGAATTGATATAACTCTATATTAAACCTTCATACCCTGGAGTGAAATAAAACTAGTGTTAATATTACATTGAACAATACAGCCATTATGCAATGTTAAAGCTATGATCAGTAAGATGGTGCTCGGCAAAATATTACTGCCTGTTCTAAGTAGGCACCAGAGGAATGAATGAAATAAACAGAAATAATAAGCTGCCTTCATAAAGTTTGGTGCTTACATCTCAACAGAATTTTATGACTTTCTCCATTATATCATGAAAGCTAACAGGCAATAAACTAGGAAGACGAAATTAACAAATCCACAGAAGCCCACAAAAATAGGTATTTTAAAAACTACTTGGTAGGCTGATAGTGTCAGTCATATATGGCTTGTCGTATTCTTATTACCATTTTGGTTGGTCTAACGATTTAAAATGCAATATAGAAGTTACTTGTAAACTGAAGCAATGCAACAGGAAAGCACACAGATGAAGTATACAACTAAAACATCTGGAAATCTCCAGGAAGGCCTTCTTCGTTGCTGCTGCTGTTGTGAGGTCCAGGTCTCTGCTGGGAAGAACAGGCCCCTAGTCCTCGGGGTCAAGTTGCCAGTGGCCGGTGGCGGGGGCATTGTAGTGCACTCGGCAGAGGATGGTGGTGAGAGAGGCTGTGCTGGAAGGGATGGTCAGAGGCTTGGAGGTTCAACGGACTTGGAATCTGCTGCAGTCGGGACACCTTCACTGCGTGCTGCATCTGCAGGGCTGAGTCCTGTGGCGCAGTGGAAGTCCATAGCGGAGGTATTCCCTTCTGCTGCCTGCGTGGGATGATGAGTCTATCGGGACCCTAAGGACTTGTGGAAACTGTGGGGTGGTTTCTTTCAAACTTATAGTCTTTTAACATCTTTAGACTATTTTTACTGTGCCCATGGTCTGTTTTTTTAAAATCAATTATGGTATTGTTTGCACTGTTGTAAATATGTGGTCTTGTTTAGGTCTTGTAGCTTTAGTTTTTGGTTTGTTGGGTGGTAGAGTTGGTTTCCTGACTTGGTGTGTCTGGGTAGTCTTGTTTTGTCCGGTGGGTTTGGAGCTCCTTTCCGTGAAACACGCTAAGGTGGTATCGCGATATTAATACGCACAGCTTCTCCGGACTCTGGATTTGGGGATTGTCAAACGTTGTGTGGATTTTCTGGTGTAGTCTGTCTTGTTGTGTGATTTTGTGATATCATTCTGGAGGAACGTTGTTTCATTTTTGAACTGCATTGCAGTTGTGGTTTCTAAATGACAAACCGAAATTCAATTCAATTCAAAAATGACTGCTTCTTTTTAACTTAAAGCACATGTTGAGGAACAGAAGCTCCTGTCTGATCACTGTCAGTCTTGCAATTACATGGAGGGAATAAATGAATCATGACCAACTGTAGGAGCTACATATCTGTCTCCTACCTACTTTGCATTCTGTGATGCTGGGCTTATTATGTCTATTATGGTAACTAGACATATAAGTGGGGATATGGTAAAAGTGAAGGGAATAAGTTATGTTTTCTTGCTTATTTTGTTGCATTTGTAGCTTGGGACTGGTGGGGGTCTATATTGACTGCTGAGATAACACTCAACAATATTTAATTGTATGTTTGCTAATTGCGAAAAAAGGGTTTGACTTTTGGAGCGATCATTAGAGCTGAGGGTGCATCACACGCATGTAACAGTCCACATGGTCACAGGTAAGCAGCTAATGTTTTGGTTTGATTTTGGGTTAGTTATGCTGCTACATCAACAATGTACTGCTAACAATAGCATAACCAAGTTACCACTCAACAATGAAGTCACGTTGAAAAAAAAGACCTGAAGATGCTAGAAATCAAAAATAACAGAAAATGCTAGAAATATTCAGCATGTCAGGTCATATCATTTGGAAGAGAAATAGAGGTAATGCTTCAGGTTGAAAAATCTCATGCAGAACTGGGAAAGAGAGAAAAGAAATGTGGAGGGTGGGGAAAGGAGATGCCTCTGATAGGATGAAACCAGGGTGACCATGGGGATAAACAGTAAACTAGGCTATCTGGCCAATGAGTAAGTGGGACCAAACAGAGAGTGAGAACACTCAGTAGACAAAAGCATGCAGAAGAGGAAGGCATGTCCAGCAGGTCAAGAGGGTTATGCTCTCCACTCACAGAAGAATAAAGAAAAAGAATTCCTATCCCTTTTCGCTCTCCTGGAGTGGAGGATATGCCAAGCCTCACTGAGTAGGCATGAATTCCTGCTCTGCATTTCACATTTCCTGCATTCATAAGCCATTGTTTGTCTTTGTTCTCACCCTATAACTGCACCCATTCACTCACTGATCATCTTACTTTACCCAATCGGAGACATCCCCCTCCCCACCTTTGGTGCAAAGTTACAACTTCTTTTGTCGTCATCCTAGTTCTGACAAAGAGTCTTCAACCTAAAATCTCTTTTCCTCTTCCCAAAGATACAGCCGGACCTGCTGAGTAGTTCCGGCATTTTCAGCTTCGATGTTATGCTGCAGTCACCGTGCTATTATTTGCACTGGTACAACTTGGGTAAGGCAGTGGAAACACAGATCACTTTGGCAATGTGAACCAGAATATTCTAAAAGCCAATACTCACAGCCTGCAGTGAGTTTACAACAGACTTGCCTCATCGACCTGCACCTAAAAAGACCTGTAAAAATTGCAATGTAATATTTCCTTATATTCCTTAGAGTTTCCTAAGTGGCATCTTGGAGAAGCTCCAATGATGTCACTGGACTCTGTTGATGTGAAGCATAACATAATGCATTGCTTGTTATATAACCGTCAGCTAGCTGCACATCACATTTAAGATTTAAGACCAATAACTACAATATAACAAACACTGTCAATAATAAGACTGAATGTGGAATTGTCTCGTGCTTACCAATGTCAGTTGGCGTACCACAATTAGCCACTTTCAACTAAGAAATATATGCAGAATTTTGCAATACCACCTCAGGTAAAAGTATTTTATATAAAGCTTTACTTTAATTGAATATACAAAAAACAAGAAGAATTCTCAATCCAATCCTAATTCTCCATTGTAAAAGTAATTTATTTAGTACCCCACAAAATGAGTTAGTTGGTATGTATGCAGATTAAAACTTAAAACAGAGACACACAGTCAAATAAAATTTTAAGTCAATTTTCTCAAAGACATACACTTATTGCATAAGAGTCAACAAAGGTCAGACTCATCAGAAAATGTATTCCAGATGCCACAATAAACTTGCTGTTAAAAACCCAAAGGAAAACATCAAAAGTACATCAAGATGTACTGAAAACAGAAATATGATTGGAGATTGTCCCTCAGTTCATGCATCAAGTTCTGAAAAATCTAAATACACTTTTAAATACAGTATTGTGCAAAAGTCTAAGGCACATATATATCACTAGGGTGCCTAAGACTTTTGTATAATACTGCATTTATCAGCATGGAACAGAGAACAAGTTTGTAAATCTGGCAGGAGCAAAGGATGTTGGGAATGGTGAGAATGGAGTGTTGCAGGAGAGATGTGGGACAGGTGGCTGAGAAGGAATGCCAGGGACAGGGGTGAGACCCCACCCTGAGACACCAGGCAGTTATTTGATTGCAAACAGTTGGTACTATGCAAGTGTCTTTCACACAGTACTTTCGTAATTTTATGTATTGCACTATACTGCAGCCGCAAAACAATCTGGTATATCTGGATATGATATGGGTCTCTATTGTGGACTGAATGTCCGACAGTGGAAAGGGGGCAGGGAGAGGGGAGGGAGCAGAAAGAACCAGAGTGACATATTGTAATGCTCAATAAACCAATTGTTAGGAATCAAATGATCTTGCCTGCTGTCTCAGAGCTGGGTGTGCCTGCATCTGTATCACTGCCCAACCCTGGCACCCCTTCTCTGCCACCCTTCTTGTGGCACTCCACCCTCACTATTCTCAACATCCTTTGCTCCCGCCAGATTTACAAACTCACTCTCTGCTCCACATTGACAAATACAGTACTGTGCAAAAGTCTTAAGCACCCTAGCTGTACATAGTATCTGGTAAGTTTGCTTGCTCACTGACAACACAGAAATAAAAACTAAAGTAACATGTTAAATCCCACTAAAACTAAAGGTGAAACAGTACTGAAATTTCAGCAGGGGAAATTTTCCTGAGTGAACAAGAAGAGGGGTAATAAATGAGCCATTTCTCAGTGATGCACCATCAATAACTCACACTGAGAAGTAAGGCGAGATATCGGCTTTTATTGACTGGAAGAAGGAACCAGGAGTGAGTGTCCATCATACTATGTCCTGGAGACTGAGGCCGAGCGTCAGGCCTCAGATCGCCTTTATACAGGGGCCTGTGGGAGGAGCCACAGGAGCATTCAGCAGGGGGCGTGTCCAGACAGGCACATAGTTCACCACACTCAGATCCAATTAAAGTGATTTGAAATTCTCTAGAGGTCAAGCGTGTTCCATGAGCAGAGATTATTAACAAACTCCATTGTGGTTAGTACCAGTGCTAGATTTACATCAGAAGCTCCATGTGATATCTTTTGAGACCTGAGGTCAAGATTGGCTAGAATGGAAACATTTATTTTATAGAATGTATGTTTAAAAAAAACCCCTGTGTTCCTTAGTGCTAATTTAAAATAAAGCAAAGTTCACAGTGTATACAGAATCACAGAATAGTTGCAGGATTCAATGCAGGATGGTTGGGGATATTTGAAACACTAAGTCCATACCTGCTTCATGGAAGAGCAATCCAACTAGATCCATTCCCAATCCTCTCTACATATTCCTTCAAATCTTGTCTACTCAACCAGGTCCTGTATGAACACAATTGAATGTGTCTCTGCCATTATCTTTGGCAGTGTGTTGCAGATCCAAAGTGCCCGAGACATAAAATAGTTTCTCCACATTTCATTTTTTTGCTGAACATCTTCATTTATTGACTTCTGTTTCTTAACCTTCTACCCACAGGACTGATAGTCCTGGAGTGTGAGGTGTTGTTTCACTTTCAATTTTAAAACATCATTTTAGCACCGATTCTAGATACTAGACAGCCATCATAAAATCATGTGCAGATCCAAAGATCTTTTTTTTTCTTTGGCTACTGAGTTTTGTATCTGTACCTTCATATTGTAAAATTAAATATTAACAGGCTTGAGCTTGATGCTTGACAGCAAATTATTTTCTTACGCAACTGTGAAAAAGATGGATTTGTCATCAAAGCAACATCACCTAGATAATGAATTACAGTACAAATAGTAATTATTTTAGTTACATTGAAAAATAACCCTGATGACAAGAGATTAAATACGTCAAAATATTTCCCTTAGCCTTTAAAAATCTACTTTCATTACAATGTCTAGGAAAGATTATACAATGTGTAAAATATACAATTAACTCATAAAACCATTTTCCTGCATAATCAAATAACCATATTCATTTGAAATGAACAAAATATTATTAATTCCAGGTGTGTATTCAGTGAATTGCATAGTAAAGTTTCATAGTTTATTAACCAAGCTGCAAGATATTTTTAACTTGTGGAGCAGAAATTGGGAAATCTGTTATTTGGATATAAAGCAAGCATACAAGAATCTGGGACTCTGGTTAATTTTCCGGGAGCCTTTTTCTTCTGAGGCCATGGTAACGGGCATTAGAGAAGTGTTGTAGGCAGTTTATGGCCATTTAAGAAGGCCTCTGCGAAACTGGCTGTTGAACAGAGCACATCTCTCTGGTTTGCTCAGGATTTTGTGTACTTAAAATATATAGATGTAGGGAAAAATTGTTTTCTTAGTAGAAGGTACAGATCTGTGCTTACTGTAGAGTGGGCTGATGTCAGCTACTGACAGACTCATTTTGGTTTAGCTCCATCTGGTATATTCGGAATCTTGTTAAAGTGCTTAAAAATAATAAAATCAGAGAGAAAGGTGGGAGCATTGTGGTAGATTAATGGGATCAAGAATGCACCTGACCCAGGTGTATATAACCTTCTGGGGTTGTTTGCCAATAGTGCATTGACTATGTCCTTCAGAACAGGTTGCAGATTTTCAGTTATACGACTCTGAACAGCAGGGTACAGTTCTTTAGGTGAATTTAGATAGCTTTCACCATAATCTTTTCTAACTTCAGGAGAGAGCTGCTGCAAGAGTTCCATGTACCGTCGGTTCCTTTGGTCATTGGTGCCAAAGATACCTACAGGAGAAACAAAATGGTGAAGATTTTAGGTGGTGCATCATCTGTGGTACTATGTAAAAATAACATCAGCAAGTCAGCAGAACTAGACAAATCACTAACTTACCCAAAATAGTTATTCCTAGATTTTAAGAAACAAAAATCCCTAAAAGATATGGAACGATTTAAATGCCAACATTCATATACATTTTTTGCCATAACAATTTTTATTCTCCATGCCACCTGAACACTGAAGACAATACAGAGCTCATCTCTATGCACTTTTAACATATAGGTTGGATGGGAAGATAGTTGCAGAAGGGAAGTATTTATTGTTACTGAATCTGGGTGACCAAATTTAAGGAAATATAAATTGAGGTGTTGAATTACTAGAGTGGGATTTAGTAGCAGGAACTGTGCTGGTGAAGCAGGGTGGTGGAGGGTGGAAAGTAGGAATGATAGGCCCAGGATAAATCTTCAGAGATGTTGACACTCAGGAACTTGAAGTTGCTCATCCTTTCACTGCTAACACCTTGATGAGAACCACCGTGTGTTCTCCTGAATTCCCCCTTGAAGTTCATAACCAGTTCTTGATCTTACTGTGACACCACTCAACCAGCCAATCTCTCTCACTCCCGTAAACCTTCTCGTCACCGTCTGAGATTCTGCCAACAGCAGCTGTGTCATTGGCAGATTTATAGATTGTACTTAAACTGTGCTAGCCAGGTGGTTATGAGTGTAAAGAGAGTAGAACAATGGGCTAAGCACACATCCTGGAGCAGCTTCTGTGCCGACTGAGAGCAATGTGGGTCGTTATTTCTGAT
Source organism: Hypanus sabinus (assembly GCF_030144855.1). Classification (NCBI taxonomy): domain Eukaryota; kingdom Metazoa; phylum Chordata; class Chondrichthyes; order Myliobatiformes; family Dasyatidae; genus Hypanus; species Hypanus sabinus. The sequence continues at coordinate 58,290,360 of NC_082722.1, read as the reverse complement.
CTGCTCTAATTGGACCCCTGAAGAGGAAGTCAAGGATTCGGTTGCAGAGGGAGGTATGGAGGCCAGGTTTTGAAGCTTGTTGATTAATACTCAGAGTATGATGGTGTCAAACACTGAGCTGTTCTGGTGTAGGTATCAGATATCGTTACCATTAGACTCTTCTGTTCTCACTCCTTCTCTTCAGTCTAGGATAGGATTCCTACTTTCTTCACCTTCTACCCCACTAGACTCAGCATTCAATAGATGTGTGTCCTGGCTTCTCTGAACCAGGTTCTCAATACCTTCAGGTTATCAGACCTGACACAAAGGGAACAAAGGATTTGTCAGAACATTCGGTAAAAAGCTGTGGCTTCATTTTTCCTGCTATTGTTTCTGGCCTCAAAAGCCAGTTTCAGCCCCATTGTAGATGCTGATTAAGCTGTGGACCTGAGGTCAGTGTACAGTTAATTTGAGTGCCCCTGCTGCCTGGGCTCGACAGCCTTCATATTCCCAATCCCTTCAATGGAGTCAGCAGAAAGATCAATAAAAAAACAGCCTGGTCATGACGACAGGGTTTTAGAGAAACCCATAAAGGAATCAAAAGAATGAAATGATGGAGATATTTGAAGATGTTAAAGGAAATGGTCTGGAACTTGGACACTTACTGGATGAAGGATTGGCGGTCGATGTCAAAGTTATTAAAAACATGGAATACTGAAAAGCACAGAATCAGAGTGTATAATGATGTCTGAGGGTTTTTGGGTCAGAGCTAGGGAGGAATGATGGCAGGTAAAAGTTTCATAGGATAGAAAAGGATAGGAAGGAAATGGGAAAATGGGACTAGTTTAGAGGCTATTTTGTTTGGCAATGACCATTTGGGCTAAAGGGCCTGTTTCCCTGTTGTATGAATATAACAAAGTGAAAACACACAAACAAGACAGAAGAGAGAGGGCCCTGCATATTTGACCATGAGATTTTTCATTTCTGCGTCAGAGATTTTCTTGTTAGATGCAGCTCATATCTGGTCCAGGTGTATCAGATGCCCTAGAGTAGACTTGACTTGATTGCCAATGGCCTTGGACCAAACCTTGTAATTGACATTGTCACGTACCCCAGGTTAAAGAACCAGCAGAAATGGAAAATACTTTGAGTCTGGTATTACTAGTAACTAATAGTGTTTATTAGTAAACTAAGCAATACAGTACTATAAAATGCAAATATATGAAACAGGTTAGCAATGATATATACAGAAGTGTGGAAATAGGAACCAAAATTAGGCTCTTTCAAACCAAGGGGTAAATGGATACAGTCTTAAAACATCATGGAGTGTTCAGTTCAGGTCGAGGTAGTTGGTTGAGTAATGAGGGAAGGAGGGAGAGAGGGAGAGGCGGGGGAAGAGAGAGAGGGGGGAGAGGGAGAGAGACCGTTGATTTTCCTGTTATCACAGGAGGATTTTGATCAGTTAGGAAAGTGCATTGAGGAATAGCAAATGGATTGCATTCTAGATTAAGTAGGAAGTGATGTATTTTAAAGTCAAGCTAGCACAGGATATAAACAATGAATGGTAGGGCACTAGGGAGTGTATTGGAACAGAAGGGGCCTATAAAAGTGCAAGTTCATTGAAAGCAGCATCACAGTTAGCACAGTAGTGAAACTGGCATTAAGCATGCAGGGCCATGCTGGGCTTCATCATTCAGGGCACCGACTGTAGGATTTAGAACAATATGTTGCAGTTGTATGCAAATAAGTAATTGGTAAGGCCATGCATGGAATATGCTGTACACCCTATTGTAGAAGAGTTATGACTAAACTGAAAAGAACACTGAAAAGATTTATGAGGATGTTACTGGAACTGAGAGAGAAGTTGGCCAGACTAATCTTCCTAAGGAGAATGAGGTGCAATCTTATAGCAATGTTTAAAATTATGAGAATCATAGACAAGATGGATGGTTACAGTCTTCTCCCTGGAGTAGGAGAGTACAAAACTGGGGGGGGGGGGCATAGATTTAGAGAGAGAGAGGGAAGATTTAAGAGAGATGAGGGCAACCTTTTCACAGAGAGGGTGGTGAGTATATGGAATGAGCTGTTTGAGGAAGTGGTTGAAACAGGCACAGTACTATCATTTAAGAAGCACTTGGATAGGTATGAGGAATAGCATGGCTTAGAGGGATATTGGCAGAATCAAGGAAATTGGGAATAACTGGATGGGCAGAATAGATTCAGGGCTGAAGAGCCTGTATTTGTGATGTATTGCTCTGTGACTCATGAATTTAGACCTGCCGGTCTGCAATGTATTTCTAGATAACACAAAATTAATCAGAATCTTCACTGCATTAAACCCTTACTACATTAATACTAACCTGTTTTGAAAAGAGATGGTTGGATGATGGCCACTTTAACTCCCCAGATGGCAAGTTCGAATCTCAAAGTGTTGGAAAAAATGCTTAAAGCAGCTTTTGAGGCATTATATGGTGCAAACCTCATGATTGGTACACTTCCTGCATTGAGACAGATCAGAACAACTTTGAAAAAGTCTTGACATTATGAAACTTAGCCTGGGCTTTCTCAGAAATTAATTTTTACCGTTGTGTCATACAAAGTCAGATTAGGCATTAGATATCTAGAGTCACATATTTAATAATGCCAAACATTAGAATCAAGGTCCAAAGGTTTAATTTTAAAAACACTACAATTATTAAGGTCCCAAAATATTAATATCATAAATTGAGTACACTATCTGGATAACCACTTCTCTGGTTTGCATGAGTTTGGTTGGATAGAATATCATTTTTATATAAAACTAAAAACTATTCTCAAATTCACTTAATTAATATCCCACAGACTATGGAATCACTTACAAAGACTCTTCATTTCATGTCCTTGATACTTATTGCTTATCTATTCTTATTTTTTTCTCAGCTCAAGCTGGTAAAACTTGAGGTATTGGCACAGCCAAGCATATTCATTGCTCAGTTGTTAGGAACTTCCGGACTACTCTCATGGTGCATGGTATTGTAACTTTCTCGAGATTTATAAATACTGCTGAGTAGGGCTAATTATTTAATGGTATTGTGCAGTGACTTTGCAATGATACCTGTTGTCGATATTACCTATGGGACAATGTACACCCTGTTCACGTTCCAAAGTCCTTCTTTTAATTCAGCATATTTCTGCTGTTTTTCATTTTTGATTTGTGTATGTTGTGTGCATTTGGAAAGGTTGTGTTTATTAAATGTAAGTGTTGAACCATATTTCCGGCATCTGCTGACCCGCTTGTACTTTTCAGGCTCATGATGCATTTGACAATAGACAATAGACAGTAGGTGCAGGAGTAGGCCATTTGGCCCTTCTAGCCAGCACCACCATTCACTGTGATCATGGCTGATCATCCACAATCAGTACCCTGTTCCTGCCCTCTCCCCATATCCCTTGACCCCACTATCTATAAGAGATCTATCTAATTCTCTCTTGAATGCATCCAGAGACTTGGCCTCCACTGCCTTCTGGGGCAGAGCATTCCACATATCCACCATTCTCTGGGTGAAAAAGTTTTTCCGCATCTCTGTTCTAAATGGCCTACCCCTTATTCTTAAGCTGTGGCCTCTAGTTCTGGACTCACCCATCAGCGGGAACATGCTTCCTGCCTCCAGTGTGTCCAATCCCTTAATAATCTTATATGTTTCAATCAGATCCCCTTTCATCCATCTAAACTCCAGTGTATACAAGCCCAGTCGCTCCAATCTTTCAACATATGACAGTCCCGCCATTCCGTGAATTAACCTTATGAACCTACACTGCACTCCCTCAATAGCAAGAATGTCCTTCCTCAAATTTGGAGACCAAAACTGCACACAATACTCTAGGCGGGGTCTCACCAGGGCCCTGTACAGCTGCAGAAGGACCTCTTTACTCCTATACTCAATTCCTCTTGTTATAAAGGCCAGCATGCCATTAGCTTTCTTCACTTGCCTGCTTTACCTGCATGCTTGCTTTCATTGATTGATGTACAAGAACACCTAGATCTCGTAGTACTTCCCCTTTTCCTAACTTGACTCTATTTAGATAGTAATCTGCCTTCCTGTTCTTGCCACCAAAATGGATAACCTCACATTTATCCACATTAAGCTGCATCTGCCATACATTTGCCCACTCACCCAACCTGTCCAACTCACCCTGCATTCTCATAACATCCTCCTGATATTTCACACTGCCACCCAGCTTTGTGTCATCACCAAATTTGCTAATGTTACTTTAATCCCTTCATCTAAATCATTAATGTATATTGTAAACAGCTGTGGTCCCAGCACCAACCCTTGCGGTACCCCACTGGTCACAGCCTGCCATTCCGAAAGGGACACGTGAATCATTACTCTGTTTCCTGTCAGCCAGCTAATTTTCAATCCATGTCAGTACTCTGCCCCCAATACCATGTGCCCTAGTTTTGCCCACTAATCTTCTATGTGGGACTTTATCAAAAGCTTTCTGGAAGTCCAGGTACACTACATCCACTGGCTCTCCCTTGTCCATTTTCATCGTTACATCCTCAAAAAACTCCAGAAGATTAGTCAAGCATGATTTTCCCTTCATAAATCCATGCTGACTCGGACTGATCCTTCTACTGCTATCCAAATGTGTCATAATTTCATCTTTTATAATTGACTCCAGCATCTTTCCCACCACTGACGTCAGGCTAACCGGTCTATAATTCCCTGTTTTCTCTCTCCCTTTCTTGAAAAGTGGGACAACATGAGCCACCCTCCAATCAGCAGGAACTGTTCCTGAATCTATAGAACATTGGAAAATGATTACCAATGCATCCACGATTTCTAGAGCCACCTCTTTAAGTACCCTAGGATGCAGACCATCAGGTCCCGGGGACTTATCAGCCTTCAGACTCAACAGTCTATCCAACACCGTTTCTTGCCTAATATAAATTTCCTTCAGTTCATCCTTTACCCTAGTTCCTTTGGCCTCTATTACATCTGGGAGATTGTTTGTGTCTTCCCTAGTGAAGACAGATCCAAAGTACCTGTTCAACTCATCTGCCATTTCCTTGTTCCCCATAATAAATTCACCTGTTTCTGTCTTCAATGGCCCAATTTTGGTCTTAACTATTTTTTTGCTATTCACTTAACTAAAGAAGCTCCTTTATATTCTTGGCTAGTTTACCTTGGTACCTCATTTTTTCTTGGCGTATTGCCTTTTTTGTTATCTCCTGTTGCTTTTTAAAAGCTTCCCAGTCCTCCGGTTTCCCACTCATCTCTGCTACGTTATACTTCTCTTTTATTTTTATACTGTCCTTTACTTCCCACGTCAGCCACGGCCACCCCTTACTCCCCTTAGGATCTTTCTTCCTCTTTGGAATGAACCGATCCTGCACCTTCTGTATTATTCCCAGAAATACCAGCCATTTTTGTTCCACTGTCTTCCCTGCTAGGGTATTGTTCCATTGAACTTTGGCCAGCTCCTTCCTCATAGCTCCATAGTTCCCTTTGTTCAACAGTAATACTGACATATCCGATTTTCCCTTCTCCTTCTCAAACTGTAGGTTAAAACATATCATATTATGGTCACTACCTCCTAACGATTACTTTACCTCGAGGTCCCTGATCAAATCCGGTTCATTGCACAACACTAAATCTAGAATTGCCTTCTCCGTGGTAGGCTCCAGTACAAGCTGTTCTAAGAATCCATCTCGGAGGCACTCCACAAACTCCCTTTCTTGGGGTCCAGTACCAGTCTGATTCTCCCAGTCTACCTGCATGTTGAAATTCCCCATGACAACTGTATCATTACCTTTGCGACATGCCAATTTTAACTCTTCATTCAACTTACACCCTACATCCAAACTGCTGTTTGGGGACCTGTAGATTAACTCCCATTAAGGTCTTTCTACCCTTAGAATTTCTGAGTTCTATCCATACTGACTCTACATCCCCAGATTCTATGTCCCCCCTGGTAAGGGACTAAATATCATTCCTCACCAACACAGCCACCCCACCCCCTCTGCCAGTCAGTCTATCCTTTCGATAAGATGTATATCCTTGAATATTCATTTCCCAGGCCCTGTCCGCTTGAACCCATGTCTCAGTTATTCCCACAACGTCGTACTTGCCAATTTCCAACTGACCCTCAAGCTCATCTACTTTATTCCTTATACTTCGTGCGTTCATATATAATACTTTTAATTTGGCATTCCCCTCTCCTTTCATATCAATTCCTATTTCACTTGGCCATACTGGTGATCTCTTCTTGAGCTTTCTACTCCATTGATTCTGTTGTCTTTTTTAACTTTTCTTATTTTCACTTTCCCTTTAACTCCATCCTTATATTTCCAGTTCATCTCCTCCCCCCAACTACTTAGTTTAAACATATCCGTGTCGCAGTGGCAAACCTGTCTGCCAGAATGCTGGTCCCCCACCTACTAAGGTGCAAACCGTCTCTTTTGTACAATTCATCCCTACCCCAAAACAGATCCCAGTGGTCCAAGAATGTAAATCCTTGCTTCCTGCACCAGTTCCTCAGCCACACATTCAGATCCATTATCTCCCTGTTCCTGCCCTCTCCAGCACAAGGAACTGGAAGCAAACCAGAGTTAACCACCCTGGAAGTCCTGCTTTTCAGCCTTCTTCCGAATTCTCTGAAGTCCCGCTACAGAATGTCCTTCCTCTTCTTCCCGATATCATTTGTGCCGACATGCACAACCACTTCCGACTGTTCATCTTCACCCTTGAGGATTCCCTGCAATCGGTCCGTGATGTCCTGGATCCTAGCACCAGGGAGGCCACACACCATCCTTAAATCTCACCTGTTGCCACAGAAACCCCTTTCCGTACCTCTTACTATGGAGTCCCCTACTACCACGGCTCTTCCTGATGCCTGACTCCTCGACGTGTTAATTCCTTCAGCAGAAAATGTACATGGTGTTCAAGGTCTAAAACTATTCAAAGTTTAAAGAAAGATGACTTGTTACGAGACACTCCAACCACAACGATTTCCGAGATTTAAACACTCTTAACTCTCTGGAGTACGGATAGCTGGCGTGGCCCCTTTAAAGGCGTAAGATGTTCCCGTTAATTGACAAGCATGTTTTGGATGTCAAAAAATGAGTACTTAAGGTAACACCTGAACATCGGTTCAGTGCGCAATCATAAGCCTACTAGTGATTTTTGACTAGTGTTTGTTTTCTGTTGTGTTTCGTGATCCCGTCTGAGACCGTGTCTTGATCCCAGCCTTGGATACTCCAGCATTTGGGTCCAAGCCATCCTTGTCAAGGACTGTCGTCACAGTACATTCGGACCAACATGGGCTCAGTGGGGTATCAGAGTTTATCGTCCACTGTGACCAGCTATAGCAAAGATATTCCCATAAGGAGCCTGGTGATTCATCACCACCAAGTAGCCATTGGTCAACTTTGGCAAGGAGGAAGCCAGAGTCACCAGGGAGAACTAGTCGGTCCTGCTCCAGAGCCAGAGAGATTCGATGGTAAGCCAGGCTCTTGTCATGGCTTCCTCATTCAATGTTTATTAATATTTGAACTTCAGCCATCCCGGTTCCCTTTGGAGCGTGGCAAAATGGCCTTCTTTGTCTCTCTCCTGACTGGAAGAGCTCTGCCCTGGGTCACTGCACATTGGGATTGTAAGTCAGAGTACTGCACAGATTTGGAAGTGTTCAAGGCCACCATGAGGAAGGTGTTTCATTACCCTGCCGGATCCAGCCAAATTTCAGACCTTGGCCCAGGAGGCTGGTTGGAATGGGGAGGCCTTGGCCACACTATACCGTCACAGACTTCAAAACGAAATGGACCAAGCAATGATTTCACCTTGGGAGAGCCAGCAGAGAACTTAGAGGTTCTCATTGACCAGTCCAACCCTCTCAATAACTATCTGGCTGAGCAAGAGTGGAATAACTTCAGGAGGTTGAAAAGAACCCGGTCCAAGCCCGGACCCAATCTCAGGCCATGACCAGCCATCACCTGTACAAGATCCAGTTGAACCCATGCAGGCCAGTTGCCCTAGACCCTCTGCTGATGAGAGGTGCCGGTACTAAAGTCAAGGTTGCTGCTTTTACAGCGGGGAAGCAGGTCATCTGTGGGCCGAATATCTGAAGCTGCAGCCACCTGGGAAACTGCTAAGACTGTCCAGTGTTGGGAGGACTGTTACAGTAGCAGCCACTATGCCTAATGCCATGGATTCTGGTTTCATACTGAAGACAGGATTCACCTCAGGTGAGGCTGTTGAAGGTTTTTGTGGACTCAGGGGCAGCAGGTAATTTTCTGGATTTAGAAACTGCCCGTTGGTTCGACATACCACTGCAAGAGTTGAGCCAGTCCTTGCCCACAACTGTCGTAGACTGTCCGGACAGATCCAGCAAGACTGTGGAATTGCAGATGAGGATAGGGGATCACGTGGAAGACATCAGTTTCTCAATTATTGATTCTCCACTCCATACCCCTGATCCTTAGGTACCCTTGGCTGTCCCAGCATAACCATCTGTGAACTGGGGAGAGGGGGGAATCATTGCTTGGTCCAGTCATTGTAAGAGGCTTTGTTTACAGCATGGTGTTCTGATACCCAGGTTCTATAGCAGGCATGAGCAAACTACGGCCCGCGAGCCAAATGCGGCCCGTTAAGCTTTTTAATCCGGCCCGCAGAACTTGATGAAATTATATTAATAAACCTTGTTAACGTTTTCTCCCCGCAATTCTGGCGTTTTCCCAATAGATGACGCACTCTATATACATTGACCTTTGTTGAGGTGCAGCGTATTACTCCACATTTGCGCTTTACTTTGTGACCTTGTGGCGACCCATTTCCTGGCACATCCGAACCGGCTCACAATTAGCCAGCGTTCCGGCTAAGAGAGATAGCCTGCGGGGATTTGCGAGCACAGAGCTCCGCATACCGGCGCGCTCTCCCTGCTTTGTCATTCTGCGGGTTGTTGTTGAGTTTTGGCACAGGGGACAATTGAATAAGAAGGAGCAGGACAAGTAGACCTGCATCTCCTACCGTTTTTGAAATAAAGACAGTCAGGAGGAGAGTGATGATGATAATATCTTGAAGGATAACAGAATTTTCAGTGCTTTAAAATAATAACTGTTACTATTAAAAAAGATGTATTTTATTCATTTAATTTTCAGTGTTTTAAAAGTCATTTCAATAAATAGCTAAATACCATGGGACTTCAAAGACAGATATTTTGTTGTAATGCATTTGTTTATTTTCAATTGAAATTAAAGCACATGTTTTCTACATATCCCATGATATTTTATTTTCTCTTATGAGGTGTATTACCAAAACACTCCATCCATCTGCTCCTGGTCCGGCCCCCCTGTCAAATTTTAGAACCCTTTGTGGCCCACAAGTCAAAAAGTTTGCCCACCCCTGCTCTATAGTGACAAGCAACCCATAAGGGCAGGCTTCAGCACAAGGGAACCTGAGACCTAGCCCAGTCCTCAAGAGCGTAGAAGCTATTCTAGCCGGCTCCCGACACAATCTAGTCAGAATCCCACAGGATCTAGAGGAAGGGAATTTCTAGGAGAGAAGACCAAGCCTGAGTAGTCTGGGAGACTTGCCGCTAAGCTGAAGGGAAACAGCCTCAAGGTCTCTGCACTGATCCTTGAAGCCTATTGCCAGGAATGCAAGAATCCTCCATAATGCCTCTTTGGCATTGGCTGAGGACACAGACGGGGAGTCAGACTCTGATTTGGCCACTGTTTCCACAGATAAACTTTGTGAGCTCATAGAGAGGACTCTGATGTCTGTCAAATCACCCCTTGTCACCAACGAAATCTCAGGAGTCAACCTTGAAGGAAGGTCCAGAGGAGATAACAACCAAACCAGTCAAAATCCCGTCTTTTTATGAGGACTTAGAGAGTAATATAGACAATAGGTGCAGAAGTAGACCATTCGGCCCCTCGAGCCTGCACCGCCATTTTGAGATCATGGCTGATCAATTACTATCAATACCCGGTTCCTGTCTTGTCCCCATATCCCTTGATTCCCCTATCCATAAGATACCTATCTAGCTCCTTCTTGAAAGCATCCAGAGAATTGGCCTCCACTACCTTCTGAGGCAGTGCATTCCAGACCCCCACAACTCTCGGGGAGAAGAAGTTTTTCCTTAACTCTGTCCTAAATGCCCTACCCCTTATTCTCAAACCATGCCCTCTGGTACTGGACTCTCCCAGCATCTGGAACATATTTCCTGCCTCTATCTTGTCCAATCCTTTAATAATCTTATATGTTTCAATCAGATCCCCTCTCAATCTCCTTAATTCCAGCGTGTACAAGCCCAGTCTCCCTAACCTCTCTGCGTAAGACAGTCCAGACATCCCAGGAATTAACCTCGTAAATCTACGCTGCACTTCCTGTACAGCCAGGATGTCCTTCCTTAACCCTGGAGACCAAAACTGTACACAATACTCCAGGTGTGGTCTCACCAGGGCTCTGTACAAATGCAAGAGGATTTCCTTGCTCTTTTACTCAATTCCCTTTGTAATAAAGGCCAACATTCCATTAGCCTTCTTCACTGCCTGCTGCACTTGCTCATTCACCTTCAGTGACTGATGAACAAGGACTCCGAGATCTCTTTGTATTTCTCCCTTACCCAACTCTATACCGTTCAGATAATAATCTGCCTTCCTGTTCTTACTCTCGAAGTGGATAACCTCACACTTATTCACATTAAATGCCATCTGCCAAGTGTCTGCTCACTCACCCAGCCTATCCAAGTCACCCTGAATTCTCCTAACATCCTCATCACATGTCACACTGCCACCCAGCTTAGTATCATCAGCAAATTGGCTGATGTTATTCTCAATGCCTTCATCTAAATTGTTGACGTAAATGGTAAACAGCTGTGATCCCAATACCGAGCCCCGTGGCATCCCACTAGTCACCACCTGCCATTCCGAGAAACACCCATTCACCGTTACCCTTTGCTTTCTATCTGCCAACCAGTTTTCTATCCATGTCAATGTCTTCCCCCCTGATGCCCTGAGCTTTGATTTTACCCACCAATCTTCTATGTGGGACCTTATCAAATGCCTTCTGAAAATCGAGGTACACTACATCCACTGGATCTCCCCTATTTAACTTCCTGGTTACATCCTCTAAAAACTCCAACAGATTAGTCAAGCATGATTTACCCTTGGGAAATCCATGCTGGCTCGGCCCAATCTTATCACTGCTATCTAAATATGCCACTATTTCATCCTTAATAATGGACTCTAGCATCTTTCCCACCACTGATGTCAGGCTGACCGGTCGATAGATCTTCATCAAGGAAAGGCCTCGAGCCTTACTGCACTGACCCTAGGACCATGCCATAGACCTGCTGCACAGTACTTGTCCTCTGCAGAGTCAGGCCCAGAGAGAAGCACCATGGAGGAGTATTGCCACAGGCTTCATTCAGCCCTCCACCTCACCCACTAATGTAGATTTCTTCTCCATACAACAGAAAGATGGGAGTCTGTGGCTGTGCATTGATTACAGGGGATTAAACCGCATAATGACCAAGAATTGTTGCCACCTTCCTTTATGAATACGGCTTTCGAGATGCTTCAAGGGGTGAGGGTATTCACAAAATTATATCTCCAGAGTGCCTACAATCTGGTCTGTATCAGGGAGGGTGATGAGTGGAAGACGGCATTCAATACACTGACAGGCCACTACGAATAACAGGTTATACCATTTGGCCATGCCAATGCCCCAGCCACTTTCCAAACCCTTATAAATGACATGCTCTGGAATACTCTCCACAAGTATGCCTTCATCTACTTGGATGGATGATATCTGAATCTTCTCGAAGTCCATGGAGGAGCATGTCGCTCACGTGAGGGACATTTTTAAAGAGGCTACTAGACCGTGGGCTTTACGTCAAGTTGGAGAAATCTGAGTTTCATGTGACGACTGTTTAATTTTTGGGTTTCATCTCTAATGGTAATCACGAGATGGACTGTACCAAGACCCAGGTGGTCAGAGACTGGCCACCACCATCCAATATCGAACAGGTCCAACAGTTCCTGGATTTTGCTAATTTCTACCAGAATTTCATCAGGAACTTCAGCCTGGTAGCAGCTCTTCTGACGATCCTAGGACATCCAGGGGCCCTTTTGTCTGGACTACTGAACCGGAGACTGCTTTTGCAGAGCCTAAGCAGTGGTTTACCACAGTTTCCGTCCTGGACCTTTCCTTCACTGAGGAGGTGGAAGCCTCACATGTCGGAGTAGGTGCCGTCATATCTCAATGGTCACCTTCAGACAGTAAAATGCACCCGTGTGCATTCATCTTCAGGCAGCTATCCCCCTCAGAGAGGAACTATGACATTAGGAATTGGGAGCTACTTGCTGTTAAGTTAGCCTTGGAGAAATGACATTACTGGCTGGAGAGGACCAGGAAACCTTTTAACGTTTAGACTGATGATAAGAACCTGCCCTATATTCAGGAGGCCAAGAGGCTGAATTCCAGGCAGGCCAGGTGGTCTTTGTGTTTTTAACCGGTTTAATTTCATCCTGACCTATTGATCGGGATCGAAGAACCAGAAACCTGATAGCCTGTCCCGACAGTTTGATGAACTGGAATGAGAGGAGCAGCCTACCACATTTTGCTCCAAGCCAGGGTTGTACTGCCAACTCATTGGGGAATCGACGCTCCTGTTCACAGGGCTCAAGCACGAGGGTAGATTCCTGAGAACGGTCCTCAGGGTAGACCGTCTGTCCCAAGTTCTGCCCAGTCCCAGGTACTGCACACCCAGAGATTGCCAGGAGCCCCGAATTTACCAAGAGGAGGTACTGGCAGCCTGGAATAATAAGAGAAGTTCAGCAGTGCTTGCAGGCATTGCAGGGTGTATGCCCTGAATAAGGAGCCCTGTACCCGACTTCAGGGGCACCTCCACCCTCTATCCATTTTGAAAAGACCTTGGGCACACATCTCCATGGACTTTGTCATGGCTCTCTCACCAGCCAGGGGAAGTTGGTCAACATAGTGATTGTTGATCGGTTTTCAAAAGCCTACAGGTTCATTGCTTTGGAGAAGCTATCTTCTGTGGCAGAGATGGCCAGGTTTCCAGGGTTCGCGGATTCCCAGTGGACATTGTCGCAGATCGTGGTCCACAATTCTCATCACATTTCTGGGAGGCTTTCTGTAAACTGATAGGGGTAACAGGAAGCCTCTCCTCTGGGTTTCATCTGCAGCCCAACAGCTGGATGGAGCTGAGGAAACAAAATTTAGAATGTACCCTGAGATGCCTGGCCTTGTTGGGTGGTGTGACCATTTGATGTGGATGGACATCATCCACAACACCTTACAGCACTCAGTGTGTGGAATGTCACCATTCAAGTGCCAGTTTGGTTATCCTACACCTCTCCTTCTGGAACAGGAAGCACAGGTTGGGGTCCCTGCAGTAGAAGATCTTGTCTACCACAGCAAAGACAAATGGATGAGGGCAAGAAAGATTTTGCTGGCCTCTACCCAGGAAGCAGAGACAAAGGCATACCGAAGAAGTTTGCGTCCTACGTTATAGCCTGGGCAACAGGTCTGACAGTCCACTCGTGATTTGCCTCTCTGAGTGGAATCTAGGAAGTTGGCACCCTAGTTCATTGGTCCCTTTAAGACCCTGAGGGAAGTAAACCTGGTGGCTTAAAGCTTACAGCTCCCCAAGTCCCTAAAGATCAACTTCAACGTCCACAGCTCTAAATTAAAACCTGCCTGCACCAGCCCATTAGCCTTTCCACCATCAGCCCCGTCACCACCTGGGTTTATCGAGGAGGTGAAGGTCTTCACAGTGAGAAGACTTTTGGTTCTGTGTACTGTTCGAGGTGTTTGACAATACCTAGTAGTCAGACTGGAGGGAAGGTGCTGGGTGCTGGAAAAAGAAATCCTGGGTCCAACTCTCATCCACGATTACCGCCCCTCTGAGCTGCCAGGGGCACCGGGAGTCAGCCTTAGGGGAGCTGGTCACATTATCAAATGCTCCCAGCCGCACCAGCTTCCAAGATGTACATGCTTTAACTTTCCGGAGTACGGATGGCTGGTGTGGCCTCTTTAAGGGTGTAGGACATTCCTGTTAGTGATAAGCATATCTTGGGCACCAAGAATTGAGTTTTTGAGGAAGATCTGAACATAGGTTCAGTGCTCAATCACAAGCCTACCAGTGATTTCATCTAGCATTTGTTTTGTGCTCAGTGTCTCGAACCCAGCCTCAGATATTCCAGTATATGGGTCCAAGCAATCCTTGTCAAAGACTTTCATCATAGAATGCAACAAAGATTTTTACTCCCTCATGTTTTGAGATGGATGTAAGAAATAAAATTCTAATTCTGTGAAGGGCTATTATTTCAGTGACATAGAGTAGGAGTGCTGATCTCCTCGCTGGCTCTCAGATGAAGTAGGATTACATGGAGCAGAGTGGAGCTAATGATTGTGCTGTGGCGACCCACTTCCCAGCGCACTCGAACCGGCTCACGAAGTGGTGCGCGCCGGCATTGAGCTCGGTCCCAAAAAGGGTGTCAGGCCTTCTTCACCAGCAAGGGGAAAAGTCCACATGCGGGACGGGACTGTGAATATGCACCTCCTACAGCGTTCCAGCACAGGGAGGGAGGGAACAGGAAGGCTTTAAAGCGAGGCCGCAAAGTTTGAATAAATCTCTTTTGCAACTGCAACTCACCAACAGCGTGTTGTTATTTCAGTGCTGTGTGTAGTACACCACCATTGGTGACCCCGACGGCCCAAACAATATTTGGACCGGAGATGAACGATGCCACATCTGTTCATGCAGTTTCGTTAAAACTGCCAAGCTTCTGGATGCTGCAACCTCACCTATGGTTCCCGCAAGCAGAAGCCCAATTCCACATTCGGCAGATAACCTTGGATGCCACAAGTTACTACAACATGGTGAGCTCCCTCAACCCAGAAACAGCCTCCCAGGTTAAGGAGTTCATACAGTCGCCCCTGGAGGACGGCAAATACACAGAATTCAAAGCCTTGCTCACAATGACTTTCGGACTCTGACGGCGCAAGCGAACTGCCCACTTACTGCACTTGGATTGTTTGGGAGACAGGCCCCCGTCGGCTTTGATGAACGAGATGCTGGCCCTGGCTGGAGGACACAAGCCCTGTCTCATGTTTGAGCAGGCGTTCCTAGAGCAGCTGCCCGAGGACATACGCCTGCTGCCGTCCGACGCAGATTTCAGTGACCCCCTGTTGTGACGGAAAATAACTGGTTCTTTGAGTCTCAATAGTAGAGGCCTGGACACACACAGTTTTAATAATAAGGAATTTATTTACAAGGGGAAGTCGGGTCAACACAAGCAACTACAATACACAGGAAGCGGTGTGGGGACAGGGTACAGTTACACAAACAAAGAACACGGGAAAAGCACTACAACAGCTATCCCCCTTGACCTTGGATAGCTGTGGCTCCCTTACCAGGACAAACGATAGACCTTCCCAAACATAAATCAATGCACTTACCTTCAATGAGGTGGTCTGTAAGAGAGGCCGATCCAGGGACAAGTCTCACCTTTTATAGCATGGGGCTGGGTGAGATAATCCAATTAAGGTGACCAATAATTTAGGTGTGCATTGATTAGTTGGGAGGGACCAAATGTTGATTGGCATGTGGTCGGTATCTCTGGATACACCCCCGTAAGGTGGCAGCCCGGGCAAACGTGCTGTGGAAAGCCAAGAAGGAGAGTGGGGCGTCCATTGCACTGATCGCCAAGCCACGCGCCCAGCAGCAGACCAGACCAGGCCCGGCAGCAGAGCCCACTAACCCCAGAGGCAGGGGTGATGAGGCCAACGAACAATGGTGCTCCTACCACCAGCAGTGGGGTGCAGAAACCCGCCGTTGTCGCCCGCACTGCAACTTCCCGGGAAACGCCAGGGCCAGCCGCCGCTGATGGCTACGGCGGCTGGCCATCAGGATAGCCTCTTATATGTCTGGGACAAGCAGTCGGGACGCCGCTTTTTGGTCGACACAGGAGCCGTGATCAGCGTCTTACCTCTGACGAGTTTTGACACCCACAACAGAGAACCGGGTCCCACCCTGAGGGCTGCGAATGGCAGCACTGTAAGGACCTACGACACCCATACGGTGCGGCTACAGTTCAGCTCCAGCCAGTTCCTGTGGGACTTCACACTGGCCGCCGTAGCCCAACTGCTCTTGGGGGCAGATTTTTTGCGAGCTCACAGCCTACTGGTCGACCTGCAAGAGAAGACACAGGTACACGCTGAGACCTTTCAAACGTTCTCCCTGGCGAAGCCCAGTTGCCGGCCCCACACCTAGACTCCATCACGCTGTCCGACAATGACTTCACCAGAGTCCTGGCAGAGTTCCCATCGGTTCTGGCAATGCAGTTCACGGCAGCCATGCCCAGACATGGAGTACAGCACCACATCCCGACCCAGGGACCACCCCTCCACGCCTGTGCTCGAAGGCTTCCCCCGGAGAAGCTCCGACTGGCAAAGGAGGAGTTCAAGAGGATGGAGGAATTGGGGATCATATGGCGGTCTGACAGCCCATGGGCCTCCCCCCTGCACATGGTGCCCAAAGCAACAGGGGGCTGGAGACCATGCGGCGACTACCGCAGGCTGAACGAGGCTACAACACCGGACCGCTACCCTGTGCCGCACGTTCAGGACTTTGCAGCAAACCTGCATGGCGCACGGATCTTCTTCAAGGTAGACCTCGTCCAGGGATACCATCAAATCCCGATGCATCCGGAGGACGTCCCCAAAATGGCACTCATCACCCTGTTCAACCTTTTCGAGTTCCTCCACATGCTGTTCGGCCTAAAGAATGCTGCACAGACATTCCAACGGTTAATGGACTTGGTGGGACGTGACCTGGACTTCGCGTTCATCTATTTGGACGGCATCCTCATAGCCAGCAGTAGTCGTCAGGAGCACCTGTCCCACCTCTGTCAACTCTATGCCTGACTGAGTGAATATGGCCTAACAATCAACCCCGCTAAATGCCTGTTTGGGCTCGACACCATCGACTTCCTGGGCCACAGGATTACTAAATATGGGGCAACCCCTCTGCCCGCCAAGGTAGACGCGGCCCACCACTTCCCCCGACCCAACACAATCAAAGGCCTGCAGGAATTCGTCGCTATGGTGAATTTCTACTACTGCTTCCTCCCCTCAGCAGCCCAAATCATGCACACCCTGTTCATCCTGATGTTGGGTAAGGGCAAGGACATTACCTGGGATGACGGGTCCGCAGCCACTTTCGTTAAAACCAAAGAGGCCTTGGCAAACACTGCGATGCTAGTGCACCCCAGAACGGACGTCCCTACCGCCCTCACAGAGGACGCATCCAACATGGCAGTCGGTGGGGAGCTGGAACAACTCATCAAGGGTCGCTGGCAACCCCTGGCTTTTCTCAGCAAACACCTATAACCACCCAAGCTCAAATACAGTGCTTTCGACCGGGAACTGTTGGTGCTATACCTGACAATCTGGCATTTCAGGTACTTCTTAGAAGGTAGGCCCTTCACCGCATTCACGGACCACAAACCGCTTACCTTTGCGTTCATGAAAGCGTCCGATCCCTGGTCGTCCCACCAGCACGCCACCTGTTCTACATCTCTGAATACACGACGGATGTCCGGCATGTCTCGGGAAAGGACAATGTCATAGTGGAAGCTCTCTCCAGACCTAACATCCAAGCTCTGTCCCAAGGGGTAGACTATGAAGCGCTGGCAGAGGCGCAGCAGGCAGATGAGGAGATCCCTAGTTACGGGACTGCAGTCTCCAGTTTGCAGCTCCAGGACCTCCCTGTAGGCCCAGGTGAGAGGACCCTACTCTGTGACGTAACCATCGGCCAACCCCACCCCATCGTCCCGGCAGCGGCACATTTTCAACTCCATTCACCACTTAGCGCACCCCTCCATCAGGTCAACCGTCCGGATGGTAGCCAACAGGTTCGTTTGGCACGGACTCCACAAGCAGGTCAGTGAATGGTCACTGATCGTGCACGCAGTGCCAAACAGCCAAGGTGCAGCGGCACACCAAAGCCCTGCCACAGTAGTTCCACCCCACCCGCCGGCGTTTCGACCACATTCATGTGGATATTGTGGGCCCCCTGCCAGTGTCGCAAGGAGCGCGGCACCTCCTGACTATTGTAGTCCGGTTCACAAGATGGCCAGAGGCGGTCCCGCTCACCGACATCACCTCCAAATCTTGCGCCCCAGCACTGATTGCAACCTGGGTATCTTGCTTTGGTGTACCAGCCCACATTACCTCCGACAGAGGCGCCCAGTTCACCTCCAGCCTGTGGTCAGCTATGGCCAGCCTTTTGGGGACACAGCTGCACCACACAACTGCCTACCACCCACAGTCGAACGGACTGGTGGAGCGTTTCCACCGTCACCTGAAGTCGGCTCTCATCGCCCGCCTCAAAGGGCCTAACTGGGTGGACGAGCTTCCCTGGGTCCTGCTCAGAACCCGCACGGCGCCCAAAGAGGATCTGCACACCTCGTCGGCCGAGTTGGTGTACGGCGCACCCCTGGTCGTCCCAGGAGAGTTCATACTAGCCCCAAGGGGGCAAGAGGAAGAACCCGCAGCAGTCCTGGACTGACTACGTGAGAGGCTCGGTAACCTGGCCCCCATACCCACTTCACAGCATGGGCAGAACCCGACCTGCGTACCCAAAGACCTGCAATACTGTAAGTTCGTTTTTGTACGAAAGGGCAGACACCGGGCACTGCTACAATGGCCCTACGAGGGGCCATTTACGGTGATCAGAAACAATGGGTCCACAGTCCTGCTGAACATTGGGGGGAAAGAGGAGGTTTTCACGGTGGACCGACTCAAACCGGCCCATGTGGACTTGGCACAGCCGGTCGAGATTCAAGCACCGCGGCACAGAGGCAGACCGAGGACACTGGGGGGGTGTATCGCCGGTTCCGGGGGGGTTATGTGGCAACCCACTTCCCAGCGCACTCGAACCGGCTCACAAAGCGGTGCGCGCCGGCATTGAGGTCGGTCCCAAAAAGGGCGTCAGGCCTTCTTCACCAGCTAGGGGAAAAGCCCGCGCGCGGGATGGGACTGTGAATACAGCATTCCCGCCCGGGGAGGGCGGGAACAGGAAGGCTTTAAGGCGAGGCCTCTAAGTTTGAATAAATCTCTTTTGCAACTGCAACTCACCAACTGCGTGTCGTTATTTCAGCGCTGTGTAGCACATCGCTACAGTGCAACATTATTCAGAGAGGATTCCTGCAACATGGATGGAAGGTTTCCTTGACTTTGGAGTCAGCAAAAGTTCTTCAAGAAACTTTGTAAGCTGCACTAGAAAGCCCAGCAATAACATTAACCTACTAGCTGAAATGGCAGAACATACAACAGCAAGTCAATCAATGCACTATCAACATTTTCATTTGTGGTGTTGCAGAATCTCAAAGCAACATAACATTCAACAGGATTTACTGAAGTATTTTTAACAAAGTTAGAAGTACTTATTAATTATATAGTTATAATCCTACCACAGTTTTGATCCATTCTTAAATCAAATACTTATTATTTCACTGTAAACTAGCAAATGCAGTTTTTTGATAAACATGAGATTAAAAACATAGGGTTTTATATATACCTTGCAATTTTTCTTAAGAATGTGTATTGACACCTTAACAACATTGTTTTCTGGCTAACTAATTCCTCTATCGGTATTAGCATATCGGGGAAAGTATTATAAACAAGAAAAATTGAGTGCATGTTATGTCTGGATACATTGATACCAAAATTACTGATGAAAGTACCACACCTGCAAGGCTGGAGACGTTAATGAGTCTGCCTTTGGCTTGCCGAAGTAGTGGAAGGAATACTTTAGTAACTTCCACAGCCCCGAGGAAGTTCACCTCCAGGCAATGTTTATAAGCGTTCATGGGGAGAATTTCTGCTTCAGCAAATACTTCTAGTATGCCAGCGTTGTTCACAATACCCCAAAGTCCTAAAGACAAAGAAACATGCTTCAGAGAACAAAATCACATTGCAACAGCTTTACCTGGAATTTGTGCATCAAAGGAAGTGGAGAAGAAACTCACTAGTTAAAGAAAATCCCAATAAAAAAATAAACTAAAGGAGTTAGGGAAAATAGGACACTCAGCTAGTAAAGTTTATAAGATAAAATGACATCTGTGGTTTTTCTGATTTTCATGTATTCAGGAAACTAATGAAAACTGAAATAAATAAAATGAAGGAAGAAAAAGAAAATAGAATTCTGAAAATGTGAAGTATGAAACCAGCCAGGGGTAAGGATAAAGAAGAAAAACCTTATAAAAGAAGTACTCCAGTGACATAGGGAGCAATAACCAAGGAACAACCATCTCAGAACTACCACTACTACTGGTGATTGTTCTGAGTAGACTGTCCACTCAGAACTCAGAGAAGACTACCCCCTCCCCAATAGGAGTGAGTCTGGTAACTTCATATGGAAACTATGAATCTTGGAATTTAGTATAAGAAGTGATAAGATAGAACCATGGATCAAACGTGAAGTTATTACAAGACAGTGTCATGCAAAACAATATACATAAAATGCTGGAGGAACTCAGCACGCCAGGTAGCACCTGTGGAAATGAATAAACTGTGGATGTTTTGGGCTGAGACCCTTCATCAGGACTGAGAAGGAGCAAGACACCAGAATAAAAAGGTGGGGAGAGAGGAAGGAGGCTAGCCGGAAGGTGATGGGGAAAGCCAGGTGGGTGGGAAAGATTAAATACTGGAGAAGAAGGATTCTTATAGGAGAGGACAGTAGACCACAGGAGAAAGGGAAGGAAAAGAGGACCCAGGGGAAGTAATAGACAGGTGAGAAGATGTGAACGGTCAGAGCAGGAAATAGAGGAGGGGGGGAGGGAGAATAATTTTTTTACTGGAAGGAAAAATCGATATTAATGCCATCAGATTACAGATACCCAAATGGAATATAAGTGTTGCTCCTCCACCCTGAGGGTGGCTTCATCTTGGTACAAGTAATAAGAAAGTTATGGCTGCATTAATGGGGCTATATTACAGACTGCCCAACAGTCAGAGGGATTGGGTGGAGCAAATTTGTAGAGAGTGCAGATTGATGCAAGAAACATAAGGTTGTTACAGTAGATGATTTTAACCTTCCACGTATAGACTGGGACTAGCTGGGGAACACATTGTCAAATGAGTTCAAGAAAGTTTTCTGAATCAGTACTTGGAAATCCCAACTAGAGGGAGTGTGATACTTAATCACCAACTAGGGAATGAGACAGAAGTTTATGTAGGGGAACATTTTGTATCTAGTGATCGCAATGTTATTAGCTTTAAAATCAATATGCAAAATGTAGGTTTAGGTCGAGTTTTAAAGTGGACGAAGGCCAATTTTGATGGAATCAGAAAGCATCTGGCAAGTGTGGATTGGGATAGGCTGTTTTCTGGCAAAGGTGTACTTGGTAAATGGGGGTCTTTCAAAAGTAAAACTTTGAGTGTAGAAAGATTGTATGTGTTTGTCAGAATAAAGGGTAAAGATAGCTGTTACAGGGAACCTTGGTCTTCAAGAGACATTGAGGCCTTGGTTACGAAAAAAGGAGGTGCATAGAAGGTATAGGCAGGTAGGAACAAATAAGGTGCTTGTGGAGTATAAGAAATGCAAGAGAACACTTAAAGAAATCAGGAAGGCTAAAAGAAGGCACGAGGCTGCCTTAGAAGACAAGGTGATGGAGAATCCTAAGCGATTCTACAGATATGTTAAGGGCAAAAAGATTCCAAGAGATAAAAATAGGTCCTCTGGAGGATCAAAATGGTAATCCGTGCGTGAAAACAAAAGAGGTGGGGGAAATCTTAAATGCATTTTTTGCGTCTCTTAACTCTAGAGACAAGCACAGTGTCTGTAGAAGTGAGGCAAAATGACATCAACTTCTTGGACTTGACACAAAATACAGAGGAGGAGAAGCTTGCTGTTATGAGGCAAGCCAGTATGGCTAAATCCATGGAGCTTGAAGTGCTGTCACCTCAGATCCTATAGGAGGCAGGTGGAGAAATTGTCAGGGCCCTAGCAGAAATATTTAAATCATCATTCACAATGATAGAGGTATCAGAAAATTGGCAGATAGCTGATGTTGTTCTGCTGTTTAAGAAGGACTCTAAAATTAAACAAGGAAATTATAGGCTGGTGAGCCTGACATCAGTAGTGGAAACGTTATTGGAAGATATTCTAAAGGGATGGATGTATTAGTATTTGGGTAGACATGGACTAATCATTGATAGTCAGTATGGCTTCGTGTATGGCAGGTCATGTCTACCCAATCTACTGAAGTTTTTCGATAAAGTTACCAGAAAAGTTGATGAAGACAAGGCAGTGGACATTGTCTACATAGATTTTAGCAAAGTATTTGATAAGGTCCCACATGGGAGGTTGGTCAAGAAGGATCATTTGCTCGACATTCAAGTCGAGGTAGTAAATTGGATAAGACATTGGCTTTCTGGGAGAAGCCAGAGAGTGGTGGTAGATGGTTGCCTCTCTGACTGGAGGCCTGTAACTAGTGGAGTGCCATGGGGATTGGGGATTGGTGCTGGGTTTTTTGTTGTTAGAGATCTATATCAATGATCTGGATGATAATGTGATTAATTAGATCAGCAAATGTGTGGATGACACCAATACTGGGATGTACTGGACTGAGGAAGACTATCAAAGCTTACAGCACAATCTGGACCAGCTGGACTGAAAAATGGCATATGCAAATAATGCAGTCAAGTGTGAGGTGTGGCACTTTGGGAGGGCACACCAAAGTAGGTCTTTCACAATGAATGTTAGTGCACTGAGGAATGGAATAGAACAAAGGGATGTGGAAATACAGGACCATAATTCATTCAAAGTAGCATCACAAATTGATAGGGTTGTAAAGAAAGCTTTTGGCACATTGGCCTTCATAGATCAAACTATCAAGCACAGGAGATGGGATGTTATATTGAAGTTGTATAACATGTTAGTGAGGCCTGATTTTGAATATTATGTGCAATTTTGGTCACCTACCTACAGAAAAGATGTAAATCAAGTTAAAAGAGTACAGAGAAAATTTACAAGTTCGCTGCTGGATTTGGAGGACCTGAGTTATATGGAAAGATTGAACTGGTTAGGATGTTATTCCTTGGAATGTAGAAGATTGAGTGATTTGATCAAGATACACAAAATTATCAGGGATATGGATACGGTAAATGCAAATAGGCTTTTTCCACTGAGGTTGGGTGGGACTAAAACTAGAAGTCATGAACTAAGGGGGGAAGCTGAAAAGTTTAAGAGGAAAGTTTTCTTCACTCAGAGCATGGTGAAAGCATGGAACGAGCTACCAGTGCAAATGGCGCATGCAAGCTCGATCTCAACCTTTAACAGAAGCTTAGTAAGTAAATGGTTGGTAGGGGTATGGAAGACTATGGTCACTGAGGTGTAGGTTGATGGGAGTAAGTGGTTTAAATGGTTCAGCACAGAATGGATGGGCTGAATGGCCTGTTTCTGTGCTGTACTTTTCCACGACTCTACGCATCTAAGAGTTGGGGAGTATTACCAGGGAAGTCTTTGAATATTGACTGTTCTATGTAGTAAACAAGAGGCAGGCAAAGCAGGGCCCATGCAGTTGCCCATGGCTACCCACAAACTATGAAGTTTGGATAAAATGGGAAGAGCCGAAGGAAAATTGTTGAAGGTGAGGACCAGTTCTGCCAAACAGAGGAGGGTGGTGGCTGTGGAGGGGCATTGGTTGGTTCTTTTTTCAAGAAAGAAGCAGAGAGCTTTGAGGCAGTCAGGGCCAGTGAACTGAAAATTACTGAGGAGATTGGGGACCTGAGAAATATCGTGGATGTGGGTGGGAAGGGACTGAACCAAGTGGGATAGAATGGAATTGAGATATGAAGATGCAATTTTAGTGGGGCAGCAGCAAACAGAGACAATAGGCCTACTCAGACAGTCCAGTTTGTGGACTTTGGGAAGGAGGTAGAAGCAAGCAGTGCAGGAAAGGGAACTGAGTTTGATTGGAATTCTCTGGTGTTGATGAGGTCAGTGATGGTGTTGGAGACAGTTTTCTGATGGTCCGAAGTGGGGTCCTCTTCAAGGGGTAAGTATGAGGAGGTGTCTGAGATGTGCTGCCTGGCTTCAGCAAGTTAGAGGTCAGGGCACCACACTACAACAGCACCCCCTTTGTCTGGGGGTTTGATGGTTAGGTTGGGATTGGTGTGGAGAGAGTAGTGGGCAGTGCGTTCAGAAGGGGTAAAGTTCAACAAGAAGGGAGCAGTACTGAAGTTGAGACAATTGATTTCTCATTGGTAATTTGAAATGAAAAAATCCAGAGAAGGCAGAGAGTCAGAGTGGGGTGTCCAAGAAGAGGAAGAGGGATGAAGACAGGAGAAGGAATTATTCCTGTGGGGTGTAGAATCCTTGCCAAAGAATTGGGTTCAGAGATGGAGGCGACGGAACAAGAACTTGACGTTGTGGCAGAGTGGAACTCACTGAGGTGCAGATGAAGTGGGACAAAGGTAAGGCCCTTGCTGAGGACAGAACAATCTATCTCAGTGGTATGCAAATATACTTAAGTAATTCAAACTCAAATAAAGATTAAGTAGGGTCAACAAGCTTTAAATTACATTCCAATTCTGACTAAAAATGTAAATCTATTTAATGTACAACAGGAGAATGATGCCTAAAGTTATGGACCTCATAATGAACTATTCTACTGAAACTGAATTAACATAATGTGTTGAATGATTAATAGAGAATGAACTAATGACTCCTATTAAGTATGATGTCTTTGGAAATGTGAACATCATGTAATGTATGGGAAGTTGTACATTCCTCAGTTACCTGTAGTTACTGGCTTTAAGGAACAAGTCAATGAAACAGGAAGCAATTTAAATACATAAATATATGCAAATTTCTCAGGATAGGGTTATAAGTTGGCAGAGTGTTCTTCAATTTCAATTGCAGTGCTTTTTATAACATTTCAAAGAGTAAATTGGACAGATTTTTTTCTTTAAAAATAGTGGTTTATGATTAGCAATTAATATCAACATAATGCATTAATTTGCACAATAATTTTGGTCACTGTGCCAAATAACATGTAGCTGTAGATCAGAGAGCATGCAGTAGCAAACAAAAATGATCTAAAAGGAAATCAAACCTTGTCTGGAAGGTAGAGATTGCTGAAATTACTGAAACACAAAGAAGGGCAAGGAAACAAAATGTGAAGAGGATATTTGGAGATTACAGAGAGATATAGATGAGTTTTGTAAGTATCAAGTGGGAAGATGATGTGAAGTTTTCCATCTTGTCAAGATAATTTATATAAAAACATTTTATCTCAATGTTGAGATTACAGAGCTTCAACAATTTATTCGCCATGAAGGAATTAAAAAATGTAAAAAGAACATCTAAGTAGAATGACTCAAGGTCAGTGAGAGTAGGCAAACTAAATGTCTTTGTTCTTGCCATGCCCTGGAAGGAATGGAGACTGCCATTTTGTGAAATCTCTGCAACCTCCATTTTGAGAACTCATTTAGATCAAAGCATTTCAACATGGACACAATGAAGTCCCAACTGCTAAACTAAGAAACTAAAGATAATTTTCATAGCTTTCTGTCAGAGACTCCAACAATAAGATTATAGCAATTATGGCCTTTCTGAGAGTGTATGCTGAGGAACACTTTGGGCTCTTCTTCCATCTCCATCTGTAGGTAGACCTCAGCTAAGTCCACTTTACTGAAGTGTCCTCCTCCAGAAAGGTCTATAAAGATATTCTCTATCCTGGGTAGAGGGTGTTGATCTACTTTCATTACTGGATGGATGGTGATCTTAAAATCACCACAAATCTTGACAAACCCATTCATCTTGGCTACTGGGACCACTGGCATTGCCATAGTCTCCACCCAACATTGGAAGAATTCCTTCAGCCTCCATATGATCTAACTCACTAGCTACTTTATCACGGATGATATAAAGCACCAGACAGGCTTTGTAAAACTTGAGTGTGATATTTTTCATTTAACACTATTTTACCCTTAATGTGTTTGAGTTTTCCAATGTCATCCTTGAACACCGCTGTGGCAACATCCAGCGTGGTTCTTAATTTGCTTTCAGTTGACTCTATTGCAGGGGGCGAGGCATGCAAATAGTGGATGGATTTCCCATCAAGTTGTGGTTGTCCCAGCTATTCACGCACCCACAATGCTGGTCGTACTGTTTTTACCCATGTACAGTCCAATGTGGCTTGTTGGTTGTAGCATTTCACAGTTCCAAATGCCATTACCACAAGAGTTATCTTTTCTTCAGTGTAGGTTCTTAGTTGGATATCTGCAGGCAGCAGTTCGGTATCTAAATACTCAAACTCATTATGTGGAATGACTGAAACAGCCAAGCCAGCATCCAATTCCATTTTAATTAATTGACCATTTACTTCTGTTACAAGACATACTGCTTGTCTATTGTTAGTTTCACATTGTAAATCTCAAGGTTACTCAGTTCTGTGTTACTCTCATCAGATTTTTCATTAACAGCATGTAGATTAGAGCTTTTTGAAAATGCAGTTTGACTTTTTAAATCATTTCATCTTCCCTGTGCAGACTATTTATTTTTGTCTGCCTAATAGCTCTTTGTATGTGTCCTACTTTGTTGCATTTTCTGCCAGTTTCAGCTTCAAAACTGCATTGGACAGGTATATGACAGCCCCTGCCACCAGTCACACGATTTGTTCAGCCAGTCCTATCTCTGTTTAGATGTTGCAATTTTGTTTATGCTTACTTTGATTCCTGACTACAACTCAGTTGTGTGTCTGTCTGCTGTTTCCATTGATACGGCTATTTCAACTGCTCTTTTAAATGCAAATTGGGAGCTGCTTTCTTCCAAGATTCCACAATCTAAATTATCTCTTAGTGCATCATTAAGCCCATTACCTAACTGAGAATGCTCAGCCAACTTCGTCATTTCAGATGGATTCCCCTTCTTTTTGATTCCGCTTATGACGCCTAATTGTTGTTCAGTCATTAAGTTGAGTCCAACTCATGACCTGATGAAAGATGATTGCCAGGCCTTTCCTCTGTTCAGATACTGCTGCTGCCCAGGTTGGGAATCAGCTGGGTTTGAACAGGACCATCTGCCTTGAAGTCCAGTGCTGTTGCTGCCACACCACCAACCCGCCATGAAGCCTATAGCATTCTACAATTAACAATAGGTTCATTTCTAAAGCATTCTGCAATTAACAATGATTTCATTTCTACATGCTCCTGCCTTATTTCCATGATATCAATAAAGTTCATTTCGACTGGTTTGGTTGGAGCGGTCAAACATCTTAAGAAATCATATGCCTTTAAATCTATGTACTAAGCAAACTTGGTGGCACTTGCTTTTCATTGGATGTTTTACTTACCTCAAAATACTGCTCAATCCACTCAATATACATGAGCCAGTTATCTGTTGTGTAATGAAATGCCTCATACTTTCCAATATAGCCAGTCATTTCAGTAATACAGCCCAAGAGCTGCCAGATGTTCCTCATACTGTAACCTTTTCATTCCTGGAATCATTCTCGTGAACCTTCAATGAACCTTCTCCAATGTCAGAATATCCTTTCTAAAATAAAGAGCCCAAACCTGCACACAATACTCTAAGTGTGCTCTCACAAGTGCCTTATAGAGGCTCAACATCATATCCCTGCTCTTATATACTATACCTCTAGAAATGAAAGCCAAAATTGCATTCATCTTCCTCACAACTGACTCAACCTGGAGGCTAACCTTTAGGTTATCTTGCACAAAGACTCCCAAGTCCCTTTGCATCTCTGCATTTTGAATTCTCTCCTCATCTAAATAACAGTCTGCCTATTTATTTCTTCTATCAAAGTGCATGACCATAGACTTTCCAACATTGTATTTCTTTGCCACTTCTTTGCCCATTCCCCTAAACTACCTAAGTCTCTCTTCAGGCTCTCTGTTTCCTCAATACTACCTGCTCCTCCACCTATCTTTGTTTCATCAGCAAATTTAGCCACAAATCCATTCAACCCACAGTCCAAATCATTGACATACATTGTAAAAAGCAGCGGTCCCAACGTCAACCCCTGTGGAACTCCACTGGTAATCGGCAGCCAGCCAAAATAGGATCCCTTTATTCCCACTTTCAGTTTTCTGCCAACCAGCCAACGCTCCATCCATGTTTGTAACTTCCCTGTAATTCCATGGCTCTTACCTTGCTAAGTAGCCTCGTGTGCGGCACCTTGTCAAAGGCCTTCTGAAAGTCCAAGTTCACCACGTCTACTACATCTCCTTTGTCTACCCTGCTTGCAATTTCCCCAAAGAATTGCAGTAGTTTAGTCAGGCAGGATTTTCCTTTCAGGAAACCATGCTGGCTTTGGCCTATCTTGTCATGTTCCTCCAGGTACTCCATAATCTCATCCGTAACAATCAATTCCAACAACTTCCCAACCACTGACGTCAGGCTAACAGGTCTATAGTTTCCTTTCTGCTGTCTCCCACCCTTAAATAGCAGAGTAACAGTTGCAATTTTCCAGACATCCGGTACAATGCCAGAATATATTAATTCTTGAAGAATCATCATTAATGCCTCCACAATCTCTCCAGCTACTTCCTTCAAAACCAAAGGGTGCATTCTATCAGGTCCAGGAGATTTATCCACCCTCAGACCATTAAGCTTCCTGAGCACCTTCTCGGTCGTAATTTTCGCTGCACATACTTCACTTCCCTGACATTCTTGAATGTCCGGTATACTGCAGACATCTTCCACTGCGAAGTCTGATGCAAAATACACATTCAATTCCTCTGCCACCTCTACGTCTCTCATTACAGTATCTCTAGCATCATTTTGTATTGGTCCTATATCTACGCTTGACTCTCTTTTACCCTTTATATACTTAAAAGTTTTTAGTATCTTCTTTGATATTAGTTGCCAGCTTTCTCACATAATTCACCTTTTCCTTCTGAATGACCTTCTTAGTTTCCTTCTGCAAGTTTTTAAAAAGCATCCCAATCCTCTATCTTCTTACTAGCTTTGGCTTCTTTGTATGCCCTCTCTTTTGCTTTTACTTTGGCTCTGACTTCACCCGACAGCCACAGTAGTGTCCTTCTTTCCTTTGAAAATTTCTTCTTATTTGGAATATATCTGTCTTGCACTTCCATCATTTCTCACAGAAACTCCAGCCATTGTTCCTCTGCTATCTTTTCTGCAAAATGTCCCATTCCAGTCAACTTCTGCCAGTTCCCCTCTCTTGCCATTGTAAGTTCCTTTATTCCACTGAAATACCGACACTTTGGATTTTATTTTTTCCCTCTCAAATTTCAATGTGAACTCGATCATATTGTGATCACTGTTCCCTCAGAGTTCCTTAATCTTAAGCTCTATTATCACCTCTGGGTCATTGCACAACACCCAATCCAGCACAGCCGACCCCCCTAGTGGGCTCAGCAACAAGCTGTTCTAAAAAGCCATCCCTTAGACATTCTACAAGTTTTCTCTCTTTTGAGGTCCAGTACTGACCTGGTTTTCCCAATCCACTTTCACGTTGAAATCCCCAACGATTATCACAATATTGCCTTTCTGACATGATTTTTCTGTCTCCTGCTGCAGTTTGTAATCCACATCCCAGCTGTTGTTTGGAGGCCTGTATACAACTGCCATTAGGGTCCTTTTACCCTTGTCATTTCTTAACTCTACACCTTCCAATCCTATGTCATCTCTTTCCAATGATTTAATATTACTTCTTATACACAGAGACATACCACCCCCTCTGCCTACTAACTTATCTTTCTGATGTATCATATATCCTTGGCTTAGCTGACATATATCCCAGCTCCCAATGGCAGCCATCCTTTAGCCAAGTTTCAGAGCTCTCTAACAGCTCTATTAAATGTGGCCACTAGGATATTGAACCCCTTTAGGTTCAGATGTAACCCATCCTTTTTGTACAGGTTGTACCTCCCCCAGAAGAGGCCCCGATGATCCAGGAATCTAAATCTCTGCCCCCTACACCAGTCTCTCAGCCACACATTAATATGCCTGATCATGCTATTCTTGCACTCGTTAGCATGTGGCACAGGCAGCAATCCTGAGACCTCTACCCTAGAAGCCCTGCCTTTCAGCTTCCTACCCAACTCCCTGAATTCTCTCTTCAGGATCTCCTCCCTTTTTCTACCTACATCATTGGTATCAACGCATACCAAGACTTCCGGCTGTTCACCTTCTCCCTTCAGAATACTCGGCGCCTGATCCGAGACATCCCATACCCTGGCAGCTGGGAGGCAACACACCATGTGGGTATCCCTATCAGGCTGACAGAACCTCCTGTTCCCCTCACAATGGAATCCCCCTATGACTGTCGCATTCCTCATCTTCCCTCTGCACCATGGAACCAGGCTCAGTGCCAGGGACCCAATCTCCATGGTCATCCTCTGTCAGGTCATCCCCCTCAACTGCATCCAGAATGAGATAATGATTACTGAGGGGGATGGCCACAGGGGTGCTCTCTACTATCTGAGCTCTTTCCCTCATTTCCCTAACCGTCACACACTTAACTAAATTCTGCAGCCTCGGGGTGACTAACTGCCTGTAGCTCCTAAATTTATTCAGTTCACTTGAATTCAATTATTCAGTTTCATAGATGTTGCCTGAGCTGCTGAGTTCCTCCAGCATTTTGTGTGTGCTGTACTGGTTAGACTACAGTTGGAATAGAGCTTAGGTCATCACGTTGCAGAAAGATGAGATCATTCTACAACGAGTGCAGAAGAGATGTGTGATGATATTGAGTTTGCTGACTGAAAACTTCTAAACTCATACAAAGTTTTTAAACCCCATATGATAAAGTTATGGGTACTCTAACGAAAAGGAGCTGTTTATCTTCAAAGACTGGTTCACTTCCCTGTTTATCCTCCACAGTGAACTTAGCTGCCATGATTTGAGCAGTGAGACCCCTCCCTACCAAGAAGGAAATATTTGCAGATAACAAAGTAACTTAAACACAGTTCATTTTTAGTGATACATGTTTAAATTTATATAAAATTGTTAAAACACATTAAAAACTCAGAGGATGCTTATCTTATAAAAAAATTTCAAATTACAAACAGTTTCTAAAGCACAAAGGGTTTCCAAAATACAGATACAATTCCTATAAGCTTAAAAGACATACCAGTGAGTTGCTGATGAATGAATCATCCATCGCAGAAGTCAAAGACAGACGAATGGATTCTAGTTCCCCATCCTTCTGTCATTCTTCTTGATGTTCCTGGCCATTCCTAATAAGCCTGGCCCTCTCTTACATTTATATTATTTTTTCCTCCCCACTTGGGGGACTGCACACACAATTGACATTTTTTTTTAGAT
The DNA here is from genome assembly GCF_030144855.1 of Hypanus sabinus. Lineage (NCBI taxonomy): Eukaryota > Metazoa > Chordata > Chondrichthyes > Myliobatiformes > Dasyatidae > Hypanus > Hypanus sabinus. The sequence goes on along the minus strand of NC_082722.1, from coordinate 58,259,040 downwards.
ACCTTTTTCACATAGATGGTCTAAAAGCTTCTGGAGACAAAGATACTCAGATAACCATAATCAATGCTGTGAAATTAATTCTTTAAGCACTCAAACCTTCCAACTATTAATAGATCAGCTATTTATTGTGTTCAGTGATGATATCATCTGGTATGCAAGCTTACAATTTAGCCAGTGAATGCCAATCACTGGTTTGATTTAAGACAATTACAGTAGCCCATTGTCTTACGCTGCATCTATTACATTTAGTCTCATGCTCTGGGCCAACAAGATGTGCTCTATAGATGGTGCTGTTTGTTTGGAAAGCTATCCTTTTAACTTCAGACCGATTATTGCTTGCGGTTTACATTAAGAACTGAAGACTGGCTCCCATTTATGACAAGGAGCTAATCAAAGAATATTGGTTGGAGGTTTAACCTACTTAAAAGCAACACTTTAATCTTTAGAAGAGTTAGCTGCTATGTTTAGAAAGCTGAGGTTGGCAGAAGAGAAAGGCCCCCTGCCCCTGGTTCCATCGCAGATTCACCAGAATGTTGCCTGGAGTAGATGACTTTACTTATAAAGAGAGGTTGCTTAAGATGAGACATCTTTCACTCGAGTTAAGGAGGCTGAGTGAAACCTTTTAGAGGCTTATAAATTTATAAGGGGCATAGAAAAAGCAGACATCACAATCACTTTCTAAGGGTAGAATTGTTTCAAAATATAGGACATAGAGAGGAGACATATTTATAGGTGCGTCTTTGATGATGGGTCTCAACCCAAATGTGTCAACTGTCTATTTCCCTCTGTAGATGCTACCCGACCCACTGAGTTCCTTCAACATTTTGCTTCAGATTTCCCGCTCTCCTGTGTCTCAATATTTACAGGTAACCTGAGAGGGAATATTTTCACACAGAGATAGTTATATGGAACAAGTTGCCAGAGAGCTTGTTTTAGGCAGGCACAATCCTCGTGCTTGAAAAACATTTGGACAGGTTCGTGGATAAAGAAGGAGTAGAGGGTCACGGGTCAAATGCAGGAAAATGGGATTAGTGTCGATCAGCATTTATGTGCTGCATGCTCTCTCTAAGATTAGACTTAAGTACAGTATTTGATAGCCTAGTTAATATTTATATATTCTCGTGTTTCTGTCAATGAGTATTATTACATAATTTATATAGGACGGTCAAGATTTCACTTCTTGAAAGAAATCCATACTTACAATCCAGACACATCCAGTTTAGCATACCACACTTTGTGTTTCCACATATTCCTCTCCAAGATAATTTTCAGACTTTTCTCAAAACAAAGGAAATCAGAATCTAAAGCAAAGTTTGCATTACAAATATGGAAGTGTTAGGGAATGTTTAACTCCATCCACCCAGTGACACTTCAGTGCAACTAAAGCAAAACTAAATGACTGATATAATGTACTTATCACCAACCTTTGTCCTTCAGCTGAGCTTTTACATACTCAAAGACTTCAGATATCTGCTGCGAATTTGTGACATCCATCTGCAGCACTGTGAGCCTGTCTGACCCACACCTCTTCAAGTCCTGAGCTCCAGGCCCATCAAGGAAGAGAACACCAGCAAATACAATGAAGCCTAGTTCATCCAGGTATTTTGCCAGTGCATGACCGAATCCAGAATCACATCCTGTTTTATGATAGAAACAAAAGATAGTGTAACTTCTGCAGGAAGCAGATCCTATGTACGAGAGGTGATTGATAGGTTCGTGGCCTAAAGTAGGAGTCGGTTTTAGAAAACCTAGCACATTTATTTTTCAACATAGTCCCCTCCTACATTTACACACTTAGCCCAGTGGTCATGGAGCATACGGATCCCTTCCTTGTAGAAGTCGGCATCTTGGACCTCCAGTAAGTGGTCCACAGCATGGGTGATTGATAAGGTTGTGGCCTAAGGTAGGAGATGAGTTATACAGCTCTTGATACATGTACATGCAGTTTAACTCTGAGTGATTATGCAGTAAGTTTGAAGTTAATAACTCTTGTGGTATTTCTGTTTCAGATAATTGAAAATTGCAGTTAAGCACTGTCTGAGAAAATGGATATTGGCCTTCGTACAGTCATCCGCTAACTTGGTCTCAAGGGCTTATCACCCAAGGAGGTCATGGTGGTCAGCACTAGAGGAGGGTGAAAAAATAAAAGTGCTAGGTTTTCTAAAATTGACTCTTCTACTTTAGGCCACAAACTTATCAATCACCCCTCGTATTGCAGACTACATCCTTTCTGAAATGACACATGATATAAAATTTTAATTTGAATGGAAATCTATCAGGAAAGATCTCTATAACATGATCAACCAAAAGCACTTATGGCATCTGAGGTTGCGTTCAGAACAAAAACAAAACACCCAGTGTATTTTTAGGAAGGAACTCCTCATGTCAAATGTACAGTCAGAATTTTAATGGATTACAGGATAAAGACCACCTTTTCCAGGTCCAAGTTCAACTTTTTACATTTACATCCTCTGAATTTAGCAGTGAGGTTTATCGCCAAGAGTGTTCCATCTATTCCAACAAACACTACTTTAGCTCTTTCCTTTAAAGTCAATTCTAAATTTTTTAATAACTGCAAATGCTGTAAATCTTAAGTATTTTTTAAAATGGAAGCTTCCTGCAATTCAGGCTCTGATGAGGGGTCTTCAGGAAAGGTACATATTGGAAGAAATTCATGTGTACTCAGCACGTTCTAGATATGAGAAGACTAGCAAAATGCAAAAGAGTTCCAATGAGAGTTCCAAGGAAATGAACAAATTTTTGACATGGTTTCAGGTCACGAAAAGGAAGGGGCAAGGCATCTGAATAAAAAGGTGAGAGGTGTGGACGGATAGCCAGAAGCCGATAGGTGAATTCAGGTGAGTGGGAAAGATAAAGAGCTCAAGAGGAAGGAATCTGATAGGAGTGGAGAGTGGACCATCAGAGAAAGGGAAAGAGGAGGGGCACCAGGGGCAGGTGATAGGCAGCCGAGAAGAGGTAAGAGGCCAGAGTAGGAAATAGCAGAAAGGGGAGGGGAAGAATTTTTTAACCAGAAGGAGAAACCAATATTCATTTCATCAGGTTAGAGACTACCCAGATGGAATACTACTTAAAAATATTAATATTTTTAAGAAATTACAATACTGGTCTTCCCAAGCTTGCAGCAGGGTTCTGTTCCTGAGAATAGTTAATAACCTGGACAGTTTGCAAGCTGCTGATGAGGCCACGAACCTAGTTCCCAGGTAGTAGAAGATACCTGCAGTCTGCAGCAGCCAGCACATCCACCTGCTGGTCTCCATAATGGTTGTTCAGATGCACATAAATCAGACATTTGTAAACTGGGAAGGACCTGTTCTATGTAACAGTCACGTGTTCTTAAAAGTTATACATTTAAATTGCTAACTCAGGCATTTTTCCTCTTTATTGAAAGTACACTTAATCTACGTTCCAGGTGCAACTTTTTTGGAAGGATTAAGGACAATTCTAGTTTACGTGAAGGGTTTCACAAGAGATTGCCAGGTTCTGTAGGAATCATTACTTGGAGAGTGAACAGCGTTGGACAGCCAACTATGGATTAATTAAAATGAGAACACTTCTTCAGGAAATAAAACCTGCACACAATGTTTAACTTCCAGCTGATACCTTTTGGCTAGAAAAAAACAATCATTCTGATTCTGTCCCATTGAAACTACATAATCGATGAATATTCCTAGTATTAGCACATTGCTAAAGGTGTTTTCCTGCCACTTACTGCACAGCTTAGAAGATAATCTGTTTGTCACTTAACCAGTAATTGCATAGTCCAAGAGGTCTCCTTCAAGCGTCACGAAAGGAGTATAGTTTAGGTGTTTGGCTTTTGGAACCAATGTTGAACATTCAAAGAGGTTCTGATAGTTGGGATGTGTGACCATTGTAAATATGTAATTCTATAAATTTACCTCACTATATTTCAAATGGTAAATTAAGTAGGAGATTATAACAATTGATGAAGTGTCTCGGCCTGAAATGTAGACTGGTTACTCTTTTCCATAGATGCTGCCTCTAGCATTTTGAGTGTGTTACATAGCAATTGAAACTCCAGCTTATCTTTTAATGTTATCTTTGTGCCGCTCCCTCCTGGACACTTGCTTTGTAAATAAATACTTATCTTTCTCAGTTACAGCTTCCGCATGGCTCAATTTTAATCAGTCACGTGTCCAGGATACACATCACCAAGGATTTCACGTGGTCTGTACATATTGGCTGTGCGGTGAAAAAAGCACAACAGCGCCTCCTCCACCTCAGATGGTTGAGGAAGTTTGGTATGGGCCCCCAAATCCTAAGAACTTTCTACAGGGGCACAATTGAGATCATCTTGACTGGCTGCATCACTGCCTAGTATGGGAACTGTACTTCCCTCAATCACAGGACACTGCAGAGAGTTCTGCGGACAGCCCAGTGCATCTGTAGACATGAATTTCCCACTATTCAGGACATTTACAAAGACAGGTGTGTAAAAAGGGTCCGAAGGATCACTGGGGACTCAAGTCATCTCAACCACAAACTGTTCCAGCTGCTACCATCCGGGAAACAGTGTTGCAGCATAAAAGCCAGGACCAACAGGCTCCAGGACAGTTTCTTCCACCAGGCCATCAGTCTGATTAATTCACGCTGATACAATTGTACTTCTGTGTTATATTGACTGTGCTGTTGTACATACTATTTATTACAAATGACTAGAAATTGCACGTTGCCCATTTAGAAGGAGACGTAATGTGAAGATTTTTACTCCTCATGTACATGAAGGATGTAAGTAATAAGGTCAACTCAGTTCAATAAATATCCTGCAGTCTATCTGTGAAGCCAAGAGAATCACAGCTAAAGAAATGTTTTCTGGCCCTTTCCTGTCCAGGAGTCCAGTGCCTATCAGCAGCCTCAGTTCCTCGTGTCCAATGAGCCTAGCATGGCCATTCAAATTGTAATCCTGATGCAAACAGTCTGGCATGACAATATGATCCCCTACTTATTCCCGTCAAAGTGCTGTGACCACTGAAATAAACAGGCTTTCAGACATCCATCACCACTACACCAGTCTAAAACGCTTCCACTGCCCCAATAGTTCTGATTTCCTCAAAATGGAAATCAGATCCATTTCCTTTCGATTTCAAGCAACGCACACAAAAGGCTGGAGGAAATCAGCAGGCCAAGCAGCATCGACGGAAAAAAAGTACAGTCGACATTTCGGGCTGAGGGTCCTCCCGACCTGCTCAGTTCCCCCAGCATTTTGTGCGTGTTGCTTGGATTCCCAGTATCTGCTGATTTTCTCTCGTTTGCCGTTTGGATTTCAGTTTATCAGCAATTCTCTGAGGTGTTCCGAGGGTGTCAGTTTGCTTTAAAGTATGATGCTGTCCAAATCAAATAGTTGAAAAAATTCAACACTGAACCTGTTTGTTAGCTTATTGTGTTTAGTTGCTCAGCTCAGTTCTATGCACGCAACTCTATCAGTAATTGATCATGACAGTTGGCAAAAGTCCACTGAAAATCAGATAACATGAAAAGAATATTAAATTAAGTAGTCTCATTAGTACACTTGCTTTGGTCACCAATTACTAAGGAATAGATTCTACACAAACTCTAACGATGGCAACAGCCAACAGCTCTTTTCACATTTCACCATACTTCTCTGGTAATCCAACCATGTTTCCCTCCTTCCTCAAAGTTCAAAGTACATTTATTTTTAAAGTACATATATGTCACCATACACAACCCTGAGTTGCATTACCGTATGGGTATACGCAATAAATCAGTAATGGAATACCCAACCTATTACCTTGCCCAACCAGATAATGCTAAGATTCATATATTTCAGATGGTGTCAAGATTTTAGGAACCCAATGAATTTGAAAACTATGGAATTAGGCAGTTCGTCACAATCTTTACTACACTTTGGCAGAGGTAAACAAAGTGAAACAGGATGTTTTTCAGGACTGAACTGATTCACAGTCAGTTTAAAACTGGGGTGTCGCAAAGCCAAAGTTGACTCACCCAACCTACCCGAACAGTACAGGTCTTTGCATGCTTCTTTTCTGGTTCACTGGTTTAGACAGAAATTTTCTTAACACTAGATTGAATGGGTGTTCCTCACCAGTGGATTAGCAGTTGAAATTCACGTAGTGCCTTTAACCTTGTCAAAAGTATTAAGGTATTTCAGACATCCCACCTCTCCCAGAAGTTTCCAGCATTTTGATAGCGGCTCCCTGACGCCTCAAATAATATACAAAATGCCAGAGATTGATAGATATGAGAGCGAGAGAGAGAAAGAAAAATCCAGATTGGTCTCTTTGTGCTAAGTAGACCTATCAGCTTTCTCTTTAGTCGACCCCTCCCTCTCTTTCATTGTCAGCTGTCTCACAAAACACTTGTGAATCTGATGTTGTGCAAAATTAAGATTTATTGACACAGTCTGCTATGAGATTGAGACTTCCAGCAAAATGCTCAAATCTGCCAAGTCACATCACAGTACAAGGAAAGTTTACAAAAGAAATAGTAAAGCTATTTTCATTAGCATTTAGCTATTAACATTGAGACTACCAACAAAGTACTCAACAAGGAATATATATATATATATATATATATATCTATACATCTCACACACACTGTGTGTGTGTAAATAGTTTCAATATATGATCAAATAAATTGTTGTATTCTTTCATAATCAAATATCCTATATTTAAATTACTAGATATTCTTAGTTAAAATTGTGTAGATATTATTTCTCCATAGACGTAGATAGTATGCAGCAATAATATTTAGGTCCATGGAGAATGAGAACTTTTATCTTCTAGGCCAGGGGTGTCAAACTCATTTTAGGTCACGGGCCGGATAGGGCAAAATGCAGCTTCATGCGGGCCAGATCAGTCGGGCGCGTGCGAACGCAGCTTTCATTGCCTCCGTTTTTTCAGCCTGTTCTCATGTGACTCAGTCTCTGCTATAACTACAAAGTGTTTCACTTCACAAATTCCGTTTCTTCTGAAGAAGACTGCTGAGCAAGCATTATTTTTATGATTGGTATTAACTTACAATCATAGGCTTCATATCGCCGGGCCATTAATAATTAAAATAATAGATCTATCGAAAATGATCTCGCGGGTCGGATATGGCCCGCGGGCCTTGAGTTTGACACCTATGTGAATCTAGACAGTAGAAATTGTTGGTGATCATGGTTTGGGCAAAATTATCGCCACAATATCAATTATTATGCATTCTGTGAGATTCCTTGATTCATTCCTAAAATATCTCAAAAACAGCATTTTAATAATAATCTTTCTCAAAATATACAAACTGATATGAAGGAGGCAGCTTGTCAACAACAAACCTTTGTCATGTTATCAGTTTTGAGACAGATCAACTGTTTTTCTTGTTACAGATTCAAGCAACAATAAATATGAGTTAGGCAGGGGTTTTTATAATAACACGTTTATTAAACACTGAAAACAAACCCCCCAAAAGTAAACAAATCACTAACGTAACCGGAAATCAGCTGCTGTGCGGCAGTTTTAAACAGTTCTTAAAGCGATGAAGCTTAAACAGTTCTTAAAAGTAATATTGCAAAAGTTCAAAATGCTCACAGTCCATTTAAGGGAGAGACTTTTTTTAAGACGATTTAAATTCTCTTTCACATCGTGTTGCTTCGGTTCCCAAATCGAACTTTTCCCACGAAAAATGTACGTAGATGGACAAATGGAACGGCTTAAAGGCACTGACCTTTCCTTTACAGATCTGTTCCCAATCCTTTCTGCTATTTCACAGGGATTAACCCGAAAACAGTCAATGAATTCCTTCCGTGTTCACCTTCTGTTTCACCATGGAAATCGATTCTCCTTGATCTTTTAACTCCCAAACTCCGATCTTCACTCTCCACTGATTCTCAACTAGCAAGTATTGTAAAGAGCCTGCTGGCAATGACCTTTTAAACTTTAGGCATTAGCTAAAACTTCATCTTTCAACTAAACTGCGTCATAACATTAAATCACGCAGTAGCATGAAGTCAACATGGCAAATCCAGCCACGAACTGCCTCCCCCCCCCAAAGGGAGGGGTCCTCCTTTTATACCCTGTAAAAAAAACTGTCACATGACCTCTACTGGTGGGAAATGACGTCACTCCACCATCACAAGACCACTACCTTCAAGTCCAGTATAACTTCAACCCCAGTCACGGGACAAAGGTATTCCAAAATAGTGAGGCTAGTCAGTGCAGATGAAGAGCCTTGATTCAAAATGGTAACCATCCATTTCTCTCTAAGGATGATGTCTGAGCAACACCTCCCCCCACAACCGCAACCCCACTGCATTTGCTCATTTTTTAAAAAATCATTGTTATTCTAAAGGTTTGACAGGGAACCAAATGCACTTTGAAAAGAGACAAGTAGAAGACGGACTTTCTTCCTATACTAACGAACAAGAGCAACCAAGTAGCTAATTCCACACTCAATAGAGTTAAATGCAGGCTTACAGTCTGTGTTATTAACATAAAACAATCCAGCACAGGAATAAGTCCCTCAGCATATGAATGCTTGTGATGAACATGCCAATTTTAACTAATCCCTCCTGCGTGCATATGGCCAATATCAATGTATCCCGGCACGTCCCTCTGCTTGTGTAAATAAACTTGCCTCGTAAATCTCCTTTAAACTTTTCCCCTCTCACCTTATAGATAAGCCCTTGTATTTGACAGTTGCACCCTGGAAGAAAGACTTTTAATTATGCAGCCATATCTATGCCGCTCGTTTTATATATATGTTACCACTCAGCCTCTGACACTCCAGAGAAAAAAAAATTGAACTTTGTCAGTCTTCTTATAACTAATAGTCTCAAATCCCGATGTCTTCTGCATCACATTCTTCCCGCAATGTGGCAACCAGAACTGCACAGAATACTCCAAACTAAAGTTTTACACAACGTTTATACTTAACATCCCGAGAGATGAAGATAAATTATGCCACACACCTTCTTTACCACGTGTTACCACTTTCAGGGAACGATTAATTTGCACCCCAAAATTCCTCTGTATCTTAATGCTCTAAAGGGTCTTGCCATTTAATGTATACTTTCCTCTTACGCTTGACCTCCCAAGGCGAAACGCTCAGGTTTTGGAGTTGCACTCATCGTTCGGTCTCGCTGACCGAAAGCGAAGACACAGAGTGTCGACGGCTTGAAAGGGAACAGCCCGCCTCACTTACCCGTGATGAGAACGGCCTTCTCCTGGACAGGTAGGAACCCGGGCGTGGGTAGTTTCCAGTAGGCGAGCAGACAAGCCAGGGAGAAGAGACAGAAACCGAGATAGCCAGGCGTCACGTTGTAACACAGGGGCTCGAAAAGGAGGAGGAGCAGGAGACCCAGAGCAGTTTCTCGCCCTAAATTCAGCTCCTGCTTCAGCAGCAACCGAAGCACCGCGCCGCCGAAAGCTGCTGTGACCAGAGTGTAGAGCAGTGGGAAGAGCATGTTGGCCAGCTGATTCTAGTGCTTGACAACTCCTTTGCTCCCTCCCTTCCTCCAGTCTTTCCTCCCCTCTCTCTTGTACCCTCACCTTTACTTCGCTCCCTCCCACTCCTCTCTCCCTCTCACTTTTTTTCTTTCCCTCTTTCCCTCTTTCGTTCTCTCCTCCTCTCTCCCCGCTTCTCTCGTTGCCTCTTATTCCTTTGCTCCCTGCTCCCTTTCCTTCCTCTCCCCCTCCAATGCTGATCACTCCTCTCTTCGCAGACTCTTAGCAGGCAGAGGTGCCGCGCTCCCCGTTCTGAGCGCTCCCACTCCGCAGTCTCTTGTTACCGCCTACCACTCCGAGCTCCCTACAGACGCAATCGCCGGCTCTTGGGACTGGAAAAACACTGAAGGCAAAACCCCACCCAAAGACCGATGAGGAGATAAGAAGGTTCCAATTGATCTAGTAACCGTTCCCACGTATGCACTGTGAAGGCACGCACCCGAAAAGGGCAAACAAATTCAGTGAGTTTGTGATGGGATGCTGCCTTCCTGGTACCAGGGTAAAGTATGTCCTGAAAGGTGAGACGTACCCTTGCAGAGAAAGAAAAGACACCTACAAACCATCGAGACTGGGCTAAGAAGCAGCAAGATGAGGAAAATATTGGTGGAGTTTATGTATAACTCCAGTGCCAAGACAATGTGAATTGGAATGAAGTCATATGTCACAATGATGAACAAAACTGAATTGAAAATGGTCTGTTCCCAGGGCTTTAGCACATGTGATAAGTAGGTATGGGTAACATAGCCAGGCCAGGGGTTAGAACATAGAACAATACAGCACAGTACAGGCCCTTCAGCCCACAATGCTGTACCGACCCTTAAACACTGCCTCCCATACAACCCCTCCACCTTAAATTCCTCCATATACCTGTCTAGTAGTCTCTTAAACTTCACTAGTGTATCTGCCTCCACCACTGACTCAGGCAGTGCATTGCACACACCAACCACTCTCTGAGTAGAAAACCCCCCTCTAATATCCTCCTTGAACTTTCCACCCCTTACCTTAAAGCCATGTCCTCATGTATTGAGCAGTGGTGCCCTGGGGAAAAGGTGCTGGCTATCCATTGTTATTCCTCTTAATATCTTGTATACCTCTATCATGTCTCCTTTCATCCTCCTTCTCTCCAGAGAGTGAAGTCCTAGCTCAGTTAATCTCTGATCATAATGCACACTCTCTAAACCAGGCAGCATACTGGTAAATCTCCTCTGTACCCTTTCCGTTGCTTCCTATAGTGAGGCGACCAGAACTGGACACAATACTCCAAGGGTTACTGTGACCATTGGTTACTTCAGACCTTTCACATCTATATCTCACTGTGTGGGGGACACTAATCCAAGCACCAGCCCCAGCCCCCATACGTACGTACTCTCCCGACTGCAGCCCTGGTTACTCCACGTGCACTGATTCCGGTGGCCAACGATAAGTATGCAATTTTGAGTACTGTCGGAGGGACGATCTTCCTGAGGGAAGCAATGGTGGCCGTGCCTCTGGTGCTGAGTCTAATGCTATAGCTCAGAAGGGCGGGAAACTGAAGAGGGACAGACAGGCGATTCTGTGGACGCAAAAAGGAAACGCGGGTGGTAGATTGCCTCCCAGGTGCCAGGGTCCGTGATGTTTTTGAACGCGTCCACAATATTCTGAAAGTGGAGGGTGAGCAGTCAGAAGTTGTGGTACATATTGGTACCAATGACATTGGTAGAAAAAGGGAGGACACCCTGAAAACAGAATACGGGGAGTTAGGACAGAAGCAGAGCAGCAAGGGTAGTAATCTCGGGATTGCTAACTGTGCCACGTGACTGAATGAGGTGACAGATAAATGAGTGGTTGAAGAATTGGAGAATAGAGCAGTGATTCAGATTTCTGGAACACTGGGACCTCTTCTGGGGCTGGTGGGACCTGAACAAAAGGGACGGATGCACTTGAATCCAAGAGGGAGCAATATCCTTGCGGGCAGGTTTGCTAGAGCTGTTGAGAATGGTTTAAACTAATATGGTAGGGGGATGGGAGCCAGTATGATAGAGCTGAAGATGAGCCAGCTGGTTTACAAGTTGATGTTCGGTGTAACGTGAATGTAAGGAAAGACAAGGCAATGATTAGGTTCGATATTGTCATTTTAAAAAATTGGATAGTTATATGGATAGGAAAGGAATGGAGGGTTATGGACTGAGTGCGGGTCAGTGGAATTAGGTGAGAGTAAGCATTCAGCATGGACTAGAAGGGCCGAGATGGCCTGTTTCCGTGCTGTAATTGTTATATGGTTATATGATTAGATACAAATGCAGACAGAGCAAAGGGCTTAGTCCTACAGGGAGGCAGAATTTGTAAGGGTGAAGAATGCAGGACTGATGGTGTTGTATCTAAATGCGCATAGCATTCGGAATAAGGTGGACAAACTCATGGCGCAATTAGAGATTGGTTATATGACGTTGTGGCTATCATTTAGTTGTTGCTGAAAGAAGGTCATAGTTGGAAGTTTAACATTAAATTATATACTTTGTATCGAAAGGACAAGCAGGAAGGCATAGGCGGTGGTGTGGCTCTGTTGGTAAGAGGTGGAATTACATATTTAAAAAGAGGTGACATCGGGTCAGAGAATGTTGAATTGTTGTGAGTGCAGTTAAGAAACTGCAATGGTGAAAAACTATTATGGGAACCATATATAGGCATCAAAATTATAGCCAATCTGTGGGGTTGAGATTGGAAAGAGCATGTAATAAGCGTAATATCACAATTGTAATGGGGGAACTTCAATATGCAAGGAGATTGGGAAAACCAAGTTAGTATTGAGTCACCCAAGAGGAAATTTGTTGAATGCCGACAAGATGGTTTTTTAGAGCAGCTTGTGCTCGAGCCTACTCGGGGAAAGGCTGTCGTAGATTGGGTGTTGTGTAATAACCAGATTTTATTAGTCTGTTCAACTAAAGGAGCCCTTAGGCGGAAGTGATAATGATATAATTGCATTCATACTGCAATTTGAGAGGCCGAAGCCTAAGTCACATGTATCTATATCGCAATGGAATAAAGGGCATGAGAGAGGAGCTTGCCCAGGTGGATTGGTCGGTGATACTGGCGGGGATGACGCTGGAACAGAGGTGGCTAAAGTCTCTAGAATAGTTCACAAAGCAGTGGATAGATAGGTGCCAAGGAAGAAGTTCTCAAATGGCAGGGGAAGTCAAGGAAAGGGCATATAATTTAGCAAAAGTAGGTGGAAAGTTGTATGATTGGGAAGCGTTTAAATTCCAACAAGGCAACTAAAACAGCTTTAAGAAAGGAAAAGATGAAGTATGAGGGCAACACACACAAAATGCTGAAGGAACTCAGCAGGCCAGGTAGCATCTATGGAAAAGAGTATAGTCAATGTTTCAGGCTGTACTCAACTGTACTCTTTTCCATAGATGCGACCTGCCTTGCTGAGTTCGTCCAGCATTTTGTGTATGTTGCTTGGATTTCCAGCATCTATAAGACCATAAGATATAGGAGTAAAAGTAGGCTATTCAGCCCATTGAATCTCCCCAGCCGTTCAATTGAGGGCTGATCATCTGCAGATTTTCTCTTGTTTGAAGCATAATGGCAAACTAGCCAATAATATAGAGTGAGATACTAGAAGTTTTTTTCAGTTATAGAAAGAATAAAAGGGAGGTGAGAGTTGATATTGGACCACGGAATGCTGGTGAGGTAGTAATAGGGGACAAATAAATGGCAGATGAACTTAATAAGTATTTTGCTTCCGTCTTCACTGTGGAAGAGACTAGCTGTATGGCAGAGGTCCGTGGGTGTCAGGGAGGATGAGTGGCATTGCTATTACAAAGGAAAAAGTGCTAGGCAATCTCAAAGATCTTAAGGTGGATAAGTCAACTGGATCAGAAGGTCTACATCCCAGGGTCCTGAAAGAAGTTGCTGAAGAGAAAATGGATGTATTGGTCATGATCTTTCAATAATTACTTGATTCTGGGATGGTCCTGGAGGACTGAAAAATTGCAAATATCACTCCAGTCTTTAAGAAAGGAGGAAGACAAAAGAGATGAACTTATAGGCCAGTTAGCCTAACTTCTGGGGATGGGAAAGTGCTGGAGTCCATTATTAAGGATCAGGTTTTCGGGTAGTTGGAGACTAAAGATAAAATTAATTAATTAAAGATTTGAGTACAGGAGCAGGGAGGTTCTACTGCAGTTGTACAAGGCGTTGGTGAGACCGCACCTAGAATATTGTATGCAGTTTTGGTCCCCTAATCTGAGGAAAGACATTCTCGCCATAGAGGGAGTACAGAGAAGGTTCACCAGATTGATTCCTGGGATGGCAGGACATTCATATGAAGAAAGACTGGATCGACTAGGCTTATACTCACTGGAATTTAGAAGATTGAGGGGGGATCTTATTGAAACGTATAAAATTCTAAAGGGATTGGACAGGCTAGATGCAGGAAGATTGTTACTGATGTTGGAGAAGTCCAGAATGAGGGGTCACAGTTTAAGGATAAAGGGGAAGCCTTTTAGGACCGAGATGAGGAAAAACTTCTTCACACAGAGAGTGGTGAATCTGTGGAATTCTCTGCCACAGGAAACAGTTGAGGCTGGTTCATTGGCTATATTTAAAAGGAAGTTAGATATGGCCCTTGTGGCTAAAGGGATCAGGGAGTATGGAGAGAAAGCAGGTACAGGGTTCTGAGTTGGATGATCAGCCATGATCATACTGAATGGCAGTGCAGGCTCGAAGGGCCGAATGGCCTACTCCTGCACCTAGTTTCTATGTTTCTATCATATGAAGTAACAAAAAAGGGTTAATTAATAATGCTGTTGGTAAAATGAGCCAGAGAATAGAGTGACAAATTTACATTAGATTCAACAATGATGCAATTCAGTTTGAAACCAACATGTTGTTGGAGGTGCCTGAAGCTGGTGTGATGTAAGCCAATTAACATTATGCTCCCAAGTTTTCTGGGCGAATACAATCCTGTCTTGTGGTCAGGTCAGTTGCAAACAATATCTCTTGAGTTGCCTCCTGCTATGAGCCTGTGCTCTTTGTTTACAATAATGTTTGCTTACAAAGCTATGCTTTAATAAAACTGATTACAGCCTCTAATTTATAGTTGAACTGGTTTTTTGAAGATTGTTAGAAAGAAAAAAAGGGAAAAAGAGAGAAAGAAAAAAATAAACAAATAAATACTTTTTTTTACAAGAAACTTAAATAAAAGCAGCAACCTGCTTCTCATTTGACCCTTTATATTCACACAATTTCATAGCTCCTAATAATCCCCCACAAACACAAAGTTCCGCAACCTTGAAGGCCTGGCAGGCAAAGACAAGAGAGTGATATTCACAGAAATATAGTCACTCCACTGAAAGGGACTGAACACCAAATGGCCTAGCTAGCAAAAGGACAAAGAAGAGGATGTCACTGGGGTGAGATCCAAGCCACCATTTAATAGTAGGCCACCTCAAACTCTCCTGAAGACAGGTCAAAGGGACCAGCCAAGGGATTTGTCATTATACTGACCTTGACATCCTCTGTCATAGCACAGAATATGAATTGTTGCTTGTGATCTTCAAACTGAGAGAATCTAATTTCCCCACAAGTGCCCCTTGCCCAGTAACTACTGACAGCCATATTCTGTAGTCAGCTATGCAGGAGGTGAGGTGGTACAAAAGCTACACAAGTGACAAAGCCACCATTTTTAAGCTTTGGATGAAATCATAACGATGGTAAAGTATATCTAAGAAGAGGCTGTGATCAGATGCCTGGAATAACATTTTACTGCTATCCAGTACTAGATTATGGCTGATAGATGGTGAACATCTAGGTCCTCATGGGGCCACAGTGGCCTACTGATTGGGGAGGTCATCTTTAATATTGCCCTATTTAATTAGATCTCTCTGTTTGACTTTGGCCTCCATTTCTGACAATGGAGTCAAGAGGAATGTGAATTAGGGATTGTTAGACATTGGTTGTCATTCAAAAATTTTGTGTTTAGTAGGTATTAATGCAAACATCAGGCAGGATGATTGGGAGTCTAAAAACCACATCTCGTGGTTCAACATAGCTTCTTCCCCATTGCCATCAAATTCCTGAACCAATCTGAAAAACTCTAATTCTACCTTGCTCTATATTTCTCTTAATTTGAAATAATGTTGTGTTTATTTTCATTTATGTATAATTTATATTAATTTAAGCTTATGTAATTTATTTTGTTACATTTGTAATTTTACTGGGCTGCTGCTGCAAAAGGCTAATTTTCATGGAATTGATGCCCTGGATATGCATGCTAATAACAATAAACGAACAAGAGCCAGTTTTCGATATAACCTGTTTAAATGTAAATTACAAGCAGTAATAAGTTTCAAAATTAAAAGGACAGCTTTGTAAATGAGCAGTAGTGATGCAGAGCACGGGCTACTGGTTCACTGCAGGAAGTTGCTCAGGACATGCGGTTTGCAAAGGAACATGACCACAATACTTGTGCACATCCTCCCTTTTCTTGATCTCTCTGTCTCCATCTCTGAAGAAAAATGTCAACCTACATCTTTTATAAACCTACTGATTCCCACAGTTATCTTTACTACACCTCTTCCCACCCTATCTACTATAAAAATGCTATTCCCCTTTCTCAGTTTCTTCATCTCCACCACATCTATTCCCAGGTTGTGGCTTTCCTGTCCAGGACATCGGAGATGTCCTCGTTCTTCAAAGAACGGAGTTTCCCTTCCTCCACAATTAACGCTGCCCCTGACCTGCATCTCCTCCATTTCCTGAACATCTGCGTTCACCTCATCTTCCTGCTGCCCTAACAGTACAGAGTTTCTCTTGTCCTTATCTCCACATCCACAAGCCTCCACATCCAACACATAATTCTCTGTAACTTACACTATCTCCAAAGGAATCCTGCCACCAAACATATCTTTACCTCCCTCCCTCCCTCCATCTCTCCATTTTCTGCAGGGATTGTTCCCTCCGTGATCCACTTTTCCATTTGTTCCTCCCCACTAATCTTCTTCCCGCATCCCTGCAAGTGACTGAATGCTACACCTGCCTATTTACCTCCTCCCTCAACTGCATTCAGGGCCCAAAGCAGTCCTTCCAAGGGAGCCAGTACTGCTTAGGTTGTCCATTGAGTCCTGCGCTCCTGGTGTGGCCTCCTCTGCTTTGGTGAGACCTGTCGTAAATTGGCAGACCGCTTTGTTGAGCGCCTCTGCTCTATCCACCAAAAACACAATTTCCAGGTGGCCAAACATATTAATTCCCATTCCCATTCCCATTCCTATTCCAACATGTTGGTCCATGGCCTCCTCTTCTGCCAGGAAGAGGGCACCCTGAAGGTGGAGGAGCAACATCTTATATTCCGTCTGGGTAGCCTCCCCCTCCACTCTTCTTCTATTTCCCTCTCTGGCCTTTTACCTCTTCTCACCTCCTGGGCCCCTTCTCCTTCTATTGTCCGCTCTCCTTTCCTATCCAATTCCTTCCTCTCCAGCCTTTTATCATTTTCACCCACTTGGCTTCACGTATTGCCTTCTTAGTATCCTCCTTCCCTAACCTCCCACAATTTTATTCTTTCCCTTTCCTTTCCAGTCCTGAAGAAGGGTTTCAGCCCAACACATTGCCTGTTTACTCAATTCCATAGATGCCACCTGATCCATAGGGTCTCAGCCTGAAACGTCGGATGTACTTTTTTCCATAGATGCTGCCTGGCCTGCTGGGTTCCTCCAGCATTTTGTGTGTGTTCGGATTTGGACTGCGTGGTCCAGTGAATGGGAGCATGAAAAGAAGTGGAGATTTCACTTAGGTCCACCACGGGAAATTAAGAAAGGCAGTGCTTATTGGCAGCTTTCAGAGTTGGACTGCACTCAATCAGTCATCAGGGTTCATTAAGGCCGAATAAAAATAAGGCAGGGGCAAGTGGAGCAGCCATTGTGTGAGAGGGCCAGTGTTTGAGAGGCTTTGGCGAGATCAGGCTGAGGCCTGATCTACTTCTTCTTTATTCTTCATTCCTCACCTGTTAGGGTACAGTTGTATAGCTGAAGAATTGGTGCAGGGACAGGGCTCAGTTTGATGGATCATTGGGATCTCTTCTTGGGAAGGTACAACCTGTACAAAAAGGGATGGGACACCTGAACCTGAGGGGGGACCAATGTACTTGCAGCCAGGTTTGCTAGAGCAGTTCAGGAGGGTTTGAACTAATTTGGCAGGGGATGGGAACTGGAGCGATAGGGCTGAGGGTGGGGTAGATAGTTTCCATACAGAGGCAGTGTGTAGTGAGACTGCTAGCAAGGACAGGCTGATGATGGTGCAAAATTGCAGCCAACAGGATGCATTGTGTAACCCCTGGTTACGAGCTGAGCGAGCCTGAGGCGACCCAGGGATTACATTGTAGGGGCTCATCCGGGATCAATGTAACCCCTGGGTCGCCTCAGGCTCGCTAAGCTCATTCTCGTCTAGGGGGACCAGCCTTCGGCCCCGCCAAACTGGGTAATCAGCTGGTGTGGATGCTGTGTGATGTCCCCGCCTCATCCAAAAACAGACAGTACACCATATGCGATTAAATGAGTACAATTTATAAAGGTTACTATAACTAAGTGATTAATAATGATACAGTATATATGCAGAAAAAAATAAAGAAAAGGCGCCAAACTTATCAAAGTCCAAACCACTTCGTGCACAACTGTTGGAGCTCAATTACTGAAGTCTTCTGGCCACCATTCGATCCCCTCTGAACTCCTCGAGTCGCAGCTTAGGACCATCCAAAGTGGTCAACCAAGCACATCTAGCTTCATCTCCTCTCCTTGGAGTACCTCCTGGCCTCGGACCCCTGCTTGGGGTCCGTTCCTCGCCCAGCTTACAGCATTGCATCCTCTCTCTCAACCCCTCGCGCTGATCTCCCCAAAAGCCCGCCAACAATAGCTTACAGACTCAGGAGAAAGAACAACATTAATCCCAATTGGTTTACAAAGGAATATAATTCTCATTATCAGTAAATTTTAACCCAAACAAGCTTCCAGCACTCTCTTGCAACAAAGGTGCATTCCTGCTTTTAACAAGACAAAGAAGCCATTTTGATTACATACACGGTAACAAAGAAAAAAGAAGAAACCCCCTTTACACTTGCAAAGTAAAAAGGGGACAAAGTTGAAAAGCGTGATGAATACAGGGCTGAAAGTGTCATATTTGAAAGCACACCATATGCATACTTACAGCACAGTATGATATTGTGGGCATCACTGAAGATTATACCTGAGAGCTTAATGTCAAAGGTTACACATTTTATCAAAAGGACAGGAAGGTAGGCAGAAGGCTGGGTTGGCTCTGTTGATAAAAAATGAAATAAAATCATTAGGAAGAGGTGACATGGGATTGAAAGGTATAGAATTGTTGCAGGTAGAGCTAAGAAACTGCAAGGGTAAAAAGATCCTGATGGGAGTTATATACAGAGCTCCCAACAGTAGCAAGGATATGGTTCTCAAATTACAATGGGATATAGATATTGCATGTCAAAAGGGCAACGTTATGGTAGTCATGGGGGATTTCAATATGCAGGTAGATTGGGAAAATAAGGTTGGTGCTGAATTTATAGAATTCCTTTGAGATGGCTTTTTAGAGCTGCTTGTGTTTGAGCCCAGAAGGGGCTCAGCTATTCTGGATTGGGTGTTGTGCAATGAACCAGAATTGATTTCAGAGCCTAAGGTAAAGGAACCCTATAGGGACAGTGATCATAATAAGATAGAATTTACCCTGAAATTTGAGAAGGAGAAGCTAATGTTAGATGTATCAGTATTACAGTGGAGTAAAGAGAATTACAAAGGCATGAGTGATAAACTGACCTAAACTGATTGGAAGGGAACACTAGCGGGGATGATGGCAGTGCAGCAATGGCTGGAGTTTCTGTGTGCACAGGTTAGAAGGCAGGATGACAGCACCATGACTGTTAAGAGAAATGAAAGCCAACATAAAAGTCAAAGAGAGGGCATATAATAGAGCAAAAATTAGTGTGAAGTTAGAGCACTGGGACGTATTTAAAAGCCAACAGAAGGCAACTAAAGAAAGTCATAAAGAAGGACAAGATAGAATACAGTACAAAGGCAAGGTAGCCAATAATATTAAATAGGATACCAAAAGTTTCTTCAGATATATAAAGTGTAAAAGAGAGGCAAGAGTAGATATCAGACTACTGGAAATGATGTTGGAGAGGTAGTAAAGGGGAGCAAGGAAATGGTGACAAACTAAATAAGTATTTTGTATCAGTCTTCACAGTGAAAGACACTCGCAGTATGCCACAAGTTTGAGAGTACCATGGAGCAGAAGTGAGTGAAATTGCCATTGCTAGGGAGAACATGCTTGGGAAACTGAAAGATCTGAAGGTAGCTAAGTCACCTGGACCAGATGGTGTATGCTCCAGGGTTCTGAAAGAGGTGTCTGAAGAGACTGTGGAGGCATTAGTAACGATCTTTCCAGAATCAATAGATTTTGGCATCGTACCAGAGGACTGGAAAATTGCAAATGTCACTCCACATTTTAAAAAGAGAGAGAGGCGAAAAGGAGATAATAGGCCATTTAGATTAACCTCAGTGGTTGGGAAGATGTTGAAGTTGATTGTTAAGGATATGGTTTCAGGATACTTGGAGGAACATGGCAAAATAGGCCAAGGTCAGCATGGTTTCCTTAAGCAAAAAATCTTGTCTGATAAGTCTGTTGGAATTCTTTGAAGAAATAACAAGCAGGATGGACAAAGAAAAACGGGTTGGTGTTCTGTACTTGGGTTTTGGGAAGACTTTTGACAAGGTGTTATACATGAAACTGTCTAACAAGCTAAGAGCCCATGGTATTACAGGAAAGGTACTAGTGTGGAGAGAACATTGGCTGATTGGTAGGAGACAAAGAGTGGAAATAAAGCCATTTCTGGTAGGCTGCCAGTGAATAGTGGTGTTCAACAGAGACCTGTTTTGTGACTGCTGCTTTTTACATTACAGTATATGTCAATGATTTGCATGACAGAATTGATGGATTTGTGGTCAAGTTAGTGAATGATACAAAGATAGATGGAGGGACAGGTAGTGCTGAGGAAGCTGAGAGGCTTCTGTAGGATTTAGACAGGTTAAGAGAATGGCTAAAGAAGTGATAGATGGTATACAGTGTCGGGATGTATACGGTCATGCACATCGTTAGACGAAATAAAAGCATTGACTATTTTCTAAATTAAGAAAAAATTCATAAATCTGAGCTGCAAAGGAACTTGGGAATCCTTGAGCAGGACTCCTTTAAGGTTAATTTGCAGGTGAAGAAGACGAATATAATGCTAGCACTCATTTCGAGAGAACTAGAATGTAAAAGCAAGGATGTGAGGTTGAGGCATTGGTGAGGTCTTACTTGGAGTATTGTGAGGAGTTTTGGGCCCCTTATCTAAGAAAGGATATGCTGACATTGGAGAGGGTTGAAAGGAGGTTCATGAAAAAAGATTCTGGATTAGAAGGTTTATTGTATGAGAAGCTTTTGATGGTTCTGGGTCTCTAGTTGATGGAATTCAGAAGAATGGGGGAGGGGGCGGGTTCAAGAGCTCATTGAAACCTAACTAATTTTTAAAGGCCTTGATAGCATGGATGTGGAGAGAATGTTTCCTGTGGTGGGGGAGTCTAAGACCAGAGGAAACAGCCTCAGAATAGAGGGTTGTTCATTTAGAATAGAGATGAGGAAGAATTTCTTTAGCTAGAGAGTGACGGTTCTGTGGAATGCATTTCTACTGACTGTTGTGGAGGCCAGGTCAATGGGTATACTTAAACCAGAGGTTGATAGATTCTTGATTAGTTGAGGCATGAAGGGATGCAGGAAGAAGGCAGGAGATTAGAACTGAGAGGGAAGTGTATCAGTCATGATGAAATGGTGGTGCAGACTCGATGGCCTAATTCTGCTCATATATCTTATGGAATTATGGTCTGTTGCATCAGTCAAATATTGGCCTTTATCAGTCAGGCTTCAGAAACTTTCAGCTAAGTTATTTTGCATTTGGTCTAAAATCTATGAAGCTTCCAGACCAAATTTAGTTTATCTCTTAGCATATCAAACATGGTTATGGAGAGTTTGCTTTGTGTACCCTGACAATCAACCCCCACAACACTGAGTGACGGGGCTTTCTGTCCTCAAAAGCCTTTAGTAAACCATGCCAACTACTTTGTCCTTGCAAAGGTGTTTGAATTTCTAGAGTTGTCTCGTTACTCATATTGATAATCTACAAATCAATTGAACAATTTATCTGCCTCGAGGGTATTCGAATAAATGTTGTCAAGGTAACGATTAAAGTGGTGTTGAATCACCTGCTGTTATGTTTCTTATTAAAAGTATAAAATGTGAATGTACTTAATGTCAGGGAGATTTTACTGAGAGCCTCTCCTTCAGAAGATGTGCTTATAGTGATTTGTAAATACCCTTTACAACCATTACCTTTGATCTCCAGCGACTTAGTCACAGACACAGCAGACAGCACTGGAGGTGTGGATCAAACCCAGGACTCAAGCAGCAGCACTGTCAGCTGTGCCACTCTACACCTTGCTGGATCTATTCAGAAGCGGAGAGAGGAAGCAATTTCCTGGGTGTCAGTATATCTGAGGATCTAATCTGGTCCCTACACATCTATGCAGTGATGAAGAAGACAAGACAGTGGCTATATTTCATTTGGAATTTGAGATTTGGTTTGTCACCTAAAACACTCAAAAACTTATACAGATGTACCATGCAGTGCATTCTGACAGAATGCAACACCAGCTGATATTGGGGTGAGTGGGATTGGGGTGCTATTACACAGGATTGAAAAAAGCTACAGAAAGTTGTAAAGTCAGTCAGCTCCATCATGGGTACTCGCCTTCGTATATCCAAGACACCTTCAAGGACTGGTGCTTTAGAAAGGTGGCGTCCAATGTCCATTATTAAGGACCCCCATCACCGAGGACACGCTCTCTTCTCAATATTACTGTCAGGAAGGAGTTACAGAAGCCAAAAGGCACACACACAGTGATTCAGGAACAGCTTCTTCCCCCCCCCCCCCCCGCCATCCGATTTCTAAATGGACATTGAACCCATGAACACTATCTCACCTTTTTAAAATTATTTCTGTTTTTGCACCACTATTTTTAATTTTAACTATTTAATATACATATACACACTTACTGTAATTCTTTTTTTCTGTATTTATCATGTATTGCATTGTACTGTTGCCGTTAAATTACGCCAAATTTCACGACATATACTGGTGATATTAAACCTGATTCTGATTCTGATGGGCACATCATTCAACCATCACGAGTACTTGTGTGTCACTCTCTACTGGTTTCAGGCTGATCATGTTCCTTCCTTTTAGTCGCCTCTACTCTATACACCTATAATAAAAACATAAAGTTTACTATCTTACAAGACCATAAGACAAAAGCAACAGTAGTTTGTTGAGCTCAGATCCTTATTCAAATGGTTGTAAATAGTCGGAAGATGTGATGCCACTCCTCAGCTTCTTTGAAATGAAGATTAAGGATAGAGAGGTCAAAGTGGAAGTGAGGTGAAGAATTAAAGCGATGGGCAACAGGAAGTTCAGGGTGACATTTTTTGACAGAGAGGGAAGATCTATGAGCGTCTTCCTAGAGCAGGATGTTTAGTTAAAGATTAGATGGACTTAGATTGTTTTCTATACACAGAGGAGGCTGGGGGAGACTTAATTAAAGTGCACAATACAATGAAAGTATAGATAAGTTAAAATCAACCTGTCAAGGGTGAAATATTTCTGTATGGCAAGTGGCTGGGATCCTTAATGTACTCCCAGGTATTGTGGCTGCAGTACAACTCAGTTGCAAAGACCAATTAGTCTACTTGCTGTACCATTTTGTGATTCTGTGAATATCTTGTAGCTGGTATTAAAATGTACATGTAGAGTAATTAAAGGATGATTATTTTTTTTCCCCACCTAGAGAATTGTGGGGTTTAGAACTCACTCTCTGAAAGACTGGTTTAGGCAGAAATCCTCATCGCAGTGAGAAGTATTTGATGGGCTTTAGCAGAGAGGTCTGTGCACTGAGAGCTAAACAAACAGAATTAAATTCAATGGTTGTTTATGGTTAGTGTGGGTGCAATACAGCGAGCAGAGTGGGCTTCTATTGTACGGTAAATTCCCATGATTCTATGATGATTAATACATATTGTCGTGGTTACTTGAAATGACCTGGTGACACAGACAATTCTTCAAGAAATTTAAACCTTTATTTGCAAACAAACGCTGGGGCAATCAATGAACTTGTCACTGAAAGCCCACCGAGCTCCGGTGTACAGCATTCTTTATAGTAATTTCTTATCTCAGCTACATTTCGGTTTCATCAGCATACCCAATCAATTTTTAATTGCATATCATCTTTATATTAACTAATCAATCGCTCTTGCCTAGCTCTCGGTGTGCCACCATTATGTTTCACCTGTTTGCATTGGGGCCTTATTCCTGGCCAAGGTTATTTTTTCCAGACAACCTCGCTCACATTACATTCCTGCTCGCACCATCCTGTCCGCCACCGTTATCTCGTACTAAACAAAGGCTGAGTGTAATACATGGGTACATTTCAGCTAATAGTGCTGCTAGCTAAACCAGGTGTTCTGTAAGTGCCACAGTATGCAGCTAAGAGAGTACAAAGTATCTAGTTAAAACAACACACAGCAAAATGTGTCTAGTAAAATAATACATAGTAATATTCAGTACCTAGAAGTGATTACATAGTATAGTAAATAGCTAATACATAGTGATTATATTCCAGGTATATATAATGATTATGTTAGGTATAGTTCTCCATATAATCTATAAAGAAAGTAATTCACTTAACAGCTATCCTGGTCTCTCTTCTAGCCCATGAAGTACTTCTGATGGATTGTAGAGAACTATTGTTTTGTAGGGGACAAAGCAGACAATGTGAGAAAGGCCAGGTGAACTATTTCAGTAATCTTGAGTGAGCAATGAAGATAAACCAGCAAGTGTGGATAACTTCACTTCACTCCTCTTCATTGTGATCCCAAGGGACCTCTTACATCATCAAATGTTGAAGGTCTGTTAGTCTGGCTTGAACAAATGTGCCTGTGCAGTCACGCAATTAAATGTAACAATTAATCATTCACCTGTAGGCTGTGGCTGCAACAGTAAGAATTGTCATTAATGCAGTATCATTAATGTAGCAAAGTTGTCCCTGGCCAAGTTATTAAACTAATTCAGTTGTCAAATGGCTGGAATTGATAGATGTGAAATTAAGCATTTGCATATGCTAAACATTTTTATTTACGTCAATACAAGTTTTATCCTCTAAAAAAAACAACAATCTTTCTTCGAAAAATCACTCATTTTTTTCTGTTTAATTAATAAGACAGAAGGCCTTGGGGTTATTTCTGAATTTATGCTTTTTACACTGAAGTTACATTGAATGATCTGGAGAATTGCTGCTGGAAATTCAACATTTCATCTCAGTATTATGTTCTGCATTCACGCCTATGGCTGTGTAGTTAAGTGTATTCTTATAATATTTGTGGTAAGTTACAAAAAATGTTTGTAACTGTACAATGACATCTATATTGTCTGTTTATTTACTCCGTAAAATGTGCTACGCCTAATAGGTTTAGAAACCGTCTGTCTGAACATCGCTCATCATAAGTTGCATACATAGATTTATATCTGTAGGCATAACTAATTCATTAGTGATATACAATTGTACTTATTTTAGTTATTTAAAAATACCGCGTGGAACAGGCCTTTCTAGCCAAACAAGCCATGCTAGCCAGTAACCCACTAGCCTAATCACACAATTTACAATGACCAATTAACCTACTAACCAAGGCGCCTTTGAACTGCAGGAGGAAACTGGAGCACCCGAAGGAAGCCCACAGAGTCAGAAGTACAACGTACAAATTCCTCACAGGCGGCACTGGAACTGAACTCTGAACTCCAACTGTGATGAGCTCTTTGGGTTTTTGCAGGGCACCAGAGAATGTTGGGCTCCGAGGTTCTTAGAGCACCTGAGCTGGTTAATTGTCGTTTAATGAGAGACATTAACCATTTTGTTTTCTCCCCCAAGCAACTCGCTCTTTGTAACGGGGCCTCATGGTGCTTTCTGTAAAGTTTATTTTGATAGGCTTGGGGATTCCGTGTTACTTGTCACAGATGCCCGATTAGCTCTAATAGCAGGGTCCTACTTTTGAGGATGTTACTTCTCACTGTCGCTCAGCCAAGACACTGGTATTTTTTGAATTATAAACTCATGCCACCATCACTACTTCAGCACCTCTTTCCTCTGCTCTTGGGTTCTGATATTGCCAGTGCATATCATGATAATGTTACCCTGAGCTGTAATAGTGTTGCACTAACTGCTATGCTACTGTGGCACACTGAGACATACAGTAGGTTCACCAAAATTCAGACCTTTGTTAACTTATAACTGAAGCACAAGTCAAATTTTAAAAAAAATTCCTTTCCTTCTGTACTTCAATGGCCATATTTTACTTCTAGTTTATCAAGAAAATAATATGCTCAAAGTTAAAGTAAATTTATTAAAAACACCACAGATAGTAGAAAAGTGAAACAAAAGCTCTCTGGAAACAAGAAGACTGAGTCGCACCACAGCTTGATACTGTTTGGATCACTGATTTGCAATGCAGTTTAGTTGATAAGGGTGACCCGGTGTTTTTCTGTCAGCTAATTCTTTAATTTTCTGTCCCATTCCCACTGCAATCTTTCGATGGGTTCCTGCATTATTGTAGCAAGAATCATTGTAACTTTAAAGAATGGTACCTTAACCCCCTTCTTGGCACATTACAGCCTTCAGACCTCAATGACAAATTTTGCAACTCTCAATAGCTCACTTTGACTGTGATAAGAACTGCCCACTTCTAATGCATCTGTATTATTGGCTTACTTGTTCTCTCTGTACTAGAATGGCCTGACGTACGAGGCATTTTTAGTTTTGTATTTCACAGTTTTAACCATCCTTACTTCAATTCCCCCTATTAGCCTATAACCCAGAAGATTTAAACTGAGCTTATCTGAGTAGGAATGCTGGCCTCATCCTATCAAGGATATTTCATATCCTTTCCACTCCCACTGTCGCTACAACTTAAAACATTTCCTTTCTCCCTTTGCCAGTTCTAAGGTCCTTAATATAATACGTTAAGCTTTATTTCACTTTCCACTAAGAGTGCCTGACATATTCAGTTCATCCGTTAGTTTGAACTTTTTATTTCAGTTTACCTGCAGTTGCAGTTTTTTTGATTTCTTATTGAAGCACCCTGGTTTCCTCGGCTGCATAAGTCTAGGGAAGACACTCTCAAGTCCCACTAAACTTGTGAGATTGAGATTGCTCAATCCCACCCCAACCCTAGTTTGTGTGGATGCTGTGTCATTTGCTACCATTACAAATTAGTGCCACAAAATAACAGATAGTACACAGCATACGATTAAAGTAATTGTATTTATGAATCTTAACTTATCTAAAGGGTTAGTAAAGAATAACAAAAAGGGCCCATTCTAATTAAACAGTCAAATGTGCACAAGGTGAGCTCACCTTGAAATTCTCTGTCACTCACTCACTGGCCTTTGGTCACTATGAACGCCCACATCGCCTTCTCAACGTTGCTCGTAATCCATCTCGGACAATCGGGTCTCCCACCAGATCTATGCTACGACTGGTTTTCCCCAGCATCTTCTCTCTTCACCTCCTGTCGAACAAAAGCCCAAGCCCAACCTTAACATCCCTCACCAGAGAAACCTCCCCTTAATTCGACCATCTTAATTGGATGGATGGCACACATTTCTCATCTTTTATCTTCAACAATAACCCAAACAAGCTGAAAACAAGCTGCTCATACAGAACTGCCAAAATGAAATACATACAGCATAACAGCAAAATATAAACCATGGCATTACATTATTGTTACTTAAAGTGGTTTCTTTCAGCCCTTGGTAACAGCACAGCATTTGATTCTATAACTTGGTTGTGAATATAAAGATAATTTACTGAACAGATTAATTTGATTTAGAATATTTCAATTGCAGAATTAAAACAAATTTGGACCACTTGAGATTTAATATCCAAAATGGTTATGTTTATGATTAAAGTAATACTGCAGTCATACAAAACTTCTCAGGTTCTTGTGAAAGTGTCATTGTCATAGTCAACTTCATCAGGAGGTAGTAATCTGACCTTTTATGCAATATTGTGAATGTGAAATGCAAACATGGAAAGAAACAACAATTTTATATCTATGTTTCCTTTCACATCCTCAGGATGACCCACAGCATGTGAAGTAAATGCAAGTGTAATCAGTTTTGCAATGTACGGAAATAGAATTCAATGTATTTACAATTGCAAACATACCCTGGGGTGATGATGGTAGGGTGCTTGACAATCAAAAAGGGGCACTACTTTAAAAATTTTTGATTAGATATAGTGAAAACAAATCTGTTTCATATTCAGAATTAACTCTCTCACAATCAAACATCAATTAATGATGTTAATTTTAAAAGTCTAATTATTAAAAGGATTGATAGGACATATCTAATCCTGATTTTCTGGAGCCATTACGCTTTATTTTGCATCCTGTTGTTGTTCACCTTGATCCACTTCACTGTGTGATGATTTTTATGTATGAACAGATAATAGGACACACTTCACACTGTATTTCAGTATATATGACAATAAAGAACAAATTCCAGTTCTAAATGAAGGGAATTACATTGACAGATTCCTAAGGTAGAACTTCAGACATGGTGATTATATGACCATAAGTCATAGGTGCTTAATTAGTCTATTCGATGCATTGAGTTCGCACAATTCCATCATGTCTTTCAACCTCATTCTCCTGCTCCTCCCTGTAACCTTTGCCACCCTGACTAATCAAGAACCTATCAAATTCAACTTTTAATATACTCAATGACTTGGCCCGTCTGTGGCAATATATTCCACAAATTCACTACCCTCTGCTAAAGAAATTCCTCGTCTCTTCTAAATGAATGTCCCTCTATTCTGAGGCCGTGCCCTCTGGTTGTAGATTTACCCACCATAGGAAATATCCTATCCACATCCACTTTATTTAGGCCCTTTAATATTTAATAGCTTTCCATGAGATTCCTCTTATCCCCTAAACTTCAGTGAGTACAGGTCAGAGCTGTCAAATACCCCTCATGTGTTAAACCTTTCCTCTCCAGAATCATTCTTGCTAATCCCCTTTGGACACTTTGCGACGGTAGCACATCTTTCCTTAGATTGGGCAGCCAAAACTGCTTATAATACTTGAAGTTCCGTCTGACCAGACACTTACAGTACAAAGTCTCAGCATTATATCCTTGCACTTATGCTCTAGTCCTCTTGAAACAAATTCTAACATTGAAGTTGCCTTCCTTACCACCTACTCAACCTGCAAGTTAACTTTTGGGGAATGCCAAATCCCTTTGCTTCTCTGATTTTTGAATTTGTTCCATGTTCAGAAAATAGGCTATCTACCAAAGTGCATGACCATGCACTTCGCTACACTATATTCCGTTTGCCACTTCTTTTCCCATATTCCCAATCTGTCCAAGTCTTTCTGCAGACCCTCTGCTTCCCCAACACTACCTGCCACTCCATCCATCTTCATATTGTCTGCAGATGTGGCCACAAAGCTATCAGTCCCTTCATCCAAATCTTTGACATATAACGTAAAAAGAAGTGGTCCCAACACCAGCCCTTGCTGAACACTTGTCACTGGCATCCAGCCAGAAAAGGCTCCTTTCTTCCCACTCTTTGCCTTCTGCCAGTCATCTATCTATGCTAACATCTTGCTTGTACCAACCTGATTTCCCCAGTCTATCTGCATATTGGAAATCCTCCATGACCATTGTAACACTGCTCTTTTTAAATGACATTTCTATCTTCCATTGTAATTTGTAGCCCACATCTTTGCAACTGTTCATAAGCTTGTAAATAACCTCCATCAGGGTCTTTTACCCTTGCAGCTTGTTAAGTCTACCCACAAGGATTCTACTTTTTCTGATCCTTTGTCACTTCTAAGGATCGGATTTTTTTTTAAAAAAAACAAAGAGCCACCCCATCTCCTTCACCTATCTTTTCAATATAATTTGCATCCTTGGATGTTAAGCTCCCAACTATGATCTTCTTTTAACCACAACCCAGCAATGCTGACATCATACTTGCTAAACTCTATCTGCACTACAAGATCATCTACCTTATTCCATATACTATGGTCATTCAAATATAACACCTTCAGTCATGTATTCTTCACCCTTTTCTATTTTGGCCCTGTTACACTTTAACTCATCCCACTGCTTATCCTTCCTCACAGTCTCACTGCATCTACTTGTATACCAAGCACCCTATCATTCCAGTTCCCATTCCCCTGCCAAATTATTTTCAACTCTCCCAACCTCCTTAGCAAACCTGCCCACAGGATATGGAACCCCCATAGTGTAACCCATCCCTTGGTTGTTTCAGTAAAGATATAACAATTCTTTATAAAGCAAATGTTCTGCAGCAATGATTGGAATTAATCCCTGACCTCAGATTACTAAGCCATAGTGATAGTAAAGGACAACCAAGAGATGAAGTTAATAGATTTATCCATCATGCCGATATTAGTTGTGTATATCATAAAAGGTTAAAAAGACACATAACCCATAATTCAGGAAGAAGGAAAATTGATTCAGGAGCAACCGGAGAACATGACACCTCAACAATATTAATAATTTAAAGTCGGCCCATAGACTAAAAGCAAAAAAATAAAAATCAAAAGCGTGAAAAAAGATCCCAACCCCCTCCCCCCACCCTTTGAAAGAAAGCCAAGCGGCAGGCGCATAATCTAATACTAACATTACCCCCATTTTAAGATGGCAGCTCCATAAAAAGATTTTTAAAAAACTATGTAATACCCAGATTTAAATATAGGGTTGCAAAAAAAATATATATATCAGTCAGAATGAAAAAACTAATATAATAAAACAAACAATCATTAATAAAAAAAGTATAAACATTAAAATTTAAAAGTGTAATATACCTTTAAAAAAAATCCATATTCAAATACAAGAAAAATGATGTTTCATAAGCAAAGGCTTATGGGAAAAAGAAACGACATTTTGAAAAGCCATATTACTAAATACAAATGTAAGTTCAGCAATCTATTAAAAGAAATTTAATAAAAAATGTTATCAAAATAGGATTAAAAAAGGATTTAATAGACACTACAATATATAAAAAAAAGACCAAAAAATCCAAAACATTCGTCCCATTTCTAAGTACAGGCAAACAAATAAATGCTTACAGAAAACAAAGTCTTACGGGAAAAAGAAACGACATCTTGAAAAAAAGTAAATCATTATTACAAAATATAAACGTATATATCTGAAACAGAAAAAAGAATAAAAAAAAGATATTATAAAAATTAAAAAGAGCATCTAAAAACAATGATGATAGTAAAAAAAAACCAGACCCGTAGATCAGGATAAGAAGTTATAACCCAGCTTCATAGGTTAAAACTTAAAATGAAATGGCATCTTCTCTCCAAAAAATCTTCAACATAACACATAGTTCAAGTTGCACTAGAAGATCGATATTCTTCAACAAATTTCTTCGCTTCTTCCGGAGTGTTAAAAAATTGCTGACTGTTGTCATTCAGTGTAATTCTAAGCTTCGCTGGATACATTAAAGCTTGTTTAAGTCCAATCGAGTGAATCTCTGCCATCACTGGTTTAAAAGCGATTCTCGCTCTCATTACTTCGAACGAATAATCTTCAACAATACGAAATGTGTTGGTGTTGTAAGAAATCATACCTTTTTTATGAGCTAATCGAACTAAAAGCTCTTTCTCCCGAGGATAATGAAGGCGAACAATCACCGCTCGTGGTTTACCAGACACAGCCGAAAATCTCGTAACTCTGTGAGCGCGGTCGATAACAGGTTGAGCTTGCAAACCTTCACCACCGAAAATTTCCCACAGTAATTTAGAGAAAAATTCAGTTAAATCACCGGACTCAACTTTTTCGGGAAACCCGATGATTCGCAAGTTCTGTCTGCGAGATCGGTTTTCGAGATCAGTAATTTTAAACTTATACTGATCTACTGTTTTAACAGTCGATTGTATCTTCTTGTCCAGCGCTTCAATTGTATGTACTTTTTCACAAATTAATTTTTCAAGAGTCGTGAACTTATCTTCATGCCGCTGAATATCCGATGCCTGCGATTGAAGCTTAGTATCAAGCGATCTAACAACTCCTTCAAGTTCAGACATTTTCGTGGTAAGCTTGTTTTCCAAACTTGCCAGTTTACTTTCCAAACTTGTTGCTTTACTTTCCATTTTACTTTCCAGCTTGCTTTCCAAACTTGCAAGTTTAGCATCCAGAAGATTAGAAATTGCGTCGATAGATAAAGGCTCCTTAGACGATTTCTTGCTTGTAGCCATTTTAAGTTTGAGAGAATTAGATCAAATATAGTTTTAGGAAAAAAAAGTTAATCAAAAGTATTCCATAGATTGAACGCTAATATTATTTTTGCACAGGAGACCCATATTAGGAGGGAGGATAATCAGCGTTTTTTTAGGTTCTGGAAGGGTCAACAATTTCACTCGAATTGTACCGCCAAAATTAGGGGTGTGTCTATTTTTATAGACCCCTCAATTTCGTTTACACATCATGAAATTATTTCTGATCCACAGGGCAGATTTTTGTTGATAACTGGTTCACTTTTTAGTCGAAAAGTGGTTCTAGTTAATATTTATGCTCCAAACTTTGACTGCCCTGAATTTTTTAAACGTTTATTTACTTCCCTTCCTAATCTAAATGAATATATGTTGATAATGGGTGGAGATTTTAATTGTTGTTTGAATCCTTCGATGGATAGATCTAAACCTATCCGTATCCTTCCGAATAGATCAGCCTCACTTATTAATTCTTTTATGGTTGATTCGGGAATCACTGAAATATGGCGGTTTTTGAACCCTAAAGATAAAGAATTTTCATTTTTTTCACATGTATATCATAGCTATTCTAGAATCGACTATTTTCTTATTGATCATCGGTTATTAACGGATGTTATTGATTGTAAATATGATTCTATTACTATTTCGGATCATGCACCTTTGAAGTTATCTATTAAGATTTCGGACTTTTCCAATAATATTAGATCTTGGAGACTTAATGCTACTTTGCTTCAAGACCCAGAATTTATCACCTACATAAAACAGCAAATTGACTTGTTTTTCTCAACAAACTATACTGAAGAAATCGACAGAGGAATACTTTGGGATTCTTTTAAGGCTTTTATCCTTGGACAAATTATCTCATATTCCGTTGGTAAAAGAAAACAAAGATATTTAGATATTGCTTTATTAGTGGATAAAATTAAGGAAATTGATAAGATTTATTCCGTGACTCCTACCAAAGAACTTTATAAGAAGAGAGTTGAGCTTCAAATGGAACATAGTTTACTATTATCTTCTTCAATTGAAAATCAATTAATTAGGACCAGGGCTCAATTCTATATTCATAGTGATCGAACTGGTAAACTGTTAGCTAATCAATTAAAAGCTATTTCGACTAAGCGACAAATTATTAAAATTCGTAAACAAGATGGTAATTTAACTACTGATCATAAAGAAATCAATAACACTTTTCAAGATTTTTATAAATCTTTATATCAATCAGAATTTGATGGTGACCTGTCCATGATGGATAATTTTTTTAACAATTTGAATATTCCTAAACTGATAGATGAAGATCGTAGCTTGTTAGATGCTCCTATCTCTATGGCCGAAATAGGTATCTCATCAATGAATTCAGGGAAAGCTCCTGGCCCTGATGGTTATATTGTAGAATTTTTTAAAACTTTTTCTTCTTTGCTTTCCCCTTGGTTATGTGAAATCTTTAATGATGCGTTTGCTAAGAAGAGATTACCTCAATCTTTTTATGAAGCTACTATCTCTCTAATTCTTAAAAAAGATAAAGATCCTACTTTATGTGCATCTTATCGCCCTATATCATTATTAAATGTAGATTCTAAGATTCTTACAAAAATTTTAGCCATTAGATTAGAAAAGGTCCTATCACAGATTATTTCAGAAGATCAAACTGGTTTCATTAGGAATCGGTATTCCTTTTTTAATGTTAGAAAATTGATTAATATAATTTATACTTCATCACCCACAATCTCAGAATGTGTTATCTCATTAGATGCTGAAAAAGCTTTTGATAGAGTTGAATGGACATACTTATTTAATACATCGAGAAATTTTAATTTTAGTCCCAACTTCATATCATGGATTAAATTAATATATTATAATCCTGTTGCTTCTGTTCTTACAAATAATTATAGATCCTCTTTTTTTCAATTATCTCGTGGTACGAGACAAGGCTGTCCCTTAAGTCCTTTATTATTTAATATCACATTAGAACTTTTAGCCATTGCTATTCGTGAATCTCCTAATATTTTTGGTATTACCCGTAATGAGAAGTTATACAAATTATCACTTTATGCTGATGACTTGCTGTTATATATTTCTGATCCTGACAGGTCTATTCCCGCTATTTTATCCTTGTTGGCTCAATTTGGTAGCTTTTCTGGTTATAAACTAAACTTGGATAAGAGTGAATTATTTCCCTTAAACGCACAAACTTTATTGAATGACAGGATACCATTTAAAGTTGTTACTGATAACTTTATCTATTTAGGTATAAAAATTACCAAGAAATATAAAGATTTATTTAGACTGAATTTTTTACCTATGCTTCATCAAATTCAACAACTTACTACAAGATGGTCTCCCTTATTCATATCATTAATTGGTCGGATTAATGCTATTAAAATGATGATTTTACCGAAATTTTTATACTTATTTCAAGCCTTACCAATTTTTATTCCTAAATCTTTTTTTGATAACATTGATTCAAAAATTTCCTCATTTGTGTGGCAAAATAAAAACCCCAGGTTAAGTAAAAAGCAATTACAAAAATCTAAAAAAGATGGTGGTTTAGCTTTACCTAACTTTAGATTTTACTATTGGGCGAATAATATTCGTAACTTAATGTATTGGAAATTAGATTTGGATTCACCACTGTGCCCGCAGTGGGTAAATTTGGAATGTAACGAGGTAAAGGGATATTCTCTATTCTCTGTTCTTGGTTCTTTTCTTCCTGCTGATTTAGTTAAATTCAATAAACAGATATCTAATCCTGTTATCAAACATACATTACGAATTTGGTTTCAATTTCGTAAGTTTTTTACTCTGAAAAACTTTGTTCTTGATAGCCCTATCTTATTTAATTTTTTTTTCAAACCTTCCTGGACAGATCAAGCTTTTAGCATATGGAAAAGGAAAGGTATAAAATGTTTTCGTGATCTTTTTTTTGAAGGTACTTTGATGTCCTTTGACCAACTTTCCAACAAATTTAAATTACCTAAATCTAATTTTTTCAGATATCTACAAATCAGAAATTTCTTACATAAAGTTCTACCATCTTTTCCCAATTCAACCAGTGGATTTCTCAGATTTGATTTTTACTTTAAACCCTTGTCAGAAGGGATTAGTAGCTTTTATTTATAATATGATTATGAAGATACAACCAGAAATATCAGATAGAATTAAACAAGAATGGGAAAAAGAACTTCGATATAATATTTCAACAGATAAATGGGAAAAATTTTTACAAATGGTTAATTCCTCTTCTATATGTGCTAAACATGCTTTAATACAATTTAAAATTGTACATAGAGCTTATATGTCTAAAGATAAGCTTACTCGATTCTACTCTTATATTAACCCTCAATGTGACAGGTGTCATCTAGAAGTGGCTTCATTGACCCACATGTTTTGGTCATGTCCCACTTTACATAACTATTGGAAGGACATATTTGTTACCATTTCCTCAATTTGGAATATCGATTTACAACCTCATTTTATTACTGCAATTTTTGGTATACCAAATGAGGATGGTATTCAGTTTTCCCCTTCAATCAGACGAATGATTGCTTTTGTAACATTAATGGCCAGAAGGTCCATATTACAAAACTGGAAAGAAGTAAATCCTCCTACCACGTCTCAGTGGCTTTCCCAAACTATTTCATATCTAAGTTTGGAAAAAATCAGAAGCACTATTTTTGACTCATCAGTCAAATTTGAAGAAACTTGGGGACCTTTTATTCGACATTTTCATATGAATTAATCTGACCTTTTCCAGACCTTCTTTCTGCTTATTCTTGTTCAGGTATGGAATTCCGGAGTTTTTTTGACACTATCACATACTTAAAAACTGTTATTATTGCCCATGTTAGCTTAGTTTAGTGTTTTTTTTCAATATACATTCTCTTTTACTTATTTTCAATTTTTTTTTCTTTTTTGATGATTATTTGTTTTTTTTCATATATAGTTATACAGACTTGATTGATTAATGTACTTTTTTCTGTTGATGTTTAACAGGATATTATTATCTTATTACCAATGTAATTTCAAGTCTATTGTATTCATAACCTATTCATTATGATGTTATGTTTTTCTTTATATATATATGAAACTCAATAAAAAGATTGAAAAAGAAAGATAGTAAAGGACAACCAATGTGGATATTTTTGTACGTTATTTAGTGAAGTAATTGCAACATCAGAAGATGAGCTTTTCAAGAAAGTTAATGTATATGATATGGCTCCAGAACCACTTGTACACCTTGGAAAGAGGTTTTCCATGTAGCATTTCACAAAACTTACTTTGGTGGATCTCTTTTATAATATGGTTTCATGTTTTGGAACATTGGTGTGCCTTATTGCAAATGGTTAAATTTATTTGTATAGCACTTCTTTTCTGTTATTTAAATTCTTTATGCAGTATAGACATGGTTTTAGGATACACAAGAGTGTACAGAGCAAACAGTAGTGTTTCAATAATCAAACAAATATTTTATTGAAATGGAGTGATACATGTAGGTCAAGATATGGGAGATAACTTCCCTTGCATTCTTCAGTTCAACATTTTGTTCAAAAAGCATTGCAGCCTTTCTGCACTGATGCATCAGCTTGGAATTCTGAATTGGTGTCTTTGACACAACCACAGCATATCAAAATGATGTAAGATATAGACTCTATAGAAATCAGCAGATTTTTAAGCTGTAATGCACCATTTCTTCCTGACGTCCAACAGGCTCATCTTAATTATATTGAACTTTATTTCAATGACTGGGTTTTCTCTCTATACAGCGAGGTAGTCTGGATTGGATCTGTTCCTCCCCTCCTAAAGCTCTGCATTACCAAAATCCTGCTCCCAGTTTTAGATTTTACCCACTGCTAGAGGGAGAAATTTATTTCTCAAGTGAGTGGACCCAGCAAACCCACTGATTTAGGGATATTGTTGATTGTCTGAACTTAGCTTTAAACTGCATCCTGTGAATTAGATATTATCAAATTTATATTATAGACTGAAAAATGGCTGCAGAAAAGTTGTAAGCCCAGCCAATTCCATCATAGGCATTGGCCTCACTAAATCAAGAACATCTTGAAAATGCAATGGCTCAAGAAGGTGGCAACCATCAATAATGACCCCCACCATTCAGGACGTAATCTCTTCTCATTACTATCAGCAGGGAGGAAGTATAGGAATCTGGAGACTCACACTCAATGTTACTCTCTGCTATCAGATTCACGCCACTGTCTGCAAGGAGATTGTATTTCTCCCTGTGACCTTGTGGGTTTCCTCCGGGTGCTCAGGTTTCCAAAGTCCAAAGACATGCCAGTTAGGTTACTTTATAAAGAAATAGATTTCTAAACAGTCCATTAACCCATGAACACTACCTCACTCTTTTGCCCTCTTAATGTACTATGTAACTCAAAGCAATGTTTTTAATGTATTGTACTGTACTGCTGCTGTAAACCAACAAATTATATGATGGATAATTAACCTGATTCTGTTAATTCAATTGATATTTACTTCTAAATGGGTAGTAGGGTTTGCCAGGGATTTTGTCTTCATTATTACAACAAATTCCCAATTGACAACACTGTAGGTGTTCTGCCATGTAGTAACTGAAATGCTCCCATGCAGCCTGTGCGCTTTCTATTCTATGTTTTAATAAAGTGTCATGCAGTTTTCAGGCAATGGTTAGTCCATGCAGCTGTTAAAAATTTAGAGGGAATGTTTGTTTGACAACCTTTCAGAGAGCACATTTAGTGCTTTCTCTTGAAATTTCAGTATCAAAAAATGTTTTCTTTCCAACAATGATAAAAGATAAGTTTATTCCATTACATGGTTAAAACTAAGCACTGATATAGGATCATTTAAACAGTTTTGATACTTTGTCAGAATTCTTTAACAAAATTTTATGAAAAAGATAAAAATTAAACTGTAAATGTTTTAAAAAGAAATGGGATGTGAAATACTGGCAGCTTATATACATTGAAATGAATTTTGCTGAGAGTATGCAGAAGAAAATAAATTAAAAGTCTATTAGCATCTGATTTTCTCTTTAATAAGGCATCTGTGTTAGTGAGTGGACTATTATTTTGTATACTCTATTTTTCCACAAGTCGATTGGTTGTAAATTAACAACTCATTTTAAACAGTTCCTTGTATTTCAGAATTGGGACATAATAAAACCGACAGATTTTTAACTATAAATACATAATCTTCAGTCCATTGGATTGACAGCAGCATGTCTAACCTCTTCCTGAGGCTTGAAGGCTGTGATAATTGGTTCTATGCTCTGCAACAAAAGATTCATTTTAAAATGTGGAGTCAGTGAGACTTCAAGAACCAGTTTAGTTAACATATGACGAAATTGCACATTACTCAGCACAGTTAAAACAAACAAATCATATAGTAACACATTCCAAACAAGTAGTAAATAAAAATTAGAACATTGCAACATGCACATTTCTGAAGGAACAGGTACCAAGAGGATTAAAGTCAAGAAAAACTGCAATGGCTAGAAATCCAAAATAAAAACAGACAATGTAGGAAGTATTGAGGGCAGGAAGCTGATGCAACTTTGATTTTTTTTGTAATTGCAGAAACCCTTGGGACAGTCATTAACAGCAGTGCATGGTCAAGTTTTTGACTGCTACCTACACAGGACTTCAGGCACCAAGTTGCAGAAATTCCCTAAACATGCAGTTGGGAATCCAGTCAAGTAACCTAAATAAACCTGCTGAAAGGGAATATTCTCCCCCACTTTCACCAGAGAGAAATTACTGTTTCCCTTAATTCCTCCAAGTTGAGTTCCTTATTTAAAAAAAAAACACTTGTTGAATGGTTTTCATTGGTTGTATTTCAGAGCTTTATTGAAAAATCAATTTTGACAATCAGCTGACTTAGCCTGTTGTCAGCCTTATGAGTTCTTTTGTAGAGAGTATAGGACAGGTCATTACTGTTGCTGAAGGCCATGTTGTTAAGTGTTGAGCCCCAAATGAGAGAGCTGGCTTTTCCCTCAAGTTTCTACTGAGAGAAGTGGGAACACTTTGTAAATCAACAGTAAGCCCATGACCTCATCTTATGGGCTTTCAGAAATTGCAACTGGAGGAACTATCATTGCGATTTCTTACCATGGACATCTGTAGATCAGCATTAAGGCAATGCACACAAACCCACATAATTTCAAAATTTCAGATAGACCATCTTGCTGACAAAACACTGCATTTGTGGAGTACTGCAAGACTTCAGAGAGCAGAAACATTACATTCCTCAATTATGAGACAAAGGGGTGAACACTCCCATTATATCTCATCAGCATTTGTAATGTAATAAAACATTAATGTTTTAACGAACACCAATTCACAAAAGGATGACCTCAAGCCATTGAAACTGTAATTAAGACCTCGGGATGCTTTAAAGCTGGGGTTCCTTACTTTTTTAAAAAAAATTAAAAGTGGCATGGACCCCTACCACTAACAGTGAGGTCGGTGGACCTCAGGTTGGGAACCCTTGCTTTAAAAGCATACATTTGGAAGGACAGATGTTTTAGGACAATATTCCAGAGTTTTGAGCCAACTGAAGGCAAATGAGGAAAAAGTAATACAATTAAATGTAACAATTCTGCAGAATCTAGAACTCACCATATTCATTAATGATTGTACTGTACCTGATTAAGCAATTCTTGACACTGAATGGACTTCTTCATCACCTTCTGGGAGTCATTTAATTTTTCTAACAAGGATCCTGAAACAAAGAAATTTATAGGATTTGTTTCAGATATAGTGGGGAAAAATGCTTTATTGAAACACTCAAAACACAGAAAAACATTTCCTCATCACAATAAAAATAAAACAAGCACTTTGGTTTGGTTAGGGTAGTTAGGAATTTAAATTAATGTGGATAACATTCTGACCAAAGTAAAAAGCAATTTCCAAGCCGGAATGGGAAAAAAAAGTGACACGAGTAAGGAGCAACACACACACAATACTGAAGGAACTCAGCAGGTCAGGCAGCATCTATGGAACTGAATAAACAGTCAGCGTTTTGGCCCAAATTGTCTACTGTTTATTCAATTCCATAATGTTGCCTGACCTGCTGAATTTCTCCAGTATTTCATGTGTGAGGCTTTAGATTTCCAGCATCTACAGACTTGCCTGTGTTTGAGTGAAGAGTCCTAGCTGAGGATTGGGAAAACATAAATCATATAACTTAACCCAATTTATTTTGAAAAGTAGTTGCAAATTATTTAAATATCTGTGCCTCTATGGACACTGAAAAACGATGATCAGAAAACATTTTTGCTCCAAAAGGACCAAATTATCTTTGTAATTTTGTAAGGTACTACAGATGTTAGAAATCCATAAGATAATGGTTCACTAGTCATTAATTTGAATTGTTAGCCCTTTCAGACCCAAGTACTTGCTGCATTTTCTATCGTTAGAAATAGTTGCAAAATTTATGAAATTCGATCACGTTTGTACTCTTAAACCATGGCAAATTTATGGAAGATTCCAGCAGTATTAGAAATCTAAAACAAATTTGAGAACATCCCTCTTCCAATATTTGCAGAATTTGTTTGGTCTGAAATTATCATGCTATATGAGGTGCAGGACGATAACCCTGTTACAATATGAAAGTTCATGAAATGCAGTGCAAATCTAATAATTTTTATGGTATCTTTCTTTACAAATCATCGTGAAGTATTTTTCTGTTAAGTACAAATCCATAGAAAAAGTACTTTTACAACACAGACTATCTCAAAATGTCTAATTTTTGATGTGGTCATTCAAGCCTGGCCCTGACGTTGCCTAGGTTGGTTTAGACAGTCTTGATGATCATGCTAGTTCTCGGCGGGTGTTCACCTTTGAATTAGATACTTTGAAGTTGCTGGTTGCCTTGGCCTACGTTGGACAATTACTGGGGAGTAGGCTGGAGTTATTGAATAGTGAATGACAAAAACAAGGTATTGTACTGCAAAGTGATCAAGTGTTGCTGTACTGAGATCATGATCAAGGTCATTCAGGGACCAAATAGTTGAAGGTAGGTGACTGCTCTTGAACCTGCTGGTGTGGGATTTTGGGCTTTCATTGCCTAATTCTGCAGGACAGTTCCTGGCTCACAAAGTTAAGTAAATAGTAACACTACAAGCATCAATAAGGTACTGCCGTTTGGAAGTGGCTAGATTGTATCCAAGCAACATGCACAAAATGCTGGAAGAGCTCAACAGGCCAGGTAACATCTATGGAAAAGTACAGTCAAAGTTTTGGGCCGAGCCCCTTCATCAGGACTGGACATATTTGGGATTTGGCCCAAAACATCGACTGTACTCTGTTTTCATAGATGCTGCGTGGCCTGCTGAGTTTCCTCCAGCATTTTGTGCGTGTTGCTTGCTTGCACTTCTAGCATCTGCAGATTTTCTCTTATTGTTCAAATCTTACCACTGCAGCTAGGGAACTTAAATTCAAGTAACTGCCAATTTGGAGTAAAAAAAAAGAGACCAATGGAAGAGACTGTAGATGTTACAAAAGGCAGGTTCAGTTCTGCTGACTGGGAAATCAGCGTACCACCTGCATCACCCCTGCAGAGCCAGGTCATGTACATGCAGAAACTGAAACAGGAAACAGCCACAGTGAAAACCATCCAGTACTGGTCCAACCAATCAGACTCAATGTTACAAGACTGCTTTGATAGCATCACCTGGAAGATATTTCAAGCTGAGAACATCTCTGAATACGTGTGTAACCCTTAGGTTCTGCTAGTGGTGTTAAACTAGGGGAAGGCAACCTCCGGC
Organism: Hypanus sabinus; assembly: GCF_030144855.1. Taxonomy (NCBI): domain Eukaryota; kingdom Metazoa; phylum Chordata; class Chondrichthyes; order Myliobatiformes; family Dasyatidae; genus Hypanus; species Hypanus sabinus. The sequence continues at coordinate 58,217,337 of NC_082722.1, read as the reverse complement.
CCGGCCAAACTTGAGAAATCTTGTTTGGGTGGATGCTGCGTGATGTGTTCCTGTTACAAATAAGCACCATGAAATAACAAACAGTACACAACATGCAATTAAACCATTAAGCTTTATTTTCTGAATTTTACAACAGGGCTCCTAAAGAAAACAAAAAAGAAAAAAGGACCCATTTTCACGAAACAGTCCAATGCGCACGTTGGAGCTCACTGTTTTCCCATCTATCTATTCTCCTTCGATTTCCCAAGCGCCGACTCTGTCCTGCAGTCTACAACTACCCCATTCTAGCACCTTCTCTCTCCATCTTCCACCAAAGACTGCAAAACCTTCTCTCCGGCACACAAGAAAAACCTCTCCTCATTGGCCAGCACTCATTCCAAACCCCCATTATTTCTAGTCATAACCCAAACACTGAGAAACAGACAGAGAAACCATTACATTAGCAGTAAAACCTTTCCCAGGTTGTTACACTCCCACCCAACACCCAATTTAGTCATGTCATGACTTTGAAATAATTTGCTAACCCTTCCTGCAAAACACAAAATCTAACCCAGGCGTAAAAGGCAGTGACATAGCTCCCCAAAATGGTAGGAGCCGCACTCTGTCCCCCTGATGCTACATAGGCCAGCCTATCCAGTGGTCTTCTGATTCTGTGTGACCTTCATACCCCCTCATCTATCTCTTCATGTTCTAACATTACTGGGGATACCTCTGGTCTACTGGGCGAGGCCTCCCCCAGCCTATCACTCATGTCCACCTGCCACTCGGACCTCTCTGTCCCTCGGCTAAGCCCTGCTTCATCCCTTGCAGGGTCCTGCTGCAACCCAGGCTGCCCACAGATACTGCCACCCACCCCCACACCCCTTTCCCCGATTTCACTCGACTCAGTAGAAGGGCTGGGAGTTAGCAAAAGGCACACCCCCAGGTCCTCATCCTCTGAATCAGTATCCCTCTCAGGGGTGGGGGCCAGCCTAACCTCTCCTGCTGTGGGCCCTGCAGTCCCCCGCGTCGCAGCAGAGTCCTCTTACTAGGTGTAGGCTCCAGGTTGGGTTCTGCCATCAACCTGCACCTCCTGTCCCAGAGGCAGCAGGTGGTTCCGATGGAGAATCTTGACAGGCCCATTCCCATCCTCTGGTTTCACCCAGAAAACTGGTAGTCTTGGCATCTGACTCTCCACCACATAGGGCGTAGCTGCCCAGCAGTCAGCCAACTTATGTCTCCTAAGTAGCCCCAAATGTCTTATGAGAACTCGGTCTCCCGGTAGGAGTTGGGAGAACTTCATCTTCTGATCATACCTCCTCCTGTTTCCTTGATTCTGCTTGGCAGCCGTGACCCCAGCTAATTCATAAGCCTTTTTCAGTTCTCTTCTCATATCAGACACATACTTCAGAAAAGTCCTCAGTAGCAAGTCATGCTCGTCAGTTCTAAAACAAAGGTTAACAGGCAACCTCGCTTCATGCCCAAAAACCAGGTATTATGGCAAGTACCCGGAAGCTTCATGTTGGTTGTAAAGCAAATGGTACAGTAACATGATCTGCCACCTGGTGTTGAGTATGGCTTTAGCGATACACTAAGCCTGGAGCATGGCCCCACTAAGCCTTCAGTAATAGGGTCTTTTGCTTTTGGGAGTTCCTTGGTATATTGCTGGGAAAGGGTTCCCCTAGAGACATCAGGCTGTTCCCTCACTGGGTCTCTGAAGGCTGATTTATATTTGTGCGTTGCATCGACGCCAGAGGTATCGCGTACCCTACCCAGCAGGGTGATGTGCACCTCACCAGAAAAGTTTCTCACGTCGCTGCGACGCAGACAGCAACAACTGATTGGTCCGCTTGGTAGCATCGCATTTCCTCCTACGCATTTCCGGTTGCTTCTTCTCTGCCATGTTTGTAGGCTGTGCGTACATCGATGCGAAAGAGATGAATCAAATTGTCAAATCTACCTGCCGACATGCGAAAATGTTTGAAATGCATTTCCTCGCCCATGTCTCTTACGAAGAAACTCAACACAGTGGCATAGAAAACCCACCGCCAACCAGTGTTTTGGTGCATACCAACTCATGCTCGCTACGGTGTAGAGCAACACAGAACTGAAACTCAGGGTTACAGTGTAGCCCATACACACAAGTATAAATCAGCCTTAAGATTTCCCAATGACTCTCTCTGCTGAGGTACCTAGGGGCTCACTATCCTTTTTGTGTGACACCAGCTGCTAACAGCCCTCCTCATTATTCGTCCCCTTAGAGGATCCACCCACTCCATCATGGGGGGAGTGGGGTGTCACATCTGCTGATAATAACCGAGATATCCCAGTTCTCAACTCTGTCACAATCTCTTCCACCGCTCCTCAGGGCAGGCTATCAATGGTCACTTTACCACAGGGAACCATTACCAAGGACTGTACCCTGCTGATGGAGGCCTCCCGTGCCTACAACGCCTCCTCCTCTTCCTTTCGTACTTCTCTGAACAGTTCAACAAACAAGGGAATGGGACCGGTCTTACAAGACCGTCAGAGACACCAAACAATCAGGTCCTGGGACTGAGCACCCTTTGCTATCTGGTCTAATCTTAACTGTTTCACCTCAGCTGCCTGAATGGCCCCTCCGTGCTGCAAGCAATTTAGCTGTCTCTCTAGCCAAAAGATGTAGGCGGAAAGCTTCTCCCCCTTCTCCTGACGCATGTTCTGAAAGCCCACCATGAGATCCATTGGACTTCCTGTCGTGCCAAAAGCATTTTCCAGTGGTGTCATGTAATTGGCCATATTTGCTAGAGGGTATCGTGACACGACAGCTCTGACAATGTCAGCAGCCCACCCACTCAAACTCTCAACCAATCTGTCACTTTATGTCATCAGAGCACTGCCACTCATCTAACAATTGAGAGGTCTGCCCCACCCAAGTCTCATACTCCTCTTCACCTTCAGGGGTGGGTGTTATTCCGGAGAATAGGTGGAGTCTACCATAGCAGGGACTTTGAACCTGAGCAGTTTTTTTCATTTATTTGCCAGAGGTAAGGGCGGATACCAACTCAGAATTCCAACTCTTCCGTGGGATGGGGGCTAATTAGACATTCTAAATCCAACAACTCCTTCTCCTCACTCATCAGGAACGCCAGAACCTTGCCTTTGAAATCTCTGCCCCCAACTATGGGAAACTCGACTTGAGATTCGGCTGGCTCTGCTGTCAGCACTAGTCTGCAGTAAAATGAGAGCTGAGCCCACCATTTTATGAAACTGCTGCCAAGCAACTGCAACTGTGTAGACTACGTTAACAGTACTTAACAATGCATTCAGAGTACGAATATCTAATCCACTCAACACGTGCACACTAGTTACCAGTAACCTTTGTGGAGAACACAACCGCTCCACCCTGGTAGTACACACAACCCACTGGTTCAATGCTTAGGGCAATCACACAGCATCCAACGGAATCAATCCCGAACAATACCCCACAACTGTCATCCTCAGGTTCAGCTAGCGGCATTAATCTAGGAGAAGGCAGCCTCGGGTCTGGCCAAACTTGAGAAATCTTGTTTGTGTGGATGCTGCGTGATGTGTTCTCCAGTTACAAATCAGCACCACGAAATAACAGACAGTACACAACTAAATGATTGAGCTTTATAATTCTTAATTTGACGATAGGGTTAATAAAGACAAAAAAGGGCGCATTTTCATGAAACAGTCTAATGTATATGTTGGAGCTCAGTTTTCCCGTCTGTCCGTTCTCCATCAATTTCCCCCGAGCGACGTCGACTCCTGATCCCATTCCAAGTTCACTCCATCCTGCAGACTATGACTTCCCCATTCTGGCATCTTCTCTCTCCATCTTCCTCTGAACAGAAGACCACAAAACTTTCTCTAGGGTACACAAGAAAGAAAAACATCTCCCCTCATTGGCCAGCGCACATTCCAAGCCCCCATTATCTCTAGTCATAACCCAAACACTGCACTACAGAGAAACCATTATATTAGCAATGAAACCTTTAAGTCATTACACATGCAAGTGGTCACAAGCTTCATTCAGAAGTGCACTGAAGATATTGTTTCCCGAAAATTGGTCAGGGTTTACCCAGGATAAATGTTGCTCTCAGTGCAAGGAATAAAGCCTTTGCCTCCAGAGACCAATAGGAGCTCAAGAGACGCCAATATGATTTATGTAGAGTCATCAAGGTGACAAAATGGCAACACAAGGACAAAATTCAATCACAACTCTGTGACAATGACACAGGCAGCATATAGCAAGGACTGCACATCATCGCCAGTTTCAAGAGGAAACACAACAGTACAGCCAACATTGCTGCCTCACTCACGGATGAGCTAAATGTTCTTTTAAGTTCGATATGAGGCTGATAGGACTGAATCCCCAAGGAGAGCCACTCCTTGGTAATCTCTGAGGCTGTGGCACAAAGCGCACTCCAACTTGTCAACAGCTGCAAGGCAACAGGGCCAGCCAGTTTTCCAGGTTCATCAAAGTGTATGTGGAACAGCTGACTGGTGTGTTTATGGACATTTTTAATATTTCTTGTCCCAGGGTGTAGTGCCCTCCAGTTTCAAATCATCCATATCTCTGTACCCAAGAAAACCAAGATAGCATACCTGAACCATTGTCGCCCTATTGCATAGACCTCAATCATAAGCAAAGGCTTTGAGAGGCCAGCTAAAGGCTACATCTGCAGCATACTACACCCACATTGGACCCCCAATAATTTGCCTACTGACAGAACTAGTCTACCGATGATGCCATAGCCACAGTACTACACGCCATCCTCACTTACCTGGAGAAGAGGGATGCATACATTAGAATGCTGTTTCTGGAATACAATTCAGCATTCAACACCACAATTTCTTCCAGGCTTGATAGGAAGCCAAGAGATCGCGATCTCCACCTCACATTGTGCAGCTGGATCTTAGACTTTGTACTGGATCACCGATAGGTGATAAGAATGGGCTCCCTCATTTCTGCCCCTTAAAACAGGTCCCCCCCCCCAGGGTGTATAGGAGGAACAGAGCTTGGCCCGATCAACATCAATGGGATTGCATTTGAGAGGGTGAGCAGTTTCAAGATCCTCAATACACACATTTCTGAAGACTTCACCTGGAATGTAAACATCGACTGTGTGGCAAAAAAAAGCACAACACTGTCTCTTCCACCTTAGGTGACTGAAGAAGTTCAGCATGAGCCCCCAAATCCTTAAGACCTTCTTCAGGGGCACCATTGAGAGCATCCTGACTGTATCACTGCCTGGTACGGGAACTGCACCAACCTTGACCGCTGAGCACTACAGAGAGTGATAGGGCGGACAGCCCAACGCAACTGTGGACGTGAACTTCCCTTCATTGAGCACACTGACAGCAACAAGTGCATGAAGAAAGCCTGTAAGATCATCGGGGACACCAATCACCCCATCCACAAACTGTTTTAGCTGCTTCCGTCTGGCAAATGGTACCGCAACATTAAAGCCAGGACCAACAGAGTACGGGACAGATTCTTTCTACGAACCATAAGACTTATGAATGCAGGTATCAGCACTCTGCGACGGAGTCATAACGCAAAGATTTTTACTCCTTCACGTTGTGGGACGGATGTAAGATTTAAATAAGTAAATGCGACCAGCAACGTCCGCAGCCCAAAAATACACCTATAAGCAATGTTCTGGACTAACATCGCCAGCAGACACACCTCACCTACCGAAAGTTTCATTAACAGCCGTTAACTCAGCCAGCAGCGCCAAACAGTCTGTAGTCTTTAGTTTACCCGCCATCCTTGTCCCAGAATTCCCTGCCCTGCGCAGCCAATCATACCACGGCCAACAACTTCGATCAACTCTGCCCCCGAGCCACCTTTGATCAAGGCATCACCAACTGCCGCTCCGCCACACGCCATCTTTGATCAAGGCAAAATGCCGATTACTGCCGTCGCGTGCCGTCTTTTCGTCTGGCAATATTAACAAAATATTTTATCAGTCCGCTGGCAGCGTCGCGAACAGATTCACTAATCTTGCATCTCCTCCAACCACGATAAAACATGGAAGTAAATTACAGCCCCGCTGATGGTTTCGACCCGACAGCCGCTGGATTTCCTCAGCCTCTCCCAGGGTTGCTGCACAATTCCAGCCATTGCCGTACTCCTGCCGACCACGTGACCCGACCGGCGGGAGACCGATCACGTGATCCGACCGGAAGCGGTGGCCAACTGAGGGGAAGTGTGCCCGAGCGGAGCAGACCTGGTGAGTCTGACGGCAACTGTGCAGACGGAGAGACGGTTGTCGTTGCGGGACGAGATCCTGCATCGGGACTGCGTGCGGAGGAAGGGAGCCGCTGTTCTGAAGGGGAGGGTTGAGCCTGGGGCAGCGGAAGTGATAGTAGAATCGGGTGAGTTGGCGGGGGAAGAAGGAGCTTTGGACAAAGCAGCTGGTGAGAGATAAACAGGAGACAAGGGGGTCAGGTAGAGGGGTTGGTGAAGCTGGGGGGAAACCACGACGGATCAGGAGAGCGAGAAAAACACAGGGCTTAGAATTTGAGAAGGAGAAGGGAAAATCGGATGTGTCAGTATTACAGTTGAACAAAGGGAACCATGGAGCTATGAGGGAGGAGCTGGCCAAAGTTCAATGGAACAATACCCTTGCAGGGAAGACAGTGGAACAATAGCAGGTATTTCTGGGAATAATGCAGAAGGTGCAGGATTGGTTCATTCCAAAGAGGAAGAAAGATCCTAAGGGGAGTAAAAGGCGGCCGTGGCTGACAAGGGCAATATAAAAATAAAAGAGAAGTATAACATAGCAAAGATGAGCGGGAAACCAGAGGACTGGGATGCTTTTAAAGAGCAACAGAAGATAACAGAAAAGGCAATATGCCAAGAAAAAATGAGGTACTGAGATAAACTAGCCAAGAATATAAAGGAGGATAGTAAAAGCTGCTTTAGGTATGTGAATAGCAAAAAAATAGTTAAGACCAAAATTGGACCATTGAAGACAGAAAAGGGTGAATTTATTATGGGAAACAAGGAAATGGCAAATGAGTTGAACAAGTACTTTGGATCTGTCTTCACTAGGGAAGACACAATCTCCCACATGTAATAGTGGTCAAAGGAACTAGGGTAAAGGATGAACTGAAGGAAATTTATATTGGGCAAGAAACGGTGTTGGATAGACTGTTGAGTCTGAAGGCTGATAAGTCCCTGGGACCTGATGGTCTGCATCCCAGGGTACTTAAAGAGGTGCTCTAGAAATCATGGACGTGTTGTTAATCATTTTCCAGTGTTCTATAGATTCAGGAACAGTTCCTGCTGACTGGAGGGTGGCTAATGTTGTCCCACTTTTCAAGAAAGGAGGGGGAGAGAAAATGGAATTATAGACTGGTTAGCCTGACGTCAGTGGTGGGAAAGATGCTGGAGTCAATTATAAAAGATGAAATTATGACACATTTGGATAGCAGTAGAAGGATCAGTCTGAGTCAGCATGGATTTATGAAGGGAAAATCATGCTTGACTAATCTTCTGGAGTTTTTTGAGGATGTAACTATGAAAATGGACAAGGGAGAGCCAGTGAATGTAGTGTACCTGGACTTCCAGAAAGCTTTTGATAAAGTCCCACATAGGAGATTAGTGGGCAAAATTAGGGCACATGGTATTGGGGGCAGAGTACTGACATGGATTGAAAATTAGCTGGCTGACAGGAAACAGAGTAGTGATTCACGTGTCCCTTTCGGAATGGCAGGCTGTGACCAGTGGGGTACCGCAAGGTTTGGTGCTGGGACCACAGCTGTTTACAATATACATTAATGATTTAGATGAAGGGATTAAAAGTAACATTAGCAAATTTGCTGATCACACAAAGCTGGGTGGCAGTGTGAAATGTCAGGAAGATGTTATGAGAATGCAGGGTGACTTGGACAGGTTGGGTGAGTGGGCAAATGTATGGCAGATGCAGTTTAATGTGGATAAATGTGAGGTTATCCATTTTGGTGGCAAGAACAGGAAGGCAGATTACTATCTAAATGGAATCAAGTTAGGAAAAGGGGAAGTACTATGAGATCTAGGTGTTCTTGTACATCAATCAATGAAAGCAAGCATGCAGGTAAAGCAGGCAGTGAAGAAAACTAATGGCATGCTGGCCTTTATAACAAGAGGAATTGAGTATAGGAGTAAAGAGGTCCTTCTGCAGCTGTACAGGGCCCTGGTGAGACCCCGCCTGGAGTATTGTGTGCAGTTTTGGTCTCCAAATTTGAGGAAAGACAGTCTTGCTATTGAGGGAGTGCAGCGTAGGTTCACAAGGTTAATTCCCGGAATGGCGGGACTGTCATATGTTGAAAGATTGGAGTGACTGGGCTTGTATACACTGGAATTTAGAAGGATGAGAGGGGATCTGATTGAAACATATAAGATTATTAAGGGATTGAACACGCTGGAGGCAGGAAGCATGTTCCTGCTGATGGGTGAGTCCAGAACTAGAGGCCACAGTTTAAGAATAAGGGATAGGCCATTTAGAACAGATATGTGGTAAAACTTTTTCACCCAGAGAGTGGTGGATATGTGGAATGCTCTGCCCCAGAAGGCAGTGAAGGCCAAGTCTCTAGATGCATTCAAGAGAGAGTTAGATAGAGCTCTTATAGATAGCAGGGTCAAGGGATATGGGGAGAGGGCAGGAACGGGGTACTGATTGTGGATGATCAGCCATGATCACAGTGAATGGCGGTGCTGGCTAGAAGGGCCAAATGGCCTACTCCTGCACCTATTGTCTATTGTTACCTGAAATTGGTGGAGTATGAACTGTTGTTCATCCATAGAACAGAGAATGTCAAAGTACAGGCCCTTCAGTCCACTGTGTTGTTATAGCCTTTTAACCTACTCTCCAACCCTTACCTCCATAGCCCTCCATGTTTCTGTCATTCAACGTTCAAAATAAGTTTGTTGTCAAGATCCCAATTTACATCTCCACCTGATATATTTTCTTGAGGGCATGCTCAGTAAATCAAAGAAACACAATAGAATCCAAGAAAGACCATACCCAACAGGACAAGCAAACAACTAACGTGCAAAAGACACCAAATTGTGCTAATGCAAAAGAAAAATAATAACTCTTGAGAACATGACATGAACAGTTTGAAAGTGAGTCAGAGAAGGAAATCTGCAGATGCTGGAAATTCATGCAAGACATACAAAAAAATGCTGGAGGAACAGCAGGCCAGGCAGCATGTATGAAAAGGAGTAAACAGTCGATGTTTCGGGCTGAGACCCTTCATCAGGAAAGTGAGCCTAGAGATTTTTGGGTATGGTTCAGTGATGGGGTGAGTGAAGTTATTGTAACTGATTCAAGAGCCTGACGGTTGAGGGATAATAACTGTTCCTGAATTTGGTGGTATGGGCTCTGAGACTCCTGTACCTTCTACCTGATGAGAAGAGAACATGTCCTGTGCTGTGGGGGTCCTCAATGATGGACGCTTCTTTCATGTGACAGCAATCTGTCTAGATGTGCTCAGTGGTGGGAAGGGCTTTACTGATTATGATCTGGGCAGTATCCACTACTTTTTGTAGGATTTTTGTAGAAAGGGGCTTTGGTGCTTCCATACCAGGCCAACAAGTCAATGTACTCTCCACCACACATCTTAAGAAGTTTGTCAAAATTTTGGATGACATACCGAATCTTTGCAAACTTCTAAACAAGTAGAGGTGCTGCTGTCTTTTTTTTCCCATAAAGGTACTTTAATTCAGTTTAGTTCAGTTTCAGTTTATTGTCATTTAGAAACCACAAATGCAATGCAGTTAAAAAATGAGACAACGTTCCTCCAGAATGATATCATGAAAGCACATGACAAAACAGACTACACCAGAAAATCCACATAACGTTTGGCAATCCCCAACCCAGAGTACGGAGAGGCTGCTGTGTATTAATATTGCGCTACCCTCTTAGCGCGTTCCCAGAAAGGAGCTCCTAACCCACCAGACAAAACAAGACCAAAAACTAAAGCTACAAGACCTGCACAAAACCACATAGTTACAGCATTATACTTAATGCTGGGCTCAGGACAGATCCTCTGAAATGATAACACCAAGAAATTTAAAGGTGCTGACCCTCTCCACCTCTGATACCCCATTTTGGACTGGATCATGGACCTCTTGTTTCCCCCTCCTGAAGTCAATATATCAGCTCCTTGATCTTATTGACAGTGGTTGTTGTGGCACCACTCAGCCAGATTTTCAGTCTCCCTGTTATATGCAGATTTGACATCGTCTTTGATTCCGCCAACTTAAACATGGCATTGGAGCTGTGCTGAGCCTTACAGACATAGATATAGAGCGAGTAGAGCAGGGGCATACAGTCTTGTGGTGCACCTGTGCTGATGGTGCAAGAAATGGTGTTGCCAATCGGAACTGACTGGAGTCTGCAAGTGAGGAAATTGAGGATCCAATTGCACAAGGAGATTTTAATGCCAAAGCCTTGAATCTTATTGATTAGTTTTGAGGGGGACGGCAGTATTCAATGGAGAGCTGTAAACAATAAAGAGCATCCTGATGTATGCATCTTTGCCATCCACGTGTTGCATGGTTGCGGGAAGAGCCAATGAAATGACATCTGCAGTGGACCCAAGTTGTTTCTCAGGCAGGAGTTGCTACATTTTATCACCGACCTCTGAAAGCACTTGATCATAGTAGATATAAGTTCTTCTGAATGATAGTCATTGAAGCAGGTTCCCATGTCCTTCTAATCACCAGTACAACTGAAGCAGATGGGTACCTCAGATTGTAGAAGTGAGAGGTTAAAGATACCGGTGAACATTCCATCCAGTTGATTAATGCAAGTCTTTAGTAGTTGGCCAGGTACTCCATCTGGGCTGGATGTTTCTCGTGGGTTCACCCTGCAGGAGGCTGCTTTTACGTTGGCCTCAGTGACTGAAATTACCAGGTCATCGGGGACTGTGGGAGTTAATGAAAGTTTTTCCATGTTTTTATAGTCAAAGTGAGCATAGAAGGAAATGAACTCAATCTGGGAGCAAGCCCTTGCTGTCATCTATGTTAATGTGGTTTCACTTTGTGCAAGATGACAACATCCAAGCCCTGCCACAGCTGTTGAGCAACCTTTTGTATGGAATTGCCACTTTTCTCAATGAGATGCCAGACATTGTACCTGGATCTTACTTGGTCAGTGGACTTGAATGCCACTTATCTGGCACTTAGCAGATTATGCATCTCATGGCTCATCAGAGCTTCTGGTTGGGGAAGACTGATTTTGTGGGGACACACTCATCTAAAACTGTTTTTGTCAAGTATGTGGCAACTGTGGTGTATTCGTTCAGATCCTCTTATGAGTGCTGTCCACCGACTCAAAGCAATCCCATAGCCATTCCTTTGGTCACTGAATACTCTGCCTTCTATGGCAAGCCAATTCTATGTCAATGCAGCCAAGCCAAGTTTCCCTGGATCCCATGCACCCTGACTTCCTGAATGAGCCTACCATGGGGAACCTTATCATATGCCTTACTAAAATTGAAATGCACCACACCTACTCCCTTAGCTTCATTATTGTGCTTTATCAAAGAAGTCAATCAGGTTCATGAGGCATGCTCTCAATGGCATACTGACTATCACTAATCAGACTATGTGTCTGTAAATACTTGTAAATCCAGTCTCTGAGAAATCTCTCCTATAATTTGCTTACCACTAAAGTGAGACTCTGTCTAATTTTCAGGGTAATTCCTACCCTCCAGTGATCTGTGAAAGGCACAAAGATCATCATCAAAGGTGTAGAAATCTGTCTCCTCATTTCCCATAGTAACCAGGGGTATTGGGTATACCCTGTCTGGCACTGGGGACTTAGCTATCCTAATTTTTTTTTCATAAGTACTAGCTCATCCTCTTTCTTATCATCAGCACGTTCAGGAATATCAGCATGCATTACACTGTCCTCGCAAATGTCAAGGTCCCTCTCGCTAGTGATTACTGAAACAAAGTATTGATTAAGAACCTCCTTTACCTGCTCCAACTCCAGGCATAATTTTCCTCTTTTATCCTTGATTGGTCCTACCTTCACCTGTTGTTCACATGTGTACAACACCTTGAGGTTTCCTTTATCCTACTCGTTAAGGCCTTCTATGCCCCCTTCTAGTTTTTACAATTCCATTCGTAAGCTCCTACCTGGTGACCTTGTAGCTCTCTAGAGCCCTGTCTGATTCTTGCTTCTTAAACTTTAAATAAACTTATTTCTTCCTCTTGCAGATCTTCAACATCACTTGTCAACCATGGTTCCTTCACTCTCCCATCTTTTTATCTTTTTCCCTAGCTCATTGAGACAGACCTAGCCGAAATCCCCAGTAAGTGTTCCTTAATCAACCCCACATTTGTGTTATGTATTTCTCTGAGTCCATCTGTGCCCAATTTATGCTCCCCAATTCCTGCCTAATAATATAATTCCCCCTCTCCCAATTAAATACTTCCCCGTACTGTCTGCTCCTATCCCATTCCAAGGCCAGTTTGTACTTGGTTTCAGCTGGTAATGGTTCAAGTTCAACGATCATTCAACCATACATGAATATAGCCAAACAAAATGGTGTTCCTTTGGGCCAGGTTGCAAATTATATTACCAATAACACACTCACTGCAAATAGCACCTAATACAATTAGCACATATGGTTACGATTTCAGAAAAAAATAGAGAAAAAGTATGGAGCCCGTCCCTGAGTGGCCTGACTCTCGATTGTTCTGGCCCAACTTGTTCTTCCACAGAGTGAACACTGGAGAGCAGCACCAATAGGTGGGGTCAGCCCCCAACCCAACGTGATTCCAGCATGCCCAGCAGAGGCCTGTGCTCTCTTTCCTGGGCAACTGCAATAAGTCACTGTGTCCAAGGCCCAATCTTCGCCACTACCAAGGCAATGTAGCTCCCCTGCCGTCAATCTCCCTATCGAACAGACACAATATTCTACATTATCAATGTCCAACAGGGCCCTATGATTTAAGATAATCACTCACTCTGTTTATTGTATCTCGGTACAACAGTATGCAACAAGTCTAAGCAACAACACAACACGATTGCCATCGAGCAGCTCGCTAATGGGACAGTCCTGCAGTATGATATTTTTTGCATCCAGCAGTGACTTGCGATCGTAAACAGACAAAAGAGGAACAAATGCGCCTTTGATTGTACCCGAGTGGCCGCTTCTTCTGAGTGTGCTGCCATCGTACTACAAGTATGTGAAGGCAGACAGGTCGATGTGGAAAGTGAAGTTGAAATAATGCAACCATGGACTCAAGGTAGTCACTGTGGACAGAGAACAGGTGTTCAGAATGATATTCACCTATTCTATACTTGTTTTGCTGATCTAGAGGAGGCTACATTGAGAGCACCAAATGCAGTACACTGGGTTGGAGTTGGTATACATGAATCTTTACCTCACTTGGAGGGACTGTTTAGGGCTTTGGATGGTGCTGAGAGAGGAAGTGTAGGAACAAATGTTTCAACAAATGCTTTTGCAGGGGAAAATGCTAGAGGACTGGGAGGGCTGGCTGGGTTCCCAGGGATGAATCGATCTAGAAGTCAATTGAGGAAGTGGTCACCTTGGAAAGCAGACAAGGGAGGTAAAGATGTGACCGGTGGTAATATGCTGGATGTGGGGGCAGTTAGGGTGAAAGGTAGTGACCAAGGAAACTATGTTGGTATTTCCTGTGAGTGACGGAGAACAGACGTCCAAGATGTATTGGCGATGTAAATGTGGGCGCCATTAAGCACAGTAGAGGGGAAACCCCATTTCATAAATAAGGAAGATATTTCAACTGTCAGAACAGAAAGCCTCGTGCTCACTTAAGGTGTGGCAGAGATCAAGATTCAAGGTACATTTATTATTGAAGAATGTATGAATTATACACCTTGAAATTTGTCTACTTACCTGAAGAACCTAATTTCAAAAAGAGAAAGACCAAAACCACTGCGCAAAGAAAGAAAAGAAACAGTCATACAACCAATAGAAGCAAGGAATGGCATTCCAAACCAGACTGAATCCTTGGATCTGCCTCCTGGAGCAGCCGGAATAGGCCTAAACCTCAGTCTCAGTAGTGTGGCAGCCAAAGCAGTTCACTGCCGAGAGGTGAATGAACGGCGCGGGAGAGCAAATGAAATCAGCCCGACCATCACACTTTTACCTTCCAATCTACCTGGACTGACATTTAAATTCTCCAGTTACCCGGTGGTAGTGGCTCACTCTAGGACACAAACTCCTGTGTAGTGATAAGCTTGGAGCAATCCAACTTCTCCCCCAGGTTAGGTGTGGTGGTACAGAAACTATTCTGCAACGACTTCTCCCCAAATTCTTCACTCCAGCGACCAACTCCGTCTGTGACTCCATCTTGAACATGTTGAGCTTTGACTTTGCAATGCACTCGCATGCCCCATCCTTCGAATCAGCTTCGCCTCTTCCTGCTCCTTCATTGTTTGCATTGATATTTACCACAATTTTCTTCAGAAAAGTTATTAATAATATTTTTAGTCAAATTTCTCTTCGTTCCAACTACCAGTAAGCCTTTGGTAGCGCCACCTTAAACTTGAAACTGATAGAAATGGATGGCATCTTTTTGAGAGACTGAGTGGGAGGAAGTGTGGGGAATGTAGCTATGGGATTCAGTGAGCTTATATTAAATATCAGTGGTTAGTTTGCTAAAATTGAGATATGTAGAAAAGCAGAGATGTTAGAAAAAGTCTGAATTTGAAGATCAGATGGGTCTTTGTAATGAAGGTGATAAAACAAGTGCCCATGGCTGCAAATTTGATTTGTAGAAAATCAAGGGAATCAAGAGTTGCTCAGGATATCAAGTTATGGCAGGCAAATGATTGTGTTAGTGGAGTGGAGTGGAGCCTGTTGGATTTTTGTCCAGCCTATTCTCACCTACATCTAGATCAATTTGCAGGCATTCGACCATTTTGAGAGGTTTCAATTCCCAGGCATCTACCCCAACCTCTTCAGAATAGGCATCCAGTCTTTATAAATGTCCATCCCCCATCAGGAAGGACTTGGCGCCCTGTACTTCAATCTGGAACATGGATCCAAGCATCTCCCTTTCACTGATACTATCACCTTCCTGACAGAATTGCTTCTTACTTTTAGTCAGCATTTTTTGGGAAATGTAGCTTCGCCTTTATTGTGGTCAATGGAGCCCTCTCACATTTCATCTACGGTCTTCCTCTCCTCTTCCCAGACAAAACTGAGATGGAGTTTCCATCGCACCTCACCTTACCAGTCTTCACATCCAGATATTGGCCACGTCCATGATACAGGGTCTCTTCTTGAAACTTCCACAGATGATGCCGCTGCATGACCTGCTGAGTTCCTTCTACAGTTTTTATTTGGTTCTAGATTACGGCATCTGCAATCTCTTGTGTCTCTAGATTAAATAGTGCAGGTCTCAACTGTCCAGTCTGGTGAAGGTATTTGTTGCATTTGTGAGCTAGTGGTCTGTGTTATGCACAAGGATCCCCTCTATGCTGTAGCCTTGTCCATTTCTTCTCTAAAGTGCTTTTTTCATTTTTCCTCATGTGCCGACTTTTTGCTTGCTCATTTTATCACTTTATCAATATCTCTGTGTAAATTGTTAGTCTTCGTGCCAAATTAAGTTCCTGCTTAATCTTTTGTCAGAAGATATTCAACAGAAGTGTTCAAAGAATTTGTTCTTAAAATCAGTATCAGGTTTATTATCACTGTCATATATCGAGAAATTTGTTAACTAAGCAGCAGCAGTTCAATGCAATACATAAAATAGAAGAAAAAAAGTAAAAATAATTAAGTAAATCAAAGACAGTATATGTATATTAAATAGATTAAAAATTGTGCAAAAACAAATAATATACAGTATATTAAAAAAGTGAGGTAGTGTTCATTGATTAAATGTTCATTTAGAAATTACATGGCAGAAGGGAAGAAGCTGTTCCTGAATCGCTGAGTGTGTGCCTTCAGGTTTCTGTACCTCCTACCTGATGGTAACAGTGAGAAAAGGGCATGCCCTGGGTGCTGGGGGTCCTTAATAATGGATGCAACTTTTCTGAGACACTGCTCCTTGAAGATGTCCTAAGAAAGACGTATTTTATACATGTTGTGGTTTTTATTCTCAAATGTTTGACAGCAATGTCCTGATCTTATTTTAGTTTTCCTGGAGACCTCAGATGAACTGTGAAGGCTGTATCTCAAAATATAGTATGGATATGGAATAAAATGTGCATAAATACCAGCACGTAGTACAATGTAAGCAACATTATAAAAATTGGTTTGAAGTGTTTACAGTGCAGTGACTGGAGTAACAGAGGGCTAACAAGAGTGATTGATCAGATTAACTGCCTGCGGAAAGGAACTTGTAAGATGTCGTAAAGTTTTTGTTTTAATAGTGTTATGGCTCTTCTTTGTCCTGGGCACATGGAGGTTCTGCAGTGATGGTAGACTGCAGCCAGCTAACCTGACAGTTTCCAGCAGTTTTCATATACTGTACGAAGATGTTGCATCAAACCAAACAGTAATGGTTGATGTGTGGCTGCTCTGGGATGGCAGTGTAGGATGCTATTTTTTGTATATGACATCATTATATCTCAACTGCTGCACCAGTCTTTTTCACATCCTAGTATTTATTTTGTTTAATATGTAAAAAAAAAGTTCTTCAAATAAGTATTTTACTTTCTTCCTTGGTTCTGGTTTGGTTTTAGTAAGAACAATCCAAATATAGTTTCTGTTAAATTACAGACCAAGTCTTTGTAGCTTAATGTTAGAAATCCTCAGCAGCTAAACTGACTTTGGGAAGGGTGAAATCCACACAATTTCTTTTTCCCTGCTTCTCTACAATAAATCCAAAAGCCCATTTCTAGATATTTATCAGTATCTGATATTGTGATTTTTTTTTCCAGAGGAGTCATATTTACGTTTATTTTAAACGGCTCAATATTGGACATTTAATCTCAATGGAGAGATCAGAAAAGATTACAGCACCTGAAACTGTTCTGATAACTGGTGGGGGAGGTTATTTAGGATGCAGGTAAGACCCTTCTTGATATATTAGAGTTAAATTATAATTACATATTGTAGTTTCAGTGTGAAACTGACAAATAATAATTACATTTTAAAAGGATGTTTCTGTGCCGTGAATTTGACTTTCCATTGTGTGAAGTAAAAAAAAACATTCACAGTTGTGATTATGTGCTATTCTGTTTCTGTGCATTCTGCTATTTCAAAATTTCTTGGCAGGAAACAAAGTTAGATAATATAAAATATATTTAGTCCATTAACAGTAGAGCAATAACAAGACAACATCAAATGGATTCCATTTTCCTATATGGTTGTTCTCGAATTTTTTGTCAGCTGAATTGATTCCTATTTGATCATCAGTTCACCTTTGGAAGATAGGAGAAAAATACCAAGTAATATTAGCAAAGACGTAAAATTCAGTGCACATTGGGATTGTTAAAGATTCTAGTAGTAACCTTTCTCTGCAATTAAAAGTTGGATTAAAGATATTATAAAGGTTCTAGTGAATGCAAAATCTGCCTGCTGGAGTAACTGATGACTATTGAAATATTTAGTACCTACACCCTGCTTTACATGGTTAACTGAATGATATAGAAGTCACCAATGCGATGAGTTATCAATAAAATCATAAGTATGGAGTAAAAAGGTCCATCAAAACTCGTGCTTTTCCTTCACTCACACACCTTCCCCACATTATTTTCCTTAGCAACCTTTTAGAGAAGTGACAACCTCTCACTCTCTAGCATTGCTAACTCCAATCCCTAAACTGTATTTTCCCAGCATTTCTTACAACTCGTATACTCTCTGAAAAGCTTAGTGCAGAATTTTGTTGAAAAACATTCTTTTCTATTCCAGTAGATTTTACAGTAAGCTTGGTCAAGATCTGGAATTCTTGTTGTCTGTGATTTTTTTTTGGATGTACTTTTCCTTAATAACCAGCATATAGAGACTTCTTGCACTGTCTCAATGCTACTCCACTCGGAATGTACATCTGCTACGTGCCATATTTATTTTGTAAATAGCAATTAACTAGTTATGGGGTGGAATGCACTGCCAGGGTAGCGGTAGAGAAAGAGGGTGCTTTAAAAGACTCTTTGGCACCTGAGTGAAAGGGCTATGTGGGAGGGAAGCATTAGGTTGATCATTGAGCAGGTTAAAAGGTTGGCACAACATCATGGGTTTAAGGGCCTTTACTGTTTCTATGTTTTATTATCTAGTTTTAGCAAATACCTTTAAGCTGTCTTTTTTTCTGTGTTTTAGATTGGGGTGCACCCTGCAGAAGATGGGCCATAAGGTGATTCTGTTTGATATCCACAGTCCTTTAGAGGAAGTGCCTGATGCAGTGAGCTTCATAAAGGGAGATGTCTGCAACTATCTGGAGGTGGAGGCTGCACTCAGGAATGTAGATTGTATCTTCCATTTAGCTTCGTATGGCATGTCTGGAAGGGAGCAGTTAAATGTAAAGCTGATAGAGAATGTTAATCTTAAAGGAACAGATAATGTAATCAAGGCATGCCTGACGAATGGCATACCAAGACTTCTTTATACAAGTACATACAATGTTGTATTTGGGGGCCAAGTAATTGAAAATGGAGATGAATCACTCCCTTATCTTCCATTGCACCTTCACCCAGATCACTATTCAAGGACCAAATCTTTAGCAGAAATGAAGGTGCTACATGCCAATAGCACAAAGCTAAGGAAAGGCACTGGCGTGTTACGAACTTGCGCTCTCCGGCCAGCAGGCATCTACGGACCTGGTGAGCAAAGACATCTTACAAGGATAGTTAATTATATAGAGAATGGACTCTTCAAGTTTGTATATGGGGCAGCAGATTCTCTGGTGGAGTTTGTCCACGTTGACAACCTTGTTTCTGCAGAAATACTAGCATCAGAAGCTCTAAAAGGAGGAAGAAATTACATAGCAGCTGGCCAAGCTTACTTTATCTCTGATGGCAAACCAGTGAACAACTTTGAATTTTTCAAACCTTTGGTGGAAGGCCTTGGCTACAAATACCCCACAATTCGGCTGCCACTCAGGCTGATTTACTACTTTGCTTTCCTAACTGAAATCATTCATTTTTTTGTAGGTCGCATTTATAATTTTCAACCATTTCTAACTCGCACAGAAGTCTATAAAACAGGAGTCACTCATTATTTCAGCATACAGAAGGCTAGAAAAGATCTAGGGTACCATCCAAGGGAACACAGCTTTATGGAAATAGTGGAGTGGTTCAAAACACGCGGTCATGGGCGGAAATCATCGCGGTTTAACATTAGGCGCCTTATGTCAGATGTCATATTTTTACTGTTGCTGTCGCTTGTTATCATGTCTTGGTTTCCTGTCGTTTCAGCATAATATTCTATGCAATTAATATTTTGCTGAATGTTTCTTACAGCTCAGAGTTTACTGGTAAAATTTGATATTTGACATGGGTTTGAAAATAGAGGAAACAACGTGTTCAGTGTATTTTCACGATACAATGAGCTTCAATTATCTGACAGCCTGACATCATGAGAGTCATCTTGGTTTTAATCTTCCCGTGAAGATAAGTTAGTGGGAAGAAAAGTTGCAGTCAGAAAGGAATAAGAACTTAGATGCTATGAAATAAACAGGCAATCATGCTCCTATGTGCCTGCTGCCTTTGCCCTCCTTGTTGGAAGGGTTTCGAGATGTTAGGCTAGCTGAGGTCAGTAACTATAAGCATTGATGGTACATACTGCATCCTCAGTGAGCCAGTGGCAAAGGGAATGAATGTTAACTGAGGTTGAAAGGGGACCAGTTGAGAGCTATTTTGCTCAATCACACCAAACTACATGAGAATTGCTGGAGCTGCATTCATCCAGACAAGCATTTCTGACTTGTTATCTGATTGTTTGAGGCTATTACTGCTTTACATTTTGCCTATCATGATTATAAGTAGTATGTTTATATATTGAAATAGAAAAATGTAGAAACATTTTATTGAACTTAAGGAATTTAATCAAATCTCTAACTGAATTAATGGGAAACAAAAAGTGGAATATTAATTTAAATAAAGATATTTTATATTATTTATTTTTAAATTGCTTTTAAAATAAGTAACGTCTCATTTTTATATTTCCAAATGGCATGAAGGCCACTTGGCCTATCAAACCTGTGGCAGCTCTCCAGAAATTCCCATTTGTTTCATTTCCTCACAGTTCCCTATAACCTATCCTCTTTTATATGCCTAATAACTTTACCTTGAATCTACTGCTACCCACCTCCATTACAAATTATCCTTCTGCAAGCAATTAACCTACCCACCAGCAGGTCCTTGAGATGGGGGAGGAAATGAGTACCTGTCAAATGCTCGAGTCACAGGAAGAGCATATGAACTGTGTACTGGAAGTCAGGAGGTCGCTGGAGCCATACAACAGTAGCACCACTATTATGCCATTGCACCACCAAAAAAAAATCAATGTCTAATCTGAGTGAACTCAGTCACTAACCTTCCAGTTATTTGTTGAATGCAATAACCAGTTGCAGTGTTGAACCTGACATACGTCATCTTCTTCACAATCTTTTGCATAAATTAAAACATGTTGATGAATATATATGAATTTTAAAATAGTTGAGAGCATTTTTTTCAGTTAAGCAGAAGTGAGAGAGACCCTTGATATGAAAACATGCAGCAAAGATTATATTATCAGCTGAAGGGAATTTGGCAAATCTTTTAGCTTTTATCATGTAACTCTTAAGAGGAAAGGCAAATCTGAATTGAGGTCTTTTTAACAATTTTTATTTTAGATTTCTGGTCATTTCCAGCAATTATTTTTGTATGCAATATTTGCACTAAAGAAGGTAATCTTAAGCAAGATAATTTGATGGACTAATGTTTAGTAATAATTTCTATGTAGGTACAATGCTGCATTTTAAAATAAAAATGATTGTCAGGCAAACCTCTAGCAAAAAAAGTTATATTGTTAATATGTAGCATTTTTAAAGGTATTTAAAACATTGCATTTATTACTAATAAATTTATCTTGCAAATTTCTGTTTAATAGTTTGAATGACTATTTTGTTCATTGTGTTTTTCATATGAAAAATAGTGAGATTCAATATGGAAATAGGCCTGCATTAATCAAGTACCCCAACTAGTTGAAAATGTATGCACCTCATATTTAATGGGCTCTGCTTCGTAAATAACCACTTTGGCCACACTCTTTCAGAAAGAAATGTAACAATTATTGTGGTTGGCCAAACTTTGTTGCCATTAATATTCTTGATACCTACCAAGATTTATCTTTACATAGCACTTTTATATATTTAAGCCACTGCACAGAAACAAGAAGAGAATCCCTAATCATAGGAGGAGATGTCAGGAGGAATTGGTACGAGGTGCATTTGCCATTTGACACTCTGTTTTACAACCAAAAACATTACACAGGGCAATACACAATAATGTATATCACTTGACTGCTTGATATTGTGGTGGCCCTTGTGTGATATCGTCGATCCAATTGACTGAAAAATATGGTGTATTCACATAAGGAAATTTTGGGATACAAGCCAATAGGAAACTCTTAAGCTTCATAGTAAATGAGGCACCTACATTTGAATGTTCATGGTGTAATTTTATACATGTAATTATATAATTTTACATAATGCTCAGATACTATGGCAGTTAATATATAATTGCGAGTACTTAAATCATATTTTAGCAATTAACGTACACTGAATCGGAAACAAATATATGAATATTTATTTGTACATGTTAAATAATTGAGAATACAAAGCAAAATACACAATGTTCAGAACGGTTTTACTTTTTAAAATAGCATGAAACTACCCAAATTTATCCTTAAAAATGTTGAAATGTCTATATTTAACCAAATCAAATTTAAAGTCAACAAAGCTACTTTTTTCCCCCCCATTTTCATTTTTTTCCAGAAACAAATGCAAAAAAAGTTAACAGATTCTGGAAATAACATGACCTACCTTTCATTTTACAAGGATTGCTTCCCTTCAATTAAGTGGAATTTAACTGCCAAATTGCTATAACTAGAAATCATTCATCAGAAGTTATGTAAGATAACAGAGAAAGCAAAAAGAAAAATATAAAGACATTTTCCATCAGGTCAAGAAAGTCATTAGCATTCCTTAGATTTTTGTTTGAGCCAAAAATTCTTCACTTGTTTTGTACTTCAAATGTAGTTTTATAATTGAACATTTTAAATATGAAATGGAAAAACTGGATTGGAAGGACAGAATATTATATGCTCCAAAACAAAAAGTACTTAAAATGTAAACCAAGTATTTTGCATCGTATGCCCAGTGACTTATTTCCCGCTTACTGTGTATTTTGAGCCTTGTGGATTTGTTTCAAGTTACTATTATTGCAGTTATGCTTTTCTGTCTTTCAGCACTCGCACAATGGCTTCTTACATAATAACAGTCTAATATCTCATCTATGTACTGTTCAATTGTGCTTTTTATGGAAGAATATTGCCTCACAAAGTACAATGGTTGGATGGCTTCAATAATGTCATTTCTTCAATATGTGACCAAATCATAATTTCAGAAGTGCATGATCTCAAATTAATATTCAAATAAATTATGTATACAGCCTTTTTGAAATTTCTGCACTAATTTCTGCAAAGAATGGCCCAAAGTACACATTTTGAAGAGTGACACCAAAAGGTAAAAATTAATCAGATTTACAACCGTATTGCTAAAATATGTAATTCTGTAAATACAAAGATGTAATTCTTAAATACAATTTTAAATGATTGGAAGAAGCAGTACCTTAGCATTTTGTAACTTTGGTACTTGATCAGAAAAGGTGGAAATTGTGTTAATTATCCAGAGCAATGTTAAAAATATCTTTCAAAGAAAATTGTAACCTATTTTCAGTCTGATATTTAACAATGACTTAGACATTTATTACATAGTATTATGTAGAAGTAATGCACTCAGGAAAAGGCACATTAGAAATGTTTATATTTGTATTCCTCACATTAAATTTAGTTAAAAACAAAAAAAAACTCACAACAACCTGGTATGACTTTTGTCAGTATAAACCAGCCATTGATATTTACATATTTAAGCTACCATCACCCTCAAAGTCCCATTTTTTTCCTAAAGTAACAGAAGTTGCAAACATACAAGAACTTAATGAATTTTAAATTTTTCATTGCTGAACTTACTGAAAATCTTTAGATTTTATGACAAATATACATTCATAAAGAAATTATGTAGCGCATTTATAAGGAGAATGTACATTGAGCAAATAACTTAAATGCATTCTGCTTCTGATGAAAACAATTGCAAACATTGTAGAAATACTTGCACGGAATGCTAAATGAAGTGTCATTAAAGGATTTTTTTTAAAACTTCTACACTACAAAGAGTGTATAGAAATACTTTTCTGATTGTAATTCAGTTTTTGGTAAATTATTTACCTTCTTGTGACTTATCATTCCATATAAGATACACTTCCAGTTTTCCTTTCCATAGATGCTGCCTAACCTGCTGAATTTCTCCAGGATTTTGTGTTTCTAGCTCCATTTTCCTTAAGTCCCTGACATATTACCTCAATTATTAGTCACACTGCACATACAGGGTCTGTAGATGTGGTAGCATGCATAAAGTGATTTTTTTTTGAGCTACCACAATTAGGTAGGAAGAAGCTAGACAGTGATTTTCAAGCCGTACAAAAAGTTGGAATCAAAATTACATTTTCTTATACTTTAAATATCAAGATGCTGGGCTGGTGAGAAATATTTTTGTTTCAGAAAGTAACCAAGAAGCCAGTAATGGAATACTCTCTACATCGAGTTAATAGAGACCGTTTTAGCAACAGGCATAAAAATAGTTGAAGTTGAACAAATTAATCAAAATTCCAGTGTGGATAATGGCTTATCAAAAGGTCAAATGCAGTTTTATACCAGAGATTAATGTTTCTTGTGGGAGAATTGAATTTCGCAAGCCTATATAAATTATGTAAAAAAAGACTTTTCATTAACTTTTTCATTATAATAGGAGGAAGATGTTCATGTTTTAACACAAACTATAAATTAAAATGTACTCATATTCTTATAAATACAAAAAAGTACTTGGTTTTCTGAACTCCATTTACTTGAAACATTGAATCTTTTAACATGGCATATGCTGTGCATAATTTTCTGAATTTTCACCTCAGCCCATTGATTCTGTTTAAGTCACATAATGCAATAATTTCAATAGCTGAATGACAATCATGATCTTTAAGATAAATTATAATTTACAGTACTGTAGTATTTCTATTGAAATTATGACATAGTTGATATACTATTTTTCCTCACTACCCGAGGCCAAGCTAATTCTGTCTGTGTTCCACATTCGTTGGGTATAATCATGTTGCTCACATGACCTTTTACCAAGTTTTTTTTAACCTCTTTGGAAAATGTTTAACTTGTAAAGCAAAGCACCTTTGGTCATTTGTTTTCTTCTGCATTGAAGACATTGGATATGTCATTAACGGTTTCAGTGTATTTTAGTTATAAGCCAATATCTGAGCTCAAACCCGGACTCCATATGATATCCTGTTCTATATTGGCCCGGTACTCTGAAAATTATCTGAAGTTGGAACACAGGTAATAAGGCATATTCAGTTCTGTGCACTTTCCTATTTAACGCGTAATTCATTATGATGATCTCAACCCTTCATAAGCTAATCATATAAAATATGGGATAAACAAGTTGATCAGACAGCATCTATGGAATTAAGCACATTGTTAACATTTCAAGTACTTGACTTTTCATCAGAATTTGAGTGCTGACAAAATTATTAACTATGTTTCAATTCTATTTCTCTTTCCACAGTTACTGACTGACCACAAGTATTTCCAGTATCATATTTTCATTTCAGATTTCCAGTATCTGCAGTTGCTTGCTTCTCAACCCTTCATATTTATTCTTTAATCATTGTTTTAATATTTAAACTCTAATCAGCAATAACTTAGAAATGTTGGGTTGTCTCAATTTTATTAGAGTTAATAATTGAAAAGGACTATATCATTGCACTATAGGTTAATGTGATACCATTCAATTGATTAACATCTGTAGGACAGATTCCTTTGAAAGACTTTGGAATCAACAGACCATTTAATGTGGAAAATAAAAGGAGCTTCATTAAAGTGGGAAGGCAGTAAATTAATGATTTCAGTTACTTGATCAAAACAATAATTAGGTATAGTGCAATAAATTCATTAAATCCACTGATATACTGACCACCAATTTCCTAAAAACAAAATATTTTAATTTACAACAGTAAATACTTTTGCTTTACAATATGATGGCACCATGGACTGATGACAAAGGCAGTCTTCTTTCATGGATAATATTTGTTGTGAGCAGGTCTCTTTTCTTTATCTTTGCCTCTGAAAAGCAATAGTAGTACAGAGAGTTTTTTTAAAAATATTTAACCTAGACTTCTAAAGGTCAGTAGTGTGAAAGTCCAGCAACAAATCAAGCATGAAATGATTTCAGAATTCTCACTGTGGCAGTTTAATGTCTCAAAAATGATGCAAGCTCCTTTGTCTCTTGAAGATACAACTGAGAACCTTGTATTATTCTCACTAGAGAAGGCATGCTTAAGGGCACTTGCACAGGCATTCACTATTGCGAGGCTGCTGTTGAGTAGGATAAGCCTTTAAATGACAGATTTGTTAGAATCAAATTAAGTGTATTTGGTATAAAAATCAGTAGGGAATGCAGCACCTGCATTTAGTCTGTGAGGCATTAAGATGTGGAATACACTGCCTGGAGCAACCTCATTAGTAATATTCAAAATAGAACTGAATAATATTTCAAATACCATAGGGAAAGAGCAAGAATGTGGGACAGGTGGTATTAATAGAACCAGTGATTATACTTTATAGGCATGTAGGAAAATGAGTTTATTAGAATATAAATATTTACTCTGCAGAATATGCTTTGAACATTTCATGTCAGGAAAGAATATCTTATCTTACTCTGACCAATAAACACCCAATGCCTACTCATTTGTAGAATGTGGTATCTCTTAAGAGTATTGTTTGTGTTGTTTAGTTAAGACATTTTCATCAGAATAACTAGCTTATTTGTAATGTATTTGCATTTTATTGTTTATCTATGCAGGCTAGAAATGTTTCAATGACAAATTTCCATTTTTGAAGCATCCCCCTTCTACTTCATTGAATTTGATCTTATGTATGTGTAAAAGTTTATTCGAATGACTACACTATTATACAATATTCAGAACTTCATACTACACACAAATGACAGCTTCAAATTAAAATACCGTTATCACTGTCCACAGCATATTAGGGTCCCTAACAATCCCGGAAATTCCCCATTATACCACTGGATATGTGTTATGTGGATTTGAATTGGATGAAAGTGACAAACTATGTGCCAATATATAAAAAAAATAGGCAGTGTTTGGGTGTTTTTGACCTGCTTTGTAGCCGAACTGGCACAACACTGCGGGCTGAATGGCCTGTTCCTGCACTGTGCTCTTCCACCTTTAAGGTAGACAGCAAGTGCAGCAGTGGGCTTCATTTTTACTTTTGGGGGACCCTGGATAGTCACCATTAAACTCACCATAAGTGCCCGCAGAACGGATCGATGCATAGAGACATTAGCTCAAATATCTGGGAAACTCACAAATTAAAAGGGGCTACCAGTTGAAGTAGGCAGACAGCAGTCAGCACCATTCACTGGGATTAATGGGGGATAAGACTGTCCCTGCCTGTAATGCAGATGTAATAAGTTAAATCTACCAGTGATAGCTCAGAAAACATAGATAGTTCTTGAAGTCTATTTATTTATCTTCCCATGGATGTTCAATGATTAGAGCTTTCACATACGTACCTCCTCTTTGGAACTTCTGGCAGTTGTTCTCTCTGACCTCCACTCCTGTGAACTGGCAGTGTATTGGAATCATATAACATTGGATCGCATGCTTGCCTCTGACGGGGAGTACTGCTACTGTATAATCCTTCTAATGTCCGTTGCCTAATTGGGGCAGTATCGTATAACCCTTCAACTGGCCGCTGCCGTAACTGCTGACGCGAAGAGTAAAGGTCTTCTTCACCTACCTGCAATGATTAATGAGAGAAAGTATTGTTTCTCCAGTTACCATACTTTTTCATGGATGTGATACCAGGACACAAGAACTGCATAAGTAATCCTATCCCATCAGTCTGAATCTTACTAGAATGTCAGAATCTCATGTGCATAGAACATTTCTCACCCTGCGACTTTCTACAAATTTTATAAACTCAATTCATGTCACACCAAAAAAAGTGCTATCTGTTGCTAACTGGAAGACACTGCAAGAGATAAATTAATTCTTTTGCATTAAATTCATTTATTTTTCTCTTTTACGATAGGTATACAGTACTGGGCAAAAGAATCAGGTACATAGATATACAGTGCCTATAAAAAGTATTCACCCCCATGAAGACAAAAGAACACTCTAAGCAATTCTGCGAAAAGGATATTGAAAAACACAAGTTGGGATGGATACAAGAAAATTTCCAAGTCACTGAATACCCCTTAGAGGACAGTTGAGTCAATCATCAAAGAATGGAAAGAGTATGACAGGATGTCCTCAAAAACTAAGTGACCATGCAAAGAGGGGTTTAGTGAGGGAGGCCACCAGGAAACCTATGTCAACTTTGGAGGACTTACAACCTTTAGTGGCTGAGATAGGAGAGACTGTGCATAGAGCTGTTGTCTGGGTGCTTCACCAGTCGCAGCTTTATCGGAGAATGCAAAGAGAAAGCCACTGCTGAAAAGAACTCACATGAAATCTCGGCTAGAGTTTGCCAGAAGGCACGTGGGAGCTGGAAGAAGGATCTATGGTCTGATGAAACTAAAATTAAGCTTTAGGCCATCAAACTAAATACTATGTTTGGCTTAAGCACATCATCAAAAATACACCATCCCTACCGTGAAGCATGGTGGTGGCTGCATCATGCTGTGTGGATGCTTCACTGCAGCAGGCCCTGGAAGGCTTGTGAATGTAGAAGGTAAAATAAATGCAGCAAAATACAGGGAAACCCTGGAGGAAAACCTGATGCAGTCTGCAAGAGAACTGTGACTTGGGAGAAGACTTGTTGTTCCACAAGACAATGACTCCAAATATAAAGCCAAAGCTACACAGGAATGGCTTACTAACAACAAAGTTAATGTCCTGGAGTGACCAAGTCAGAGTCCAGACCTCAATCCAATTGAGAAACTGTGGCTGGACTTGAGAAGGGCTGTTCACTCAAGATACCCATGCAATCTGATAGAGCTTGAGCAGTTTTATAAAGAAGAATGGGGAAAAATTGCAGTGTCCAGGTGTGCAAAGCTGATAGAGACATATCCACTCAGACTCAAGTCTGCCTCTACTAAAAACTGACTTGAAGGTGAATACTTATGCAATCAATTATTTTGTGTTTTATATTTGTAATTAAATAACTTCGTAGAGATCTGTTTTCACTTTGACATAAGTCTTTTTGTGTTGATCTGTGTCAAAAAAGCCAAATTAAATCCACTGTGATTCAATGTTGTAAAACAATAAAACATGAAAACATCTTGGGGGGGGGGCCATGAACACTTTTTATAGGCACTGTAACTAGGGTGCCAAAGACTTTTGCACATACCGTACTTGTCAACATGCAGCAGCCAGCAAGTTTGTAAATGTGATGGCTGCAAAGGTTATTGGGAATGGCGAGGGCGAAGCCCCATTGGAAGGATGTGGGACAGGTGGCAGAGAAGGAGTGCCAGGGGCAGAGGGCAGCCGAGTGCAGACACACCCAGCCCTGAGCCACCTGGCAAGATCTTTTGATTCCAAACAATTTGTTTATTGATCATTACAGAATGTCCCTCTCTTGCTTCCCGCTCTCTCCCCTCTTGTTGCCCCCTCCCCTTCTCAGCCCTCAATAGAGACCCATATCAGAATCAGGTTTATTAACACTCACGTCATAACATTTGTTTTATTTTTGAGGTAGTAGCGCAGTGTAATGCATAAAATTACTATAGCATTGTGCAAAAGGCTAAGGCACCCTAGATATATGTATGTGCCTAAGACTTCTGCACAGTTCTGTAAGCATAAACATGTTTCTCTTTATTGTGACCAGTTTATAAAATGGAAGACATTTTTTATTCAAATTTTTATTCAAGAGTTCTGTGACACATTGGGGACCTGGTATTCTAGAGCATGATTCACAAAGGCCAGCAATAATGATAATACAGAGAATGTTATTATTCTTTGCAAAGGGAGTTTATGCCTCATTTACATAAGACATACTAGGATGTTACCTGGGTTTCAGCAATTAAGTTACAGAGAAAGGTTGAACAAGTTAGGTCTCTATTCATTGGAGCGTAGAAGGTTGAGGGGGGATTTGATCGAGGTATTTAAAATTTTGAGAAGGATAGATAGAGTTGACGTGAACAGGCTGTTTCCATTGAGAGTAGGGGAGATTCAAACTAGAGGACATGATTTGAGAGTTAGGGGGCAGAAGTTTAAGGGAAACACGAGGGGGTATTTCTTTACTCAAAGAGTGATAGCTGTGTGGAATGAGCTTCCTGTAGAAGTAGTAGAGGCCAGTTCAGTTGTGTCATTTAAGGTAAAATTGGATAGGTATATGGACAGGAAAGGAGTGGAGGGTTATGGGCTGAGTGCGGGTAGGTGGGACTAGGTGAGATTAAGGGTTCGGCATGGACTAGGAGGGCCAAGATGGCCTGTTTCCGTGCTGTGATTGTTATATGGTTATATACATTAATACCCACATCTGGATCAATAGGTACAGAATTGGTTTTTTTATTTTAAGATTGTTAATGTTCAGAGGTTTTTTTAGATTAATAGTTGAAAAGCATGGGTGGTTTTGTGAGGGCCGTTTGGACAACCTGGGCTGTGGTTGCTAGAGTGTATAAGAGTGAGAGATAACTTGAATAAAACTCAGCGGACCCTGAGGAGTCTTGACAGAATGAATGTGAAAAGGATGTTTCTTCTTGCAGAAGATCTAGAACAGACAGCCATTAAATAAAAATGTGACACCCATTTAGAGCAGAGGTCAAGCAAACTGTTTTCTCAGGAATCATGTCTTTTGAAATATCTTACCCAAGGGTCAGTGGAAACATTCTCTGAATATTTTCACAAATGAGGTAGCTAGGTCCTTTATGAGTAAGGGGTTGGAAGTTTTCTTGAGGTAGTCAATAGGCAGGAACGCCGTGTTAAGCTGTTGCCACGGAACAACCAATTTCATGTCATATAAGACACTGGTAATAAACCTGATTCTAATTTTGAGCTTGTGGCCACATCAGGCAAGACCTTAGTGAATGGTCGAGGGGCCAAACAACCTATTGCTGCTCCTAACATGATTGTTCTTATATACAGTATGATTGTGTGGAGAAGGAGGCTCCATCTTTGATATTGGCGGAGCCTGAAGTGCTAATGTCAAGGAAAAGGCCATCTTTAGCCAGGTATGCTTGGGCTCCCACCATCAAGGAACCAGTAGTCAGCCCTTTCAATTCACTCCATGTGATACCAAATGTGTCAAATTTTGTACCTGTTTGACAAGGTAGGGCGAAAATTCATAGCATTGTGCAAAATGTCTGAAGTAAATCAACGTCAGTAAATAAGAACAGTAGAAAAGCTATTAATACTGTAAACGTGTTCAGTGTGGATTTGTACTGTCACTTAAGAATGCCTAGCTCATTTGTCCCTGTCAATTCATTCATTATTTTATATACTAAATTGTATTATTTGAGAAGTACAAGTTTTCACTTAGAACTTCATCTGTTTTACCATCCAACAATATTTCTCATCTCTAAAACTCTGGTTATTGTGTGGGGAAGGAAAACCATACCTATAACAAACTCCAACTGGACTCCTATACCACTGAACTTCATACAGAGCAAATTCGTCATTTTACAAAGGCGACACAATTTACATCTCCCTCGAGTGAGGATGAAATAGATTTAATCCCCTTCATTTCCTGCCATTTTTGCTCCTCATAGAAACCACATAGAAAGATTTGAAATGCTGCAGGATGAATTAAGATTGTGAAAGATGCCATTTCTTTCCTTCCACACTGTTTAAGCTAGCACCCATTAAACAATTAGTGTTATGAAGATAAACACCATTTACCCCTAAATGATTCACTTCGCAATGGACTAGAAGAGCTGCTAATTCAATATCTTCATTATAACCATTCTTAAGAGGAACAGACCTGTACCCTGGAGAAAAATGGAAAATAAAAAGCTTGTTAAACATTTAAACTTATGAACACTGAAGTGACACTACAATAGCTTTTCAATTACACTGTTAACTTGATTTCACACCTAAATTCTTTGGATAGTGCAAAAGAACAACAACAAAATCATGCTCCAGATCCTGAGAAATTTAATGTATTTTTATATTATTATTTAGAGGATAATGATCAGATGAATTTGTAATCAAGCTCTTTAAGCAATTTTTCATAAAGACTGCATTTGTAGTTCACTAATAGTGTACATTTGTGTCTCAGATGTGGACATTTTGGGGGGGAAATGGTGACTGGTACACGCAGGAGTGAGGCTTACAGGGATACAAGCTGGGCACAGGAATTTGTGACCAGCTAAATGGGCAGCTGGTTGGCATAAACTCGATGGGCTAAAGGACCTGTAAACGTGCTGTATTGCTCTATCATTCTAGGACCATTACTTCTGATTCGTTTTGTAAAATTCTATGGTTAACTAATTAACTCAACTTAAATTTTCTAATCAATATGGTAGTATTTAAATTCATGTTCATATGTTACAAGGGACCATTAATCAGGTCATTTGGATTACCAGCTTAGTTACATAATCACTATGTTACCATACCTTAGTGTCTTTTGTCACAGGCACTGTTAATTAAATGTATTATTATTCTTTAACTTTAAGTATATGTAATAAAGATAAATAGACCTTATTAAAGACTTGACAAATATGTTTTGATATTTTGCCCTAAAATATGCAGATGTTTCATAGCTTATTTTATGCTAAAGAGACTTTTAACTAAATTAATGTCTTCACCATTCTGGAAGCAACGGTAAGCCCTGTGTATCTTCAGAATTAAAATGTAATATTGCAAACATACTAATCTAGATAACTTTAACCATCTGTGGAGGTTTATTCCTCGTTAGTATCAAAGCATTACTGAATTCAGTGCTGATGGCTACAATGTAGATGGTAAATTGGAACTAATTTGGATCATGTAGTTCCATATATCAGAAGGATCGTTCAATGAAACTTCAGATCCTCCATGTAGATAATGTAGATAAGAAGCATCAAAGACCTGTAATTAAGCACGAACTGTCACTGAACCATAGTGCAGATGAGAAAAAATGTGAGCAAAGAAGCAAGTTCTAAGAAATACTTACAGGAGAATAAAAGATCTAGGCTAGGAGTATTAGGTGTAAATTTTAATGTTTGTGGCCTTAGAACTCAACCTGTGATGTGATGACTTAACCTGGGGAAAATCATGAGGCCAGAATTTGGATCTTATTGAGTTATGAGAATGCAGAGATATGAAGGGGTAAACCATGGAAAAATGTATTATCAGATGAAAAGTTCAAGTTGAGGTAAACCTAATCAAGGACTGAGATAATTGGCGAGCACAGGGCTGATGGGTGAATGTGAGTAAGGCAATTTGAATAACCTCAGAAATTAGACAGTAGAATGAGGAACAAGTGTCATGGAATGAGGTTTAAAGAGCAGATGAGTTAAGTCAGGAAATGCAAACAATAAAAAGCAGTCATTTTAATGACTTACTTAGTCACTTCAATGTTTTTACTGTTTAAATACAACCTGGGTTCTTCCCCAGGCATACAGCTTCAAAAATTAATTGAACCTTCTGCAATGTTATTCAAGGACTAGACAGAAAGTGGAAATTAGATGCTGTTCTCACATACATAGCTTAAATTGAACTACTGTACTTTAAAAATGGAGACACCAAAACAATCAGGCAAGATGAGTTACCCAGATATATAGAAGTAACCAGACTTGAAAATCATGTTTTTAATGCACCAAACTATGATTGTGTGTAGCAATAAGGTTTGGTTGTGTTGGGCCTGAGATGCAGGCTGTACTTTTCCCCTGAAACTGATGCTCCTTCCAATTTAAGGTGGCACTGGTGAAGCTCAGCCACTGCAAATCAAATCAAACAACTAAATACATCTTAATTACACCTTTTCTGCTAAACAATCACTGCGAACAATGGTTCCCTGTCGGAGTTGAGCTTTTGAACCGTCTGTATGACCTGGCATTTTTGCAGCATGTACTGAAGTCCTGAAGGTACGGGACGCTGCAGCATGGTGGTGGAATCCTGACTGGAGAGTCGATGTGTGGCCATTGCTGGAGCGGACTTGGAGACAGTCCGATGCAGAAGAACAGGGATGAGGTGGAGCCCAGGCCCAAAAGTGAGGAGAGACCCAATGTTGTTTGATCAATTTAAGCATTGGGCTGAATTGAAAAGGTCGGTGCTATGGACCGAATTGAGGCTGTGGGAGCAACCCAAGGTTTGGACAGTTTAAGCACTGGGCCAGATTGAAAAGGTCAGGGTGTCGGGGCCAGAGATGAGGGTCGGCCTAGTTCAGTTCGCTGCTCTGCATACTGAGGCTGTGGACTGCAGTTATGGGCTCCTCAATCGGCTGAAGTGATGCCTGGCTTCATGTCTGTGCCTCACTTTTGGGAACTTCAGTTCTGAATGCTATTTGTTTACTTTTATTGTTTGCACAATTTGTTTTTTTTTCCCTCTCTGCACATTAGGTGTTTCACTATCTTCTTTTAAGTGGGCTCTTTTGGCTTTCCTTGTTTTGTGGCCTCCTGTAAGGAGACAAATCTCAAGGTTGCACAAAGTATACATACTTTGATAATAAATGTACTTTGAATTTAGATGTTGCAGATAATCAAGGCTCAGAATGGGGGGAGGGAGCACAGCTTTCAAGCCAACACACTTACAGACAGATTCAGTAGTAAAATACCGAATAGATTCGGCAGTAAATTATATATCAATTCATGTACAGATTCACAAGAAAAGCAGTGAAGAATTCGATAAAAACTTAAAACTAGAATTGCTGGAAATCTTAAAATGAAACAGAAAATTGCTGATAACACTCAAAGAGCCCAGCAGCATCACTGGAAGGAGAAACAAAGTTAACATTTCAGGTGGAAGACACGACAAAAGATTTTCAATCCCCAATTCTACTCTGTTTCTCCTTCCAGGGACGACGCCTTGATCAGCTGAGAGTTGCCAGCATTTTCAGTTTCCGTTACAGAGAAATATTTCTTCAGTCACCACTATTAAACACGCGTGAAAGTAATGGCCACCTGATATACATTCCTGCACACATTTGGAACTGTGGTTAAAATGCACATATCCAAGAATACTCGAGCACACATGGGAAGCTTCTGGCTTCTGTAAACTGGTTACGAGTTCTCCAACCCCATTTTTCTGCCACGGCTGAACTTCACAGGTCTTTGCTTATCTTTATGCTACTTAACACATCTGCTTCCACTAAGTATTTGATCTGTCAAACTAACCAGTTTTGATTCCTTTGATGGGGAAAGTAGCATGAGCCAAGAAGTTTGGATCGCTGAACATGTCCTCTTCATACACAACAAATCGAAGAAATGCTAAAGAGGGATCTTGGATGACAAATTCCTTAGTTGGCTCTTCAGTTGCTCCTGACCAAACTGGATTAAGGCCATTATCATCTGGAATTAAGATAATTTGAGATGAACTAGATTCCTTCTTTACAATACAAAACATTCCTAATTCTTTTTATAAATAAAGGAATATTAATTTCCAAATATTGAACATTTAACAGATATGATTATAACACAATAACTTAGACACAGAATTAAGAAAAACATTGAAATATATGCTTCTAGTCTTTTAGGGCTTTTTTTTATGAATAAATGAGGAACAGAACACAAAATGTCCAGTTCTTCAGTATGTTTATTACTGAAACAATATCCACATAATTACATGTTGGCACAACTCGTAGAGCCACTGCCTTGCAAGGTGCAAGAGACCTTGGTTCAACTTTGACCTCAGTTGGTGTTGGTGTGACATTTCCACACTCTCTTTATAACATGATTCAGTTTTCTTGCACATCTCAGTTCACAGGTTGGAGGCCACTTTAAATTGCTGTTTGTGCACAGTTAAATGTCTAAGAACGTGTAGGAAACTGACCAGAACAAGGGGAGAATCATAAAGGACTAGTGTAAATGGATGGTTGTTTGTCAACACAGACTTGGTGGGCTGAAGGAGTTACTTTTCTCTGTAATTCTATGAGTAATTATATATTTGTAGATGTTTGTGCACGCGTGCACATGCACACGCACGCACACGCACACACACTCAGACTTACTTATCACCACTGTCTTGAACTTCTTATTCTCATTCTCATTCTCAGGCCCACACAGTTCCATTTCTACAAAAGGACAAACTATACTCCTGCCAGGTTTGGGTAGATGGCGGGCACCAAGAAGCTGCAAAGTTAATAGGAACAGTAAATATCAGAACAGTCAATAGGTTTCTAAGCTAATTACTAAAGCAAAATGTGCTACAGTGATATAGAACTAATTGATAACTCTGCCAAGAATCCCACATGAGCTTCCTTTGATCTTCTCCATTTGTGATGTGGGTACGCTGACTGCAGAGGGTATTTTGAGTGAAGTGTTATTTACACAATTATCATGTAGCTTGATACCACTTGCTAAGGAAAAGGAAGCTATGCTTTGTCACTGCTGAGAAAAAGATTCAAATATGTGGCATTCAATAGTTAATGGACACTACACAGAAAGAACCATCTTCAGAGCCAAATATTTATTGTTAAAATCAGGCACCATTACTACGTTGGAATCTATGGGTGATAACACTCATGAACCTTACGGCATTACCTTGAAATGTTTTATATAATACAATAGCGTGCGACAGTGTATGTGTTACTTGCTCTTTCATCCATCATCCCTTTGCCCACTACACTGGCTCGCAGTTTAGGAAGGCCTTTAAATTTCATATTTATCATTCTTGCATTTAAATGCCTCCCTGGCTCTACATTCTGTGTTCTGGTAATGCTCTTAACAGGTTTTTCCTTCAAATCTTATATAACTTCCTCCAATTTAAAATTGGTGATCATGCCCAGGCATAAACTCTGGGATTCCCTTCCTATACACCTTCAACTAAACTTCCCATGTATTCTCACAATTCCTGCCAAATGCTTTTGAAGATTTGCTACATTAAATCAAATGTACAGTTCTATTTACAGCTGAGTTTCATGAGCTAAGTAAATGAAAATCTCAGACTGATTGTCATTTGGACAAGGGATTCTGTTGATTGGAAAGTTCTGGTTCTATTTCATACATATTCAACAGCTCCCACTTATATAAGACTTTCAAAATAGCAAAACACCCCAAAGCATTTTGTGAGAACTTAAGCAATTCAAAGAAGCCAATCAATACAAACAGTAATTAGGACAGGATTAAAATGTTTGGTACAGAGGCAGTTTTGAGGAGTTTTACTTTGAAGTGGAAAGAAAGCCAATGAGGCAGATAGCAAGTTTAGTATTTACAACAAAGTACCATATTCCTCCAGTGTGTGATGTTTATGGCGCATGTGGTAAAAAAAAGTACAAAAATCAGCTTACTGAATAAATTCAAGACAAAATAGATTAAATTTATCTGAATGAGTTTTAAAATATAAGAATAATATAAGAATAAATTAGGTACAGAGGAGGTGTAAGTAGGTACAGAGGAGATGTCAGGGGTAAGTTTTTTTTAAAATGCAGAGTGGTGACTGTGTGGAATGGGCTGCCGGCGACGGTGGTGGAGATGGATACGATAGGGTTGTTTACAAGACTTCTGGATAGGTACATGGAGCTTAGAAAAATAGAGGGCTATGGGTGACCCTCGGTAAATTTAAGGTAAGGACATATGCGGCACAGCTTTGTGGGTTGAAGGGCCTGTATTGTGCTGCAGGCTTTCTATGTTTTTGTATTTCTAATAATGTTTCTTTTGCTGTTTAGCTTACAATGGTCAAAATTAGTAAGTAGTGTTTCTTAAAGAGCTTATCCACATAGTTTTTACAAGCATTCTCTCCCAACACAATGGCTTTATTCCATAAGTAGTACTAATCTAAAACAAATACCACAATATATATGGAATTAACTTCCTTACTTTTATTTTAATGGAATATGGTCGATGTTTATTTGGATTGTCACTCCTCAGTGATTCAGGCTGTAGTATATACCCTGTTTTTCCATTCATAGAAAACAAAGCTTGATTCAGCTGCATTGACTTATCTGTAACAAAATTGAAGGGATATTTTAAAGCGATTGTTGATACAATGGGTCTGGCACACCTCTGAAATACTGCATTGCAGTCTTTGCTTACTTAAAATGAGGTACGGTACTTCTCAACGAATCATTCAGCTTCTAGCCACTGGTATAGAACTAAGTGTAAAACACCCCACCAAACATGGAACAGAAGTCATCCTCTCAACAGCATATGTCATTACTAATTTTTATTCACAGTTAATTGGGACACATCAGGAACTGTGCATTTTAGCCTAATTAAGTGGCTGCCTCAATTCACCAAAGTTTCATAGAATTAGTTAAGAAGGTATAAAAACTGAGTAACTAATTAAGTATTTAAATGAAATATAGAACAAATTTGAACACTATCAATACTACTACAGTACTATAAAACTGTTTATTAGTTCCTAATAGCTATCAATGGAGGAATTCACCCAGTGTGTATACTGCTGTTCTTTTGACTGTAAATGAACAAAATCAGCACAGACACCTAGTGCAGATAATGAACTGTTTCCATACAATGGATGCACCCTCCAAATCTTCATTTTCATTGTAATATTCAAGACAATTATTGATCCTTCAAATTCTTCATAGTTCCTAACTTGACGAAGTGTTAAAATCATTTCGTTTTCACTCCCGACTGTTTCTGGCATTTTTAAGCCTGAATGCTTGAAATCACAGTGAGCAAAGCAGTTCTGAATTGCCTGATTAGTTCTTGTAAGCCATCAGTGACAAATCACTGCCGTTTGAACACACACCCACGCAGCTGACGCTATTTAAAAACTGCTCGCTGTAAGCACAATGTAGTGTCTTAACGGCCACACAAATGCATGCGACTGATGCTCATTACAAGCTGTTCAGCAACAGTCTCCTGCCACAGTTAAGCAGCACTGTGCCCCAAATAAACAAAGGGAATTCCAACTATTTTTTCATTTAATCAGCAGATGACCCAATTAACCAGACTCCACTTTATAATGATTAAACTGATTAATCAAGTAAAATATTTTATAACAGTTTAAACTTTTCCCACAAATTTTGTTTGTGTTGTCCATTCAGTAGGAAATGGTCTATCTTAGACCCCTTGGCAATGGAGCAAGACTGCTCTGTCAAGACCATGCTGCTGTACACAAACATCCCAAAATGAATAAAATCACCTCCAGGTATCTTACAATGCCGTTTTTGGATCTGGCATGTCAGGACCTCCATGGAAAACTATCGGCATTAGATCTGAATGTCATACCACTCTCATGGCCCAGGAAATAAGGCCAACTTAAGGGACAAGTCAACTGATACACCTTCATCAAGAAGCGAAAACCCCAAGAAGAATGTTGCGTTCACAGTGGTTAGATTACCTGTTTGGATAATTAAATGTCTCAATATCCTTTGGCTTAATCTGTTACGGGATCACACACAATGGTCATTAGCAACCCTGAATCCATAAAGAAATTCTGCTCCACTCTGAGGAGTCCATGGGGGGGGGGGGGTGTATAGTGATCCTTCTAGGCAAATTCACCACGAGGACATGAACCTCTGAGAATGTGGCACTGGCAGGTAAGGCTGAGGGAAAGCTAATTCCTGGCAGAACACATGCAACAACCAATGCCCTGTTTGGTCAGAGAGATACTGTGTGTTTCACTACTTCGACACCCTCAATACAGGCATCGGTAGGCACATCATCATCGAAGCAAGGGACTGCAAGGACTACCTGTGCCACAACAGAAGTCAGACTGATCACTAACCAACCTTTGTCATGATCTTTATCAGCCTGGCCCAAACGAGGAACATAGTCAGAGGAGGAACATTGCTGAGGAACTCAAACACCACAAGAGACTTTCTACCCAACACCCAATAGCATCCCAACGAGTCCCAACCTTCAGGTGCCTTGGTGCATCCACTGTGCTGGCTCAGAGTAAGTATTAGTTTTACAATTGTAGAAAATTTATGATGTTGGAAGCCATTGGCCTATTTTGCCCATGCTGTTTGAAAATTAGCTACGCAGGATCAACACAGAGCCACATAGCCTAATCTCATCTTTTAGCATTTGCTCCTTTAGTCTGCATGACAATACAGTGTCCGTCACATCTCTGACACTCCTCAAGGCTGACAAAAGTTGGAAAGGTCAGCCAACAGCTGAACAACAAGACTTCTGGAAGTTACCCATTCTCTATCTCAAAGTACTCTAAGCTCAAACATCTAGTTACAATGTGCAGACCCTCTTTGTTAGAGCCAAGATCTAAATTGACATTGATTCGTTCAATGAAGTATCCCAAAGATGAGTGCAGTGCTAAAAACCCAGAAGCCATCAGTTCTTCACCAACCTGCACCATATTT
Source organism: Hypanus sabinus (assembly GCF_030144855.1). NCBI lineage: Eukaryota > Metazoa > Chordata > Chondrichthyes > Myliobatiformes > Dasyatidae > Hypanus > Hypanus sabinus. The sequence continues at coordinate 58,177,701 of NC_082722.1, read as the reverse complement.
TCCCTTCAATCAAAATCTTTACCTAACATTGATCAAGATGGATCACTTCCCATAACTTAGGAATTACCTCTCAGTGCGAGTAATCATTGATAATTATATTCACCAGAATCTCCAGTCCACCAGCACAACCTGTATATGACTAAGCTGTCAGTTCTGCGACATCATGGTCCTCTTCCTGCCCTCCTGTTCATCTCAGAAACATGGGCATAGTACAGTAGACACCTCAGGCCATGGGAGGAATAGCATCAGTGTTTTGAGGAAGCTGCCTCCACAAATCCTCCAAATCCACAGGCTCAGTAAGGAACATCAACACCAGTAGTTGTTCCTGCGCCAGCATCAAAAACCTTGATCCTGCTCAACTGTACTGCTGTAAGTGCAAAGTTCACATGGTCTCATGCATAACACTGGGCTTCCAAAATGTGTACCCTATTCTGAGTTTATTGAGGAAATGATATCAAGGAGAAAAAAAATACTCCAAGGATACACTCATGGACTCCTTGTAAGGTGCTCCATATTCTTTCTGAAATAATATACAACATAAACACCATCATGTTATTGTCTACCACTGACAAATCGACAAAGCTTTCAATAATTTTACCCAAGGAAAGAAGCTCCATCTAGAGGTGCCTGTGAGCAAAAGCAGCTTCTGAGACCTAACCACAATCGATTAAAGAAATCTAAAATGTTCTTTGTATGTGATGGACCAGGGAATAACCATTAATTTTCATCTCATATAAATATGCTGTGGAACTGAAAGATCAATTCCTCTTCATAGCCACCGATCAGGAATCATCTTAACTTTGATGCTCTCTAATTTTTGGGCACACACTCCATTTTTAGTTAATTACTTTGTTTAAAAATGCTAATCTTCCCACAATTTGAAGCAATTGTTTGCTAAGCAGCCCAATGAAAGGGAATGAAAGTGCACGGAGAAGTAGAAGAAATATGGAGTTGCAGTGGAAGAGGTAGGATTAATAGATCCGATGACCAGCTTCTAACCTAATGTTACCAGATGCTTGCAGAGACATCTTGTATGATAAGATGAGCTCATAATCTACTGGTTTATGATCTTGCATTTTATCGTTTACCCGCACTGCTTGTTATTGTTTTACTTTATTCTAGCTCAATGCACTACATAATGATTTTATCTCCATAAAAATATGCAAGACAAACATTTCACCGTTTCACCATGTAACGATGACAATAAACCAACACCAGTAGCAGTACGCACAAAATCCTGGAGGAACTCAGCAGGCCAGGCAGCAACTAGGGAAAGAGCACAGTCGATGGAAACACCGACTGTACTCTTTTCCATAGATGCCGCCTGGCCTGCTGAGTTCCTCCAGCATTTTGTGCGTGTTGCTCGGATTTCCAGCATCAGCAGAGTTTCTCTTGTTTGAGATTGGGTTACCAATAGCAATATTTACCTTAATCCTAAGAATGTAATTATGGCAGTAAAAGTCACCGTTAAACGTTTTTTTTTAAGAGTTTCACTATGTGGTTATGGGTATATTTATAGTCACTGTAAATCTATGGATAGATAGTCATAGACCTTGTCCCATAGCAGGATAAAAAAAGGCTCTAAAAGTAGTGGGAGTAGGTTTAAGTGAGAGGGAGGAGGTATAAAGGGGATCTGAGTGGTGAATGAGGAGGTGGTGACAGTAACACACCCAAGAGGCATCTGGACAGGGAACGTAGAGACATGGAAGTGGGATAAGTATAGCACAACGACTGGTATAGACATTGACACACTAGGCTGAAAGGCCTACTTCAATACTGTACAACTCTTGGATTAGACTTTCTTAAACATCATGCTTAATATGATTTAATAATGTTTTGATAATGTCAAAAACTTTATTTTGCATAAGTGAGGCACAGGGATGCAGTAAGTAGTGCTGCCCCCTCTCTGTTCTACAACCCAAGTTCAACTCTAACCCTGGGTGCTGCAAACCTGTACATTCCCCCTGTGACTTTATGGGTTTCCTCTGGCTGTTCCACTTCCCTCCTGCCCCACAAGACATGTTGGCAGGTTAAATGAGTATTGCAAATTAACCTTCCCTACTTGTAGGTTAATGACAAAACGGATCAAGGTGAAAATAAATTGCAGGGGCACAGGGAAGATTAAAGTGAGGGAAAAGAAATGGTTGGGTTGGTCTCCATTGGATCTGCCATGGACAAAGTGGACCAAAGACTTCTTTCTGTTTTTGTGATATGTATAAGACCATGAGCACTACTACTCATTGCTGTGATTACACTTATGAATTTACCCTGAAAGCACTTTGAAATATTTTTTCATCAAGAAGGGAATAATATTGATGTTTATTTTCCTTCTGTGTAGGGAGACCTAGTTGAGGAAAATAACCATTTTGTCACATTTTCCTTCAGCCTAAAAAGTTCATCAACACTTGTTCAGTCTACAATCATGGATAAATCCAAAATACAGTCAGGAATTCTTGGGTTGTAATGCTGTTGTTCATTCTTCACACACATTCAGAGTTACATGAGACTGCATGGTCTGCACAATGCTTTACACCACCAGCGACCTGACTTCAATTCTCGCCACTGTCTGTAAGGAGTTTTTATGTTCTCCCCGTGGCCTTGTGGGTTTCCTCCGGATGCTCTGGTTTCCTCCCGCAGTCCAGTAATGTACCAGTTAGTAGGTTAATGGTCATTGTAAATTGTTCTATGATAAGGCAAGGTTAAATTGGAGGTTGCTAGGCGATGAGGGCTTATAGGGCCATAAGGGCCTATTCTGCATTGTATCTCAATAAATAATCAATAAGTAGCATTCTATGAAATGGTAACAGAAATTCAGTAAGCCAATATGAAGAATATTTCATACCTGGTGTTTGGAAATTTAGAGCAGCCATTTGGGATCCATGTTGCCATAGCAGAATTGGGTCGTAGTTGGAAGATTCAATGCGTTGTCCTTTGGGATAGATTCTGGAAAGTTGCTTACGGTTGTATTCTCGAAACTCTTTGGGTTTCTGTTTGAGGATAGCTTCTGCCTTATTTTCTGCAAATGATCTCATTTCCTTGTAATCAATGACATCTTTCGCTAAAAGTGAACAGATAGCACTTGTGAGTAAGGTTCTTTCCCAGCTCTATCATTAACAAGGCAAGTGCTTGAGTTACGGGATGAGCAAAACTTGCTGTTTCAGCGGGGAAGTAAGAAGGCCACTGCGAATGGAAAGCAAAATGAAGTGAGGTGCATTGGCAATGTGTGTGGAAGTAGGATATAGTCAGCATTATGTCTTAGCTGAGACTGAATTCAATGAGATGGACTACTTGGGTAGGAGGCAGATGAAACTTTGATGCTGAAAATTGTGATGTATTACAAAATGAAAGAAAAATAAATTGTATCAATTAATTAGTTGAGAATGAAGCTGAAAGAAACCAAGGAATTGATGTTAAATATGCACAGCAACAACTTACAAGGGAAACTGCAGGTTGTATCACAGCAGGAAGAGCCTGACAGACAATACATTTCTTGAAAGCTGTGCTAAAAAATCGATTGAAATTCAAATACTAGAAATACTGAAGAGGAGAACTGTGAAGTTGGTCTCCAGTGTCATAACTCTGAATGGTGAAAAAGGACTAGAGGAGCATAGACTTCTCAATTTATAAAGAAAGCATTAGGGAAATGACCTTAAAAAAGTAGACAAGATTGCTAATGGTGAAAAAAAATGTTAAACTGGAATATGCAATCGACATTTCAGACCATGACCCTTCAGCCCGAGCCCCATACCACTTAAGCTCAAAATGTCAACTGTTTATTCCCTTCCAATAGTGCTGCTTGACTTGCTGAGATCTGTCAACATTTTGTGCGTGTTGCTTAAGATTTTCAGTACCTGCAGAATCATGTTTAATAACATGGACTATCAAATCAACCCATGTGAGCAGAATTAAGCAACATTGGTTTAAAAATTGTACAGAATTTGGGAAGCAATTCCTTGCAAGAAAGTCACCCATGTGGCCTACGATTACAAACAGACATCAGTAGCAGAATATTCTGAAGTATTGAATGAACAAATGGATTTAACTATAGAGTGGATGGATGAATAACATCTTTTCTCATCCGTAATTACTGTGGTCTTACTTTCATGTAAGGAGAGTTCTGTAGAGTGAATATTATATTCTCTTTTCTTCTTTTCGCCATTGCTACAAAAGCAGGAAGCCATTGTCTGAATCTTATTATTAAAGATATCAGGAAATAAACTACATGGCATTTGAACATAAATCCAAACAACGCTATTCCAGTAGTACTCAGTGATCCGTCACCAACATCATTAGTACTCATATAACATACAAATTCAGCAATATTATCATCTCTGTTATGTTGCAACTAGGTTTCAGGGAAATATCAGGTGAACAGTTTTGATCATTCTACTTCAACACAAAGGGAAAGGTCTTCAAAATAAACTAAGTAGTTAAGTTATTAAAACAATTACCAGTTGGAAAGAAGTCTTTGCACTTTGCTGGCTTGCAGTACACAACTAAGTCAGACAACTCTTTGGCAATCTGTTGCTTCCTCTCCATCTCATTTCGATTCTCCTCCTGTTGAAACAGAACTCATATCAGCATTTGTATTGTTCAGGAGAAAATAACTACTTCATTATTATGTACGTAATGAATTTCACACAAAAATCCATTCATCCATAAATCAGGAGCAGAAAGACATTTAATAAGACAATTTCTAGCTCAGCTCTAACTTCTCTCAGTACTCCTCCATCCCTCCAACATCCCAAATCTATCCATCTCTGATGAAGGGTCTGGGTTGGAAATATCCGCTGTTTATTCCCCTCCATGGACATTACCTCACCAGCTGATTTCCGCCAGCATTTTGCTTGTGTTCCTTTGGACTTCCAGCGCGTGTAGAATTTCGTGTCTTTCAATCTCAGTCTTGAATAAACTCAAGAATTGCACATTCACAGCCCACAGGTTTTGTTCATTCTGAAGGTCCACAACTACTTCACATAAAATATTTTTCTTCCTTATTTGGGTCTGTGACTGGTGCTTCTGATGACTGCATATAATAATCCATATTTCCTTGCAGATATGAGGCCATTTTAGTTCATCTATCTCAGATTAATTCCATTTCCCACCAATTTTTCCTGTGATCTATTCTTCCCAAGTTCCAACAAATCCCTACCACTCACCTGCATGGCATGGGTAATGAACAGTGGCAAATTAACCTACCAACATGGGCCCGTGGTGAAATCAGCCTGCATTTAGGGAAATCCCAGATACAGTAGTCAGAAAAAGGTGCAAATTCCACACATCAGAGATCAGGATTGCACTAACTGCATGCTGCATCATTCTGCTGCCCATCAATAGCATAGAAAAGCATATCCAGAATATTATTTTAAATTAAATTCCAAAGGTTAATTGAGCACAATTAACAGGAATTGTTGAATCATCTCAGTATGTATAATATCTTCCTTAACTGCAACAATTCTAAGTTTATTCAGACAACTGCTCAACACTTCTAGACCATGGCACCTGTCAGAATTCTGAATTGGTTTTTGTAATGGATTCATATAAAAGTACAGCACAAAACAGGCCCTTTAGCCCATCTAGTCTGTGCTGAAACTATTTAAACTCTTTGCTCCCATCGACTTGCCCCAGGAGCATAGACCTCCATATCCTCACGCATCTACCCAAACATGGTTTAACCAATGAAACTGAGCTTGCATGCACCATTTGTGCTCTCATGACCCTCTAAATGAAAAAGGTTCCCGTCATGTTCCTCTTTCACCCTTAACCCATGGCCTCAGTGGGAAAAACCTGCTTGCATTTATCCTATCTATATGCCTTGTAATTTTGTATACACCTATCAAATCTCCTCTCAATCTTCTATGTTCCAAGGAATAAAGTCCTAACCTATTCAATCTTTCTTTATAACTTACCGAAGAGCTTCCCATTCTTCAAATGTACACAGCAAGTTTTTCTTTGGGGAGGAGAGAAGGGTAAAAGACTACGATGATCTAAAATGCCCCTTGGTTTGAAATTAGTTTGAAACTAATGCTACCACTGCATCGTCGTGAAGAAGTACTTTGGCTAGGAAATTAGATCAACAGTAAATGCTATGAACTAAAAAGAGAACAGGAAAATACTAACTGAGGAGCCTACACATGGTCACTGGAGGAATTCTAACTTCACAGTGGACAGAAATTTCTGCTTTTAATTTGGTTGTAACAATTCAACCCAAATGTAGTAAGTTAATCAATATTGTTGATATGAGTTCAAACTCATAGTCAAAGGATAGATATCCTTTATTTACAGCTTGCTTTACTTTTAAATATGTTTTCCGTAGAGGCGTACCTGTACGTATATCTTCTGAGAGCATTGTACCACTTCATGGTACCAGGAGAACAAATCTTCCAGTGTTTCAGTAGCAATATCCAGGGCAGGTGCATCCACAGGTACTTTTGGTTGGATAGTGAACACGAAAGCCATCTCATTCATCCCATTTACCTGTTTATCTGTTTTCAAAGTAATTATTATTTCAGATCTTAGAGTGGCTCTGCACCTGTGAATTCCAACTGAAAATGACCAGAACAATCTAAATAATTACACATTTTCATTATAGTATATTTGCAGACTGGGCATACGTACCAACAGAACAGTTAGCAAGTTCGACAATCCCTCTGCAAAATACACCCAGGGGATTATCTTCTGTTATCTGAACAACAAAGTGAAAAATGAAAAAAATACAGTGATGAGATCTGCAAACTGGGCAAAGTTAATTCAAGATCGTTATAAGTTTAGAAGTTGTAAGCTCCATGGTCATGATGGCAAAAGTAACAGCAATGGAAACAAAACTACAAGAAAAATCCATCTATGGGATTGCATTGATACGTTTAAGTAGAATTGTGCAGTTAAATATATCATGGTCAAGTCCTCAAGACTATAAAAATATTGAAACCAACATTCGAACAAAATATACCTGGTTATTCACTTCCTCTTGAATTTCAGCTGCTATTTCTTCCACGTAGTTGGCTGGAAAGTATTTTTGTATTTGGTCACCATAGTCCCCTGTCCACCTAAATAAATTATACAGATAGACTTAACGAGCTGTGCGAACTAAAGCAACTTTGTGCTTGGGAAAAGAGAAAGTTGGTAGGTAACTCCTCTGAGGATTTAGATAATCTGGATTGTGGTTATATTGCTGGAAATTAAGAGACAACGTGGAGATGGTATTAGTCTTGACCTTTGTACTCCAATCACTTGAGTGGTATCTGAAAGCACAACGTTCTGATTCTGAGGCATGATTTCTGTCAACTAAGCCAAGGGTGAGATTAACAATTATACACACTCTGTGGTCGCTTTATTAGGTACAGAAGTGGAACTCAGTGTGGCCTTCTGCTGCTGTAGCCCATCCATTTCAAGGTTCGACAAGTGTGTTCAGAGATGCCCTTCAGCACGGCACTGTTGTAACACATGGTTATCTGGGTTACTGTTGCCTTCCAGTCAGCTTGAACCAGATTAGCCAATCTCTTCTGACCTCTCATTTACAAGGCTTTCTCACCCGCAGAACTGCCACTCACTGGATGCCCTTTGTTCCTAGTACCATTCTCTGCAAACTCTAGGAATGATATGTGTGAAAATCCCAGGAGATCAGCAGTTTCCAAAATACTCAAACTATCCCATATGGCACCAACAATCATTCTGTGGTTAAAGTTACTTTAGATCAAATTTTCTTTCCTATTCTGATGTTGGGTCTGAACTTCACTGGACCTCTTGACCATGTCAAGATGCTGCCACATGATTGGCTAATTAGTTATTTGCATCAACCAGCAGGTGTACGGTTGTACTTAATGAAGTGGCCACTGGGTGTATTTCCCTTCAGTCAGCCCGGAAGCTGCTTTATTTATGAATAAGTAATCTAATTTTTAAGGAAAGAGTAAGGTTATGATATTGCTTCTTAGCTGCAGTAAATTGTCGATCCAAATTGAATGCTATCTTTTGCATGAGAAAGTTCAGCTGAGATCCTATCTAGCCTCTTGTCTGGATGTAAGAAGTCCCATCACACTACTTTGAATAAAAGCAGGGTAGTCTCTCTGATGTCCTGGCTGAAATATGTATCCCTTACTAAGCATTTTGTGGGAGCTTCCTGAGCATAAATCGTGTGCCACTTTTCCACTTTACACCAATTTAGAAACCACACTGTACTGAGATACTGTGCTCATGACAATACTACACGGACGGAAGAAAAAGCAAATATCAGGCATGGAACTATTTCTAGATTAACTGAAAACATTTTAAATGGTAGAAGATGTCAGAATAAGTTGTGACATAAAATAATGAAGCAGGACGCAACATGACTTCAAGAATTCCTAGATCTTCTTCTAAGCTGCAGGCCAGGCACATTGCGTATGAAGAGACAGCCAAGCCTTACAAGACAAACACAGACCAGGAGAGGAAGGTAATGTAATACCTATTATAAAGGCAGGTGCTGATCCCAAAGGTCCTTGAAGTTGTCGGAGGCATAAAAGCAAAAATGGGAGAAATGAAGAAATTCCATTGAAGGACTTCACTTGAGTGGAGTACAATGGGCAGTTACTGCTTCATTGAAAGCTTAGTGTGTACACACACATGACAATGGGATGTAATACCCACTGCAGCTGAAGGGGAAATACTTGCTGGAGAATGCAGGAAACCCAGGAAAGAAGGGTGGAAACCTGGAGACTCCAGAGGCTGCAGATGCTGAAATGCGGAGGAATGACTAACAACCGGAGGAGCTCAGTGGGAGGAAAGGAATTGCCAATATTTCAAATCGAAACCCTGCATCGGTTTAGGGATTTGATGACGGCATATAGCTGTGAACTTCAGGGATGCTGGCCAAGGGAGATATTGTCCAGAGGGAATGAGGTACATGCAGCTCGGAGATTTGTCAAAGATCTGTGGAGGTGAAGAGCCATGATTATCAGTGCAACGTTGTTCAAAGCTAATTAGCCATGCCAGAAAACATCCAAAGATCACACTGGAGCACTGAGGCTCTACAGACTTTGCCTTTTAATATATGCTACATGTTACCACCCTCAGGATGCTCTGGGACAGTAATGTGAACCAACTACACCTTCTTCTTGCTAACTTACTAAATGAATTTATTGTCATTGTGTCTGCCTTCCTAATCAATCCTTATTTTCACTGTTCAAATGAAGAGGAAAAACCCTGATAAACTGATTGCAAAACCAGAACCCTTACCATCCTTGGTCGTGCTTTTTGACATTGAGGATGATGGCACCTCTAGGAAAAGAAAGTTCATCTGGTTGTTGACTTTGATAATGGTACAGAGCCTTCACTGAACCCTAAGGAAAAAGAAGCAAATGGTTAAAGTCTTTAGAGATTGAAGAGGACTTGTATTTATAGTCACCATACAAGGCGTGTAAGCAAATAATTTTATTACTTAAGAGTCAATGAAGGAAGCCTTTGAATAGGAATAGGACTTATATCATTAGGATTAAGGACATTTTGGAAGAAAGAAGTTTATAGGCTTGGTTCCATGCTAAGATCAAAGTAAATTTATTGCTAATAATGAAAGGGAACATTGTATATTTAATTTTATGTAAACCGTACAATCCACCTTTCTTCTATCATCCTACATAAACAAACACATCAACTCATATCAGCAAACTCAAATTTCATTGGCAGATGATATATTTGTGAGTGAGACATTTTCTTGCGTTAAAATTGCTTTTAGTGCTTTTCTTTTGATCTTAATGCATAGCATTGAAGGTACTTTCCTCCCACTGGCAATGTCTTTTAATACTTTAATCTTTTTAATCAGCCATGAATTTGCATATTAGCATGAACAAAATTGGTAAAGAGAGAATCAAAGATCAAAACTATTGGCAAACCTTTAATCTACATTCCTAGTTATTCAATGTCAAATATCACAGTATGTATCTAATAAACCACCTAGATTTTTGCATTCTCGGAAATGGCTTATAGCACGAGGCTGGCCTCTGTGCTGACAAAAATGCAGTTGCTTCAAAAGCCCTCAATTGTTCAATTACAACCCCTTCCCTACTCCTTCCACAGCCCAGAAGTAGCCCAGGTAGAAAGAGATCACAAGCCTGAATGCTTCTCTTTTTCTTTGTGTGAGGTAATGAGCTCCTGTCTTCTAAGACAAGAGAATGAAACTAAGGAGCCAGTTGTAAGGCCTGTGTCTAAATAGTGGGAAGGATGAAAATATTCTTTGGAATCCAAATTACAGTTTCCACCTTTGTTACTTTTAGTCTTGACTATTTCATAACACTCCTGACTATCCTCCCTAGTCTATTCTTTGTAAATTTCAAGACACCAAATAAGCCTGCTGTTTATTTTTCCTTTTCACCCGTACCTTAAGGATTCCCTGAGCAACAGCATGAATTTAGGAAAGGAATTTTTTATGTTTGCTTTCTTACATTTGTTTTCAAATTTAATCACTTTCCTATTTACAGTAGTGTCAACTGGTCAACACCCTGAACACTGGAATTCCCTTCCTATACTTCTATCTTATTGCCTTTTCATAGAAACATAGAAAACCTACAGCACAATACAGGCCCTTCGGACCACAAAGTTGTGCTGAACATGTCCCTACCTTGTAATTACTAGGCTTACCCATAGCCCTCTATTTTTTTAAGCTCCATGTACCTATCCAGAAGTCTTTTAAAAGACCCTATCATATCTGCCTCCACCATCGTCGCCAGCAGCCCATTCCACGTACTCACCACTCTCTGAGTAAAAAACTTACCCCTGACATCTCCTCTGCACCTACTCCCGAGCACCTTAAACCAGTGTCCTCTCATGTTAGCCATTTCAGCCCTGGGAAAAAGCCTCTGACTATTCACACTATCAATGTCTCTCATCATCTTATACACCTCTGTCCGGTCACCTCTCATCCTCCGTCGCTCCAAGGAGAAAAGGCCGAGTTCACTCAATTTATTCTCATAAGGCATTCTCCCCAATCCGGGCAACATAAGAACATCTTTAAAACTGTTTAAAAAAGCTGTTGGTAATCTTCTCTCGTATAATCTAATGAGGCTTACAGCTCCTGGGAACCCCTCAGAAATGTCTCCTATGTTAAAAATACTAAATACATTTAAATTAATGTTGTTCATCATACATACCAGTCTCAATTACCTACTAGAGTCATAGAATTACAGAAAAATACAGCACACTAACAGGCCCTTTGTGCCATCTAGTCTATGGCGAACTATTAATCTACCTAGTCCTATTGATCTGCACTTGGACCCTAGGCCTCCATATCCTTCCCACTCATGTACCATCCAACTTTCTCTTAAATGTGAAATCGAAATCACACCACCACTTCCTCTGCTTACTTGATCCTCTGAGTGAAGAAGTTCCCCTTCATGTTTCCCTTAAGCATTTCACCTTTCATCCTCTGGTCATAGTCTCATCCAACCTCAGTGGAAAAAGCATGCTTGCATTTTCCTATATGCTTCATATTTTTTTATTTCTCTAGCAAATCTCCCCTCAGTATCCTATGCTCTAGGGAATAAAGTCAACCCTTCCCTATAACTCAGGTCCTCAAGATCTGGCAAAACCCTTGTAAATTTTCTCTACACTCTGTCAAGCTTACTTCCAACTTTCATGTAGGTAGGTGACCAAAACTGCAAACAAATCAGGCCTCACCAACATCTTGTACAACTTCAACACAATATTCCAACTCCTGTACTTAATACGTTGATTTATAAAGGCCAATGTGCCTAAAGATCTTTTTACAACCCTATCTGCTGCACCTATGATGCCACTTTCAAGGAATTACGGATCTGTATTCCCAAATCCTTCAGTTCTACCACACTCCTCGGGGCCCTATCGATCACTGTATAAATCCCACCCTATTTGGTCCTCCCAAAGGTGCAACACCTCACATTTACCTGCATTAAATTCTATCTGCCATTTTTTAGAACCCACTGCAATCTTTGATAGCCTTCTGCGCTGTCCACTACATGTCCAACGTTAGTGTTATCTGCAAATTTGCGGATCCAGTTTACAATATTATCATCCAAATCATAGACATATATATGACAAACAGCAATGGAACCAGCACTGATCCCGGCAGCACATCACTAGTCACAGGCCTCCAGTTAGAGAGGCAACCATTTAATACCACTATCTGACTTTGCCCGTAAGCCAATATCTAATCCAATTTACTACCTCATCCTGAATGCCAAGCTACTGACCATTCTTGATTAATCTCCCATGTGGGAGTTTGTCATCATCCATGTAGGCTACATCCACTGCTTTGCCTTCATCGACTTTCCTAGTAACTTCCTCCAAAAATTCTATAAGATTAGTTAGATACAACCTACCGTGTACAAAGCCATGCTGACTATCCCTAATCAGTCCTTGTCTATCCAAAAGCTTCTATATCCATTCCCTTAGAACACCTTCAATAACTTTCCCAGTATTGCTGTTAGACTCAATGGCTTATTCTTACAGCCTTTCTTAAACAACAGAGCAACATTAGCTGTCCTCAGTTGAATCCAAGGTTCTTTCAGAAATCAGGAAAGAGCCAAAAACTTGTTGCTTCATGATTGATTTATTAAATGTTAATAGAAGAAAGAAGTAGCTATAACAGGAACAGAGGCCAGTAGCTGTAGAGAGAAGCGAAAGAAAGAGAAAAAAGATGGTTCTACCATATGTTCAGCTCTTTTTATACTCAGAAATGGAAATAAGAAACAATCCATTGAAATTCACAGATAAGAGTCAGCCAATCAGAAAGCCCCTATTCTAATCATCCAGCACTACAGAAGCTCAGGGCTAGGTGTAAGTCAACTCTTCTGTTTTCTGCTGTATATCATTTTGTACTTCAAAATATTTTAATGGCTGCAAGATAATGTGGGACATCCTGAAAGATTTGTGCAAGGAGCAATAACAAAGTCTTTGATTCTTTCGGAGGAGGAATGAGCTGAAGGTAAAATTTGGAGGGAATGTATTCTTATTTATATTGATTTTTTTTTTATCATTCAATAACCAATTCTACTAGAGGTTCCACTGAGTGCTTACTGCACATGGTGATGTAGTGGGCAATGTCCACTTTGCAGAGAAGTTCTTCCTTGAATATATCAAACAATTTCACTTTGAGTCAATACGACATGAGCACAAGAAAAGTCAATTTCAGAATCCTACCTTCGAAGGTGCAAGTTCATTTGGATCCACATAATTTATCCCATAGAGACTGCCATAGTCTTTTACCTGAAAGCAGAACAACCCTGTAGTTATGGAGAATAATAAAGATTGATATGCGTGTAGTTTCAGGGCATTCTAAGGAGACCTGTCAATTAGAATAATGATATGTTAACTCTTTGATTTTAATCCAAAATCCTTTTGCGATTTATGCTTTCTTTAAAAACAGAAGGGAAACATAATCTAAATTTACACAATGGTAAGGCTAATCTGCATTTAACAATGACAATGCCTCTGGATTTTAGGTATAAGATGGAGGCAAGTCCACAATTTGCTGCAGGTATTAATCAACAAGAGAGCTAGCAATAATTTCACATGAGTTTTTGGAATTAAGAGGATAACAAAAAAATCATTTAACAAACAGCAGGACAAATACAAAATGCACGGGCTCAATTGCAAAGATTAAACCCTCATTCTCTACCACCTAGAGGGCAAAGAACAGCAGGCACATTGGAAAAGCAGTGATTCCCCTGTGTACCATATAATTTTCTTATTTTAAGATATATTAGCAGTCCTTTCATCATTACTGAGTCAGAATTTTGCAAGAGCCTCCCCAGTAGTACTGGAGCTGCTCTTATGAGCTGCCCACACACACACACCTCCCCAAGAGGTGCTTGGGATGGACAGTAACTGCTAAATTCCATAAATTACAAATTAATTCAGATGGCCGCTTTCATTCCTTATAAGTAGCAGTTGAGTTTTATCCTCGAGATTTTTGTCAGGGCGCAGAAAATGTCTTTTAAAATGGAGCTGTTTGGACAAGGACAAACTACAGGCACCAAGTCTCTCCATTATCATGAATGATATTGAACTGGTGCTAAAGACAGCCAGTTAACCTCAGGGTTAGGGAAATGATTTTTTTTTCACAATTCCTTGCCTGAGGAGAGAAACATATCAGCAATAACACACCACATCAGTAAAAAGAGTATTGTTAAGAAAATAAACAGAACACTTACCACACTGTAACGCTCAAGCATTTTTTCTGTGACTGGGTAACGGAGTTTCATTTTTCTATATAACGGCTGTTTTTTATGATAACTGATAAGCTCCACAAGGCTGTCAAACTCTGCCGAGGTCCCTAGTATGTACTTCCCTTCTTCATAGTTAATGCGGCAGTGCTTAACCTTATTTTCAGCCCTGGTCACAAAATTAAAGTTTCAGTGATGGTGCGACAGATATATTTAATTAAAATATGTTTAGGAATGTTTAGTTCTCTTACCTAAAGGTAATAGCATAGGAATTTGGCTCATCTCGCTTTCGAACCAAAAAGGCCCCATCTCTGGGTATCCTCATAAGCATGTCCTCGGCTTCTCCCCGGCTTAGATTTTTATAGTACCATCTGGAGATAACAAAAAAACTATGCAGTGATTCAGTTCATTGAGAAGTTACTTTTCATTTCGCGGAGCTGTTTTGAAACTTTTCAACCAGCTTCCTGATCTTCAGCGGATCAGTTGAGGGAGGTTTCTCAACAGTACTACAACCAGCGTGCTCCCTGCCACTAAATTATAGAACTAACAGGAAACTGTTGAACCTGTACTCAACTCCAGAACCAGAATCCCTACAATCGAGCTGAAGAGCTGAGATAATGTTAACACTCAGAAGCCAAGTTCCCAGACACTGACAGCTCATTCACTGAAGCATTCAAAATGCATCTTCCAACCTGCACAGCCATGCTCCCAACCATAAAGGTCAATGGCAGGAACAATGGACAACACAGAAGGCTTCCTGTATCTTAGGAGGCACCTCTCAGAGAAGGCAAGCATTAATGGTGAAATACGCTTGTACATCACTGCCTTTAGCCTTTGACTGACTGTGGAAAATGGTGTTTGCATATTAACACCCTGCAAAATACTTGTGGCCTGCTGGGCAGTAGAGATCCAATAGACGATAGACTATAGGTGCAGGAGTAGGCCATTTGGCCCTTCTAGCCAGCACCGCCATTCACTGTGATCATGGCTGATCATCCACAATCAGTACCCTGTTCCTGCCCTCTCCCCATATCCCTTGACTCTGCTACCTTTAAGAGCCCTATCTAACTCTCCCTTGAAAGCATCCAGAGAATTCGCCTCCACTGCCTTCTGAGGCAGAGCATTCCATAGATCCACAACTCTCTGGGTGAAAAGGTTTTCCTGAACTCCATTCTAAATGGCCTACCCATTCTTAAACTGTGGCCTCTGGTTCTGGACTCCCTCAACATCGGGAACATGTTTCCTGCCTCTAGCATGTCCAATCCCTTAATAATAATCTTATATGTTTCAATCAGATCCCCTCTCATCCTTCTAAATTCCAGTGTATACAAGCTCAGTCTTTCAATATGTGACAGTCCCGCCATCACATTTGCTTCTGGGAGTTGGACTGTTAACAGAAGGCATGGTACGAACAATACTTGCTCTGCAAAATTTTTCAAATCCAGTGAACCAATATCTATGCTCTCTCCCAGCCAAACATCCCAACATGGAGGCCTTATTTACAGCCAGCTCTGCAGACCCAACTCCAGCTCCCAAAGCACGCACTCTCCTCTGTCACAGGATGAGATGATAAGGGAAAGGATGCTCATAAACGGCTTAGCAAAGTTCTCAGACTGACTGCTCAACGTGGAGAAGAATCAGAGGATGACATTGGACACTTTTATTCCATAACAGAAACATGGCAGACATGATGGAAGAAGCTCATCACCTCACAAAGCTCCCAACTACCCGTCCCATCAGGCACTTCACATTCCTTCTTGAAAAGGTCTGTGTTCCCACACTAGACCCATCAGCCAGCGCCGAACACACAGAGTCTGAGTGAAAGCAAGTTTTCTCGATCTATGGGACAACCTAAGATAAGCTTTGCAACTACTAACCTCCAGGTGTGATAATTAAACAAAGTTTGATTTTAATGATTTTTATAAATTATTTATAATGTGCCACCATAATTGATCCTTTTCCAGTTAATGGAGCTCTCACATGTTGGAACTAACTGTTTAATTCTTAGATCGGACTGTTTAATTTGTATTTTCTTTGCAGCTCAACTATTAATTGTCTGTTTGTATTTCATGTAATTGCTTATATACAAGCAACTGCTTTCTATTATTCCTAGTGGCTATACAGAGTAAGATTCTGGAAAGCCCTTAAAATTTCTATGTTCTGCATTTCTCAAAGTGCTTTCTCATTGGTTAACTAAGCACTGTAGTATTCAAATGAGTACTTTCTAATTGCTTGTCTCTTATCTACAGATTTGAATCAGTTAATCCTGAGTATCCATCTATTGGCAGTAAAAAGATATTTTTGATACGTGACTTCTAGATCTCTCTGTTTTTGGTAGATTTTCATTAAGTGCAGATTTTTGTTGGTGTACTTACTCCTGAGATTCATGAGGGTTTGGGCAAGGTACTGCTTCGGTTAAACATAATTCAAATTCACTGCATCGTAAAGGTGTATTCTGGTAGTATTGCACTAGGTCGTAGACATTGTTGAAAGTTAAGTTATCAGTCAGGAAGTATTTAATGCCCTCTTCATCTGTGACAGAGCGAATGCGACAGTGCTGAACTCTTCCGTTCCTCCTAGTTTCAAAAACACAAAGAAAAGAATTAAAGTGTCAGTTTTTATTTAATATTCAACATCTCTGTTGGAACATTAACATTGTCCATACAGTTTGGTTAGTAGATGAGAGTGTGATTAGGTAAACTGCTCTAATGCTGTTCTATTGCTATGCGTTTTATTGCAGAAACTTGTCCTCTCTGTCTTTGGGACAGACGTTGACTGTTCAGCATTTGCAGGAGCCTATCCGAGAGTGGAAGTCATCTTACAAAACATTATGATCGGATCACAAGATACAAGTTAGAGGAGGAATGTGAGAAGGGAAGAGAACTAATCACAAAAAGAGTATTTTTGTCCAGCTATCTGCACTGACCGATATAGTCTTTTTAGTTGAATCTCACTTTCCAGCTTTTGGCCAATAGACATGGAGGATTTTAAACAAAGTTATTCTGAAAACGCTGGAACTCCTGAGTAACACACAGAAAATGCTGCAGGAACGCAGCAGGTCAGGAAGCATCTATACAGAAATAAAGAGCTCGTGTTTTTTTGGCCAAGAAGATCCTGATGAATAGACTCAGCCTAAAATGCTGTCTCTTTATTCCTCTCCAGAGGTGCTGCCTGACCTGCTGAGTTCCTTCAGCATTTCGTGTGTGTCACTTCAAATGCATATCCATGCCAACAGGGACACAGTATTTCCTTCTGCAAGACAAAGTGCTCCAAACCTCTGGCACCTTTGAAAAAAGAATGCCCCCTCATCACAATCCTTCTCAGTATTAATTAGGTATTTGTACAACAAGAGCAGAATTAAGTTATTTGGCCCCTTGACTCTCATCATGTCTGATCCATTATTCCTGTCAGCCCCAATCCCCTGCCTTGTCTCGCTACACCTTCATGCTTTGACCAATCAAGAATCCATCAACCTTCACCTTAAATATTCATAAAGACTTGGCCTCCACAGCTGCCTGTAGCAACACATTACACAGATTCATCAGTCTTCGTCAAGACAACTTCCTCCTCATCTCCATTCTAAAAGGACACCCCTCCTCATCTGAGGCTGTGTCCTCTGGTCCTAAACTCACCCACCACAGGTAACATCCTCTCCACATCCACTCCTTCAAAGCCTTTCACCATCCTATAGGTTTCAATTAGGTCAAAACACATAAAAGAATTTGTTTAACTCCTCTAACATCACATTGTTCTTCAAAATTACTTCCCTGGCCTCATTCTCCTAAGGATCTATGTCAAGTTATTAACTATGCTGATAAATCATCTTGTCCAAACACTTGGTGAAATACAAATAATCATTAACTGTCAAGTTCTTAGGCAATATATATTAATGGCTATCCAAGGGTTATGAATACTAATCCATGCTACAATTAGCAGAAACAAGGCTCAAGATTGTACTGTCAAATCATTTAAAGAAGTTTATTGTGATCAACACTAGCAAATGATGACACTTAAACATTGTCAGTCCTTATTGCAGAAGCACGGGATACAGGCTGGTTAATTTGGTAATATACAGCTATATATATTAATTTGGTAATTTGGTTAATTTGGTAATACACAGCTACTTGCCTCTGCTGTTATAATGAAACTAAATACATGCTTGAGGCACACGAGTGAATCTGCAGATGCTGGAAATAAATAAAAACTAAAAATGCTGGCAGAACTCAGCAGGCCAGACAGCATCTGTGGGAGGAGGTAGTGACGACGTTTCGGGCCAAAACCCTTCATCAGGAGTGAAGTAACATGGGATGGTGTAGAGGGGATAAGAAGTGGGGGGAGGGATGAAATAGAGAGCTGGGAAGTGATAGGCTGGAGGGAAACGGGCTGGGGGAAGATGGAGAATTATGGGAAATAAAAGAGAAAGAAAGGTAGAGCTGGGGGGAGATTATAGTGAGGGGGGGAAAAAAGAGAGAGAAAGAGAACCAGGCTAAAATAATAGATAGGGATGGGGGTGAGGTGGGGCAGGGGTATCAACGGAAGTCTGTGAGTTGAATGTTCATGCCGGTGGGTAGGAGGCTACCTAGGCGGGAGATAAGGTATTGCTCCATCAACCTGCGTGTGGCCTCATCTTGACAGTAGATGAGGCCACGGACAGACATGTCGGCGTGGGAGTGGTCTGTGGAATTGAAGTGTGTGGCCACAGGGAGATCCCGCCACTGCTGGAGGACTGAGCGCCGGTGTTCGGCGAAACGGTCTCCCAGTCTGCGGCGGGTCTCCCCAATGTATAAATGGCCACATCGGGAGCACTGCATACAGTATATCACCCCAGTTGATTCGCAGGTGAAGTGGTGCCTCACCTGAAAGGACTGTCTGGGGCCTGGGATGGTGGTGAGGGAAGAAGTGTGGGGGCAGGTGTAGCACTTCTTACATTTGCAGGGATAATACATGCTTGATCTTGTTTGTTTTGTTGACTAATTTGTCCAATTGTCCAAGACATGTTTCCAACATGGGAGACTCCAGGACCAGAGGACACAGCCTCAGAATAGAAAGACTTCTCTTTAGATGAGGATGACTTAGCCAGAAGGTGGAGAATGTGTGGAATACATTGCCAGAGATGGCTGTGCAGGTAACATCAATGGGTATACTTAAAGAGAGGTTGACAGAGAGGTCAACTTCACAGAAGTGTGAAGTTGAGAAGGAAAATAAATCAGCCGTGATCAAATAGCGGAGCAGACTCGATTAATCGAATGGCTTAATTCTGCTCCTATGCTCTATGGTATGACTTTATTATTTTAATATCTTTAATGAATGCAACAGTTCAGTATTTTTGCTGCTATTTCTGCACTTCTATAATCAATATTTTACAACAACACTTTCAATCCATTACATGGATAAGCGAAAAGCTAGAGTTTACCTCTTATTAGACTGTTTACCATTTTATCTTTTTTTGCCATTTTTTATAACCTTTCTTCAAATATTTCTGCAGCTAACACTGTCATATAAACATTGCTTTTAACGGAATAATTATGACTGAGGAAACTTTGGTATATAAAGTTGCGTGAAAGAGTACAACAATACCAAAATGACAAGGTGAAGTCTCCAGGGAATGTATCACTCTCGCGGACCAAAAATGTTCCGTCTTGTCCCGATGTGTCCATACAGAGCTCCTGTAACAGCTTCTCTGCTCGCTGTCTGCCATCCTTGCCCATTTTCCCATGAAACCATTTCTCATTGAAGTGACGATTCATGCTATCGATTTTCTAAATAGAAAATTTTCATCGATTAATTTTGTAGATGATTATGAGTTAAAAATTACAGCAAAGGAAACAAACAAGAAGTAAGTCAAAGAGTCCAGCTGTCTTACTGAAATTTTGTAGAGCCCTGTACTACTGAATATAGGTCTGGTTTCTATCACTGAGGAAGAGGGGGAGGATACCTTCATATCACCATTTACTAAGAAGAACATTGTAACAGGAGAATTCAGTAAACTGGGTATGGGGGCAGGGAGAGTGAAATTCTAGAATATTTTAACATTTTAAATGAAATATTAGGTATTTTAAAGGGCTTAAAGATGGATAAAGCATGAGGACCTGATGAGATGCATCCTAGACTGCTGTAGATGACAGTAAAATTGCTTGAGTCCTGACAGAGACACCTAAATCTTAGCTGGGCACAAGTGAGGTTCAAGATCACTGGAAGGCAGCTAGTATGGTAACTTTAATCATGAAGAGCAGCAGGGTAAGCATGATAACTACCAGTGGTTGTGTGGGACTGAATGACATACACCTACTTCCATTCATGCCCTTTTGTTCCTATGTTAAGTTGTTGGGGTTCAGATCTTTGAGAGATCATGAACTTGTGTTTTTTGGGAGAAAAAGAACTAAGAGGATTTCTGAGGACAGGACAGTAGATGTTGACTATAATTCTGGCCTGGAGAGTATGATCACACGGGATACAGAGTAATCTAGCCAACTACATACAAAATTGCCCTGGTGGTAGGAGGTTTTAATTTCAGATTTAAGGGATGTGACCAGTGGTGTGTAGCGAGAATCAATGCAGGATCCTCTGTGGTTTGCTATCTCTATTAATGTTTTGCACGAGCAAATAGGTGGCATGATTAGGAAGTCTGAAGAGGACACCATAAATGGTGGTGTAGTGACCGTGAAGAAGTTTGTCTAAGGTTACAACAGGATATCATCTGGAAATGTGGGCAGGTGGACTTTAATTTAGACAACAGGAAGGAGATGTATTTTGGCAAGTCAAACCAAGCAAGAAATATACAATAAATCATGGGATCTCAGGGTATGATTTTGAACAGACTTATCTTGGGGCACAACCACATAGCTCCCTGAGATTTGAAACACAGATAGCCAGTGTGATGAAGACAGTGTACAATATATGTGTGTTGCTTGAACTTCCAGCATCTGCAGATTTGCGTACAGTATGCTTGCCTTCATTAGCTGCGGCAGTGAGCGCAAGAGTGGTGACATCACGTTACAGTTGTACACAATATTGCCTAGACCATAACTTGGAGTACTGTGTGCATTTCAAAGTTCAATGTACACGTCACCATGTACAACCCTGAGATGCATTTTCTTACGGGCAATCACAGTAAATATGAGAAACACTTTAGAACCAATGAAACACTGCACCCAAAAAGACAAACAACCAACCAATGAGCAAACAACAACGCACTGTGCAACTCAAAAGAAAAATGAAATAATAACATTAAACAAACATTAGATGAAAATTCCTTTAAAGTGAGTCCATAGTTTGTGGAACAGTTCAGTGTTGATGCAAGTGAAGTTATTCTCAATGGATCAAGAGTCTGATGGTTGGGGGGGTAATACTTTTTCCTGAACTTGGTGGTGTGGGTCTTGAGGCTCCTCTACCACCCTCCTGATGGCAGCAGTGAGATGAGAGCACAGCCTGGATGGCTGGGTCCCTGATGAAGTATACTGCTTTCCTAAGATAATGCTCCATGTAGATCTGAGCAATGGTGGGGATGGTCCTACTTGTGACGGACTGGGCCGTATCCATTACTTTTTGCAGTAGGATTTTTTATTCAAGGGCATTGGTGTTTTCATCCCAGGCCACAGTGAGAGGTTAAAGATATCAGTGAACACTCCAGCCAACTGATCATCACAAGTCTTTAGTAATTGGTCAGGTACCCCACCTTGGCCGGATGCTTTCAGTAGGTTCACCCTGCTGGAAGATCACCACACTACAGAAAGATGCAGCCAAGCTAGAAAAGGCGTAGAAAAGATTCACGGTGTTGCTGCCTGGATTGGAGAGCTTCAATTCTAAGGAGAGATTTGATAGGCTGGCTCTGCCACAGGAAGTGCAGGAAGCTAGAACAGTAATAACATGGAAGAGACATCTGGACAGATACTTGAATGGGAAAGGCACACAGAGGGATATGGAATTACTACAGGCAAGTAGTTAATGTAATAGTAGTAGTTAATGTAAGCACGAGGGTTAGCATAAACGTCTAGCTCGAAGGATGTGTTTCTATGCTGTACAACTCTATGTCTATCTGCAAAAGCTCTGTCCGAAACTGGTGATTTTGTTGTTCATAAAGAGATCTTGCAGCAGAGACAAATAAAGGGAAATTGAGCTGAGGCATCGAAAACTGATTTTTCTTCAGCTAATAGGAAGATTCCCTTGGGCAAGTGAAGTTTTAATCAGGTCACACATAATTCTTGTGATTGGAAGATATATTTGATGTTTTTTTTATTGCAGCAAATTGTGTTGTCCTGAACACAGTGCCTAAGGGAAGTTAAGTCAATAGCTACTTTTAAGAAAGAATTAAAGATACGTTTGTAAAGGAAACATTTACAGGGCTATTGAGAAAGAGCAGTGGAGCAGTCCTTTCAAAGAAGCAAGACTTCTTCAATGCAGTTTACAGCCATTGATAGAACACTTGGGCAGGGAGTGTGGCAGAAGGAAGGAAGATAAAGTTAATGCTGGGGATAGGGATCCTCTTGTCTTCAACTACCACCTCACCAGCCTTTGTGTCTAGCACATATTTCTCCACATCTTCCCCATCTACAGTAGGATCCTACCACCAAGCACATCTTTGCCTACCCCCATTTTCTGCTTTCCGCAGGGATCGCTCCTGGTGTGACTCTCTTATCCACTCATCCCTCCCCACTGATCCTTGCAAGCAGAACAAGTGTTACACCTGCCCCTACACCTCCTCCCTCACTACCACTCAGGGCTCCCAAACAATCCTTCCAGGTGATGCAATACTTCATCTGTAAGCCTGTTGCGGTCATTTACTGTATCCGGTGTGCCCTCCTGTATCTCACTGAGACCCGACATAGATTGGGAGACGACTTCACCAAGCACCTACGCTCTGTCTGCCAGAAAAAGCAGGATCTCGCAGTGGCCACACATTTTAATTGCACTTCCCATTCCGACATGTCAGTCCAAGGCCTCCTCTACCGTTTCAATGAGGCCACACTCAGGTTGGAGGAGTAACTCCTTATATTCCATTGGGACAGCCTCCAACCTGATGGCACGAACATGAATTTCTCAAACTTCTTGCAATGCTCCCCCACTCCCTTCACCATTCTCCATTCCCATTTCCCTCTCTTCCCTCATCTCCTTGCCTGCCCATCTCTTCCCTCTGATGCTTCTCCCCATTTTCTTTCTCCCATGGCCTTCTGTCCTCTCCCATCAGATTCCCCCTTCTCCAGCCCTGTACCTCTTTCACTGATCAACTTCCCAGTTCTTTACTTCACCCTCCTCCCCCCACCCCCGGTTTCACCAATCACCTGGTTCTTCTTCCCTTCCCCTCCCCTCCCTTCTTACTCTGACTCCTCATCTTCTTTCCCAGCCCTAATGAAGGTCTCAGCATTGACATCAACTGCACTCTTTTCCACAGAGGCTGCCTGGCCTGCTGAGTTCCTCCAGATATTTGTGTGTGTTGCTTTAATGCTAAATAAAGCAGTTAATTCATATAGGATCATAGGCGGCAAGGAAAAGCATTCAGATTCTGATCCATTTATTTATCATATATACATCTGAACATACAGTGAAATGCAAAGTTTGCGTTACCAACAAGCACAACCTAAAGGTGTGCTGGGGGCAGCCTGCAAGAGTTGTCACACATGGCGACCTAGCAGGCCCACAATACTTGGCAGAACAACACAGAGCACAACAAGCAACATAACTACAGCAAAAATAACCCCCTTCCCTTGCCCCCACCAATCCACATAGACAGGTAGTCCGTAATCGCTAAGACAAGCCTCCAGCTGACATTATAGAAGAGGCATAAAGATAAATTCACCAAGATAACACCAGTGACAGTGACAATGACGAGCTATTCACTAGCATTGGAAAAAGTTGGCGGATGGGTCATGAAAGACTGCAAGTGTAGAAAACCTTGATTTCAGTGTTGATCTTTGAAAATGCAATTTAGAATAAGCCAACACAAAATAAACTTGATGCTATTCACTGCAGAGAGGAAACGAACAAAAAAAAAGAGGGAAAGACAGGAATAAACACATTAAACTATACCTGGCATGATGTTTTTGTGCAGTCATTATCATCATCACTTGGATCTGAAAAATACAGCTTGCCATCTACGATTACGCAATAATGTTTGTACCATTTCTGTCAAAAGAAGTCAAGCAGAATTGAAAACCATGTCATGTTTCAAGCTGGTATGCGATTATGGTGTACAATGGTGTACAAAATGGTGTACAAAAAACAGAAATGTAGAGTTTGACAATACTACATTGCTCTGTGATGATAGTCTTTGTTTAAGTTAGTGTTTTGGGATGATCCACATTCACTGCATGAAAACCCACCAGAAAATATTGTACCAGAGTTCTTCCCCCAGTAAATACATGAAGAATGAGATGTGATTCAGGTCTGTTTCTGTGAAGAGCACACTGAAGAAAATGGACAATACTTACAGAAGCTCATTCAAGTAGCCTAGTTTCATACTGACATTAGAAATACCCTCAGAACTGCTGCTGTTTTTAAATTCAAGAAACCATAGCTGATTTTGTTTTAATACTGTCATTGCTTTACAGTGTTTTCCATAGCACAGTCAATATTTGCACATTTCTGAATTAATTTTAATGCACCTTGACCAAAATTTCTAAATTTGTCATTCCTTTGACTATATTTCCATATTCAGGAAATTAGGAATAAGAACAGTTAACAGAACTATAAATGATCTGATTCTAACCATAACTTTGCATTCCCCTCTACTTGAACTAACTTTCCACTCCTTTGCTTATCAAGAATCCCTCTACCTCTGCCTTAAAGATGTACAAAGGCTTTGCTTCTACAGCCCTTTGAGTAAGAGTTTAAAAGACTCACAACCTCAGAGAAAAGAAATTTCACCTTATCTGTGTCTTAAATGATGAATCTAATTCAAGATGATTCCCTAATCCAATGATCCCTAATTCAAGATTTTCTCCCAAGAGGAAATATTCCGTCCACATCCATCCTGTTAAGATATCTCTATAATTCCAGTCTAAGGCATGAAGAATGCGTGAGTATTGTTGCTTGGAGTCTTACCAGATCTATTGGATCCAGCATATAGAGAAATCCAGACTTCTTTTCAAGCTCCTTGTAACTGGTGTAAATAGTTGAGCTTGAATTCTCTTGCTGGGAATCCAATTTTTTGTGCTGAAACAGTGGAAGAAATTGCAGGGTGAGTATCGCAGATCTGATTGATGGTTGAGCAATCTAACCAATGCCAATCCGATAACTGGCTACAACACGCGTTACAAAGATTTCCGGGCCTCATTAACAGGTCACATCACGGCTACAAATGTGGCACAGAATCAAAGCCATTAGGCGACACTATAGGATGTGTGCAAAGCAACGTAAGCAGATGCGTTTTTGCTCAGTCTCCCTGAGATAGAACATAGAACAATGCAGCACAGGAACAGATCCTTTGGCCCACAATGTTGTGCCAAACCAGCTAAAAAGTAAATCAAAAACAGCCGAAAACTAATCTCTCTTCCCTACACAATGTCCATATCCATTCACCTTCATCACATTCATGTGCCTTTCTAAATGCCTCACATACTCACAGGGAACAAGCTAAGAGCTGGGAGCTCAGTTGAAGTTGCATTGAGCTAAAAATTGGTTTCTCGGAAACATTTGCTAATGAAGCAACATCCAGAGTGGCTTGGATTCTATTTGAGCCACAGTGTCACATGACTGATGGAGACAATTTGTTTTGGAACTAACCTGGATTATGGTTAGAATAGATTTACGCATCAAGGTATTATGATTTGTTATATTACAGAACTACATTTAGAAACTACTTGATTTTATGTCTATACGTAGAATAATTAAAAAAACTTGAGCAAGGCCAGGATATTTTTTGGCTCTACAAACATATGTCTTTCCTCTCGTGTCCAACGTTTGATAATAGAACATTTAATAAAATTGTCAAAAGCCAAGTGGGATTTTGATTCAGAGCAGTCAAATATGTATTATAAAGTGTGATGTAAAACTTATAAAGCATTAGGATTTTATGGGAGCTTTCAGGCTGCAGTAAGCTCACGTACCAGGCCTGAATGAGCTTCACAATTGAACGATTATCTCAGTCTCAATTTCTTGCTTTTTCTGGAAAAAAAAACATTTCAAATATTCATCTTATTCCCTCTTACATGATGACCGGCACACCCTTAATTGACCAGTGGGGTGAAGAATTTCTCAAATTTGCTTTGAGATTCATGTCTGTCTGATGGAAATGAGCATGTTATATGCTTTATATTCTGCTCCAAAAAACCTTTCCATCGTCTTCACTGGAATGAATCTGAGAAGGAGATACAACATGATACATTTAAAAATAAAAGTTGGAGGTTGAATATAAAGGTGCAATACAGGGTTAGTGGCAGGATTCTTGGCAGTTTGGAGGAGCAATGGGATCTTGGGGTCCACATCTATTGATCCCCCAAAATTAATGCAGATAGGGCTGTTAAGAAAGCAAATGTTGTATTGGCTTTGATTAGTCAGAAGATTGAGTTCAAGAGCTGTGAAATAATGTTGCAGCTCTATAAAAACTCTGGTTGGATCACAAGTGGAATATTGTGTTCAGTTCTGGACACCTCATTAGCAGAAGGATGTGAAAGCTTTAGAGAGGGTGCAGAAGAGACTCAGCTGGATGCTGCCTGAACTAAAGGACATGTCTTTTGGGGACAGATTGAGTGAGCTAGGGCTTTTTCTCTTTGGACCAAAGAAGGATGAGAGGTGACTTGCAAAGGTGTGCGACGTGATGAGGCATAGTTCAAATAGATAGCCAGAGATTTTGGAAATAGCCAATGAATTAGAGGGCATAAATTTAAGGTGTTTGAATGGGGAGAATGTCAGAGGGCGCATGGAATATCCAGGTAGTGCCAAAGGCAGATACATTAGGGGCACTAAGAAATTCTTAGCTAAGCACATAGATGATAAAAAAATGGAGGATTATGTAGGAGGGAAAGGTTAGATTGATCTCAGTGTAGGTTAAAACGTCTGCATATCATTATGGGTCAAAGTACCTGCATTGTGCTGTAATGTTCTATGTTCTATATTTGGTTCTAAATTTGTGAACTTCTTTCTGTGAAAATTTTCTTTTAAACTCTACTTAACAGTGCCTTTAATGCATAAATTTAAGAATTTCAGAGACAGCAATCACATTATGACAGCCTCACCTTGATGATAATTTTGTTTGTAAGCTGGGCTGGTGACGGTAACTGCTCTGCATTTGCCTCAATGGGTTTGGTTATAAGCATAGACCCAAAGGTGTCCTTGAACTTCGTGGCCATATGTCGCTGCTGCTCAATCGTGCAGTGCTCTTCGATCGAAAGGATGACTGGATACCTGAGGAACCCAGCAACAGTGTCAGTCAGCGTTCAGTGCACCGGGTAAATATTCTAACTGGAATCCAACAACTATAGTTATAGTAACAAAAATGCTCAGTAGCCAATAAAATCTGTTTCAGAAAAAAAAACTGTAAGAACACCTAAGTAGGAAACAGGTGTGTAGCGGTTACTTGGAAACAGACCAAACCGCACTGTGCATGGAAGTTAACACCGTACAACGCACTTCCAGAACAACTGCATTCTGAGTCAAAAAAAAGTATATTTGATCCTTTATTACAAAACTAGCACTAATGAATGACCTTATAGCATTAAAAAACAATGAAGCAAAATCAGTGAATTAAGAATAATTAACATTCAAATTAGCATAATTAAGCAAAGATCGTAAATAAGCAGTCAACAAGTACATATAACTCCCCAGCTGCCTCTAACAATTAAACTAACTAAAACAAAGCGAGAATAAGTAACTATACTCTTTTACCTTTATTATGTTCCAACCCACGTGACAGATTACCCATAAAAAATGCACAACATAAAGTACAATACAGACAGGCTGAAAGTAGATGCATGGCTCCCACAGGCTGGTTCATTCAGCTAGGCATCTTCACATCAGAAGAAAGTCCCCAATGTCTTATGAGGGAACTGTTTGAGTAGTCTCAGTGCATTTATAAAGAATTTGGGGGTAGGCTGCAACTGATGATGCCATTCAGACAGAATTGAAGGCAATGCTGTACCAGAGCCAAAGAGAATTTCATCCTGTACCTTGCTGCTTCATTGTGAATGTGCTGTTGGAAATGAATCCATTACCTGCGACTGAACTGCCACGTTAATGAGCACAAAGGTTATGCCAGAATTCATCCTTGGTTGGATATCACTCAGATCTATTTTCAACCTCTGAGCTTCATTACGTTGCGTTAGATATGATCAAACAGCATCTTTAACCTTATTAACCAGGGAGCATTTGTAGGCAACTGAATTAATTAAAAGGTAAGCAAACTCATGAAAACAACAGTAAAATAGCTCTTTTATTTTTTTAAAGAAAAACTTTCAAGAAAATATATTTAAAGCTTTGCAAAAAATGCTGGATATGGGGCAAAACAACTTTGCATAGTTTTATGTAAATGGAATGGACTTGACATTACAGTCCTTCCCCAGGCCCAAACAGGCTCAAAGGATTAAGCGATCTACCCTTATACTATCTTCCTACCTATTAATACTAACCTTACCTCCAAATCAATGGTTGTGTGTCTTGACCTGATTCCAACACCCTGCTACTTCAGTGGAGTACTTGGAGTCATCACAGGACAACTAACACAGGTAACAAATACCAAGTTGCCAGTGTGACCCATTTTCTAAAGGCAACTTTCTGAACACAAAGCTCATGTTCTAGAGTTCAGCTGCTTCTAATCTAGAAACAGTTCCGGTTTCCAGCTAGCATTCTCAGTGGGAAACACACTGAATAAGCACAAAATTATAAATAACAGAAATCAGAAACTGATATGATCTAGTGCTGGGTATATACTGAAACCCAGTCAGCAGCTATAAATATGAAAGATAAAGCAAGCAATTAACATTTCACATTTAAAAATTTCAGCACCAGGAACTGTCCTGTGGTCCAGAGTTTACAGATTAATGAATGGAGATAGTACCTGGTGCAACGATAGCTCTGGCTAGCAGTGACAATAATGTGCGGTAAGCATAATAAGGTAGTTCAAACTTACTCTGATGTAACAAAGGCATGGCTTTTGATGGCATCGACAACATCGTCGAACTTGATTTTGGATGTAAGTGTCCAACCATGATAAATAATGGGTTTGCCATCTGGTCCATCCCAACAATCCACTAAAACATTTAGAGTAAAAGGCATTATAAGTATTATGGAGGGGGAAAAAATCACAAAGTTTTCAAATGTTACAAAGAACAGGGCATTACGACCATACGATCATATGACATAGGAGCAGAATTAGGCTACTTGGCCCAACATGTCTACTCCAGTGTTAGATCATGGCTGATTTATTTTCGCGCTCAATCCTATTCTCCTGCCTTCTTCCATAACCTTTGATACCTTTACCAACCAAGAACCTATCAACCTCCGCCTTAAATATACCCAAAGATTTGGCCTCCACAGCTGCCTGTGGCAATTAATTTCACAGATTCATGACTCCTTGGCTAAAGACATTCTTCCTCATCTCTGCTCTGAAGGATCACCCTTCTGTTCTGTGACTGTGCCCTCTGGTTCTCAACTTGCCCACCAATGGAAATAACCTTTCCAAATCCACTCTATCAGGGCCTTTCAATTTATTTCTAACCTAGAGCCAAGTATAGAAATGCTCCAAGAATTTAAGATAATGAGAATCACTATGGATCTAGACGAGGGACTTAGAGCATATACATATTCCATATATTTGTCTTACATTCAATACATCGACATCCCATCCGCAAGCATCTAGCATATGCCTCAGTAGATGAATCACTACGAAGCTGATCTCCTGTGAGGTATCTATGAAAAAAGTGGCAAAATATGAGTTTAGTAAGGAAAATTATACTCATAAAAATTTAAATATTTATCAATATTGCTGGATTTACTAAAAAGGCAAGTAATTATTTTAAGTAATCAGATGGAATTTTATACAGCTTGAGCAGGAATACGGGGAATGCACATTTGAGGAGCAAATGCCCTGGCATTGTACTGCGCCACTTTGTAATTCAAAGTTATGTTTTCTACTTGAAAGATGGCTTGAGTAGCTTTTGTAGTTTATGGCTGGAATTCATGTTGAGTTTTAAATGTTAATATGAAAATTGTTATCAGTTATGAAAAAGGACAAATACATGTCAGTGATATTCCCAGAGGAAAATTTTGAAAGCCTAAGTAGGAGTCATGTGATTGATGTGTAAAATATTCAAAAAAAATCAAATATTTATTGGTCTTCCTTTGGTAGGATTGGTGACCAGAGACATAACTTCTATGCTCATAATGTAAATTCAATCTAATTCTGGAATTAACATTCAGAAATTTTTAGTATCAACATAACACTAGCAACATAAATGTGATGATCTAAGGAAAGTTGGACTCCTATTGTCTAGGAGTTTGTGCACCTTATTTTATCCAAGTCTCTCAATCTTGTTTGAACATCTGGTCAAACTCTGGACCATGAGGTCAAAGGATATAGTGATCAATCAGCAAACCCATTCATATTTTCGGGTAGCAGGAACTGATCACCTTTTATTAAGAGGTGCAACATCACTTTAAAAAATATTAGTTGCTCTCTTACATACAAATCCTTCTGAAATGGACAAGAATAAACTTCTTACGTGTTATGTGAAGATGAGATCCAGTAATGTGACAATGGGTTATTCATATCCTGGATGCAGATGGAATCATTCTTGGTGTCCCAGATGGTATTTTCTTTTGAAAATAGATATGACAGAAACTGCAAATGCATAGAACAGACATTATGGAAATGTAATTTCTGTTGAGAATAAATATGAATTGATGAAGCATTCCACTGATTTACAGCCAACAGATGCATTATAGGTTTTAATTGTTAGTGTTCAATAACTAATCTTTTTTTTTAAAACTGGGAAATTCTTGGGATTCCCCTGACACAATACGAAGGAGTTGTTTCCTGACAAATGGCTCAATGTGATTGTTGGTTCAAAGAAACACAGAGAATTTGCTATGATCATATTTTTTGTTTCTCTCACAAGCCTGCAGAAATTTGGACGAACAGTATTGATGCAGGAATTGGTATTTACGTGTAATGTTGGGATTACAACAAAAACACAGTGCGTGCTGGAGAGTGTCCTGATGGGTTGCATCATGACCTGGTAGGGAAACACTAATGCTTATGAACGGAAAAATCTTCACAAAGTGGGGGAATTTAGCCTCGCTCATCTCAGGGCAAAAACCCTTTCTACCTTTGAGCACAGCTGTAAGAAGCACTGCCAAAAAACAAACAGCATCTCTCACCAGCCAGGCTATGCTCCCTTTTTGCTGCTGCCAAAGAGAAGGAGGTACAGGCGCTTCAGGTCCCACATCACCAAGTTCAGGAACTGTTATTACCCTTCAACCATCAGGCTCTTAATTCACCTCAATTATTCCACAGCTTTCAAGGACTCATGTTCTCAGTTATTCATTTAAATATTTATATATTCCCTCCTCCCCCAGCGCACACACTTTTTCTTTTGCTTTGTATTTGCACAGATTGTCTTCTCTTGTACACTGGCTGCTTGTCAGTCTGTTCCTGTGCAGTTTTTCATTGATTCTTTTGTATTTCTTTGTTCTACCGTGAATGCTTGCAAGAAAATGAATCACCAGAAAGTAAATAGTGACATGTACATAATTTGATAATAAATTAGCTTTGAACTTTGAACACAGAATTTTAAATAGCTTTATTGTCGCCAAACAATTGATACTAGAGCGTACAATCATCATTGCGATATTTGATTCTGTGCTTTGCGCTCCCTGGAGTACAAATCGATAGTAAATATAATAAAAATTCAAATTATAAATCATAAATAGTAAACAGAAAAGGGAAAGTAAGGTAGTGCAAGTCAGGTCCGGATATTTGGAAGGTACGGCCCAGATCCGGGTCAGGATCCGTTCAGCAGTCTTATCACAGTTGGAAAGAAGCTGTTCCCAAATCTGGCCATACGAATCTTCAAGCTCCTGAACCTTCTCCCGGAGGGAAGAGGGACAAAAAGAGTGTTGGCTGGGTGGGTCTTGTCCTTGATTATCCTGGCAGCACTGCTCCGACAGCGTGTGGTGTAAAGTGAGTCCAAGGACGTACATTGGTTTGTGTGATGTGCTGGGCTACGTTCACGATCTTCTGCAGCTTCTTCCGGTCTTGGACAGGACAACTTCCATACCAGGTTGTGATGCACCCTAGAAGAACGCTTTCTACGGTGTATCTATAAAAATTAGTGAGGGCTTTAGGGGACAGGCCAAATTTCTTCAGCTTTCTCAGGAAGTAAAGGTGCTGGTGGGCCTTCTTGGCAGTGGACTCTGCTTGGTTAGACCAAGTCGGGTCATTTGTGATATTCACCCCGAGGAACTTAAAGCTTTTGACCTGTTCCACCTGCGCACCACCAATGTAGATGGGGTCGTGCGGTCCGCTACTCCTTCTGAAGTCAACAACCAATTCCTTCGTCTTGCTGACGTTGAGGGATAGGTTATTGTCTTTGCACCATGCCACCAGGTTCTTAATTTCCTCTCTGTACTCAAACTCAACATTACCCGAGATACAGCCTACCATTGTAGAGTCATCAGCAAACTTATATATTGAGTTTGATGGAAACTTGGCTACACAATGATGGGTGTACAGTGAGTACAGCAGGGGGCTGAGTACACAGCCTTGTGGGGCACCGGTGCTCAGAGTGATTGCAAAGGAGAGCTTGTCCCCTATTTTTACAGTCTGGATCCTGTCTGTGAGGAAGTTGAAGATCCAGCCGCAGATCTGAGTGCTAAGACCCAGGGTCTGGAGCTAAATGCAATAATTATTTTAATTAAAACAGTTAGTTTAATAGTTATGCCCGTAGGGTTTTGAGTTTGTTTTCCTTCCATTGGCTTAATTGCACTCTCTGCTGTAACACTGCACAGTTACCATCTGAGGACTTGACCTGGTCAGTTCCTGGTCCACAGCTTCACTTTGATTAAGCGCTGGTAATCTAGAGGTTTCTGTGTTGTTCACTTTGATTATCCTTCTTTTACTGCCCTGTGTCTCCACCTGCTGGACACAGCAAGATCAGCAAATATAATGCAAGGAAAATGTGAATACATCTTGGGCAATTTCTGTATCAATTGATACCTCCCTCCCCTGTAACTTTTTAAACATGATCTGCATCCTACACTTCACCAGCTATCCTAAAAATAAAACAAAGAGATTCCATGGGAGTTGAAGTATTTATATTTCTGTGAACATAACAAAATATCAAAACAGCAAATGCCAGGAGAATAAATCTAACTTACTAGTTCAGAATAAAAATCAGAATCAGGCTCATTATCACGGACATTTTGTTGTGAAATTTCGTTGATTTCTGGCAGCAATACAATGCGGTACAAAAAATACTCTAAGTGACAAGAAGAAATATCTAGAAAAATAAATAGCGCAAAAAAGAGCAAAATAGTAAAGCTATATTCATGGGTTTGTGGACATTTCCTTGGAACAAGAATTTGATGTTGGCTTGGTCAATCAGCCCACTTTCTGTTAGAATCTGTCTGGTAAGTTAAACATAACTTTCCTTATATTTGCCTTCCAATGTATAAAAAGATTTGCTTTGATTTTGATTACAATAAATACAATATTAAATTTCTGTGTGTTGTTTAAATTATCACCATGTTAGGTTTTTTCTGACAGACTAAATATGGTGTTGTTTATGGAAATAAAAATTATAAAAGCCTTCCTGCTTACCATACTTGTACTGAAATATCCCACAGGTTGAAACCCATTAAATGCTGCAAATGCCCTTCACTAGAACTTTGCAAGAGCTGAAACTTCTTTATGTTTATACTCCCCACTGCTGAACCAACTCTAGAGTGGAAACTGTTGCCAAAACTGAAACAGCCTGTGGTAAGATTCCTACAGCGATGTGACACTGTTTTACTGCAACTGTATGCACTTTGGTTTCAGAGCTGACACAGAGTCAGGTAAATATTGTAGATTATTGATAAAGGATCACTGCTGAAGGTGACATTAGAAATAAGTTAAATTGGTCCCACAAAAGGTACAATTCACATTTCTTCACTGGTAACATACCACTTTTCAAAGTTCAAAACTTCGATGTAGAAAATAAATTTATCATCCAAGTATGTATATGTCACCATGTATTACCTACCCTGAGATTTGTTTTCTTCGAAGCATTCACAGTAGAACAAAGAATTACAATAGAATCAATGAAAAACTACAAAGACTGACAAACAATCAAAGTTTAAAGGAAGTGCAAATAAACAGATAATAAAATCTTTCGCCATCCTTAACAGTTGAAAGGAGAAAACCATGGGTTGGTGAATGTGGAAGGGAAAAATCCAGCCAGTTCCTACATACTTCATTCATTACAATGCTGGTATACTTTGGAGGTAGTTACAAACAATCTGCTGGAGGAATTCAATGGGCCGAGCAGCATCTGTGGGAAGAATGGAATTGTTGATCTTTTGGATGGAAACCTTACATCAGGACCAGATCATGATCAGGGAGGAAGCTGATTAGCTATACAATGCTTTGAACATCCTGGGGCACAAAGCGTGCAGAGACAATGCAAGATATTTTTAAATTCAGCATATCTGGAGCAAATCATTGTCAACATCAAAATAAAGTGCGACAAGTCTGAAATAAAACAGAAAATACTGGAAAAACTCAGTAAGTGAGGCAGCTTTGTGGAATGTTAATTCTGCTTCCCTCTTCACAGAAGCTGCCTGACTTGTTGAGTGTTGTGCTGTATGATTCTACACACAATTGGCAGAATTGGTAACTTTCCACTAACATCATCGGCCCTCAGCAAGAACTCCCTTGACCAAATGCAACTGGCAGTTTTTAGAGTAGATGTGGAAAGGCTGTTTCCCTTGATGGGTGAGTCCAGGACAAGAGGTCACAGTCTTAGAATTAAAGGGTACCCATTTAAAACAGAGATGAGGAGAAATTTTTTTAGCCAGGGGGTCGTGGAATTACAGAATTCGTTGCCACATACAGCTGTGGAGGCCCAATCATTGAGGGTGTTTAAGGAGGAGATTGATAGGTAACTAATTAGTCGGTGTATCAGGATATGGGGAAAAAGCCGGAAATTGGAACTAGATGGGAGAATAGTTTAGTTCATGGTGGACTGGTGGAGCAGATTCGATGGGCCAAATGGCCTACTTCTGCTCCTTTGTCTTATGATCTTGTGATTGGTTGGAGCATTTAGTGGGTGCCAAGGGTCAGAAAGGAATAGCAGAGTGAAAGCTGTGTGCTGCTACAAGATCAGTTGCAAGGAAGTTTGAGGATAGTACAAGCCATTTTTCAAAGATGAGGAAGTAATGCAGTTAAGCAAGGAGGACATTAACTTCTTGTTCAGCAGACAGGACGTGATTAAAATGAGCAGATTGATTTGTGTAAATGGATTGGAGTTGTTAATCACATATACTTAAATCTACAAAACTATTGTAAAAGGTTATATACCTCATTTACATAGAAGAAGGGCTCGTTTGTTTCTCTGTAAGTGTCATAAATACATCTAGTCATCAGCTCTAGAACTTTTTTAACATCACTGGCCCATGATTCCTGTAGAGTGGAAAAGATGCACATGAGATTTAAGTCCAATTAGCTGTTCATTGTTACATGAAAACAGGATTTTCCAAACTCAGCATTAAATTTCATCTTTGTAAGTATTTACAATCTTTGTAAATCTTCAGTTGCTTAGGGAGCAAAACACTAGTGTCAAGCTTACACATTCATAGAATGAAAAATCACTTGAAGGATATTGGCTTCGAGGTCAACACATCCAGTCTTACTAAACACCAATGGGTTAAGCAAGGAGGTGTAAGTAGCTAGTGCCATGCCCTCACTTTTCCTGAGTTTGATCCTGGAATATTTCACACAACTCTACAGAAACATCTTTGGAACAAACAAATCTTCCTCTGTTTAAGGAGTAGTCACCAGTAATATCTTGAAGAGCTGCTCATGAGGTCATTTAGCAGTCGCTCTATTGGTGCACAGGAACATCGCCACAGGTAGGATGGGGTCTAATCTACATGACTAGATACTGAACTAAGGCTTTTGCTTCTTCAGGGCCACAAATTCCACAGTAGCTCAGGGCTCATGTCAGATGTTCATCTGAAGTCACCTGAACTTTAGAGGAAGCACTTTGGAAGTAGACTGGAATCGTTGTACCACTAGTAGATTTACCTGTTGACTTCACTGTATTGACAATTGTTAATATTCGTATGAGTACGTGGCCTTGAATACATTAACCAAATTTACAATTTGTTCATAACTTTAAGTTAGTCCCAATTTTTTTTCAAGGCAAGTTTGATCCTTTCTTGGGATTCTTCCCAAAAGAGATGATTCTCTTATTACCTTCTGTTCATGGATGAGGAAGCGTTGGAAGTCATGAAGGTACAAAACTGAAGACTTGAGTTTATCTGTTCTTCTGCAGGTAGAAAGCAAAGTTAGGAGTCAGACAAACCAAGCCGATTAAAAGTGACACGTGATGGGCACAACACTAAATTCCAATAGACCCCAACATTATTTGGAGAATGGGGACTGTGCTCTTTCATTATTGGGAGGTAACACCCCTCCCAGGGTCATGCACACAAGTTTTAGTCTGATGCTGTAATGCCACACTGTCAGAGGTGGTATCATCTGAATGAAACATCAAACTGAGAAGCCATCTGATCTCTCAAGTGGCTATATGAAACCCTGGACTCTATTCAAACAACAGTAGACCAAATCCTCCTGGTATCCTGATGAACATTTGATGTTGCAAACAGATCTCATATAGCACTAAACATTTTTCAATCTCGTATGCAAACTGATCAGAATATTCCCAACAAATTAAAAGGAACTGTGCATCAGAAGTGCTTAAGTGGCTGCAGAGTGGTTTGTGGTGCCTTCAGATGTAAAAGCTTAAAGTAATTAATTGCAGGACACTTTCTTGAAGGTGTTAAAATAAAAAGTAGATAACTTTAATGATTGGTAGAAGAAAGAAGAGCAACTGGAGACACCAGTGGAATTCTGAGATATGAGGGTAGAAAGATGTCCATGATCGGTTGTGGGCTCTCTGTTTCTTCTAGCATGTCCTGAACCAGGAGACTAAGCTACAAGGTTGACTTCACAAATGAAAATGAAAATGTTCTAAGTTTTAAGAAGCAAACAAAAATTTAAAATCTCTAAACACAGGGAGATAAAATTGAGCAGGTCAGCGGTGGATGAAATGGAGGAATGCTCTGTTCATTGATTGAAACTTAGGTTCATTGGAAGTTGGAATTGCTCTCATCAAGCAGATAAGACAAAATCTTTAATTCATATCCTGATAGGATAGTGGGTTTGTAATTTTATAATTTGCATTGATTATTTAACTCAGATTAAACACTTCAAAAGTCTATACTATTGGTATAAAGACCCTATGATCTCATACACTCAAATGTACAGCAGGAGTCCATGATGTCTCCCAGAACAATCCCATCATTCCCATCCTCTCATTTATTCCCCAGCAACCTATTCTCTTAGATATGCCCATTAACAAAGCTGGGTAGTTGAGCAGCCAGCATGTGTTTGGGATGTTGGAGAAAATCAAAGGGAAATGTATAAGGTCACAAGCAGAATGCCCAATTTCAATTTAAACACAACATAGGGTCAGGATTGAACATGCACCTTTAGAGCTACAGTCCTTGGACAAAGTATTCATCCCCCTTGGAAGTTCTCATGCTTTATTGTTTTACAAAATTGAATCACAGTGGATTTTATTTGGCTTTTCTGAGACTGATCAACACGAAAAGACTTTTGTGTCAAAGAGAAAACAAATGTTGACAAAGTGATCTAAATTAATTACAAATATAGAACATAAAATAATTGATTGCATAAGTATTCACCACCTTTTAATATGACAAACAAAATCATCACTGGTGCAGACAATTGGTTTTAGAAGTCACATAATTAGTTAAATGGATACCTGTGTGCAGTCAAGGTGCTTCATTTGATTGTGGTCAAAATACACCAGGAAAGTATACACCAGGAATGTCCAACTGCTAGTGGTCAGATTCCCAGCAAAAATTACACCATGAGGATGAGAATCACTCCGAGCAACTCCACAAAAAAGTTATTGAAAAGCACAAGTCAGGAGATGGATACAAGAAAATTTCCAAGTCACTGAATATCCCTTGGTGTACTGTGAAGTCAATTATCAAGAAATGGAAAGAATACGGCACAGCAGTAAATCTGCAGACTGTCCTTAAAAACTGAACGACCATGCAAAGAAGGAGACAAGTGAGGGAGGCCACCAAGTGATCTATGACAACTGTGGGGGAGTTACAAGCTTCGGTGGCTGAGATGGGAGAGACTGCACAGACAACAACTGTTGCCCGGGGGCTGCACCAGTCGCAGCTTTATGGGAGAGTGGCAAAGAGAAAGCCACTGTTGAAAAGAATTCACATGAAATCTTGGCTGGAGTTTCTCCAAAGGCATGCAGGTTCTATGCTCAGATGAAACCAAAATTGAGCTCCTTGGCCATCAGACAAAACACTACACGTCATCAAGAACACACCATCCCTACCATGAAGCAGGGTGGTGGCTTGTGATGGGAGAGTGTGAACACTTCACTGCAGCAGGCCCTGGAAGGCCTGTGAAGGTAGAGTGGAATGAATGCAGCCAAATAGTCAATAGACAGTAGGTGCAGGAGTAGATCATTCAGCCCTTCAAGCCAGCACTACCATTCAATGTGATCATGGCTGATCATCCACAATCAGTACCCCGTTCCTGCCCTCTCCCCATATCCCTTGACTCCACTATCTTTAAGAGCCCTATCTAACTCTCTCTTGAAAGCATCCAGAGAATTGGCCTCCACTGCCTTCTGGGTCACAGCATTCCATAGATCCACAATTCTCTGGGTGAAAAAGTTTTTCCTCAACTCCGTTCTAAATGGCCTCTCCCTTATTCTTAAACTGTGGCCTCTGGCTCTGGACTCACCCAACATCGGGAACATGTTGGGAAATCCAGGGAAATTCTGGAGGAAAGCCTGATGCAGTCTGCAAGAGAACTTTGACTTGGGAGAATATTTGTTTTCCAGCAAGACAACGGCCACATGCATAAATGTTTTAAAACAACAAAGTTAATGTCCTGGAGTGGCCAAGTCAGAGTTCAGACCTCAATCCAATTGAGAATTTGTGGCTGGACTTGAATCTGACAGTGCTTGAGTAGTTTTATAAAGGAGAATGGGGAATAATCACAGTGTCTAGATGTTTAAAGCTGATAGAGACTTATCTACTCAGGCTGAAGGCTGTAATTACTACCAATGGGGCACCTACTAAATACTGTCTTGAAGGGAGTGAATACTTATGCATTCAATTACTTTGTGTTTTAAATTTGTAATTAAGTTAGTTAACTGTGTCGAGATCTGGTTTCACTTTGACATGAGTCTTCTTGTGTTGATCAGTATCACAAAAAACCAAACTGAATCCACTGTGATTCAATGTTGTTAAAAAAAACATGAAAACTTTCAAGGGTAGGGGGTGAATACTTTCTATAGGCACTGTGTGAGGCAGCAGCACTACCTGCAGCTCCACTGTGCTGTCCTCAAACATTTAGCACTATAGTGATGGAAAAATTCCTATTTCCCCAAACAGACAAAGAAAAAATCTGCTTACCCAAGAATAAATACAGATCCCTCCACTTTAAACATTTCAAGAATCTAGAAGAGAGATACTTTTGAGTAATGCTTTTTAATTTTAATATTTATTTTAAACAACTATGAGGCAACCATGAAATATGTCTATATGAACAGCAATCCAAAATTACAGGATAGATTTTCTTTTTAACCAGTCAGTGCAATTCTGCAATTCATTCGCCCAAATAAAATCTGAAAATGACTACAATGTTATAAAATAGACACCTGACCTTAAATTGTGAGCCTTGATTTTATATCTAATTGGGGGGCCATAACTTGAAATGGAATGAAGGCCATGTAGTAATATGCCAAGCTCTAATGATCTATT
Organism: Hypanus sabinus; assembly: GCF_030144855.1. NCBI lineage: Eukaryota > Metazoa > Chordata > Chondrichthyes > Myliobatiformes > Dasyatidae > Hypanus > Hypanus sabinus. Next base: position 58,137,517 of record NC_082722.1, on the reverse strand, counting down.
TCTAGTGCAGAGAATATTGGGAAGTCATACAGTAGGCTTAAGAGTAGTCTACGTTTTAGAATTGGGTGTTGGACCATCCTGGAAGATCTACACAATCAAGGGCAAGGATAATAAAGTACAGGTAATAGTGAAGGTATGGAAGCCCAAGTCATTCTTAAACTATTCCTGCTTCCACTAATCCTGCATGGAAAATTAAAGGTGTAATTTTGGAGTTATTTTATTGGAACTGCTTGCACTTCCTGGCATAAATCTGGCAGCTTAGTAGAACCTGATGTTGGATTCTGACATTGTAAAGGACTTGCTTGAAGTGGGAAGCCTTTTTGTCTGCCCAGCGCAGCTGGAGAGAATTGCAGTTGGTTACTGCCACTCAGTGTAGCAATATTTCACTGACTCTGTTTCTGGCTCTTTGGAACTGACTCAAAATTCAGGTTTGATTATGTGGTCGCTCTCTGTCTCTCTCCCTCTCTTGTGCAACTGATAGTGACACCAATGCCATCTCTATAGATTGATTTGGAGGCCACAGAGACTGGAAAGAGATCGCTACATTTCTCATTGAAGAGAGCTGAAGCATTTAAAATAAAATATTAAAAATGCAGGGATGTCAAATCAAATATTTGAGTAATGATTGGAGTGTATTAAGGTCCATTAAGTTTAGATATTTAATCATTGATTAAAGATTTTATTTAGAGATACAGCATGGTAACAGGGCCTTCCAGCACAATCAGCCCACACCATACAATTACACCCATGTGGCCAATTAACCTACTAACTGTTACAGCTTTAGAATGTGGGAGGAAACCGGGGAGAACTCATGTAATCACAAGGAGAACACACAAACAGTAATGAAATTGAACCCGAGTCACTGGCGCCATAATAGCATTATGCTAATTGCTGTGATATAGATGGGGACTAAATGAGCTTTGGGGTACCCACTGATCTTTAACTGAACACCATAATAAGATAACTGAAACTGCTGACATGACTATGAATGATCAATAAGGGGATCCCACTGAATTTAGTTTAAGATGGATTTTGAAGCTTCAAAGCAATTTCACTAATTCTTTATATTTTCCACCACAGAAAAAACAGTTTTATAATCAATAGTAATAGCAACCTGTGAACAAAGTCTGGTCATACATACAAATCATCCTTCACTTTCTCTGTAAATGTAACATTATACCCTGCATTTTGTTTTAATTCACTTTTGTACTATCTCAATGTAATTATGTTTGAAATAATCTCTCTAGGTGGCATGCAAACAAAAGTTTTTCCACTGTATCTCAGTGCATTTGACAATAATAAACAATTTATCACTACCAATTAAATATCATGATACGTGAATTACATTGCCGTGATTTACTTACCATCTTCTGGCTTTCAAACATTAGGTTCTTGTAGAAGTGGTGAAAGTGTTCAAAGCTAAGATCATCTTTAGAATTCCCCATGTCCTGAAAGCATCGACAGTGGTTATTTTGGATAAAATAATGAACATCAACTTTCCTTAACAAAGAATCTTCAATACCTGGCACAAGAATGATGCTGCTCCATAAGCCACGGAGCCTGCCTTACCAGTATAACTGCGACACTGTTGTGTGCAGACTGGCACAAAATGACAGAAAATGAAATAACAGCCCGGATATAACTCTCGTCATTCTGAACATGAACAATGGCAAAGCATTTTGTTAAGATGAAACCAGTTCTGTCATGCTCTACTTTTCTTCAATAATAATGGACGAGAGAATTGCAACAGTTGATGTTCTTTCACCAGCATCGTGTGCTCAGAGTTTAGAGAACATAACGGGGAAATAGATAAATAAAGCCCACTTTACTTTGAAAGCAGTGAAAATTACCAAAAATGAACAGTAAATTTGACATGGAACAAATATTATTTCTGACTTGTAAAATGGCATACATACTTTTGAGCCTGGGTTATTAAAGAAAATCAGTTTCCAAAGTTATTAATCACTAATAGACAATTCATTACAATAAACATATTATGCCTTGATATACCAATCCAAAGAGTGTAAATAAAATGTCTATCTTGTCATGTATTTTTAAACCGGTGCTGGATAGTTTAGTCATGGGAAGATCCATAAATGTCACTACTTTACAACAGTCCTGGCACTCTTGGAGTAAGCTTCTCCACTTCTTGAACTGTTAACTGTAGCTGTATTAATCCATCAATGAAATCCTTACTCTTACATTATTGTGGTAATTGAAACATCTGCAAAAGTGCTGAATCACAAGTCATTTTGGCTGACATCCACACTAGAAAATATACCTGAATTATTATCCAAAAATCATGTTCTATTGCTCTAAGCACAATATCTTATCATTGCCCCAGCATTTGCACTTCGTATTCATTGGCTGACACACAGCACAGAGGAGTGGGCCCAGGATCTGCAAAAGACACAGCAGATACATAACAGACACCTATGGCTGTCCTCTCCTCGTTCCTTCACTTAAGGACATGGACATCCTTCATCAGCACAGCAAGAACTGTGAACTTCATGAGCACAGGAGCCTCAGTGCTCTAAAACTTTGAGAATCCTTCTCACTGTGGAATGACTGACTTGCACTCTTCCAGACATACAATGACAGTGGCCACATGGAAATCGTAAGCTCTGCATGCTAGGGATATGTGTAGAAATATATTTTGGATGGCTTACGTACCAAGTATACCATAGATTAGAAACCTAGTTTTTATTGTTAAGATGAAATAATGCAATGCCCAAGGTAGTGATTAAAAGTGATTTGGTTGTTCCTCTAACATAGCACCACATAGCATCTAGTTTACCTCACTGAAATGTTTGTTTTTAAAAATCCGGGTAATCATTTGTACAGATCTAGTTCCTGCAATCAGAGATGATTTCTATCTCCCAGGTAGCTGCAATGTGGATGCAGTATGCTAAAGTTATGTTTCAGGTAAATACATAACTTGCAAGATGCTTGTGGGCTGGAAATGTTGTGCAGTATGAGACTTCTGTGTAGCCTGTATCTGCTTTCAATTCTCTGATCTTTGTGCTAATTTTGAACTGCTACAATTATGCACCATTTTTACTTGCACATCATTAACGGTGTTTTTTTTAAACACACCAAAGATGAAAAACAACTGAACTATTCAAGTGCAATCTAGTAGAGGGCGATATTACCAGGATCAGTAATGTCCTAAATAGACTAAATGGAATGTCTGCAACTTGAGATGTTAGTGTAACAAACACGCACAATGCAGGAGGAAGTCAGCAGATCAGGTAGCATCTATGGAGAGGAATAAATAGTCAATGTTCTGGGCCAAGACCCTTCATCAGGATGTTAATTCTGTCTTTCTGTCTCAACATGAGATCTATTGAGTAATTCCAGCATTTTCTAACTTTGGGCTGAGGCTTAAAAGCAGAAAATGTACAAAATTTCTCACTTGACTCTTGTTAGAAGCTATTGGGGAAATCTAAACCTTCAATGCAATTTTTCCTGAAATATGCACCCTCAGCAACGAATGCAAGGCAAAACCCAACACAGAAATGAAAACTAAGTTTAAGAATTTTTAACAAACAAATAAAGAAGGAATAAACAAAACATAGCAACTTCAGAAACTGTAACCGGCAAAAAATGTAAAGAATAAATACCCCCATCTTGTCCTTAAGGAACTTCATATTTGGTACTTTGAAATTCACTTGAGGTAGCATTATCTTCAGCTCCTTGAAGGAGATGCTGAAAAAATGTAAGAAGTTAGTTGTTTTAATCATATGGGAAAGAAGCCAAATATAGAAATGTAAATTCACAAATCACACACTCCAAGTCATATGTGAAGGAAGCATGGGTGAGACACTAAGGTCACAATGCTTTCACTATAAGTCTTCACCAGAGAGTGAGAGCTGGGAATTTAGTCCATAAAGTAGGAGACATATCCATTGCAGTGGATATTCACTGTCTAGGGCCAAAAGGGAGCCTTGTTTTTTGCCAATCTCAGCTTTCTATATACAGAAGTTGACACTTATAAAGATCAAAGGGCTGTTTCTGAATAATTTAAACTTCCAACTAATACTCTTTGCTGAGCTTCTAGTCATAAGCGGGAGCCAGTCTTCGGTTTGTAATTTGGAATTCTTTTATTAGATCGAAATCTTCTGTGAGTTCTAAATGTGTTTTAAGAATGTTGCTTCAATTTAAACATGTATCACTGAAAGTAAATTGTGCTTAAACTGAAATTACGTTCCCCTTGGTAGGGAGAGGGGCCCACTGTTCAAATAGTGAGTATGGGCAGCTAAACTCCTCATGAAGGATATACAGGGAAGTGAACTCGTCTTTGAGGGTTGAGTAGTTGCAGTATAACCTCCCTTTAGTGGGAGTACCCGCGGCTATTTATATCAGATACAGCTTGAAGATTTTGTTTAAGCTTATGACCTCACAGTCAGCAAACCCAATATCATCACATCATCAGTATGCACAGGCTAAGGCTAAAGCAGTTTTTTTAGCAAGCAAGTTGAACGGATTAATTCTATCCTTGCATTTCAGAATGAGGATTTTTTTTATAAGAAGCTATTGAAAAGAAATTGAATTGAGAACATGTTGGAGCATTTACCAGTGATGTATTGCTATTCCATCTGGGATGGCATTTCAACTAAATCTTGTTATTCCAAAGACAAGGCCCAGAAGGCCAGTTGTCTTTTTCTGATATACCGTCACTCCCTCCTTCTTTCACTGCAAGTAAGCAATGATCCCAAAATGGTGGAAGCTTTCTTCCACAGCTGAAAATCAGTGTGTGTGAAAACCTGCAATATCAATTCATCTCAAAAGGATCGTAAATATTTCACTTAAAATTGTAAAATGGCACAGCTTTCTGCCTAAAGCAACAGAGCAAACTGTACTTTAAAGGCAGACTGTGCCTGCATTTCAGTGGAGAACTGAACCTATGATATTTTTCTAAATTGAAAAATATCTCCACTTGAAAATATTTGGAATGAATTCCAGTTTAGGTGAAATAAGTTACTAGCAAACAAGCTTGGGTTATTCCTTTCGCCCACTCAAAACTAAGCTTCTAACTAAACCACTAGTATGGCAATTCCTGAGTGAGTAAAGATATGGAATGTTGAGAGTAAAATCTAATCCAAAACAAATTTTAAAATACAAAGCAAGGTGAAATTAGTTGCATATGACACCACAGCAATAAGGATCTAAGTTTCACTACAACACTAAAACTCAGTTCTGCATAAAAAAAGCAAATTCAGTTCTTTTAAAGATTTTTAAGCAAAGCACTGTATCACAAAGACCATAAATGTAAGGATTTTTATGCTTAAGCCCAGATGAGGCACATGATGACAACAGATCTGTCAAACAAAATGGATTTCAAAGGTATAAGGAAAGATGGATCTTTCAGAATGCCTGATATAAGAAATTTTTGAACTCTGAATTATTTCCTTTCCTATCACAGTAATATAGAAAACCTACAACACGAAACAGGCCCCTCAGCCCACAATGCTGTGCTGAACATATGCTTACTTTAGAAATTACCAAGAGTTACCCATAGCCCTCTACTTTTCTAAGGTTCATGTACCTTTCCAAGTGTCTCTTAAAATACTATCATATCCGCCTCCACCACAGTCTCCAGCAGCCCATTCTACGCACTCACCACTCTCTGCGTAAAAAACTCACCCCTGACATCTCTTCTGTACCTGCTTCCAAGCATCTCTGATCCCTCTGATCATCTTAAACATAGCTATCAGGTCACTTCTCATCCTCCGTCTTCCAAGTAAAAAGGCCAAGTTCACTCAACCTATTTTCATAAGGCGTGTTCCCGAATCCAGGCAAAATCCTTATAAATCTCCTCTGCACCCTTTCTAGTTTCCACATACTTCCTGTAGTGATGTGACCAGAACTAAACACAGTATTCCAAGTGGGATCTGACCAGGGTTCCATACATCTGTAACATTACCTCTCGGCTCTTGAACTTAAATCCGTGGATGAAGAAGGCCAGTGCACCATATGCCTTCTTAAACACAGAGTCAACCTGCGTAGCAGCTTTGAGTGTCCTATGGACTCAGACCCCAAGATCCCTCTGATCCTCCACACTGCCAAGAGTCTTACCATTAATACTATACTCTGCCATTATTTTTGATCTACCTTACACTTATCTGGGTTGAACACCACTTGCCACTTCTCAGCCCAGTTTTGCATCTTACCGATGTCCAGCTATAACCTCTGAAAGCCAACACACTATCCACAACAGTGCCAACCTCTGAGTCATCAGCAAATTCACTAACCCATCCCTCCAATTCCTCATCCAGGTCATTCATAAAAATCACAAAGAGTAGGGGTCCCAGAACAGATCCGTGAGGCACCCCACTGGTCACCGACATCCATGCAGAATATGGCCCATCTACAACCACTCTTTGCCTTCTGTGGGCAAGCCAGTTCTGGATCCATAAAGCAATGTCCCCTTGGATCCCATGCCTCCTTACTTTCTCAATAAGCCTTGCATGGGAGACCTTATCAAATACCTTGCTGAAATAAATCTACGGCTCTACCTTCATCAATGTGTTTGGTCACATCTTCAAAAAATTCAATCAGACTCATAAGGCACAACCTGCCTTTGACAAAGCCATGCTGACTATTCCTAATCATATTAAGCCTCTCCAAATGTTCATAATTTTGGCATTCATAGCAAAAGGATTTGAGTACAGGAGCAGGGAGGTTCTACTGCAGTTGCACAAGGCCTTGGTGAGACCGAACCTAGAATATTGTGTCCAGTTTTGGTCCCCTAATCTGAGGAAAGACATTCTCGCCATAGAGGGAGTACAGAGAGGGTTCACCAGATTGATTCCTGGGATGGCAGGACTTTCATATGAAGAAAGACTGGATCAACTAGGCTTATACTCACTGGAATTTAGAAGATTGAGGGGGGATCTTATTGAAACGTATAAAATTCTAAAGGGATTGGACAGGCTAGATGCAGGAAGATTGTTTCTGATGATGGGGAAGTCCAGAACAAGGGGTCACAGTTTAAGGATAAAGGGGAAGCCTTTTAGGACTGAGATGAAGAAAAACTTCTTCACACAGAGAGTGGTGAATCTGTGGAATTCTCTGCCACAGGAAACAGTTGAGGCCAGTTCACTGGCTATATTTAAGAGAAAGTTAGATATGGCCCTTGTGGCTAAAGGGATCAGGGGGTATGGAGAGAAAGCAGGTACAGGGTTCTGAGTTGGATGATCAGCCATGATCATACAGAATGGCGGTGCAGGCTCGAAGCGCTGATTGGCCTACTCCTGCACCTATTTTCTATGTTTCTAGGTTATTCCTATCAGTTTGGGTCAGTCTAGGATTATTTAAGGAACATATATACAGATTTCCACTGACAGTAAACTGCAAAGTTAGTTCAATAACTGTGTAAGATTAGGCATTTCCAAAGATTCACTATTCCTTGAATGAAGAAATTTCTCATCTCAGTGCAATCTGGTTGATCCACCTCCTAAATGCAAGATCCATGCATTCTTTTGATTTCTCAATTGAACTGCTGAGAAGAGAGCATCAGAATGGAACATTTTCCAGATTGAGATATTAGAAAGGATTACCAAATAACATGAAGGATACTTTATCCCCAAAATAATAATAAATTTTGTCTGTTCAGCAGTCAATCCATCACCATTGCTTAGTTAACAGTGAAGTGGTGGAAGGAGATAAGAGCAATTTCATATACAGGGAAAGACTCACAAATATCTTGCTTACTACTGCTGAATGGCATTAGAATCAGTTGATGCTGGTCTCTATTTCAAACACCTGTATGCAAGATGTGAGTGCCAGAGGAGAGGAAAATGGACTTCACCTTTAACTGAGTATGAAAACAATGAGCCCTAGAAAACATGATGCAGAGATAATTCTAATTATCAGAGGCCTGTGATTGCAATTTTCAGGGAGTAACTTTTAGTCCAGATGTCAACAGCTTCTTAGACTGAAAACTCGCTTCAGTCAGGAGACAGATGCCAATAGTTGCTAAGAGTAAGACACGGAAGATGTTCAAGTATTAATCGATAAGTGGTGGTTTTGACATATGACAACTCAGTGGCAGACAAGGACAACCTTGCCTAACAAAAATCCCATAATTCCCCGGTCTTGGGTAACACCTGCACTTCCATATCCACACCATTATCATCAAGAAACAAACTTAAGTCTACCTAACACTGCGGTTCAAGAAGCACAGAAAGCCAATGAACTTTACCTGTTTCTCCTTGTGAAGTCCACAGAATAAAACTGTTTCCTCAGCCAGCTGAAAGTGACAGGAAAAACATATCAGAATGGAAAGAACTCACAAAAGCATTGTTACATTTTCGCTTGTGCATTTCCAGCAACAAGTTACAAGGCAGCAACAAGAGGACGTATGTCACAATGCTCTATACCAAGAATTAAAAGCAGTGCAGTGTCAAACTGCAATCAATTGCTCACAGAACTTCATGCAGCTCCAAAGAACACTTCAGATTTTTGAGATCTTCTATCATAAATGTTATTAATTTTTGTCTATGAAGTTTTAGAAACATAGAGACATAGAAAACCTACAGCACAATACAGGCCTTTCGGCCCGCAAAGTTGTGCCGAACATGTCCCTAACTTAGAAATTACTAAGCTTACCCATAGACCTCTATTTTTCTAAGCTCCATGTACCTATCCAAAAGTCTCTTAAAAGACCCTATCATATCCGCCTCCACCACCGTTGCTGGCAGTCCATTCCACGCACTCACCACTCTGAGTAAAAAACTTAGCACTGACATCTCCTCTGTACCTACTCCCCAGCACCTTAAACCTGCATCCTCTTGTGGCAACCATTTCAGCCCTAGGAAAAAGCCTCCGACTATCCACACAATCAATGCCTCTCATCATCTTATACACCTCTATCAGGTCACCTCTCATCCTCCGTCGCTCCAAGGGGAAAAGGCTGAGTTCACTCAGCCTAATCTCATAAGGCATGCTGCCCAATCCAGGCAACATCCTTGTAAATCTCCTCTGCACTCTTTCTACGGCTTCCACATCCTTCCTGTAGTGAGGTGACCAGAACTGAGCACAGTACACCAAGTGGGGTCTGACCAGGGTCCTATATAGCTGCAACATTACCTCTCGGCTCCTAAATTCAATTTTATGATTGATGAAGGCCAATACACCGTATGCCTTCTTAACCACAGCGTAAACCTGCACAGCTGCTTTGAGCGTCCTATGGACTCGGAACCCAAGATCCCTCTGATCCTCCACAGTGCCAAGAGTCTTACCATTATATACCATTTTATATGGCAGTAAACTAGTATTGAATTGAATGGACTTTATTTCTTATATCTTTCACATACATGAGAAGTAAAAATCTTTAAGTTACATCTCTGTCTGAATGTGCAATTGATAATAACTGGAACAGTCAATGTAATATAGAGTACACTCAAACCAGCGTGAGTTCATCAGCCTGATGGCCTGGTGGAAGGAGGAGTCCTGCAGTCTGTACTACATTGACTGCGTTTTGCTAGGATACCGTTTCCCAGATGGTAGCAGCCGAAATAGATTGCGATTGGGGTGACTTGGGTCCCCAATGATTTTTACACACCTGCCCTTATAAATGTCCTGAATCATGGGAGGTTTGCATCTACAGATGCGTTGGGCTGTCCGCATTACTCTCTGCAGAGCCCTGCGATTGAGGGAAGTACAGTTCCCATACCAGGCAGTGATGCAGCCAGTCAAGATGCTCTCAATTGTGCCCCTGTAGAAAGTTCTTAGGATTTGGGGCCCATACCAAACTTCCTCAACTGTCTGAGGTGAAAGAGGCACCCTTGTACTTTCTTCACCCCACAGCTGGTGTGTACAGACCACGTGAGGTCCTTGGTGACGTGGATGCTGAGAAACTTAAAGCTGTTTACCCCCTCAACCCCAAATACCAAAAGGGTATGCGTCACCCTTTTGTCTATCTGTAGAAATTTACAAGTCTTTGGTGACATACCAAATCTCAAGATAGTATGTCATTAATGAAGTAGAGCTAATATGCTCACTTCAGACTGCTACCTTCAGGAAGGAGATATGTGAGCATGAAGACCTACACAAAATATTTCAAGAACAATTTCATCTCCTCCAACGTCAGATTTCTGAACAGCGAATGAACCCATGAACACCACCTCATTATTCCTCCCTAGCACTACTTTTTTAAATTTATTGTAACGTAATATTTATGTCTTGCACTGTACTGGTGGCACAAAACTACAAATTTCATGACATGTCACCGATAATAAACCAGATTCTGGTTCTGAAATTATCCTGACTCACGGCCTGGTACAGCAATTTCAATGCAAGTGTACATAAGAAGCTGTAAATAGTGGCCACAGCTTCATCCATCAGGGGCACAGCGGCCCCAACATCAAAAGCATCCATGTGAGGCACTGCCTCAAGAAGGTGGCATCTGTCATCGAGGATCCTCATCACCTGGGCAATGTCCCCCTCTCACTTCTACTATCTGGCAGGAGGCACAGAAGCTTGAAGCCCCACACCATCAGGTTCTGGGACAGCTACTTTTTTTTTGAAACCACAAGGTTTTTGAACTAACCTGCACAACTCTAATCCTATTGAGCACTGTGGACCACCTTTTGCAGTACAGTGGTAACGCTTCTATATTCTTTGCACTAATGTCTTTGCTGTATTATATAGCAAGTGTATAATGTCGGTATCAGTTATGTTCTGTGCGTTGTCTGATTCTACGTGCATGTGATGCTGCTGCAAGTTTTGCACCGTAGCTGCACCTCACTGTACTTGTGCATACGACAACAAACTTGATTTGAAGCAGCAATGAGGTGTTCATACCCGATCATTGGAAGCCGAGGCAAGCAGAATGTTGGAATGGAGACCCATTCATTGCTCGAGTCATTGCAGTGTGTCCCAAGCTCATTTTGTCCCCTTAGTAGGTGCACCCAAAAGATCCGACTTTTGTCACAATGGCATACAACATACAGTGTAGGCAAAATGCAGAATTCCATCAGACAAGATAAAATGAGAGTGCCCAGGTTAATTACCCAATGGGCATAATTTCACCCAGAAATTATTAAGAGTGGGATGCAATTCAGGTTAAATTACTTTCTTGCAGGTGCAAAATGATTTAATTTTTCTACGCATAAATCTATACCGAAACATTATTCGCATGTTCAATATCGTTTCAGGTTTGTTTGCATAGAAGAGCAATCGACAAAGCAACTTAAACACAAGACCGCCATGCATCACTCTACCTTTCGACTAGTAAGGGTGTCGCTGCACTTTGAGCTTCTTTCTGGAGGATTTCCAGACCCTTTATCCATTTGGAAGCTTCGTCTTTCGAATTAGCTGTAGAAATAGAAGACAATTGTGAAACGCTTATTAATGCTTTCTTCAGTCAGTTCACTTACAGCCGTAGTTAGACCTGTGAGGGGAACGCATTTAACTCAAAGTAACTCGATATAAAAAGAATCATGTAGCTGTACCGTATTGACAGTTTTGCAATGTACTGCTATGAATTAACCCAGTATATGCTAGAAGGAATTATCAACACAAATTTGCCCTCTTCTTGCAGTGTTTTTTAAATATATTCTTAATGCAGTTTATATTAATTTTTATGTACTACACTTTGCTGCTGCAACCACAGAACAACACATTTCACAATATATGTCAGTGATAATCAACCTCATTTTGATTCTGAAATAAATGATTTAAACACAAGGCAAAGTAAATAAGATCTTAATTATGCAAAGACACAGATACCATCGGTTGGTGCATTTGTGGAGTCAGTCACAGAAACTGGGAATGACAAGTTTTCAACAAAATTTGCAATTGAATGTGAGAATAACAACCACACTGCTGACAGACCAAAGGGTTAATGAAGGTTTTCCTCACTCACAATTCAGAAGCAAGGGATTTAAGAATCTCAGATTAGGAGATAGTAAAATGACACTTTATGTATTTAGAAGTTACAGTTTTAATGCAGAGTTTTCACAGATCTGGCTAAAAGGTCTGTCTACATTTTAGTCTGGGATAGAGCATTCAAACTAAAAAGCAGACAAATCCTTTGCTCCCATTTGCCTGACGTCAGGTAACTCGGGCAATACTCAGCAATGTCAGAGACTGACCAACACCTCCACCCATAAACTTGATCACTACTTTATTATTTCCCATCAGTCACCTTTTGTACAGCTTAGCTTCACCTTATGGATGTAATGTATAAAAGCTATCATACGTATTCATATTTACGGGTATTGTACGTTTTCTTTTATTGTGTTCTTTATCTTTAGTGTTTTTTTTTGTGCTGCTGCAGATCTGGAGTAACAATTATTTTGTTCTCCTTAGGCTAAGTCCACACTACGCTGGATAAGTCCGTAACTGAAGCTTTTTCTCTTCATTTTGACTCTCCATCCACACTGAAACGGCTTTTTTCCTCCCAGAAAATTGAGCTTTTCTAAAACACCTTCCTGAGTGCGTAAATTTGAAAACGCTGCTTGGGCAGAGTAGTATAGATGGGGTAACCGGAGATCTCTAAATACGTTGTCATGACGTGCCAGAACAGATGGTGGCAGCAGCACAGCATTGCATTGTTTTCTGGAACACAACCCCCCCCAGACAACCTAACAATTTCAGAACAGACGGCAACGAGACTGAAGCCAGAAGTGTTAGAAATGTACTCACCAAATACTTTGACCCACAACTTACTGAATAAATAAGTATACTCACTTTGCTCTGTTTTCTGTCCTTGCTCGTATGAAGGTGGTTTACCTATTTATGCAAGTACTTCTCTGACAATAGATGTGTAACAGCCTAATGTAACATTGTATGGAAATACAAGATAACACTGATGCAGACATATTTTATACATTTAACAAGGTGCTTTATCAATGCAACAGAGTTAGTCAGTTTTTCGATGTTCATAGTCAGCCGGGTCATACTGTCCATGAACTCCCTGTCAGTTGCCTCCACACACTCCAGTATTTGTTTTTTTTTTAGTTTTAAGTCCTCCTGCACAAGAGCCAACAGCTGTCCGTCGTTTGGCAATTTCTTCTCAAGTTTTTTCGAGTCTGTAACTGCACAAATGTGCACATTCACAGCTAGATTTGACACCAAGCATGTCGCTTGTTTTCTGAAGATGTGTCCTGCGCGTGCCCAGTAGGAGGAAATTCACCCAAATACCCGTTTTAACGTGAACGGAAGTATTTTCAAAAACGCTTGGTGTAGACGCCTATCGTTTTTACACAAAACCGGCATTTTGAAAATTATCCAGTCTAGTGTGGACGTAGTCTCAGATTCAGATGTATTTATCATGTGTATGTTGGAACATACGGTGAACTGTGTCGTTTGCATTAACAACCAAAACAAGCGAAGGATGTGCTGGGAGCCGCCCACAAATGTTGCCACACATTCCAGTGCCATGATGACATGCCCAATTCTGAAAGAGAGCCAATCTCCTTCAATGGCTGACAGCTATCATAGCTATGTTGCTAATTAAAGACACTTTGGGGTTCGATCTGTGAAACCTATGCACTCGAAAAGCTCGAGTCGTGAGAAGGTATTTGGTGGAGGACAAACAGGGCAAGGACCCTACCAATGGTACAATGAAACAACACACACAAAAGGCCGGAGGAACTCAGCAGGTCAGGCAGGATCTATGGACATGAATAATCAGCTGATGTTTCAGGCCGCGGCCTTTCTCCGGTCCTGAAGAGGCGCCTGGGCCTGAAACGTTGATTCATTTCCATGGATGCCGCCTGACCTGCTGAGTTCCTCCAGCATTTTGTGTGCATTGCTGTAGATTTCCAGCATCTGCAGGATCTCTTGTGTTTAACATTTGGTGCTGTAAAGCAACAGAAAGGCGGTTCTGTGGTCATTGGAAATGAATTCTTTTCAAGTGAATGTCAGGAAGCAAAACTTCAAAGAAATCTGATGTACATTCCGCACATAAATGGCAACAAATAGCTCAAAAGTGAAGAAGTCCCTGGGAGACAGAGGTTACTTTCAACAAGGCTGAAGCACTGGTAGCAAATAGATTTTATCATTTGGTGGAGGTTGTAGATCAGAAAGCAAGAACGTCTGGAGGCTGTTGAAGGTTTGATAGAAATGGGGGTGTCTATATGATTAGGAGTTGACAACACTGTTTTAAAACTACGTTTTAAAATCTCCTTGAATGATGTATGTCTTCCATTTTCCTTTCAATATAACCCCTGAAAATGAGCAATATTTTGTTTTCTAACTGATTTATAAAGTGCGATTGCTCTATAAACTTTAATGTGGTGCAAGTTAATTTAGTATGGAAATTGCATGACACACTTGAGGGACACAGAGAGGTGAGTGAGGAAATGAAAAGTTAGTAGGCGTGTTTTCGGTGTGTGTGCTGAGAAAGATAAAACATAACAAGGTGTCAGTGAAAGGAATCTAGATTGTTTGTGTGAAAGTGCGTGCGACTGTTTGCTGAGCTGTTCCATATTTTAATGTAGCTCTTTAAAGAGTTTATATTAAGAGAAGTGCATACTCTTCTTCAGAAGTGAAAACTATTGTGATCCTGTCATTGCTTTTCGAAATGTTCAACTTTGTACAGTCTTAGAAATAAATCTGAAGACTTTAGAGTGAACAGCCTTTAACTGCAGATATTGCAACAAACACAACATGCTGGAGGAACTCAGCAGGTCTGGCAGCATCTGTGGAAATGAATAAACAGTCAACATCTCAGGCCAAGACCCTTCATAGGACTGGAAAGGAAGAAAGAAAGTGGAAGGGAGAAAGAGAAAGGAGACAAGTTAGGTGATAACTCCACCCACCTAGCTTCACTTACCATCTGCAAACACGAGGAAATCTGTAGATGCTGGAAATTCAAGCAAAACACACAAAATGCTGGTGGAACACAGCAGGCCAGGCAGCATCTATAGGGAGAAGCCCTGTCGATGTTTCGGGCTGACACCCTTCGTCAGGACTGTCCTGTGTGTTGTTCTAATATCTTCTGCCTTTCTTTCCAGTCCTGATGAATGAATCGGCCCAATATGTTGACTCTATTACTTTCCATAGATGCTGCCTGACCTGCTGAGTTTCACCAGCATTTTGGTTTTGTTGCACTGTACTTCTAGCATGTGCAGAACCTTCTGTGATTTGCAGATAATGCTCTGACTTCTTTTGCCAACAGGACTTCTTGACAACTATGAAAGATTAATAGTGTAATGAATATGATATGGCCTTGAAGACAAAATTCTAGCTTACAGTATTTGGCTTTAAATTAATTTACCTTTGTGAAGTACAACTGGACTATGGATAGAAACTATTTTTGTCGCATGCAATCCAAATTCAAATGACTAGAATCACTAACACAGTCTGATTCAATTCAATGGGAACTAGTACTTCCTATTCACTCTTTGCTCATGGACAAAGAGAAGAAACCATAGATGTCAGAAAAGAGATAAGGGAAGGATTTTGTCCTCTTCCTCGAGTATAAGTTGAAGAATTTCCTTTATACTTCAAGGGAAGGTCTTTTTGAAAAGCTTGGTTAAAATGGAAGACTTCACAAGTTGTGTGGATCTCCAACCTAGTTATCCTCCTTATACGAGAGTGTTGGAAGTTATAGTAATACAATAATTACAGTCTCCAGTATTATTTAGCACTTGTAAGCCCACAGGCGCCTAAAGAAAGAATGACAATGTTGTAATTTACTGAAGTTGATTGCAAGCATGTGCTCTCTGTCTCTGTCTCTCATTCTTTCTTTCATCAGGTAGCAAGTATTGATTTGAATTATATTTAGAGAACTGAAGACCCAAAATAATTCTATACAATTCTGATTTATGTATGGTGTGAGTTATGACAATCTCTAATTATGGATTCAAAGTGCCCACATATTAAAGCAAAACACTTTTGCAGTTGATATTTTTGGAAACAGTTCGAGAATGAGTAGGTTGTAAACTCAAATGCAAGCTTTCTTAACAGGTTTCACCAAACAAAATGAAAATTATTTTAAAAACAACCTATACAGCAAGATCAATGGACTCTTTAGTACAATCTCTTTAGCAACTCTAAAATAACAGTTATTAAGTTTGCAAGCTCTATAGCCAAAAGCTTTCACAGAGTCACTTGAAAAATGTACATAGCTGAAAATGACATGTCCCATTTTGTGAAGCCAATGCTTTGTTAATTTTAAAATAAAATATATCAAATAAATCTACAGTAAGCATTTCTGTTTTATTGGATGGGGACATAATTCTGTCATGGAAACACCTACTACCTTCATGGTCATCTCCAAGCCACACACTTTTCTGACCTGGAAATATTATTGCCATTTCCCTAAAAATGCTGGATCTAAATTCTGGAAGTCCCTCCCTGAAAACATGATGGAAGTTTCTTAACCAGAAGGACTGCAGTGATCCAACAAGGCATTTGAACATCACACACGGGGGACCAGCAATATGTACAAACACTGAACAGTAATCCAAACACAATCATGTTAATGAAACTGCACACTTTTGAGGAAACTCCATTACATTTTCCAGAACACTTAACACTTTGCACAACATCTGCCTTCCAAATTGTCAGTTTTACTTTCCCAGGAGTTTCTGCTCTTCCTAACAAGATCTTCTGTCGATTCAGCTTGAATCTTCAAAATGGAGAATGGCTTCACTACATTGACCAAGGACTCAGGGACAATGACAATGAATTATTTTCTATTGGTCTGACCACTCACCTGCCAAACTGAGATTGTTCAGAACAAACTCAGATCCATAGAACACTGTGAAGCAGACATCATCGTTGTACTTGTCTCTTTGTTCTTTTGAAATCTGCTCAAAGTCCTTTGAGTTTTTCCCAAGGCGAAGTTCTTTGATCTCTTGTAAATCAACTAAGAGCAAAGAGAATATTCATGTCAGATACTGCACATTAGCTTTTAGGTGAGAATGTTTTACACTCATCCTGGGACTAAATATCTCCATTTGCAGTTAGATCCTTGACATCCCAACCAAAAGACCCAATTGGTAAGAGTAAGCAGCAACATTAGTGCCCCAAAAGGCTGCCTCCCCAGTCCCCTACTCTACTCAAAGATTCAAAGTTCATTTTATCATCAAAGTATGTACAGTCAGCCCTCCGTATTCGCGAGGGATTAGTTCCGGTACCCCTCACAGATACCAAAAAAAGCAGATGCTCAATTCCCTTATTCAACCTGTCTCAGTGCGGTGGACATTAGGACTTGGCGGCAGAGCTCTGAATCTGCAGTGTTTCTGTTCACGAAAATAATCATGATCACGATTGAAAATAAGGTGGAAATAATAAAACGATCAGAAAGAGGTGAAACGCCATCAGTCATTGTAAAAGTGTTAGGCTATGTCGGTCAACGATCGGAACAATTTTAAAGGATAAAGTGAGAAAGGCCCTGCCCCGATGAAAGCTACAATTATTACTAAGCAACGCAGTGGCTTAATTATTGACTTTGGGGTTTTGATCCTCCACATCAACCCGGCACGTTGGAGAGCGCACTCGGGAGTGGTCTGTCACTAGATTGAACTCGGGAACTTCCGTTCCCGAGCCCGGCGCTGAAACATACATTCCTAAGTGTTTTATGTGCACAGAAAGGTAAAATATATACTATATACTAAGACAAACGTTTGACTGACTGACGCTAAATAATACTGGGTGTACCTGCTCCGACTTACTTAGTAAGGGAACTTCTGATTTTTTTCGATTCCGATCCACGATAACTCACGCATATCCTCCCGTATACTTTAAATCATCTCTAGATTACTTATAATACCTAATACAATGTAAACGCTATGTAAATAGTTGTTATACTGCATTGTTTAAGGAATAATGAAAAGAGAAAAAAGTCAGTACATGCTCGAACAAGTGCTGAAGAGCACTTCCAGGTTTTCGCGATTCGCGGTTGGTTGAATTCATGGATGCAGGACTCGCGGATAAGGAGGGCCGACTGTATGTAGAATGTAACTCTGAGTATTCGTCTTCTCAAGATAGCCATGAAACAAAGAAAAAGAAACAAAAACATGCAACCCCCAAACGTCTAACCCACTCCCTTGCTGAAAACTCCCTCTACACTCACCATTGCACGGCCAGACTCTGCTTAAACTCCAACTACAAGTTTACAGATGATACCAATGTACTCGGCCATATATCACAAATAACAATGGGTCAGAGTATCAGGAGGTGATAGACAGCAAAGTCACATGGTTTCAGGACAACAACCTTTCCCTTAATGCCATCTAAAGAGTTGGAAGGGAGGTGGTGGACATGCCTCTACTGACATCATTGATGCTATGGTCAAGAAGTTCAAGAGCTTCAAGTCCCCAGGAATGAACATCAGGAACGTTCAGGATTATCAGGAGTGCTGTGTACATGGGGCCTGTAGCATTGTCAATGATCCCTCCCATACAACAATATCTTTGACCGCCACCACTCCCCCCCTCCCCCAATCAAGCAGGAGGTCCTGTAGCACTAGGTCAAGGTACGTTAAGCTGGGAAGCAGCTTCTTCCTGAGGCTGTGAGACTACTGAACTCCCTGCTACCATCCAGGTCTCATCACATATGAAGCATTAGTACCTTAATACTGTTCGCTTTTTGACTTGTGTTGTAAATGCACCTTATTATTTGTTAATTTAACTTTACTTGAATTATTTCTGTGCCATGTGTGAGTTTTATGTGGCATAGTCCAGAGGAATGTTGTTTTATTGGGAGGTATATGTATATAGTTGAATGACAATAAACTTCAACTTGAACATCGCTAATGCTCCTGCCTGACCTGGTCCAACTACACTGACACTGCAGCCAAGAAAGCTCACCCGCATCTCAAACTTGCTCAGGAGGCTACAGAAGTTCAGTATGTTCTCCCTGACCCTCTCCAATTTTTATCGAAGCAGCATAAAATGCATCCCATCTGGATGCACCTCAGCTGAGTACAGCACCTGCTCTGCCAGCAACTGCAGAGTTACGGATGTTGTTCAAAGTATCGCAGGAGCCAGCCTCCCTTCTATGGATTACATCTGTCTACAGCACACTGCCTTGGTGAAGCAGCCAACATAACTAAACACACCACCCACCATGAACATTCTTCTCCCCCCACCACATTCAGAAGGTACAGAAGCCCGAAGATATGCACCACCAGGCTCAAAGACTGATTCTATCCCGCCATTTCCCTGATTTACAAGACAGACTCTTGACCTTATAATCTATCTCAATGTGGCCTTGCACTTTATTGTCGAGCTACACTGTACTTTATCTATAAGTGTGACACTTTATTCTGTTCTCTGTAATTGCTTTGCTTCATACTACCTCAATGCACCGTGTAATTGAGGCAATCGAAGGGCAGCACAATAGTGTAGCAGTCAACATGACTCTATTAGAGTGCCAGGGTTCATTTCCCGCTGCTGACTGTAAGGAGTCTGTAGTCTCTTGCCATGACCGTGTGGGCTTCCTCCAGGTGCTCTGGTTTCCTCCCACATTCTAAAGATGTATGGATTACGGTTAGTAAGTAGTGAGCGTGCTACGTTGGCACCAGAAACATGGCAAGAGCTGCCAGGTGCTCCTCAGACTCGGGTTGGTGTGGGCACAAAACAATGCACTTCACTGTATTTCTCATTTTTGGCGTACGTGACAAATAAAGCTAATCTTCACAAAAACTAATAGTTAAAGAATTGATCTATATAAACAGCATAGAAGATGTGATTTTCACTGTCCCTTGGTGTATATGTGGCAACAATAAACTAATTTACCAGTTACCTTAAAATATACAAAGACCAACATTCGTGACAATTGTTTAGTGAAGTGACGTGAGCATTGACATCATTCACAAAGTGTCTACTGGCATTATTGAAAACATTGATATTGTCAGTACCCCAATAGATGTAAATACTGTTTGAAGACACAACAGCCAGAGCAATTCTGCACAGTTTGATCATCTGATTATCTGCCATTTAATGAGTATCTTGATTAGGTGCAGTATAAAGAGAACTCCCATTTCCACTTAGCCTCATGTGTTCAAGCCTTTTCAGAAAGTAATGAATTGTCACACTCACATACAGTGTGTACCCATGATATCCATTTCAACACGTTCTGTTGAACATTTCCACACCCCTTTATAAAATTGGTCTTCCGTGTTAAGTTCCTCTACATGCACCATTTCCTGAACAAAGTTCAATGTTCTGCACTTGGTGCTTCGCTATGGTTCTGTAATTGACCACAAGAAGTTGCTAGCTGCTTTGCTTTCCTTTACTGAGCCAAATGACCGTACTTCTGATAATAATATGTGCCACGCCCTCAAATTGAGAAGACAAGTTACCAGATGGGAACGCAAATCAGACTGCCTTGTTGCAGGAAATTTCTCCGGGTTCCTTTCCTATTGTCATCGTTTGATCATTGAAATGTTGATGCATTTTGTCTCCAGAGTGTGCAGTTTGGGTAATGCTATGATGCCAAACTCATAATGGCATACTATTTATGTCCCTTCCTTAACAGTGAAATGGTCTCACAAGTGGGAGAAGTATATTTATCTCTAAAATTAAGATGAAATCTTCAAAACTTACTGAGGTGAGTGCCTGGCATCTGTTTCATTTGAGTACTGCAAGACAAAACAGAAATGTCTATACATCATAAATGGTGTTATTGATGCCATTCAGCCTATTGGAATAGCACTAGCTCTTTGCTAGACACTTAAAATTAAAATCTGATTCACATGCTATTCTTCCCCACTGTCCTGATCATTATTTGCATCGCTATTTGCAAAGCTGTAAATTGCTTCCAACTGGCTGCAATTGCAGGAATAAGACGGGTGAAATCCTGTCCCGAACTAAAAAGAGGTGAGAGCAAAGATGCAGGAACTAGAGATGCAGTCAAGAGCTCAGTCCACTATGAGGGGCCTCACTGTCACTGAGAAACTAAACACAGATGGCATGATCACATTGTTGAATACCTGAGTTCAGTCCACAGGAGTGACCCTGAGCTTCCAATTCCATGCCATTTTAACTCTTCATCCCAATTCTGCTAGGGTATAGTGCAATCTTCTGATTTAACCTTATCTCTCTAACTTCATTTACCGTACTCTGAATCATTTCCCCCTTGCATTCCTTTTTATCCCGTTTCCTTCCTTGTATGGTCTGGTCTTCAGGACATGTCCCAGTATACCAGACCACATCAGCTTATTCAACCATAGTACCTTATCATTGAAATTCCCTTGGCTTTCCCACATCACAACACCCCGCTTACCCATCTTTCTCCTTACCTGGCTTCACCTATCACCTGGCAACGTGTACCCTTCCTTCTCCCACCTCCTTCTTATTCTGGCTTCTTCTCCCTTCCTCTCCAGTCCCAATGAAGGATCTTGAGCCAAAATGTTGACTGTTCATCCTTTCTTCCAATGATTCCTGACCTGCTGAGTTCCTCTAGAACTTTGCACAAGTTCATCAAGATTTCCAGCATCAGCAGAATCCCTTGCATTTACCTCTTGGCTTCACCTACATTTTATTGCTACCCAGACCAAACTATTTTTTCTCCTTCCCAGGTCTGGTGAAAGGTCCGTTGTCTAAGACGTTAAATATTTATCTTTCTACAGAAACTGCCTAATCTGCTTCCACTTTCTTGGGGGGTGGAGGGGGGGTAGATTGCTCCCACTGCAATTTCCTTGTCCATTCATCTCCCTCCACTCACCACAAATCTCCCCCCCCCCCCAGCAATTATCCCTGCAAATGGCTTAAGTGCTATACCTGTCCATACACCTCCCTTAACTCCATTCAGGGCCTCAAACAGTCCTTCACCTGCTAATCTGCTGGGGTTGATTATTGTGTCTGGTGTTCCTGATGTAGCCTCCTCTACACTGGCGAGTCCTGTTGTAAACTGGGCAATCGCCTCGTCGAGCACCTCCTCTCCATTTGTTACAAGCAAAGACTTTCCAGTGGCTAAACATTTTAATTCCATTTCCCATTCCCTCAGGATGGAGGAGCAACACCTTATATTCTGTTCAGATAGCCTCCAAGCTAATGGCATGAATATTGATCTCTCCTTCCGGTAAAAAAAAATCCCCCCCACCCCAACCTTTGCTCAATTCCTCACTAACCTTTTACCTCTTCTCAGCTGCTTATTATTCCCCCAGGTCCCCTCCTCCTTCCCTTTCTCCTATGGTCCATTCTCCTCTCAGGTTCCTACTTCTCCAGCCCTTGACCTTCCCCATCCACCTGGCTTCACCCATCACCTTCCAGCTAGCCTCCATCCCCCCCCCCCACCTTTCTATCCTGGCTTCTTCCCCCTTCCTTCCCAGTCCTGATGAAGGGTCACAGCCTGAAACGTTGACTGCCTATTCATTTCCATAGATGCCACCTCACTTGCTGAGTTCCTGCAATATTTTCTGTATGTTGCTTTGGA
Source organism: Hypanus sabinus (assembly GCF_030144855.1). Taxonomy (NCBI): domain Eukaryota; kingdom Metazoa; phylum Chordata; class Chondrichthyes; order Myliobatiformes; family Dasyatidae; genus Hypanus; species Hypanus sabinus. The sequence goes on along the minus strand of NC_082722.1, from coordinate 58,115,173 downwards.
TTTTCAGCATCTGCAGACATTCTTATGCTTCTAATCTGCTTAGTTTTTTTTTCTAACATTTTCCACAGAGGACATGGGTTAAGGGCAAAAGGGAACATATTTAAGAGGAATCTGAGGGGGGTCTTCTTCGCTCAGAGGATGCTGAGAGTCTGGAGGAACTGCCAGAGGAAGTGGTGAATGCAGGTTCAATTTTAAAATTTAAGAGAACTTGGATAGGTACATGGATGAGACAGGTATGAAGGGCTATAGTCTGGATGCAGGTAGGTGGCACTGTGGTCTGGGTGCAGGCAGGTGGCGCTGTGATCTGGGTGCAGGCAGGCGGCGCTATGCTTAAAGCTAGCAGAGACCGACAAGATGGGCCGAAGAGACGGCTTCTGTGCAATAATGCTCGATGACTCTACGAATATATGACCTTTTCCATTTTCTTTTTATTTTCTTAACCTGCATGTACCAGTTTAACCTGCCAAGAGAGCATAACCATCTTACTAATAACTGTTCATTAGACAGGCCTAACAGCCTAATGTACTGATACGGTCAGGATCATAACATTATACAACATAGAAACTGGCCACTTGTCTATACTGACCATTTATACTATTCTCACTTTCCTGAATTAATTCTATATCCCTCTATACTTTGCTCATTCATGTCCAGATACACCTTAAATGTCGTTACTGTTCCTGCCTCCCATTTCCATTTGGCAACTCATTCACCACTGCCTCTGCTTCTTTGGGAGACTGAGGAAATTCGGCATGTCCCCCTTTACCTGATTTTTATCAAAGCACCAAAGGGAGTATCCTAACCAGATGCATCACGGCAACTATTCTGCCCATAGCTACAAAGAAACTGCAGAGTTCCTGTGGCCACAACTTGTCATATTACAGAAACCACCATCCCCTCCATAGACCGTCTACACTTCTCACTACCTCGTTAAAACAGCCAGCCTAATGAAGGATCCCCTCTACCTCCAACGTTCTCTCTTTTCCCAATTACCATTGAGCAGAAGACACAAAAGACTGAGGGACATACCACCAAGTTCAAGGACTACCTCTTCTCCACTGTCAAACACTATTGAATAGCTGCCTAGTACTCTATAATGGTCTCTTGATGGTTTTGTATTGCCACAATGCACTGTTGTAATGATCTGAAAAAAGGTATACAAGACAATTTATTTATTGTCTCGATGCACGTGACACCGATAAACTAATTTACATCCCTCCTCCACCTTCCATTCTACTGGAAGTCTTCTTGCATCTCTCCTTTTCCTGGTACAAAATTGGTTAGATTGCATTTGGAATATTAAATGTAGTTCTGGGCACTACGGTATAATTCTTTTCTGACTTTTATTCCCAGGCCCATACTTTGTATGTTTTTGTCTGCTTTATTTAAAATATACCTTTAAAATATTTTCAAGAAAATATCATTAAATTAAAATGTTGTTGGCTGTGTTCGGGGTTTGTTCCACCCCTTGTGATGTCTTCTGGTCTTGGAATGTCTATGGCAGGGGTCAGCAACCCGCGGCTCCGGAGCCGCATGCGTCTTTTTCATCTCTGTGCTGCGGCTCCCCGTGGTTTGTTAGTTTTTGAAATGTAATTCGAAATTTGAAGATTATGGTGATCTTGTACAATCTAAATAAAACGTTGTGGAGACCCCATTTCCTGGCACATCCAAACCGGCTCACAATTAGCCACCATTCCGGCTAAGGGAGATAGCCTACGGGGGTTTGTGAGTACGTGTCTTTTGGAGCATCCACGCCCACGGGGGGGGGCGGGTTGAGGGAGGCTTAAAAGCAAGGCTGTTTAGTTCGAATAAAGTTATCTTTGACTGCAGTGTCGTTATTTTAGCGCTGCGTGTAGCACACCACTACAATGTGTTTTTTTATCGCTATTAATATACATCACCACTGCCAATGCCTGACACCCGCCAGTGCGCGCTTTCTTTTAATTCTTCGATCCAAGGTAGGCTAACTATGGAGTAACCTTCAACCCAACGTCTTTTTTTCAGAGTTCAAAATGTTTTTGTTGCACGCAGAAATGTAATTTCGTTTTCTCTGCAGGAGTTCATCAATTTCATAAATGCAACACATTATAGTTTGTTTATACATAGCATAAAGGCAAAAAAAACCGTTGTATGCAGTGTTATTTCATTTTAAATGTCAAACGGGTTTTGTGGCTCCCAGTGTTTTCTTTTCTGTGGGAAATGGGTCCATTTGGCTCTTTCAGTGGTAAACGTTGCCAACCCCTGGTCTATGGAATCACCATGTTCTTCCTCTCCAGCAGCATGTGCGTGATTATAAACCTTTGAACTGGAGCTGACAGTCAAATCCAAATGGACCTCTGAGAGCCTTCACGGACCCTGTCTACACTTCTGAACCTGTGAATGATTCATGAGCAGACCAATGAGAAGAAGATTCCTAAAAGCACCCTGCCCAAACATGACCGCTTTCCCCCATGCCCCTGTGTCCACAGAGCAGCAGTTATGAGCAGAGTAGGTGCCATACTGCCCCCTGCTAGGGCTGAAATGCAGCCAGAACATTGTGCCTGCCTTCCTGTCAATGCATTTCACATTTAATCTGCATAGTGAGGGGCAAATGACAGGACATTTAATACACAAAATCAAAAAGAAGATCTCAAAATTGGCCTTACGTTGTATCTATTACAGCCCATTCCAGCTTTCTTGAATGACAACTCTCACTTGATTCAAGTGGACATCTATAAGGCTGTAGTGATCTAAGAATGAAGATGTCAGCTTTATTTAAGTTATGGACCTCACATCTGGGTGAATTTATGAAGCTGTGCATAAAACTAGGTCAGTACTATGCGAGCACTGGTTCCAAAAGAGCTATCTTGTGGATGAAACATTGAAATGGAGGCCACTATCTCCTCAGCTAAACTTCTTACCCAGACATCAATAATTTTTATTGAAAGAGCAGCAAATATTCTACCCTACATTTTATATACAAACACAATACTTTTCCTTTGTGGTTTGTGGGACTTTCCTGAATACAAAACAATTCCCACATTACATTAGCCATTCCACATCAAAACTACATGTAAAGCTCACAGGAAAACCCTCAGATCACAAAAGGCATCAGGAAAATACCTTACTCCTTCATTGCAATTATCCATTTCTCAGCACTAAACATCAAGGCAGGGATCAAAAATCTTCAACTAGGTGTTATAATGGCTTTAACTAAATTTGCATTACTGCTGGATATAACAAATAAACTGAATTTTCAATGCTTGTCTTCATACTTGAGGACTACACTATCAAGTCTTGATTTAATATCTTGGTCCCTTCTTTCAGTTACAAGGTAAATTCATTGACTGAGCCTAGAGGAAGTACTTGCATGCCACAAGCTGTAAAACAATTTTTACTCAGGAAAATGAAACACTTCGAAAGCGACTTTTCTATCTCCACCCTTTAACTATCAGTTATCCTCCTCTCCAGCGATATTCACAGGAAAAAGCTGCAAATTAATCCCAACAGAAACTGGTTTTTTGCTTTGCAAAAAGCAAGTAAAGAAACTGCTGCCATGTTGCAGCAACGCGAGAGAGAAACACTCAACGACTGAAATAGGAACAGCGCAAGGAAGCAGTTGGTGTCACAGCAGTCTTAACAATGAAGCAGTTAGCTCGATGTAATGTGAGAAAGGAGTGAATTAATTTCTTTCAGCCTTCAGGATGTGTAAATGTGTTGTAAATCCTGCACAGTCAGTACCTAACGCCTGGGTGTTCAACACGACTTTTCCCGCCTGATTAATCAAATGATGATGTGACTTGTATCACTTCCATCTTTCCTCAAGTTATTGCAAGCCTTTTTTTTTAAACAATTTTTATTTGGTGACTACATTTAGAAATTTTCACAGAGATCCCACTCAAAATACAAATAGTAGTATTTTAAATGCTCGACAAAATGTTTAATAATACTACTGATGTGGATTTGACTGAATTACATAAAGTGCAAAGGTTACTGGCTCAACATATCCCAAGGTAGACTAAAGAAGATCAATCCTAAAAGCAGTCTACCATGGAACTAGATAAAAACACAAAATGCTGGCAGAACTCAGCAGGCCAGACAGCAACTATGGGAGGAGGTAGTGAGGACGTTTCGGGCCAAAACCCTTCATCAGGAGTAGTCCCTCCTGATGAAGGGTTTCAGCCTGAAACGTCGTCACTACCTCCTCCCATAGTTGCTGTCTGGCCTGCTGAGTTCTGCCAGCATTTTGTGTTTTTATTTATTTCCAGCATCTGCAGATTCACTCGTGTTACCATGGAACTAGGTTTGAATGTGTGTTACTACATTCATTAAAGTCAGATTCAGCCCTTCCGAACCTCTGCAATTTGATCACTATTTTAGGCCATTACCATTTTCCTGCCCTACTGTGGTTGCTTTCTCACAGCGCTTCATGAGCCTACACCCACCCACCCTCTCTCACCTACCCATTTAGTAACTACCTCACCACCCCCCCCCCAACCCAAGCTCATAATCATAGCTTTCAATGCGAGTCAGCTAAAACATGGAAGATTTGCAATAATGCAAATGGGATACAGTGTGGAACTTAGGGACACAAGAGATATTCTGGAAATCTGGAACAGCGCACACACAAAAAGTGCTGAAAAAAATCAGTCCCGGACACGATGAAGGGTCTCAGCCCAAAATATCAGCTGCCTATCTCCCACCACAGACACTGTTTAGCGTGCTGAGTTCCTCCAGCATTTTGTGTGTGTTACTGAAATGTGACTATTTCTGCATTGCTCACCCACAAGCCACTGTGATGTAAAACTGCTTTCAATTTCATCTGCCATACCTCATAAACTCGCATTTTATCTTCTCGGTTGGTTTGGCTTCTAGATAGCTATTTCTTTATTAAGCAGGCGACACAAAAGAATGCAGGAAGGAACTGCCAGTTTTCTGGTCATAGCTTGTTGCTACCAGCTGTCAATTCATTGCCTGGGGGTCCAAGAGCGCCACAGCCTCCTTTCTATCTCAAAGTTAAAAGATTTGCCGCAAAAACCATATTCAGTCAAAGCTTGTTTGCTATGGCAAATTTAACAACTGGCATTTTGAGCAAAACTAATTTCATTTTCCTGAATTTCCTATACTCCAGAAATATTTTTTCCAGTAATTTATTTAGATAGGCATGAAGAAATGTGAAGAGACTGGAGCAGTAGGAACAGATGGGTATCAATGGATTGCCTGAAAAAAAAGTATGGGACCTATAATGGAGTCTAAGTGATCACCAGTTCACGTTGCTCTAGGTTTCCGTTACCTCTTGCTGTGTAAGTGCACCTTATTGAGTAGTGGAATAATATGGATCTTCTGAAGAGAACGACCAACCTCATTATGCTTAATCAGTCTTGCAGAGGCATGCCGCTACACACCAGGTGCCATGGTTGTGCAGTGGTTAATGTGACACTATTACAGCCTGGTGTGTTGGCGTTAAGAGTTCAATCACCGTTCCCTCTGTATGTCCTCCCCGTAGGAGGCGTGTGTTTTCCTCAGATAAGACATACGAATAGGTTAATTGGTCTTCGTAAGCTCGTTATGATTAGGTTAGGGTTAAATCGGTGTTGTCGGGCTTTGCTTGAGGGGCCTACTCCGCGTCATATCACTAATAAGCAAATAAATAAGCATTCCGGATAAGCCTCAATATTGCTTATTTCAATATCAGATTTCACGGGTATGGATAACTAACAGCGGTTCGAATAATTTACAAAGACTTTGAACTTGTCTGCATAACTGCAAACCAGTTCTCACATCTGAGAATGTACAAGATGCACAGTATCTTTAGAGGGATACTGTCCAAGATGCACAGTCCAAGTAATATCCTAATTTAAATAAAACAAAACTTAAAATGCTCTACAGATCAGGCAGTGTCTGTTGAATGACAGAGTTAACATTTTGGATTAATTCTGTAATGTTAGCTCATTCACTCCCTCCACATACACTACTTAATTTTCTGAGTACAACACGCTGGAGGACCCCAGCAAGTCGGGCAGCATCGGTGGAAACGAGCAGTCAACGTTTCGGGCCAAGACCCTTCGTCAGGACTCGGCCTGAAATGTTGACTGCTCGTTTCCACGGATGCTGCCCGACCTGCTGGGGTCCTCCAGCGTGTTGTATGTGTTGCTTTGACCACAGCATCTGCAGGGTACTTTGTGTTAATCTTCTGAGTGTTTCCAGCATATTCTGTTTTCACTGAACATAGCACTTTGATGTACTTTCACCACATCACATTAAAGCTGCATCCAGAGGTTCGGACTATTGCTTTGGAAACTTTGCTGTTTGAATCCCACCTGGGAAATTTAATTTCAAATGAATAAACAAGCCCAGAAATAGAAAATCTAATTTCACGAATAGCAATCATCTACAACTGGACTGTTGTGACAAGCAGCCTGGTTCACGGATGCACCTCGGAGCATGAAACCTACCATGCTTTCTCATCAGGCTTGTGTGTCAACTGCAGCCAAGGTGGACCACTTGAAACACCTGACCCCTGAGGCCCACATGCTGTGAACGAATTTTTAGAGATAACAAGTTTTGGATACCGAGAATGCAGAGAGGGGAAGAGAGACAAAATGAGAAGATTTGTTTGAGCAGAAGCCATGAGCAATTAAATGGCAAAGGTTAACAAAATAATGTTACAACTCGCCTTGCTGAGAGATGAAGTATTTAAGATGGTCTTGCATAGGCCACATAAGCCTGCAGAGAATGGAGGGTTATGGGCACTATGTAGCCAGAAGGCATTAGTTCAGTTATGCATTTAATTACTTCTTTAATAAGTTTGGCACAATATCATGGACCAAACAGCCTGTTCCTATACCGCACTGTTCTATGTTCTTGACAGGGTATTGTTCCTCAACTTTACTGGAACAGTGGAGGATAGGAAAGGACTGTAGAGTATTGCGTCCATTCATATATGTTGCCAAAATGGAGGCGTCATGAAAAAGGGTGTGCTGAAGTGTAAGAAATACAAACACATTACCATTTAATCTTTTGTGTGTTTCCAAAATATAGGGCCTTTCTGGATTATAGAAGAACTGACTTACAGAAATCTAACTTTATTCAAAATTCTCCCATAAATTTTTAAAGGCATTTTCAAGATAATATTAATAATGTTTCATGATGTTAATTAACAATCGTATGCCCTGATATTATTGATTCTAATATGTTTCTTGGATTTACTGTGTATGCCTTCAAGAAAACAAATTTTAGGATTGTACATGTGATCTATATGTACTTTGATAATAAATTTTGGAAATGATATACATTTCATTCATTTTTTAGATGAAAAAATTATTGGAAATGTATGAAGAGAACTATGATATGGGAAGCTAAAGAAAATGGACATTTCTGACAAATGAAATTGATCTAAGTACTGTTTTCAGGAGCAGAATTCTTGTGTAACTGAGGAATGCCCGGTCTGTTTTACTTCGGAATTTCAACATGTGCAATACTTTGCCTTTGTATTCCTAACTCCAGGAAAATGAGATAGTTGAGCTTATTTTCGACTGGTTCCAAGTTCATGAACATTCAATTGGAACGGCTGATAGAATTTAAAAGCAGGAGTTAACTCAACACAGGAAAATCATGAAAATGTGCAGTACTGACGGAATACAAATAATGTTTACAATCTATTACTGGAGAGTTCACATTTGATTTTAAGCTTTTATACAAGGTTTCAGCAAAATTAGTTTGATGATAAAGTAGCTATTAGAAGTCACATGGTCTATAATCTATCACTAAAATATTGGGAGAGAGAGAAAGTTAGAATAAGAATGGAAACTAGTGTGAGGTGTGTTATCACCAGCCATTACCCCTTATGAATATATAAATCTTCAGTTAAAATTATATTTTCAACAGCTGCTTTATCAATGGGATTAACTTTGCATTTATATGAGACGTAGAATTACGCAGAAATGTTTCACATATTTACATTCAGTCCCAATGATTGTCAGATTGAGATGCTTGCTCCTATATATTTAAATTTGACTTATTACTTTTGCCCTTTCTCTTTCATGTCTCCTCCTTTCTGTTCTCCCCAATCAGTTATTCATTCTGCTGATTGAAGAGTTTCATTTCTGGAAAAGGACAGCAAAAACTGATATCCTGGCTGCACCAGATACCATATCCGTGGTAGCAAAAGCTTTCTGTATGATGGTTGTTTCAGTAAACCACAGGCTGGTGAGCACCGTTGCAGAAAATCAAGTGGTTTACTTTCTGATCTTAATTTTTATTTTTTTATAATCTGAAAATTTACAAAATATCTGGCTAGATAGTGATAGTTGTACAATGATGTTAAGCGTTCAGTGAATAGGCATGGAAATGGCTGCTAGTAAATAATGTGAGAAAAGGAGCTTTCTTTAGACACTTCAAGATGATTTGCAACCAGGCCACAGGTGAAGGAAATACTTTCACAAATGCACCTGTTGACGAGTCCTTCTTTTTCATATTAGTGCATTTGTTTAATATTATTTTGCAAATCATCTTTGTTACATTTGAAATATTTGTTTATGCTCATCTCACGCGTACGTACACCTAGTCTACGTCTCGTTTTTACTGCTTGACGGTGCAAAACTTAAAAGCAAATGATCGGAAGCTTGTTTCAGCAATGATGTCAACTAACTTCAAACTGAAAAAATAAAATGTGAAAGTGTCAGGTGCATTAGTGGTGCTTGGACAACGACACCGAGGAGTTTTTGCAGTTTTCGCTTCTAACAGATTATAATGTAAGAAAAATGGACAATTAATATTTGAAGGGGGATAAAAATGAGCTCCCACTTAGAAAGATTACACAATGGCGCTGAATATTGGCGAAGATTCAGAGTACATTTATTATCAAAGTATGTTTGCAGAATACAACTCTGAGATTCATCATCCTGTAAGCACACACATCTGCAACGTTGGGAAACTTGCAGGAACAAAAATTCAGTAAAATCCTGGAAAGACCTAGCAACTCAGGCAGTATCTAATGAGAGAGCTACAGTTAACATTTCACTGTCATGAACATTCATCAGAAATAGGAAACTGGCAAGTCTTAACTTAGAAAGGAGGGAGAGGGGGGCAGAGAACAAAGAATCATCTATGATTGGTTGGAGATTAAAAGAAAATTAATGACCCAGGTTTCGTGTTAACTGAGAGAGGCAGCAAGGACTGATTAATAACCATTAATCACGAGGAGGCTTAAAGAAAGAAAAAGCAGAGGTGAGAAACACAAAATTAACAAAAATGTGTTGAAACAAGATACAGACAAAGCAGTTGCTAAAAATCTGAAATAATGGAGAATACTGGGAAAGACCAATAGGATCTATGAAGAAATGAAAACTGAATTACATCTAGAACTGGCCTGTACAAACAAAAATCTGCAGATGCTAGAAATCAGAAACAAACAGAGAATATCCTGGAAACTCAGGAGGCTAGGCAACATTCATGGAGGTTTAAACAGAGTTAATGTTTTAGCTAATTGTGAAAACTTCCAAAGATGGGAACATTAAAAAAACTGAGAAATTAATAACTAGTCACACTTATAAATATTTAGGCAATTGCATAACTTTACACACTCAGTGGCCACTTTATAAGGTACACCTGTACTTCTTCTCAATAATGTAATATACAATCCACCAACTGTGTGGCAGCAATTAAATGCATAAAAGCATGCAAACATGGTCAAAATGTTGTTCAGACCAAGCAACAGAAAGGGAAAGAAATATGATCCAAATGACTTTGTCCGTTGGTGCCAGACAAGGTGATTTGAGTATCACAGAAACTGATCTCTTGGGATTTTCAACACATCCATCTCCAGAGTTTATAGAGAATGGTATGAAAAACAAAAAAAAAATGCAGTGGGTAAAAATGTTGAGGAAAGTCTCAGCAGAATGGTTCAAGCTGCCAGGAAGGTGACAGTAACTCAAAGAACCATACATTACAATATGGTGTGCAGAGAGCATCTCTGAATGCACAACACATTGAAATTTGAAGTGGATGGGCTATATCAGTAGAAGACCATGAACGTGTACTCAGTGGCCACTTTATTAGGCATGGGAAGTACCTAATAAAAGTCCCACTGAATTTATATGTAAAATGAGAATTATGGCCCAGTGGTGAGCGATGAGGTAGGATTATGGAAGTTTATGAACCTGCTTGAGTTAGTGGAAAAAAATTCTCCAGACCCACAATTACTGCGTAAAGGTATTAACCCATCTTGCTACCCTTTACTGCTAAATTTCGAGGAAACTGGGAAAATACATCTGCAAAATATTGGAAAAATGTGATCTTTGGGGAAATGGTGGGTGATGAGGCAGAGACACATCTCTACCACAGGAGATGTAAGGTGCTACTTCCCTCTGCTAGCCTGCAGGTCCAACTTGGGCAAGGTGTAGCACCTACTTCGTCCACAGATCAGGGTCAAGTGAAGCTGTGTGAGCAGGTGGTGGATGGTTGTATGAGCAGCTGTTGCATATCACAGGTCCTGGTTATACAACCACTGACGCCAGGCAGACAACCTCTGAAGAGTATTGATAATGCCTGGGGCCATTTGTTGGGTAAAGAAACTGCCCAGAAGGCAGCAATGACAAACCACTTCTACAGAAAAATTTGACAAGAGCAATCATGGTCATGAGACTATGATCACCTTGTACAACATGGCTCATAATGATGACAATGATGAGGAAATGAGGGATATAATCTTCTCGAAGTCTTCTTTTGGCTGCACCAATCAGAGAGCACAGATCAGTTATCTTCTACTCAAAACAGCAACCTGAAATTTTTACATATAAAACTTGTTATGTAGATGCACCTCTTCAAAGAACCCCAATGTGTCATCAGTTACAATGTTACTGAATTTTCTCCATTTTCCTGGCTGGCTTTGATATGCAAAATAACATGGAAGAGACTGCAAGGCTCAAAATAGTTCTGTACGGAGAACTTCTCGATGCTTTCTACAATTTGTATATAACTAATTTGCTTAAAAACGAGTAAACAATGGTAACCGCACAAGCTTTATGTAAAGCAGGCCTTGCTACTATTGAGCAAGTTCTGTGTATGCCCATCTCAGGCAAATTAGTTTACTCAAATGTAGTTTGGCTCTTTTGTTTCACCCTGACTTTGATCAAAACACAGGAAGGTTTCATAAGAAAATGTTGGAAAAGCAAAAGAAATGTCAAGAGGTCAGAATTTGTGACAATGCACATCTTATTACAAATAGAGGAGGAAGTAAATTTATGTTCCTTTCATGTCCTGGCCTAAAATGTCAACTGTTATTCCCCTCCATATATGTTGCCTGACTTGGTGAGTTCTTCCAGCATTTTGTGTGTGATGCTCAAGATTTCCAGCACCTGCAAAATCTCGTGTTCATATTTAGTTAAACATTTCTTCTGTCCGGTTGAATGGTCTAGGTCTTGAATGTTTAACTCTGTTTCTCTTTACGCTGCCAGACCTCTGAGGGCTTCCAGATTTTCCTGTACTTATTTCAGTGTTTCCTTCATCCAAATCAGGAGAGAACGAAGGTGGCGGTTTTCACCTGCACGACCCCATTGGTTGTATACCAGACAAGAACTGCCCACAACCTAGAGGCTTTGGTGATCTTTGGGACTTTTTGGCCAGCAGAAATCTCAAGATCAGCAGGCAAATATTGTGGAGATGTTGAAAGTGAGGAGAGGAGGCTGACTTTGACACAAAGCCTCAAACAACTTGCACTGACAGGTAAGAAAGGAAAGAGGCAAAGATGTAGAGACTGACAAAAGATGTGATCTTTAGACAGGCTATAGTCTAGCCTAGCAACTACAATTTCCTTATCTACAAAGCCAAATGCCATTTGAGACACAAGGGGACTGCATGAATGAATAAATAGTCTCTGCTACACCAGTCAGCTTTAAAACCACATTTACAATCTCAGACTTGAGAGACCAACAAATTGCAGGTGATAAAATAGGTTGAATCATTGGCAATTAGTTCAGAACTGTACCATTCTTGAATAATGTGATACGCATCTATTCTTGGCACTATCTTGTCATGACAGAACAGTAAAATAAGATCTATAGCACCATAACACAGAGGACATGTAAATGTGATTAAAATGGCTTTAATTAATCTGGCTCATCATGTCTGTTCCTCCCCCAAGAGCTGCAATTTTATTATCCTTCAACTACTTAGAAAAGCAACAACAGTTATTAATCCTGAAATGGCAAAATTTACTCAGAAAATTGGCAGAAGGTACATCTGAACCAGTACTGAGGAAGAGTTCAGGAAATAAGAGTTGCTTTTTCCTCCCTCCAGGCAGAACCCTGACCTTAACTTGGGCAGATAAACCTGGCAGCCTTTCAAGTGAAGCAACTGTAGATATTAATCTGCATTTTGATTCTCAAATAATGGTGTAATGATGCTCAGGTTATTTAGGGTTTTTCCTTCTGAAAGAAAATTAATTATCAGCAGAAAAATATATAACTTTTTTTAATGCAGTGGCTGCATACCTTTCATGCCACTAACTTACCCCTCTCAAGAAACCTCCTACGTGGAATTTATTTTCCTTTTGACTAGATTACACGTCATCACCTTGTGGATTTCTCATGCTCCATCGCCACTAAGTCAGCCTGTTCATGACTATACCAGCTTTAAATTATGCTACTCAACTCTTTCACACTCATTTCTGAACAATGACTGGCCAACCTTTGCTCCCAGCATTCCATTATCTCATATTTAATGCTCTTGCACCTGGAAAATGATTTTTACATGCAAAGCATGCAAAAAAAGTTAAAATCCTTGTTGGCACGTTTGCAGGCCAAGTTTGCTGATCGGGAAATTGGACCGGGCAGTGCTGTGCACAGCTCACCCTAAGGAAGGTTTAAATCCCCCTTGCATTTCCCACATGTGATGACATCATTGACATGAAAAGCTCGCTCTAACTTAATGCCACTATTTGTATCAGAAGTCATGGATTACAAGCTTTGCCCTTAATTTATATTGAAACCAGGAGTACATCATGGTGAAAAAAGAAAAAAATATGCATCAATTACGCTGCATCCCCACGTATGTTGCTTTCATATTCAAAAGTTCTTTCTTGAAATGATTATTTGTAAAAATAGAAAAATAAATTCAGGGCATGGGCATCTATAAAGATTAAGTTTCTGTGAATGAGATTCACAGATCACTTGGCATCATTTGGGCGATTTCCACAGGAGATCCATATGTCATTACCCTCCCACCCTCTTTCCCATCCGCCCCCTTCACCTGGCCTCTGGTTTTGGCGATCCTTGCTCTCATTTTCCCTTTATACCTTTGCCAGCTGCCACGTGTCAGATGTGCAAGCTGGGATTTAATGCTGCTAAAAGGAAGGAAGCCAGAGTTTCAGCTTTGTGTATTTTTTTTGCTATACACAGCATTGTTAACTAAATCAAAAATACCGAAGGTGCAATGTCTACAGATGGGTGTTTAAAATCCTCCCAATCTCCATACTCTCTCCAACATTATAACTCTCTCTAACCTGTGCTCTACATTCTTCTGATTCAGCTTTCTTGTGTATCACTCATAGCTCTGACAAACCTCCACCCACTCTTCCTCTACTCCCTAGTCTCTACAAGAACACTATCTTCCTCCTTCCTTTCTACCCCCTAATGAAGGGTCTTGTCATTTGTTTGCTCACTTCCATAGATGCAATTTAAGCTGCCTAGTTTCATTTCCCGGAAGCTGTTCCTTAAAAACTTGCATTACAACCTTAACTCCACCTTCTTTCGGATCCTCCTTTTCTCTGACTAAGCTTTTGCTTCTTTAGCTTGGCAACTATTTTGAATGTCTAAAATAAAGGAACAATATAAATGTAAATCATTTGCAAGGATTAGGAAGCTGAGTGCTTTATTAGCTTTGTCAATGACTTTCCTTTGTCCCATTGCCTCACCAAGCATGTGGACATTATGGTTACATGGTAATCCAAGAGCTGAGTGCAAAGATGTAGAGACATAAACTCATGCCTGACTTAAATTTGGTGAATTAAACAATTCTGTAAAATAATAACAACAAAGTATAAAACTATTACTGCATTGTTAAAACATCATGCAGTTCACCCACAGTAATCTGGTTGACTGAAACATACCAGCTAATTGCTCAATTGTCAATAGAAAAGGGATTACTGCCAATTTCCCTTGGTCATGAAAGTTGGGCAATTAATGTCAGCTTCCTGAAATATGACCATAAACTGTAGGAGTAGAGTTAGGTCATTTGGCCCATTGAGTCTGCTCTGCCATTCAATTGGGACTGATTTATTATCCCTCCCAACCCCAAACCCAACCCCAACCCCAATCCCAACCCCTTCTCCCCATAACCACTGATGCCCTTACTAATCAATAATCTACCAAACCACACTTTAAATGTACTTAGCAACTTGGCCTCCACAGCTGTCTGTGGCAATGAATTCAAAAGATTCATCACACTCTGGCAAAAGAAATTCCTCCTCATCGCCATTCTAAAGGGACGCTCTATTCTGATACGGTGATAAGAAATGGAAATGATATTTTAATTGTGGGCTAATTTGAGCTTTATAAAGACTTTCCTACTTCTGCAGGAATATAAATCGTTTAAGATAACAGGCCCAATTAAGAACCCCCATGTAAGTGTTAGCTTTATTAACAGAAGATGAAGTGCACCAATTAGGGAAACAGTGGCAAATATGTACAGAGCTCCGCTTCCATTGATCATTATATACTCTTACATCAATCATTCAGTCCAGTCAACCATAAATTAAATGTCACAGGGTGCTAAACATCTATAAAACATAGGTTAGGTTTCAGCTGAAGCACTTCTGTGCATCAAACTTTAAAGCGGCTGAACAGGGGCAATTTTCTGGAACAGTACTGGCGGATCAGTATCTGAGCACTGGGTCTGTTGTGCTCAGAATGGTGAAGAGTAATATGTGATTGGTAAGTATTTAAAATCATTAATGACAGAATAAATAACGAGACTCTGTTTCCAGAGGCAGAAGTGATCAGGACCATGCAGACTTAAAATATCTGGCAAAAGCAAACAAGGATTTCATGCAGAAGTAAGCATTTATTTTACTTAGGAGTTCTAATGAAATGAGAACCATTGCTTTGAATCACAAGCAGAAGAAAATCTGCAGATGCTCCTGATGAAGTGCCTCGTTCAGAAATGTTGACCGTTCACTCTTTTCCACTGAAGCTGCCTGGCCTGCTGAATTCCTCCAGCATTATGTGTGTATTACCATTGCTTTGAGTTGGGGTGGAAAAAATGCAATATTAATTGCAGTGGTATGGGGAAAAAGCAGAGGAATGGAATTAATTAAAGCTTTCAAAGAGCTGTCAGACACAGTACTCTCCAGTTCTGACACCTCTGTCATTTTAACAGCCCACCAGTCTAGCATCAGACAGATGAGATTTAAATGATTTCAATTCTTTCCCATATCAGGTTTGGTGTTAGCTGTTATGTATTTAAGATTTCTGTAATATTTGAGTAATATTGTAAATATATTATTTGGTTAAGCATTCTTTGCTCATTTAAAAGATTCATTATGGGTTATACTATATGTAAAAGTACGTGATTGGCATACATCATTATGCTACCATGTCAAAAATGAGTGCCATACTAAAGAAAAGGAAAGTTAAAATGAAATAGATCTGTTATCCCCAGCTCCATGATTTTCTTTTGATGAGTTTTGGAGTTACAAATCATAACAACAGAGATAAATACATTTAAAATGAACCCGGGATGGCAACCTACCTGTTGGGCACAACAACATATTCCAGTTTTTAAAAAAGTGCAGCATGTTTATTCTTCAGAAGCAGAGAAAGAGACATTCACGTTAAAGAAAAGGCAGAAAACACATGAAATTCATCGGTTCATAAACAGCCAGTACCGAGTGATAGCAATAATAAATAAATAAAAAGCACAAATGGCGGGCTATATCAGAAAGATAAATGCATTTGACTGCACAAATGATAACTGGCTGATGGATACTGAATGAATTGTTCAGTATTTTAAAGCAAATGAAATTGCCAATGAGCAAAGAGTTCCAGTTTTGCTGAAGTGCAATAGGTAGAAAAGAATGCAGCTTGCTTTGAGGTTTGACTGCTCCAACCAAAGCAGCTGGAATGAGCTTTGCTGATACTGTGAAAGTAATGCAGGAACATTTAAAAACTGAAACCACTGGTGATTTCAGAATGCTTTATGTTTTACAAGCGGAATCAAAAGGAAGGGGAGTCCATTTCAGCTTACATAGCTGAATTTTTTTTAAAAATTGAGCATTGCCAGTTCAGTGATGGGCTGAATGATGCACTGAGAAATCATTTAGCTTTTGGAATAAAAGCATTGGAAAAAACTGCTCCTAACTGAAACACAATTCACATTGAAAAGAGCAGTTGAAATAACTGTATGAACGGAAACAGCAGTTAAAGATGCAACTGAGCTGCAGTCAGGAATGAAAGTGAGAGTGACGAAAATTGCAACATCTAAACAGAAAGCTGCCTGTCCGAATAAACTGTGTTATCATTATGGCAGGGGCTCACAGACAATACTGTATAAAAGTCTTACACACTTATATATAGCTAGGAAGCCTGAGACTTTTGCACAGTACTGCATTGCACTGTACTGCTGCCAGAGAAAAAAAAAGGACAAGTGTGAGTGATGATAAACCTTATTCTGATATGGGTCTCTCTTGTGGACTGAGAGTGGGAAGGGGGCTGGGAGAGGTGAATCATGGCTGGAAAAAGGGGGAGAGGACAGTGAGTGGGAAACACCAGACAGAAATTCTGTGATGATCAATAAACTGACACTTAGGAATCAAATTACCTTCCCTGGTGACTCAGTGCTGGGTGTGTTGGCACCCATGCCACAACCCACCCCTGGCACTTCTTCTCTGCCACCAGTCCCACACCCATCTTACAGTGCTTCACCCTCGCCATTCTTAATATCATTTGCTCATGCTAGATTTACAAACTCACTCTCCGCTCCACATTGACATATACAGTACCCTCACTATATTCCTGTGCCCAAAACTTTTGCACAACACCGTACACCAGATCAATGCTGGTTTAAAGGAGAAACTTCCTGAAAATGCCACAAAGTAGGACACATACATGTTGGGCTGACAAAGTAAACGGACTCCACAGGAAAGAGAAAAAGATAAAAAGTTAAGTTACAGTTTCAAAAAGAGCACTAATCCGCCTGCTGTTGATGAAAAACCTGATAATGATCAGAGTAATATTGGGCTGGGTAGCTTTGTTTCTTACAACATGAAAACTAACAAGTGACAAGCAATACAATTTACAGCAGAAGTGAACGGCAAACTAATTAAAATCAAATTGGGAACTGGCTCAGCTGTTTCAGTCATGCCATAAAATGAATCTGAACAGCATTTTAAAGATATTGAACTGAAGCCTGAAGATTTCCGACTAAGAACCTGCTCCGGAGAAAAGTTAACACCTGTGGGAATGACATTCGTAAAAGTGAAATGCAACATCTCACAAGCCACATTGGTAAAAACAGGAAAGCCAGCATTGTGGAGACATACAAGGCTGAGGCAACTACAACTTGATCGGAGATTGCATGCCACATCCCCTGCAACAGTGTCAGCTGAAAGTAAATTTTAAAAGGTACTACACGATGCCACAGCAGGATTCAAGGATGGCATTGGAAAATGAAAATGGCACGCCCAAGTTTTGCAAAGCCCGCCTGGATCCTCACAGCATCCATGACAAAGTAGACAGCGAGCTAGATTACATGGAGGCTGACAGAATTCTTTCCAAGGTTGAGTGAAGCTCTTGGACAATGCCAGTGGTCTCAGTAACCAAGAAGAAAGGGTCTGTCAGGATCTGTGGTGATTTTAAGGTCACCATCAATCCAGCGCTGAAAGTAGATCAATAACCTCTGCCCAGGATAGTCGATATCTTTGCAAACCTTCCTGGGGAGAAAACACTCCAGCAAAATGGATTTAGCTGAGGCCTCTCTACAGATGGAGATGGAAGAAGAGTTTAAAGTGTTTCTCACCATAAACACTCCCAAAGGGCTTTATTACTATAATTGGCCTATTTTTGAAGTATAATATTCCCAGAATCAACCCCTACAATCACTTCAGTGCCCCAGAACCTGAGTTTGTTTCACAGTCATGGTCTCTTGTAGAGCAACCACTTTTTCAGGAAAGACCTTAAGCCACAAAAGTAAGAAATCCTCCTCTTAAATCTTTAAGACCAAATGGAACAATTTTAAATATACCACAATGTGGATGTCAAAATGGTAGTTGTATTATATAGTATACTGTGAATGTATGTGCATATGTAGAGTAATATGTATATGACACACACATGGTGGGGGGGGGGGAAGAGAGAGAGTGAGGGGGGAGAGGGGAGGGGAGAGAGAGGGAGGGGGAAAGGGAGGAGAGAGAGGGAGGGTGGGGAGAGAGGGGGAGAGAGAGGGAGAGAGAATATACAGTACACATCAACATGTATATGTAAATAAGTTGATATGCATTATATATTAAGCTGGACATTATAGCAAAGTAAGGTGGAGTTTGTGCATTTAACATTTCATCAATATTAGAGTAATCTTGTAAATACATTGTTTAAGGATTCTTTGTTTATATAGTTCATTACAAGTTATATGTTAATGGCATACATTATTATGCCTCCTAATCTTAAGTGAATCCTGTACTAAAGAAAAGGAAAATAAAAATGAAATAGACCTGTTATTCGCCTTCACCCCCCCCCCCCCCGCCCCCCCACCAATTATCTCTGGTTCTGTGATTTTCCTTTGATCAGTTCTGGAGTTACAAAACATAACATTAGTAATAAAAAGGATGTAACTTTTCAAAATCTAATCATTTGGGGCAGTTTGCTCAAATCCAACTGACCAAGGTCTCACGTCTGGCTCCAGTGATGCAGAACAAGATAATCTGTCAAATACCAAATCATTGACAAGTTTAGACATTTTGCATTCAGCTGCATGTTCCCTTTTGCAAAATATGTTCATTGAAATGTAAACTGTCAAAATGCCTTCTGAATATGTGTGTTAATATTGCAGCTAAATGTCCATCTCTCTGCCTGCAGCAACAGTGGTTTATTTGCACAGCAGAGCTACAATGAAAAAGCTGTCATTATTGTGGTACATTAATCACACCTGCCTGCATATGTGCAGATTGAGAAGGGAAAAAACAAGACTGAGAGGTTATCTGAATGAACAATACTCAGCTTTATGATCCACGTGCATTTCCAGGTCGTACTCAACTCTGATACATATTAAATCTCTTTACTAAAAAAAAAGGTGAAAAACCCCTAAAAACAGATTTTTCCTTTGCAACACAAGGATAAAATACTTAAATGTTTCTTTACAAAATGCTGGAAGAACTCAGCAGGTCGGGCAGCATATATGGAAAGAAATAAAGAATCAACATTTTGGGCCAAGACCCTTCATCAAGATTCATGCATTTTGTGTGTGTTACTCTAGAACAGGGGTGGGCAAACTTTTTGACTTGTGGGCCACAAAGGGTTCTAAAATTTGACAGGGGGGCCGGACCAGGAGCAGATAGACGGAGTGTTTAGGTAATACACCTCATAAGAGAAAATAAAATATCATGGGATATGTAGAAAACATGTGCTTTAATTTCAATTGAAAATGAACAAATGCATTACAACAAAATATCTGTCTTTGAAGTCCCATGGTATTTAGCTATTTATTGAAATGACTTTTAAAACACTGAAAATTAAATGAATAAAATACAGCTTTTTTTAATAGTAACAGTTATTATTTTAAAGCACTGAAAATTCTGTTATCCTTCAAGATATTATCATCATCCCTCTCCTCCTGACTGTCTTTATTTCAAAGACGGTAGGAGATGCAGGTCTACTTGTCCTGCTCCTTCTTATTCAATTGTCCCCTGTGCCAAAACTCAACAACGACCAGCACAAGGACAGAACAGTGACAGCGCGCCAGTATGCGGAGCGCGTTATTTGATCTGGAGTGCATTTTTTATTTTGAGAATGTACGTGCACCTGCGCACTACTCATGCCCATCACTTAACAGAAATGACATGTAACATGTAAGGCTTATTGAAAAAAATATTTTCAAATGCATTTTTTACATAACACAACGAAGAAACTTATTTTTAACTTCAGTGAGAACAGTGTTGTTGGTCTCCCTTTTCAGCCAGCACATCTAAGTCTGGATTTAGTTTTGTTGTGGCGATTCTCAGGATGGATCTGAGGTGTTGGTCAGTTAACTTGGATCTGTGGCTGGCTTTGTTGATGTTCATGACGCTGAAGGCCTGTTCACACAAATAGGTCGAGCCAAACAAAGAGTAAAGCGCAAATGTGCAGTAGTACGCTGCACCTCAAAAAAGGTCAATATATATAGAGTGCGTCATCTATTGGGAAAACGCCAGAATTGCGGGGAAAAACGTTAACAATGTTTATTAATATAATTTCATCAAGTTCTGCGGGCCGGATTAAAAAGCTTAACGGGCCGCCTGCTCTAGAATCACTAGTGTCGATGATTTTCACTTACAGTAGGTAGTATAACCTTAAAAATCTAAAGTTCACTTTTAGTTTCACAGGATTCCCATTTCGGATGAATACCATGTGTACATTTTCCAAAATATTCCTACAGGAGATACAATGAACCCTGCAAAATTCATTAACACTTAAAGTAGCAAGCTCAGGAGTGGCTGTGAACTAGCAGATAAAATCAATGAAGAAAGAATAATCTTTACTTTAGAACAGCAAAAAGACTCATTACCAAAGCAAAGACTGCATAGTTACTTACAAATTACAAGGTTTGTGTTTACTTCCACAGTAGCACGCTAAATGTTGACTGATAAATTCCAAGCTCTTCAGATAATTTAGCCTTCATCTGTTTTATCAGACTGTTGGATTCTCTTTTAGTTTAGATCACTTTCATGTAGAAGCACTTACTGCAACATATTGTACCTATAACAATTAGTCACAAACTAGTTCCCATTCAGGCAGCCCAATCAGCAGCAGGAGCAGGCCATGGTGGCGAGGTTTCTCGCAGGTTGGCGACGCTTGTTTAAGAGGAGAGGTTCACAGGCGTTTGGTCGTATTCCGCAGCCCAATCAGCAGCAGGAGCAGGCCACAGTGGCGAGGTTTCGCGCAGGTTGGCGACGCTTGTTTAAGAGCAGAGCTTCACAGGCGTTTGGTTGCATTCCGCAGCCCGATCAGCAGCAGGAGCAGGCCACAGTGGCGAGGTTTCTCGCAGGTTGGCGACGCTTGTTTAAGAGGAGAGCTTCACAGGCGTTTGGTCGCATTCCGCAGCCCGATCAGCAGCAGGAGCAGGCCACAGTGGCGAGCTTTCTTGCAGGTTGGTGATGCTTGTTTAAAGGTACAGAAGGGACAAGCGGGGCGGCCATTAGTGGGAGTAGGCCAGTGCTGAGAGTAGGAGTGTCAGGCTTTGACTCAAAGACGGCTTCAGCTCAACTAGGCATTGATTCCATGTAAGTTTCTGTTAGGTTTCCCTTTTTTTCTTTCTTACTGTACCTAGTGTAGTAAATGGCCATTGTGTGTTATTCATGTCAGATGCTGGAATCCTGGAAGACCCAGTCTCCCAGGGAACTACAGCTGTGTAGAGTGCATCCAGCTGCAGCTGCTTGAATACCGTGTTAGGGATCTGGAGCAGCAGCTGGATGACCTTTGACTTGTATGGGAGAGTGAAGAGATCATTGAGCAGAGTTACAGGGAAGTAGTCATCCCTAAGTTGCAGAAGGCAAGTAGCTGGATGACTGTCAGGAAAAAAGGAAATGTGAAGAGAGAGGAGATAGGACCACTGGAAAATGAGGCCAGAGAAATAATAATGGGGGAGAAGGAGATGACAGATGAACTAAATGAGTACTTTGCATCAGTTTTCACTATGGAAGACACCAGCAGTGTGCCAGATGTTGAAGGGAGTGAGGGAACAGAAGTGTGTACCATTATTATTAGAAGGGAGAAGGTGCTGAAAAAGCTGAAAGAGCTAAGGGTACATAAGTCACCTGGATGAGATGAACTACACCCTAGGGTTCTGAAAAAAGTAGCGGTAGAGATTGTGGAGGCATTAGTAATGATCTTTTAAAAATCACTGGACTCTGGCATGGTGCCAGAGGACTGGAAAATTGCAGATGTCAATCCACTCTTTAAGAAATGAAATTACAGGCAAATTAGCCGACCTCAGTGGTTGGGAAGATATTGGAGTCAATTGTTAAGGATGGGATTATGGAGAACAGGCGACCCTCACTTTACGAATGTTCGTTTTATGCCACTTTGCTTTTACAAAAGACCTACATTAGTAACTGTTTTCGCATTTACAAACATTTTTCTCATATAAATTAATGGTTCTTCGCTTTAAGCTATTTCAGCTTAAGAAAGGTTTCATAGGAACGCTCTACCTTTGCAAAGGGGGGGGGGGGAAGAGACACCTGTACTTGGTGACACAGGATAAGACAGGACAAAGTCAGCATGGTTTCATTAAGGGAAAATCTTGCCTGATGAACCTGTTGGAATTTTTTTTGAGGAGATTACAAGTAGGATAGATAAAAGGGATGCAGTGGATGGTGTATATTTGGATTACAGAAGGCCTTTGACAAGGTTCCACATATGAGGCTGCTTACCAAGCCCATGGGATTAAAGAAAAGTTACTGACATGGTTAGATGCTTGGCTGATTGGTAGGAGACAGTGAGTAGGAATAAAAGGTTCCTTTTCTGGTTGGCTGCCAGTAACTAGAGATGCTCTGCAGGGATCAGTGTTGGAACTGTTTCTTTTTATGCTGTATATCAATGATTTAGATGATGAAATAGATGACTTTGTTGCCAAGTATGCAGATGATACGAAGATTGGTAGAGGGGCAGGTAGTGTTGAAGAAGCAGGTAGGCTGTAGAAGGGCCTAGACAGATTAGGAGAATGGGCAAGAAAGTGGCAGATGAAATACAATGTTGGAAAATGCATGGTCATGTGCTTTAGTAGTAGAAATAAATCTGTAGACTTTTTTTTAAATGGGGAGAAAATCCAAAAATCTGAGATATAAAGGGACTTGGGAGTCCTTGTGCACAACATGCTAAAATTCAACTTGCAGGTTGAGTCGGTGGTGAGAAAGGCAAAAGCAATGTGAGCATTAATTTCAAGAGGTCTAGAATACAAGAGCAGAGATGTGATGCTGAGGCTTTATAAGGCCCTGGTGAGGTCTCTCCTTGAGTATTGTGAATAGTTTTTGGGTCCCCATCTTAAGAAAAGATGTACTGGCATTGAAGAGGGTCCAGAGGAGGTTCACAAGGATGATTCGAGAATCAAAGTGTTATCATATGAGGAACGTTTGATGACTCGGGGTCTGTACTCGCTGGAGTGGGGGGGCAGGGGAATCTCATTAAATCCTTTTGAATACTGAAAGGCCCTGACAGAGTAGATGTGGAAAGGATGTTTCCCCTGGTGGGGGAGTCTAGGACAAGAGGGCACAGCCTCAGGATAGAGGAGCATCCATTTAAAACAGAGATGCAGAGAAATTTCTTCAGCCAGAGAGTGGTGAATTTGTGGAATTTGTTACCATAGGCAGCTGTGGATGCCAGGTTGTTGGGTGTATTTAAGGCAGAGCTCGATAGGTTCTTGATTGGACACGGGATTAAAGGTTGGGGGGGGGGAAGGCAGGAGAGTGGGGCTGAGGAGGGGGGAAAAAATGATCAGCAGACTCAATGGGCCAAATGGCCCAATTGTGCTCCTACGTCTTATGGAAAGCCTCAGGTATCAGGCACTCTATAAATATATGTGAGAGCCTTCACACCCTGATCAGGCATGGTTGTCAACGGCAACTACAGTAGATTGTTACTTCCCATTCTGATTAGAATTGAGTAGTGTGGACAACTGTGGCTGATTTTATGCAATGATAATTTACTCTGTTCATCTTTTCCTGGAAAATCTTACCTTGATCTACTCCCCATCTTCAATGAAAAGGTAAGTTTTTTGTGGCAGTCATACAATGCGCCTGAACTCTAGCTCAATGGTTGATGCAGTCTTGCTGGCAAATGTGGTTGCGGAACAGGTCCTGATACCAGTAAGGAGTCTTTACCAGTATTGTGGCAGACTCAGGATAGGCGAACACACTCTGCCCACCCTGGTGCTTCATCGGCTGGCAGCTTAACAACTGTGGAACTAATAGGGAGGCCTGATAGTATAAAGGCAAGCATAATGCTTTACAATACTAGAGACCCGCCGCTGACAGTGAGAAGAATATCTGTGACAATCTGAGCTTCCTGTGGGTGCTTTGGTTTCCTTCCACGTCCCAAAGATGTACGAGTTACTAGGTCACTTAGGGCAGCATGAACTCAATGGACCATAAGGGCCTTTTACCATGTTGTGTCTTTAAATAAAACAAAAATAAAAACCAACGCAATTAAGCTCAACAGATTGCAACCTTAAAATAAGTTCTTATAAAATTGAAGTCTGAGATGAGTGAGAAATTTACAAAGCATGGAGAGGTTTCAAAAGTTCACATGAAAATGCAGAAAATATTCTGAAAATTGGTAGCCGATTCAAGTCAGGATGTTTCATGGTCCTGCAGTTTCTGACTGCCACCAGAGGTGGTGCCAGAGAGTCAGATTTTCAATTGAAGCTCTGAAAGGTCTAGCTAAATCTGTTGTTTATTAAAAATTGGGATGCTGCATAGTTGTTGATTTCTGGAATCAATTAATTTCAAGGAATGGTTGTTACATGGTTTTACTTACTGGTGAAAAATATAAAATGACTTCCAGCTTTTTTATTACAGCTAACGAGATGAAAATCTCACTTCCTTACTTCCAGACCCCAGTCAGTTCAGATTGGCAAAAGCATCTCCTCCACTGTCTCGAACTGCACAGGTGCACCTCAACGTCGTGTGCTTAGCCCCTGCTCCACTTACTTGATAATTATAGTATGATTGTGAGGCCAAGCATCGCTCCAACGCCAGTGTCATATTTTGCTGATGACACCATTATTGTTGGCCGAATCAAAAGTGGGGGTGAATCAGAAAAAGACTGAAAATCTGCCTGAGTGGTATCACAACAACAAACCTGTTACTCAATGTCAGCAAGACCAAGGAGCTGATTATTGACTTCAGGAGGAAGAAACTGGGAGTCCATGAACCAGTCCTCATTGGTGGCGGGAAGAGGGGGAGAAATTAGAGGTGGAGAGCATCAGGAAATTTAAATTCCTCAATGTTATCTTTGGTATTTTCTTTGCACTTTCCCATCAAGAAGCTCTGGGGATTGGTTTTGCTGAACTATGCCCATTTGGGACCCTCTCAATAAGACTGGAAAAATGACCAAATGTATCTTAACGTTGACAAAATGGCCGAGGCTTTTGGCACAGTTCCTGGCAGCTCTCAAGGAGGAAAGTCAATGTTAACTGACATTAGGCGCCACAGAAGTGGTTAGCATGATGCTATACAACTTGGGGCTTCAGAGTTCAGAGTTCAGAGTTCAGTCCCAGCGTCCTCTGTAAGGAGTGTGTACATCCTCCCAGTGGAACACATGGGTTTCCTCCGAGCGCTCCAGTTTCCTCCCAAAGTTCAAAGATGCACTGGTTCATAAATAAGTTGGTCTTTGTAAATTGTCCTGTGATTAGGCTAGGGTTAAATTGGGAGCTGATGGTGGCACGACTCGAAGAGGCAGAGGGCCTGTTTGCACTCTCTATCTAAATATATGAGAGTGGGGAACAGGAATTTTTTGTCCTGACTTCATAGGAACTAGAGGTGTGGACTTTGGATCCCTGGGAAGTTGGAGTTTAGGTGTATTTACTAGTGTTCAATTGCTTCAGATCGAACTACAGTAAAGTTATTTAGTTGAAGAGTAAGATCCAACAGAGCAGGGACTATATTGTAATCAGATTGCTCTCACGAATATCCACCTCCCAGTATACGATCTTGTTTACTACCTCCCTTCCTCAAACCACCCATTGCCCTAATGCTCTTTCCAGCACCCGTGCATTTTACACACTATTACACTAAAGACCCTTTGGCCAGTCCAACTGTTACCTAGCCAACAGAATCAGAATCAGGTTTAATATCACCAGCATACACTGTGAAATTTGTTAACTTTGCAACAGCAGTACATGATAACTGAGAGAAATGTGAATTACTGTAGATAGATATATTAAATCGTTAAATAAGTAGTGCAAGAAAAAAGGAAATAAACAAAAGTAGTGAGGTAGTGTTCATGAGTTCAATATCCATTCAGAAATCGGATGGCAGAGGTGAAGAAGCTGTTCCTGAATCACTGAGTGTGTGCCTTCAGGCTTCTGTACCTCCAACCTGATGGTAGCAATGAGAAGAGGGCAAATCCTTACCAGTGGAGGTCCTTCATGACCGACTCTGCCTTTCTGAGGCACCACAGGATTAACTTCACAAGAAGAGCAGTGGTTTTCGAAGGCAGTTCACAATTACCTGCTCAAGGGTAAATACTGAAGTGTATAAACAGCCAGTCTTTCCAACAACACCCATGTATCCCAACAGAAGTAATAGGAAGCTGCATATTCACTTTAATTCCTTGATTCAGAGTGTCTAAAAACACCGATCGTCTACGCTGGAGAAAAAGCTGATTGATAAACTTCAACTAGCAAAAATCTCTAGAAGCAAAATTGACCATGGACTCCAGGAATCTGATTACAATTTAGACCTGTTCTGTTGGATCTTACTCTTGGACTAAATAGCTTCACCATAGTTCCATTTGAAATTATGAAAACATATCTGGAGTAGCAGAAGTGGTTCTATAGGGATAAGAGATTAAAGTTGGATTTGTTTTCCAACCATTCTTTGCAAATAGTCCAGTTTTTTGTTGCTGAAGATATTTTCAGACACTTCATCTCTTTTTGAAGTCTCTTTGAAGAAGCAAATAAGTTCTCAAAGGACAAGGGATCAAATCCTTTCATTCCTTTGATTGTACAGATTGCATGCTGAATTCTGAAAAACTCCATATGTTCTGAATGTAGCCTCTCTGCAGGAAATAAACTACAAGCTGTGGGTACTCAAATACATTGGTGTGGTTCAAAGCTCTTTCCAACTGTTGCACGTTAACAGCATTCACTCAATAAAACAAGATCTTGAGAGAGACTATGAAAGATTTTGAGACAGGAAAAATCTTAATCAAAACTAATACCCTCAGTAAATTCCCCCCATGATCTCGCTAGCTTGTTTGTTCTTTTGATTAAAGCCTTGCCATCAACTTTTAAGAAATTTCAGTTAAGTCTTGGATTGAAATGTCTACTCATTATTGCTTTCCGTAGATGCTGCCTGACCATGTTGATGCTATTAGCAAAGCTAACAATTAACATTTTTTTTTTACGAGGAACATACATTATTGATAGTAATGAAATTGTTTAAAATTTAAAACACATTTTCCCATCACAAGACCAGAATACAAGAGCACGGATGTGATGCTGAGGCTTTATAAGGCAATGGTAAGGCTGCACTTGGAGAATTGTGAGCAATATTGAGTCCCTTATCTGAGAAAAGATGTGCTGGCATTGGAGAAGATCCAGGAAGTTCATGAGAATGATTCTGGGAATGAAAGGGTTAACGTCTGCGGAGCGTTTGACGGCTCTGGGCCTGTAGTGGCTGGAGTTTAGAAGACTGAGAGGGAGATCTCAATGAAACCTATCGAATGTTGAAAGGTCGAGATAAAGAGGATGTGGAGAGGATATTCTTTTAGTGGGACCACAGGGCACAGCCTCAGAAAAGAAGGCAAAGATGAGAAAGAATTTGTTTAGTCAGAGGTGGTGAACCTGTGCAATTCATTGCCAAGGACAGCTATGGAGGCCAAGTCATTGGAGTATGTTTAAAGCAGAGGTTGACAGATTCAGGTCAGTCAAGGTGTCAAAGGTTACAGGGAGAAAGCAGGAGGATGGGGATGAGAGGGATAATATAACAGCCATGATGAAATGGAGGGGCAGACTCAATGGGGCTGAATGGCCTACTTCTGCTCTATGTCTAACGGTTTTATGAAACTTATGCAAAACAAATTTTTTGCATTTGATAACTTAGTGCATTTTTTTTTTGGAAGGAAAATTATGTTTTGACATTCACACCTGAATTTTTCCGGCAATGGGTATGTGATCCAATTAAATCCACCTTAAAATGGACAATTTAAGGGAGACACCAACTGAGTCTTGCTGATCATCAAAACGGGCACATTTCAAGGATGCATGGTTAGTCCATTGCTCCACTCTCTCTGCACAGCTCACATGCCATCTTTCAATTCACTAATGACATTGTTGTTGTTGGTAGAACATGAGGTGGTGATGAAGAGGCATACTTCCCTTTCCTGGGTGTCAACATCTCAGAATGTCTAACCTGGGCCCAACATTATCGATGGAATTATGAAAAAGGTGTGCCCTTTGTTAGGAGCTTGAGAAGATTTTGTATGGCACCAAAGACTTGCCTGAATTCTTCAGATTCATGAAGTCATTCTCCACTTTATTTTATAATGTTCATTTTGTTAATAAATCACACATTTTCTGAAATGAGATACTGGTAAGGGGTAGAATGGATATATAGAGCAATTGTAAGTGCACCTTCAGGAACTGAGTGTACCATACAATATGGTTATGATATATGATTGTACAGTTAACTTGAGAGCAGTTGCCTCCAATGAAGGAACATTCTATTTTTAGTGATGCTTAGGCTGAGAGATGCCAAAGGAACTTCAAGCATCACTTTAGCTGATGCTGATTGAGAAGACTTTGTGCTTGTTTAACACACTTAGCAGAGAGCCTAAAAGTGACACGGATACTGAGAAACAATTCCTACACTGAACAAGGGGTAATGTAACACAAAAGGTCGCACTTGTGCTGAATGTTCATTTGAACTGCACCCCAGTTAACAAAAAAGACACCAAAACATCTGTATTGAAAAATATCTCACTTTGAGGTATAATGCTTGTAGGCAATAAATACAATCAGATTTTGCAGGGATCACATCTAAGAAGAAATTACAGAATCAGGATTAATATCAAAGGCATATGTCATGAAATTTGTTGACTTTATGGCAGCAGTACGATGCAATACATGATAAATAAATATAAAGAAAAAATGAATTACTATAAAATAATAGTCAAGTTAAAACGAGTAGTATCAACAAACAGAAATAAAAAAGTAATGAGTCCACTTAAAAATCATATGGCAGAGGGGAAGAAGCTGTTCTTGATTCACCAACTGTGTGCCTTCAGGCTTCTGGACCTCTTTCATGACAGTAACAATGAGAAGAGGGCATGAGTTAAGCAAAAATAACCGGGCAGTGTTCCTAATTAAAATGTAAATGCGTTGAGCAAAAAGACCAATGTACTAAAATTTACAACATAGCTATTCAGAATAGCTAACCAGTCATTACTAATTCTATTCTGGCACTGTGCTTTAATTTATATCGGATTAGCTGGGGAATTGATAGATTCTCTGATGTTTCAGATTGTCCTTAATTAACCCAGCATCTCTGATTTATCCTCAGTGTTCAGTACTTACATTTTTTTCTCTCAGCTGTATCTTCTGACTTTATGGTTTCAGACTGTACAAAATAGATCCCGTTTGTTCCTCTTTCTAAGTTTTATTTTTGTTTACAAATTATTAAAAAGAAAAGAACTGCCTTCTTATAAAGTGGTGCAATGGTGCTTCCAGAGACCAGGGAGCCAAAAGGTTCAGTTCCCCCTGCAAGACCACACACAGAAGTATTTCAGTGTCAACACAAACTGCCCAAGATTGTAGCATTGCATCAAAGCACAGTGATGGCCCTTGGGCAACACAACACTGCATCTGAGCTGATGCTGCCCTTCAGTTCAGTGATCCAGCTTCAAGCCTGATTTCCGGTGAAGATGGCACGACCTTCCACTTGACCACAGTTACACCACCATCCAGAGTCCTCTTCCACGCCCTCACTTCAGGCGGTCTGGTCACGTGGCTGTACTTCTACTCCCCGAGCACAGGTGCAGACTGAAGACTGCAGCACCAGTCATGAGGACCAAGGAGCTATTGACAAGGGAAGGACAGGAGCACCTACAGGACTGCTTTGATACAGTGGGCTGGACTGTATTCAGGGATTCCGCTTCAAATCTGGATGAGTATGCATGTTGCTACTGACTTCATTAAGGCCTATGTGGTTGAGTGTGTGCCTATGAAAACTTACTGTACACTCCCAAACCAAAAGCCATGGATGAATGAGGAGGTTCGCCGTCTGCTGAGGAGTAGATCTGTGGCACTAAGGTGCATGACCCAGGTCTGTACAAGTAAACTAGTTAGAACTTATGGAGAGCTACTTCATGAGTGAAGAAACAATTCCTTTGGAGGTTAGTGGTGACATTGGATGCACGTCAATTCTGCCAAGGTTTGCATGATGTCACTTCCTACAAAGCAAAACCCAATATCATGAATGGCAGCAATGTTTCACCATCGGATCAGCTCAACACCTTTTATGCCCGCTTTGACAGGGGGAATATAACTACAGCTGTGAAGATTTCTGATGCACCCTGCGACCCTGTGATCCAATGTCTTGGAGGAGGGTAAATACTTGCAAGGCAGCAGGCCCTGATGGAACACCTGGCAAGGCTCTGGAAAAACTTGTGCCAACCAAACGGCAGATGTATTCAAGGACATTTTCAACCTCACACTGCTACAATCAGAAGTTCCCACCTCCTTCAAAAGGGCAACAATAATACCAGTGCCCAAGACGAGTAGTGTGAGCTGTCTTAATGACCATCGTCCACAGTAGCGCTCACATGAGCAGTGCCTCAGCAAGGCAGCGTCCATTACTAAGGACCCCCATCACTCAGGACATATCCTCCTCTCATTGTTACCATTAGTAAGGAGGTACAGAAGCCTGAAGGCACACACCAAGCAATTCAGGAACAGCTTCTTCCCCTCTGCCATCCGATTCCCAATTGGACATTGAACTCACATCGAACCCATGGACACTACCTCACTTTTTTTTATATTTCTTTTTTGCATTATTTTTAATTTAACTATTATAACTATATACACATTTACTGTAATTGAGTTACTATTCTTAACATTTGTCATGTATTGCATTGTACTGCTGCCACTAAGTTAACAAATTTCACAACATATGCCAGTGATATTAAACCTGATTCTGATTCCTTCTGCGACACATAGACTTCCCTCAAATACTCCTATGTCCTACCAGAGTTCAAAGACTGGAATTAATTGGTTACTGTAAACTACCCTGGATGTGTAGGTGCACAGTAGAATCAGGGAAGAATTGAAGAGAATATGAGGAGAAGAAAATGTAACTAGTATGAAAAGAGTGCTTAATGGTTGATGCAGACTCAATAAGCTGAATTGTTGTATAATAGATGACAAAGATTGAGGAACACCTTCTGGATGAGATGACCAAAATCTGGTACCTCAATGTATGTTAGATTGGTCAAGTAAGATGCAATATTTGTGCTACAGTTCCAGTGTCTAGACATACTATAGCTTTGCCTGTTGTACTTGCAATGAGGGGTGTTATGTCGTCCCTGGGCCTGTACTTAACAGAACTCAGAAGGATGGAGGGGTGGGGGGAATCTCAATGAAACTTCGGATACTGAAAGCCCTGGAAAGGGGTGGATGTAGAGAAGATGTTTCTATTAGTGGGAGATTCTAGGATCGAAGGACATAACCTCAGATTTTAACCAAGATGAGAAGAAATTTCTTCAAACAGAGTATAGGAAATCTGTAAAATTCTTTGCACAGAGGGCTGTGGTGGCCAATTAATTTTGTATATTTAAGACAGAGATTAATAAGTACAAAATGCTGGCAGAACTAAGCAAGTTGGGCAGCATCTATGGAGGAGAACATAAAGTAGATGTTTCAGGCTGAGATTTCGTCAGGACTCAGGAAGGATCTTGGTCTGAAACATCGAATGCGTCTTCCACTCCATAGATGCTGCACGACCTGTTGAGTTTCTTCAGCATTTTGTGTGTTACTCAAGATGTCCAGTATCTGCAGAATCTCATGTTTATAGATTGATAAGTTCTTAAGTAATAAGAGGTTAAGGGTTAAGAGATGGCAAGAGAATGCAGTTGAAAAATGATACAGGAGCCCTAATGGGCTGAATGGCCTAATTCTGCTGCTATTTCTTATGATCTTACGGCCTACCCTTGCAGGATATACTGCTCTCACTGAAATGTAAGGTACAAAAGTAGCAAGTCTGGCAATTTCTGCTCACAATTCAGTGTGGTTAAAATGACTGAGAGGGACCACTGTCTTTCTCTTAAATGAAGATAATTTATCCCCCAGTTCAAGACCACAAAATTTATTGAAACCTTGAGTTGACTTAACTTCTGTGAGAGCTTATTTGGCTCACAGAAGATGCAATGAAAACTTTAAGCAGGTAATGCAAAATCCTCACATATACAATCACCATAGCCTCAGAACATCCAGCACTGATAATGAATTTCTTTTGGTGAGCAGCTGGTGTGGTTTTGTATGTAAACAACACAGCCAGCTTATGCAATGGAAGCTTTCACAACTAATCAGTTAAACTACCAATGAATATTTTCTGGTTATGCTAAGAATTTAAATAGATCTATTTTGTTTGCTGAACAGACAGTTGGAACCTTGGCTTAACGTGAGAAGGCAGCAGTTAGTTTTATTTGAGATAATATGCATATCTTTTTTTAAAATTCCTGTAAGGGTTCAGGTCCACGGTTTCAGAGCCCAGTGTGTGCATGGCTACATTTGAGGAAGTGAATGATGTGCACTTCCTCCCGAGGTAAACACGATGAGAAGCGTCGGTAAAACAAGATAAGAAAGGGAGGAACAAAGCTGCACTACAGAGAGTAGCTTATTGAGGACAACAGTCTTTTGAACATAAACGGCAACAGGCTGAGAAAATCATTGGGATATTATTGAACAAGTTCTCAATAAAAATTATACCTTTCAGAAAGCTGGTTGGAAAGAGGGAATCTAAGGGAAATGTTAACAAGTAAGTAAGATCAAAAATAGACTAGAGAAGAAGAAAATCTTAAATAAAAGCAGAAAATGCTGGAAATGTAAAAAGAGAAAAAGAATTTTTTTTGACTGAATCACCAATATGGCCTAACTTGCTAAGTGTTCCCACCTTTTATTTCAAACATTCTGTCAGGTTTACCTGCATCATTCAGGTGGTACAATTATCTGTAAAACTCTCTTACTTTATCATAAGGAATCAAGCCTTGCAGCTTTATCCAAGGAAAACAACAAATTTATGAATCTGGCACCTGTATTATAATTAGCAATGACAAGATCTTGCAAGAACAGGATACCAGAAAGCTAAAAAAATAGCAATGTGCCAGAAATCAACACCAGTCACAGCTAATTTTGTGAAGTTTCATTGTGAGGTAGAAAGTAGAGAAGACAATGATATAAAAAAAAGTCATTCTATGGAAGAAAGTTCTATCAAACCCTGAGCCAGACGCAGCAAATAAAATATAAATACTGAATGTTGTAAATGAAGTACAAAATGTAACAGTGGCGTGATGGGGCTAGCAGTTTTTAAATGGACACCATTTTTCAATGGGCCAAATGGCCTAATTCTGCTCCTGTATCTTATAGACTTATGCACACAATTGGCATATAACAGTAAATACAAAGAACTTCACGTAGCTAGAACTTCACAACTTAATGTTGATTTTATACATAACAAAGTCCAAATATTGCAACCTAAGGCCTGTCTGAAACTTGAAGTACCAAGGAATCTGCATCAAACAGCAGCCAAGACAATTCTGGTCACCATTCTTTAGGAAGGGTGTGAAGGTGCAAGAAAAGATTCAGAAAAAAAAAGGTAGACAGTTGTAAGGATGTAAGAATTCATCTTTTACTGTTCTTGCAGTGAGGAAGAGATTTAACAAATGTGCACAATTTAGTGAATCATTTAGACTTAAAATTATACACAATATACAGTGGAAGTATAGGCCAAATGCTTTCCATTAGTTCACCTCCTGAAAGATGCTTTCACATCGGCCCCTGTGATTTCAATCCCTGAAGCCAATGCAAGGGTATCCTTCAGGAGGCTGAACTCACAGAAAGCATCCGGCCCCGATGGGATACCTGGCCGAGTACTAAAGACATGTGTTGATCAACTGGCTGGATTGCTCACTAATATTTTTAACCTCTCTCTTTGGCAGTGTGAGGTACCCATTTGCTTCAAGCAGGCTTCAATTATACCAGTGCCTTAAGAATGTGATAACCTGCCTCAGTGACTATCATCCAGTAGCACCTACATCCACTGTGATGAAGTGCTTTGAGAGATTGGTGATAAACCATCAACCTCTGCCTGAGAAGTGACTTGGATCTGCTCCAAAATTGCCTACAGGCACAACAGGTCACTACAAATACCATCTCATTGGCTCTTCACACAACCCTGGAGCACCTAGACAGTAAAGATGTATATATCAGGATGCTCTTTATCAACTACAGCTCAGCATGGAATACTATCACCCCCTCAAAACTAATCTATATGCTTCACGACCTTGGCTTCAGTACCTCTGGTGCAATTGGATCTTTGATTTCCTCTCTTGCAAACCAGTCAGTTCAGATTGGCAACAACATCTCCTCCACAATCTCCATCAGCACAGGTGCACCATAAAGCTTAGCTACCTGCTGTACTCACTTTACACTTACGACTGTGAATCTAAGCACAGCTCCAATACCACATACAAGTTTGCTGACAGCACTCCTGTTGTACGCTGAATCAAAGCTGGTGCCAAATCAGCAGACTGAAGGGAGATTCAAAACCTGACTTAGTTGTGTCATAACAACAACCTCTGATTCAATGCCAGCAGGACCAAGGATCTGATTATTGACTTCAGGAGGAGGAAAGAGGAGGTCCATGGGCCACTCCTTACTGGGGGAACAGAGTGGAAAGGGTCAGCAATTCCTGAGTGTTGTAATTTCAGAGGATCTGTCCATATAACTGCAATTACATAGAGACTACAACAATGCCTCTACCTCCATAGCAGTTTGTGAAGATTCAGCATGTCATCTAAGACTTTGACAAACTTCTATAGGTGTGCAGTGGAGAGTATATTGACAGGTTACATCACAACCTGGTTTGGAAACACCAATGCCCTTGAGTGGAGAATCCTTCAAGAAGTAGTGGATACAGCCCAGTCCATCACAAGAAAAGCCACCCTCATCATTGATCACATCTACACAGGGCACTTTCACAGGAAAGCAGCATCCATCATCAAGAACCCCAACCACCCAGGCCAGGCTCTATTTTCATTGCTGCCATCAGGAAAAAGGTACAGGAACTTCAGGACTCACCCCACCAGGATCAGGAACAGTTATTACCTCTCAACCATCAGGCTCTTGAACCAGTGAGGATAACTTCACTCGCCCTATCACTGAATTGCTCTCGCTTTCAGACTTACTTTCAAGGACTTTTCATCTCATGTTCTCTATATACTTATTATATCTAAGTTTTATTTGGTATTTGCACACGGGTCATTTGTCCATCCGGTTGGGTGTGGTCTTTCACTGATTCTAATACGTTGAGGATTTACTAGCAGGCCCGCAAGAAAAGGAATTTCAGGGCTGTATATGGTGACATACATGTACTTCAATTATAAATTTACTTTGAACTTCTTTGAATTGTTCAAAGATTGTGTAAAGGGAATCAATTGGTGCATTTGAACCAATTTTATAGGGACTCAGGAAAGAACAGTTCACAGGTTTACAGAGCTTACCTGGGAAATGGGACTGACAGGATTACACACTGTGGTGCTGCAATTGGCTCGATTGAACAAAGGACCTTATTCCAAGCTGGACCCAGCTCACTGGAGCTGAGAAGCAGCTGTCCTACTATAGCTAGACCCCTGTGCCATTTCTTCTTCCCCTGAGCACTACAGTGCAAAAGTCGGGATGGCACATCAAGATCAAGACAGTGACAGTGAACAAAGCAACCAATGGTGATATCCTGCAGACAGTCCATGAAACTACTTCTTTCAAATATGATTTTACTACTGAGCTGTTTGCAACTAGAACCTGTAATCTACATTTTGTTGGTGTATCTTTGGACTGATTGAGTGATCTGGTGCTTTGCTGTCTCCGAAGGAGTTTGGAGCAAAGCGTTCAGCCTGGAGGCATGAAAGCCCAAAGACAGGATGCAAGCCCATGATTGACTCCATTGCTTTTTTCTGATTGAGTCATTGAGGCGTAAGCCCACGGTCGACTCCATTGCTTTTCTCCAATCGAGACGTTGAGCAAGATTGAAGTCAAAGAGGACAAGAGTTGAGGACAGGCAGTTGTTTGACACCATCAGTCTGCACTTGACCGGTCTTCTTCTCCCATTTACTGTTGGACGAAAGTGCAGGAGTTTTTGTATCCACTTTGCAAGGATTGATCGGAGAGGCTGTGGATGCACTCTGGGGTCCATATTGCATGCGTTCCAGGATTCTGGCTACCCATTTCTCTGCCATTTTTGAGCGCTTCAGCAAAGGATGTTCTGCCCTGCGGCCTACAGTGGGCTAGCGGCACAACATTGAACTGAGTTCAACTGAATACGACTGGACTCCTGGTTTCATATTTGATATTCTATGTGTTGTTCGCTTGCTTTTTGCCAGTTGAGCAATTTATTCTTTTTTCATGCATTGTATGTTTGATGTTTTCCTGAACGGGTTCCATGGCATTTCTAAGTTTTGTGGCTGCCTGTGGGAGGATGAATCTCAGAGTTGCATTCTGTATATATATTTTGATAATAAATATACTTTGAATCTTTGGATAGGTGACCTTTGTTCCACTGGTACCATTTGGAAGAGGTACATAGCTGGGTATCATCTGCATTATGAAAAGCTTGGCTGGTGGAAGTAGCATGGTCTAGTCATTTGACTCACTGAATATCGATGTACTGCATGAAACAGTTACCAAAGTTACAATTTTAAAATGCTATAACTGTGTCAAATGAAAATAGTTGATAGTGCAGACCCTTATTGTAAAAGTTTACCAGCTACAGCTGGATTTTCTGGTTAAAAACTTTTATTTACATCAAGAATTTTCAAACCTTGTATTCAGACATGTGACAGAACTTTTTGATGTACCTGTGGTCTCTCTGCTATTTTTATATGAATAACAACCCACATCAGAGTCTTGTGCTTACATTAAACCATCTTTGTACATTCACATGTTGACGGTGGAGACTTCTGCAAAAACTATATGACTGAAGATAATCAGTCCTGGGAATGTATATTAGGCTTGCAATGCAAAGATAGCTGCATCTAATGTTGGTCCCATGAGCAATATTCCAACTCCATGCTACTTTCCCATAATTGTGCTTTTGAAATACTGCACATGACAGTGGTGGCCTTTTCCTGACTGACTAGATACATAAAAGGGTCTTTACTTAAAGTCAACCTGCATCTCTTAAAGGGTAGGTGCACTGTAGTGGTGTTATGAGAAGAAGACATTCTAAAACATGGCTTGGGGTTCTAATTATCTCTTACAGCAGAAGAACAATTCCCTACCCATGCTAAACATGAACTGGAAGAAGCAATGATAGTTCTTAAGGGTAAAGAACATGGGCAGCGTCAAGGGAATCCGACATCTGTGGCAAATAGTGCTTCAAGTTTAACAGTACTAATTGAGTTGGTGAGTTCTGAGGGATTTCACTGCCAGATTGAGCCTGTTGCAGATGCTGAGGAACCATCAGATCTGGTAATCTTACTGAGTCCTGTCCCAAATCCACCTGTAGGAGATAAGGCTAATCTTCACATTATTAAAAACATTGAGGAAATCTTCAAAAGGCAATGTCTCAAGAAGGCAGCATCCATCATTAAGGATCCATCTGGAATATGCCCTCTTCTCATTGCTACCACCACGGAGAAGATGCAGGAGCCTGAACACCCACACTCAACAGACTTGTAAATTGGGGGACCTCTTCGTCAAGCAGCTCCGCTCCATCTGCCAAAAGCAGAGCCTCCTGGTGGCCAAACATTATAATTCTTATTCCATTCCTGTTCCAAAATGTCAGTTCATCGCTGCTCTTGTGCCACGATCAGGCCACCCTCAGGGTGAAAGAGCAACACCTTATATTCTGTCTGTCCAACACCTATATTATGTCCAACATGATGGCATAAATATCGATTTCTCCTTTCAATAAAAAAATTCCTTCACTCTCCCCTCTTCTATTCTCCACTCTGGCCTCTTATCTTTTCTCGCCTGCCTATCACCTACCCCTGGTGGCCCTCCTCCTTCCCTTTCTGCTATAATCCACTCTGCTCTCCTATCAGATTACTTCCTTACCAGCCCTTTACCTTTCACCCCCACCTGGCTTCACCCATCACTTTCTAGATATCCTCCTTCACACCCCCCTCCACCATTTTATTCCGGCATCTTCCCCATTCCTTTCCAGTCCTGAAGAAGGGTCTCAGCTTGAAACGTCAACTGTTCATCCCCTTGGATGCTGGTTGACTTGCCATGTTCCTCTGGCACTTCTGTGCTTTGGATTTCCAGAATTGCCTGTGTTTAGGTCTTGCACAGTGCATTCACAGAAAGATACAGATGGTCTCATAGAAACGGCAAATGCAGTTTCACCCAGAACTCCACTAGCTGTGGCATTGTGCTGATGCAAGAGTGGAAGGAGCCTGGAAGTGCCTTCCTGAAAGGGTGACTGAAGAAATCCAAGTCATAGTTAAACAGCTGCTGCTCCACTCAGTCAGAAAGTTAACATTAGAGTAGTTATAATATGTGTGAGTCTGAATTTCCCTACTGATGTGCACAAAGTGTTCCTGATTATCAGCTGGGTCCTTGCCACAACATACTTACACACTACAGTATTAGGAAGCAGAATGAATGAAGTAAAGTAACAAGGGACTTTCCAATCATCAAAAATAACCTTTCCATATATAGTTAAAAATCTGATGACCATGCACTTTGGTGTGTGGACCACTGTATTTTAGTCTGGTTAAAGGTAAGCCCAGCACCTTGAGGAAACTGGGTAGTTTTCTTGCTCTCAAAGCCTTGAAATGATTAAAGTTGTGAAGATCCCTTCATGGTGTAGCGGTTAGCGTAACAATGTTTACAGCTCAGGGCGTTCAGAGTTCAATTCCAGCATCCATGGTAAGCAAGTTTCTACATTTCTTCCCAGGCACATGTGGGTTTCCTCCGGGTGTTCCGGTTTCTTCCCACCATCCAAAGAGTCCATTAGTAGGATCATTGGTCCCACGATTAGGCTGGGCAGGAGAAGGGTTGGAAGGGCCTGTTTTGTGTTGTATCTCTAAATAAATAAAGGTCCCTACATTGTGGATTAGGTTAAAAGGTCAGCAAAACATCATGGGCTGAACTGTTCTGGACTGTACTGTACAGAGGAATGGTGGAACTGCTCTACACTGGGCGAGCCTTTGGGTTGGCTGCCGGCAGTGTGAGGTAAGAGGAAACTGGAGAGGAAAATGAACTTCTACGGCAACCTCATCCTGACTAGAGGTCAAAGTGCATGACCATCAGATTTTCACCATCACCACCCTGGCCCCTGCAAATAATCAAGCTTCTGTCAACATTTGTATCTGCCGCAAACAAAACTAATCTTGCGGATCAGAAGGTCTCCTGTGATAATGTTTATTAGAAATGTGCAGGCAATGAAAATAGTTTAAAGCCACTCAGCAGTATCAAATGTCCTTGCAATTATAATCAGACCGAGAACGCACAGCTGTTGAAAGCTGCTGAGTTATACAACAGTAACATTCAAAGCACTAATACATACCACTAGTTTACTCTCCCGTGCCCATCTATAATTTATCATTTTCCCTTGCTCTGCTTAATGAAAATGCATGTATTGCAACAAACAATTGGCCAATTATTTATGTAAACTACTCTGAACATTTATTAATGCCTGTGTCGGAAGGAAGTTGATGTTTGTCTTGATACAACAGTTTGCACAGTCTTTTTGAAGCCTGTGAAGCAACTTCCCCAAAAGTAATTAGCCTTGGTTCTCTCAGCAGAAGTTCTAAACCATAAAATCAAGTAAAACAAGCTGTTTGTAACTTGCCTTTGTTCATTTTTTTAGATCCAGCCACCCATGGAAAGGACAAGCAGGTGATGGCCATCCCTATTTGCTATTATTAAGCTGTCTTCTTCAATTGTACCCCAACAATGCTGTCAGGTGGACTTCCAGAAGTTAGAGCCAAAAATGATGAAGTAATGGTGATATATTGGACTTCCAAATCAAAACTGAGTGCAACTTGGAAGAGGAATCTGCAAGTGCTGGTGTTCTATAGCCCTTCTCTCTTTGGATAGTAAGTTCAAAGCTGCATTCAAAGTAACCAAGGTGAGAAATTGCACACCATCTGGAAGAGCACACAATCTGCAGCAAGGAGTGCACCATTGGTGCAGAGAGTTAATGTTTCCGGTATGCATTTGTAAACCATGAAAAGTACGCCTCCCAAACCTACCTCCTAACACCATCAGCTGAGGATCACAAAGTGCTGGAGGAACTCAGCAGGTCAGACAGTTATCTATGGAAAAGGGAAAACGGTAGATGTTTTGATCCAAGACCCTTCATCAGGACTGGAGAGGAAGGGAAGGATTTCAAGCTGGTAGGTGATAGGTGAAACCACACCAGGTGGGTGGGTGAGGGAAGGGGGTGAATGAAGTGATAGGTGGAAGAGGTAAAGTGCTAAAGAAAGTGGAATCTGATGGGAGAGGACAGTGCACAATGGGAGGAAGGAAAGGAGGAGTGGCACCAGTAGGTGATGGGCAGGTGAGGAGACAATAAGGGTAAAAAGGGAGCTAGAAAGGGGAATGGAAAAAGAAAGAAGGGAAAAAGGGAGAAATCAACGGAGGTTGGATAAATCAATGTTCATGTCAAGATTACCCAGATTTGCTGAGTTTCTCCAGCACTTTATGTATTCCTCAAGTGTTCCAGCATCTGCAGAATCTCTTGTATTTACCATCACTTTGAAAGTTCGAAAGCTTTCTTTCAAACTACACACCTTCTTCACTTGAAATAATATCACTATTGCAACATCAGTCCTGGCAAAAGATCCCAGAACTCCCAACTCAACAATACTACTGAAGGATTTTTATCTTCTCAAGAGCATTAACTGAATAAATGTTAAAACTGGCTGGTTAAGAGGAAATCAACACACACAAAGTGCTGGAAGAACTCAGCAGGTCAGGCAGCACCTATGGAGGGGAATAAATAGTCAATACTTAGGAGCTAAGACCCTTCATCGGTTAAAAGGAAATGCATCTTTTCTATGTCATTATTAACCAATAGATTTTTGGTTAATTCAATAAAGCTACATATGTGCATCAAAGAATTTTAATTCTTCAGCTAAGTTAGCACAACCTGCAGAATCTGATTTATTAACTTGTTTAACCAAAAGGTGCTTACAATTATTAGAGGTATGGATATGGTGAACACATGTTGTCTTTTTCCACAGGAAAGAACAACTAAAAACTAGAGGGCATAGGTTGAAGGTGAGAGGTGAAAGATTTAAAACAGATCTGATGGGAAACTTTTTCACAAAGAGAATGATGCACATATGCAAGTAGCTGCCAGAGAAAGTGGTTGAGGCAAGTATATTAATATTAGTTAAAAGACATTTGGGTAAGGTCAATTTGTACAAGCAAGCTGGAGGAACTCATCAGGTCGGGCAACATCCGTTGAAATGAGCAGTCAATGTTTCAGGCTGAGACTCTTCGCCAGGACTGAAAAACGAGGGGCCTATAAAGAAGGTGGGGGGGGGGGAAGGGGGGAAGGTGCCAGGTGAAAAGCCAATCACAGGAAAGATCAAGGGGTGGGGGAGGGAAAGCAGGAAGGGGATTCAAAGAATTGTCATCACGACAGTAGAGGAGGCCATGTATGGACATATCCGAATGAGGCCAAACTCAGGTTGGAGGAGCAACACCTCATATACCGTCTGGGTAGTCTCCAGCTCCTTGGTATGAACATCGAATTCTCCAACTTCCGGTAATTCCCTCTCTCTCCCTTCTACAATCCCACTTTCACTCTGCCTCCTTTTCCAGCTGCCTATCACCTCTCTCATGATTCTGCCTTCTTCTACTACCCATACTCTTACATTCCTTCTTCACCTCTCCTGCCTATCCCTTCCCTGCTTCCCCTCCCCCACCCCACCAATCTTTCCTCTGATTGGTTTTTCACCTGGCACCTTTCCCCCTTCCCCACCTTCTTTATAGGGCCCCTGCCCCCTCCTTTTTCAGTCCTGACGAAGGGTCTGGGCCCAAAACGTTGACTGCTCGTTTCAACAGATGCTGCTCGTCCTGCTGAATTCCTCTAGCTTGTTTGTATGTGTTGATTTGACCACAGCATCTGCAGTGTACTGTGTGTTTAATTTGGGTAAGGTTGTGGTTAGGAGGGGTTTTGGCCAAACACAGGCAAATGGTCAGCATGGATGGGTTAGGCTGAAGGATCTGTTTATGTGCTATGAATAAAAAAAACAGCAGGTACTGTAAATCCAAAAACTGAATAGACATGAAATATTGATTCAACTACATCTCACATTTATTTCGCAGAAAACTATCCTCAGAATTGCCTCAGATGATAAAAGGGAAATGGTCAATGACTCAGATCCCTTACACCTACCATTCTATGCCCAGATTCCAACAATGCCTTAATTTAAAATATATATGCTGGTTTTCAAATCCCTTCATAACTTGACTGGTGAATAGTTATATTCACCATCTCTATAATCTTCTCCAGCTCTATACTCCCAGAAATTGTTTCACTCCTCCAATCCAGTCTCTTACATATTCCCCATTTTCAATATTTGTAGTTAATGCTTGCAAAGGTCCAGTTCACGTGGTCTAAAATTCCCTCCCTGTACCTCAAGATTTCTCTCCTTTAAGACACTCTATGGTGCATAACTCTCTGTCCTAATATCCCTTTCTGTAGTATTGTGTCAAACTTTTATTTATAATGCCAGAGTAAGGAAGCTTTCATATAATGAAAGTGATTGATCAGTAAGTTGTAGATGTTGGAGATCTCAAGCAGGTAGGGCAACTTCTATCT
This sequence comes from Hypanus sabinus, assembly GCF_030144855.1. Lineage (NCBI taxonomy): Eukaryota > Metazoa > Chordata > Chondrichthyes > Myliobatiformes > Dasyatidae > Hypanus > Hypanus sabinus. The sequence goes on along the minus strand of NC_082722.1, from coordinate 58,072,239 downwards.
AGAGGTAGAAACCTTCCATCAGAACGGAAGCTTCTATTTATTTATTTAAAGATACAGCCCTCCAAGTCATCTGAGCTGCAATGCCCAGCAACGCCCAAATTAACCCACGCCTAATCTCGGGATAATTTACAATGACCAATTAATCTATTAACTGATACATCTTTGGACTGTGGGAGGAAACTGGAGCACCCGGAGAAAACCCATGCATTCCATGCGGAGGATGTACAGGTGACATTGGGATTGAACCCCGTTCGCCGAAGCCACAAGCTGTAATTGTGTCACGCTAACTGCTACATTAAGTTACATGGCGCCTGGTAAAATAAGAAAACAGCTGGTTTTAAGAAGTGGGGGAGGGGTGATAGTGGGTGTATGATGAGTGGAACGGGGAATGTTGTAGGGTGGTATTGTCAATGCACAAATGTGACCTTGAGTTTCCGATTACTTTTATTCAGTTAGTTCTTTATTTCATGTGTTATGATCCCAGCCCCCTCCTTTGTGAAAATCGCAAGAGCACTAGTTGAGGGGGTGGGGGGTGGTCAGTAGACCCAGGAAGTGGGAGAGAGAGAGACGTGCAGAGTACTGTGTTCCAGTGGGATGCAAAATAAGGCGACATTGACTATTGTCTCATGGAGACCACGTGTAAAGCCCTCGGGCAAGGTGGGCTGGTTGAGAGAGAGATTGCATCATCCCAACCTGATTGACACCTGCGACCCCGTGAGGAAGTATAAAGGAGGGTCTCAGGGGGACAGCCCCTTCAGACGCACCCAGAAGACACAAGAGTGATCCCGCCGTAGCGGGAAGCCATTTTGAAGGAAGCCACATGCGTTACATTCCGGGATTGGAATCTGTGGCTGGAATCACGGAAAACCGCTGTTAACTAACATCAGGGAGTTAACTATCAGTTAACTCAGTTAGTTAGTTAGTTAGTTATCAGTTACCCCTGATTCAACGAAGTGCTTCATAAAGACCCGGCAAGTTTTTCCTTTTCTCACCAATCCCTCTCTCTCTGTCGCAACACGTGAAACCCAGCGATTCCCAAAAGGCTGAAGCCTGCAGACTTCTGAGTGACTTTTATATTTCCAACGGACAATATATTATCCCCTAGACAACAGTAGAGCTCATTTCTTAATGATGATTATTACTATACCCACGCTTTAGATTGAGTATTGACGAAGTGCATTATCTGAATGTTGTATTAACCTTACTTTTGTGTCCCTTTATAAATAAAAACGTTTGAAAATAGTGACATCAGACTTCAATGGACCTTTCCATCTTTGCTGGTAAGTGATCCAGTTACGGGGTACGTAACACATGAATCAGCCCAGAGTAGGTCCTTCTGGTCACGTGAGCCTCACCACCCCAGCTATCCCCAGTAAATTTAATTTGTCCTAATCAATCACGGAACAACTTACAATGACCAATTAGCCTACCAAGTACACCTTGGATTGTGGGAGGAAACTGGAGAACTCGGGGAAAACTCGCGCATTCCACGGGTGGTTGTCCAGACTCTTGGGGTGACGGAATTGAACTCTAAACTCCAGTATGCACTGAGCTCTAATAGTAGCATGCTAACCACGGCGCAATAGCGGCAGACCAATCAATTTGAAGAGAGAGAAAGAGCTTCACACAGGTCGGGGAGAAAAGTTTTAAAAAGGAGCATTTCGTGGGGCTCGGTGCATCAGCACTCTCAAAGAGAGAGTGAGGTCAGGGAGAAGTGCACTGACACAGTAGCTCATCATTGCGCAAGGACGCTAAGGACGGTCTGAAATAGAGAGTCCAGCGGAGCGGTCGTCAGAGTAGTAGGGCTTTGGCTCATCGGGGCTTCGCCTTTGATGGGCCTAGGTGAGGTAGGCTACTTTTTTTTGCTAACAAGAATAGTGGGTATGACCGTGAGGCCAGTTTTCTGTTCTGGGTGTCAGACGTGCGATGCCCGGGAGGTTTCCAGCCTCCCTGATGGCCACATCTGCTCCAGGTGCATTGAGCTGCAGCTCCTTAAGAGACAGAGTTACGGATTTGGAGCTGCAGCTCGATGACCCTCAGCTTTTTAGGGAGAAGGTGATAAGACAGGAATACAGGCAAATAGTCACCCCGGGGCCACAGGAGACAAATAAGTGGGTGACCATCAGGAGAGGGTAGGGAGGGTTGCCCCACTTAACAATAAGTACTCCATTTTGAATGCTGTTGGGGTGGGGGAGACCTACCTGGGAGAAGCAAGAGTGACCATGCCTCTGGCACCAAGTCTGGTCCTATGGCTAAGAAGGGTAGGGAACAGAAGAGAATGGCAATGGTAAGAGGGGACTTTGTAGTTAAGGGGACAGATAGGTGATTGTAGGCATGAAAAAGAAACAAGGATGGTAGTTTGCCTCCCGGGTGCCAGGGTTTGTGATGTTTCTGAGCAGGTCCACAATATTCTGAAATGGGAGTGTGAGCAGCCAGAGGTTATGGTACATATTGGTACCAACAACATAGGTAGAAAAAGGGTGGAGGTCCTGAAAGCAGAATATTGGGAGTTAGGAAGGAGGCCGAGAAGCAGGACCTCAAAGGTAATAATCTTGGGATTGCTGCCTGTGTCGGAAGACAGTGAGTAGTAAAGGAATAGAATGAGCTGGAGGATAAATGTGTGGCTGAGAGATTGGAACTGACGGCAGTGATTCAGATCTCTGGATCATTGGGACCTCTTTTGAGACAGGCATGACCTGTACAAAAAGGACTGGTTGCACTTGAATCCAAGGGGGACCAATATCCTGTTGGGGAGGTTTGCTATTGCTACTAGATTTGCTGGAGGGTGGGAACCAAAGTGAAGAGGCAGAGGATGGGGATGTTGGAGCACAAGTAGAGACAGCTTGTAGGGAGTTTGTGAGGAAGAATAGGCAGATATTAGAGAAAAGTTACACTCAACCTGATGGTTTAAGATGTCTCTATTTTAATGCGAGGAGTATCATAAACACGGCGAGTAAACTTAGAGCGTGGTTCCATACATGGAACTATGATGTTGTGGCCATTACGGAGACTTGGATGTCTCTGGAGCAGGAATGGCTGCTGAATGTGCCAGGCTTTAGATGTTTCAAAAATAACAGAGAGGGAGGCAAAAGAGGTGGGGTGTCACATCGCTAATTAGGGAGAGTGTCACAGATGCAGAAAAGGAGGAAGTCATGGAGGGATAGTTTACTGAGTCAGTGTGGGTGGAAGTCAGAAACAGGAAAGGGGCAATAACTCTAATGGGTATTTTTTATAGACCACCCTCCCCTATAGTAACAGAGTTATCAAGGAGCAGATAGGGAGGCAGATTCTGGAACAGTGCAATAATAATAGGGTTGTTATGATGGGAGATTTTAACTTTCCTAATATTGAGTGGCATCTCCTTAGCACAAGGAGTTTAGATGGGATGGAGTTTGTTAGGTGTTTTCAAGAAGGTTTTCTTACGCAATATGTAAGATAAGCCACTAAAGGAGAGGCTACACTTGATCTGGTATTGAGAAATGAACCTGGTCAGGTGTCAGATCTCTCAGTGGGAGAGCTTTTTGGAGGTAGTGATCACAACTCTATCTCCTTTACCACAGCGCTGGAGAGGGATAGGAGCAGACAATTTGGGACAACATTTAATTGGGGTAAGGGGAAATGTGATACTATCAGGTAGGAACTTGGGAGTATAAACTGGGAGCAGATATTCTCAGGGAAATGCATGGCAGAAATGTGACAAATGTTCAGGGAACATTTGCATGGAGTTCTGCATAGGTATGTTCCATTGAGGCAGGGAAATGACGGGAGGGTTAAAGAACCATGGTGTACAAAGGATGTAGAAAATCTAGTTAAGAAGAAAATAAAAGCCTATGAAAGGTTCAAGAAACTAGGTACTGTTAGAGCTCTAGAAAATTACAAGGTTGCTAGAAAGGAGCTGAAGAATGTAATTAGGAGAGCCAGCAGGGGACACGAGAAGGCCTTGGTGGGCAGGATTAATGAAAACCCCAAGGCATTCTACAAGTATGTGAAGAGCAAGAGGATGAGCCATGTGGGAATAGGACAGTGGAAACATGTGCATGGAGTCGAAGGTGGTAGCGGTGGTACTTCATGAGTACTTTGCTTCGGTATTCAGCAGGGAAAAAGACCTTGGCTTTGTGGGGTTGACATACAGCGGACTGAAATGATTGAGCATATATACATTAAGAAAGAGGATGTGCTGCAGATTGTAGATGTTTCGTATTCTGCATGATAACAAGAGGTGTTCCGCAGGGATCTGTTCTGGGACCCCTCCTCTTTGTGATTTTTATAAATGACCTGGATGAGGAAGTAGAAGGGTGGTCAGTAAGTTTGTTGATGACACAGAGGTTGGGGGTGTTGTGTATAGTCTGGAGGGTTGTCAGAGGTTACAGTGGGGCATCAATAGTGTGCAGAACTGGGCTGAGAAGTGGCAGATGGACGTCAACCCCGAGAAGTGTGAAGTGCTTCATTTCGGTAAGTCAAATTTGAAGACAATATGGTATTAATGGTAAGGCTCTTGGCAGTGTAGAGGACCAGTGAGATCATGCCCACAGGACACTCAAAGCTACTGCGCAGGTTGACAGTGTTGATAAGAAGGCATATGATGTGTTAACATACATCAATCATGGGATTGAATTCAAGAGCTGCGAGGTAATGTTACAGTTATACAAGACCTTGGTCAGCCCCCACTTGGAGTACTGTGTTCAGTTCTGATCACCTCACTACAGGAAGGATGTGGATACTGTGGAGAAAGTGCAGTGGAGATTTACAAGGATGTTGCCTAGACTGGAGAGCATACCTTAAGAGAACAGATCGAGTGAACTTGGCCTTTTCCCCTTGCAGCGACAGAGGATGAGAGGTGACCTGACTGTGTGGTTAGCCGGAGGCTTTTTCCCAGGGCTGAAATGGCTAACATGAGGGGGTATAGTTTTAAGGTGCTTGGAAATAGGTATTGAGGAAATGTCAGGGTTAAGTTTTCCACACCGAGAGTGGGTGGCTGCAAGGAATGGACTGCCAGTGGCGGAGGTGGAAGCAGATACAGTAGGGTCTTTTCAGAGCCTCTTAGATAGGTACGTGGAGCTCAGAAAGATAGAGGGCCATACGCTACGGAAATTCTAAGCAGTTTTTACAGTAGGTTACATGGTCAGCACAATATTGTGGGCCAAAGGACCTGTAACCACCTCACTACCGCGGAGCCTCTGCTTAACTTTTCATTGCACTCCCACTCTTACCTATTTTTGGTCTGCATACAGTTCCAATGAAGCTCAGTATAAACTAATAGAACTGTGCCTCATCTTCCACCTAAACGTGACTCAATGCTGATGATCTGAGATAATTAGTCACGTTGTTGTGCTTTGCATGGTCTCGCTATGATCCAATAGGCTTCCACCCCCCACCTCAATGACATGCTGGTAGGCAAACTGACCTTACAAGGAAATAAATGGGGAATGGGACGATTTCTCTCTCTGAAGATGCTGCCTAATCTGCTGTGTATTTACACCAGGTTTCTTCCATTTCAATTGTCCAGTAGCTGCTCTGTTCTGCATCTCCCACTGCCAATGACTTTTTTTCTGCAGTCCTCATTCATCATTTCCTTTCATTTACACGCTGCTGGAGATGAACACAAATGCTATTGAATATCAAGAATCGAATCCTTGTGCTATGTAGCATCAATTACATCTGTTCCCTGTATAATCTTAATCTGCAGCTAGCCATAGACATTACTCCTGTACTCCCTACCCTTTCCTCTCCCTTCTCACATTTCTAGTTCTGACGAGACATGGTCACTTTATCCAAGGTAAGTGCAATTATGGAGAAAGCACACGACAGCACCTCTACTTCCTTAGGAGCTTGCAAAGATTCTGCATCTAAAACACTGACAAAATTCTACTGCTGTGTGGTGGAGAGTATATAGACTGGCTGCATCACAGCCTGGTATGGAAACATCAATGCCCTTGAATAGAAGTCCTACAAAAAGTAGTGGATACAACCCAGTCCATCATGGGTAAAGCCGTTTCCACCACTGAACGCATCTGCATGAAGCACTGTCGCAGGAAAGCAGCATCATCAGGGTTCCCCATGCCCAGGTTATGCTCTCTTCACAATGCTGCCAACAGGAAGAAAGTACAGGAGCCTCAGGACTCACAGCACTAGGTTTAGAAACAGTTATTACCCCTGAACCATCAGGCTCTTGAACCAGAGGGGATAACCTCACTAACCCCATCCCTGAAATGTTCCCCCAACCCATGGCCTTACTTTCAAGGAATCTTCATCTTATGTTCCCGATATTTATTTATTATTATTTCTTTCTTTTTGTACTTGCACAGTCTGACATATTGTTCAAACCGGTTGAACACCCAAGTTAGTTAGTCTTTCAGTGATTCTATTATGGCTATTATTCCATTATGAATTTATTGCATATGCCTGCAAGAAAATAAATCTTAGCATTGTATATGGCGACATATTATTTTGATAATAAATTTACATTGAATTTTGAACATCAACACCGTTTCTCCTTTCCTATACAAATGTACATTGTTCCATATTTTTAGAGCTAATTCAATGTAGTTAATACTGTCACCGTGAGGGTGAGTTCTGTGAAGCTGATCTCATGATAGGTAGATGAGGGGTCTAGCAAAGATAGCACTGGGGCGACACGGTGACCCTTTGTAGGCAGCTAATAAAATTATTAACAGTTCTACTAAATATACTTTTTCAGGATTATGATCACTGCGATTGACAGCCTATAGTTTCCCTTTGGGAGTTGTGGTTGTCCTGTCATTTTTTTGGTACCCTGAAGGATTCAGCAAACTGGACTCTCGTGAATGTAGATATGGCCACAGTGGCCTTTGCTAGGGCCGAACTGAAACTTGAGGCCGGGTTGAAGAGGCGGAGCCCAGGCCCGAGAGGGAATAACTGATTTAAGTGCCGAGCTAAATTAAAAGGATTAAGGCTTCGAGACTGAGGTCGAAGGATGAACTGGTGTTCAGTTTACAATTCTGTAAAGCTTTATTTGCCTCAGTATCAGGCTCACGGAATGGAAGTAGCGATGAACCTGGCTCCGCAGCTGTGGAATTACTTCCAGTGACTCTGCCACTGATGTGCTGTGGACTGATTGCTCTTTTTTTTATTGTTTGCACAAGTTGTTCTTTATTTTTCGCACATTGGATGTTTAATTGTATTGTGGCGTGTTTTTTTTTGTGTGTGAATCCTATTAAGTTTCTTTGTGGTTACCTGCAAGAAAATAACTTTCAAAACTGTATATGGTATACACATTTTGACATTAGGTACTTCGAACTTTGAAGTCTGTGAAGCGAGATTCAGAGGAGGAATCTTGATTATTTAAAAAAGTAATAAAAATGAAAATGGGATGGGTTAGTGGGTGTAATGTCCTAAATGCCTGACACAACCCCTCCACCTCATTGCCTGAGATCCAGGAGACTTAGCTCCCTGAACTTGCTGAAATTCCCCAGTGCCTTAATCAAGTGGAAAAATTCCAATTCTCTTCATATGTCTAGTACTGTTCTTATTAATGGAAGCAAACATGCATCAGATATGATTAAAGCTGATCTTTATTTTGATCTGCTCTGATCTGCTCATAATGGACAAAATCCAGAGCTCCTCAGTTTTGTCCTTGGATATCACTTTATTACAGAACACAGGACAAGGGTAAAGCCACCTAGAATTTATATCATGCAGCTAGACCCAAATGCAGAAGCGGTGTCATGGTGGCACTAAATTGGGACTCCTTCGTATTCATCTACAAAAACAGCTTAATTCCTACCTTTGATATTTCTCCTTTTCCCTTTCAGGGTGGATGGGGTTCTTTTGAAGACTCTGATCTGGAGTTACAATCAGACTTGGATTCTTTGTGGTGGTGGGACCCACTCCCGGGGACTCATAACCCCGAGAGCTTTTCAATATCCCCAGGGAGCAGCCCAGAAGACGAGTGTGCCTTCGGTGTTCTGAGAGTTCCCTGCCCTGTGGACAGGGCTGATTCTAAGCCGGTGCTGCCAACTGAAGCATCGTGGGAGAGAATGGAACATCGGGACTAGCTGTTGGAGGCTGTGTACTCGGCGAGTCGCACTCTCTCTCGTCAGTGGGTGAGAGATTGTTGCTGATTTTCCAGTCACAGAACTTGGGGGGGGGGGAAGGTGCTGCGACAGACTTTTAACACCGTAAAGCAGCGAGTTGTTTTGTTATGTCTCCCCTCTCTTTTTCCCTTTATTAGGGAAAGAGAGAGAAAGCCTGTGGAATGTTGAGTTGTCGATTGAACAATTTTTGTGTTGTACTGCAGATCATGGTCTTTATTGGAGGTTTTGCTAATGCAGGCTTTGTGGGCAGAAGGTGCTGATGCTTTTTTGCAGGTGGGTGGGGGAGGGCTGTAGCTTTGCTGCTGCTTGTGCACGGTGGGGGGGAGTGGGGAGGGGCTTTGGGGTAATAATGTTTTTACTGTCATTCATTCTTTGGAGTACTCTTCTATTTTCATGGATGAAGAAAGAATTTCAGGGTGTATATTGTATATATTTCTCTGACAATACGTGGAACTATTGAACTCTTGGAGTAGGTAAAAATTCCAAACATTCCTCTGTTTCCAATGTGAAAGACCTTTGTAAAACCCTTGGGTGTGTTCCAAGAGTTCTCCAGGTTACAGAGGATCAACTGAAATTCTCTGTTGCTAAACATTGCCTGAGAGTTCATAACTCCACTTTACCCTTTACACCGTAATGGAGACAGTAACGAGCCAAAGGGCCGGAAGTACATAGCCAAGGATGGAAACAGCAAACTTGATTAGAAAAATTAGCACAAAACAGAGATTTACTTTGCAGCCATTTAATAAGATATTGGCTAATTGGACAGTGAGCCCAACTTCAAATTCCAATCTATCTCACCTGTGAGCTTTCACTCTGCTGCCTATCAGTAACTTATTGATCGCTGCCTTAAAAATATTCAAAAACTCTGCTTCCACAGACTTTGATGAAAGAGCTCGAAAGACTCAATACCCATTAAGACAAAGAAATTGCCTCATCTCTGTCTTAAATATAAAAGATTTCTCTTTTTCTTTTAAATGTAGTGAATCCCAGTTTTAGATTATCCAACAATAGAAAATACACTTTCCACATCCATCCTGCCTGGAGCCCTTAAGACTTTACATGTTCTGATCAGTTTAAGGTCAAGTTCAGTTTATTGTATAATGCCAAACAAAATAACATTCCTCCAGACACAGTACATATAACACACACATAACACAAAGTAATATTACCATAAATAAAGTAACAAATAATGAGGTGCATATATGATAAAAGTTAAAGAGTTAGCAGGATAATTCTACTGCTGTTTCATATGTGATGAGACCTGAGTCGAGGCAGAGAGTTCCATCGTCTTATGGCCTGGACGAAGAAGCTGCTCCCCATCCTAACAGTTCTTGTCCAAATGCCCCTACCTGATGGTAGGGAGTCAAAGAGATTGTTGGAAGAATGGGGAGGATTATTGATGATGATAAGAATCCTGTGTACACAGCACTCCTAATATCTCTAATGGATGAAAGAGAATGCTCAGTGATTCTCTCAGCAGTACTCTCATTCCTTTGTAGGGATTTGCAATCAGGTGCCTTGTAATTCCCATGTCAGACAGTGATGCAGTCAGGGCACTCTCAATGGTGCTACTGTAACAATAGGTTAAAATGGGTCCAGGGTGGGAGGCTCACTCAACCCAACCTCCTCAAGAAGTTGAGATCTTGCTGTGCTTTCTTGACCAAAGAGGTGGTATTAAGGGACCAGGTGACCAAGTCACCTTTCACTTTTCTGAATTCCAACATATACAAACCTAGTTTGTCCAACTTTTCTTGATAAAGCTTTTAATGCAATAACATTCTTCCTTTAGTAAAGGAAACCAATACCGTACAAGTACTCCAGATGTCGACTCACCAATATCATTAGTAAATGAATTATCAACATTTACATCAATTCCCCCAACATTCTGCCAGCTTTCCTTAGTAACAAGTTAACAAATTTCACGACACATGCTGGTGATAATAAACCTGATTCTAGTTGCTCTACTTGCACACAGCCCCTTAGAAATCAAATAGAAACAGGCACCTCAGCCCAACTTGTCCGTGCAGTCCAAACTGTCCACTTGAGTTCCACTTCTCCATGCTTGGCCCTCATCGCCCCAAACCTTCCCAATCCTCAGTTCTTTAAAGGTAATTGTACCCATCTCCATCACTTCCTCTGGCAGCGTGATCCATACACATATTAACCTCTGTGTGGAAAAATTGCTAAGTAGATTCCTTAAGAATTTTCTCCTCTCACCGAAACCAATGCCCCTTCATGCCCTAGCCCCCACCATGGGAAAAATACTGCAACCATTCATCTCATCTGTGCCCCTCGCGATACTGTAAACCTCGACCTCCTGTGCTTCAGGGGAGAAAACTCCCCAACCTGTATATAGTGAGATACCCAGCTGTTCGAGAATCACGTGCTGGGCATCAGAGGTTTGCAGCTAATAGCGCCACCACCTCAGCTCCTGCAACCTGACCTCCAGTGCAGAGGTTGAATCTTCACGCTATGACCATACGAATTGCCTCCAGATTCCTCAGTTTGCCCCCACATTCCAAGTCTGGTAGTAAACTGCCCGCAGCAAATGGCCTTCATGTACAGTTGAGTGGTAGAATCTGGTAGGGTGGAGGTGTTGCTGGGAATGTGAGAAGAATAAAATGAGATTAGTATTGATGGGTGCTAAATGAACAGTGCAGTGTAGGTTGTCTGAAAGAGGCCAGTTCCATGCTGTTTGACTCTAAGATTCTACCTTTTTGCATCTCAGAACTTCATAATGTCTCACCTTTCTACTTTTCCCTTGGCAAAATGGGCAATTTCACATTTTCCCACATTATTGTTTATTTACCAGATGATTGCCCACTTACAAAGACATGTACTTTTGTAGATTTCTTTTCTCTTATTCTGGTTTAATTATTTCAGTAACATCAGCAAATTTAGCAGCCGCATTAGTGCTGCCTTTATCCAAGTCATTTATAGAACAGTTAAACAACTGCATGCAAGCACCACGTGGAGAACATTGGAGATCGGATTGTACCTGGGATTCTGCACATAAGAGGCACAAAGGGCTGCACCACTTTACTGCACAATTGGTTAACCTAGCTGCCTGTACTGGTACACCTGTCACGTTCACTCAGATATATACTAGGAGCCAGACTCCTAGCAGAGCAATTCACTAACAGAGGCATATGCTCGGTGCCTGCAGATGGTACTGAATGAAAGATGGATACGGTATATGGAAAGCATGCTTATTTATCTGCTTGTGGTCCTCTGTCTAGATCTATACTGATTTTCATTATTTTAAATAAATGGACCATTTCCCTCTTCAGCCTTCCCTCCAGATTAGAACCAAATCGAAAGGCCCAGATAGAAAGGACGTGGAGATTCTAAGAACAACAGCACACAGCCTCAGAATAGAAATTAATCCCTTTAGAAAAGATGAGAAGCAATTCCTTTAGCCAGAGGATGATGATTCTGTGGAATTCATTGTCACAGACGGCTGTAGAGGCCAAATTATTGGATACATTTAAAGTGGAGATTGGTAGGTTCTTGATTAGTAAGAGCGTCAACAGTTTCGGGAGAAGGCAAGAGAATGCAATTGAGAGGGATAATAAACCAGCCATGATAGAATAGTAAAGCAGACTTGATGGGCTGAATGGCCTAATTCTGCTCCTATGTCTTATGATAAGATTGTCTCTTGGACCGCACAGAACAAAACAGCTCATGTGCAGTTGACCAGTAATTTCACAGTAACACAAGCCCTGCTCCGTTATCTACAATTACTTTTGAAAGCAGGAAATGGCAATGTCACAGCAAATGATTTAATATCTACGAACATGATGAATGACAGATACATTTCAGTGAAGCTGAAGTAGTAACAACGTTGATTTGGAAAATTCATTGATGTGTGTGTTGATAACATCAGGGAGGTCCATTAAAGTAGAATAATTGACATTTAAACAGATTGAAAATGATATTTAGTGATAGAGGAAAAGATCATCTTCCTCGCCTTCAATATTTGACAAAGGCTTTTTTAAAAAAAACCTTGAGGAACAAACTAGAATTACACGATTGATTATAAAGGAGCTGAACAATTTGTCAGAGGTACAAGAGATAAGTGCAACCAACAAGTTGAAAGTTACAATGAAGTTTCTTGTAAAAGTTGGGTATAATTTGTTTTCCTTGCAAGTCTTGTGAATCTGATGCTATATGGCTGTCACACCAAAAAGACAAAGACAGCTGAGCCTCTCTTAATGGGGAGATTGTTAAATCAGTCAGGCAAAGGGCAAAAGATAGAGTACACAATAGGGAAACGTAAATTAGGATTTGCTTCCACTTCCTACAGAGGGAAACATCTTCCAATCACACCTGTGCATACATGTATTTGTGCATATGGGAATAAACTCAACTTTGACTTTGAGGTGTTGCCGAGCAACCACTTCAGAAACCTGACCTGTTGGCCATGTCTTCCTGCCCTGCATATTTCAGAACTGCTACAACTTTCTGTCAGGGTTCTCACTCTCTTGCTGCTCCCATTCACTCAGTGACTAGATAACCTTCCTTACATCGCATCCCCCACAATCAACCCAGTTTTATCCCATCAACGTTCACCCTCTCCCACTCTCTGTGGCTTAATGAATTTCATCTGACGATTTCCAATTCTGAACATTTTCTGTTTCTCTTCCCAACACTATGGCCTGATGCTAAGCATTTCCAGCGTTTTCTGTTTTTACTTCAGAACTTTATGGGCTACCCCGACAGCTTTAGTAATTACAACTGAAATTTCCAGTCCCACATGACTGCTGCTGCAACTTTTCTGAGCTGCCTGTCATTCGTAGGAAAAAGGATCATCATTGACATAGGTCGTAAAATTTGTTGTTTTGTGGCCGCAGTGCAAGACAAAATGACCAAGTTGCACAAAATAAATAAATAGTACCAAAAGAGGAATAGTGAGGTAGTATTCGTGGGTTCATGGACAATTCAGGAAGATGTGGCTGAGAAGAAACTGTTCCCAAGGTAGTGTGGGTTCTTCAGGATACTGCATCTCCCCTCCATTTGTAGAAAGGCAATATGGAATAAATTTAATGTATGAAAAAAATGTGGAGAAGGAAAAAATATGCAGTATGGGGGGGGGGGAATGGAGAGAGTTCAAGAAGGACTCACCACAGTGGATTTTATAGATGAAGGTGTTATTCACCAGGCTATATATTCTGTGCATTCCATGTCTTCCTGCATGGTGATCTGATTGGTACTGAATGGTTGTTAAGTAAATGCAAAAGGAAGATGCAAGAAATGGAGAACCTGCAATCTGGAGCCAGATGCAACACACTGGAGCTCAATAGGTCAGACAGCATCTGTGAAGGGAACCGGTCAATCAATGTTTCAAGAGAGGTTCCAGCCCTCCACAGATGCTGCCTGACCCACTACGTTTCTCCAGTTTGCTGTGCATTACTCCAAATACAAAAGAAACGCTGGTACACAGGTGTATTTTGTGAAATCCTAGAGCCTCGCTGGGGCTGCATGCCATCAGTTTAAAAGTCTTGAGAGAACTTAATGTCTTGAGGTTCCTGTTTTACATTGTAATGTGTGTGCATGTGCTGTATCAAAGATCTCTAGGTTGTACAGATGTTTAGCTTCATTGAAAGATGACCCAGCATATATAATCTACAGAGTACCCATTATTTGGTTTCATTTTGCCAAGTCCCTCAAAGTGTTTTTATCTTCTCTTGTACTTCTTTCTCCAGGCAGTTTCTGCCAGGGTGCTCTCTTCCTACAACTTGCAGTAGACAGTGTTCTTCAGAGATCTTGCCTGAAGAACTACCCCTCAAACCACCATCCTCTCTTCCTAGACATCCACTTTGCCGTCTATTAAACTGCGATTGGAGGATGTTTCCCTTCTGACAACTGGAAACAGATCTTGTACATTACTCCCATATTGTATACTCCATCTTTTCGAGTTTGCCTGACTGTTTGTCTTAAGAACATCCAACTATAGTCCGTACTCTCTTTGTTTTAATACCTCGAATAAGCTCTTTCCTTCATCCTCCTAGATGTGGCCACTTGTATTTAAATTAACCATTTGCTTTAAGCTCTTTAAAAGCTTCATGGTCATTAACCAGAAGGTTTCTTTATCCTACATGGTCTGTATTCAAATATTTGATGAAAATTATGCAAACTATTTAATCGGCACAATCTAACAAAGCTTAATAGCCATTCTAACAGTGTGGGAGTGCAGAATGTGCCAGAGTTATTAGCAAATTATCATCACTAACGAGTTTCCAGACATTATTTCTCACTCCACATTATGACCTTTAGTGGTTAACCTTTCCACGTCAGCAACCCAGTTTCATTGACCACATCATATGGCAGCATAACAGAAGAAACAAAGAGTCCACAGCAGTATTTTATTATTTTCCCCTCCCTTTACAGTGTAGATTACATGCTCCAAAGTGTAGGAAGTGAACCTGCAAAGCTCTGGCAGAATGACAATTCCTGAATAAGGGAAACCAGTAAAGCAAGCCAAAACTTCTGGGGAAATGGCAGTAATTCTACGCTGAACTGCAGTCAATGGTTATGTTTCAAAAACACTTAAGTACTTTGTGATATCTTAAAATACAAGAGCTCCTTTTCTGTTGGCTAAAAAAGTATTGTTGTGGTCCTGCCTTGTGCCACGAATTGAGGTTCTGCTGCAAGTTTGCTAATTCACCAAGTCAGTGGTGGAAAGAAAGGCTGAAGAGTTGGAAAAAGCTTGTTCAAAGTTTTCTTTACATTTATCTTTGAAGTAAGTTCACGTGTCTCATTTTACTTTGACATGTTGCCCCAGCCTACTGTTGCACTGATCCTCAGAGACCTGGACCAATGCAGCATGACATCCACGTCTCAACTCACGAGAGCTATCTGCGAATTCCACAGTCTCCTTTTACAAATTACGGCATGTCATACCAATTGAATAATTAACAGTAGAACTAACCACAAAGAAATCATTCTCCCCTACTCATATCAAACAAACTAATGCGCAAGCACCACTAAACAAACATATTGATTGCAATGGTTAGTAAACATTTTCATGTTGCTGGTTTTTTAAACCTTTTTAGGTAAAAACTAAGCTGTCATAAAGTGGGAGGCAGGTAATTCAATTGTCACCATGTAGTTTTAACAAATTAGGTGCTGAGAAAGTAAAATGCAGCCTTGTACATTTTTTTGTAAATCCACCTTGGAGGTCAATTTGCGGCTAATGCTCTGTACATACTACTTGTGCGGACACTGCTTGCTTGCTTCAGCTTTCGCAATAATATGAGGTTGTGGCAAGGCCATTACAAGTGTAACTGGCTGCTGCACTTCAGTTTTCTTCACAGCTACTTTGCTTCTTGGATAGTGTGCAAATTCACCTTTTTTTCTTTTCTGAACGAATGCTTCGCAACGTTTTCAGCTGACAGTAATAGGGGCACATTAGGAATTCTGAACAGATTATATGAGCTGCAAAGTACCCTAAAACTTTGCACAGTGACAGTGGTTGGATGTCAGTACGGAAGTGCACCCAGCCTACGAGTTATATTTTGACCTTCAGTGCTTAGTAGCATTCTGATAGTACGGATTGCACAAAATCAATTTCAACTTTGCTTCACTGCAGACAATAAAGACAAAAAAAAATCCTGGCTGGGGTTGGGCCAACTGCAAAATTTCTTTTGAAATCTATGATTATTTTTCAGGTTCAAACACCAGTAAGTCACAAACTCTCCACATCTTTAAATGATCAAGACATTCACAGATACACAGTCTAGATTCTCACAATATTACCAATGCAACAAATGCATCAGGGTATCAGTTTTCAGGGCATTCTTTGTTCATTGCACAGGCAGCTTGACTGGCATCCCTCAAGTTCTAATGCTGAGAAATATTTGTAAGTCAGAAAGGAACATTAACACTGTGTGGGAGAGGATCACAGAAGCAGCTGTGACAGGAGAGCGGGCAGACACGGGAAGAGCAGCAGCCAGCCAACGTCACTGACTCAGAGAATGAGTGAGTAACTCTGCTCAGCACTCCCAGTCCAGGTTAGCTTAAACTAGCCCCAACTGCGCAGCTCGTGTTTACCGGGGAGAGATGGCATCTAGAAATGCTTCATGCCATTCCCAGCCAACTGAAGATGACTGCAGCCGCCACATCCATCCACATCTGCTTGGAGAGGACTTGCATTCTCAATGGAACAGAATTAGATCAACAAACACCAGGATTTACGGCATCCAATCAGAAACTAACAGGCTTTGAATTTGGAATAAACTATCTGCTATGTAACGGTACTGTGAGTTAATATAGATCAAAGAGAATTAGAAAGCCAAGCACTTCTAACTTCTTCTTTGTGGAGTCGTCATTTATATACATGACTACGTCAACATCAGCAGAGCTTTTCCTAAACTGTGCACAACTATGCACATTTAAATCCCAAAAGTTACACTTCCTAACACGGTGTCAGTCAATAGTTACACTTAATGGTACTGAAGTTGCAGATGTTATAAAATCATATAATGGATAACAAGGTACTTCTGTTGCTCCCGCTGTCATTTGGGGAATATGAAGGCCAAAGTGTGCACAAAGGAATCGACAAACTGCAATATGATCTGCTTTTATTTTTGTGATGTTGATCGAAGGGAAAAACAAGTCATTTGCCATGTCATTACGAGCACAGCTCTGCCCTTATATGAAATCATGCACAAGCACATTTGGCAGGGCAAGAAGGGAAATGGTTTAATGCCCCATCTGACAAACCGATTCCCAATGCATTTCATCGGTTGCTGAGGCAAGGCATTTGCCCATTTCCTACTGGTAGCAGGCTCAAGAGTTCAAATTTATACTTCAAATGACAATCTTTGAAAGCAGCAGACTTACATATTTTAAACAAAATGATGAACAAAAACTAATTTAAAGTTTTAGGTGGATTACTGATTTACACTGAGTGCATTTCTTTGCACGATGCAAGAAATAGGAAGTTGGGGAGCACACTTGTAACCAATGGTGCATGCACATGAACTCTCCTTAATTAGCAGATCTGGTGTCATTTATAATTTTACTTCCAATGTTAAACCATGTGCTAAAGAAAAGCCTCTAAAATTTTATATGAAAAGGACGGAACACAATACGCTTCGTGATAGGTTGCAAGAAATGTGGGCTTTCAAATACGTCAAACACCAATAAGCTGGATACTACCCAGTAAATGCAGGCGAGTTGTTTGGTATCCCTTCCACCACCATGAACATTAATTCCTTCCAGTGCTAGTTTTCACAGAGGTTGTAGTGTCTACCACCTATAAAATGGTTAATTACTTGCCTTGGGGTGGCACCCTTGTACAGCAGTTATCACGATTGCTTTACAGCACCAGTGGTCACTGATTGGGATTCAATTCCGGCATATACCTGTATGGAGATTCCATGATCTCCCCGTGACTGCACGGATTTCCTCCCGAATTCCGTGGAAGTACAGCGAGAGTTAGGGAATTGTGGGCATGCTACGTCAGCGCCGGAAGCGTGGCGACATTTCCATACTGTCTCTACCGCAATCCATGCAGATATGGTTTGATGCAAACAACGCATTTCGGAGTTAGAATCAGGTTTAATATCGCTAGCACGTGACGTCAAATTTGTTGTTTTGCAGTGGCAGCACGTTGCAATGCATAACAATAAAAAACTATAAATTACTAGAAATATATATTAAACAAGTAATGCAAAAAGAGAGCAGAATAAAATTCATTCATGGATCAATTGTCCAATCACAAATCTGACAGCAGAGGGAAAGAAGCTGTTGCTGAAACATTGAGTGTGTGTCTACAGGCTCCTGTACCTCCTCCTTGATGGTAGCATTAGGAAGATGGCATGTCCTGGGTGATAGGGATCCTTAATGATGGATGCCCTCTTTTTGAGGCATTGCCTTTTGAAGGCATCCTAGCTGCTGGGGAGGCTAGTTCCCATGATGGAGCTGGCTGAGCTTACTGCAGCTTTTTCCAGTCCTGTGCATTGGCCCCTCCATACCAATTGATGATGCAACCAGTTAGCATGCTTTTTGCATGTTTCAGTCAGTATCTGACAAATAAAGCCAATCTTTTCCTTAATCTTTTGCTACTTACTGTTGTCACACCATCCCACCTAAATTTACAACCTCTGCCATTAAGAACAAAGACAAAAGGAGTGTTGGAGCACCAGTACTTGCAGATGTCCCTGCCCCATCCACCATTCTGACTTGTATCACCTTTCTTTCATTGTCACTTTTTCTTAAAGCCTACATCTCTCAACCAAACAACAGTGTGAGTACCTTCATTGAAAAGGCTGCCACACCCTCATAAGCCCAATTAGGGAAACATGATAAATGCTGGCTTTGTCAGCAATGTGCCAACCCAGCAAATAGATTAAGAGATGACAATCTTTCAAACAGCAAGAAGCAAAATTTACATAAAACAGCATTCTTCTATGGCAGGGGTTCCCAACCTTTGCCATTGGCTAATACCATTATGCAAGGGGTCTGTAAGGTTGGGAACCTCTACTCTATGGACTCTTCTTAACTGACTTCACAGTACCAGACTAAGTTTCTAACTTTACTGCATCTGGGATATTTGGGAGTTTTAGTAATAATCCCAAGACTTGCTGAAATCCACACACAGCTGAGAACCATCGCGTTCTCCTGCCCACTGTGAATAAATCAAACTGTCTTTCACAAGAAGAGGAACAAGATTCAGCTTAAAAATGGCAGCAAACTCAGCAAAATGCTTACAGGAGGGCATCTGCTGCATGAGCTAAATGTATAATGCAGCAATGCAACGCCACTGAAGTCCGACTCCACTGAAACCAGTTACAAAGGCAGAATTCCAATCCATCTGCTGCTTTAGCGTACAAACCGCTGCTGGCATGAAGGATGAATGTTTATTCTATTGCATTAACACACCTGAGCAGTGGATAAATTGTTCTTTTAAGTCGTTAAATCAAAATGGGTTACTTGGAGATTTCCACAAAGAAAGTAGAACAAAGCCCTCCAATGAAAAGGTTTTGTCAGGAATCATGAAGACTTACTCCATTCAAACTGCATGATCTCTAGGACTTACAGAACATTTTAAATTTAATTCAACACACACGAAATGCTGGAGGAACTCAGCAGGCCAGGCAGCATCTATGGAAAAGAGTACAGAGTTCTGTCGAAGGGCTGAAACGGTTGCCACAAGAGGACTGAGGTTTGAGGTGCTGGGGAGTAGGTACAGAGGAGATGTCAGGGGTAAGTTTTTTTTACTCAGAGTTGTGAGTGCATGGAATGGGCTGCCAGCAACGGTGGTGGAGGTGAATACATTAGGCTTTTTTTAAGAGGCTTTTACATAGGTACATGGAGCTTAGTAAAATATAGGGCTATAGGTAAGCCTAGTATAAGGTAGGGACATGTTCGGCACAACTTTGTGGGCTGAAGGGCCTGCATTGTGCTGTAGGTTTTCTATGTTTCTATGAAGGATCTCGTCCTGAAACAATGACTGTTTACAATTTTCCATTGATGCTGCCTGATCTGCTGAGTTCCTCCAGCATTTTGTGTATGTTGCTTTGGATTTCCAGCATCTGCAGATTTTCTCAATCCTGTTAATTTTAATTCATTTTATCAGCATCTGAAAATACCTTGCTTTTTAATTTCTTTTATCCTGACAATCCAACAGTAAAGAGGACACACAAGTAAAAATGACGTGACACAAAACAGTAAAACTGATCATCTGCCTTTAAACTCAGAACACTAAATTGATTCTATTATTTTAAGTAGCAATTTTTTGTTTTAAATAAACAGGAATATTTGACCAGGCCAGAGGTGTTTCCCTATTATCAGTGATAACCTGCTTCCATCTGATAACATTCCTGTGGGTATATTCACTACTCTGAATCATATAATTGTTTCTGTTATTCCAATGCTAACCAAGTAGGACTCTTCACCTCACAATCTACCTCATTATGATCTTGCAACTTATTTTCTCTGCAGTTGTTGCACTTTATTCTGCCTTGTTCTACCTCAATGCACTGTGTAATGATTTGATCCGATCAACAGAATGCAAGATGAACTGTTCACTGTATCTTGGTATATGCGACAATACTAAATCAGTTCTAATAAAACAGCAAAATTTCAGCCATTACAACAATACCAGAATTAGAATTTTGGCCAGAGATTCTCATCATTAAAAACTGGGTGGAGTGGAATAGTTCTGAAATGAGACCTTCCATTAGTGGAAGATCTGCTCTTGCTGTTAAAATACAAGTAATGGGAGAGAGCTACAAGGGTTAGGGTTTCATGCTTTTGTATCTTCTGCCCGATGGTGGAAGGGAGAAGGGAGAATGTCCTGTGAGGGTGGGGACTTTGATTATGCTCATTGCTTTACTAAGGCATAGAGGCAGGCCAGATTCGATAATGTGCTGAGCTATAACCAGAACCCTCTATAGTTTCTTGTGGCCACAGAAGTGCTTTAATAACTGCTTACTGCTTTAATCAACCTACAAAGGGTCTCGGCCCGAAACGTCGACAGTGCTTCTTCCTGTAGATGCTGCTTGGCCTGCTGTGTTCCACCAGCATTTTGTGTGTGTTGTATAAACATGATTCCGACAGGTTACAAATACATTAGTACTTTAAGAGCCAGTAAGTATTGCTGCCTTCCTCATCATGGGCTATCACATGACTAAGTTGTTAGATAAAATTTCTCTACCTGAAGCCACAGTAAAAATGCTTGAGTTAAAGTACAAGCATATTTGTTCATAGAATTCAGAGGTCATTGGCAGTGTGGACATGACTAGCATAATGAGCAGTTCCTCCAGAATATAGAGGTCAGTGTTGAACCCAAATTCAATATTGACCTCTGATGCTGCCTTTGTGGGATGTGCATCTTCTCATTGTAACCACATGGGTTTCAATTCTCTAGTTACCTCTCACATCCCAAAGAATAGAGAGTTGGGAGATTAATGGACCACTGTAAATTGCCTGCAAGTGTTTAGACAAGAATAGGGGTACGAGAGAGGTGTGGATCATAAAGTGGGATTACTGAGAATGGGTACTTGATGGTGCAAGATCAGTGGGCCATAAGTGTACTGTCTGACTCTCTGACTCTGCTGCTCAACTCTAATTTCCTTATGTACTGAATGGGTTGCTAGGTCACTTGAGAGGTCAGTCACAAGTGAACTTCATCTGTCGGACTAAGGCCACATAAAGAACAAATTAAGTATGGATGTAAGAAGTCCTGCCATGAAAGAAGTTCCAATTAAATCCAGTAAGACCTCCATGATGGAAAATGAAAAATATGGATCTTTATTTACAGACACGAGAAAATCTGTAGACGCTGGAAATCTAAGCAACACACACAAAATGCTGGAGGAACTCAGCAGGCCGGGCAGCATCTATGGAAAAGAGTAAGCAGTCAATGTTTCAGGCCAAGACCCTTCATCAGTCCTGATGAAGGGTCGTGGCCCAAAATATCAACTGTTTATTGTTTTCCATAGATACTATCTCTATTTGCCCTCTCGGATAACTTTACTTGTTTTACAAGTGATCTCTGCTCCCACATAATGTACCCAAATGCTTCTTTAACCTTCCTTCTTACCTTCTAACTCTCATCACCAGCCTGCTTTTCTGTTAACCTCAACGGTCATAAACTGGTGAAGACTTTTCGTTTGTCAGACATGATACCTGTTCTTTATACTGATGAGTCAACCAATCTGCCAGTATAGACAACCCACTTATTGCTAAATGATCTGGTATTTAAAAGAATGCTACGAATGGGTTTCTAGAATTTCAGTTTATTTTTAGCTCTGATCTCCTGTTGATTTGCTTATTAGATTCATTGACTAAATCTGATTGCTTGGATGACATTAAACTATGTTACCTTGGCCCGTGATAACAGTGCCAACAATAAATTACAAAAACCTATAAAGCAACTTGCAACAATATTAACTTGATATTACTGACTAACAGGTAGATTGGAAGTGCTGTGGACAATCAGTCTGAAACACAGAGTAGGAGGGGCTGGAGAGAAGCAGGGGACGTTTTTGGGCTGGGTGTTGGTACTTTAAATGTTGAAGTTGACCCTAAATCTGAGAACAATGTCACTAATCAACTCTACATCAGCATTGTTGTCCTGAGATTTAGGGTCAGGGTCAAGGGAAGAGGGAGCACATCATATAATAAGTGAATCTTACACACAAGAGTAGCACCAAACCCACTCAGCTTGACAATGGATAATGCACTGAAGGAGATGTTGCCAAACAGTTCTCAGGCTGCATGGAGGCTGTGGAGGAATAAGAACATAAGAAATAGGAGCAGGAGTAGGCTATCCGGCCCATGAAGCCTAACCCGCTGTTCTATAAGATCATGGCTGATCTGTCCGTAAACTCGGCTCCATTTACCTGCCTTTTCTCCATAACCCTTAATTCCCCTATGTAAAAATCTATCTCACTGTATCTTAAATATATTTAGTAAAGAAGCCTCAATTGCTTCCCTGGGCAGAGAATTCCACAGATTTACCACTCTCTGGGAAAAACAATTTCTCCTCATCTCCGTCCTAAATCTTCTCCCCTGAATCTTGAGGCAATGTTCCCTAATTCTAGTCTCACCTACCAATGGAAACAACTTTCCTACTTCTATCTTATCTATCCCTTTCAACATCTTGTATGTTTCTATAAGTTCCCCTCTCATTCTTCTGAATTCCAAAGAGTATAATCCCAGGCGTTTCAACCTCTCCTCATATGTTAACCCCTTCATCTCTGGAAACAACCTGGTGAACCTCCTCTGCACTGCCTCCAAAGTTAGTGTATCCTTCCTCAAGTAAGGAGACCAGAACTGCACTCTAGGTGCACCAGTACCCTGTATAGTTGCAGCATGACCTCCCTGCTCTTGAATTCAATCTCTCTAGCAATGAAGGCCAACATTCCTTTTGCCTTCTTAAAAGCCTGTTGTACCTGCATGCCAACTTTTTGCGATTCATGCACAAGCACCCCCAAGTCCCTCTGTACAACAGCATGCTTCAATCTTTCACTATTTAAATAATAATCTGCTCTTCTATTATTCCTTCTAAAGTGGATGATCTCACAGTTACCAACATTGTCCTCCATCTGCCAGACCCTGGCCCACTCACTTAACCTATCTATATCCCTCTGCAGACTCTCCACATCCACTGTACAATTTGTTTTTCCACTCAGTTTAGTGTCATCAGCAAATTTTGCTACGCTACACTCAGCCCTGTCTTCCAAATCATCAATGTAGATGGTAAACAGCTGTGGGCCCAGCACCGACCCCTGCGGCACCCCACTCACCACAGACTGCCAACCAGAGAAACACCCATTAATAATTGTCAAAGGTACCAGTCACATTAGATGCCGCTTGACTTTACACAGAGCTCTTTCAGAGCTGTGTGTGAAAAGGAGCCTTGGAGCATAACAAAAAAAACTTTTAACCCATGTGTACTATTGTGGTTTTTCTGTCATTTAAATACGAGTAAATATGAATCAATTGAACCATGAATGATCAATGGAATAAATTGACAGGAGTAATATATGACACACTTCCTGTTGCCTGACGACTTGAATCAACCTTTAACAGAGGGCCCTGTTCAGCTTTGGTTTGCATGTCATTTGCATTGGGGGGAGGCACGCTTTTACAATTTTCCTTTTAACTTTGTTTGGTGCTGTTACTCTACAATCCAGGCAGCACACCTGCACACTTCCTCCGTTGCCTTTGGCTTCTGTTAACTCTGAGGGCAGAAGTTGACTTTGTCGGTTTCAGGGATTCAGTATCGCTTTCCACCACAATACTTCTGCCCGCCTCCAGAAATGTCAACTGTCCAAAGCCCCAAGAAATTATGAGAAGAGCCGCTGAGTGGAACAAATATCACATTTCAATCTCCTATCACTGGATGCAGTGAGGCGCTCTGTGCAATTTCATCATTCATCAGTTGAAAGGCTTGCGTCATTTCCATTCTGGTGGCTGTTTTCTTAAATCTACAGTTACCCGTTCAACAAAATGACACATTCTTTCTGCCCTACTCTTTGACATTATTTACTTCCTTCCTTGAAAGTAACACAGTATATGGTCCCCCATGCCCCAATGGTGCCAACCACTCACCCTACAGCTTCCACACGAGGCTGGATCACAGTTCCTCGACAAGGTGCGGAGCAGAACAGGGTCCCCCTTGGTGCAGAGAAAGAACACAGCTCATAGCTGCTGAGCCCCTACCACCCAGGCTCAAAACTGTATTAATGAAAGTTTGGCAATGTCTTTGACCTTCACTAACATTCAAAATGACCCTGGACAGGTGATAAAGTATAAACATCAAAGAACAATAAAAAGAATTTAAAGAGCTGAAAGCTAGTTACAGCCAGGTAACACACAAATCTCTGCCGTACTGATGGCAAGTGCTGGGCACAGCCCAATCCATCACAGGAAAAGCCTTCCCCGCCATTCAGCACATCTACAAGGAATGCTGCCGGAGTAAAGCAACATCCATCATCGAGGACCCCCACCACCTATGCCATACCCTCTTCTTGCTGCTGCCTTTGGGGGAGGGGTACAGGAACCCCAGGACCCATATCACCAGGATTAGAAACAGTTACTACCCCAACCCCCAAACATCAGACTGTACAAGCTTGGATAACCTCACACCATCTCAACTCCAAACTGATTCCACAACTGATGGAATCACTTCCAAGGACTCTATAACTCAAGTTCTTAGTATTATTTATTTTCTTGTTTTTTTTTATTTGCACAGTTAGTCTTCTTCTGCACATCGGTTGTGTGTCATTCTTTGGCTTTGTGTAGTTTTTCATTGATTCTACTGTATTTCCACATTCTGCTGTGAATGCCAGTAAAAAAAATGGATCTGAATGTGGTGACATATATGTACTTTGATAATAAATTAACTTTGAACTTTTTTTTGAACTCACAGCACCTGCTTAGCCCCATTTACTTCAGTGAGCCTCAGGGCTGGGAAATCTGTGAAAATTCCCAGTGCGCCACCGACAAGGAGTCCGCCAGCACAGTGCAGATACCCTGGGGCTGCACGTCAGACCATAAAGAGCCCAGCTATGGGTCTAGATGCCAACAGACCCAGGCAGATCCAGCTTATCAATTTGTACCCTAGTTCTCAATTTGTGCAGCAACTAAATTTTGACATCTAACTTGACGATGAGTAGACACTGCATTTATCTTTCACTCACTGTGGCTGAGTCTTCCAAAGGCCCCGAATTCACACAATTACATAGCACCTTTGGCACAGAAAATCATCCAAGAACAACAACTTGCATCTTTTTTGCAGTGCTTTTCATATCCCTTTTGGGATATCGAAAGTGTTGCACAGCTGATGATGCATTTTTGAACTGTCATCACTTGTTGACTCATCAAACTGAATCCTTGCTGGGTGACGCTTTACGAAAGACAAATATTACTGAGAACACTGAGGCAAACTGCCTTGTGCCCCCCTGAAGTACAGCCAGGAGAATTTTTCTCATTCCTTGAGAGGGTCTTGGTTTTTGTACTGTCCCAAAGACAGGAGCTCTAATAGTGCTGTGTTCCCTCAATCCTACACTGAAGTACCAGTTTAAACACTGTGACGAACAAGGATCTCATGTTGTATATTGTATACAATCTCTGCTACTAAATGGAAATATTAACTACTGACTCTGTTTGCTAATGTCTCTGAAGTATCTTAAACATAAAACATTTTGACCCAGGGGCAAGAAAAGTCCAAGGAAATCATTGTGGACTTCAGGAAGGTGCAGATGAACCATACCCCTCTGCAAATACAGACACACATACTTTATTGATCCCGAGGGAAATTGGGTTTCGTTACAGCCGCACCACCAAGTGAAGAAATATAACAATATAAAACCATAAATAATTAAATAATAATAAGTTAATGGAAAAAATAAGTCCAGGACCAGCCTATTGGCTCAGGGCGTCTGACACTCCGAGGGAGGAGTTTTAACGTTTGATGGCCACAGGTAGGAATGACTTCCTGTGACGCTCAGTGTTGCATCTCGGTGGAATGAGTCTCTGGCTGAATGTACTCCTGTGCCTAACCAGTACATTATGGAGTGGATAGGAGTCGTTGTCCAAGATGGCATGCAACTTGGACATACATAGCTCTTCCGTCGAGAGAATTAAGTGCACCAAGTTTCTGGGAGTTCACCTCATCCGGTTCCTCAACACCATCTCCCTGAACAAGATGGCACAGCAGCACCTCCAGGAGATTGAGGAAAGTGAGACCCCCCCCCCCTCCCCACTATCTTAACTGAATTTTACAGAAGCACCACTGACAGCATCCTGACAAGTTGCATCTCATCTGGTATGGGAGCAGCCGAGCGCTGGACTACAAGTCCCTACAAAGGAGACTGAGAATGGTTGAGAGGATCATAGGGGTCTCCCTACTATCCAGCTGCAACATTTATCAGGAACGCTATATATGCAAGGCCCTTACGATCCCACCCATCCATCCAGCATCCTCTTTGAGTTTCCACCAACAGGTAGGAGATCGATACATAAAAACAAGAACAGTCAGGATGGAGAAGTGTCTTCCCTCAGACCATTAGGCTTCTGAACTCCCTGCCAAAGATTCGAAATGTCACTGGTTAATCTGTTCTGTATCTCACAATGTTTAATTTATGCACTTTAATTTGTTTATCTATATGTAATTTATCTGCAAATGTTACCCTTACTTCCCTAAATTATTGTGTGGAATGAGTACTGCTGTGCTTTACACTCTGGTTCGGAGAAATGCCGTGCCATTTGATGGTCTATATGTATATAGGTAAATGACAATAAACTTGACTTGAGTTCTACCAACCAATGGGGGTTGAAGCAGCAAAGCAGCATTATCAGACGGAGTATGATACTCAGTACAAATAGAGTTATAACCCCTCAGGAGTGAGCCAAGGAAGGAAAAGAAAATGGCTACCTAGAAATTCTTTCACTCCAAAAAAGGCAGGATAGTTTGGTGGGGACCCAGTTTTTGACAAAGCCTCCACACCACAGCCGGCAGTGAAATTCTATCACACACCAGGCACAAGGCTTTGCCCTGAAAGAGAAGATCTTGTACCCGTCAATATGCACCAAAGTTCCACCTTGGGGGCAGTAATCTGGGTTGCAGGCCATGGGAGGGGAAGTTGAAAGGTTCACGGAGGACACCCTGTGTCTGGGTTGAAATCTGGAGATAATCAGATGACAATGAGATAGCCTACAGAAAATGAAGAGAGCTTGTGGGTAGGGGGGGGGAGGGGAGGAGGACATCATAGAAATGATAGCAAACGCCTCAACTCTCTGGTTAAAGCCCGCTTTGCTGTGATTGGCCCACACTATCAGCAGATTTGGACAGACAAGTGAATGCAGAATCTTGATCTCTTTCTATGTATATCTGGTGATTTCATAATGAGATGAAGTCAAATTGACTGAATGGATAACTGCAAATTAGGAGATTATTAAAGGGAGGCTCAGGATTCTCAACAAAGTTTGTACACAGCGTTCCTCAGCAAGCAGCAGGCTTCAGAGTGAGGGCTTTGGATGTAGGGGACTTCAGTGAAATAATGTTGAAGCTGAATAGGATTGGAAATGGTTTGTTATTGTCACGTCTGCCGAGATAAACTGAAAAGATTTTCTTGCATACTGATCTGATCATTGCACAGTGCATTTGGGTAGAACAAGGTCAAACAATAGCAATGCAGAAAAACAAGGCACAAAGGCATAGTGGTTAGCACACTGCTTTACGGTGCTAGCAATCCAGGTTCAATTCCCGCCACTGCCTGAAAGGACTTCACAAGTTCTCCCCGGGTTTCTGCCAGGTGCTCCAGCTCCCCCCCCCCCCCACATTCCAAAGACTAGTAGGTGAATAGGTTACACAAGCAGTATAGGGCAGCACGTGCTCATTGGGTTGGAAGGGCCTGTTATTCAGCTGAATCTCTAACTTAAAAAAAAATGAACAGCTATAGAGAAAGTGCACTCCAGGTAAATGATAGGTGCAAGCTCATAACGGAATATTGTAGATCATGCGGTCACGAATCCATCTTATCCTACTAGGAACAATTTAATTAGTCTTATAACAGCAGGTGGAAGATATCCTTGAGCCTGAAGGCTTCATGCTTTTGTATCTTCTGCCTGATGGTGGGAGGGAGAAGAGAAAATGTCCTGTGAGGGTGGGGACTTTGATTATGCTCATTGCTTTACTAAGGCATAGAGGGAGGCCAGGTTCAATAATGTGCTGAGCTATGACCAGAACCCTCTATAGTTTCTTGTGGCCACAGGCAGAGCAGTTGCCATACCAAGCCATTATGCATCCAGGTAGGATGGTTTCTACGGTGCATCAATAAAAAACCCCAGTGAGGATTGACAGGGACATGTCCTGAGGAAGCAGAGGTACCGTTCAGCTTCCTTGGCTGTGGTGTCGACTTGGTTGGATCAAGACAGTTGATAATTACTCCCAGGAACTTGCAGTTCTCAACTTCAACACCGCTGATGTAGACAGGAACAGGTGCAACTCCTCCCTCACCCCTCCCCCTCAAAAGTCAATGCCCTGCCCTTTTGTTTTGCTGATGTTGAGGAAAAGTTCGTTGTCATGACACCATGTTACTAAGCTCTCTTTCTCCTTCCTGTACTCTGTGGTAGACCATATCTTAAATAACGATGAGTCAGAATACAGGAAGGAGGCTCAGAACTTCTAGATAGAGTTAGAGCAGAGTGCACAAGATATAGAGTAGGGGGCAGAGGAGGCAACCTTGCAGAGCACCAGTGTTTAGACAAATTATGGTGGAGATGTTGCTGCCTATCAATACCAAATGTGATGTTTTGGTCCGGCAGTCAAAGATCCAGTTGTAGAGGGAAGTGCTATCTCCCAGCGTTTGAATTTGGTAAAGGGTGCTCCAGGAATTATAGTACTGAAGGCAGAGCTGTAGTCAATAATCAATAGTAGGTGTCTTATTGTCCAGGTGCTACAGTGATGAGTTCAGGGCCAGGAAGACCTGTTTCAAAGGTAGGTGTACTGCAGTGTGGGTCAGGATTGACTGGAAGGTTGGAATTAATGCATGCCACAACCAGCCTCTCAAAGCACTTCATGACGGTGGATGTCAGAGACACTGGGCAGTAGACATTTAGGCTTATTTTCCATTGAGGCGCATTACTTCAACACCATCTATCAGCAAGTTAAGTATTATGAGTCAAAAGGTGGCATCTGTCGTTAAGGATCCCCATGACGCAAGAAATGTCCTCTCCTCACTGCTACCCTGAGGGAGGAGGTCCAGGAGCCTGAAGACTCACACTCAATGTTTTAAAAACAGCTTCTTCCGTTCCACCAAATTTCTCTAAGGAAAATAAACTAACACATGAACACACACACATCAATAAGAAATATATATTTATCTAATTGTAATTTGTAGTTTTTTTTGTGTATTGTACTGTCCTGTTGCCACAGAACAACAGATTCCATGACATATCCCAATGATATTATAGCTTATTCTGATTCTAAACAATGCAATTTGGGTCAGCGTACGGCGAGCCTTTTCTAACACTTCTATGATTTATAAATTGTTTGTCCGGGTGAAGCACAGCAGGGCAGCTCTTCCAGATGGAAGGCACTTCCTGAACCCTACGGGAGGTTCCAGATAGAACCAGATGCCCCTCAAGTTGTCTCCACCTGCAGCAGCTCGAATTCTGCATTTTGGAATTCGATTGGCAGCTGGAGTCACTGCGGTGCCCCCCCCCCCCCCCCGTGAGGCAGAGAACTTCATGGACAGCACCCTAACGGAGTGATCGCACACAGTTTAACCGTGAGCTGGCAGACAGGACAAGGGTGACTGCCACATATTAGGAGGCCTCTGCATTGATCCCATTCGCAACCAGTTGTTTCCTTTTAGGTACTATTGAGGGTGATGGTTCTTTGGTGTAGCAACACCACTCGTGGAAGGAAGAAGACTGAAAGAGCAGAAGATACTAGCTAAGGGGACCAACACAGGCAACCCTTCCAGCTTCAAGATGATACAATTCCTTCCTGTGGTTTGAACCAAGGATGTAACTGAACAGGTACAGGAGATCCAGAAAAGTTAGAGTGATTATCCAAAGGTCAAGCTGCACATCAGTGCAATTGAGAGCAACAGAACTAGGAATAGGTTCTTGCAGGACGTTTATACAGCTGGGAAAGAGGATACACCCAATGCCAAAGTTAACCCAATGCCACAGATATAACTGTAGGCAACACACACAAGAGATGTGTGGAACTCAGCAGATCAGGCAGCAAAATGATAAAAGTACTCTCAATGTTCCGGGCCGAGACCCTTAGGCAGGACTGGAGTAAAAAAGATGAGGAGTAGATTTAAAACGGTGGATGGAGGGGAGAGAGAAACACAAGGTAATAGGTGAAAATGGGAGGGGGGAGGGTGAAGTAAAGAGCTGGGAAGTTGATTGGTGAAAGAGATGCAGGGCTAGAGAAAGGGGAATCCGACAGGAGAGAACAGAAGACCATAGAAAGGGGGGAAAGGGGGGAGGAGTTCCAGAGTGAGGCAATGGGCAGGCAAGGAGATAAGGTTAGAGAGAGGAAAGGGGATGGGAAATGGTGAAGGAGAGTGGGGGTAGGGGGCATTACCAGAAGTTAGAGAAATCGATGTTCATGCCATTAGGTTGGAGGCTACGCAGACGGAATCCAAGGTGTTGTTCCTCTAACCTGTGTGTGGCTTCATCACGACAGTGGAGGAGGCCATGGATTGACATAGCGGAATGGGAATGGGAAGTGGAAAATTAAAATGGGAGGCCACTGGGAGATCCCACTTCTTCTAAAGGATGGAGCGTAGGTGCTAGGCAAAGCCGTTGCCCAATCTACGTTATAGATCTACAATATAGAGGAGCATCGGACACAGTAAGTGACCCCAAAAGACTCACAGGTGAAGTGTCACCTCACCTCGAAGGACTGTCTGGGGCCCTGAATGGTAGTGAGGGAGGTGGTGTAGGGGTGGGTGCTTGTAGGGATAAGTGCCAGGAGGGAGATCAGTGGGGAGAGATGAATGAACAAGGGAGTTGTGTAGGGAGTGATCCCTGCAGAAATGAGAAAGATCTGCCTGGTGGTGGGATCCCATTGGAGATAGCAGAAGTTCCGGAGAATTATGTGCTGGACACGGAGGCTGATGGGGTGATAGGTGGAGGACGGGAAGCCTCTTTCTTTGAAAAGGGGAACATCTCCTTCGCTCTTTGTGAAAAGGGCTTCCCTCACTCCACCATCAATGCTGGCCTCAACCATATTTCTTCCACTTCACGCACGTCTGCTCTTACTCCATCTTCCCCCCAACCTACCAGGGATCGGGTTCCCCTTGTCCTCACCTGCCACCCCACCAGCCTCCGTGTCCAGCACATAACACTCCAGAACTTGCACTATTTTCAATGGGATTCCACCACCAAACACGCTCCCTCCCCCACCACCTGCTTTCCGAAGGGATCGCTCCTTTGTCCATTCATCCTGCCCCACTGATCTCCCACTTGGCACTTACCTTTGCACCAGAACAAGTGCTATAACTGCCCCTACACCTCCTCCCTCACTATCATTCAGGCCCCTAACAGTCCTTGCAGGGGAAGTGACACTTCACCTGTGAGTCTGTTGGGGTCATATACTGTGTCCAGTGTTCCTGATGTGGCCTCCTGTATATCAATGAAACCCAATGTAGGTTGGGGCTACCACTTTGCTAAGCTCCTATGTTCCATCGGCCAGAAGAAATGGTATCTCCCACTGACCATCCATTTTAATTCCACTTCCCATTCCGATATGTCAATCCATAGCCTCCTCTATTGCCGTGGTGAGGCCACACTCAGGTTGGAGGAACAACATCTTATAGTCTGTCTGGGTAGCCTCCAACCTGATGGCATGAACATTGATTTCTCGGACTTCTGATAATGCCCCCCACCTCTCTGTCACCACTCTCCATCGCCTTTTCCCTCTCTCGCCTCATCTTCTTGCCTGCCCATTGCTTCCCTCTAGTGCCCCTCCCCCTTTTCTTTCTTCAATGGCCTTCTGTCCTCTCCCATCAGACTCACCCTTCTCCAGCCCTGTATCTCTCTCAGCAATCATCTTCCCATCTCTTTGCTTCACCCTTGCCCCTCCCAGTTTCACTGCTCACCTTGTGTTTCTCTCTCCCTGCCCCCACCTTTTAAATCTTCTTCTGCTTTTTCTCTACTGTCCTGCCGAAGGGTTTCGGCCCAAAACGTCAACTGTACTTTTTCCCCCATAAATGCTGCCTACCCTGCTGAGTTCCTCCAGCATTTTGTGTGTTTTTCTTGGATTTCCAGCATCTGCAGATTTTCTCTTGTTTGTGAATATTAAAGTAGGGGCTTCCTGGGTTTCAATAGACTTGAATATGGTCTTGATAGATTCAATAGTTCATCCAATTTATTTTTAAGAGGCTGTATCAAGATAAGACCATAAGATATAGGAGCAGAAGGAGGCCATTTGGCCCATTGAGTCTGTTCTGCCATTCAATCATGGGCTGATCCAATTCTTCCAGTCATCCCACCTCCACTGCTTTCACCCCATACCCTTTGATGCCCTGGCTAATCAAGACCCTATCTACCTCTACCTTAAATACAACCACTTGTGGACTTGGCCTCCACAGCCACTCACGGAAACAAATTCCACAGATTTACCACACTCTGACTAAAGTAATTTCTCTGCATCTCAGTTCGTAAAAGATGCCCTTCAGTCCTGAAGTCATGCCGTCTTGTCCTAGAATCCCCTACCATGGGAAATAACTTTGCCATATCTAATCTGTTCAGTCCTTTTAGCATTCAGAATATTTCTATCAGATCCCCCCTCATTCTCCTGAACTCTAGGAATACAGCCCAAGAGCTGCCAGATGTTCCTCATACGGTAACCCTTTCATTCCTGGAAAGTTAGTTACAGAAATACAAACATCTTCTGAGTTACAGAATAAGAGTAGAAGCCAGTTAATTCATAAGACAACACTCTTCAGAAAAATCTATTTACATGTAACCTCCCCACAGAAATCAAATAAAATTCAGTGCCTGCTAAAAACACCGGCTGCCACTTAAGAGATTTGCTTTGGAAACTGACAAAGCAACCACTTCTACCAGCGCTTGTAAACTACTTCATCAAACGACATAACAACCAAATTCTCTACAGACTGTGGCAGGAACTGTGCTATGAGATACAACTCACTGATCACCTTGTTGTCAATGGGCCTTTGATGGAGAGAGACCATAATATGAATGAATTGTACTTTTGCTTCAAAATGATGCAGTTCAATGCAGAAATACGATCTTAAATCTAAACAAAGGGAACTAAGAAGTTCCAAGACAAAGAGCTACTGTTGATTGGAAAAACACGTTGAAAGGCATAACAAAGACAAAAAATTGGGAGCATTTTAAGGAAAAAAATTAAAGTTGCAAAAAAATTCTATGTGGCACAAAAAATGCTGAGCAAAGAGATCACAGTATTAAATCAAAAGGGGCCTGTAAAGCAGGCTTGAGAATTGGGAGTATTTTAGAACTCAGCAATGGAGAACAAAATAGTGATAAAGGAAGATGATGGCAGCCGGTGACTGAGAAACAAAAATAAACAGCAAGGGCTTTTATAGCTATGTAAAAGGAAGACGACCAGCAGGGCAAGTGTGTCCTCTTACAGCAGGAACAGGAGAATTGAAAATGAGGAATAGGGAAATGGGAGAGGAATGAAACGATTATGTTGCATCTAAATTCATGGAAAAACACATAAAACTTGCTGGATATACAAGAGAATTGTGAGTCTACTGAGAATGAGGAACTAATGGAATTAAGTATTAGTCAAAAAATACTTGTAGAGAAGTTGTGAGCTTTAAGTCGTCAAGTCACTTTTATTGTCATTTCGACCATAACTGCTATGTACAGTACATGGTAAAAATGAGATTTTTCTGGACCATGGTGTTACATGGCACAGTACAAAAACTAGACTGAACTATGTAAAAAACAACAGAGAGAAAAAAAAACAACTGCACTAGACTACAGACCTGCCCAGGACTGCATAAAGTGCACAAAACAATGCAGGCATTACAATAAATAATAAACAGGACAATAGGGCAATAAGGTGTCAGTCGAGGCTCTGGATATTGAGGACTCTGATAGCTTGGGGGAAGAAACTGTTTCATAGTCTGGTCGTGACAGCCCGAATGCTTCGGTGCCTTTTCCCAGATGGCAGGAGGGAGAAGAGTTTGTATGAGGGGTGTGTGGAGTCCTTCATAATGCTGTTTCCTTTGCGGATGCAGCGTGTAGTGTAAATGTCCATGATGGCGGAAAGAGAGACCCCCGATGATCTTCTCAGCTGACCTCACTATCCGCTGCAGGGTCTTGCGATCCGAGATGGTGCAATTTCCGAACCAGGCAGTGATGCAGCTGCTCAGGATGCTCTGAACACAACCCCTGTAGAATGTGATGAGGATGGGAGGTGGGTGATGGACTTTCCTCAGCCTTCACAGAAAGTACAAATGCTGCTGGGCTTTCTTTGCTATGGAGCTGGTGTCTGATGGTGTACATCTCTGAATTTTGACAGAAGTGTTGTTTTATACAGATGATGTACAGCGGTTATTATGGATACACAGTGCTTTTATCTTCCAAGTTTCTACAGCTTAGAGAACTGCTGAGTTTAAGAAAGGAGGGAGGAAAAAAGGAGGCACTGACCTGTTAGCATGATAGCAGTAGTGGGGAAAAAGCTGGAGTCTGTGATATTTGTAACAATGGAACATCTTGAAAAGAACAATTGGATTGAAAGTCAGAATTTATGAATGGAAAATCATTTAACTCATCTGTTGGGTTTATTCAAGGATGCAAAGAATTGTAAATATAAGGGAGAAGCAATGGATGTGGCACATTTGGCTTTACAAAAAAACCATAAAATTTCATTAAGAAGGGCGGTTAACCAGATTTTTTTAAAAAAAGGAATTCTTAAATTCACACGCATGAGCAGGTCATCTTGCTCATTGACCCAACTGTAACATTCATCACAAACACAAGAGATTCAGATGATGCTGGAAATTTTGAGCAAGAGGACTCAACAGGTCAGGCAGCATCTATGGAGAGATCTCTCCACAGATGCTGCGTGACCTGCTGGGTTCCACCAGCATTTTGCTTGTGTCGCAATCATTCATTGTGAGTATGGCTGCTCTTTGATCTCAATACCAGTTTGCTCCACTTTCTTCACATCCCCAACTTTCTTTGATATCCGGAGATCTACTG
Source organism: Hypanus sabinus (assembly GCF_030144855.1). Taxonomy (NCBI): domain Eukaryota; kingdom Metazoa; phylum Chordata; class Chondrichthyes; order Myliobatiformes; family Dasyatidae; genus Hypanus; species Hypanus sabinus. The sequence goes on along the minus strand of NC_082722.1, from coordinate 58,036,981 downwards.
ATCTCTGTTTTGAAAGGACTCGAGCACTGAACCACCAATACCTTACAGGGAAGAGAATTTCAAAATTCACTACCATCTGTGTGAAGAAATTAAGCCACAACCCCAGCCGATGTGATTGACCTTTTTATTCTGAGCCTTTTGCCTCTACAGTATGATGTAACTGGATTAAACGTTAGAAAGACTTTCAAAAACTTAAACTTGAACTATACACACTAAAAACCTGAACAGTCACAGTAAGTGGGTTTATATGAGATATGAAGTACCAGTCCAAGATGGCGCAGAGGTAATTCTAACCCTGAACATTTTGGCAGGGTAATTTCAGAGGTCGGAATCAAGAGGCTGCATTTTTCCCACCACTGATATCACATTAACAGGGCAGTGTTTGCTGACCAGAAGAATGATGCATAATTGCCATTACTCAAGACTTAATTGGCTCTCTAAAGTTAGCTTAGCCTGCCGACGAATTGAAGGGCAGCTGTTATGTTACCATAGACCTGGAGCAATTACTGGAAATGCTGTTTCCTCTGTCGCTGGAACCACACTGATTAAGACACACGCCCTCACCATCATTCAGTAAACTGAAACATACTTCTGCTCAGCAGTCCCGGAGAAAGCTGTTAACTCAAACCTCTTTGCCATTCAACTCATCCCTAACTTTTGGGCCTGTGACTTATCCTGTTGAAGTGAGAAACATTGTGATGCCATGCATCTGAATACACTCCCCCCCACCCCCAATAAACTCTGCCAAAGGTCTCAACACTGGTGCATTAACATCCTGAGCTAATGAGTTAGAAGAACGTTATAATTGGCTTACTTCCAGTATTTAAGATTCAATTAATTAATTAACATCTATTGGAATTTTTTTCTATACTCACCAACCTTCAGTGTCAGCAGACCATCAAGATGTTTGGGAACTGCCATCTGAGGTCTAAATGATACTCCTGGGCTTTATCTGCCTGGAGGCACCCACAATAATTGATAAATTGATACCACAAAAATCACACAAGTCTGTCCCTGGAAAGACCACGGGGGAGGGAGGCAAGGATAGGGAGAAGTCTCTTTTCTACTTTTTTCTGCATTTAATTCAATCAAATCTGAAGCAGTTTTTACATCTTCCCCCTCCCCCCCGCTTTTTCCCCTTCACTGTCACACTTAACACATCTGCCCATAAGTCTCATATTTATGATCAGACTCGCGTACAGAAAATAATAGCAAAGTACGCCTAGTTTCATTCTGCCAGATACAAGTTCTCTTAAAGCTGTTTCGGTTCTAGGGTGGACGATGCCAGAAAGAGTCGAGCAGACAGTGCAAGTTTCCTGGCAACTGCTTTTTCTTTCCCCCCACCACCTCTGTTGAAAACAGGGAGGGAAGTAAAACTAAGAAATGCAGCTCACTCATTTCAAAAGGAGTTCTGTACCATAAAGTTAGATCCTGAAGGCAATCAAATTTAAAATATTGCATTCTGGTTCCTCAAAGCAGGAATCCACAACATAAAACTGCCTATACTGCACAGCTAATTAGGTTTGCTTGGCAAAGCAACTAAAAAAAGATGGGGAGGGGAGGAAATAAGTAGGACAAGCAATGTAAATACTGTATTACTGGAATGGTTATACACAGTCATTTTGGAGCAGCAACATCTTAGAACGTTTCTCCTGTAGATGATCAAAGGGTTATAAACTATCATTAGGCAAAGGCAAAGAGAAAACCTTTTTAACCCTCACCACATACATCACTTTAATGAGGAAGCATTCTGCTACATCTTCCTAAAGCTGTATTTTGATCTAATTAGAACAAAATGTAACTGGCTTTGATGCAATCTGTGCTTAGTGGCATTCCTAAGCTTAAATGGCTGCAGCAGTACTTCCCATTACATGCTAGGCCAGACAACATTTCTGTATCCTCAGCCCCTGGGTGGCAAAGCGCATTCCTTAAGAAAGTTATGAGCTGAACACACTAATAAAACCAATAGGTCCTCTACTGGTACCCAACAGTTACCAGCCTTATGTTCTCGGCAAATTGCCTCTCAACTAGTATTCAAAGCTGACCGAAAAATAGATTGGACCATGGGAGAATGGGGAAAAGGAGAAGAGGTAAGATGCCAGAGTCGGGAATAGAAGAAGAGGGAAGGGGGAGGGGAAACAATTACTGGAAGGAGAAATCGATGTTCATGCCTTCTGGTTGGAGGCTACCTAGAAGAAATACGGTTGCTCCTCCAACCTGAGTGGCCTCATTGTGGGAAAAGGGGAGGTCGTGGACTGACATGTTGAAGGCAAATGGGGATAGTTTGGTTTACTCGCCTCTAACCACCTATCTTCCCCCTGACCAGCCTCCGTCTATCACCTGCCAGCTTGTACTCCTTCCCACCCCCTCACCCCCACCTTTTTCTGTCTTCTTCTTCACTGCTTTCGGTACTCGTGAAGCTCAAAACATCAACTGTGTATTCCCCTTCTTTGATGCTGCCTGATTTCCTACGTTCCTGCAGCATTTTCTACATGGTGCTCTGGATTTCCAGCATCTGCAGAATCTTTTATCTTTATGTAAAAATTGTTCTTCAGTCGACAGTGATGAACATACAATTCAGAGCACATTGTATTCCATTCTTAAAGTATAGGGAACCTATGCTGAGATTATATTGCACAGCAATAATTTAACATAAAGTTTGTACTTTATAGAAGATTTTTGAAATATGCAATATGTATCTAGGTCAAATGATTGAGTCCTTCATTTGAATTACTTAAAATTTCCTTTAGTTATGTAATGCATCTCTATTTCTCTTGGATGATGATGTAGTTTCCTTTTTAAAGGGAAACCATGCCCATTAATCTACACCAGATTCTACACTAGCAGTGAATGTAAATCGACTGAATAATTGAGCATCTAGCCTAAAAGCAGAACTGCAGTCGTTGAAAACCTGAATTGGAAGATCAAAGGCTGGATATTTTTCTGAGGTGTGACCACACTTGCATTTCCTTGACAGATGCTAAATTGCTATATACTACATCTCCATTTATTTAATGCAATCCTTAATTTGTCCAGATCCAATGCATCCTGCTCTATTGGGTCATCAAACTTAATCAATGTCAATGATGCAATGATAAATTTGCTCTCCTAAACTCCATTTCAAGTATGGCAAAACTAAATATATCACCTCAGATTTCATATCTTGTCAAATACTATAGTATAATCTTGCTGTGTATTTGTTGGTGGAATGCAATGACGAGTGCAGGTTCTGATGCCTTGAAATGCATTCGAGGGTCGTGTTGCAAAATGCATACTTTTGAATCAATGTTTGTTCTGTTAGACTTTCAAAATTCTGCCTAAGAAACTTAGCAGCAAAAGAAAATATGAAGGAGTGAATTTCTTGGCATCAATCTCTTTTGAGCTCTTCAAAGGCTTCACTTCCTTGAATTGAAAGAATGTTGCTCTACCTGCAAAACCTGCAAAAACATTGTTCTAAACAATTTGGACTCCTCACACATCTGTAAATGAAAGCGCATGTTCATCCTCTAATCTCTGTTGTGTTTTACTCCTACATCATGCATCTTAAAGGCAGCCAGGGAGCAGACATTTAGAATTTATTTGCATGGGCAAAAAGATCCATTCAAGTTTCATAACACTTTGTTATAGACATCCATTTACATTTGTAATTGTTTGGGCATTTTGGGGGTTAGGACATATAGCGAATATTGACTTCAGTGACCAACCTTTAGACCTCAATATGCATTGAAGATTAAATCTGAAATCAACTCTAAAGGATAGATAACTCTGATTTGATATTCTTTATCTGTGTGTATATAGGTATCTATAGTACGTGTGTGAAGGAGAGAGGTGTGAAAGGGGTGTGTATTTAAAAGAAGGCATTGTTAATATGGGCACACACACAAAATGCTGGTGGAACGCAGCAGGCCAGGCAGCATCTATAGGAAGAAGCGCTGTCCACGTTTCAGGCTGAGATCCGACCCTTCAGGAAGTCGTTTGAATTTCCAGCATCTGCAGATTTCCTCGTGTTTGCATTGTTAATATGGAGTCGTTTGAACTGTCCTGAATTTTCTTTCACCTTTAGCACATAAAATGTTGGATAGTGTTGGGTCAGGCAGACCTCTTCCGCTTTCATTTACAGCCCTGACAGATGTGTGAGGAGTCCAAATTGTTTAGAACAATGGTTTTGCAGGTACGGCAACATTCTTTCAATTCAAGGAAGTGAAGCCTTTGTATCTTGCGCTGTTGAATAAAGAGGCTGCTTCATAACTATCAGTACGATTCTTTGTTAGAGAAGAACTTCAGTATAGTCTAGCCATTACTAGACTATAGGTCAGGGGTCAGCAACCTTTACCACTGAAAGAGCCACTTGGACCCCTTTCCCACAGAAAAGAAAACACTGGGAGCCGCAAAACCCGTTTGACATTTAAAATGAAATAACACTGCATACAACGTTTTGTTTTGCCTTTATGCTATGTATAAATAAACTATAATGTGTTGCATTTATGAAATTGATGAACTCCTGCAGAGAAAACGAAATTACATTTCTGCATACAACAAAAACATTTTGAACTCCGAAAAAAAGACGTTGGGTTGAAGGTTACTTTTAAGTAAAATACTCAACGTCTATTTGAGTCCTTCTTGTATTTATGAAAAACGCCAAACTTAAATTTGCCGCCAGCAGCAAACCAAAAATAACGTCAGCCAGCTGTCAACCTGAAAAATAAAAGGACTATTTCACTGAACAATGAAAACATATGAATATACGTAAAATAATACGCAATTAAAATATTTATCATACTTCTTCAGGTTGACTCACACCTGACAATGCAGTCGTATTCAGTAGGGATGGATCGATGCTTAGGGGAGTGACCGGGAAGGATAATGTGTTTTTTTCCTCTCTGAACTCACAGAAGCATTTCCCAAACGATGTTTGCATTGCGATGATTGCAGAATGTAAATACTCCGAATTTATCATGTCGTGACATTGTTTGAACTCTCTCAAATTGGGGAAGTGAGACAATGTGCCTTTCTGTAAATCTCTGGCAAGCAACGTCAACTTGCGCTCGAATGCAAAACATCCTCCAACATGTGCAGGGCTGTACGTCCTTACCCCGTTGAAGAGCTGTGTTCAGCGTGTTCAGGTGCGCTGTCATGTCTACCATGAAGTGTAGCTTTTCCAGCCACTCTGGCTGTTCCAGCTCAGGAAAGTTGAGCCCTTTGCTGCCCAGGAAAGTTTTCACTTCTTCCAGACGCGCGACAAAGCGTTTCAGCACCTCCCCTCTGGACAGCCAGCGATAAAAACACGTTGTAGCGGTTGCTACACGCAGTCAGTAAACTGCAGTCAAAGATAGCTTTATTCGAACTAAACAGCCTTGCTTTTAAGCCTCCCTCAACCCGCCCCCCATGGGCGCGGATGCTGCAAAAGACACGTACTCACAAACCCCCGTAGGCTATCTCCCTTAGCCTGAACGCCGACTAATTGTGAGCCGGTTCGGATGTGTCAGGAAATGGGTCGCCACAACGTCTTATTTAGATTGTACAAGATCACCATAATCTTCAAATTTAGATTTACATTTCAATAACTAACAAACTAACATAAAATACATATTAATTAAATACTGACCATGTAGCGGTGTGCTACACGCAGCGCTAAAATTACGACACGGAGTCGGTAACTGCAGTCGAAGGAAAAAAACTTTATTCGAAATCTTCAGCCTCACTTTTAAGCCTCCCTCAACCTGCCCCCCCCCCCCCTTGGCGCAGAGGCTCCAAAGCTCTGTGCTCGCAAACCCCCGTAGGCTATCTTATTGTGAGTCGGTTCGGATGTGCCAGGAAAAGGGTCGCCACAACCAATTATTTCCCAAAGCAACAGGGAGCCGCAGCACAGACGTAAAAGAGCCACATGTGGCTCCGGAGCCGCGGGTTGCCGACCCCCGCTATAGGTGATTGACAAAGAACAAAATATGGACAGACATCTCTCATGGTGACCTGTGTTGCAGCTGAAATAAATACAGGTTCCCCTTTAAATAGTTTTGCTAGCATGTTATTTATTTTCTCTCAAAGTGAGGAACTAACCTGCCAAAGTATAGCCATTGAGATCACAGAAATCCCTATTCTTGCCAGATATCTTTCAAAACCTTTGTAAGATGTTGGCTGCCATTCTACTTACTATTGATTAATACAATGAAGGACCAACAGGACCATCTTGCTTAAAACAAAAGATTGCTTTTAAACAAACCATCTATCCAAATTAACACACACAAATGCTTGAGGGGCTCACAAGGCCAGGCAGCTTGTATGGAAGAGAGTACAGTCAAAGATGTAGCACTTGTTCCACTTGCAAGGATAAGTGCCAGGAGGGAGATCAGTGGGGAGGGATGAATGGACAAGAGAGCGCAGGGAGCGATCTCTGCGGAAAGCAGAAAATGGGTGGGGGAGGGGAGGGGAAAATGTGCTTGGTGGTGGGATCCTGTTGGAGATGGTGGAAGTTCCAGAGAATTATGTGGAGAACGCGGAGACTGGTGGGGTGGTGAGGAGGATGGGGTGAGAGCAGACAAGCATGAAATGGAAGAGATGTGGTTGAGGGCAGCATTGGTAGTGCAGCCTAAACTCCATCCATCAGAAACGGGATCTCCCAGTGGCCACACATTTTAATTCCACTTCCCATTTCCATCCCAATATGTCAATCCATGACCTTTTCTGCTGTCACAATGGGGCCAACCTCAGGTTGGAGGAACAACACCTTATATTCTGTTTGGGTAGCCTCCAACATGATGGCATGAACATCGATTTCTCAAACTTCCTGTAGTGCACCCCTCCCTTCACCATTCCCCATCACCCATCCCCCTTTCCCTCTCACCCCTTAGCTACTGGCCTCCTCATTGTCTTCCTCTGGTGCTCATTCCCCCCCCCCATTTTTTTACTTCCATGACCTTCTGTCCTCTGCTATCAGACTCCCCCTTCTCCAGCCCTGGATCTCTTTCACCAGTCAACTTCCCAGCAATTTATTTCATCCCTCCCCCTTCAGGTTTTACCTAGCACCTTGTGTTTCTTTCTCCCCTCCCCCTCCTCAGCTTTTAAATCTACTCCTCAGCATTTTTTCTCCAGTCCTGCCTAAGGGTCTCGGCCTAAATGTCAACTGTGCTCTTTTCCGTAGATGCTGCCTGGCCTGCTGAGTTCCTCCAGCATTTTGTGTGTGTTGCTTGGATTTCCCAGCATCTGCAGATTTCCTCTTGTTTGTGATTAGTCTATCCAAATTGTCCAGGTGGTGTTTACGTCTAAATTCCACAGTTAACACTGAAAAGAGATCACATTATTTAAACTGCCATGTAATAGATTTTTTATTAAATTGGTTCTGTTCATACAGTTTACTTTGGGGTAAACACGTTAGGTGATATTTCTCCTGGACACTTCTATTGCCTCGAATGAGGTTGGAGTGAAGCCGAAGCATGTCATTAACTAATCTATAGTACATCTCCCCAGAACTCTACTAACCACAGAGGGACTATGGCCAGCAAACTGCTCCTTCCTTCCAGCGACATTAGTTTCAAGTCACAGCGGAAACATTCTACTAACATTAATCATCAAAAAACTGCATTGCAAAGAAACTGCTGAAGAATTAATAACACTTAAGTCTGTTTCTATTTTAAGACAGATTTAGTTTGATATTTTCTTGAAAACTACATGCATACATGCAAATGTAGAAAGCAACTTGGAAAATGTGTAGCCCGGGTGGTTGATGGTTGAGTTGAGTTGTTCTCCGATCTTGGCACTCCACTTGCAAACATTTCATCACCATACAAAGAGATATCATCAGTGCACTGTTCACTTGTGCTGTGTCCTCCAAATGCTTGGCCTTTATACTTTTCCAGCAGCTAATTGGTCAATGTTACAGAAATTCAACTGTGACGAAGGAAGGGGTCTTGTTGCTGAAAATGCATTTATTCTTTCAACTTTTACAGTCTGCAAACTGGAGACAGCCAGGAAGTGGAACTACAAGTGTACAGAGGGTTTAATCCAAAATTTCAAAGAAAAAGCAAAAGATCTAGTTGTGTTCTGTTGACGGTTAAGAGAGCAATGTGTGATTATAAAAAGAGCAATTGGTTTAGTTTAAATTACAGGTTGAAATAATCACATTCTTCAGCATTTGGAGTAGAGGACTTATTGAGTAACACAGCAATATCATTGTATCAAAGTCACGTTAGTGCAACATGTGTAATGAGGAGAATCAGTAAATGTTGCATTTCTTTTATTGCTGGACATCAGCGCTTCAGGAGCCACATATACCTACTTGAAGGCAGACAAGATTAGATGACGGCGTAGATAGAATTTGAACAAGTACAGACAGCACGAGAGAGACAGAGAGAAAAGAACAAAAGAGAAAGAGAGACAGAGAGAAAAAGGAGAGTGAAAGAGAAAAATTAGAGGGAGACAGAGAGAAAGACATGTCAAGAAAGTAAGGCAGATAGAAGAGGAAAATATTAAAGAATCATCTCTTCATGTAAATGGTACTACAGGCAGCCCCTGATTTTCGAACGTTCGCTTTACAACAACTTGCTGTTACGAAAGACCTACATTAGTACCTGTTTTTGCTAAACAAACAGGATTTTCACTTTTACAAAAAAAAGACATCCGCTTTATATGTGTGCTTATCCCAAGAAAGACTACAATGACCGTGAAGCCTTATGCGGGCAGTTGTGTGCGCATGCGTGTACGCGCCAATTTTTTTTTCTCAAATCCTTTTTGGCTCACTGTCTTCCTGATTCTGACAAGTGAAACTACACCGTACATACAATATTTCTACTTTACATAGGCTGTATATTTTCATATAATTCCTGCTTTTCCTATGTGTTAGTGTTATTTTAGGTTTTATGTGTGATTTGGTATATTATTTATTGGGTCTGGGAACACTCAAAAATTTTTCCCGTATAAATTAATGGTAATTGCTTCTTGGCTTTATGACATTTCAGCTTACAAACCGTATCATAGGAATGCTCTACCTTCGGATAGTGGGGGAAACCTGTATAAGGAATCAGGAATTTTCATTACATTTGTTATGAATGTACCACAGCTCTGAGGGGTCGAAGGGTGTGGGGTAGCCCCCTCCTTTGTGAGAATCGCAAGATCACTATTGAGTTCGGTCAGGAGACCCAGGAAATGAGATAAAGACGTGCAGAATGTCTCGTTCCCCGGCGATATAAAGCTACGGGACACGGCCATTGTCTCTTGAAGACGAACTTGTGTATTGCCATACTGTGCTACGTGGAAGCCCTCAGGCAAAATGGGCTGATTGAGGGAGGGATTGCATCACCCCCAACCTGACTGACATTTGAGACCCTGTGAGTCAGGATAAAAGAGGGTCTGTGGGAACAGCACCTCAGACGCACCAGAAGAAATGCTAGCGATCCCGTAATAGCGGAAGCCAGTGGGGGAGGAGGCCACGTGTGGTTGGTTCCATTTGCCCCGGAACCGGTGCCCTTTACCATGGAAAAACGGCTTTTAGCTAACAACGGGGAAACCAACTCCCAACGACTCGAAGGATTAACATCATAAAAGGATTGGGCAAGTTTCAAACCCGTCTTTCTCTGAAACCAAAACGCTGCAGCGTGAACGAACTAACAGTGACTTTTATATTTTCATCGGACAATACATTATCCCCTAGACAACGATAGAGCTATTTCTTATTGATTATTATTATACCCACGCATTTAGATTTAGTATTGACGACGTATATTATCTGTATGGTTGCATTGATATTATTTTGTGTATTTTTATCAATAAATGCTGTTAAAAGTAGTACCATCAGACTTCAACGGACCTCTCTATCTTTGCTGGTAAGTGACCCAGTTATGGGGTTCGTAACACATTCAAATGATAGCTCTGGATCATAAGGGTTGGTATATATAGTCTTCTCATTCAGAAAGGCAACTTTATCATAAGATTCATATTTTCCAGTAGTTCTAACTTAGTACTAGCAACACACACAAACTGCTGGTGGAACACAGCAGGCCAGGCAGCATCTATAGGGAGAAGCACTTTTCAGGCCGAGACCCTTCGTCAGGACTAACTGAAAGAAAAGATAGTAAGAGATTTGAAAGTAGGAGGGGGAGGGGGAAATCCAAAATGATAGGACCAGATAGGAGGGGGTGGGGTGACGCCACGTGCTGGAAAGGTGATTGGCAAAAAGGATACAGAGCTGGAGAAGGGAAAGGATCATGGGATGGGAAGCCTAGGGAGAAAGAAAGAGGGAGGGGAGCACCAGAGGGAGATGGAGAACAGGCAAAGAGAGAGGAAAAAAAGGGGGAATAAATAAATCAGGGATAGGGTAAGAAGGGGAGGAGGGGCACTAACGGAGGTTAGAGAAGTCAATGTTCATGCCATCAGGTTGGAGGCTACCCAGACAGAATACAAGGTGATGTTCCTCCAACCTGAGTGAGGCTTCATCTTGACATTTGAGGAGGCCATGGATAGACATATCAGAATGGGAATGGGACGTGGAATTAAAGTATGTGGCTATTGGGAGATCCTGTTTTCTCTGGCGGACAGAGCGTAGGTGTTCAGTGAAACGATCTCTCAGTCTGCATCGGGTCTCACCAACATATAAAAGGCCACACCAGGAGCATCGGACACAGCAAACAACACCAGGCAACTCACAGGTGAAGTGGATTCGACTTATTATATCTGCTTTTACACTATTTTAATAAAACTAATTAACATACGTATATACTTAGTGTAATTCTTTTATTTCTATATTTATCATGTATTGCTTTGAACTGCAGCTGCTAAGTTAACAAATTTCACAACATCTGCCAGTCATATTAAATCTGATTAATGTGATATAGAATCTGTTTTATTAGCATTGTCTTATATGACATGAAATTTGCTTCTGGTTGGAAACAGACAGCAGAGTTTAAGATGGGAAGTACAAAGGAGACCAGCTTGGAGAATATTGGAATAATCAAGTCCAGATTTAACAGAGAATTGAAGGATCTTTGAAGAACAAACAAACTGAAGTGAAGAGGTGAGATCAAGAAATGGTTTGGGCTTAGTAAAGAGTGACCTAGTTATGGAAATTTATACACACACAGAATTGACTGTTGGACAAGGAGTCTGGTAAAGGCAATGAAAAGGTGTCACCTTGTTTGCAGAAGTAAACTGTGTCTTTAGATGACATTGTCAAGGGAGCAGCATATTAACACAGAATAGAAGGGGCCTGGGGATATATCTTTGATGGATTCAGAGGTGTCATTGTGGAAGATGAAGTTGGTTGGGCTGGAAGGACCTGTGATCATGCCAGCTTCTTTTTTCCCCCCAGTACTTGCCTGCCTCAGGTTATAGCATGCTATAGCTATTCGTAATCTGGACAGTTTGCAAGCTGTAAACTCAAGCTGTGAACTGAATTTCCACGCAGCAGTGGATGCCTGCAGTCACACAGCACCTGAGAAATCTATCCCACCAGTCTCACAGATGCTCAGTTGTATTTAATGAGAAAACTAACAAGGCTGGTAAGAAAAGTAGATCAAAAATCATATTGAACAGATCTTAAAGGTTTGAGAACTTCAAGTTTCTAAGTGTAAGCATCAATAATAGCCTTTTTTGGCCCAACTACATTGATGTCATAGGCCAGAAAGCTCACCAATGCCTCTACTTCCTCAGGTGGCAAAAGAAATTTGCTTGCCCCCTTTCAACTCTGACCAATTTTAATTGACGCATCACAGAAACCAATCTGTCCGGATGCATAACAGCTTGCTATGGCGACTGCTCTGCATGTGACCACAAGATACTGCACAGAGTTGTAGACACAACTCAGCACATCACAGGAACCAGCCTTCCCACTGTGGACTCTGTCTATACTTCATGCTGCCTCAGTAAAGCACTCAGACCCCAACCAATCCAGACATTCTCGATTCTCCTCTCTTCCATGGGCAGAAGAGAAAAAGGCATGAAAGAGATTCAAGGACAGCTTTGGTCCTACAGCAGTAGCCTCAAGCATGGCATCTATCAGAAGCCCACTCACACGGACTTATACCTCAACAACAATAGCTAGCATCATGCCTCCCAATGTGGAGTGGTTTCTTTCTACTTTGATTAATCATACAAAAACTATTTCAGACCCGGATTCTCCACGAGAAAATAAGATGTTTATGCACAACGTTCCTACAGAATAGCTACAAGGTGAAAGAAATCAATCAGGACCCAGAAAGGGCTGATGGAATAACCACAAAACCTAGCAATGAGGAAGAACCTAACCCTACGACCCATCTTCCCTAACTTCCACGGTTTCTGGAAGGATCACCAGGACCATGAGGAAATACCAGATTAATACCATCCACAAGCCTGTAAGGAAGCTCAAATCACGGCTTATGTGGGTCAAAGGTGACCTGGGACTCAGGACAGCTGATGCTTATAGGATTCCCTGTGAATGCGGAGCAGTGTATAATCGGCCAGATGGGGCACATGGTGGAAACCTCCATCAAGGAGCAGAGGAGTTGTATCCGTTTGTGCTACCCAGTGAAGTCAGCAATAGCAGAACACTGCATATGCAATAACCTGCAGTGTTGTGTGACTTTGAAGGCACAAAACTACTGTCCCGCGCCAGTGGATCTTGGGACCACCTAGTGAAGGAAGCCATTGAAATAAGACTAGAGAATAAGAATTTCAACAAAGACAGATATCTCACTCTAAGCAAGAGCTGGAAAATGGTTTTACTCAAGGTGAGACAGTGGAAAGCTGATTGGTTGAGGAATGACCAATCAGGAATGATGGATGACAGGAGTTCAGTACATATACCACCGGCCTAGACATGCCTAGACATCATCACTGTTGAAGGTAGCAGAGGTGCTGAAGGTTGTCATCAAAACGTCAATTAAAATTGACACCTGGACACAGCTGGAAGCCTAAGAAGAATTTATGCTTCATATGTGCCAGGGAAGCACTGGACCCTTTTTTCAATCCTACTGTTATCAGACCTCTTGTAGGATAAGATGGATTCCTGGTCTGATGATAATCTTGCACTTTATAATTTACCGGTTTTAATAAACCTATGCCTATACCAAAATATAATTGCTTTTGAACAGAACTGCTGGTTTTGCTATGCACATCTTTCAAATGCCAAGTCCCTTTAACCTCACAGCAGTCATTTTAACTCTGCTGAAAGATGGTGGTTATTTAAGTTCTCTATGCTGGGACTAATTATGGTAGAGTACTGTGTCACAGAGCTTTTTCTATTCTTTCTGCACACAATCAAATTATTTTCATGGTGGTCCGAAGCACAGCACTTTAAGTTTTTCTTAAAGGAAAATCTTGCCTGACGAACCTGTTGAAATTTTTTTGAGGAGATTACACGTAGGTTAGATAGAGAGGATGCAATGGTTGTTGTATATTTGGACTGTCAGAAGGTCTTTGACAAGGTGCCACCCATGAGGCTGCTTACCAAGTAAAGAGCCCATGGTATGGCAGGAAAGTTATTGGCATGGTTAGAGCATTGGTTGATTGGTAGGAGAAAGTGAGAGGGAACAAAAGGATCCTTTCCTGGTTGGCTGCCAGCAACTAGTGGTGTTCCACAGAGGTCAATGTTGGGACCGCTTCTTCTTATGCTGTATATTAATGAGTTAGATGATGAAATAGATGGCTTTGTTGCCAAGTTTGCAGATTGATGGCTTTGTTGCCAAGTTTGCAGATGATATCATACGAGGAACGCTTGATCGCACTGGGTCTGTACTCACTGGAATTTAGAAGGATGGGGGGCATGAATCTCATTAAAACCTTTTGAACGTTGAAAGGCCTATACAGAGTAGATGTGGAAAGGATATTTCCCATGGCAGGGGAGTTTGTGGAATTTATTGCCACAGGCAGCTGTGGTCTATCTAAGGAAGAGTTTGATCGGTTCTTGATTACACGGCATCAGAAGTTACGGGCAGAAGGCTGGGGAGTGAGGCTGAGAAGGAGATAAAGCAATCAGCCATGATTGTATGGCATAGCAGACTTGATGGGCCAAATGGCATAATTCTCCTCCTATGTCTTGTGGTCTAATATAACAAGATCAGTCGTGGCAAAGTAGTTGGTTTGTAAGCTCAATAATAACTGATCTGTAATAATTGATGATGGAGGAACTAGCTTTTATCATTCTAAAGCTGCAAGGTCACAAGTGTGAATGATGGTTAAGACTGAATGAGATGGAATTGTTGTCAATAAGCATCTGGGGTGTGAACATATTGAAAGATAAGATGCAGCGTTCAACGTGCAACAACTAAGTAGAGAAAATTGGTGCAAATTTAATTTTTAGAATCAGAGCCACAGAATATCAGTTCAGGAAGTGAGAAAATTTGTTGCCGATATCTGAAATTTCATCTATAGAGTGAATGCTGTCTGAAATGGACCTCAGGACACAGAAAGATAAATAAAACACAGAACTCTACAACAGGATAAAGATCTCTTTCATGCAGGAGCTTGTGAATTCCTTGTTGATTTTCATGGTCTCGGATCACAAGTGGGCAGGGTGCCATTATCTTTTCAAGAATGGAAGAACGTGAAACAACAGCAGATTCTGAGAAACACAAAGTATAACATCCCTTACTACTATACTGAGCTGCCTGCATTCAATATGAGCTCCTGTGCTGACTCACCCTGTAAAATGAGACTCCAAACATTTATCAACTATTTTCTGGATGCAAGACAGACCAAGAGAAATATCAACTGGAAAATTAGATGTAATGATATTAAACTAGCCTTCAAAATTAAAACAAGTTTATTATGCTTTCAGAAGTATTTTGTTTAAATATTATTATTTGAGGTACATTTTCAAATATACTTTTCAAACTGGTTGTTCACAATGAGAACACTCAATGGCCGTTTTTCACCTGTTTGATAATGCAAACATCCAATCCTGTGGTAGCAGCTCAATGCATAATAACAGGGAGACCTGGTCAAGAGATTCAGATGTTGTTCAGACCAAACATCAGAATGTGTAAGAAAGCGACCTTCAACATGGAACGATTGGTGGTGCCAGATGGGGAGGTTTGAGTATCTCAGAAACTACTGATCTCCTGCGATTTTCAATCATAACAGTCTCCAGAGTTTACAAAGAACGCTGAAAAAAAAACATCCAGTGAATAGCAGTTCTGCAGGCGCAAATGCCCTGTTGGTGAGAGAGGTCAGAGGAGAATGACCAGACTGGTTCAAATTGACAGGAAGGTGACAGTAACCCAAATAACTGTGCATCACGGCAGTGGTGTGCAGAAGAGCATCTCTGAATGGATATGTCAAACCTTGAAGTGGATGGGCTACAGCAGCAAAAGACCATGAACACACTCTCAGAGCCCAGTTTATTAGGCACAGGAGGTACCTAACAGAGTGGACATTGGGTGTATATCCCACTTTGTAATTAATCTGCCACAACGCCATGGACTGCACAAGAAGTCTTGATGACTTCCTGCTGTTCCAGCTCTGTAGAAAAAATGCCACTAAACCCCAAGATTCGGTTTGAGATTAATCTGTTAATCACATGCATAATTGAAACATACAGTGAAATGTACAACCAACACACCCCAAGGATGGTCAGTGAATTAAAAACTGTTTGTATTATAGCTAACAGAAAATAAGTGTTAGGAATCAATTAATTAATTTCACTCATTTACCGCGTTTCATCACTGAGTAATAAAACATCACCCAACAATCAAACCACTTGCATTCCATGGTTATACAAGAAGTTATTGGGGTATTTTGTGTCATAGTAAGGTGTAAGAGGCAAGAGCTGAAGGATTGCAACAAGACTCCACTGCTGTGCTGAAGTCTGGGTATGAGAATGTGGAGCAGAGAATCAAACCTACTGTGTTGGGTGTCTGCCCCACCTACCACGCTCAGTCTCTGGCAGTGGAACCTCACAGACTTAACTCAGAAAATGTGTTACTTCCACTGGAGGTTCGAAGTATGCAAGATGACAAGGCATCCAAGATTCAAAGAGCCACCGACAAGGAAGACACAGAGAAGCTGCTTCATTCAGTTGGACAACCTAGAAGTGGGGGACAAAATAAAATAAAGGGTCGACCACCAGCACAGAAAGGAAGATTTTTATTTTCGTCAGGTGACTGTAACTCTTGGAATTATTTATCCCAATGACATGTAGGTGCAGAGCTATGAGGAATACTTAAGTCTGAATGCAACACATCTTTGGTGTCCCAGCGAATCAAAAACTGGGGATTGGGCAGGAAAGCCGACTTGAAATGCAGGACATGCCGTAACCTTATTGAATGGTGGAATAAGGCCAAGGGCCATCTGGTGTACCACGTTCTGTTACTTCTTTCTTACGAAGTCTAAGTAGCATGTATGATGGGACCAAGTTTCAAAAATGTGTGATGGGACCCAGTTAAAATAAAATGTGCGATAGAACTGAGTATTAAAAAAAGGTGATGGGACTGAAATTTAGTTCAGGGGTTTCAGCAATGTTAAACTAAATAAATCAAATCCTCCTACAGAGAAAATAGTGGGGGAAATGGACTGGTGTAACCAGCTCAACTGGAATCGCTGGCACCATCACAATGGCCTTTTTCTCTTCAGCAACTTTGATGATTTTATGGAAAAACAAACTTGATTTAAAATGCATTAAGTAAGATTTTCTTTCCTCTGTTTGTGCATTTGGCACAAAAATATCTATGGTTTAGATTATTGTTTTTAGTACAAGTGTGGCCCAGTGATTTGAAGTCTGCAGTCTGAATTTGATCCACCATTTTTTTTCATCTGGCTCCAGTTGTAACTTTTGAATTACAATATTTAAAACCTGACTTAACAACGGCCCCCGGAGACCAAGCAGGATGTTTCAACTGGCCTGCCATGTGCTCACGTTTTAGTTAGAACTGAGCTGGCCCAGCCATGCTCCCTACAGACCAAGCAGGAGACAAAAAGTTCAGTCAGAAGCCTGCTTACTTAACTGAACATATTCAGTGTGAAAAATAATTCAAGGTCCAGTAAGTCTGGTTACCTTCAATGGCTGTTACCCATGTCGAACGGTGAAATATTTCACCCATGGATGATGGGGGGGGGGGTGCATTTTGGTCCTAGGAGCCCAAATAATACAAGATATACTCAAGGTGTCTATGAGCTTCTGTTCCCTACTGCAAATGATTCCAATTAGAAAGCAAAAAGCAGAAAGTGCTGGAAACACTCAGCAGGTCAGGAAGCATGCTAATTGGAAAGCTGCTTCAAAGAGCTTAAATCCCCACCTCCTTGAATGCTGTGTTCCATTCCATTAATTGTTCACAATATTCCCAATGTGACATCTTATGCCCATCAAGAGGAAACTAAGACAAAAGTAAAAGAATTTGATTTGTCATTTTAGGTCAAAGGAAGATAGAATACCATCTCCAGTACCTGCTGCCACAATCTGCTGGAGGAACTCAGCACATTAGCAGCATCTGTGGTTTTTAACATGTTAAGTTCTTCCAGCAGATAGCTTACTGCTGCAGATTCCAGCATCTATAGTGTCTTGTGCCACTCTCGTGCTTGCATATTAATTATTGGGAAAATGTGCAATTGTAAATTCACTGCCTGTAAATCAGAATCACTTGATTGCCAACATGTGAAAAATACCAGAACTGATTGTGGTTCTGTGCCAAGCACAAAACTCAGGACAATACCAGAACAGACAACACAATAGCAGCCAATAACTTACAAGATAATAGCATAAACAGCCTTGAGAAATCAACAATTAGCAGAACTGTCACACACGCAAATGTCAATAATCAAACTTAAATAATTGTGAACCTATGAGCAGATTCAGCAATTATCAACAGAATAAGGAGAGCTGGAAAGACCATTTAATGGATGTTATTCAAGATTCAAAAACTTTATTGTCATTCTAACCATACATCAGCTCTGCAGGGCAGAATGCAACTGCGTTTCCCAGGAGCAGTGCAATCATAACATAACAAATGCAACACTAAATAATAAACAATAAATAGTAAAACACAACAGCCACATGTCAGTTAAAAACAAGTTATAAGTGTCCAGTGCAAGTTAAAAGTGTCCAAAGCAGAGTCAGGTAGAGCAGCTATTTAGCAGTCTGACTGCCTGTGGGAGGAAGCTGTTTAGTAGCCTTGTGGTTTTAGTTTTGATGCTCCTGTAACGTTCACCTGATAGCAGAAGAACAAACAGTTCATGGAGAGGGTATGCAGAGACAGTTATGGTATTACACCCGAGTGAGTTTTGTTGAGAAGCTGGATAGCTACAAG
The DNA here is from genome assembly GCF_030144855.1 of Hypanus sabinus. Taxonomy (NCBI): domain Eukaryota; kingdom Metazoa; phylum Chordata; class Chondrichthyes; order Myliobatiformes; family Dasyatidae; genus Hypanus; species Hypanus sabinus. The sequence continues at coordinate 58,018,775 of NC_082722.1, read as the reverse complement.
AAAGTTTTGGAGAAGAAGTGTGATGGACTTGTGGTATCTCCCTGACGGCAATTTGGTGATTAGGTGTCTGCTAGTGCAGATAGAGTCAGCAGTATTTTTTTCAGCCCTTTTCTTTGCTCTGGTCTTCTAATGTTGGCAGCTAGCAGCCAATGATCTTCTGTGCTGAGTCCACCACTCGTTCCAACCTGGACATTGAGTAGGAGGTGACAGGAAACCAAACGGTGATAGAGGTGGTCACAACACTCCTGAATTGAATTGATTTTATTACTCCCTCACATACATGAGGAGTAAAAATCTTTACTCTCAATGATGACTGAGTAAAAATTCATCAGGATACGCCCTGAGGTACTAAGTTTCCTAAACTAGCATCGGAAGAACAATTTCTGCTGGGCTTTCCTAGTGATGAACCTAACATGCTTCAGTGTACTGGTAATGGTAGCCCCCAGGAATTTGAATGATTCAACCATAGGCACAAACTGACCGCTAATTTTCAAGTGGAAGGATGGCGGTCAGGGGATGTTGGTGGAAACCAACCCTCGTTTCCACTGAGTTTGTTGCAGCCAAAATCAACTATCAAATTTTATTTAAAGTAGATGGTTTTAGGACTATATCAGATACAACATTGAAATTATATCTGACGGAATATTGGAGGGCACAGATTGGGTACAATGGCTAAGATATTCCCTATGGATAAAAGGGCAAGGTTCTGTTAATATTTTGGCCACCAAAATCGAATTGAAGTTTCTTCTATGTGATCCCATACTAAAAGAGCAGCACGGTAGCTTGGCAGTTAACGTAACACTTTACAGCACCAACACTAAGATCAGTGTTCAATCTCCACTGCTATCTGTGAGGAATTTGTACGTACTTCTTGTGACTTTGAGAGTTTCCTCCCACATTCCTAAAATTTACAGGTTAAGGTTAGTAAGTTGTGGGCATGCTACATTGGTGCCAGCAACACGGTGGCACTTGCGAGCTGCCCCCAGCACATTCTCAACGAAATGATGCATTTCACTGCATGTTTTGATGTTTCAATATAAATGTGACAAATCAAGCTAATCTTTAAAAGAAATCTTTAAAGAGCCGAGCCTAGAAAACCCTTTGGGCAGTTCTTGAAAACAAAGTAATGTCAAGCATTTGATAGTCAGATTTAACTGAGGCCAGTGCAACTTTGGAAATAAAAGTTGCCACTTGATAAAATGCCTGAAATCCTCAACCAGTTGAGCAACATCTTTGGAGACAAAAACATTGTCAATATTTCACGTCGCTGACTCTTCAGTGGAACTGGTGAAAATGAGAAGAACAGATTTAAAGTTACACAGAAAACGGGGTGGGGAAAACAATAAAAAGAACAGAAGGGAATTCCTATATAACTTAAGAGACCAGAAACTGTGAAGCGAAGAGTGGCAGTGACTGAAAAAGACTGGCAAAGTCTAGTGGATAACAATAGGCAGACAATGTCAATAGGAGAGAACCAATTAAAACAAAAGTCAAGTGGAAGATCCGCATGGACGGAACGGCGTTCTGCATTTTATGCCCAATTCTGGCTGTCCTTCTATCTGGTAGGACAAGATGATTCCTGAAATTTTCATCAGCATGTTTTCTTGCCCTTGCATTTATCAGCACAGAACTGATGTCAGCTTACCATTTCTGTGAGTGCACACTGTGACCTGTAGAATTCAAAACAAAATGTTCAATGGCACTACTGTGAGTGAATTATGTTTGCTGGCCCAAGTAACACAGTCCATGGACAGAATAAACATGTTTCCACTGTAATTCTGCAGCACTACTGATAGCAGCTCAGTAAGCACACCTCTCATTTTATTTTTATTTAATTTCTCTTAAAGCACAAAATTTAAAACTTGGAGCAAACTTGCAGTCCATGGACTGAAGGGCTAGGGAGAGGAAACAGAAAGTGATGGTGAATGTTGTATTGCAGAAATAGGATGCTGTGATTTCTCTAAGGATTCATACTAAGGTTCTTAAAATATCTCAAAGACATGGACACAGACATGTAGGGCACTATTTCAAGATAGAAACTCAGACATGTGATAAAAACAGGCTGATGAAATGACTGACATGTGGCAGAAATTAAATGGAAAGAAGTGATACACTTAGTAGAAAGTATGAGGCAAAACTATTTAACTCAAGGAAGCAAATCTAGAGTAAGAACAGAGAGACCAGGGTATGTAAGAGCACAAATCTTTGAAGATGGCAAGGCAGATAGAAAACTAATGAAAACAACATGCAGGCTGCAGTGATGACTGGCCGCAGCTGAGGACTCACTTTCGTGAACTTCTGTTGTTTGCTTGCTTTTATTGTTGGCACTATTTGTTTTTTCCTGCATATTGGGTGTTTGATAGTTTAATTATTTTTATGGGTTCTATTTGGTTCTTTTTTTGTGTGTGGCTGCCTGAAAGGAGACAAATCTCAAGGTTGCATAAAGTATACATACTTTGATAATAAACTTAGTTTGAACTTTGAGGATCATAGAGACACAAGCATGGAGATAAACTTGATCCTCTCTAAATAACTAGTTAGGACCTGACTGGAGAGCTGCATTCAATTCTGGTTACTGATCTTTAGGAACCAGGTGAAAACCTAAACTGTATCTATGGAAGTATTTAGGGTATCAGTCCTGGGGATGAGGAATATGGGCTGCGTGAAAAGACCGGATTGACCTCCTTGAGGTAGCTTGAGGTGCGACTTGATGGAAGTGCTCAAAACCATAGAGACTAAATGATGGAGAACAATGAGAAACTGTTCCTTTAGCAGAATGACAGAGAAACAGATATAAAGTGAATGGTAGGACAAATCTCAATGGGAAAATTATGGACGTGATTAGCAGGCAGGGCAAGTTAAGAGAACTGTGGGAGAAAGGACTCACAAGAAGGGAGGTAAAAAGAGAGCGACCAGCAATTGAGACACAAGAGGGTACAGAGGTTGCAACAAAGAACCTGCTGGAGGAACAACAGGCTGAGCAGCATCTGTGGGAGGAAAGGAATCAACGCTCCGTGTCAGAAAGCAAATCTATCTGGAAGGTGAGCGCAGTCCTGCTCAGCAGATTAAAGTCTGCCTCTTCTAACAGCACTCAATGACAGAAGCATCTCAGAACAACAGAACCTAATTTGCAAAGCTTTGACAGAGGCTGTCAGAGGAAAAGAGTCATTCCATGTGCCTATGACACAGATATCACCTCGCATGTGCAAATAACATTCAGCAATAGGTTTATATGTGCCAAGCATCATTCACATGATTAAAGTGCCAGGCAGCAAGCAAATCACCAAACCTTAATATTCACTGGCTTTACCATCATTTAATTCCACTTACATCAATATAATGAGGTTCACCATGAGATAGGAATTCAGCAGGACCATCCAGTTAAATTCCTCACAGGAATTACTTCCTAATACCCAAGGTTTTTCCACCACCTACTGAATATGTGTGTCAGAAACATGGAATGCTCTTATTGGCCTGGACCAGTTAGGACCCCTGCATCAGGATCTCAAAATCTCAACTATCCCTTTTGCTTCCATAGGTGCCACCTGACCTGCTGAGTTCCCCCAGCAGCTCGCTTCTTCTCTACTCCACATCCCAGCATTTGCACTCTCTCTTGTCTGTAACGTTGTGACTAGCCTCAGTGACTAAAGTCCAGTAGCAATGATGCCAACCATGCTGAAGTGCTTCAAGAGGTGGGTTATTGCACGAATCAACTGCTGCCTCAGAGATGACCTGGATCTGCTCCAATATGCCTACCACCATGACAGGTCAACAACAGATGCCATTATTGATGCTCTTCACTCTTCACAGATCAGGCGACTGTTCGACTAGCATTCAGCATTCAACACAATCATCCCATCCAAACTCATCATCAAGCATTAAATAATTGTGTTTTTTCTTGTAAAAATTGTATAGGTTTTATGTTTAAAATGTGCGTTTCTTGTGAATGCTGCACACATTATCTAATACCATCTGCCTGTAATGCTACAGCAAGTAGCTTTCTCATTGCATCTCTGCATATGGGAATAAACTAAACTTTGACCTAGCTTAAACTGACAGCACTTCCCAAACACACCATCCCTACTACCTAGAACAGGGGTCAGCAACCTGCGGCTCTTTCATCTCTGTGCTGCGGCTCCCCGTGGTTTGTTAGTTTCTGAAATGTAATTCGAAATTTGAAGATTATGGTGATCTTGTACAATCTAAATAAAACGTTGTGGCGACCCCACTTCCTGGCACATCCGAACCGGCTCACAATTAGCCACCGTTCCGGCTAAGGGAGATAGCCTACGGGGGTTTGTGAGTACATGTCTTTTGGAGCATCCGCGCCCACGAGGGGCGGGTTGAGGGAGGCTTTAAAGCAAGGCTGTTTAGTTCGAATAAAGTTATCTTTGACTGCAGTGTCGTTATTTTAGCGCTGCATGTAGCACACCGCTACAACGTGTTTTTTTGTCGTTATTAATATGCGTCTCCACTGCCAATGCCTGACACCCGCCAGTGCGCGATTTCTTTTCATTTTTCGATCCAAGGTAGGCTAACTATGGAGTAACCTTCAACCCAACGTCTTTTTTTCGGAGTTCAAAATGTTTTTGTTGCACGCAGAAATGTAATTTCGTTTTCTCTGCAGGAGTTCATCAATTTCATACATGCAACACATTATAGTTTGTTTATACATAGCATAAAGGCAAAAAAAAACATTGTATGCAGTGTTATTTCATTTTAAATGTCAAACGGGTTTGTGGCTCCCAGTGTTTTCTTTTCTGTGGGAAATGGATCCATATGGCTCTTTCAGTGGTAAAGGTTGCCGACCCCTGACCTAGAAGGTTAAAGGCACCAGGTGCACAGGAACATCACCACCTCCAAGTCGTACACCATACTCCAAGTTTCTCCTCCAAATCATACTTGGAACTGTATCACTGGTTCTACATTGCCACTGGGTCAAAATTCATTCCCTAAAAAAACTATGTTGTATAAATTAAGCCAAACATGACTTTTAACTCCCTGGCTAACACGAGGAAATCTGTAGATGCTGGAAATTCAAGCAACACACACAAAATGCTGGTGGAACGCAGCAGGTCTGGCAGCATCTATAGGGAGAAGGGTATCGGCCCGAAACATCGACAGCACTTCTCCCTATAGATGCTGCCTGGCCCTACGTTCCACCAGCATTTTGTGCGTGTTGCTTTAACACCCTGGCTGCTGATTTCAGGGATAATTGGGGATCAGCAATAAACACAGCCTAGCCATCATTGGCTACATCTTGAGAATGAATAGATTAGGCCAAAAAGGAAAGGAGTGGAGGACTTGTAAATGCAACTATTTTTAAAAGTGCACTTGGTCTCACAGATGAGGTCAGTTTTACCTTAGTGATGGGAAAGTTTTTAGAAACAAAAGAATTAATTTCTTCAAAGACTGTTGTTTCTAGAACTTTTCTCATCACAAAGATTGCTCACCTGAAGAAGTCTGTGTAAATAATGGGCAGCAATGGTTTAGTCAAACAAAACTTGCCTTTAATAACAACCAATGATAATTTGATGAAATAATGGTAAAGAAGGATAAAGGGGATGTGGTCAATGTAGTCTACCTAGATTTTCAGAATAAGGTTGATGAAGTCCCACACAGCAGGCTGCTAAAGAGTAAATGGATCAGGGGCACCACTGAATAGACAAAAAGCCAAGGTTTTGTGGTAAACAGTTACATTTCTAATTTAACAATGATAGACAACAACATTCCTCAAGGGTCAGTGCTGAGATTTCAGCAACATGCTGTGCCAATTAGTTCTTACATAGGAATTGCTAAACCCCAGTCATTCCATATCCAGGCCAGCTGACAGTTCTGCATTAACACATTGAAACAAGAATGTCAAATACTGTAACCTTCACATCTGGATTTGCCATTGACCCCAGCAGCAGAGCAGTGATGTGCTGAAGTGAGTGTTTAGATGCACTTCACATCCAGCTCCCAGCTTAACAGCAGTAAAAGCTGGTGCATGAACAGAGACCTCATGTAAATGGGGTCACCATTCCTGCAGCAAAGACACGAGTGGGTCATTGTGCAACTTCTATTGTTTTTTTAAAAAAAATTTGTTTGTATTTACTGTGTTTTTAATAAGTTTAACTTTCTTCCTTTTTTTTAATTACTTAAGTTTAGTTGATACATTTTTAAACCGTCCCTGCCAAACAGAGCATTTAAAAGTCATTCACAAACCTTCAACAGAGACAAGCAGTCAAGGGCATCGGGGCATGCCTTGGGCAGGGTCCCAATAGTTCACTGTCTCTGCTTGAAGTCTGCCTTACCTCTTGAACACTGTTGGGTCAGTTCGTCTGTCACTCTGCATTTGGAGAGGGTTCTTTTGGTGGCCAAACCCAGCTGAGTTGAACAAACTAACAACTTAAAAATCAATGTGCAGGTTAAAAGTGTAAACTTTAGAAATGACATTAAGTCAGGAGTGAGGTCCATAAGTCATTGGAGCAGAATTGGGCTATTCAGTCCATCATGTCTGCTCCACCATTTGATCATGGCTGACCCACTTCCCCCCTCAATCCCATTCCCCTGCCATTTTGCCCCATACACTTTCACGCCCTGACTATCAAAAATTTATCAACTTCTGCCTTAAATACACCCAATGACCTGGCCTCCATAGCCACCTGTGGCAACAAATTCCACAGATTCACTGACCTCTGGCTAAAGAAATTCCTCATCTCCAAAGTCAAGGATGAGGAGGGAAATAGCAGACTGCAAAAAGACAGAATATCCATATAAACAGAGGGTGAACTTTTATAGAAAGAAATGTAAAATGTTATGCTTTGACAGAAGAAGCAAAGAGAGGAAGGACAATATAGACTAAACAGTACAGCTTTAAAGGATGTGCAAAGACAGAGAGCCCTTCGAGTCCATATGCACACGACTTTGAAGATGGCAGGAACAGTCGGGAGTGCACATACTATCCTAGGATTCAGAAACAGAGGCAAGGAGTACAAGATTAGGCAGGATAGCTAAACACTTAAATATAAACAGTGCTAAGGACACAAAAATGTATTGCATTCAGTTCAAATCAGTACACTTTAAGAAATCTATGAAGGCCACAGATGAGGTGCAGAGCAGAAATGCAAGAAAAGAATTTCAGGCTCAAGGGGAAGAACAAAAAAAGGTCAAGAGAAGATTTGTCAGATTTGCAAAAGGAAACTATTCCCATTACAGTATTTAGTTAACTGAAGATAAAAGGAGGGCGCTTGGGGCTGGAATGTGAGGAAAAACATTTTATTTAAATGATGCTTATACTCTTTAGAACTCCATGCCTATAAAAGAGTCAGCCAGGGCTTCCTGGATAAGCTACTGAGGAAAAAATAACTTGTGGGGTTAGAAAGAAAGAGGAGGTGGAACGCCCAGAATTTTACAACGAGCTGGCAGGGATTCAATAGGTCAAATGAGTTCCTTCTGTGAGGTAGTGATTCTAAGATTCTGAGAGTTTTGCCTTGATTTCACATTGCATTTATTCTTCTGTTTATTTGAGAAAAATTTAGTATTGTTATTTTATTCCACACAACCTTCTGTGGTTCACTGCCCCAGTTCAAGGTCATAACTATAATCTGTGCATCTCTCCTGAGTTGGCTTTAGCTTCTGAAATGAAAGATCCAAACTAGTGCATGGCTGCTAATTGGAATTAGGTCGCAAGATAACAAAAAAAAACAAAACTCTTATGCAAATTATGTCACTACTGTCCTTTGAGATTATGCAGTAAAATTAATCCACAAATTTTCTTATATACTATTTGTCAGAGAGGGCGGCAAAGAGTTTGTCATAAAAAGACATTCTGTAGCTGAAATCAAAACTAACTTGTCTCTTCTCTATTTCTGATCTTCAACCTGAAATATTAACTCAGTTTCTTATTCCACAGATGCTGCCTGAGCTGATGAGCCTTTCTAGTGTCTTTAATTCAGATACTCTGCAGTTATTGCTTTAACATTGTCTTTGGTCTCTGGACAATCCCAGAAACCAGACCTAATTTTCATAAAACACACAGCATTCAAATAAGTAAACTGCAATAACAAATCCACTTATCTCGTGCGAGTATTTGCTCCACTATTTCCCTCATTGTTTTATACTTCCTCTCGCTTGCTCATTTCAACGGATGCTGTCCGACCTGCTGAGTTGATCCAGCTTGTTTTTTACGTCTTGATTTGACCACAGCATCTGCAGTGTACTTTGTGTTTCCTGATGAAGTATAGCTTCTGTCTTGCCTTCTTTATAACAACATTGATAGGTTGGGACCAGGTTAGATCCTCAGAGATCTTGACACCCAGGAACTTGAAGCTGCTCACTCTCTCCACTTCTGATCCCTCTATAAGGATTCATATGTGTTCCCTTGTCTTACCCTTCCTGACGTCCACAATCAGCTCTTTCATCTTATTGACATTGAGTGCCAGGTTGTTGCTGCGACACTACTCCAGTAGTTGGCATATCTCACTCCTGAACACCCTCTCGTCACCATCTGAGATTCTACCAACAATGGTTGTATTTATAGATGGTATTTGAGCTATGTCTAGCTACACAGTCATGTGTATAGAGAGAATAGAGAGTGGGCTAAGCACAAACCCCCAAGGTGCACCAGTGTTAATCGTCAGCGAGGAGGATATGTTATCACCAATCCGCACAGACTGTGGTCTTCTGGATAGGAAATCAAGGATCCAACTGCAGAGGGAGGTACAGAGGCCCAGGTTCTGCAACTTCTCAATCAGGATTGTGGGAATGATGGTATTAAGTGCCAAGCTATTGTTGATGAACAGCATCCTGACATAGGTGTTTGTGTTGTCCAGGTGGTCTAAAGCCGTGTGAAGAGCCATTGAGATTGTATCTGCCATTAACCTATTGAAGCGATAGGCAAACTGCAATGGGTCCAGGTCCTTGCTAAGGCAGGAGTTCAGTCTAGTCATGACCAACCTCTCAAAGCATTTCATCATTGCAGATGTGAGTCCTACTGGGCAATAGTCATTAAGACAGCTCACATTATTCTTCTTAGGCACTGGTATAATTTTTGCCCTTTTGAAGCAAGTGGGAATTTTCACCCTTAGCAGTGAGAGGTTGAAAATGTCCTTGAATACTCCCACCAGTTGGTTCGCACAGGTTTTCAGAGCCTTACCAGGTACTCCATTGGGGCCTTCAACCTTGCGAGGGTTCACTCTCTTTAAAGACAGCCTAACATCAGCCTCTGAGACAGAGATCACAGGGTCATCAGGTGTAGCAAGGATCTTCACAGCTGTAGTTAAAGTGGGCACAGAAGGCATTGAGTTCGTCTGGTAGTGAAGCATCACTGCCATTCATGCTATTGGGTTTCGCTTTGTAGGAAGTAATGTCTTGCAAACCCGGCTGGAGTTGCCGTACATCTGATGCTACCACCCACTTTGTTCAGAATTGTCTCTTTGCCCTTGAAATAGCCCTCCACAAATCATACCTGGTTTCTGATACAGGCCTGGGTCACCAGACTTGAATGCCACAGATAGAGCCTTCAGCAGGCGATGTACCTCCTGGTTTGGGAATGTACAGCAAGTGTCTGTAGGCACACACTCACACTCATCCACACAGGACTTTAATGAAGTCAGTAACAACCGCAGCAAACTCACCCAGGTTCGAAGATGAATCCCTGAATACAGTCCAGTCCACCGACTCAAAGCAGTCCTGTAGGCGCTCCTGTGCTTTCCTTGTCGGTACCTTTTTGGTCCTCACTGCTGATGCTGCAGTCTTCAGTCTCTGACTATACTCAGGGAGTAGAAGGTAATCGATCAGACTTCCCGAAGTGAGGGCGCGGATTATCAAGGTAGGCATTCTTGATGGTGGTGTAGCAATGGTCCAGTGTGTTGTTCCCTCTAGGATTACCAGTGATCTGTTGATGGCAATCGCTTAGTGATTTTTTTTCAGATTGGCCTGGTTAAAATCTCCCAAAACGATGCTGAAGGTGTCAGAGTGCACTGTGTCATGTATGTTGATCCCATTGCTCAGATCATCTAAAGCCTGATTGACATTGGCCAAGAGTTGACAAGGTGGGTCAGATGGCCTGTTTTTGCACTATATAACTAAGTTTAATCATCTGTTGAAATAAATTTAACTTGGGGGGGGGGGGGGGGTTCCCATTTTTTATGCCATGGGCCAATACCATTAAGCAAGGGGCCCAAGGACTCCAAGTTCGGAACCCCTCATTTAACTGAAAAGATTCAGCACGTGACCAGCTTTCTAGAGTTCCCCAGAAAAGTTAAATACACATTTGAAAAATGACGGTGGACTGCTCCATTGATTTGACTGAAGAACTCCCAACTGACATTATTTGCATCACAATCTTTAATAACCTGTCAGCAGCAATGTTATGGAAACTAAATTAACACCCTTCCTAACAGCAGATTCCTAAAACACATGAGCCTGCATGTTTTATAGATGCTGCATGCAAGAAGTCATAACTTTGCGTGATGATTATTTATACATTCACTAGCGGGTGTGCAATTTCCACTTCAAAGTAGGATGAGTCAAGATGAATTTAGAATATCATAAGTGCCATTCAGAGTGACAGTCAGACACCAGTACTTGTGCAATACTTAGAGCATGGAAACACCCCTTTTGGCCCAACTGGCCCTTTGCGACAACAGCAACCTCCCTGCCAGTCCCAAAGGTCCATGTCAATACACAGGAATTTAGAAGGATGAGAGGGGATCTGATTGAAACATATAAGATTATTAATGGATCAGACACAGTGGAGGCAGGAAGCATGTTCCCGCTGATGGGTGAGTACAGAACTAGAGGCCACAGTTTAAGAATAAGGGGTAGGCCATTTAGAACAGAGATGCGCAAAAACTTTTTCACCCAGAGAGTGGTGGATATGTGGAATGCTCTGCCCCAGAAGGCAGTGGAGGCCAAGTCTCCGGATGCATTCAAGAGAGAATTAGATAGAGCTCTTATAGAGAGCGGGGTCAAGGGATATGGGGAGAGGGCAATAACGGGGTACTGATTATGTATGATCAGCCATGATCACAGTGAATGGCGATGCTGGCTAGAAGGGCTGAATGGCCTACTCCTGCACCTATTGTCTATTGTCTGGCCCATAACCCTTTAAGCCCCTCCCTGCCATGTACCTTTTCTAATGCGTCTTAAGTGTCTCAATTGTATGTGCCCTGATCACTTCCTCCGGCAGCACATTCCCGGCACTCACTACTTTCTGTTTAAAGAAATTACTCTTCAGGCTTCTTTTAAAGTTCTCCCCTCTTATCTTATATCTGTGCCTTCCAGTTTTGGACACTTCGCCCCCCCCCACCCCCAAGGAATAAAAATCCATTGCGGCCAACCTCACCCTCTAACTCAAACCCTCTGGTCCAAGCAGAATCCTCATCAATCTCTTCTCACCCTCTCCAGCTTGACAATGCCTTTCCTATAACAGGGTGACCAAAACCGTACACAACACTCCAAGTCTGTCTTCACTAATCACTTATATAACGGCAATATAATGTCCCTACTCCCAAATCCAGTACCTCGATTGATAAAAGCCAGGATGCTAAATGCCTTCTTCAACACCCTGTCTATCCGTGCAGGCACTTTCGCAAAATGGTACTGGCATCTCCCATGTCTTTGAAGAGCAATTGTGACTGACAGCTTAATTGCATAACATATATTTTGGTTGCTCGTGTCTCAGTTCAGATTTCAAAGTATTCAATGGGTATTGTTGCAGCTTTTTATAAAAGTACTAAGTGTTTTTTGCTTCACCAAGCAACTGATAAATTGAGGCCACTGTAGTGCTCTGCAAGCTATCCAATTTCCTGTATAAACATAGTTAGTCCAAACAAAAAGCCAAGAAAAGCTATGAAAATTTCAGTAAGTTTGTTTGTATAGGACAACGCTATGAGGGTTAACAGCACTAGATTGATTTCAGTTGAGATGATTCAAGATTGCTTTGTTTTTGTGGTCAGCTGCAAAGTTGATCTAATATAGTAAAATGTCCCAAAACACTTCACAGGAGCACTTTTATAAATAAAATAAGACACCAGAGCCCAGTAGGAGATATTGGGGCACACGAACATCGTCCCCCTGCTTACTCAGGTGAGACACAGTGTAAAATCTTGTTTGATTAAACATTTGTGCAACTTTATAAAACAATTATGATATATGATTTAACATGAAATATGGCACTACTAGAACATCTTCATATCAATATTCCCCAATATGATCTCACTATCAGATGTAATATCACTGGCATATGTTGTGAAATTTATTGTTTTTCAGTGGCAGTACTTTGCAATACATACTAACATAAACTGTAAATTAGAGTAAAGCTAAATATAAAAAGTGAAATTAAATTCTGACGAGTATCACTGTCTGGTTTTGGGTGGAGGGGGGCTATGAAACAAGATCGAAGTAAGTTTTAGAAACTTGGACAATTTGTCAGCTCCATCATGGGTACCCGCCTCCGTAGTATCCAAGGCATCTTCAGTAACAGTACCTTATGAAGACAACATCCTTCATTAAGGATCCCCACCACCCAGGATATGACCTCAACATGAATAAAGATATAATTAAATATTAATTGCTTCACAACTTCAAGTATATAATAGCTAAGTTGTCATGTTACTAGGTTAGCAACTGAGAACTCAAAGTTCTTATTTGCCTGAGATACAAGTTCAAGTATCAGTGAAGATGCTGGTGAATTTGAATTCAAGTCATTATATAAATATGAAATAATAAGATGAGATTAACAATAGTAACCCTTGGTTAAAAAAAAAATCAAATTGACACATTAAACTAGCTGGTTCACTCATGTTCTTTAGGGAAATAAACCTGCTGTTTTTGCCCTGTCTGACCATTTATGACCAGACCTACAGAAACTTGGCAGAGTCCTAACTCCCTTTGAATTGCCTAACAATTATGGATAAGCAATAATCGCTGCCCTTACCACCAAGATCAAAATCCCGGATGAACTAAAAAGTAGCGTGTTTACATAATGAACAATAATTTCTGAACTTTCTGACAAAGTGAGGCCCTTTGGTCATTCAAGAAGAAAGAAGAAATCCAACAAAAATGAATATTTTGGGACAGACATTATTCATTCTTGAGGGATTTAGACCTAGGGTATTATTGCAGCTTTTTATAAAAGTACTAAGTGTTTTTTGCTTCACCAAGCAACTGATAAATTGAGGAGCTTCGAAACAAAGATGAGGCGCTTCTCCAGAAAGAGGTCAAATCAACTAATGGAGTTTAGGAATTACTGCACAATCTTTTAGAAAAATAAACAGTTTAAAACAATCAAATCTAATGGGAATAGTGAATGCAAAGACGGATCTCAATGTTTACCTCACAACAAAAGGCATTGTAAACACCCATTACAATTAACAATGCATTGTATAATAAACCTGGAGAGGAACTTGCATAGAAAGTGTCAAGAAATTACAAGTAAAGCTGTTGGTTCACCAAAGCCTATTAATCATGAGCTGCCAACTCTTATGGACAGTATCGTGGCTCTTCCAATGGTTCCTGTCAGGAAGAGTTTCTGTGTCAACATACCAGGAGCTTCTCCCCGAAGAGGTCAAATCAGCCTCTCAGCATGCAGCAAAACCAGCCCTAGGATTTGGTCAGCTAATTACCTTTCTACTACATCAAAGAAAAAAAAATTGCATGTGGTTTTAAAACAAAAAAAAGCTCAAAGTGCAATTCAAAAAACAGAGAAAGGGAACAACTTTGTGTTGTAGAAACCATATGCAAATACCTACAAAACATCTGTACAAGAGCAAGTTATTAATAACACATTTTGAGCATGCTGATACGTACACCATTTTCTTCAATCTCTATAGTATTAAAAACATGCTCAATATATACTTGAGGATGTAAGCAGAATTCTACCCACCAAACAGGTTATATATTTTGTTATCCGGCTTCTATTTAAACCAAAAGTGCCCTCGGTTTTCCTGTAAAACTTCTAGTGCTTTAAATAACTTGCTATGTCTTCAATACACTTCAAACAAAATAAACATATGCCAAACAATATGCAACTTTGAACAATATGTAATTTCCTCTTGCACCAACAACACTGCGAAATTTTCCATTGTGTCCAACTCACCATCAACTTCCTCGTTGATTATTACATTTCCGAATTTGGGGTCACAGGCCATCCCAGGTTATGAACACCCAAAATATAGGCACCCTTATATACAATCATACTCCAATAATATTACTAAAAAGACTTACATCAACACATTCATTCATATGAACAACAGAAATAGTTTTCTCACTCACTCTAGTTTCAGTAATTGTCTTTTCACACATATTAATCTTGTGTGCTTTTAATACCATTCATTACAATACTGTGGAAATATTGTAATAGCAAGTGATTTTGTGTACTTCCTGACTTCATCTGTAAAAACAGAACCCTGGTGTGACCCAAGGACAGCGTGTAATGTGCAGAGTTTGAAGGCATAGAAGTTAAACTAATTGCAGATATGGATAAATGTTAAAAGAAGCAGTTGGTCTATGTTCTTCTTAAGCAGGGGACCCCAACCTTTTGTATGCCATGGAGCAATACCATTAAGCAAGGGGTCTGAGGACCCCAAGTTGGCAAGGCATCTCTTCTCTCCTGGCTTGTATTAGATTTACAGTTTGAGGCTCTGAAATTCAGCTAATACAGCTCTTCCGGGGTCAAAGATTTGCTTTTGAACAAGTTAAACTTGTTGTCGGAAGCAAGTGAACAATAAGGTCCTCATTGGCTTATTATTTAATCAAGAGAAAACAACGTGGTCTGTTTCAGCTTAATTACAGAAAACATTCATCCAGTCTGATGAACGCAACTGAAAAACATCACATATGTGTAAAGTCATCAAGTCAGAAAACACAGTATAAATTTTAGAGAGCGGTTAGGCTTCTTAGGAATAGTAAAGGAACAGCAAGAAGAATGTCAGAAAAATGTGACGACTAGAATCAATTCATTTATTTTTGATTTCTGTGAGGGACGACTCATTCATTGGCAACTTCATGATACGCCATTTTAGTTTGTAGGAATTGCACTTGTGTTTTGGAATTCCTTTGTGTTTTAGATATAGATTATAATTTTAGAATATAGAAATCCTCGATGA
Organism: Hypanus sabinus; assembly: GCF_030144855.1. Classification (NCBI taxonomy): domain Eukaryota; kingdom Metazoa; phylum Chordata; class Chondrichthyes; order Myliobatiformes; family Dasyatidae; genus Hypanus; species Hypanus sabinus. The sequence goes on along the minus strand of NC_082722.1, from coordinate 58,003,680 downwards.
GTTTTAAATGTGTTTTTAAGAATTTTATCTAAATCGATACACATATCACTAAAAGTAAATTAATTGTGTTTAAGCTACTTTGTTAGCTAGAAATACCTCCTCATGGTGGGAGGGGGTACTCACCACTCAAACAGTAGGCATTGGCAACTAAACACCAGGAAAAATATTAAAATGCTTAATTACTCCAATAACTTCATGAATGTGACAGCTAAGTTGATGTGTTATTGGGCTGATAATTAAGGTGACTAAATTCTTTTTATCAAGATATATAACAGCATTGCTATAGCAGCTATAGCATTTAAATGCAATTGATTAAATTAAAATGAAATAAGATGATAGCATAGTGAACATAATAAACACTAGAGATTTGCAGATGCTGGAAGTCCAAAGAAACACACACAAAATGCTGGAGGAATTCAATAGGTCAGGCAGCATCTATAGAGGGGAATAAATGGTCAATGTTTCAGGCCGACACTCTTCACCAGCACAATGATGGAAACAGAGAACCTGATAGAGAAGGAAAAGTTAAATACACAAGAGATTCTGCACATCATAAACATGAGAAAGTCCATTTTGTGTGCTGGAAATTCAGAGAGACTCACATAAAATGCTGAAGGAACACAGCAGGTCAGGCAGCACCTATGGAGAGGTGTAAACAGTCGATGTTTCAGGCTGAGATGCTGCCTAGCCTGCTGAGCTCTTCCAGTAGGGTAAACATCTTTTAATCGGGCATGATCAGGACTTTGATGGTGCTGGACTAGAAGGTTTTCCAATAAAGTTCCATCACATATTTAATTGACCACTTCTTTAAATGTTACATAGTAAAGAAATATATTACCCAGGGGAACTTAACTTTAAAAGACAAAATGGGTAACAACGGCCCAGTACGTTTCAAGGGATTGTAGGAAGGGAACAAGCTAAGCTTCAAATGGGCTCAGTCATCAGAACCAGGCGAATGGAAAGGAAGCAGAGGAAATGGGGCATTAATGAATGGAGAACAGAAGGTGAGGGAATCAGAGCTCTAGGAAGTGTATGGAGTGCAGGATCAGCAGCCCGATGAATGGAAGAGGGTGCAGAAACAGGACTTGCAGGAAAGGGAGAGAGACGGAGGTACAGGAACCTCTCAGTGAATGGAGAGAGACCCTGGAAATGGAGTCCAATGTGTGGACAAGGGTGCAAAAGCTGAACTCCCAGCAAAGGGAGAGCGAAGAGGGCACAGGAATCAGTGCTCACTGCATGGATGGGAAGCACCGATTGTCAGGAAAATATTGTAGGCTACCAAAGTCCTGATCATACCAGATTAAAAGATTTGATACTATGCCCCAGGATTACGCCATTTTTATTTACTTAGTAGAATTTAAATGCCACAGCTGCTCTAGTGAATTTTGAAGTCACATCTTCAGATATCAAATGAGTGAATAGGAGTCGATGAACTCGGGCCCAGTGACTGGATTGTGGGGGAGCTGGAGCCCTGATGAATAGGAAGGGAAAAGTGGTCCAGGGTCGGTACAATTGGAAAGGACAATGGGGTCAAGGGTTGAATCAAATGGCCAACAAGAATGGCAAACATCACCCGTTGCTTTTTAAAACAGGTAATTTTGGCCAACCGCACTCATTCATTCACCTTATTGTTTTCCTTCACAAGCCAAATGGTGATTTCAGATGGTAAAGCAAATACTGAACAATTGATCAGACAGCAGATTAACAGACTATAACTGTAGCAGTAATGGCAACCATAAAACAGCCAGATTAATTTGTCAAGTTCACTTATGTCCTTTAAAGAAAGGCATCAGACCAATTCATGACTTCAGACCTACTGATTCCTAGCTGTCCTTTGATAAGGCCAGCAGTTATGGATGGGCAATAACTGTTGGCTTTACCAACAATTACAACATCCCAGGATGAATTACAAAGCAGCATGTTTACACGCTGTATGACCATTATAAGCTGATAAGCAAACTGAGCAACATTGAATGTTCAAGCAAGGGGGAGGCAATCATTAAGAATTGATAACTTGGAAAGATGTCTGGTTAAGTGGGTTTTAAGTCCTTGTTTGACTAGGAAGGTAAGACAATGGCTATATTTCATTAGGAGTTTGAGGAAATTTGTTTTGTCAACTAAAACACTCAAAAACTGCCACAAATATACCATGGTGGCATCACTGTCAGGTATGGGGGAGGGTTGCTACTGCACAAGATCAAAGTTGCAGAAATTTGTAAAATTAGTCAGCATGGGTACTAGCCTTCGTAGTATCCAAGACATCTTCAAGGGGCAAAAGTTTAGAGGTAACACAAGGGGGAACTTCTTTACTCAGAGAGTGGTAGCTGTGTGGAACGAGCTTCCAGTAGAAGTGGTAGAGGCAGGTTCAATATTGTCACTTAAGAAAAAATTGTATAGGTACAAGGACAGGAAAGGAATGGAGGGTTATGGGCTAAGTGCAGGTCGGTGGGACTAGGTGACAGTAAGCATTCAGTACGGACTAGAAGGGCCGAGATGGCCTGTTTCTGTGCTGTAATTGTTATATGGTTCTATGGGTGGTGCCTTATTAAGGACCCCCACCACCCAGGACATGCCCTCATCTAATTGTTACTACCAGGAAGGACGTACAGAAGCCTGAAGGCACACAATCAGTGATTCAGGAACAGCTTCACCCCCTCTACCATCCGATTTCTAAATGGGCATTGAACCAATAAACAGAACCTCACCACTTTCTAATCTGATTCTGACATATTTAAATAATTGCCGCACAATATTTTGCAATATTGAATTTTGTTCAAAAACAAACACATCCTATGGGAATAATGAATGAAGAGACGGATATCAATGTTTACCTCACAACAAAAGGCTTTGTAAATACTTATAACAATATACGTATACAGTATAGTAAATTACTGCTTAGGGATTTGAATAGAATGTGATAAATATCCTGTCAGGAGATTATAAATGAAGTCTGCAGTCCACATCAGCCAAGTAGTCTTCTGGTTCCCATAGACAATGCTGCAGTTCTACCAATGATGCCCAACAGAAAGCGTTTTTGGATCACTGTTACCAAGGAGCTACTGCACAGAGATCAGGTGGTCTCTGGAGAGACTTAATCAACAAAGTCCTGACGTTTGGTCAATTTCCTGCCCTTCAACCAACTCAAACAAAAATATACATGATTTAAGCAGAGGAAATAAACATGCAAACTGAGATAGGAAAGCAATCTTTAAGGAAGGTTTGGTGTTGTAGAAATTATTATGCAAATTTCTGCAAAACATCTGTACAACGGCAACTTATTAATAGCACATTATGTACCTATTCAAATATGCATCAGATTCTTCTATTTTCTTTTAATAATATAATATTAATGCACAAGTCCACAATGGACAGAAGATTGCAAAAAGAATCTCAGACATCACAAAGATTATCCAACATTTTTTTTTAAAAAAAGCAAAATAGTGTCTTGCATTTTTACGGAAATCTGCTTTGAAATAGCTTGCCATGCCCGCAATACATTGTCAAAAACAAAACGAATCCATACAACATGTAATTTCCTCCCTCATCATGTGTCTCCAACTACACTGAAAGATTTTCCATTGTGTCCAACCCACAATGAACTTCCCCATTGTTTATTGTATTTCTGAGTTTGGGTTATGATCAGACTTTGAAATCATGTCACACATTAGTGATTCCAGATCATTAATAAATATCAAAAGAAGCAGTGGTCCCAGCAAAATGCCCATGAAGCCATCACTTACCAATGTTACGAGAAAGAATTGCTCACCCTCACCATCTGCTCTCAGACCCCAAGGCAATTTCATAGCCACGCAGCTGTAATTTCATCAAATAACAAAGTATGACTCCTCAGAGCAGCTGCCTCACAGCCCCCAATGAAATGGATTCAATTCAGGCCTCTGACACTGTCTGTCTGTCTGTGCGGAGTCTGCACGTTCACCGTGGGATAGCATGGGTTTCCTCCCAGTGCTTATGTTTCTTCCACATTCCAGAGACATGTGAGTTGATTGGTTAATTGACTGTTGGTAAATTTGGGAGGGAGCTGATGGATACGAAAGGGAAACAGAGCGGCAGAGTAGCATAGTGGTTAAAACAACGCTTTACGGTACCAGTGATCTGAGGTCAATTCCCACTGCAACCTGTAAGGAGTTTGTACGTTCTCCCCAGGACCAGGTGGGTTTCCTCCAGGTGCTCTGGTTTTCTCCCATAGTCCAAACACGCATCGGTTGGTAAGTTAATTGGTCATTGTAAATTGTCACATGATTAAACCAGGGTTAAATCTGGGGTTGTTGGCAGCGCAGCTCAAGGGTTCAGAAGGGCTTGTTCCACACTGGATCTTCAATAGTTTCAATAGCCATACTGGATATTAAAGAAATTACATGCAATATTCATCCTGATATTCTTGTTCTTCACAGACATCCATGAAAATAGAAAAGTGCCTCAAAGAATGAATGACAGTTAAAATGTTAAAACCCCAAAGCCCCACCCCCGCCCCACCACGCACAAGCGGCAGTAATGCCCCTTCCCCACCCCCTTATAATAAAACTGCTCAGAGTAGAATTAATGTAAATGGTGCTTGATGATTGTATGGATTCAGTGAGCCAACAGCTGTGTTTCTGCACTGTAACTCTCCACAGCACTTTGAAAATCAACTCTATGAAGTTAGTCCAACCAGAGTAATCTTTATAAAGTCTCTCAATTCCTCTGTCCCCACCGCATCTGCTCTCAGGATGTGGCCTTTCATTCTAGAAAGAAGATGTCCTCCTTTTTCAAAGAAAGGGGTTTCCCTTCCTCCACCGTCAGCGCTGCCCTCAACCACATCTCTTTCATTTCACGCACACCTGCTCTTACCCCATCCTCCCACCACCCCACCAGGGATTGGGTTCCTCTTGTCCTCACCTACCACCCCACCAGCCTCCACATCCAGCACATAATTCTTCAAACTTCCTCCACCTCCAACTGGATCCCACCAGCAAACATATCTTTCCCTTCCCCCCTCCACTTTCTGCTTTCCGCAGGTTCACTCCCTACGTGACTCCCTTGTCCATTTGCCCTTCCCCACTGATTTCCCTCCTGGTACTTATCCTTGCAAGCGGAACAAGTGCTCCACCCCCTCACTACCGTTCATGGTCCAAAGCAGCCCTTCAAGGTGAGGTAAAACTTCAGCTGTGAGTCTGTTGGGGTCATATACTGTGTTTGGTGCTCCCAGTGTGGCATTCTGCATATCGGTGAGACTCAATACAGATTGGGAGACCGCTTCGCCAAGCACCTATGCTCCATCCGCCAGATCAAGCGGGATCTCCCAGTGACCACCCACTTTAATTCCACTTCCCATATGTCCATCCATGGCCTCCTCCACTGTTGTGATAAGGCCACACTTAGGTTGGAGGAACAACACCTTATATTCTATTTGGGTAGCCTCCAACCTGATGGCATAAACATCAATTCTCAAACTTCCAGTAATGCCTTCCCCCTCCCTTCAACATTTCCTAGCTCCTTTTCCCTCTCTCATGTTATCTTCTTGCCCTCCCATCGCCTCCCTCTGGTGCCCCTTGTCCCCCTCTCCCTTTTTTCTTTCCTCCTTGGCCTTCTGTCTCTTTCACCTTTCAACTTCCTAGCTCTTTGCTTCATCCACTCCCCTCCAAGTTTCACCTATCGCCTGCTGTTTCTCTCTCCCCCCTCCTCCACCTTTCAAATCTATTCCTCAGCTTTTTTTCTCCAGTCCTGCCGAAGGGTTTCGGCCCAAAACGTCGACTGCACTCTTTTCCTAGATGCTGCCTGGCCTGCTGAGTTCTTCCAGCATTTTGTGTGTGTTGCTCAGATTTCCAGCATCTGCAGATTTTCTCTTGTTTATAAAATCTCTGTTAACTTTCTCTTGCTAATCAAATCCGAGCGACTGGTGTGCCATGCTATCTTTGCTAAAGTCCCCAATAGCGGTATTTAATTGACTGGTGAATGTTTACATTCTTCCCCCCACTCACTTTCTCTCACTCTCTAAATACATCATTTCCTAATCTAACTGAAGACTGGAAGTATATTGCAAATCCCTCTACAATTTCAACCTTGTTTAACTACAGAACCTTTGGATGCATACAAGTATATATAGACCTGAAAAAGCCAGCATTGATCTGATAAGGACAAATTGTTTCTAATTAACTTGACAGACTTCTTTGGTAAAGTACAAAAGAAAGCAAGTGAAGGAAATGGAATCACAAAAGTTCCAAAAACAATTTGATAAGATAAATTAGATGGCTTAATTCAAACAAGATCCAATAATTGAGAGATGTGGAAATATTTGTTCCAAGTTCATTGGATAGGTTGAAAAAACATCTGAGATAATGGTCTTTACAAATACAAGCTTAGAAATCATGATACATTGCAAACCACAACTGGAATATTCTGTTCAGTTCAACATGCTACACTTTAAGAAAGACAACGGGTTTCAAGACAACATAGAAAATATTTAGCTAAATATTTCCAGGGGTGCTTAACCATAGCTACCTTGTTAGAGTGGTGAAACTGGGGTTAACTTTGAAACAGAAGTGTTGTGCGGATATCTGATAAATCTTTCTTAAATGACAAAAGGAATACACAGAACAGACAGAAATGGTTTCACTGACGAAGGTGTCAAGAGTTGGAAGAAGTAAGTTACCAGTAAAAACTGTTCTAATGCAGTAAGTAAAGATCTGTAATGCACTGCTAAGAGCTGTTTTGGAGGAAAATTTAACAGCAGCATTTAAAATGGATCTGAAAAAATAAATATCTGAGAAGAAAAATTTTATTGCCTCTGAGGAGATGGCAGAGAAAATGGAATAGTTGGACTCTATTGCCTCAAAGTGGTTTAAACTTGAGAGACCATGTGACCTCCAGTTACCCAGTATGATTCTTATTTCAAGCTCTGACAATCAACTGTCTACTCTTCATCTATTTTCACCCAATCAAATTTCTGAACTATCTCCTTTCTTATTGTCCTTTATACCTCTTCTTTAGTGAATACAGATGGGACACACACGCATAATACCTCAGCTATGTCCTTAAGCTCTACAAAAAGACGCATTTTGGTTCTAGATGGCATACCCTTCCTTTGAGTATCTCTTATTACATAGATTTTTTCCATCTCTTTTTATATTTCCCACTGATTTTTTCCATACATTTTCTTTGCACTTAAAATGTGTCCAATCTGTATCTGCAAATCTCCTCTCAGAGGAATTCTTATTGACAATTTACTATTTCATTTACTAGTCTGTAATTCCAAATCAATCAGGCAGATCTACTTCAAGCTCATTTGGATTAACCCTTCTTCAGTTTGAGTATTTCAACATTGGAAATGAAAAGAGCATAACCAATGACTTCTTTACCATAATGAATGCTGTTCCTTGAAGGTCCTTCTAGTGCACTGTGCTCACCTGTCCTAGTTCACCTTCCAGATCTAGATTCTGCACCCACACCCCTTCTTTTCCTCTACTGCTCAAAAGATTGCCCTTTGCACTGTTATTTCCCCAGTTTCTATTCAGATATTGAATGATTTTTTTTTATCACAGTGCTGTAAGTCTCAACCAAAATCAGAAGATATTGCAAAGCCTCAAGACAAGCAGCAGCTATGGAGAGAGACAATCAGTGTGAATGCTTCAGGTCAAAGTTCCCACTTCTCAACTCATCAAGAGGCCTTCAACCTGAAAGATTATCTTCTTCTCTCTCCATTGAAGCCGCCCATCCTGTTGAGTGTTTCTAGCGTTTTCTGATTTGATTTGAAGTTGATTATTACTGCAGATGTGAAAGATAATTCTGTGATCTGCCAACAAAATTACTCTCCTGTCCTAACCTAAAGTACAAAACAGGCTGTAATAACAGCTCCACTATTGTTCCTTAATTCTAAGCAAATATATTCTGTCTTTGAGGTCTTAAACAAATAATTATTTTCTTTAGTGTAGATGTGGTTTTGATTAATGTGACAATTCTAACTGCTACTTTTCTCCTTCCTTGTCTTTCCTGAATGCACAATGGTGAGAATGTCCAGGTAATCATTCCCAATTTTAGAAGACTCTGTTAATTACATTATGCCACAATCCAATGCAGCTACTTGTAATGAGTTTCTTGGGTTTTCTGCAAATGCATCCGAACTTCATCACAGACGGCTTTAATATCCCCATCCATGTCCTCCAATTGCAACACCGCTCTATCCTATCTCATTATCTCCTTCCACCCTTCTTTTTCTAACTACTCATTGTTCTAATACTTCTTGCTTCCTCCAGGCCTATAAACACAAGTATGCTCCCTCATACTTTGGCTTCATCCCTTTTCCAATTCTCTCACAAATTAAAACCTACCTAAGAACACACACCTCTCTCACTCCCCTCCCTCTACCAACTACAGAACTAATTAACCATACTAAAACACAAGAACACGTGAAAATAGAAGTAAAGATAGCCACCTGGCCAGTGAGCCTGCCACCCCCATTCAATGTGATCATGGTAGATCTACACTGGGCCTTACTTCTTGTGTGCATTAGTTTTCCTCAGATCCCCAAATTTATGTTATCTCAAACATTGATCTAACACTTTGTTCAAATTCTCCAGCAATCTAGACTCGATAGTATTTCTAGGTAGAGAAATCCAGAGATTCGCTGGCAAACTACCTTTTGAAAATGCTGCCAGTGAGGCATGACCTGTCCATTAGGCGCTTCCCAATACTGGGTACAAAGCCCCACGGCACAGCAGCTTGATACTGATGACTCTGCAGCAACACTGCTGAATGTCCATCCATTTCCCATAATTCCAGCCGCTCTTCAGGCTGAGACTTCAAAGGCTTGAGTTTGAGCAACAGAAACTACAGACAGCTGTCCCATTATTTTGCTTACCGTTCTTCTGGAATTGGAGTTTTTTATCATTGTCACATGCACAGTGAAAAGTGCATTGAGGAAATACGAGGTAAAACCATAACAAAATGCAGAATTAAGTGTAACAGCTACAGAGAAAGAGCAATGCAGTTAGACAATGAAGCAGAAGATCATAATGAGGGAGATTGAAAGTCCATCTTATTGTCCTTAGTTAAAGTCTGTCCCGAGCCTTATAGACTCATCAGGCCGGTGCTTATGCTGGTTTCCGTGGCGTGATTAGAAAAAAAAACGTAGAGAAACCTACAGCACAATACAGGCCCTTTGGCCCACAAGGTTGTGCCGAACATGTACTAAGGAACCATTCAAAAGTCTTATAGAGCAAGATAGAAGCTGTTCGCGAAGCTGAATCCAAACAAAGGTTCAAAGTACATTTACTATTAAAGTATACAATCCTGAGGTTCATCTTCCCCACAGACAGCCACAAATCAAAGAAAACCATGGAACTCACTCAAAGAAAAACATCAACAAAAGAAAAAGAAAAAAAAACAACAACAAATCACCCAAACAGCAATGGAAAAAAACGAGCAAAAAAAAATGCAGAATATAAAGTCCAAAATCAAAAGAGCCCAAGCATACTCAATTCAGTGTTTGTTATCTGTAGACCATACCAATTCAAAATTGCCCAAAATAGCGACAAAAAAAGTGACCAGAATCCAGAAACACATCATAACGTGAACTACAGAGTTCAATCCACAACCTTCCTAATTATCAGAAACATGTCTCAGATTTTCATTTAATGCAATTCAGACCCCTTTGATGTGGGCTTCGTCCATTTACTTAATTAGTAATTGGTTCATTATTGTCAAACGTACATACAGTAACAAAACACAATGTCTGATAACGTCCAGACAGATCACCGCAGGTGCAGGTACACTGAGGCAGTAGAAAAGGAATGCAGAATATAGTGTTACAAGTGCGGAGAACGTGCACTGCAAGAAGACAAAAAAGCTGCACGAGCTATGATGAGGTCGATCAGGAGACCAAGTTCTCACCTTTATCATGAAAGAGTTCCGTTCTATTTTTAATCATTCTTATTAAAAATCACACACTATTTAAAAGTGCCATTTGGTTTAAGATACTGAGCATCTCCATCCATCTCTGCAAATGCTTCCAATTCTCACCAAATGTATACTTTCATTTTGTTCAGGAAGCCAAGCAACTTTGCTTTCACAGCACTTTAACTGAGGTTCGAACTCTGGAAGATGTACAGAATTGAAATCTTTAACATGAAGCACAAGGCCAACATCTGGATCAGTTGCTCCTATAACTATGAACTACATTGAATAACTAAGTCCTGCATATGCAACAGTAGAATGAATTGTAGAAAAGCAAGCTTCTTGAGAAACCCCTAGTGCCACTTTAGATGTTTTGACACAAAAGAGGACTATTCACAAGTCTTAACAAAGACGTGTGTTGTTTCAAGGGATTTGCAGAGTTAAAATGAACATACTGTTTCCAATTAGTTGGCATTAATTTTTTTCATGAATGCCAAACTGCGAACATTAACTCAGAAGTAATGCATTTTTTCACAAATTTCATTATAAAAAGTAATAAGCACATAAAAACTGATGACTTAAATTATTAAGGATCCATAGCAGGGCAAATATTGCGAGAAAGCAATAGCAAGAAAGTCACGAACGGGCCACAGTTACAAGATGAAGGGCCAGTTATTTACAAAGAAGCACATCGGTATTTCTTCTCTGGGAGGTGGGTTAACCCCTGGAACTCTCTGCCTCACAGCGTGGTGAAGGCCAGATCATTAAAAAACGTATGGCGGAAATAGTCAAATATTTAAAAAAAACAAATGAGAAATTGACTGATTTGGGCACAGGAGGGGCCCTGATCACATTGAATGGCAGGACAGGCTCAAAGGGTCTTCCCCTGTGTTCACCGTCCCCTGGGGTTGCTGGCACACCTCCAGTGCAACTAATGAGGTTTATAGTGAGGAAGCCGGAAGGTAACACTCATCCCCATTTTTTATTGGCATGCATTTTATACTTTCATGTTGCAAATTCAAGAAATTAAGTTTATGAAAACCATTTTTTTCATAAATTTGTAGATATTTATGAGGCAGAAGGAGACCTTTCTGTCCATAATGGCCAAAAATAGCCATCAGTTTGATCTTACACTCCATCTCTTCACATCCCTAAGAAAGTACCTTTCAGGTGTGGTGAAAATAAGCAAGCAGCCAATGCTGTCTATGCAATACAAATTAATGGTCATAAAGTAGTTATTTTCTTCATAATAATAATAAATACTTTGACCCCCAAGTGGGAAATACTTTTGCTACAACAGCAATGTTTAAAAACACACTTATCAGTGTGCAGACTTAACTGATAATAAAGTACAAAACAATTATACACAATAATTTACCAATGCCCAATAATTTACAAAGTAATAAAACAGAGACTATTGTACTATGATGTGTGTTCTCCTGTCACACAGAGATGAACTGTTGTATTTGCTCATTGCATTTGGTAGGAAAGATTTTCTGTTAACAATCCTTGTGACAGCAGAGCTGAATGAGTCTTTTGCAAAGGGTGCTCCACTGCTTACTCAGGAGATCATGGGGAGGATGTGCCAGATTGTTCCTAAAGGATAACATTATCCTTTGCAGTGAGTTTCATTACATCCCCACATGTCGGGCGAAATCCTTCACCCTTCTGTCAATTACCTGAAATCCATGCCTCAAGTTACTGACTTCACCAGAAAAGGGTAATACCTCTTTTCTATCTTGGAACCATGTACACTCCAGTGAAACCCCCCTTCTGTCTCCTTTGCAGAAGGGAGATTTCAAAGGGGTGGTTACGGCTCCTAGATAGCAACTTCAACCTCTCAACAGTCATTAACGTATCCCTCGCACTTCCTGGGATGTAACGGGAGGCCCAGAGTCACAAAGCCAACCAAGTACATCCCATCCACAGCTCCCGCCTCTACATTAGAACCAAACGTTTCAAGACACACTGAACTGGCCCGAGCCAGCAAGCAATAAGTCAACTTGAAAGGACGTGGGTTCCACAAACGGGAGCAATTTTCCAACCCACACTTCAAATCAAGGTTTCTCAACTTTCCTTTTAATGTCATGAACCACTACAATTAACCGAGGGGTCCGTGAGCCCCCAGGTTGGGAACCGCTGCCTTTCGTCAGTCACAAGCGACGGTGAACTCTATCAAATCGACTCATTTTCTGAACGGAAACGATTCAATACGAGATAAGCAGAGGATGATTTTTGAGAGGGTCCTTTTAAACTGAACTCAAGAGTACAACAGAGTAGTGGTTTAAAATAAGGAGCCCCTTGAAGGCATTGCGAAGGAAGGCATTCAAATACTCACGGACACCCTCGATCTTGTCCGCCGTCCTGTTCCAGGACAGTTGTTGAGTTTCCATGATCACCTGCAAGGTTCTCCTCTCGGGCTGGGACTTTTTCAGGCTAAATACAGTCATAACGGCACCCAACTCCAAGGTCCTTTTCAACTGGCTTTTCTCCGTCTCCGACATGCAATCCAACCCGTCTCTAATCCAAGACATTGTTCTGCTGTCTTTATCCGGCTCAGTTCTCAGAGCCACACTCCTTCCGACACTGAAATGAAACCAGTTCGGCGTCCTTCTCCCTGCCGCCTCTTGAATGCACAGCAGAGGTTACAGATTAATTTGCGCTCAATACCATTCTCTGGGAAGTTATGCAGGAGGACAAAGGGGCGAGGAATCACCTTTTGGGTCACTTTAAACACTCAAACGAAGCCCAATATAGAGCGTTCTTCATGACTGCACCACTATATCATCTTGCATGTTCCGCTATTTAGCAGCATGAGGAAGTTGGCCGAAATGCTTAAAAAAAATCTTGATCCGGAAGCGGCGTTGATACGAACTATATGCAAATCGACGAAGCAGTCCAAAGGTATGTACTAGTTGCCAAATCATGTGTGTCGCTAACAGGTCTCGAGCGCCATCTGCTGTCTGTCATCCCACTCCCCGGCATTACATCGAATTACTGTTCACGCAGTGGCCATTTCACCTGTTGTTAATGCAAATATCTAATCATGCGACAGCGATCAATGCATAGAAGCATGCAGGCATGGTCAAGAGGTTCAGTTCTTCTTCAGAGCAAATGGCAGAATGGGGAAAGAAATGTGATCTAATGACTTTGACTGTGGAATAGTCATTGGTGCCAGATGGGGTGGTTTGAGTATCTCAGAGACTGCAGATCTCCTGGGATTTTCATCCACCATAGTCTCTAGAGTTTGCAGAGAATAGTGTGAAAAGCAAGAAGAAAAGAACAGTGAGCTGCAATTCTGAAGGTGAAAATGCCTTGTTGAGGAGATAGAGAAATGGCCAGACTGGTTCTAGCTGATGGGAAGGTGACAGTAATTCAGATAACCATGCCCTTCAACAGTGGTCTGCAGAAGAGTGTCTCTGGGTACACATGTTGAATTTTGAAGTGGGTGGGCTACAGCAGCAGGAGAATATGAACATACATTCAGTGTAGGTTTAATATTAATTTTCATTTCTACCAAAATTAATGTTGATAAGCTAGCAAAATAATGTGGAACACAGTAGAGTTTATAGTGTATCCCATGATAAAGCACTCTGAACTTCAAATTCTGATTTATTTATCAAAGGGACATTGAAGAATACAGTGAAATGCTTCATTTGTCTGAACAACCACAACACAGAAGGGTGTACTGGGGGAAGCCTGCAAGTAACACTACATATTCGGGTGGTAACATAGCGTTCAGCAGAACAGCACAAGCAACAACAATGACAAGACAACAACTGTAAAATGTGTAACACACAAAAAAATGCTGGAGGAACTCAGCAGGCCAGGCAAAATCTGTAGAAAAGTGTAAACAGTCAACATTTTGGGCTGGAGAAAAAAATCATCGTGGCTGGAGAAAAAAAGATGAGAAGTCAGAGTAAGAAGGTGATGGGAGGGGAGGAAGGTGAATTAAAGAGCTGGGAAGTCGACTGGTGAAAGAGATAAAAGACTGGAGAAGGTGCGAATCTGATAGGAGAGGACAGAAGGGTAGGGGGAGAGGCACCAGAGGAAGGTGATGGACAGGTAAGGAGAAAGGTGAGAGAGGGAAATGGGAAAGGGGAATGGTGAAGGAGGGAATGTGCTGTTACTGGAAGTTCCAGAAATTAATGTTCATGTCATCAGGTTAGTGGCTACACTGATGGAATATAAGATGTTGTTCCTCCAACCTGCGTGTGGCCTCATCATGGCAGTAGAGGAGGCCATGGACTGACATGTCATGGGAATGGAAAGTGAAATTAAAATGGCAGCCACAGGGAGTTGCTACTTTTTCTGGCGGACAGAGCGTGGGTGGTCAGCAAAGCTGTCTCCCAATGTATGTTGTGTATATTGGGCACCCATTTTAATTCCACTTCCCACTCCCATTCTGACATGTTAGACCATGGCTTCCTATATTGTTGCGACAAGGCCACATTCAGGTTGGAGGAGCAATTCCTTATATTTTGTCTGGGTAGCCTCCAACCTGATGGCATGAACGTTGATTTTTCAAACTTACGGTAATTCCCCCCCCCCCCTCACCATTCCCTGTTCCCATTTTCCTCTCTCCATATATCATTACCTGCCCATCCCCTCCCTCTGGTGCTCCTCCCCCTTCCCTTTCTTCCATGGCCTTCTGTCCTCACCTATCAGATACCCCCTTCTCCAAACTTTTATCTTTTTCACCAATTGACTTCCCAGATCTTCACTTCACCCCTCTCTGGGTTACTGGTGGTGAGACTTGTGTGATCCTCAGAGTGATGCTGTCTGGAGCTTAGCTCCTAGTAGAGTCACCCATGGTGGTAACGTCAAGGGGGAGGATCCAGAGAAATCATGGTCCAACCAAAACCTCAATGGTGGACCAGGCAGCGGATTTTGGTAAATTTGAGTCTCCGGAATCTCGGAACAATGAGGACCACCACAACGTTGCAAAGACAGAGAAAGGCTGCAGCAGAAAACAGCCCCCCAATCATCTTGGTCTCCAAGCCACTGGATTCTGGCCCCTTCTCTGTCAAGGACTGTGTGGTGGCTGCTTGTGTATCAGTTTCCTCACACACAGGGACTTCTCCTGGTTTGGTAATCTGATCGACCAACTTGGACAAAGCCCTGTGACAATCAGGAAGTGGTGACAGGGGCAGGACAGTGAAGTCTGAGAGCTACCAGCCACAACCTGGCACACAGGCAATGGGTGTTAGATACAGTTGTCTTGCTCGTGGTCTGAGGCTGATAGAGTTTTTCAGCAGCTGCATCCATGACTGAGCAGCCCTGCTCAGGACCCACTTTGCTCATCCCACACAGGGAAGGGGCTAGAAAAGATGCTCTAAAAATAGGCTGTCTCTTTACTCCTGACTGGATTACTGCATCTGGTGGGATCACCAAACTGCAGTCTGAAACAAAAGCATAAGAGTTTTGGAGCCTGCAATGTGCAGACACTTATGGACAGCGAGACTAGCGATTGTCCTGAAAGACGTACTGCCATCATCTCAAGAGAGCTGAGAAGATTCCAGATTGACCTTGCCACACTCTCTGACAAACGATTGACCGGGGAAGGACAATTGAGGGAGAGAAGGGTGGAGACACCTTTTTCTGGAAAGGGAGATAAGTAAATGAATCCAATATCCACAGAGTTGGATTTGCTGTAAAGAACAGCATCATTAATCACCTCTCTGAGTTACCGATTGGCATCAATGAACGCCCCATGCCCGCGCGCCTTAAGCTCGCTTACAACCAAATGGCCACAGCTGTGAGTGCCTACGACTCTAGACTCACCAGACAATTGTTAAAGAGGCCTATCGTAGCTCACACTGAGGAGGACCTGCAGTGCATAATATATGCTTTTGCCAGAGCATACAAGCTCCTGTGACTTGATCTAAACATCAAGAAGACCCAAATCCTGCACCAACCTGCTCCAGATCAAGCTCCTAAACCTCCAACCATCGAAGATGACAACATCTCTCTGGAGAACACTGAGCATTTCTCGTATCTTGGCAGCTTTCTTTCTTCAAGAACCAACATTGACCTTGAAATAAATTGCAGAATAAGCTGCGTGAGTGGAGCTTTTACCAGGCTGAGAAAGAGGGTTTTTGAAGGTCAGGATATCAAGACCAACTGGTTTCTGGTCTATGGAACTATAGTCCTCCCTTCCTTGCTATATGGA
The DNA here is from genome assembly GCF_030144855.1 of Hypanus sabinus. NCBI lineage: Eukaryota > Metazoa > Chordata > Chondrichthyes > Myliobatiformes > Dasyatidae > Hypanus > Hypanus sabinus. The sequence goes on along the minus strand of NC_082722.1, from coordinate 57,987,620 downwards.
GCGGAGATGTGGACAGCAGGCATATAACATCGCTGGAAATTTATCATCAAAGATGCCTCCAAAAAATTCTGATAGTTAGCTGGAAGAACAGGTATACTAACGCCAGCATCCTAGAGGAAACTAACATTAACTCCATAGCCACAGTCGTGACTCAACACCAATTGCAATGGGCCGGCCACATCATCCATATGTCTGACTCCCACTTCCCTAAACAATTCCTGTCTGGCCAACTCCAGGATGAAAGCGCACTACTGGAGGGCAGGAGAAAGCAGTTCAGGGATAATATCAAGACCCACCTGAGAGAGTGCCACATCAGCTTGGATGGGTGGGACAAATTGGCACGGGACAGGAAAAGCTGGTGAAGGACTGTCTATGAGGGGACTGCACAGCTCAAAAATACATTGACCATGCTGCTGAGATGAAGAGGCTTCAACTTAAGGAGAGACAGGCAAAGGCCCAAACAACTACATCCACCACCACTTCAATGACTTACACCTGCCAACACTGCAATAAGCCTTGTGGATCATGGATCAGCCTCTTCAGTCATCTCAAAATCCAGATCAAGCATCAGGAGAAGAATCATACTTGACTAAGAGTGATCGTTGATGATGGTCCTTACTTCTCCTCTCCCCCACCCCCACCCCAGTTTCATCTATCATTTTGTATTTCTTCCTCCCCTCCCCCACCTTCTTCCTCTGAATTCTCATCTTTTTTCTCCAGTCCTGATGAAGGGTCTTGGCCCAAAACATTGACTGTTCACTCTTTTCCACAGATGCTGCCTGGCCTGCTGAGTTCCTCCAGCATTTTCTGTGTGTTTGTTGGATTTCCTGCATCTTCAGATTTTCTCCTGTTTGTGAACAGTAAAACAAGCTCTTTTCCCACCATCTCACTCAGTCACTCAATCACTTATACAGACAGACTACCTCTGGGCCTCCAGATTTTTGCCCTGGACTCACACATGATAGATTTCTGATCTCCAGACAAGCCATCTTCAGTTTAAAACCTTTGGATTTCTACCTCTGGACCCACAGAGCTCTGGCCTTCAACCTTTGGCTTTGCCCTCTAGGTATCAACCCCAGTCCTGGGGTTGACCTTTGGATTCAACCCCAAGACTCGCAGATCATGAGCTTGACATTTGACCCTTGCCCCTAGGACTTACCAATCACAGGTTTGACCTTCAGACCTCAACTTCTGGACTTGCACGGACTCTCAATCTGGGACCTGGGGATGTCCTGCTGGAAGGTCATCAATTCAGTAACAGGTACCCTTTGGTCTGTCCAGGACCAAAGTCTTCCAGGACAATGAGATGTCCATAAAGGAATGATGTTGATTGCACATTCCAGCCTGCAAGGGTATGCCAGAATCAGAATTAATTATCATCGCCATGTCATGAAATGAGTTAACTTAGCAGCGGCATTACAATGCAATACATGATAAATATTGAAAAAAATTGTATTACAGTAAGTATATAATGTATATTAAACCATAGTGTAAAAAACAGAACAAATATAAAAAGCCAGGTAGTGTTCATGGGTTCAATGTCCATTTAGAAATTGGAAGGCAGAGGGGAAGAAACTGTTCCTGAATCGCTGAGTGTGAGGCTTCTGTACCTCCTACCTGATGGTAACAGTGAGAAAAAGGCATGTCCTGAGTGATGGGGGTCCTTAATAATGGACACCTTCTTTCTGAGGCACTGCTCTTTGAAGATGTCTTGGATATTACAGAGGCTAATACCCATGAAGGAGCTGACTAATTTCACAGTATGTGCTGAGGGGCACACTGAAGCTCAACGAAGCCAATGCCGTGGCTTTACGAGAAAGGACTGCAGTCTGAGATCCTTATATCACCAGACATTGAGGGTACAGAAGTCTCTTGTACATTTGGAGTATGTATCTTCCCAAGAGGCCACATGAATGACAATGGTGCCATCGACACAGCATGTTGGCAAACACTGCCGATTTATAGAACTGATAACATTGTAAATGTATAGACTGAAGGTACCACAAATGAAAAGAGACTACTGTGTTTTCTTGTATTTATATCTATTTTTATAAATCGTTTATTTGGGAGAAATATATGATTTATAGGCGAGCTGAGAAATACACTGTTATATATTGTACATTCAAATATACAGTATACAGTACATCGAAATAAATATGCTGTATTTATTTTTCTTGCAGATACTTTCCATCATTGTGATACATTAAAAGAACAGGTAGGCTGGCATTTCTTGATATAACATATTTATCCTGCATCATTCTTCACCTTTTTATCAACTTTCCTTGAACAGTCACGTCTTTATATTTTGTTTTCCCTCTCCGTTGCATTTTACTCATACTTCAATTTTGATTCGTGTGACTCCCTCATTCTTTTTCTCTTCCTCTTTCTGCAATAAAAATAGAAGAACATTTCCTTTCAAAAGAAGTTATATGGCCATGCTTTGATCTAATTAGTGTTGTGAAGTGAACAGCTGCAAGTATTGTTATGAAAGCTCTTTTCTGGTAAATCAGCCCGTGTGTGCACAGACTGTATTTGAATTTGCTGCTTGGTATTTTGTGTCAGTGACATCGGTGTTTGAACTAATGGAAAGTAGTTGAACAATCAAAGCGTTCAAGTTCAGAGTTTATGTTTTGGAAAGAAAGATATGTGGGAGCTTATGTCACTGACCAAAACTCTTTTACCACCTTATTTTCATTACCTTTCCCCTGACAATGATCTGTCCTATCTGTAGAACTTCATAGAATTTAAAAGAGTAAAAAGTACTAAGTTATAATAGGAGTTGCTGGAAGTGCCATCAGAGCTGCCACATTTCCCCACAGTATCCATTCAATTGCTGGAGAAGATAATGTGAACCATTGTTTCCTGATTTTGGGAACAGAATAAAAATACATTATCTCTGGATTGTGGGTGTTACATGTTGAGTTAGGAGACTGAAGTACACTTTTCAAATATACACAGTACACCAGGATAAGATAAGAACCAGATGTCATGAACTTCCAAGAAAGAAAAACCACCAGACTAAGTGCAGATTCTAATGGGTGAACAGCAGCTGACTTGTGGAGAAATCTTGGTGATCAAAACTATAGGAACATTGAAAAGAAGAAGCCTATAGGCCAGAAATGTTTCTTTTTAACACATAAAATAATTCATGTTTATAAATGATATATATTTGGATTATATTCTAAATGACTGCTTTAGAAATCTTTAAAATTTCAACTTAAAATACGGTATTTTGATGTTGATGTTAATAATTCGCTCTTGAAGATTATTGTTCATCAGTGTTAATATACTGTGGTAAGTAATACAATTTATTAACATAAAGGATACAAAACAAAATATATGCATTATGCATGCACAAGATCTTGGTAAATCCTGAAGTATTTTGCAGGTAGTAAATGCTTTAAAAAAATCATGTCACATTTTATAACGTCAGCTACTGTACATGGAAGTCAATTTGCACACACCAAGGGTTGACAAACAGTAATGTGATAAAAATACTATTTTCTGTATTGGTGATATTGCTCTTCTCTGAAATAGTATGACATATTCCATCCAGCCAGGAGCATAGACTGGTTTCAAGTCTCACCTAAACATCTGCAGTTCATAAGATGATTTACTCCTCAATAGGAACATTGGACCTGTGTTCAGCATTTCACTCATACTGAATCATAATGGAATGTTAGGATTGCAGTTTTCTGTTGCCACCCACATAAAAAATGTGCAGGTGGGTCTTCATTTGATTATGTTTCCTAATAATTTCATATGGCTGCCAGCACTTAGCTGTCACACCAGGGTCCAGCATGAAAAAGCAAACTTGTTGCTGTGTGACGGATAAGAAAGACCAACCTGAAGTTTCTGGTGAATGAAACTAGTGACAGGAGGGAAGTATTTTGCACAAGGCAGATCTGGAGGCCTTAAACAACCACACTTTATATGGTTTGATAATAGTAGAACTGTAAATCATGAGGCCAAAAGTCATTAAGATAAGAGACTCTGTTAATAGTGTGATAAATGTTCCTCAGACACACGACCTGATTGGACATGCAGATTAAGTCCTCATCCTGAAGTTTCAAGATCAACAACATAACTAGAAGCACTGAAACTATCTGTTATGCAATTTTTTGTTGTCCCTCCTCATCCCGCACTCTCCATTCAATGATTATTATACCTTAGTATCTATTAGTCAGCCAGTAAGGAACATGAAAGTGCGCTCAATCAAGAATAGATAATCCAGTTATGCTGCATTTATTAACAGAATCTCTCCAGAGTATGGAATATATGGAGGTTAAGATGGTGCTACCGAACATGTGCGACGGCTCTCTGGTAGTTAAAAAGATAAGAAACCTGACTAAAAACAACACTAAAAGTAATTTTTCTGAGATAAATTGAGTTAAATTATTGCTTCAAGCAATGAAGGGGCAAGTGATGGCGAGGCAAGTTCAGGGGATGAGCTGAGATGGTGTGTTCCAGAATCATTGCAGATGAAGTTTCGATGCCTGTATGACTGGCTTGGTTGCGATGTTGAGTCACTCTGGGAACTGAGCTGATTAGAAGAGCTTGGGAGTGGCTTCGGGCTGAATGGCAAAACCTGGGCCCACAGCAAGTCACTGGGTGGCATTGTCTAGGCCTGGAGCCTTTCATTGTATCCAGGTCCTAGTGTGAGTCACGATTCGCTGTTCAGACAATTTAAATTTCAGCCCAGGTTGCACGTAAGAGCCGATTTCACTCGCTCTCCATGATATTCACTTCTCTCTTAGGGTGCCGGAGCCTTTTGCTGTCCATTATTTGGTAAATTTAAATACCGGCCCAGATAGACTGAAAAGACAGGGTGTCGGAATCCTGGACAAGAGCCAATTTTTCTTGTTCTCCACGATGATCCCCATGGTGCTGAGGCTATGAAGACTGCCCCAGTTGCTGTGCTCTGTGCCTGCTAATATAATTAACTGATAAGTGAGGCTTTGGGCCTACTCTGGGCTGCTCTGGGGTTCATATCTGAGGACTCAATTTTGGTTCAGAAAGCTGTTTTTTGCATCAATAATTTGCATGATTTTTATTTTTTTCTTTCTCTTTTTCAACAAGTACTGGTGTTTTATTAATTTTTACTATTATTTTTCCTTAATTGGGTTCTTTCGGGATTCTTGTTTTGTGGCTACCTCTGAGCAAGCAAACCTTCAAGGTTATATAATTTCAAAGTTTCAAAGGTTTATTTATTATCAGAGCATAGAACTCTGAAATTCTTCTTCTCCAGATAGCCATGAAACCAAGAAAAAAATTTATACATTCCTTGATGATAAATGTACTTGAATTGAAATTGAATTTTGAATCCATTTGTAGGTAGAGAAATAGGACTGATGGGAACATTGTGAGAGCCAAAATGATCTTAGTACAGCAGATGGTATCCTTCTTTGTTGGATTCTTTGATGCTGCACAAATTTTGAGGACTTGAAAACACCTCTCTGATTATAGGAATGACACCTTCTGTTGGAGTCTGGATGAGAGGTCAAGAAGAGTAAGCAGGAATAGTGTGTTTCCTCACTGCCATATTACAATTGTTCTTGTCAAACTAGAATAACTGATTGTTGTTTTATAGGCAGTGGATGTGTACCAGTAGCCTGAGAGACCAGGGAGTGAGAGCTTCCTGTCAGTCTGTGGGGCTAAAAAAAACTCTTCCTTTGCCTGAGATACCAATTTGTTCCTCTAAACAGAGATGGCTAAAGTGTTCAAATGATAAATGTTCTGCCTTCAATCCAAATTCCACAAAATTTGCCTGTTTTGATAAGTGAAGATAAGGTAAGGTGGACTGCCTGAGGTTGAACAGACATCATGAGTTCCTGCCTCTGAATATCAAACACGTGCTGTCATGATCAGCCATAACTGGAAGTTGAATGGACAAATCCCTTCCAGTCTAGGAAAATTTCTGGATCTGAAATTAAATGTGAGATGCAGTCTAAGTGCTGTTCATCGTTACTTATACCATGTAAAATGTGTAGTACTGGAACTTCCATTTTCCTGTTCATCCTCACACTTTCTGCTGAGGGCAAAGCAGAAATGCCTTTTTTCAATGAGCATAGAATAGAAGGCTCCATAATACTATAGAGTTGGACGTCACGTACTGACATCCACGACATGATCTGAAGGCTATGACATTGAAAGTGACAATGCCCCTGACCTCCATTAGCAGCTCAAGCTCATAGAAGATTATAAAAACACAAAGCAATATAAGAGGAAAGAGACCATTCAGTAACTCATAATGATAGAGCCATTCCATAGAGTGCAGGAGAGTCAGAGCCCGTCCTTCCAAACTGAGAGACAGGTTTTTTTGATCTAAGTGCCGAGGCGATTTGGAAAGGTCAAGTACGGGCTGGAACATGGCAGCAGGGCCCAGGCTCAGAGTGTATCAACGCGACAGGGCCCGGGTCTTAGAGCGAGGAATGGCCTGATATTTGGATTATTTAAACACCGGGCCGGATGGACTGTAAAGGCAGGGTGTTGGGGCCAGATGCAAGGGGTGGGCTTGCTCTCCCACATCTCCACGACGTTCACTCCACTCTTTGCTGCACTGTGGGCCTGCTCCAGCTGCTCCAGGCTTCGTATCTATGGGCTCACTTTCATTCTGAGTGCTTTTCCTTGTTTAAATTGTTCACATGATATGTGTTGTTATTTTGTCCCTCTGCCCATTGGGTGTTCACTAGTCTGTTTTTCATGGGTTCTTTTGGGTTTCTTCTAAGGAGACAAATCTCAGGGTTGCATAATGTATACATACGTTGATAATAAATGTACTTTGAACTTTGAAGATCATGAATAATCTTTCCCTAGTTGTCACTTTATTGACTAACCTGATGTTCCTTTTTCTCAGTCGCTGTCATGATAGGCAGAGAAAAGTTTGTCTATTATCTCTTGGATATTTTGAGGCAGAAGTGTGTGTAGACTCAATCCTGGCGTTGAAGGTGATGTTGGCTTGTACATGGATCTCCTCAGAGATCTATGTCCATGTTTGCACTGCCTTTAATCTTTGACCTGAGTTATCAAGAACTATCTGCATTGCCACCATGTTAGCAGCTGTTGAATTGGCACTGGCTTTTGATTTGAAAAGTGGCTGCTTTCAGAATGGGCAGACAACCTCCAGAGGGCTCCACAGCACCCTCAGTGGTTAAAATAGAAATATAAGTGCCTTTTTAGACCCCACAGCTGCAGATCAAGCAGCACTGCTAAGACTCAGATATCAGAAATCTAAAATAAAACTGAAACGGCTGGGAATATTCAGAGGACAGGCAGTACCAAGAGAGGGAGAAGTAGGGCTAGTTTTTAATGTCAGTGACTGTTGGGGTTTGGATGGGCTGTGGGAGAACGCGACCTGATTTTTATCAGTCACTCTCATCAATGATGTCACATAACATCATTACTTGCACTGCATTATTGGTGACGGGAAATTCTCATAACCGTTATGTTATGCTCCAGGAAAATCATTTTCACAGGTGTAGCACTGTAGAAAACAGCACCACATTATCATTTTTTTGTTTAGAATCTGCTTGCAACATACAGCAAATCAGGGTATATCTGATGATAGGTCTTTGACTTGAAACTTCATTTATTTTTCTACAAATGCCACCTGACCAGCTGGGTGTTCCAAGCGTTTTCTGTTCCATTTCAGATTTCTGGCAGCTGCGTTTTTGTTGGTTTTTCAGTGAATTTTCAATTTTCTCGGGTTCCTCCTTTGGGAGCACAGAATTCATAGAGTCACAGAAAAGTACAGCACAGAAACAGGCCATTCGGCCTATCAAGTCCATGCTAAACCATTCAAACTGCTTAGTCCCAATGACCTGTAACCAGACCATTGTCAACCATTCCCCTACTATCCATGTACCCATCCAACCTTCTCTCAAATGTTGAAATTGAGCTTACATGCACCACTTCCCCTTTTCACTTGCTTTCTGCTTGCCTCTGTGTATATGTGCCTTCAAACGCTGCCCAAAGAGAGAGATCTTGCAGAAATTATATCCCTTTGTAAAAATATTTTCCCCCAGCGGCACATTGCAACTTCTCCTTTCGGATCTTGTGACGTTGTTAGCACATTTCCTCTTGTCATCTGCTTTCAGGCTGGGGGCAATTTGGATGGGCAGAAGCTGCAACAACAGAATTGTGATTATCTTCAGATTGTGAAAAGCAAACCTCAAGCTGAGGATTTTCATAAAAAATTCTTTCCCTCTGAGATATAGTTTTCTGATACTGCATCAGCTAAAAGTTAGAGTGATAAGTTTCCTAGTTTCAGTCCAATTACACCAAAACCTCTTATTTTAATAAATGCTACTTTCCCCTGAATTTCCATCAAATTTATTTGCATAAAATGAAACAAAATTCTGCCATGAACCAATGATGTTTGTCAGCATTTTAAAATTTCTGCTTTAAAGAAGTCCTGATAATTTTAAAACAATTAATTTTCTTTTAATAGCAGTGTCAGTCTATCATTACTGAGGAACCTGATTATAGACCACCAAATTCATTTAAATAAATACATAAAAACACCCCAGATATTCTGGAATCCACTAATTGGTTTCATTTCAGTTAAAAGAAAAGTCATGCTTCAATCTATTAATGTATGACTTTTAGTGCATCCGTGGAAGTCTTCAAATAGTTGCATTTTTTAAACTGCTTCAATAATCACCAAAACCCAAGCTGAGTTGAATGCATTAAAAATGTACTGGAAAACAAAGAGTACAAAGAATAGTTCCAAGTCATGATGTTAATCTGTATTTTACTGAGAGGGTAGGGTTTTCATCACTGCTACAATTTATGCAATTATTGGAAATGACTTCTGATCTCCAACAGAAAAGGAAACCAAGATATGATATTGTTCTGCCTCAGAGATTAGGGAGCTATCACTCAATTTGGCTCACTCATATCCCTAATCCTGAACATCATAATTTCAAGCACCATTACACAATATGAGAGAAAGATAGATTTTCATTTAACTTGCATCTTTTAGCCAATCAAATAATTCTTCAAATGTGCCCATTGTAATATTAGACAGTCAATTTGTGTACAGCAATATTCTTCAATCAGCAAAGTGACAAAAACAAAATAATCTGCAGTAAAATATTGATCGAGGAATTAATATTTATAAGAATACAAGGAAGAAGATTCTGCTTTTTGAAATAACGCCAATAGATTTTCACCAAAGATAGCGAAAGGAGCTAATATTTCTCATTTTCATTTGCGGTCACCTCCAATAATATAGCATTTCCTTAGTTTTGCATTACAATAACAACCTAGGTTTGCTGAAGAGGAGCTTGAGGCCACAACGTTCTGACGCAACTTTCTCATGATTTGAAAATGAGAATAAAATTACACCTATATGAGTCCCTGTCTTGGAGGCTGATATCAGAACATCTTTCAAGAGTGTAAACCCTCACAAAACAGCAGGCCCTCTTGATGTACCTCGTAGGGCTCTGAAGACATGTGCCAACCATCTGGCTGGAGGATGCAAGGACATCTTGAATCTCTCATTGCTGCATTTGGAGGTTCCCAGCTACTTTGAAAGGCTAACAATCATACCAGTGCCCAAGAAATGCTTTGAGAAGTTGGTCATGGCTAGAATCAAATCCTACCTAAGCAAGGACCAGGACCTGCTGCAATTTGCCTATCACTACAATAGGTCTACAGCAGATGCAATCTCACTGGCTCTCCATTCAGCCTTGGATCACTTAGACGATACTAATGCTTTTGTCAGGCTTGCAACAGTTCTAATCGAAAAGCTCCAAAATCTTGGCTTCTGTACTTCCCTCTGCAACTGGATCGTTAACTTCCTCACTGGGAGAACACAGAGCCTGCAGATTGAAAATAACATCCCTCCTCAGTGACAATCAGCACAGATCCACCTCAAGGATGCTTGCCGCGCCCACCGCTCTACCCTCGCTACACCCATGACTGTGTGTGGGGTGGGAACAAGTTTGATAGAGCTGAGGATGAGACAGCGGGTTTACAAGTAGATGCTGGATGTAACATGAATGTAAGGAAGGAGAAGCCAATGACTGAGTACAAATGCAGACAGAACAAAGAGTTAAATTGTTCCACAGAGAGGAAATTCAAAGGGCAAAGAATGCAGGACTGAAGGTGCTCTATCTAAATGTGTGTAGCATTTGGAATAAGGTGGATGACTCATGGCACAAATAGAGATTGGTCGGTATGACGTTGTGGGCATCACTGAGTCATGGCTGAAAGAAGGCCATAGTTGGGAGCTTAACATCAAAGGATATACGAAAGTACAGGTATAAATGCATAGGTGGTGGTGTGGCTCTGTTGATAAGAGATGGAATTAAATTTTTATAAAGAGGTGACATAGGATCAGAGAATGTTGAATCTTTGTAGGTGGAGTTAAGAAACTGCATGGGTTAAAAAAAAACATTATGGGAATCAGATATAGGCCTCCAAGTTGTAGCCAAGGTGTGGAGTTGAGATTGCAAAGGGGGCTGGAAAAGGCATGCAAAGAGGGTAATGGCACAGTTCTAATGGGGGACTTCAGCATGAAAAGGGATTGGGAAAATCAGGTTGGTGTCAGATTTGTTGAATGTCAACAAGATGGTTTTTTAAAGCAGCTTGAGCTTGAGCCTACTCAGGAAATCTTAGATTGGGGGTTGTGTAATAACCCAGAGCTTATAAGGGAGCTTAATGAAAAGGAACTCTTAGGGGCCAGTGATCATAATATGATTGAATTCATACTGCGATTTGAGAGGGAGAAGCATAAGTCACATGCATCAGTATTGCGATAGAGTAAAGGGAATTACAAATGCATGAGAGAGGAGCTTGCCCAGGTGGATTGGAGGAGGATACTGGTGGGGATGATGGTAGAGCAGAGATGGCTGAAGTTTCTGAGAATAGCTCATAAGGTGCAGGATAGATAGGCCCCACAGAAGGAGAAGTTCTCAAATGGCAGGGGTAGGCAACCGTGCTGACGAGGGAAGGTAAGGTCTGCATAAAAACCAAGGAAAGGGCACATAAGGTTGCAAAAGTGAGTGAGAAGTTGGATTATTGGGAAGCTTCTAAAAGCAGCAAAAGAAAACTAAAAAAGCAATGGGGGACAAAGAAATGACAGATGAACTTATTGGGTACTTTGCAACTGTCTTCACTGTGGAAGACACTAGCAGTGTGCCAGAGGTCTGAGAGTGTCAGGGAACAGGAGTGAGTGTCATCGCTACTGCAATGGAAAAAGTGCTTTGGTTTCAATTTCGTAAATTTTTTGGTTTGAATAAATTTATTTTATCATGTCCTATAATATCTAATTATTTTTTCAGCCTTCATCTATGGATCAAGCTTTTCTTTTATGGAAAACAAAAGGTATAACATGTTTTCGTGATCTGTTTCTGGATGATAACATTATGTCCTTTGAACAGCTATCTAATAAATATAATTTACCTAAAACCCATTTTTTTAGATATTTGCAAGTTAGAAATTTTTTGTATAATGAGTTACAGTCTTTTTCAAAAGAATGTCCATTGGACATTACAGATAGAATTTTAGCTCTTAATCCTTATCAAAAGGGTTTAGTAGCCATCATTTATAAGATGATCATGAATTTACAGTTAGATGTATCAGAAAAAATTAAGAAGGAATGGCAAGAAGAGTTGCATTGTCCTATATCTACTGAGCAATGGGAAAAAATTTTATTATTGGTAAATTCATCCTCTATCTGTGCTAAACATGCCCTAATACAATTTAAGGTTGTACATAGAGCTCATATGTCTAAGGATAAATTGGCTCGATTTTACTCTCATCATAACTCAACCTGTGATAGATGTCATTCTGATGTTGCTTCATTGACTCATATGTTCTGGTCTTGTCCTTGTTTACAAAATTATTGGAAAGATATCTTCAGTATTATTTCAAAAGTCTTAAATATTAATTTTCAACCGCATCCTCTTACTGCAATTTTCGGTTTACCAATGACGGATAATAATCGTTTATCTGCTTCATCTCAACAAATGATTGCATTTGTTACATTAATGGCTAGAAGATCTATTTTATTGAATTGGAAAGAAATTAATCCTCCAACTGTATTTCAGTGGTTTTCTCAAACTATTTCTTGTTTGAGTTTAGAAAAAATTAGAAATGTGGTTTTTGAACCTTCAGTTAAATTTGAAGAAACTTGGAGACCTTTTATTCAACATTTTCACATGAGTTGAATTGTCTTTTCCTAAACCTTACTTATATTATCCTTAATTAATTGGATGGAGGTTCGGAGTTATTGGCACTACTGTATATGTACTTAATATTATTCAATGGCCCATGTTGGTTAGTGTTTTTTTTTTGCTTTTTTTCTCTCTCTTTTTTTTTGGGGTTTTTCTTTTTTTTTCTCTTTTTACTTCTTTGTTCATTATTGTTCTGGGTTTGAGAGGTTATATATTTTTATTATTACATATCTGAATGTCTATTTAAACTATTAATTATGTACTCGCAAACATTTTGTATTCATGTTTCATTTATGTTTGTTTAAAACTAATAAAAAGATTTAAAAAGAAAGAAAGAAGGGAAAAAGTGCTACGGCTCAAAGGTCTTAAGGTGGATAAGTCACCTAGACCAGATGGACTACATCCCAGAGTCCTGAGAGAAGTTACTGAAGAGATAATGGATGCATTGGTCATGATCTTTCAAGAATCACTTGATTCTGGCATGCCCAGAGGACTGGAATATTGCAAATGTCACTCCATTCTTTAAGAATGGTGGAAGGCAAAAGAAAGAAAATAATAGGCCAGTTAGCCTAACCTGAGTGGTTGGGAAAGTGTTGGAGTCTATTATTATGGATGAGGTTTCAGGGTACTTGGAGACTAATGATAAAGTAAGTCAAAGTCAGCATGGTTTCTGTAAAGGGAAATCTTGCCTGATGAATCTATTAAGATTCATTGAGGAAGTAACAAGCAGGGTGGACAAAGGAGAGGCAGTGGATGTCATTTACTTGGATTTTCAGGAAGTGTTTGATAAGTTGCCACACATGAGGTTGCCTAACAAGATAAAATCATATGGCATCACAGGAACGATACTGGCATGGATAGTGGAATGGCTGACAAGCAGGAGACAGTGAGTGGGAATAAAAGGGACCTTTTCTGGTTGGCTGCCTGTAACTAGTGGTATTTCTCAGAGGTCAGTATTGGGACCACTACTTTTCACATTGTTTGTCAAAGATTTAGAATATGAAATTTATGGCTTTGTAGCAAAGTTTGTGAATGATACGAAGATAGGTGGAAGGGTATGTAGTGCTGAGGAAGCAAAGCGATTTCAGCATGACTTAGAAAAATTGGAAGAATGGGTAAAAAAGCAGCAGGTGGAATATAGTGTGGGGAACTGTATGAGAATGCATTTTGGTAAAAGGAACAGTATACGGACTATTATCTAAATGGGGTGAAGGTTCAAACATCAGAGGTGCAGAGGGACTTTGGAGTCCTCGTGCAAAACTCCCAGAAGGTTAATTTGCAGGTTGAGTCTGTGGTGAAGAAGGCCAGTGCAATATTATCATTTATTTCAAGAGGAATAGAATATAAAAGCAAGGAGGTAATGCTGAGTCTCTATAAGACACCTGTCAGGCCGCACTTGGAGTATTGTTCACAGTTTTGGGTCCCATAACTCAGAAAAAATGTATTGTCTTTGGAGAGAGTCCAGAGGAGGTTCATGAGGATGATTCCGGGAGTGAAAGGGTTAACATGGGAAGAGCGTTTTGCAGCTTTGAGCATGTACTCTCTGGAATTTAGAAGAATGCAGGGAGATCTCATTGAAACCTATGGAATTTTGAAAGGACGAGATGTTTCCTCTGGTGGTCGTATCCAGAACTAGAGGGTGTTGCCTCGAAATTGAGGGGCGACCTTTTAGAACAGTGGTAAAGAGTAATTTTTTTAGCTAGAGAGTAGGGAATCTATGGAATGTTCTGCCACAGACTGCGGTGGAGGCCAAGTCTGTGGGTATATTTAAGGCAGAAGTTGATCGTTTCCTGATCGGTCATTGCATCAAAGAATATGGTGAAAAGGCAGGAGAATGGAGTTGAGTGGGATCTGGGATCAGTTTATGGTGGAATGCCAGAGCAGACTTGATGGGCTGAATGGCCTAATTCTGCTCCTATGTCTTATGATCTCATGGTCTTAAGCTCCTGGGTGTCAACATCTCTGAGCATCCGTCCTGGGCTAAATATATTATTACAATGACAAAGATGGCATGACAGTGGCTATACTTCATTCAGAGTTTGAGGAGAATCGATATGTCACCAGAAGCACTTGCAAGTTTCTACAGATCCACCGTGAGGAGTTTTCTAATTGGTTGCATCACTGTCTGAAATGGAAGAGCAACTGCACGGGATCAGAAAAAGCTGCAGGAAGTTGTAAACTCAGCCAGCTCCATCATGGTCACCAGCCTCCCCTGCATCCAGAAAGCTTTCAAAAGGCGATGCCTCAAAAAGGCGGCTCCCATCACCCAGGAAATGACCTCTTCTCATTGCTACCATAACGGAGGAGGTGCAGGAGCCTAAAGACCTTCTTCCTCTCTGCAAACAGATTTATGAAATGGATAATGAACCCATGAACTATTCCTTAGTGTTTTTATTTTTTTCTTCACTTTTTGTGTTACTTTTTTTAAACATATATACAGTACTACTTACTACAATGTGCAGTTTTGTTGTTAGGTATTGCAATGGACTGATGCAACAAAACAATGCATTTCACAGCATATGTCAGCAATATTAAATCTGATTCTCAATGTTTTACCTATTGAGCTAATGCTGACCCATCAGCTGAATGACCGGTCGTAGAATCACAGAAAGTTTACAATACACTTGAAGGCTCATTGGCCCATGCCAATAAAAGAGCTCTCCAGCTTTATCTTACTTTCCAGTTAGCCCGACAATGCCATGGCTTTTCAAATGCACATGCCTGTGCTTCTTAAATAAGATAAGAGTTTTTACCTTTACCATCCTTGTAAGCAATGTGCTCCAAGCTTTTACTGAGTTCTTGGGGATAAATGTTTCTTCAACTCCCCTCTAATTCTTCTAGCAGTTACCTTAACTTTCCCCTCTGCTGAAGAGTCGTTTCTTCCGATTTGCTCTCAGTCCTTCATAATTTTTTTTTACCTCATTAAAATAACCCATTAATCTCTACTGCTCCAGTGTTAATTCACCTGTTTATGATGGTTTGGCAACCATCTGAACAAAATCTCAGTTGTAGCATATAATTGTATTTGGCAAATGGCTGGAATACCGGGTGCAGATTAATTTCCCAGAGGAAATCTCTTTCAGATGGGACATCAGACCATTTTTAGATGAATGGTTTTATCACACTGGAGCTGCTCAGACAAGATTAGAGATGCATTTTGGTGGTCTGACCTAACTTATTTACTAGAAAACAATAACAAGAAGGGCTATTAATTGTTCCATTTTAAAGTTATGGACCTGAAACATTGGGGCAAAATGTATTCAACTCTAATCCACAGTTCCATGGAGCAAGAGACCAGTGGGAAAAGATGAAGATCATGGAAGTGAAGACAATGTTTAGGAAATGGACTGAGAACCAGGAGATGGACAGCAGGGATAATGGACGTGTAACTAGAGTTGCCAGAGAGTAATTTATTTGAGCCTTGCAAAGAGCTGTTTCGGGGTTCCAAATAATACAAGCACCTAAAAAGTTGTAATGTCATAAAGATTGTAAACACCGCAGGTTTAAACATTCATTTATAAAAGGTTATTAATTGATTAGGTGAATAAAAATATGTGGCTTCTAGGCTTCAATGTATGGAAATAGGAGGTAATCCATTTTGAACAAAGGATGTTAAGCATTAATCATTATAAATCCCAGCTCAGATACTGAAAATATTTTAAAAACAATGGACATTATCCTTTACATGAAAAAGACTGTGGTAAAAAGATTTGACACTTCATTGTGCAGCATCTTTTGACAGGCAGTTCCAACGAGAACTGAGGTTCTCATTGAACCTCATTTGGTGGCCTTAGCAAGGGTAACTGTAGAGTGAAAGATAATCCAAGGCAGATTATTGGAGATTGCAACAGAATCCTGTTCTCAGACTGTGGGTGGTCTTCAGTATCTTGGGAATACTCACTTTTGAGGATCAGTATGTTCTACAATAAATCCACAGTTTTCCTACAGTGTAAGAGGGAACTGCCCTTCTAAGGTAATCTTTTAATGCTTTTGGAATACTTTTGAGGTCATGGAAGGAGCTATATAAATAGAAGTCAGAAGAATAATGCTGATTAGTACTTCTGGGTTGAATGACTTGATTCTATGTTATAATTGACATAACATTTTTATCTAAGGTTATTCATTTTATTAAGGCTTGAATTTCTAACAAACTTAAACAAGAGAATTTCTGTTACAGCATGACATGCACTCATGGGCCACTTGCTTTAAGTATACCAGCACATTAATACAATTATCTAATTTGGCAATCATGAAGCTACAACTCAATGCATAAAAGCATCTAGAAATGGTCAAGAGGTTCAGTTATTGTTCAGACCAAACATCAGATGCAATGTGATCTGAGTTACTTTGACTGTGGAATGATGTTTTGGTGCCAGATGGGTTGTTTAGGTATCTCAAAAACCGCTGCTCTCCTGAGATTTTCATGCACTATAATCTCTAGAGTTTACAGAGAATGGTGCAGAAACCAAAATAAAACATAGAGTGAGTGGCATTTGTAAGGTAAAGAAAACCTTAGTCTCAAAAAATTGTATCTATGCTCATATAGTGTAGGCTTCCATTAGTCTTGATAGACTATGGATTTGCGCCTTGGAAAGTTTGCAGGGCGCAAGCCTGGGCAGGGTCGTCTGGGAGACCGGAGTTGCCCAAGCTGCAAGTCTCCCCTCTCCACGCCATCGCTGTTGTCCAAGGGACCCATACAGCTTGGCACCGGTGTCGTTGCAGAGCAATGTGTGGTTAAGTGCCTTGCTCAAGGATGCCCACGCAGCCTCAGCCAAGGCTCGAACTAGTGACCTTCAGATCACTAGATCAACGCCTTAACCATTTGGCCACACACCAACACAGCCCATATAAACTTACTACTGAAACTCAGATTCCTACGTGTGGAAGTGATTAGATGACTTCCCACCCAACAAGGTGACATGAATTTGGTTGAAATGATTTCAATATGTCAAATAACCTCAGGAGATCATTGTAACAGAATAATGGTGTTAATTATTATAATCCATCATCATACCAGTTCTGGTGGTTTTTCATGCTATAGAAATTATGTCTAGGTCTGTTGGTGCCTCTTCCCACACAAGGACAAAGAAGTTTGCCCATTATATTACCAGTGAGCAGTACTCCTGTTAACCAGAGTTGTTATTCTCAATAGTTTTTGGTTGTGTGTGCTGCGCTTATACTGAAGTTCTTGCCTTGTTCATCTCTCGGTCTACGTTTCAGTCAATTCGGTATGCTGTCTGCAGTTTTAAGCACTTAAGTAGTAAAATTCAATTGAAGATTGATCTTGGTGAAACAAGATCACCTTCATGCAAGCTTTCCTGGTAACAATTTTGCCTTTGCCATTTCATACAGATAGCAGAAGTGGAGCAAAACGAGAGAATTCTTGGAATCCCCGGTAAATCAAGCGTCATTTGTGGAAGGAAAGGACTATTTGATACAACAGCTGTTGCTTTTCTCTTCACAGCACCTGCTGCAGATTTCCTGCATTTCACTTTTTTAATTTGTAAGTTTCATTTATAAATGTGAATGCAAACGCTGATATCTGTAACACTACTTCATTGCCTTCTGCTCCGGAGGATTCAAGGTTTAGATTGCAAATGAGCCTTCTTGATTTAAATTAAAAATGAAAGGATATGATGATATTTTATCTTGGAACACTGAACCAATGATGCTTGGAATCACTTGTTGAGCCAGAGGAGAATATTACCACTGTCCCACTGAACAGCGCTTTTGGGAGTTTGCTCTAATTCCTCTTTTCTATTGTTAACATGCATTGCAAGTGCTCAGAAGATTAGGTAGCATCTGCAGAAGGGTGGGAGAGAGGTAGCTTTTCATTTGAACTCAATTTATTTTTCAGCATCTTCAACTGATGCTGGAAATATTCTATTAACAGAAAATTTACTGTTGTCTGGAGACAGCACAGAGATCGACAACACAGCATAATTACTTTACTCACTGCATTCCAATAATGCTATAGCTTTGTACCCTTAGGTTTTAAAGGGAATCTAATTAGCATTGAATTGACAGATGAATTCTGGTTGATAAGATCTGACCTCAATTCACAAAGTGATACCAAATAACAAATAATGGAACAGAAGAAGAAGAGAACAAAACAAGACATCTTCAAAACCTGGTGTCTCAAGAAGGTAGCATCCATTATGAGGGACTTTTACCATCCAGGTCATGCCCTCTACCTTCAGTGATCTGGTACACAAGCATGAAGATGCACGCTCAATGTATTAGAAGCAGCTTCTTCCCTTCTGCCATCAGAGTTCTGAACGGTCCATGAACCCATGCACATTACCTCATTATTTTGCTCTCTTTTGCACTATTTACATATTGAGGAGTTTGCCAAGCTTGGCAATTAGTTTGCAGATGTCTCATCACCACTGGAGGTGATATCCTCAGTGCACAGTTGTTGGTATTTCTCTCTGCGAGAACAAGGGGTTTATATAGGCCCCTGTTCACTTGCCTCGATTCTGATTGGCTACCCCTTCAGTTACCCTTTGAATTCTATTGGCTCACATTCTTTTGACTCATAGGGGTTCATAGATTACGTCAAACACAAAACAGGCATATGAATCTTTAGGTGCATGGCTCTCTTCTGATAACTCCGTACATGTGGTAAACTACATATACCTGTCTGGACACGCCCCCTGCTGACTGCTCCTGTGGCTCCTCCCACAGACCCCGGTATAAAGGCAATTGAGGCCTGAGCCCGGCCTCTCAGTCTCCAGGATGTAGTATGGTGGTCAACCACTGCTTGTTCCTTCTACCAGTAAATAAAAGCCGATATCGCGCCTTTACGTCTCAGAGAGAGTATGGTGCATCAGTACACAACCATATCAAGATTGACAACATCTGCAAATCCCTAAGAGCCAAAGAACTGCGAGCCAATCAGGACTGCGGCAAGTGAACTGGGGCCTATAATAAACAAGAGCACTCCCAGAGAGAAACACCAACAACCGTGCACTGAGAATGTCACCTTGATTGGTGATGAAACATCTGCAAGCTAATTGCCAAACTCAGCAAACACCACAACATCCAATGACCCAACCTGAGCTTCCAGTATTTACCACCATCCTGAACTACGCATATATTTTATATTTATTCCTACTTTAACCTGTAGTAACTTTTTATGTCTTGCACTGCTGTCACAAAATAACAAATTTCACAACATTTGTCAGTGATAATAAACCAGATTCAGATTCTGATTCCGATGAGCTGGCATAATATCTGTTATGAGTGGATAGTACAAAGTAGATTTATTAATAGGCATGGTATAAAATTGCCAGTTCTGATTTTAATCTACATTTGAGGAAATTGTTGACTGATTTTTTAATATACGATCCTATAACATATGAAAATTGTATATGTAGTTTTATCCATCAGTTCCAAGGAGTTAATCTGCTAATTAACTTCCCAAGTGATCCATGGGGTAGCAAGTATATACAAATCTTCACTGAAATTCTACAGTCAGCAATCTTGTCCTAGACTTGCTGAAATTCTTGTTTTTGTAGCTATTTGTTAATGTTTCACAGATAAGAGATTTTAATGTTTTAAAAGCAAGGATAGGATAATATTTGTACTTCCAGAGGCCAGTTTGAGCTTTACTGACCCCAGAGTAGACTCTGTTCTCACACTCTGATATCCTTTTTCAGTGATCAAATTTATCAAGGCAATCTGCCTGCTCCAGTCAGCACCCTGGGCTGGAACAAATCAATCAGCCTCCAGATTTTCCAGGGATACTCCAGTCCGTAGCCTTGTTAGTTCATATTGGAATTCTTTTATCCTTCCTTCATTAATTCAGCCTTTGTGTATAACGTACCTGTTGCCCTTATTATCTCCATTCAAATCTGGTTCTTATTTTGCACACTCCATCCATTCAAACAGTAAAATAATCCACTTCTAGTTAATACACCTTCCTCTATCACAGTTCTGAGCATTTGCCTTTCCTTCTCATTCCTTTTTTTTACATATAATTCATTCACTGTCACTGGTTGTCTTGTCATCTTCCATTCATTCTCACAAACTTTCTTTTTTCTTCACTTTCTCCTTTCTCATTGCTGTCTGCTGCCCCTCCAATCTCCTGTGCATACCCCTTCCTGTCATTGTCTTCTGAGCAACTGCTTTTCTTCCTTCATTGTCTATTTCCTCCTTCCTCTTCCTTCCAGTTCACAACACACTGCTCCTTCCTTGCATTCCCAGGAACTCCAGCCTCCCCTTTGATTTGTGTTGGATTTGCTTTCTCACGTCCACTTGCCATATGTCCCTTCACTTCTCTCTGCTACTCTGTTTCTGTCAGGTCTGGAAGGGACAGATTGCCTTAATGAACTTGACTATTGAGGAAATATGCAGACTGTGAGAACTGGGTCAACATGAGTTCAGCAAACCCTGACTGGAAGTACAAATGTTACCTTATCCTTGCTCTTTAAAACACTAAAACCAATCGCATAATGATGAAGCATTAAATATGAACATTACCAGATAATTACAGATCTTGCAGGAGTTTAAGATGATTACTTTTGTAGGAACTCAGTCATGAACAGTAATCAGATGCTAGCTGATAGATCATATGAAAAGTTAATTAACATTGAATCCTCAGAAGTGGCAAGTGGGATCTTGACCCGAAACATTGACTGCTCCTCTGGCTCCACAAATGCTGCCTGACCTGTTCCTCCAGCAGCTTGTTTTTAGCTCCAGATCTTCAGTTTCTTGTGTCTTCACTGAAACCTTCCCATTACCATGCATTCTTCTTTATACACACATAACTACACACATGTAAGTAATCCCTACTGGAGTTCCTACACATTGTTTATACATCTGATAGTTTAATTTAGTTGCCCATTGAAACTGTTCACCTTCATACTCCATAATTCCTCATAAATCAAGATTTCTCTCAATGTTCTAATCTTAATCACTATTTAAGTTAAGCTCAACAGTGGGCTGAATGGCCTACTCCTGTGCGGTATTCTTCTATGTTCTTGCTTCCTCTCTAGCATCAGACTTCGCCAAACTGCTTTTCCATTTCTATATCCCATCCCTATTCCAAACCCTAACTGCTTCTCAATAAAATTCCCGTTGCACTAACAGTGGTTATCATCACAGTAGCAACTGGATGATTTTCTTACCTGAAGTAAAGGTAAATATTTGTCAAAGCTCAACTAGTCTACACAAAGCTTCAATCCAAGGCTCAGGCCTAGTATTTCATCTCACAGGTTCCTATACTTTTGATATCGATACAGCTCCTTTCCTCAAACAGCTGCAGCCCCTTTTCTCCCAGCCTAAGACCACTGCTCACCTCAACCTTCATATAAAGTTTGATGCCAGGCAAAAAGTGAAAGGAAGAATTCCAACTGAGAATTTCTGTGTGGCACATGTGGCCTGGTAGGATGATGGTCAACACAATTGTTTTACAGTGCCAGTGATAACCTGTGAAAGGAGAAAGAAAGGGGGAGGGGGGAGCAGCAGAGGGAGATGGAGAACAGGCAGAGTGATGGGCAGAGAGAGAGAAAAAAGAACAAACAACTAAGTATTGTCAGGGATTGGGTAAGAAGGGGAGGAGGGGCATTAACGGAAGTTAGAGAAGTCAATGTTCGTGGGTGGAGGCTACCCAGCCGGTATATAATCTCCCTCTGGTGCTCTCCACTCCCCTGACTACTTTCAAATCTCTTAGTATCTTTCCTTTCAGTTAGTCCTGACGAAGGGTGTTGGCCCGAAAGACAGTGCTTCTTCCTATAGATGCTGCCTGGCCTGCTGTGTTCCACCACCATTTTGTATGTGTTGTTTGAATTTCCAGCATCTGCAGATTTCCTCATGTTTGCTCTTTAAAAAGGAATCTTAATGTTGAGTTAGTTAACACTTTTAGAGATTAACAGGATAAATACCTGATTTGGAATAGGACTGAGATTAAATATCTCAAAGAAAAGCAATTATAGAATCACACAGCACAGAAACAAGACTTTGGCCCACTGGTACATTGACTATCAAACACCCATTTATGCTAATCTTATTTTATTCTCTTCATGTTCCTATATAATAGAGGTAATTTATAATGACCAAATAATTCATCACCGTGCCTTGAGGGTGTGGGAGGAAACCAGATCACCGAAGGGAAAACCAAAACATTCACAGGGAGAACATGCAAACTCCACACAAACGGTACCAGAGGTTAGAACGGAATGAGGGTCATTGGAAATCTGATGCAGCAGCTATGCTAGTTTTGCTTTTGTCCTACCTTGTCCAAATATCTAAACAAACAATATATTGTGTCAATTAGCAACATATTACATCCCAATATCATTAGGGTTAGGGTTCTAACATTTTTGTCACAAACATTTCCACTTCTGGATCATCCAATTTATTCAGTTTTGGGAAGATCCTTGCAGATTCATCCAAGATCAGCATTACCAAATCCGATGTACAGTAACAGCATATTTAACTCCAAAATTAATTTTTGTGGAAATCCATGATTAATTTCTTGGCAGTAGGTCATCAGAATAGAAGTTATTGAGAAAAATGGTGCATATGCTGAAATGATTTCAGCATCTGGGGAAACTGGTTTTAAACTGTTATTGATTAAAATGGTTGCATCATTTGGTGACTGTGTTAAGTGCTGCAGGTGAGTGAGAATATGAATCATTAAAATTAGTGACAATTGCTGTTTCAAATCAGCTAAAAACTGATCAAAGTTATAGAGCACTATATCAATATATTTTATTTTCACAATCTCACAAAGGTATTGTCAATATTACTTAAGAAGAACACTTGCAGTCAATTCTCACCAGAGCTTGTAGACAAAGCAAACAATCTGAAATGAAACATTATTTGGATTATGTCTAGTATGTCCAGAAGCTAGGATGGGGGATTCAGATTACAACAGGTGATAGAAAACGCATATAAAAAGGACAATGTTATGATAGTCACGGGGAATTTCTATATGCGGGTAGACTGGGACATAGGTTGGTGCTGGATCCCAAGAGAATACATTTATAGAATGTTTTTGGCTTGGATTTTTAGAGCAGCTTCTGGTTGTTCACACAGGGGGAAATTCAATTCTGGATTAGCTATTTAGTAATGAACATGATTTGATTAGGGAGCTTAAAGTGAATAAACCTTCAGGAGGCAGTGATCATAACATGGTAGAATTCACCCTGCCGATTCAGAGGAAGAAGCTTAAATCACTGTGGAATTACAGGTGCATGAGAGATGAGCTGACCAAAGATGATTGAAAGGGGACACTGGCAGGAATAATGGCAGAGCGGCAATGGCTGGAGTTTCTGGGAGCAATTTGGAAAATGTTGGATAGATTCATGCTAAAGGAGAAGTATTCTAAAGGAAACATGAGGCAACCATGGCTGACAAGGAAAGCCAAAGACAGCAGAAAAGCAAGAGAGGGTATACAATATCTAGTATGGAAAACTAGAGGATTAGGAACCTTTCAAAACAACAGCTGAAAAACAATAAGAAAGAAAATAATAAATATGAAGGTAAGCTATCCAAAATTATTCATATACATAAAGAGTAAAAGAGAGGCAAGATTGGATATCAGACCATGGAAAATGACACATTGGAGACAAAGAACTGGCAAACAAACTCAGTAAGTATTTTGAGTCATTCTTCACTGTGGAAGAGACAGACAGCATGCAAAATACTGGAGAGTGTCAGGGGAGGGGGTCCAGAAGTGAGTATAGTTGCTATTACCAAGGAGAGGTGCTCGGGAAAAAGAAAGGTCTGAGGGTAGGTAAGACAACTAAACAAGATGAACTAAGTCCCAGGGTTCTGAAGGAGGTAGCTGAAGAGAATGTGCTAGCATTATTTGTGATCTTCCAAGAATCAATAGGCTCTGGACTGGAAAACTGGAAAGTTCCTGAGGACTGGAAAATTATAAACGTCATTTCACTCTTTAAGAAAGGAGGGAGGTAAAAATTAGGAAATGATAGGCCAATTAGCTTGACTTCAGCAGTTAGGAGGATGTTGGAGTCCATTATTAAGTTTAAGGTTTTGGGTTACTTGGGGGCATATGATAAAAATTCTGCATGGTTTCCTTAAGGGGAAATCTTGCCTAAATAATCTGTTGGAATTCTTTGAGGAAATAACAGGAAATATAAACAAAGGAGAGTAGTACTTGCTGATTACTTGGATTTTCAGAAAGCCTTTGACAAGGTATTGCACATGAGGCTGCTAAACAAGATAAGAGCCCCTGGTGTTACAGGAAAGATACTAGCATGGATAGAAGATTGGCTGAATGGCAGGAAGCAAGGAGTCAGAATAAAGGGGATCTATTCTGTTTGGCTGCCAGTAACTAGTGGTGTTCCACAGGGTCAGTATTGGGATTGCTTCTTTTCATGTTAATATATCAATCATTTGGATGATGGAATTGATGACTTTGTGATCAAGTTTGCAGATGATACAAAGACAGATGGAAGGGCAGGTAGTGCTGAGCTAACAGGAGGACTTGGACAGATGAGGAGAATCGAAGATGGTATATAGTGCAGGGAAGTGTATGGTCATGCACTTTCATAGAAAGAATAGACTATTGTCTAAATGAGGAGCAAATTCAGAAATCAGAGGTGAAAATGGACTTGGAAATCCTAGTGCAGAATTCCTTGAATGTTAACTTGCAGATTGAGTCAGTAGTCAGGAAGGCAAGTGCTATTTTAGCATTCATTTCAAGAGGACTCGAATATAAAAGCAAGAATGTAATACTAAGGCTTTATATGGCATTGGTCAGACTGCATTTAGAATATGGTGAACTGTTATATGAGAAAGGATTTGACTCTGGGCCTGTACTGACTGGAGAGTTGAAGAATGATGAAGCATCTCATTGAAACCTGTCAAATATTGCATGGTCTAGATAGAATGGATGTGGAGAGGATGCTTCCTGTTGTGGAGACTCTAGGACCAGAGGGCACAGCTTCAAAGTAGAAGTGCACCCTTTTAGAACAAAAATAAAGATAAATATTTTTTAGCTAGAGGGTGGTGAATCTGTGGAATTCATTGCCCCGAAAGGCTGTGGAGCCAAGTTATTGGGTAGGTTTAAAGTGGAGGTTGACAGATTCTTGATTATTATGGGTGTTAAAGGTTATGGGTAGAAGGCAGGACAATGGGGTTGAGGGGGTTAAAAATCAGCATTGATAGAATTCCAGAGCAGACTCAATGGGCTGAATGGGCTAATTTTGGACTTATGGTCTAAGCACCATTTTACAAGGGGCTGGAATTTGGTTTGTAAACAAGCCAGAGTTTATGTGCACTTGCCAAACGTAAAGCAATTGAACTTGTATGTGTTAAATCACTGCTTAGAGCTTCTATCAAGCAGAACAAAATTACTTAACGGAGTATTGAAACTGGTTTTGCTAGGAAGCTATTGAGAAGAAAAACATAATAATTTACCTAGTGTGCTGTTATGATCTGTAATGCACTGCCAGAAAACGGTGAACATGTAGTTAGTTAGAGATAAAGCATCGATTATGCCTAATCAATGCCTCTTCAAGCCTAATCACGGAACAATTTACTATGACCAATTAACCTACTAACCAATATGTCTTTGGACTGTGGGAGGAAACCAGAGCACCCGGAAGAAACACATGCATTCCAAAGGAGTACAGACTCCTTACAGAGGATCCCAGTTAGGTTTTGCAAGAAAAAGACGGGAACCCAAGAGGTGTGAGCATAAATTCATTTTTTACTTCAAGCGAGGTGCACATGCGTGACCTGGTAATGTCATGGCTTATGCAATCAACTTATTTTTACACATAAACCACAATAAATTATTTAAGCAAACAAGAATGGTTAATCAAACCATATATTTACAAGGGTACTCAAATACTACTGAAATATTAAGTACAGAACAATATTGGGTTTGAACTCCAGACTCCGCCACTCTGAGCTGTCATGGCATCGCACTAAAATAAAATTAATATATAATTGATTTATATCTTGGTTATGTTCTTTTTAAAGTATGCATATTCTCCCTGTGACTGTATGGGTTTATTGGAAGGTCAGCTGGCCAGTGGAGTTGGTGTATGGCCTAGTGGATAAGGCATCAGTCTAGTGATCTGATGGTCACTGGTTCAAGATTCAGCTGAGGCAGCGTGTTGTGTCCTTGAGCAAGCTGCTTGGGTCCTATTGCCCTTCCCTTGGACAGCATCGGTGGTGTGGAGAGGGGAAGGCTTCTAGCTTGGGCATCTGCCGGTCTCCCATACAACCCTGCCCAGGCCTGTGCCCTGGAAACCTTCCAAGGTGCAAATCCGTGGTCTCACGAGACTAACGGACGCCTATTATTATTAACTGGCCAGTGTAAATTACTCCTAGTGTAGGTGGGTGATGCCATAAAAGGGGAGAGGACATCAGAATCAGGTTTAATATCACCAGCAAAGCCATGAAATTTGTTAACTTAGTGGCAGTACAATGCAGTACATGACAATATAGAGAAAAACACATAAAATAATATATAAATTACAGTAAGTATATATTAAATAGATAAATTAAAAATTGCGCAAAAACAGAGATAATATAAAGACAAGAAAAGTGAGGTGGTGTTCATGGGTTCAATGTCCATTCAGGAATTGGATGGCAGAGGGGAAGAAACTGTTCCTGAATCACTGAGTGTGTGCCTTCAGGATTCTGTACCTCCTACCTGATGGTAACAATGAGAAAAGGACATGCCTTGGGTGCTGGAGGTCCTTAATAATGGACGTCGACTTTTTGAGGCACTATTCCTTGAAGATAGCCTAGATGCTTGGATACGTAAAAGTGAATAAGGAAATAGATTACAGGGAAATAAGTGGACAGATGAGAATGATGGTATTGCTCCAAAAAAGCAGCAGAGACTCCAGGTTACATACGTTAATTTTATTTTGTGAGAAGGTGTGAATAAAAAGTATGAAGGAATAGCACGGTTATGGGAATGTAGCTGGAAGTGGCTTTGATTGAGAAGGTCTTCAAGAGAATTGACTATGTCAGAAGCAGAATCAGAATCAGATTTATTATGGCTGACATGAGATGTGAAATGTAATCTTTTGCAGTAACAGTACAAGGCAAAGATATAAAATTAACATAAACTGTATCATTGCTTAACCTTGCTTAACTGTTGTAATGATAGCAAAGCTGTCAGTATCCACTATAATTACACAAAAAAATTTTCTCGAACCTTCAGATATCCACATTTGTTGATTAATTTGGAAATCCGATTGTTGCTCTCAGCCCTCCTACATAGTCTTTATAATCTAATAGCCTTCACAGACAGACAGACATACTTTATTGATCCTGAGGGAAATTGGGTTTCGTTACAGTCGCAACAACCAAGAATAGTGTAGAAATATAGCAATATAAAAACCATAAATAATTAAATAATAACAAGTAAATTATGCCAAGTGGAAATTAGTCCAGGACCAGCCTATTGGCTCAGGGTGTCTGACCCTTCGAGGATGGAGTTGTAAAGTTTGATGGCCACAGGCAGAAATGACTTCCTATGACACTCAGTGTTCACTAACAGACAGCAAAGATCAACAGAATTCATGAACTTTTTGTATATTTATAAACTCATCTTGATGAACATATAAAGTGTGACAGAGTTTCTTATTGTGTTCTGAGGCACTGTGGGACAATGCTACTTGAACACAGAGTTATTCCCCATGATCTTTCATTAACCTAATCCTCACAACCAGCACTGAGGTGTTTTGAGACCTCAGTGGTCCTTGGCCTCAGATAATGCAAGCTTGACGCCTGCTCAGTTATTGCCGGAATCACAGCAACATTTTCAGGCTGCCCAGCACAATCCTCACTGACTTGATTTGACCCAAATCACACATATTACTGTTTGCTTCCATGTTTCAATGTACATGTGACAAATAAAGCTAACCTTTGATTTTTGAAAACCCCTTTCACAGTAGACAAAGCTGGTGGTGGGGTTTTAGTCTCAGTGTAGGAATATGAAAGTTTGGTGATATTTTTTAGTGCTTCTGATATTCAGGGACGTGGAAAATCTATCAACATTTTCTCTAAGTAATTAAAATTTTAAAATTATCAACAATTAGTTAACTAAACTTAATAAAGCAATCAAAATCAAAAACATTAAAACAAAGTAGATTTTTAAAAATTGCTTAAATTCCCCAACCTACAGGCCATTTACTTAAAAGGGTTCTCCAATGTTCAGCCAGGTCTGCCTCACAGAGTGCCAAACTTCCAGTGGGTCTGTAAAGTCCAGAATCTGGTTGTTTTCACATTAAACCATGCAAAAATCTGAATAATCCAAATCAATTCCCCACTACCACCCCTCTACTTCCCTTCCCACCTCCCACAAGTTCCCCTCAGCCCATACGAAAATATATCTCTGGTTACCATTTCACTTGCAAGTGTATTTCCAAATGTGATGGAATTTAAAGTGAATGAGCCTATAGCTTATATTGTGAAGCAAAGGCATTCACTTCTGGCCTTGAAAACTGCTGGTAACCACTGTAATGTGTTCTTCACTCCGGCCTTTTCCCATAGCTGTCAGCTTTCTGTCAAGGGGAGCCCTTGTCTTTAGGAGCATGATGTCACCAAGCTCCCTGAGCAGCTGGTCAAAGTGACGAGATTTCACTGTTGGTAAACCAGAAAGGAAAACGCAAAATTTTTAGCTGACAGTTTCAATATTTTACAATGCAACAGGTGAAGCTTAGAACAATCACACTTTAGATTTAATAAGGTGATTTGAGATTAAGAACATTTGAGACTGAACAAAGTGATATTTTATAATCATTTGTCTAGAAGTTGGACATTGTGTATATTTTTGAAGAACAATTTGCAGATTAAAGGCCATTTTGCACAAGCTGGTTGTGTTAGATGTCATTTCTTGGTGAATGACCACCACAAAAATGGTCCAGGCACTTCTCTGCACAATTAATCTTAGTACTGTATAGTCAACAATGACTGTGCATCAGTCATGCAGTTAATGATGTCATTTATCACATAACACATAGTGATTCACCGCACAAAAATGGAGTGGACTGGGTCTGGGGTGTGGATACAATAATAAGACCTTCATTTTTAATTCATTAAGTACCCAAGAACACATTGTTCAGGGCTTAGTAATGAGAGCGTAATTAAGAAGTCTACAAAGTCACTTTCTACCTGAGATATTTCCTCTTCTCCTCTTTTCCATTGGGCAGAAGGTAATACAGATTGAAAACATGCAACATGAAGCTGAAGGACAACTTTAAAATGTCTTGTATGATAATTGTTGACCTCACAATCTTCCTTGCTATGGGCCTTGCACTTTACTGTCAACATGCACTGTATTTTCACTCAACTCAGCATCTCCTGGCCTCAGTGTTCAATAAGAACTGTGGCATTGAATAATCCACCAGAACACCAGACAATAAGCAAAATCTTTTTCTTGCAATCATGGGTCCAATGATAAGCTCGAGGTGACTTGAAGCCATGTATGAAAAGTGTATGTAGTGGTTCCCCAGTTTCATGTGATGTCCCTCACTTCCATGGCAACACTGTGATGGTCATGATGATTCGCTTCTCAGTAGCATAGCACAAAAGAAATCCGCTGGAAAATGTTAAGTCCTATTTTTAACACTTGGATTGATGCGCTACACTCAATCTGATGCGCTACACTCAATCGCAATATTCTATTATCTTTACCATTTTTGTGAATGTTTTCAGGAGTCTGGAGTAGATGTTAAAGAGTCATAGAAAAGTACAGCACAGAAACAGGCCTTTCAGCCCATCTAGTCTGTGCCGAACAATTTAAACTGCCTACTTTCATCAACATCCACCAGAACCATAGCTCTCCATATCCCTACCATCCATGGACTTATCCAAGCATTTCTTAAACATTGAATCAAGCTCACATGCACCATTTATCTCTATATACCTCTATCAAATTCCCTCTCAGTCTTCTGCATTCTAAGGAATAAAGTGCTAGCCTATTCAATATTTCCTTTGTACTCAGTCCTCCTTATGATTCATAACTCAGAAATATCCTTGTAAGTTTTATTGTACTCTTTCAACCTTATTTACTGTACATCTTTCATGTAAGTAGGTGGCCAAAACTGCACACAATTCTCTAAATTAGTCCTCATCAATGTCTTCTATAACTTCAAAACAACATCCCATCTCTTGTAACACACACAAAATGCTGGTGGAACGCAGCAGGCCAGGCAGCATCTATAGGGAGAAGCACTGTCAATGTTTCGGGCCGAGACCCTTCGTCAGGGCTAACTGAAAGGACAGATAGTGAGAGATTTGAAAGTAGGAGGGGGAGGGGAAAATGCAAAATGATAGGAGAAAACCGGAGGGGGTGGGGTGAAGCTAAGAGCCAGAAAGGCAAAAGGGATACAGAGCTAGAGAAGGGAAAGGATCATGGGACGGGAGGCCTATGGAGAAAGAAAGGGGGAGGGGAGCACCAGAGGGAGATGGAGAACAGGCAGGGTGATGGGCAGAGAGAGAAGAAAAAGGGGCGAGGGAAAACTAAATATATCAGGGATGGGGTAAGAAGGGGAGGAGGGGCATTAATGGAATTTAGAGAAGTCAATGTTCATGCCATCAGGTTGGAGGCTACCCAGCCGGTATATAAGGTGTTGTTCCCCCAACCTGAGTGTGGCTTCATCTTGACAGTAGAGGAGGCCATGGATAGACATACCAGAATGGGAATGGGACATGGAATTTAAATGTGTGGCCACTGGGAGATCCTGCTTTCTCTGGCGGACAGAGCGTAGGTGTTCAGCGAAACAGTCTCCCAGTCTGCACCGGGTCTCACTAATATATAAAAGGCCACACTGGGAGCACCGGACGCCATATACCACACCCGCCGACTCACAGGTGAAGTGTCGCCTCACCCGGGAGGACTGTCTGGGGCCCTGAATGGTGGTGAGGGAGGAAGTGTAAGGGCAGGTGTAGCACTTGTTCTGCTTGCAAGGATAAGTGCCAGGAGGGAGATCAGTGGGAAGGGATGGGGGGGATGAATGGACAAGGGAGTCATGTAGGGAGCAATCCCTACATGAAAGCAGAAAGGGGAGGAGGGAAAGATGTGCTTGGTAGTGGAATCCATTGGAGATGGCGGAAGTTACGGAGAATTAAACGTTGGATCCGGAGGCTGGTGGGGTGGTAGGTGAGGACAAGGGGAACCCTATCCTGAGTGGGGTGGGGGGTGGATGGGGTGAGGGCAGATGTGTGGGAAATGGGAGAGATGCGTTTGAGAGCAGAGTTGATAGTGGAGGAAGGGAAGCCCCTTTGTTTAAAAAAGGAAAACACCTACTTCGTCCTGGAATGAAAAGCCTCATCCCAAGAGCATATGCCGTGGAGACGGAGGAATTGTGAGAAGGGGATAGCATTTTTGCAAGAGACAGGGTGGGAAGAGGAATAGTCCAGGTAGCTGTGAGAGACTGTAGGCTTACAGTAGATATCAGTAGATAAGCCGTGTCCAGAGATGGAGACAGAACGATCACGAAAGGGGAGGGAGATGTCGGAAATGGACCAGATAAATTTGAGGGCGGGGTGAAATTTGGAGGCAAAGTTAATGAAGTCAACGACCTCAGCATGTGTGCAGGAGGCAGCGCCAACGCAGTCATCGATGTAGTGAAGGAAAAGAGGGGGAAGGATACCGGTATAGACTTGGAACATGGACTGTTCCATAAAGCCAACAAAAAGGCAGGCATAACTGGACCCATGCGGGTGCCCACGGTTACACCTTTGGTTTGGAGGAAGTGGGAGGAGCCAAAAGAGAAATTATTGAGAGTAAGAACTAATTCCGCTAGACGGAGGAGAGTGGTGGTATAGGGGAATTGGTTAGGTCTGGAATCCAAAGTGAAGCAGAAAGCTTTGAGACCTTCCTGGTGGGGGATGGAGATATATGGGGACTGGACGCCCATGGTGAAAATAAGGCGGTGGGGTCCAGGGAACTTAAAATCATTGAAAAAATTCGAAGCATGAGAAGTGTCACAAACACAGGTGGGAAGGGATTGAACAAGGGGGCATAAAACAGTGTCGAGGTATGCAGAAATGAGTTCGGAGGGGCAGGAGCAAGCTGAGACAATGGATCCACCTGGACAGGCAGGTTTGTGGATCTTGGGTAGGAGATAGAAATGGGAAATGCGGGGTGTGGGAACTATGAGGTTGGTGGCAGTGGATGGGAGATCCCCAGAGCTGATAAGTTTGGTGATGGTATAGGAGACAGTGGCCTGGTGCTCCTTAGTGGGGTCATGATCATGGGGTAAATAAGAGGAAGTATCAGAGAGTTGTCACTGTGCCTCGGCCAGATAGAGGTCAGTCCGCCAGACTACAACAGTTCCCCCCTTAACAGCAGGTTTTATAGTGAGGTTGGCATTGGTGCGGAGGGAGCAGAAAGCAGACCGTTCGGGAGTGAGGTTGGAATTGGAACACGGTGTGGTGAAGTCGAGACGGTTGATATCCCGTTGGCAATTAGCAATTAAGAGATCCAGAGCAGGCAAAAGACCAGAGCGGGGTGTCCATGAAGAGGAGGAGGGTTGAAGATGGGAGAAGGGGTCATCGGTGGGGGTAGGAGAGTCCTTGCCAAAGAAGTAAGCTTGGAGATGGAACCGGCGGAAGAAGAGTTCGACATCATGGCGTACGTGGAACTCGCTGAGGTGTGGGCGAAGGGGGACAAAGGTGAGGCTGGTGGTGTCGGTGGAGAGGGGAGGGTTGGGGTGAGAGGAAGATGGAGCCTCTGAGGGCCCTGGAGCTGACGATGGGATCTGAGGGAGAGGGGACTGCAGAGTACATCTCTTGTACTCAGTACTTTGATTTATGAAGACCAATGTGCCAAAAGCTTTCTTTATGACCCTATCTACCTGTGATGCAACTTACAATGAATTGTAGACCTGTGTTCCCAGATCCCTCCTTTCTACCACACTCCTCGGTGCCCTACCATTCACTGCATAATACCTGCCCCGGTTGGTCCTACCAAAGTGCAACACCTTGCACTTGTCTGCATTAAACGCCATCTGTTATTTTTCAGCATATTCTTAAAAACAGATTCAGATCCCTCTAAAAGCCATGATAGATTTCCTTGTTGTCCACTACAGCCCCCGATCTTGGTGTCACCCACTATTAGCTTCATATATTGGTGTATGGTTTCAATAATGCAGAGGAGTGCATATTGTGAACACCAGATGCAATACATGCAGTTATAAGTGCAAGTGAATCACAGCTTCTTGTGGAGAGCAGTTTGAGTTTCTGGTCAGTGGGAAAGGAAGAGACAAGTCAGGTGATTCATTTCTTGCAAAGCACCATATGATAGGGAGCAATAGGTGGGAATGGAAAAGCAGACCAAGCAATTGGTATGACAGCAATTCCTTTGAGGTGCCAAGAAACACATGGATTGGAATCTGTATCTGAAGGTGGAATCTGGTTAGATCTGGCTGGAACTCAAAGGATGATCCATGAATGTGAAGGCTTTGGAGGTGGAAGACATGACCAAGAGAAACTATGTTCTTGGACCATCCGGGATGAAAGCAGGTGAGGCAGTAGGGCCAGTAGCTCAGGAAATAAATGAGATGGGGATTAATGGCTCTGCTTACGATGGTGGAAAGGAAGATGTGGCTCAGGAAGAAGAGATTTTAAAACTCCCCTGAGTGGAGTATCTCATCATCTAATCCCAACTGTTACTCCAACTCTTAAATGAATTCATTTGATTTCAACCTATCAGTAATATCCCTTTTACTCAATCCATTTTTCCTGTGTGCTGAAAATTAACTTGTTGCTCTCTTTTTGAGCTCCAATGAAACAGCTTTGGACCTGTTTTAAATTTCCACTGCAGCTGCATGACCTCTTGAATACTCGTAGCATTTTGTTGTTCATATTAGCTAACTTCTCATGGCACTGGCTTTCATTTGTTGGCACTCCTGTGAAGTACCTTGAGATGTTTGACCACTTTAAAAGCGCTTCCCAAATAGAATCTGTAGTTGTTGTTATTATACAAAGCCTTGCTCAGAATCCAGCTGGAAACTTAATTCAGTTTTAAATCAGAATCAGAATCATTGTATCTAGAAGATTATACATAGGATTTGGCAAGAATAGAACACCAACTCACTGGGATAAGACAAGGGATTAAAGGCTTATAATAATGGAGCCAAGTTGCATAAATTTGGCTTGTATTCCATTGTGTTTCTGAAGCTGTGGCGTGTTCTCATTGAGGCAATGTGAGAATAGTGGTTTATTCAGCTTGAGGCATTCAGATCACAGGAGCGCAATCATAGAGCAAGGATGTAATGTTGATGTTTTATAAGGCCTCACTTGGAGTACTGTGAGCAGTTTTGGGCCCCTCCTCTAAGAAAGGACACGCTGACATTGAGAAGGTTCGAAGCATGTTCATGAAAATAATTCCATGAATAAAAGGTGTATCATATGAGGAGAGTTTGTCAGTTCTAGGCCTGAATTTGCTGGAATTTAGAAGGATGTTGGGGAGGGGGGTTTCATTGAAAGCTTTTGCAGGTTGAACGGTCAAGATAGAGTGAATATGGAGAGTATCTTTCCTATAATGGAGGAGTCTAGCGTCAAAGGATACAACCTCAGAATTGAAGGGCATCCATTTAGAACAGTGATTATGAGGAAATTTTGTAGCTAGTGGGTGATGAATCTGTGGAATTTGTTGCCACAGGTGGCTGTGGAGACCGAGTCATTGGGTATATTTCAGGAAAGGGTTGATAGATTTTTGATTAGCTGGAGCATGAAGAGAAATGGAGAAAGATGGAGATTAGACTGAGAGGGAAATGATGAAGTGGTGAAGCACACTTCATTGGCCAAATGGCCTAATTCAACTCCTATATCTTTTGGTCTTATGGCCTTTTAAATTCAGAACTAAAGTTCAGGTTTGAAATCAGTAGACCAGATCTTCTCTGCAGTTCCCTTTTACTGAAAGGTAGTACTGATGCATCCAATTTTAGCTTCTGCTTCTCAAACTGCCAAGCAAATTACTTCCTATTATGATCACT
Organism: Hypanus sabinus; assembly: GCF_030144855.1. Taxonomy (NCBI): domain Eukaryota; kingdom Metazoa; phylum Chordata; class Chondrichthyes; order Myliobatiformes; family Dasyatidae; genus Hypanus; species Hypanus sabinus. The sequence continues at coordinate 57,952,495 of NC_082722.1, read as the reverse complement.
GCCTCCTAAGATTTCCTTTACCTTAAGCTTTCTTATTAAATTTGGTTGATTGCACAACACTGACCCCAGAATTTACATTTGTTTGGTAAGTTGATGGAGAAGATCCTGAGAGGCAGGATTTATGAACATTTAGAGAGGCATAATATAATTAGGAATAGTCAGCATGGCTTTGTCAAAGGCAGGTCGTGCCTTATGAGCCTGATTGAATTTTTTGAGGATGTGACTAAACACAATGATGAGGGTAGAGTCGTATATGGATTTTAGCCATGCAAGGCTTATTGGGAAAGTAAGGAGGCATGGGATCCAAGGGGACATTGCTTTGTGGATCCAGAACTGGCTTAGGAAAATAGAGGGTTATGTGTAAGCCTAGTGAGTTCTAAGGTAAGGACATATTCGGCACAGCTTTGTGGGCTGAAGGGCCTGTATTGTGCTGTAGGTTTTCTATGTTTCTATTTCCTTTGTGGGCTGAAACACAAGCTGCTCTAAAGAGCTATCTGACAGACATTCCACAGACTTCTTTTGGGAGCAATACGGCCTGAAGATATGCTGGGGCAGCCTGCACATGCTGCCATGTATCCAATGCCAACATACCATGCCCATACTTACTAATCCTAACCAACACATCCTTTTGGAATACAGGAGGAAAGTGGAGCAACTGGAGGAAACCCACATGGTCACAGAACATACAAGCTCCTTAGAGAGGGCAGCGGGGATTGAACCCTCATCTTCCAGTTGCTGGCTTTGTAAAGTGTAATGCTAACTGCTATGCCGCCCTCTCTACTCTACCAGGCTGCCAGGTCAGGTAATTTGTGTGAAAAGAGAAACAAAGCTAGCATGAAGAGTCTTAGACAAGAAATGCAAACTATTTCTCTTTTTCACAGATGCTGACAAACCTGTGGAAAGCCTCCAGTATATAAATCCTAATTGTTCCTCAACTATATTTAAATATTTGGTTGTGAACGCAACTAAAACTTCACCAGCTCTTCGTATGTTATGGAAATCATTGCAAGGAACAACAGTTTCGTCATTAGGTTCACAAGGTTGATCTTGTTTTCTAAAATATACAGAACAAAATTATGATTTAAGGAAGACATTCAATCTCTAGAAATGATGTCCTGGTATTCTGTTTATTCCTATCCATAGATGCTGCCTGACTTGCTGAGTTTCTCCAGAATTTTGTGTCTGTTGCTCGAGATTTCCAGCATTTTCACAAACTCTTCTGTTCAGAAGAAGTTTGAAACTCTCAGTGAGTAAGGCAACACCTGGGTAAAGAAAAACAGTTCACTTTTCAGGCTGAACACCCTTCATCCGAATGAGAAAGAGAGAAGACAAGTTGGTTGCAAGGTGCAGTTAAGAATGTGGGGGGGGGGGGGATGAATAGGACAAAAACTATATCTCTCATAAGGCAATAAAATGCTGATGGAGCCAATCAGCTCATAAGAACAGTTACAGAGTAAGAAAACAAAGAAACATGTTAAATTTGTGAAATGCAGGTCAGAACCATAGGAAATGCCCAGGAGATCTGGCAGTTTCAGTGGAGGATGAGCTTATATTTCAGAGCAGAAAGCAAAATTACCTCAAATTGCTGAATACATTATTGAGTCCTGAAGGCTGTGACATGCCCAGACTAACAATAAGCTGTTTTTCAAGCTTACAAGGTGTCTCTTTGAAATAGTATAGAAGACCTTGGATAGTTAGTTTAAAGTTGGTGTTGAATGAAGTATTAAGGTGTTAGGCAACCTGATGGACTGCCTTCTTGAAGTGAACGTGAAGTGCTACTTTAATGAAATGGGCAACTCCCTTATAATCATAGTCTTAAATGAACACTAGATGGCAACAGTTGCCCGTGATCAGCAGACAACCTTTGACAATATTTGAGATTCTCAGTCTCCCCACCAGAGTAAATAGCCAGCTGGACTTCTTGGTATTAAAGTGGCCTTATGGCTACTCTTGTGAAAGTTGTATAAAGAATTGAGGCTCCACTGGCGAGTTTCACAGAAACAATATCATGGGGATTCCCTCAGAGGTGCAATGCTGAAACTAAGTTTGCAACTGTGTTTTGCCGTTATGTAAATTCTCACATTTGGTAAAATGTATCATAACAGGACATTCTTTACATCGTATGTTTGTATGTCGTAGTTCATGAGGAGACTGAGGCCCTATGGAGTATGCCAGCCACTCCTTCACAAGTTCTACCAGTCTGTTGTGCCAGTACAATTTTCTGTGTGGTAGTATGCTGGATCAGTGGCATCAACACTGGTAATGCCAACAGGCGCAATAAACTCATTAGATATGCTGGCTCTGTTGTAGGAGTCAAACTGGACACACTGGAGAATGTGGTAGAACAAAGGACCCGATGGAAAATCCTGGCAATTCTGGACAATGTTTCTCACCTTCGGCATGCCACCCCACCTTTGCTGTACAGGGGAGCACTTTTAGTAATAGACGAACATGACTGTGCTGCTCCAAAGAGCACTATATAAGGTCATTCTTACCGTCAGCCATTAGGCTCTATAATGAGTCAGGGAAGTGATGATCCCCTCCTTCTAGATTGTTTGAGGTAACATTTTTTATTCTTTCCTACTTCTCTTCTGATATTTGTATATCTGTTCACGTGTAATGCAACTATGACACTGTAATTTCCTTTGGGATCAATAAAATATCTACCTATCTATTTACAATATTATTCAAATATTACTGAAGTATTAAATACACAACACTCCTCCCTGCTTAGCTGTAAACTCCAATTCAACATAGAAAGCATCTCAACCATATACACAACATACTATATGATACAACTACTCTATTGACATCCACAGTATGGTAAATTTTAAATTGTTCATTCATGTCTAAAGATTTAATTGTGGTGGAAACTTTCTTACTCTTGTGGGATAAAGTCTTTCCTGACAAGGTGGATCAGTCTGTTTGGCAGGTGAGACTTGTGGCTGTGAAACAATCTCAGGTCCTGGGATATGAATTTACTCAGCACTTGTGTAGTATTTATGCATCAGTGGTATGACCACAGTACATGATGATTGGTTTAAGGAATTCACACATGCTGCATCACGCTCTGAGCCCGTAATCTTCTCATCTTTTTAACACTGTCCTGTGACTTTGGAGATTATCTTTGCGATACTCACTGGCAACAATGATGTCATGCAGGTAAAACTGAGTGCCTGTGCGGACTTGCCAGAGTGCATGTGCAGATGTTATAATATTATAGCAACAAAGCTCTTTTTGAGTGTTTATGGTGAGAAACACATTGGACTCTTTTCCATCTCCATCTCAAGATAGGCCTCAGTTTTGCTGAAGTGTTTTCCTCCACAATGGTTTGCAAAGATATCCTCTGTCCTGTGCTAAGGGTATCGATCTACTTTCAGTACTGGGTTGATGGTGACATTAAGATCACCGATCTTGACAGATCTTTTCTTTTTTGCTACTGGGACCATTGGCATTGCCCATGGCCTCCAGTCAACTTGGAAATAATTCCTTCAGCCTCCATGCAATCTAGCTCACTGGCTACTTTATCATGAGTGACATAAGAAACTGAATGGACTTTGTAAAACTTGGGTGTGGCATTTTCATTTAACATGATTTTACTGTTGAGTTTTCCAATGCCATCCTTGAACACTGCTAAGGTATCATCCAGTACCTTTCTTCTGTGAGGGTCCTGTTTGTTCAGCTCAGCGTTTATCTCCATCGTCCCAGAAATCCTCCACTCCAAACTCACCCAGCTTACTGACTCCCCCCACCATCTGTCAGTGGATCACAAGCTTCCTGACTGACAGGGTGCAGCAAGTGAGGCTGGGGAGCATCATCTCTAGCAATCAGTACCGGTGTTCTTCCTTTACACTAATGACTGTGCCTCACAGGATCCATCTGTTAAACCCCTGAAGTTTGCAGACGACACAACTGTCATTGGCCTTATCTGAGACGGTGATGAGTCTGCATACAGACGGGAGGTGGAACGGCTGGCCCTCTGGTGTAGTCAGAACAATCTGGAGGTAAACACACTCAAGACTGTGAAGATGACAGTGGACTTCAGGAGGAGCCCCCCAATACTCCCCCCACTCACTATACTCAACAGTGTTGTGTCTGCTGTGGAGACCTTCAGAATTCTGGGTGTCACGATCTCCCAGGACCTGAAGTGGACACCCAACACGGACACTCTTATCAAAAAGGCTCAGCAGAGGTTGTATTTCCTGTGTCAACTCAGGAAATACAACCTGCCTCAGGAGCTGCTGATTCAATTCTATTCAGGAATAGTCCAGTCTGTTCTCTGTTTGTCCATCACTGTCTGGTTTGGATCAGCTACCAAACAAGACAAGAATAGACTCCAAAGAACCGTCAGGGCTGCGGAAAGGATTATTGGAGTGAAGCTCCCTCGATCCAGGACTTATATGCATCTAGAGTCAGGAAGCGAGCAAGCAGCATTATTGTAGACCCATCACACCCTGGACATCACCTTTTCCAACTCCTTCCTTCCGGTAGGCGCTTTAGATCACTATATGCCAGAACAAATAGGTACAAGAACAGTTTCTTTCCGTATGCCATCAGTCTTATGAACACTTGAATTTTAGTCTATTATAAATCAAGTCCACCTGTACATTCAGTGAGGTGGACCTCATTGTATATAGTTTATGATTATTTGCACTATTGTTTTTGTTTGCTTTTAATTCTGTACAGAGAGAGCTCAGGGAAACCGGCATCAAATTCCCTGTATGTGTCCTCATACTTGGCGATAATAAAGGATTCTGATTCTGATTCTTAATTCATTTTCAGTTGACTCCACTGCAGGAGATGTGGCACGTAAATGATGAATGGATCTCCAATCAAGTTGTAGTTGTCTCAGCCATTCAAATTCCCATGATGCTGGCTCTCCAGTTTTTACCAAATAGAAGTCCAATATGACTTGTTGGTTGTTATACTTCATGGTTATGAATGTTACTCCCACAGGAGTTATCTTTTCTCCAGTATAAGTTCTTAGACAGGTATCTGCAAGTTTCAGTTCAGTATCTTTGAAGTGCTATTCAAACTCATTTTGTGGAATAAATTAAACAACTGAGTTAATGTCCTACATTTTTAATTAATTTGCCATTCACTTCTGATCTAAGCCAGATTGTTAGTTTTCACATTTTAAATCTTAAGGCTATCTAGTCTTTGTCAGTCTCATCAGGTTTTTCATCAACAGTGTGCAGATTAAAGCTCTTTTTGAAATTGCAATGACTTTTTATCTTTTTCTTTTCTTCATCCCATACTGTCAAAGGACTAGATGGGATAGAGATCGTCAAATGTGTTCAAGGAAATTTCCTTACAGAGTATGTGGAAGTCCCAATAAAAGAGTGGGCAATACTGGATCTGCTATTAGGGAATGAGACAGGACAGGTAACAGGTTTGTAAGGGAGAACACTTTGCATCTAGTTTCAAAGTAAATATCCAGAAAGATAGGTCTGTTCTGTGGGTTGAGATTCTAAATTGGAGAAGGGCCAATTTTGATGGTATCAGAAATAATCTGCAAGTGTGGATTTAGATAGACTGTTTTCTGGCAAAGGTTACCTGGTAAGTAGGAAGTCTTCAAAGTCAAAATTTTGAGAGTACAAAGCTTGAATGAGCCTGTCAGAATAAAAGGTAGAGATAACATTTGTAGGAAAACTTGGTTTTCAAGTGATATTGAGGCCATGGTTAAGAGAAATAAGGAGGTGCGCAGCAGGTAGGTACCAATAAGGTGTCCATTGAGTATAAGAAATGTAAGAGAACAATTAAGAAAGGAATCAAGTTGGCTAAAAGAAGGCAAGGTGATGGAGAATCTTAAGGGATTTTTCAGATATATTAAGAGCAAAAGGCTTGCAAGGGATAAAATTTCTGGAAGATCAGAATGGTAATACATATGTGGACCCAAAACAGATGGGAGGATTTTAAATTTCGTTGCAAATGTACTTACTCAGGAGGTGGACACAGAGTCTATAGAAGTAGAGCAAAGTGTCATCATCTTCATGGACCTTGTACAGGTTACAGAGGAAGAGGTCTTTGCTGTACTGAGGAAAATCAGGGTGTATTAAACCCCAGGGTCTGACAAGGTGCTCCCTCAAATTCTGTGGGAGGCTAATGCAGAAATTGTCAGTGCCCCAGCAGAGATAATTAAATCATCCTTGGTAACAGGAGAGGTAGAGTAGGACTGGAGGATAGCCAATGATAGTCTACCATGCTTTAACTCTATGCTTTTAAACCCAATGCACTCAGGACAACTGGCACTCAATTCTCATTCGCTATTTCATTTGCTTCAAAGTACAGCTCAATTGACTCAGTATACATGAAACGCTCTGGTTCCGTCGACTGCATAAGTCTAGGGAAGACAATCTCGGGCCCTGCCGGACGTGTGAGTTTGAGGGGCGAGCTCACCCCAAAACCCCGTTTGCGTGGATGCTGTGTGATTTGTCACCCTGTTACAAATAAGTACCACAAAATAACAGACAGTACACTGCATATAATTAAACTATTTAGCTTTTAATTCTTAATTTGACAGCAGGGTTAGTAAAGAGAAAGCAAAGAACGAAAAGGGCCCATTTTAATGAAACAGTCTGATGTGCACAAGTTGGAGCTCACAGTTTCCCCTTCACTGATTCTCCTTCATTCTCCCCAGGCTTCACTGAATCATGGCCCCCCCACTCTGGGTCAAGTCTTACAACCTCTTCTCTCAGGCATTGTCTCCCGCCGAACAAAAGACCCAGCTCACCCCGGTGTCAGGCACACAACATGAAAACACACTCCAAAGCACCTGTAACCCAAACACTGCTTCTATAGAAAGGCCATTACTTTAGCAGTCAAACGTTTCCCAGGGTGTTACATACATATTCTAGTTATCTGCTGTGGAATCGGAAGTATCTTTCTGATAGCCAGTCATTTCTGTTTTTTCAAATTTACAATTATTATCACTTGGTACTCCTGTTTATAAACCCATGAAGTTGTCTGCTTTCTGCCATTTTTTAACTCGACATTCTTCTCTGCTTGCAAAGAAAAACAAGTGCTGCACTTCTTTTTAACTCACTGCACTTCAATAGATAGGAGGTCATCTCAGATTCATTTAAAATGTCCTCATCTCTAAAACATAAAGCTAGTTGAAAGAAAAAACTAGTAACTGATAGATAATTCTTCTCTAGCTTCATTTTCACTTTAGCAAAGTGTGCACTTATGACATGGTGGCATGATAATGTATGCCATTTACGTACTTTTATAAGTAGCCCATAAAAATAATATAATCCATAATAAGGAATGATTAATCATGCAATATATTTACAATATTTCTCAAATATTACTGAAATATTCAATACACAAGAATAAAGATCTGAGTGGAATGCTCCTTTGCAGAAACAGAACAGCCATGGTGCACTGAATGTCAAACTTACTTAAAATAAAACTCCAAGACTATAAAATTCTGCCTCCAAATCTCTGCTATAACCTAATACAGTCTGCTGGATATAATTCTTTCAAATCTGAAAGCAATGCTAATGCACCGTGCTTCACAAAAGCATCCTTTCTCAAGGATAAGCTATGACTATTAATTTGCGGAATTTAGTTTCCCAAGATGAGTGAGTTCCATTCTTCTCTTGTGGTTCACATGAGATATGTACCCATAGTGATGATGATTTAGTAAAACAATTTTAGGTTTTTTTACTCATTCACAGTTCAGACATAGTTCATTCAGCACCTTAGGTTCACATCCCAACTCCTAGCGGAGTAGTCTAATCAATTCCATTTTTTTTTCTTATTTGGTTTGAGAAGGGTGGATAGGACAGAAGTTATGTCTGGCATAGGATGCAGTCAGGCAATAAAATGTATACTTGAGGTACACCATTGTTGCTTGTCAGTGAGGAGGAGATGTTATCACCAGTTCACAGTGGTCTCCAAATGAGGAAGCTGAGGATCTAGTTGCAGAGGGAGGCACAGAGGCCCTGATTTAGAAGTGTGATAAATAATACCAAGCAGGGTGATGGTATTGAATACTAAGCTGCTATCATCATCTTGATGAATGTTTTGCTGTTGTCTGGGTGCATCAACATATGTGCTTCATTATCAGGAACACCGGAAGTTCCTGACCTCTGTACTGATAATGAAAGTTGCTCCATCAGAGATTCCCATCATCTAATTCTGTGTCCTGGAGGAGTTTGGAAAGGACATTGAAAAATTATTTGAAAGGGGAAGTGCAAGGACTGGGAAGACTGCCAAGTAAAATAAAATTCATGTTTCTTTACAAGTCTAATTTCTTGGCTAATATGAGAGGGCACAGTTTTAAGGTGTTCGGAAGTAAGTATAGAGGAGATGTCAGGGGAAAGATTTTTTTTATGCAGAGAGTGGTGAGTGTGTGGAATGGGCTGCCAGCAACTGTGCTGGAGGCAGATACGATAGGGTCTTATAAGAGACTGCTGGATTGATACATGGAGCTTAGGAAAATAAAGGGCTATGGGTAACCCTAGGCAATTTCTAAAGTAAGTATATATTCGGCACAGCATTGTGGGCCGAAGGGCCTGTATTGTGCTGCAGGTTTTCTATGTTTTTTTACTTATCAGGCCAAAAGAGTGAAACAACAGCTCCCTCCCTCTCCAGCTTAACAAAATGGATAATGTATCTGAGATGAGATAATGTGAAACTGCGCTTGTTGACAGCTTTAGAAACAAGTTTATGTTTTCCCACAGATCTTGTGTTGTGGAACCTCAGTGCTGAGCATGTCTGGGTTTTGATTAAAAAGTCGATGACGCACACCACACAATCTCAGAACTGCTGGTGCTACAGACCAAAAGTCTCATGAAGTACCAACAACTTTTCTGAAAGTTGATTGCTACAAGAAGAAGGATCAATTAACAGGGATTTGATAAGCATGGTAAATGTGTGCTTATGTGTGAGTGTGGACCTGGTGTGCACTTAAAAAGAAAGGACAATCTAAATTCAAACACTAACAATACTGCAATAAATATTGTAATTTCCATTTGCCAGGTATTCATTCATATTGGTTTTGTTTTAATATTGACACATTATTTAACCAATGCCTGCTTTCATTCATAATCCTACTTATTGTATTGGATGCTGTCTTCTTCCATACCTCTCCTTTTCATCCGTGTGACTGATTATTTTGCCTTATAGATCTTGATGAAAAAAATCATAGATTTTGACTTGTCTCAACCTGAACATGGTATGTAGAAATTGTTAATAACTCTTACTGCTTCTGGCTGTTACAGAATGTTCAGTATGGAGTCTGAAACCATCAAAGTGAATTACATCAAATATTTCAAAATTAGCTTTGCTTAACCCATGAAGAATGTTGCAAAATACTACATAAATCAGTGGGCTTATACTGTTAGGTTTATATTCTGTGACTTTCCAGTCCTTAAAGGACTTACATATCTTGCTTTCAACATCCTGTCACACGCCAAGATTCACTTGACTGCCACTGCTACTTCTCCTGGGAAACATTGAATTTTGTTCTCTTCGGGCGGCATGGTTAGTGTAACGCTATTACAGCACCTGCAGCCTGGGTATAATTCCCATCACTGCCTGTATGTTTGCCCCATGACCGCATGGATTTGCTCCCCCATTGGTCACATGGGTTTACTTGGGCAGTTTGGTCTCGTTGGGCTGCTACTGTGCTGTAAATCTCTAAATCTAGCTCAAACACATCCCATTTAAACAGCTCAGACATGTTCAAATTCCATCTCTGTTTTGCTGTTCCAGAATATAACCACTGTTATGTCTAAAAACTGCCTGGCATAGTCACAAATGCACCGAGGAGGGTGTGTTGCATACCAGTTACCACGTTGGGAATGGGTTCAACCACAAGGTCTGCCTGTCGCACCTGCTCCTTTTCGTACTGTGGACCACATAAAGACAAATAGACTGAAACTGACACAGAGCCCATGGCTGGGGTCAAGAAGGAAGGAGTAGAGGTGGCCTTAGTATGCCTGGAAATTGGGAATAGGAGTTACTGTATGTGGAGTAGAATCATGTATAGATGGGCTGAGATGGGATGTTGGCTCTAAAGAATGGGGCTGTTTGGGTTGGTGGGGGGGTAATGAATGGCTGGTCAGGAGTCAGGGCCAGGTTGGGAGAATATGAGAGAATAATTCGGGCCATTCATGGAGTGATGGCAGGAGATTTAGGCCTGGGAGGAGATATGGTATGAGATTGTGTCCGGTATCTCAAGTATAACAGAGGTTTGGATGTGCTATGAAAGGTTGTAAAGGCTCCTACTGAAGTACCAAAGGGAAACAGATAAGGTGAAAAAAATTAAAGAGGACCTCTCTGGATTACGTCCCCAATCCTTGCATGGCTCCTGCTCCAGTCTGCTCATTTTAAATAGCACCTTGCAAACATGGTTGTAGCCAGAATCACCGATGGCTTATATTCTTTGGAACAATGCAACAATATTTTCCAGGCATTAAGATCAATGCGAATCCATGAAGGACTGCCATACAGTTTGAAGCTAGGGTGCACTGCTGAATTTTCAGTGCATCGTTCTTCAATCATATAGTTGTCATAACCATGTTTCATGCCAGAAGAAAATCATTCTACACTCAGAGTGTGGTGGGAATGTGGAGTAAACTGCCAGTGAGACTGGCAGATGTGGGTTCAATTGTACAGTTCAAGGGAAGCTTGGATAGATACACAGATAGCAGCATTTGGAAGGATATGGTCAGCTAGACAGGACTGGGAAGACAATCGGGTCTGCATGGTTAGATGGGCTGAATGGCCTGCTTCTGTGCTATAGTACTATATAACTTTATGATTCACGTATGTGTATTGCTGAGATAAAAGGCTCTTCACAACTAAATTTCTAGACATCTGCATTATCTACTCCTTTTGCCAAATGCCTGTGGCCATCCTTCAGCTGCCGAGCCCAAAATTCTAGAGTCCATTATCTACATCTGTTCAGCAACTCCCTTTCATTCTTTAAACTGTTTGGTAAACACAATTCTTTTGCCAAGTTTTGGTTGTGCCTCTGTTGCCCACTCCCCACTCCAATGGCTACTGTATATATACCTACTCCCATCAAGGAGAAGGCTACATAACCCACTCTCATTGGGGAGGAGGCTTCATAGCATCCACACCAGGACCATCAAACCCAAAAACAGATATTCTCCCCAAGCAGTAAAGCTGATCAACAGCTCCACCCACTAACCTACCCCTTGACACCTCCAACCACCACTACTTTTTCATTTCCTGTCCGTTCAGACACTCATGTCCCTAGTGACACTTCATGACACATAATCGATCTATGTACAGTATATAAGCTATCTTATATCTTATGTGTATTTTGTTAATTTACCATTGTATTCTTCATTTTATTGTGTTATTTTAAGTGCTGCATCAGATCCAGAGAAACAATTATTACATTTTCTTTTACTCTTGTGTACCAGAAATAACATTAAACAATTTTGAATCTCACTGTCCACTCGTATTGGGTTATGCCACTACAAGACATGAATGGAAATCCACTAACAATGAATATGTGACATAAACACAAGTTAACATTGACTTAACTGTATCAATTTGAAGTTCATTGTGCAGGTAACTCTCGAATATTTTCTCATAGTTTACACCCGGTAACATATTCTGCATTTCAGTCTAGATATAGTTTGATGACTTCTGGAAATTAATATCAAATACAGTTTTAAACTACCTGTGAAAGGAGAGATTAAGTAGGAACATGCAAGGGGATGGGGAGCAAGAATAGGCTAGTCAGCCCTTTGAGTCTGCTCTGCCTTGGATCATTATGGCTAATGTGACTGTATCCTCATCTCCAAGGTCCTGTCTTCTCCATCCTTATTCAGAATCCACCTTAAACTATTCAACGTGACTGCCCTTTGAGGAAGTGTATTCCAAATACTGATTTGTTAAAATAAACATGTACTTTAAAAAAGGAGACCGATTTTTCTGCCTCTTGTCACTGTGTGATGATTTCAAATGTTCGTAAATCAATCTATCATTAATTAATTAATTTGAAAGCTCCAGATCAAGAAAGAACTCCATGTACCTTCACAACCAATTCCCTGGTTCCTCTGTTGTCCAGCATAATTGTCACAGCCAAAACTGCTAAAGTTGTGGTGCGCAACATCTGGCCCATGGACCACATCCAGCTCATTAGACATTTCTTTCCAGTCTGCAGCAAAGACTCTGGCATGTTTGGAGGCCCAAGTAACTGTTATACATTTCTCCTGTACAAAATATGCAAGTTTTCCACACCATTATCTGGACCACAAAACCAAAAGAAATAGGAACAGGAGTTGGCCATTCTGTCTGTCAAGCCTGCTTCTCCAGTTCTCTTTTCTGTTCTCTCACTCCTTATATATCTATCTATCTGAGACTTGTATAGATTCAAGGATTCAGACACCACAGCTTTCTAAGGCAAGGAATTCTAAAAACTTACCACCCTTTGAGATATAAAAAAATTCTTCATCTTATTAGTAAATAGGGACCCTCTCATTTGTCACACATGACAACCTATAATCTCATGTCTTACTAACAATCAACTGGTGGTTTATGGGGTCTCAATTATATTGTTTTACCCTGTCCTTCTGTAGTACAGTGGAGTTACTTAACTTAGCCATGGAGCATAAAACAACATAGCAGCATTGAACAGATAGCTGCAAAATCATCTGGTCATGAGGAAACTGTTGCTATTGGCTACAGCAGCTGTCATGGTAGCATTATATTTGGTTTAATTAAATGCTATGAAGCTAAGAGTAGTGACCTTAATTGGGATGGAGGGATTTATGTGTATTTATGTATAATCCTCCTTCATTAAAACTTATGTCAAGTTCCAGAGACCACCTGACTCATGCATCCAAGGACCAAAGAGAACTTTTATCTCCTGGTGCACTTTAAGGTTCTTTAGTTCAATATACTCAGTCCAATTTCCATTGGAGCCTTAGTGTGCAGGTATACAGTATAGCAAGATGCCAGATTGGATTACCTGAAACATACAAGGCTGCTGGAAGTGAATTTGTGCTCCTGAACTTAATCTGGGTTTGACATTTGTAGAAGGTGATGTAATGATTCTAAATCTGTGATTTAGAATCAACAGCAGGAATTATTGGAATTAATTTTTTTTGTCTTTTTGTAAGGTGTTAGTGGAATTAAAAAGTTTTTAGCAAGATTGAACCTGCAGTTTTTACTAACATACAATTAGTATTTTTATCAAACTTGTTATTTTCACAACATGTGTCATTTCTCTCCACGTACTGGTGGCAAAGCAGCATAACAGTTACATAATGGTTTATCACCTTCTCCATTTTCATTGGCTAACTGTTAGCACATGACACGTGCTGTAAATGTGTATCTTTTAATTGGCTCTTCCAAGATCTAATATCTTACGTCAGTAAAATGTTTCTGCAGAACAAAATTTCAATTTTGTCTGTGTCTTCACCTGAGGTTTCATCTCTTTAGTTTCATGTGTGCTATACTCTACCTGGTTTTTTTTTATTTGTTGTTTAAACTTTAAAATAAATAATTGTAAAGCAACAAGATTTTGCTTAATCTTGGACTCCTAAAGAAGCTTTCAATAGGAAATCACCATATCCCACAGCAGAGAAGTGTGGTACAGATGCTTGTGAGGTGAATCTGGGATTGGAGAATAAACTCTGCCATACTCAGACTCTCACATTGACACGTGCTTCATGGGATTATGTTGATTGCAATCATTTTTCCTTTCAGTTGACCTTGCAGCAACCCTTGGGGCAAATAATTATGAATACTTTTGTAATACAGTTGGTAAATCTGCATAGTTAGAACATGTAACAGTACAGCACAGGGACCGGCCCTTTGGCCCATCTTGTCAGACTCAGGTTGGTAGGCTGTTACTTTTTGCCAGAACAGCAAGAGCTAATATCAGAGGATATCTTTTTAAGGTGAGTGGAGGGAAGTTTAGGAGAGATGTCAGAGGTACAGAGTTTTCACACAGTGAGTGTTAAGTGCCTAGAATGCACTGACAGGATGGTGGTAGATGCAGATGTATTGGGACATTTGAGAGACTCTTCAATAGGTACATCGATGACAAATAAATGGAAGGTGATGGGCTACATAGCAGCAAAGGATTAGATTGATCACAGTACTCCAAGTGGGGTCTGACCAGGGTCCTATAGAACTGCAACATTACCTCTCGGCTCCTAAACTCAACCAGCTGGCTCGTGGCATAGTGGCGTCTGTGCCGGAATTTGGAGCAAAGGCTCCCGAGTTCGAATCCAGCCGGCTCCCTTGCACACTTTTCATCCATGCTGGGTTGAGCATCGAGCTAGCAACTTGGCCTCATTAAAAAAAGAACACCTGCTAAAAAAAACGTCGTCATGATGTCGTCCCGATGACTCCACTCAGAGTTAAGGGCTTTCTTCTTCTTCTTCTTCTTAAACTCAACCCCACAGTTGAATAGGCCAATGCTCCGTATGACTTCTCAACCACAGAGTCAACATGCACAGCAGCTCTGAGTGTCCTACACTCCCAATCTTGGTGTCACCCGCAAATCTGCTGATCCTGTTAAACACATTATCATCCGGATCGTTGATATAGATGACAAACAACAATCCTTGCTGCACTCCACTAAGCATAGGCCTCCAGTCAGAGAGGCAACAACTACTACCACTCGCTGGCTTCTTGCACAAAGCCAATGTCTAATCCAGTTAGCTACCTCATCTTTAATGCCAAGCAACTGAACCTTCTTGACCAAATTCCATGTGGGACCTTGTCAAATGCCTTACCAAACTCATGTAGACAACATCCACTGCCTCTGCCTTCATTCTCTTTCCTGATAACTTTCTTGAAAAAGTCTGTAAGATTGTTTAGGCATTACCTACCATGCATGAAGCCATGCTAACTATATTTAATCAGTCCATGTCTATCCAAATACTTACATGTCCTGTCCCTTAGCATATGTTCCAATAACTTTCCCACAACTGATGCAAGGCTCACTGGACTATATTTTCCTGGTTTATTTGAGAGCCTTTCTTAAATAGTGGAACAGCATTGGCTATCCTCCAATCCTCTGGTACCTCACCTGTCACTAAGATGATTTAAATATCTCTGCTTGGGCCCCAGTAATTTCTGCAATTGCCTCCCGCAGAGTCTGAGGGAATATCTTGTCAGGCCCTGAGGATTTATCCACCCTCATTTGCCTCAGGACAGCGAGCACCTCCTTCTCTGTAATCGGTAAAGAGTCCATGATGCTGCTTTGCCTCAGTTCTATAGACCCTGAGTCCTGAGTAAAAACAGATGCAAAAACTTTATTTAAGATCGCCCCCATCTCGTTTGGTTCCATACATTGATTAGCATTTTGATTTTCCAGAGGACCAATTTTGTCCCTTGCAATCCTTTTGCTCTTAAAATATCTGTAGAATCCCTGACAATTCTCCTTCGCCTTACCTTCTAGGGCAGCCTCATGCCTTCTGTTAGCTCTCCTGATTTCTTTTCTTAAGTGTTCTCTTGCATTTGTTCCAACCTTCCTATACCTGCTATGCACCTTTTTTTCTTAACCAGGGCTTCAGTATCACTTGAAAACCAAGGTTCCCTAGACCTGGTATCTTTATCTTTTATTCTGGCAAGCCCACATAAGCTTTGTATTCTCAAAATTTCATTTTTGAAGGCCTCCTACTTACTGAGTGCACTTTTGCCAGAAAACAGCCCATCCTATTTCACACTTGCCAGATTCTTTCTGATATGATCATAATTGGCCTTTCTCCCATTTAGAATTTCAATCTGTAGACCAGATCGATCGTTTTGCATACATACTTTGAAACTAGTTGCATTGTGATCACTAACTGCAAAGTGTTCCCCATACACAAACTTCTGTCACCTACCCTGTCCCATTTCCTAACAGCAGATCAAGTATCATACGCTCTCTCATTGGGACTTCTACGTACCAATTTCCTTCTGTACTCCTTCATACTTCCTCGATCAAAACATTTTCGAATTCTGAAAAACTCTTAGGTTACTCCTTAGTTTTCTCTGCTCTGGGAAAACACTCCCAGATTCCCCAAATTCTGTAACTGACTGAAGTACCCCATCTCTCAAAGCATCCCAGTATATCTCCTTCATAACCACACCAAATCTTAGACATAATTTCTGATGTTTATAATTCTAAGAGCTGCAGTCCTTTTGTGACCTAGTAACGCATAAAATTTTTGCATGATTTCACTGTATTGATTACCAGTGTTAACAAAGCCAAGAATTTTAAACTACCTCACATGATATAAAGCATTTGTGAATATAGCATAATAAAACCTTTAAATAATAACATATAGAATATATGAACTATTCATGACAGTTTCTCTCAAAGGATATTACATCACATTTATCCACATAAAAATGCATGCACTATGGGTCACCCCATCTCAATATTAAGCACGTGCTTTCTTAAATTATGTTACAATTTCATCAGTTATTCACTAACTGGTTAAGATTATATCATCTGCATACTCTAGAAAAGCCCTCCTATTACTAAAATCTCTGGTTTCTGCAGGGTAAGAGAATTCATCAAGTATTCTCCAGTCAGAAACCTACCTGCTGCCTTATTTATTAGGACATTGCTACACGCTATCACGACCATCTAAACAGGTTTGTAGTGAAGTTCTATATCACATTTCCTTTGAAAGTCCACAAATGCAACATTTCTGTATGAGCATTGTTAACTCTCTCTGTGACATCATGGAACAAGTCCATGAGGTTAAGCAAACACTCCATTTCAGTCTGATTAGTGAACATTACAAGATTAAACAATAAAAAGACCATGTCATAAAATGTATTCATTAGCCAATAATATTACACAATTCATTGACACAAAGGAAAAAAGGCTTGATTTTGCCATCATGATCAGATAAGAGAGATATTCATCTTTTGAAAAATAGTAAGTGGTAAAATGATAAGGGTAGAATGACATTTTAAGCATGTGTATTCTTGCAGTTAAAAAAACATCTGTGACAGGAATTTCAAAAGATTTGTCACACATAATAATATTGCATTTTGTTGTCCAGAACCAGCCAGCAGTAATCTGTTGAACAATCATTGCAATGTTTCACAAAGTTGGCTCATTTAGTCACTACATCTTGAAGCACGGGTGGCAGGGTGGAGGTACGTCTCCACCAAAGGAGGTATAAGGCGTTCCTTCCCTTCACTAGCATGCAGGTCACCCTTTGTCAAAGTGGAGCTCCTGCTTAGCCCCCCTGAAGCCATGGGAGCAGGTGGTGGATGGCCGTTTGAGCAGCTGGTGCACATCAGAGGTCCTGGTTATCCAAACCATTGATGGCAGGCAGACAGCCTCTGAAGAGTATGGATAATAGCTGGGGTGACTCACCTGGTAAAGACACTGCCCAGAAGATGGCAATGGCAAACCACTTTCTGTAGAAAAATCTGTCAAGAGCAATCATGGTCAAGATCTTGTTCACCAACGTACGATGATAATGATGGTGAGATTGTGCAACGAAAAGAAGGTTGTGAATACAATATGCGAACCATTCTTTTCCAATTTTCAGAATAGTATTTACTACAAAAAAATGTATTTAAATATCTTGGTCTTAGTACTTTAGGATGAATGATAATGATATGTGTCAGCAGGGTCTGTGAAAAGATGTTTTAGAGGAATGTATGTCTGAACTCTACCAGTGCTAAACCTCAAAAATAAAAATGTTAATTTTCTTTGTATTCCTTGTCCTAGGAGAATTCACTGCATAATAGTTTCCATTTCGAAACGTACTCACTTATTCATTCACGACTATACTCGTGGGGTACGTGGTGATAAACTTAGTTAATAAAAGTGAAAAAAGCAGAAAATAAACAAGGAAGATATAGAAATAAGTGACAAAGCAAGCTAACCAGCAAGAATCGATGTATTGATGAAAATCCATGCCCCACCCCCATCAACAACTACATTTCAATTTATTTTAAAAGACTTTTTTGTAATATCTCAGTGAACTTGTACACTGAGGTACCTTCATGCACATTCATGCTTTCTGATCTCCATATGCAAAATTAATTCCTAAGTAGATTTTTGTGACAATTTGCCATTCAAATACTTTATATTATCTATTATTGAATGGTACATACCACAGGAGAGTGACTGCGTCCTTGGTAAGAACTTACAGAGGGTTTTATCTCTGAGCTCCCCTGGTGGTATTTGCTTAAGTGAACAATAAGAGAGAATAACAAGACTCATATTAAAACAGCAGCTCAATGTATCTTACATACTGTACTTTTGAGTTTGTACAGATTGTATTCGGTTGCATCTGGCAGTTGCATTGAGCCAGTTATTCTGTCTGTGTCATTAATGCAGAGAAGGGAACATTCCACATTATGCAACTGTATCAATTCATAACACTGCTTTCTTTCTGTATGTATATATATTTAAAGACTCTGGCAATTTTGTAAAGGTTGAAACTAGTGTAGAAAAGCAATGCATAACCAGATCTTTAGGATGGCATGGTCCATGAATATTGTTGATGTAAAATTTCAATTCAAAACTAAGTGAATATGTGAAAGTTTGCATACCATCTTGTATGCCTTTTGTCAAATTATGCCAGTACCCACTCTCCAGTTCTATCTCGTATTAAATCAGTCAATGCCGGAGTTACAGTGGTGCAGCTGGACAATCTGACATTCAGTAATGGTTAATTATGCTGCCTAATCAAAAAGCAGGAAGATTGAAGCTGTTGTTTTATTTTATTCGACTAAATCCCCTGTTTCTGACCCACTGACTGCAATCATGAAATTCTCAGGATTGAGTTGTATATTGAGTATCCTATTTGAGCAAAGTTTCAAGCCTCTTCTGCAAGTCTATTTATGCTCCCTATATTCCAGCTACGCAATACTGTCCCTGAAGTCCTTTGCTTCACATTCTCTCTTTGTAAAGCATAATTATTTGGACTCATACTTGACTCCATTCTATCCCCGTTGCCTCAGTCCCTTCACAGCTACATCTGTGACACTTCTTATCATCTTGATCTCCTCAGTATCTTTCAATTACCCAAACCTGACTGCCTTAATTTCACCATGGATCTTCAGTCCCTGTTGTGGTGAACTACATATACCTGTCTGGACACGACCCCCTTGCTGATTGCTCCTGTGGCTCCTCCCACAGACCATGGCTCCTCCCACGGACTCCGATATAAAGGTGAGTGGAGACACAGCCCTGGCCTCAGTCTCCAGGATGTAGTGTGGTGGTCATTTGCTGCTTGTTCTTTCTTCCAGCCAATAAAAGCCTATATCTCGCCTCATGTCTCCGAGAGTTATTGCTGGTACATCACCTGTATAATTCTAACCTCCATCAAGTGTGTCTTAAAGCACTCCACTTCTTTCACAATAAAATAACCATCCAATTCCTCTCCACCACCACCCCTATCTGGTAGTACTGGTCCTCAACCTCAACAGTTTTTCCTTTGGCTCCTCCCATTTTCTCCAGTCTCAGGGAGTAACATGGGCCTCAGCCATGCCTACCTCTTCATTGGCTACATAGAACAGTCCATGTCCATGCTTTTCCTGGGTAATGCTCCACACCTCTTCCTCTGCTGCATTGCTGCTGCTTCTTGCATCTATGCTGAGTTTGTCAGTTTCATCAACTTTGCCTCTAACTTCTACCCTGTCCATTTCTGACACCTCTCTCCCCTTCCTTTATCTCCTTGTCTCCAACTCTGGAGACAGACAGTTGACCAACAACTTTTACAAACCTACTAGTTCCCATGGTTATTTTGACTATACCTTGTCTCCTTTAAAAATGCTATTCCCTTTGCTCAGATCCTTCATCTCCATCTCATTTGTTCCCAGGTTGTGTCTTTCCATTCCAGGATGTCAGACATGTCAACCTTCTTCAAAAAACTGGGATTTCCCCCCTCCATTGAAGCTGCCCTCACCCATGTTTCCTCCATTTCCCAAATATCTGTGCTCACCCCATCTTCCCACCGCCTTAACCATGATAGAGTTCCTCTTGTCCTTACCTACCACCTCATGAGCCTCTGCATCCAACACATCAACCTCTGCAACTGACACCATCTCCAAAGGGATTCTACCGCCAAACATAACTTTACTTCACCCCTCTCTGCAGGGATCACTTCCTCTGTGATTCCCTTGTCCATTTGTCCTACCCCACTAACCTCCCTCATGGTACTTATCCCTACAGGCAACCTTTTGTAAATTGGGGGCCCGCTTCACCAAGCACCTGCATTCCACCTAACAAAAGTGACCAGTGACCAAATGCTGATTCCCATTCCCATTCTGACATGTTGGTCCATGGCCTCCCCTTATGTCAAGATGTGGCCACCCTCAGGATGGAGTAGCATCACCTTACATTCTGTCTAGGTAGTTTCCAACTTGATGGCATGCATAATAATTTCTCCTTCTGGTAAAACATTTTTCCTTCCCCCTCCCCTTTCCTTCTATTCCCCACTCTTACCACTTCTCACTTGGCCATCACTTCCCGTCCCCCTTCCCCTTCTCCATGGTCCACTCTCCTCTCCTATCAGATTCCTTCCTCACCAGCCCTTCATCTTTCCTACCCTCATGGCTTGATCTTCACCTTCTAGCCATCCTCCTTCCCCGCCCCCATTCTGCCATCTTCCCTCACCTTTCCCGTCCTGAAGAAGGATCTCAGGCTGAACTGTCTACAGATTATTCACTTCCATAGATGCTGCCTAACCAGCTGACTTCCTCCGGCAATTTTTTTGTGCACTGCTTTGTATTTCTAGCAGATGCAGACTTTCTCATGTTTACTATTTGGACTCTCCTTTATTCTCTCACTAGATATTGGCATATCTCCATGTTTTATCTGTGAAATGCCTTGAGATAATAGAAGAATGTAATTGTTATAATTTCAGCTCTCAATGGTTTGCTTTGGAGATTCTTAAGCATGATGATGTGGCTTTACAAATTAGAATGGTTTTGTTCTTTTCCAGTCTCCTGAGTCAAAGCTCTCAGCAGTCAGCCAACTAACTCGCCTTTGTAGACAGGATTCTGGAAAACAGCTGCCAAGATCCTCTGAAGAAATATGTATACAGCTATAGATTTGGCAGGTCTTTAAAAAAAACAGCGTTTAATAAACAGCTTACACATGGTGTTGCAAAAACAGTGATGTCCGTTATTTTGTCAGTCCAATCATCATAAACACATAAAATATAAATTTATATTTTTTGTGGTCAATATCCTGAGACTCTGGCTGATTAGAAATGTTCTAGTGGTTCAGTGAAATGTATTCTACAATTGTGATAATGGGGAGGGTGAGCTGGAGGTAAGGGAAGTTTGGGTGCTGAATTTTCAACCCTTCCACTGTGTGTAAGTTTGGCAGCAGTATCCAAACCTGTGGGATGATTCCTATTGCTTGATGTTATTTCTTTTAACGTGAGCGAGAACCTCAAACAAGCAAGTGAAAGTCACTAAAAGATTAAAGACCGATAGTTAAAATGTTGAAGGAAATAAAAGTGGCTCCGATAAAAAGAAGACTGAGAGAATGAAGTCAACCAGAAGGGAAAACACCTGCAGATACAAGAGGTCAGCTTTTATTTTTGTGTTTGTGATGGACTTATTTTTATTAAATTTCATCTTATTTTGGCGGCCTTCTCTGTTTTCTCAACAGGCTACATGGATTTTAATATACTTCTGTCAAAAAATTGTTGTGCCTTCACTGATTGTCTGTTATGTCATTTAATATCCTTTGGTTTCCATTGGCAAACAGTTCAAGAAAATGAAAGAAGGTTACTAAGAATTAATTTGGTTACTAAGAATCAATCCGTGGTGGAAAACCTACTAGAGACTAGAACAAAGCCAAGATGACTGAAAAATTATAACCTCATATTTTTCTGTATTGATATTTGTCATGTTATGAACCCCGTAACTGGGTCTCTTACCAGCAAAGATAGAGAGGTCCGTTGAAGTCTGATGGTACTATTTTTAACAGTGTTTATTAGTAAAAATACACAAAAATAATATCAATGCAAACATACAGATAACATACGTCGTCAATACTAAATCTAAAAGTGCAGGTATAATAATAATCAATAACAAACAAGCTCTATCGTTGTCTAGGGGGTAATGTATAGTCCGATGGAAATATAAAAGTCACTCAGTTCACTCAGGCTGCAGCCTTTGGTTGGAGTCAAGAGAGATTTTTAGAAACTTGCCAGCTTTTCCTTTTTATGATTTCGATCCTTCGAGAGTTCCGTTGGTGTAGCCGGTCCTTTAGCTAAAGCCGTTCTTCCGTGGCGAGCCCACCAATTCCCAGGCAAGGGAAGGACGCACGCGAGCCCCCCACCAGCTGTCGCTATTAAACGCTGTTACGGGATTTCTAGCGTTTCTCCTGGTGCGTCTAAAGGGGTTGTTCCCCAGACCCTCTTTTATCCTTACTCACAGGGTCTCAGATGTCAATCAGGTTGGGATGATGCAATCCCTCAACCAGCCCACTCTGGTCATCCCCTGAGGGCTTCAATGAATAGTACAGTACTCAATACACAATTCCTTCTCTAAGAGACAATAGCCGTTATCAGTGGTTCCATCTTGCTGAGGCCAGGACACATTCCAAACCCTGTGTATTCTGGATGTCTCTCTCTCATTTCCTGGGTCCCAGACCCAAATTTGCAATTCGCAAAAAGGAGGGGGCTACTTTGTACCCTTCGGCCCCTCAGAGTTGTGGCACATTCGTTACAGTTATTTCCTGGCTCATAAAGAAGTTTTCTTTATGATCTATGTTAACCTCTTTCACTGCTACAACACTTTCTAATTTTGTGTCACCCACAAACTTGCTGATCAAGCATTGTGCATTTGAATTCAAATGGTTTATAAAAATAATGAACAAGAACGGGCCTGAAACTGACCCCTGCGGCACATCACAAGTCATCAGCCTCAATGCCAAGACACAACCTTCAACCACCACCTTCTGCTTCCTAACGCTGAGCCAGATTTTAATCCACCAGCCAGCTCTTCCATGGGACTTAACCTTCCAGACTAGTCTACTATGTAGGATGTTGTCAAAGCCTTTGCTAAAGTCCAAATGGACAACATCCATTGCTCTACCCTCATCTAACCTTTTGGTTACCTCTTCAAAAACCTCTAAAAAAAATTGTCAAGCATGACTTTCCATAAATAAAGGCATGCAGACCCCTCCTAATCAGACGTTGTCTATCCAAGTGCAGGTAGGTCACGTCTCTCAAAAAATTCCTCCAGTTATTGATGTCAGGCTATCCATCCTGTTGTTCCCAGGCATGCTCTAGCTATCCTTCTTAAACAACAAAATTATATTAGCCACCTTCCAATCTTGCTGAACCTTACCATTAGCTAACATCGAAGCCAATATATCCACAAGAGCCTCCACAATTTCTTCTCTAGTCTCCCACTAGGTCTGAGGCTGCCCTGGGAATTTATCCCCCATAATGTTCTGTAAGGCTGCAAATAACTCCTCCCTGCTAATACAAATTTTCTCCAAAACATCTCTACTTGTTTCCCTTATCTCCAGAGGAACCATGATTTTCTCTTCAGTACATACAGAGGAAAAATATTCATTAAAAATCCCACCAGTCTCACACAGCTTGAGACATAGGAGGCCTTGCTGATCTCTAAGGGGCCTACTCTCTCCCTAGCCACCCTTTATTCTTAATATAGCTATAAAACCTCTTGGGATATTCATTAACCTTATCTGCCAGATCCATGCCATACTCCCTCTTTGCTCTTCTGATTTCCCTCTTAAGAGTATTCTTCATTTTTTATATAGTCATCAAGGGATTGAATCATCCCATAAACCTAATGCATGGTATAAGTTCACTCAACAAAAAATCAATAAATCACCAGGGTTACATCTGCTTGCTCCAGGTGTCCTAATGTATTAATTGTCACGGGAGAGGGTATATTGTCTGCGAGTTGCTGAAGAAAATAACCCATGTGCCTTAGACACAAGGAGATCAAGGGGTGAACCAGTTCACTAGGATAACCTGTGCATAGAAAAAATGGATAATGAGGAGTAACAGACATAAATGTTAATCGGTGTGTTCTGCACACCTGAGGAGAATAATAACAAAAATACTTCTAAGGGCACCTTACTGATTGGGAAGACAATTTTACTGCGCTCATTGATTCTGTTGCAAGCTGGTCTACTGCCAGTCAAGAGTGCATTGGAAATATCCCAGTCATTTTCCATAGAGAGAAAGAAAAAATGGTATTGAGCATGTACACATGGAGGCTCTCTGTGTTAGAAGACCATAAGATTTTGGAGCAGAATTAAGCCATTTAGTGCATTGAGATTGCCCCGCCATTTCATCATGACTGATCCATATTCCCTCTGAGCCCCAAACTCCTGCCTTCTCCCCATATTCACTCATGCCCTGACTAATCAAGAATTTATCAACCTCTGCCTAAGTATACCCAGTCACTTAGCCTCCCACAGCCACCTTTGCTAAAGAGTTCCAAAGATTCAACATTCTCTGGCTAAAGAAGTTCCTCTTTATTTGCGTTCTAAAAGGATGTCCTTGTAGTCTGAGGCTGTGTCTTCTGGTCTTAGACTCCTTCAGCACAGGAAACATCCTCTCCACATAGACCTTATCGAAACCTCTCAATACCTGATTTATTTGTATTAGGTCACCACCATTCTTCTGAACTCCAGTGAACAGAAGCCCAGAGCCATCTAATACTCCTCATATAATAAGCCTTTCAATCCTGGAATCATTTTCGTCAACCTCGTTTGAACCATCTCCAGGAGATTATGCAGGAGGTTAACTGTTAGGTCCTCAGTGGAAGCAAATGTAGTTATTCATAGCGTCATAGAACACAGAAACAGGCCCTTCATTAATCTACCTAAACCCCTTGGCCTGCACCTGGAACATGGCCCTCCATACCACTCCATCATGTACCTATCCAAATTTCTCATAAATGCTGAAATTCATCCTACATCCATCACTTGTGTTGACAGCTCATTCCACACTCTCACCACCCTCTCAGTAAAGAATTTCCCCCTCCTGTTCCCCATAAACATTTCACCTTTCACCCTTAACCCATGATCTCTAATTGTAATCTCACCCAACCTCAGCGGAAAAAGCAACACACACAAAATGCTGGTGGAACACAGCAGGCCAGGCAGCATCTATAGGGAGAAGCACAGTCGACATTTCGGGCCGAGACCCTTTGTCAGGACTAACTGAAAGGAAAGGTAGTAAGAGATTTGGAAGTAGGAGGGGGAGGGGAAAATGCGAAATGATAGGTGAAGACCAGAGGGGGTGGGGTGAAACTAAGAGCTGGAAAGGTGATTGGCAAAAGGGATACAGAGCTGGAGAAGGGAAAGGATCATGGGATGGGAGGCCTCGGGAGAAAGAAAGGGGGAGGGGAACACCAGAGGGAGATGGAAAACAGGCAGAATGATGGGCAGAGAGAGAGAGAAAAAAGGAGGAGGAGGAGGAGGAGGAAAAAGTCTGCATTTACTCTATGTATATCCCTCATAATTTTATATACCTCTATCAATTCTCCCCTCAATCTTCTACATTCTAGGGAATAAAGTCCTAACCTATTCAACCATTCCCGATAACTCAGATCCTCAAGTCCTGACAACATCCTTGTAAATTTTCTCTGCACTCTTTCAATCTTATTTACATCTTTCCTGTAGGTAGGTAATCAAAACGGAAAAAAATACTCCGAATTTGACTTCACCAATGTCTTATACAATTTCAACATAATATTCTATAATACTCCTGTACTCAATCCATTGCTTTATGAAGGCCAATGTGCCAAAAACTTTCTTCCTGTAATATCATTTTCAAGAAATTATTGATCTATATTCCCAGATCCTTCCATTCTGCTGCTCACTGTGTAAGACTTTCTTAGGTTGTCCTCCCAAACAGCAACACCTCACGCTTGTCTGCACTAAATTCCATCTGCCATTTCTCAGCCCTTTTCACCAGCTGGTCCCGACCCCAATGCAAGCTTTGACAGTTTTCCTCTCTGTCCACTACAGCCCCCAATTTTGGTGTCATCCATAAATTTGCTGATCCAGGTAACCACATTATCATCCAGATCTTTGATATATGTGACACACAATAATGGACCCAGCACCAATCCTTGAAGCACACCACTATTCATAGGCCTCCAGTCAGAGAAGCAACCATCTACCACCACTCTCTGGCTTCTCCCACAAAGCCAATGTCTAATCCAATTTACTACCTTGTCTTGAAAGCTGAGCGACTGAATCTTCCTGACCAACCTCCAAAGCAGGACCTTGTCAAATTCCTTGCTAAAATCCGTATAGATAACATCTACCACATGGCCTTCTTCATCTTCTCTGGTAACTTACTCGAAAAACTCTATGAGATTGGTTAGTCATGACCTACCATGCACAAAGCCATGCTAACTATCCCTAATCAGTCCCTGTCTGTCCAAATACGTATATATCCAGACCCTTAGAATACCTTCCAATAATTTCTCCACTACTGATATTAGGCTCACCAGCTTGTAATTTCCTCGTTATCCTCAAATCCTCCAGCACCTCACCTACAGCAAAGGATGTTTTAAATATCTCAGCTATGCCCCCTGTAATTTCTACCTCCCACAGGGTCCATTTTGTCAGACCCTGGGAATTTTCCACCATAATTTACCCTAAGACAGCAAGTATCTCCTCCTCTGTTATCCATTTGGGAGCCATGACCCCACTGTTCCACCGCCTCACATCTATAGCTTCTCTGTCTGTCTCCCAAATAAATACAGTTGCAAAAAAATCCTTTTAAGATCGCTTCCATCTCTTTCAGATCCATGCACAGATTACCATTCTGATCTTCCAGAGGACCAGTTTTGCTAGCCTTTTGCTCTTAATAGAAGCCTTTAGGGTTCTCCTTCATCTTTTATGCTAGAGCAACCTAATATCTTCTTTTAGCTCTCCTCATTTCCTTCTTAACTGTTCTACGGGTCAGTTATGGGTTCGGAATATGCACCAGAAATTTTGAGCGTGTATTGAACTGCCTCACTCAAATTGAGAAGCTACATGTTTGAAGGGAACACAGTATTGAGCAGTGAACAATTCACAGAGAAACTCGTGCTTCAGGCCATGCCCAGACTGCTCAAGTGTCACAAACACAAGAGATTCTGCATGGTGCTTGATATCTTCAGCAATGCACACAAAATGCTGGCCAAACTCAGTAATTCAGGAGGGGAATAAACAGAGGACATTTGAAGTTGAGAGCCTTCATTAGTACTGGAAAGGAACTGGGGGCGGGGGCAGAAACCAGATTAAAAAGTTAGAGGGAGGGGAAGGAGTACAAGCTGGCAAGAGATAGGTGCGACCAGGTGAGTGTGAGGGTGGGTTTGTGGAGAGTGGGTCAAAGGTAGAAGAGGTAAATGGCTAAAGAAGAAGGAATCTAATAGCAGAGGACAGTGGACCATGGAAGAAAGGGAAGGCGGAAGAGATCCAGAGGGTGGTGACGGGCAGAAATGGAGAAGAGTTGAGATGAGAGGTTCAAACGTGCCAAATCATCTCGAGCCTATTTGAGCAATTAGCACTTCTCCTGTCAGCTGGCACTCGGTAGAGCAGAGTGAATGTTTCATGAGCCCTGGGGGCCTCTGTGGCTACCTGTAGTATTGGGCTCCTTGTTTTCTCAAGCACCTGTACTTGCTAATTGTCTCAACTGGAGTCATTAAGCTCTCCTGCTTTCTGTTTAATCTTGTTGAGTTAATTGTGACTGGCACGAAGTTTTCCACATTCTATGATTAGTTAATGCGAAACCACACTCTGTGCTCATTGCAGAGTCCTTGTGTTCAGTATCACAGTGTTGCTCACTCATGCCATCGATGTTCTGCTTATATTCTGATGTATGACCTCTTGTTTCCATCTCAACATGGGAGTTTAATCATTGCCACCATTCACTGAGACAGAAGGACCATGTGATCAATGGACCTATTGTAAGCACTACTGTGGCTTGGACATCAGTCGGTTGGAGGTGAGGGTGTCTTCTACATTCAGTTCACGTCCCAAGTGTCATGTCCTGAGCTTTTTCAAGGTCCTCTGGGTCAACAAGGTTCCCGTGGCATTCATTGTTTCTGAGTTATATGCAAAGTTTTGGGTTTTCCACATTCTATGGTTATTTAATGCAGACCCCTGTTTAGTGCTCATCATGGGGTCCTTATATGATTTGAATTGCAGTGTCGCTCGCTCGTGCCACTGACATTCTGTTTATATTCCTATCTATAACCTTCCATTTCTGTCTCGGCATGGAAATGGACCATTTCACCACACTTGAGTTCAATCACTGCCGGCGTTCACCATCACAACTAGTTGCAGCTTGAACTGATTAGTCAGGAATAATGGGAGATCAATGGCTGTCAGGCAACAGACAGAAACAATAAAACACAGCATAACCTTGGATGAAAATGCAGCGAACATGTAGAGCTTTCTCCACGAGGGTGAGGTACACACTTTGGGTGGCGAAGGTACCACCATCATCATCAGCTGGAATTTGATGGCACTCCTTCTGAAGAGGGGTGTGAAGCTCGGACTGATAGAAGAATGAGGAAGGTAATTGCAAGGGTTTTCTGAGTGGGAGTCAAGCCTGCAGTTCAGCAAATGCCTGGAACGGTTATCTGCTAGAAGCGGTGAACCATCTGAGCAATATAAAGGAAGGGGCTGTTGTGAATGGGAATTAGATTTCTTCAAGAGATTTGTGATGAAAATGGGTATGAACAATAAAGAGAGTTCAATCTGTGGGATAAGCAGAATATCAAGTGATTCACTGAAAGTCAGAGGTTCCTAATACTGCATGTCTGGCAGGGAGGGATGGGTACATGCCTGTTCTGTTGAGAGTAAAGCAAATATTTTATTTAGTGGTACTCGAGCAGGAAGTACCACAGAAACATCTGTGGAGATCACCATGATTGAGGAACTAGCAGCCAGAGAAGAGTGCAGAGTGAAACATGGTCTATTCTGTATAATAGAAGTCCAAGGTAGCATCTGGGCGATGATTTAGGGCTTACAGAGTGATGAGACTTTTCCTCACCCTTCATAGCAAACAGCCTGAAGGAATTCAGTAATCTGTTTTGGATAGTTTGTTTCCAGGAGATTCAGGACAACTGTCCAACCACAAGAATCCACTGAAGAGACGAAAGGCACAAGGCTTGCAAAGGGCAATGTGCTGAGGTAATATTAATTGATTCCATTATGCTCAACAGTGCTGTAGAAGATAAAATGGCATGGAAAGAGCTCCATATCTTGGTTGTTTACAGAACTGTTCATTGCCCTGAATGAAGCATTGATTAAATTGGATGCTTTCTGAGGGAAATGCATTGCCATGTGGAGCCAGTTCAAAAGCTCAGACAATCTTGTAAAGATAAGATCTTTAGTGGGTAAGGATTTAATGATGAGAGTCCAGCACAGTGTAGTGCATCAAGATGGACTGGAAGAACTGATAGCCTTGGGATCAATTCAGAAATGGAAAGTTAGAGGCAATGATTTTGAGGCTTTATATGGGACAGCAGCAAAGAGGAAAGGTCTAGTATCGATGGAGAATCAAAGCAACTGCCTGATGTGGGATATTGTGAAAAAAGATGGAAAGAGAAAGAAGAGAGAGAGAGACTTAGAGTGATCAAAGTTAGAGATGGTTGTGAATGAGTTCACTGTATCCCATAATACATAAAATGACTTGAATTATTTTAACCACTGTAATCCATAAGAGCTTTTAACCAACTTCCCTTAATGTTAAGAAATAATGTTTAGAATATGTGATACAATATATTCATAATTATTCATACATATAGATATAGTTATATTAAGGAAACTATATGTTGTGAGATCAGATGTAAATAGTCTGCTGAAATCATCAATGAATTGGTGGATATTTTGAGTCTGTGGTATCTTAAATAATGTATTTCATATATTTATAGTTAACTGTAATTTTATGTATGTATGTTTTTGATGATTTATATTTCCTTGTTTATAGTATATATATGCACATCAGTGAACATTTAAAAACTAGATGATATGACCATTGAAACATTGCTGTACCATCCACTGCTGTTCGTTGAAAGTTTATTGCCTTCAATAAAAGATGCTGGTTGTTTCAACTTTGTTGTTTGCCTTTGAAAGCAGGAATTCAAAAGACTTAAGATATGACATATGCAAAAAATCAATATTAGCATAACTTTAATAATTGCCTTTTATGGTCTTTTATCATTTTATATTATCTATAGCTCGGAAAGAGTACCCTGACCTTTGGTACCAAATGTTGCATTGCTACTCTTAGGGATTGCTTCTCAAATTTTGGATAAACATTTCAGATTTTGAAGAGGGCCAGAGCGGGATAGGAAACTGAAGTTAAGAGTTGTCAGCAGACAAACCCAAGCAATAATGTGGGAGCAACAAACCTGTTCTTGGTGTTTGCTGGGGAATCATTGGTTAATCCAGACTGGTGACTCCTGAGGGTACGGACTAATTGTCTGAGTCCCTTCCATTCAGGGAATTCTCAGCACCCAGAGAAGGAGCATCCAATCCCTGTATGTACAATGTGATCTTCAGTGACTGCGAGGCACCACAGGGAGTGGAGTATCTATTGGACACAGACAGTCATTTTATCAGTTATTTATTAGTTAGAGATACAGCACACAAACAGATCCTTCTGGTCCAACAAATCCCCACTGCCCCAATCACATTTTTGGTCACATCATTGTGACCAATTAAACTACTAACCCATAAGTCTTGGCAATGTGGGAGGAAACCAGAGCACCCAGAGGAAACCCTCACAGTCACGGGAAAACATACAAATCTGTTACAGACAGCGGCAGGAGCTGAACCTGGCCGTGTAATAGTGTTACACTAGCCACTGCACACGTGCGGCTGTATTTAGTGAAATACAGCAGAGGTGTTAGAAATCTGAGACAGGAACAAAATTACTGGAGGTGACCAGGAACAGACAATGTAAATCTGGAGGGAAACAAAGTTAGCATATCAGGTCAAAACTCCTACATCAGAATACCGTATTATATAATTCGATAAATTTCCTTTGGCTTTTCTGAATTCTACTGCTAGTACCTAATGAAAAGAGAGGCACTTTTATTGTACTTTAGGTTTGATGATATAACATGGTGACAACCCCATCTTCTACTGGACTTTATAAGAAAAAATGGCAAACTAAAACAATATGGAATTAATGATAACAGACTCAGCAGTCAGATGGAAAAAGCTGCAATTTGCAGGTTTATGGGAGACCTACAAATGAGTTCCCCAGAGGCATTAATTAATTCCAAACTCAGTTACAATTCTACTATGCCTTAATTACAGGTGAAAGGTAATAACGATTAAAATATTTTAGGTGTTACATCTGACTCATATTTTCTCTCCAGTTTCCAACAAGATCAATGAAATCCCAGGAAACAATGGTTGTTCCTGTGAACTGTTTGATCTAAAGAGAATTCCTCTCTTTGCACCTGTTAACATTATATTAATCTCATTACATTCAAAGACCACAGCTAGCTTTCTTGTTTTTTTATATTCAGACTATTGTGTACCATTGAAGCCATTCACACAGGTTGCCGAGGGAATCATACGATTAAGAGCATTGGGTATTTCTCAGTGAAGATGATATCCCCATGGTGATTCTTATGTCATCTGTGCACAGATGGGAAACTAGTTTATAACTATTGTCTACAGCATACTTCTTGGGATTTAACTTTTCAGTTAATTCTTTGTCCTGCTTCATAATGTTTTACACTAAAAAGAAGTAAGCATAATTAAATGAATGTTTTCTTGCAAGGAACTCTTTAATTTAAGTGGCTCAGTTCACCAAATATGGTAGGATTGGTAAAGTAAGAAGTGTTTCATAATTGCAATTTTAATGCAATTACAAAACATTTTTTATTAAAATATAATTTTCACTTCCTTGCTTCTGTTTTAACTAGGTGTATAGCCTACTGAAAGTGCAAGTTTTGAATCTTTCATCACATATACAGCAAAAAGTCGATTAACTTTGAATATTTTCTCATAAATAGATGAAGTATTAACAAAAGACAGGCCTGTGCAGAAAACCAATAGGTGAAGGTCATTGGCCCAAAACATTGACTCTTTATTCCTTTCCATAGATGCTCCCTGACCTGCTGAGTTCCTGCAGAATTTTGTACGTGTGCTAAAGGAATTGACAAGATCTAAAGTGTCAAACTATTTCTTCCCCATTCTCCTCACATACAGTTGCTGCTTGACCAGAGTTCCTCTAGTATATTATATTTATACCAAGTACGGACTGATAACCAGACATAGTAATACTGGACAAGGAACAGAAGAAAGCAATAGTAGTAGATGTGGCAATCCTGAATGACAGTAATATCAGGATGAAAGAATATGAGAAGCTGGAACAGGGCTTGAAAGAGCAGATAGAAAGGATGTGGAAGATTAAAGCCAGAGTAATCCCAGAGGTGACAGGAACATGTGGAGCTGTGATACCTGGACTGAGAGAGTGGCTCCAACAATTCCCGGGAACAACATCTGAAATCTCGGTCCAGAAGAGTGCACTGCTAGAAACAGCAAGGATACAGTGTCGGCCTCTAGTACATGTCTCAAAATTGAGGGGAAAATACACATGCACGCCACCCATAAGGGGTGAAGAAAAATGATTCATAAAAGGAATATTAAAATAGAAAATTCCATGATAGGGAGATGAAATATTTGTGAAGATCCCAGAGACCACATGGGTTTCGTCTGGGTGCTCCATTGTTATCCCACAGTCCAAAGTATATCCGGGTCAGTGGGTTAGTTGGCCTCTGTAAGTTGCCCCAGTGTGTAGGAAGAATCTGGGAAAGTGGGATTAATATAGGAGTAGTGTAAATGGGTGGTTGATGGACAGTATGGATTAGTGGGCTGAAAGGTGTATTGCTGTAACTTAAGAATACTTTTTAGAACAGTAAATAGGTTGGAAAATAATATAGTGTTCCTTTGCTGGCTAGTACTGAAATTCCCATTATTATGATGTCATAATTGTTTATGAAATTTGTGTCCTTTTTCTCCTTCCAGTTACCTAATTTATTGTAGTCACCAAGACTCTGGGTAACATATATAGCACAAAAACAAAAGTCTTTAGTTTCCATGTAAGCCAGAAACATGAATGTCTCAGCAATTCCCTTGTTCACTCTTAAAATACTAAAATTATCTGGTAATTTAAATGGTCAACAGAACTATTTCATTCCTGAAGCTTCCTGTTGTCCCCATGATTACTCTCTTTCTGATAGCCTCCTTCTGGAACTTTCTTAATCCAAACACTATTGGATTAGCAGCCACAGTCTGTCACATGAAGCAATCTTCATGTGAACAGTGCTATTAAATAACAATGCTATTAAATAGCATTTAAGGAGCAAACATGAGGAAATCTGCAGATGCTGGAAATTCAAACAACAACACACACAAAATGCTGGTGGAACACAGCAGGCCAGGCAGCATCTATGGGGAGAAGCGCTGTCGACGTTTCGGGCCGAGACCCTTTGTCAGGACTAACCGAAAGGAAAGATAGTGAGAGATTTGAAAGTAGTGGGGGAAGGGGGAAGTGTGAAATGATAGAAGACCGGAGGGGGTGGGATGAAGCTAAGAGCATTTCGCATTTCCCCCTCCTCCCACTACTTTCAAATCTCTCACTATCTTTCCTTTCGGTTAGTCCTGACAAAGGGTCTCGGCCCGAAACGTTGACAGCGCTTCTCCCTATAGATGCTGCCTGTCCTGCTGCGTTCCACCAGAATTTTGTGTGTGTTGTTGTTAATAGCATTTAAGGAACAGTGACGCCCATGGCCTGATATGACAAATGTTACATGCCTGCTTTTTAAAGCACAGGACAAAGGCAGAAGGAACATGGGAAAGTCACTTCACATCTATGTTGCCATGGACCGTCATAACTCGAACAAAATTGCCTTTTGTTTATTGGTTCTGGAAAGAACGCCTGGAACTCCCAGTCAAGTTCAAGTGTATTGTCATGCAACCGTACATGTATAGCGCCAAATGAGACAATGTTCCTCTGGACCAAGGTGCACAATATACATAACACATATGGTAATAGTACCACAAATAATAAGGTGTATATATGACAACAGGTTAAAAGATATACATTATAGCACGACTGGCACTTCATACATGATGTGACCTGGGTGGTGGCAGGGAGAGAATGAAGAAGGAAGATCGAATCAAAGACCAGAAAGCCAAAGCAGTAAAGATATCTGAATGGCATACAAATATGGTGTACGCACATGTGCGGGAAAGACAAATAGAGCCATGTGAATCAACATGATATAAGAAGTAGAGCCAAGGAAGAGTCCAAAGGCATTTGGGAAGACCTCAATCATACAGCATGCAGCAGGTCAATGAATCCATCAGGACAGCACTGCTAGGCGGTAACTTTGGGAGAATCACTTTATTAAAAATGACTTCAGTCCATTAGTATTATAAAGTCATGGGCTTTATCTCTATGCATATTCAGTAATCTTACGGAAACAAACGATTATGAAGGGGCTTGATGTTTTAGTTGCGGAGAGCACAGTTCCCCTTGTGGAGGAGCATAACACCAGGGTAACAGTACGGTACTCCACTTAAGGTAGAGAAGATGAGGAATTCCATCCCTTTGATTGCTATGGGTCTTCAGAAATCTGTGGCTCAGACATACTGTGGATGCAAAGTCAGAAAGAAGAAGATTTGTAATTCTACACCAAAGAAGGGTCAAGGGTGAAAGAACAGGCAGGAAATGGAGTTGAAGCAATGATAGGGTTCCCTCTGATATTAAAAAGTGACAGAGCAGACTGAAGGAGCCATCTGCCCTCCTGGATCTACTTTTTAAATCATGCCTGTTTGTCTTTCCCTCACATGTGTATACCACGTTTTTACATTGCTCTGATATTGT
Organism: Hypanus sabinus; assembly: GCF_030144855.1. Taxonomy (NCBI): domain Eukaryota; kingdom Metazoa; phylum Chordata; class Chondrichthyes; order Myliobatiformes; family Dasyatidae; genus Hypanus; species Hypanus sabinus. Next base: position 57,917,666 of record NC_082722.1, on the reverse strand, counting down.
TTTGGTTTCTTGTCCTTTGATTCAGTCTTCCTTCCTCTTTCTCTCTTCCTTTGAATGTCTAATTAAGGTCCAAGTACAAACTGGTTGAATTGCTTTACAATCATGAAACAACCGCCCACTTCCAAAAATGATATAAAACAAAGTTGGAGATTCTTTTACAGCAAATTCTAATGACTTCTTAAGGTATTAGAAGACCCTGCCTTCCTTCTCCTTTTTGATGAACACGAGCTGTTTCCGTCAATTGAGGCAATTCAGCAGAGAACAATAACTGGAGGAAGCACAGGAAATTCCAGCACATTTTAATGATGGAGACTGGGCAGCATCTATGGAAGGAAATAGCAACAGTTGATTTTCAGGTAGAGACCTATCAAACAGGACTGGCAAGGAAGGGGGAAGAAACCAGAAAAAGGACATGGGGGAAGAGGAGGAGTACAACTTGCAGGTGACATGTGCGCGGAAAAGTGGGTGTGGGGGTGTGGTTGAAGTAAGAAGCTGGGGGGGGGGGTTCAGTGGAAGGTGTAAAGGGCTAAAGAAGGAATCTGATAGGAAAGGAGTGTGGACCATATGAGAAAGGGAAGGAGGAAGGTGACCAGAGGGAGATGATGGGCAGGCAAGGAGAAGAGGTGTGATAGGGTAACCAGAATGGGGAATGGAAAAAGAGAGAAGTAGGGGAGAGGGTAGTAATTACAGGAAATTAGAGAAATTGATGTTTATATCATCAGGTTGGAGGCAGTCAGGATGGAATACAGGGTGTTGCTCTTCCAACCTGAGTTTGCCCTCATTGTGGGAATAGAGGAGGCCATGGATAGACGTCAGAATGGGAATTGAATTGGGTAACAGCCAGGAGATCCTGCTTATTGTAGTGAGTCACCACGCAAAACATGAGCTGTTTATTCCCTTACACAGATGCTACTGAGTTCCTCCATTATTTTGTGTGTGTTGCTCAAGGTTTCCTGAAGGGGAAATTCTAGAATGCCTAGAATACCATTCTAGGAGATGGATTTTTAGAGCAGCTCTTGGTTGAGCCCACTAGGGGATCAGCTATTCTGGAATGGGTGTTGTGCAATGAACCGGGATTGATTAGAAAGCTTAAGGTAAAAGGTGATTATAATATAACTGAATTCGCCCTGAAATTTGAGAAGGAGAAGCTAAAGTCAGATGTGTCAGTATTACAGTGGAGTAAGGGGAATTACAGGGGCATGAGAGAGGAGTTGGCCAGAATTGATTGGAAAAGAACACTGGCAGGAGTGACAACTGAACAGTGATGGCTGGAATTTCTGAAAGCAATTCAGAAGGCACAGGACATATACATCCCAAAGAGGAAAAAGTATTGTAAAGGACCGATGATACAACTATGGCTAACAAGAGAAGTCAAAGCCAACATAAAAGCCGAAGAGAAGCATAGTATTGAACAATAATTTGTGGAAGGTTAGAGGATAGGGAACCTTTTAAAAACCAACAAAAGGCAACTAAAAAAGTCATTCAGAAGGTGAAGATGGAAGATGCAAGTACGTTAGCCTGCAATATTAAAGAGGATGCTAAAAGTATCTTCAGATACATAATGTATAAAAGAGAGTGGACATCAGACCACTGGAAAACAATGCTGGAGAGGTAGTAATGGGGGACAAGGAACTGGCGGACAAACTGAATAAGTAGTTTGTATCAGTCTTCACTGTGGAAGACACTGTGGAAGTTTCAGCTGCCAGTGGGCAGAAGCGTGTGAAGTTGCCATAACCAGAGAGAAGGATCTTGGGAAATTGAGATGTATGAATATAGATAAGTCAAGTGGACTAGATGATGTATACCCCAGGGTTCTGAAAGAGGTGGCTGGAGAGATTGTAGAGGCACTAGTAATGATCTTTCAAGAATCACTAGATTCTGGAAGACTGGAAAATTGCAAATGTCAAGAAGGGAGGGAGGCAGAAGAAAGGAAACTATAGGCCATTTAGCCAGATCTCAGTTATTGGGAAGATGTTTGAGTCGATTATTAAGGATGAGGTCTCAGGGTACTTGGAGGCAAATGATAAAATAGGCCGTAGTCAGCATGGTTTCCTTGAGGGAAATTCTTCCCTAACAAATCTGTTGGAACTCTTTGAAGAAATAACAAGCAAGATAGACAAAGGAGAAATGGTTGATGTTGTGTACTTGGATTTTCTGAAGGCTTTTGACAAGGTGCCATGCATGAGTCTACTCAACAAGCTATGAGTCCATTGTATTACAGGAAAGATTCTAGCATGGTTAAACCAGGCCGATTGGCAGGAAGCAAAAGGTGGGAATAAAGGGAACCTTTTCTGGTTGACACTTGGTGACAAGTGATGTTCCACAGGGTTCTGTGTTAGGACCAATTCTTTTTACATTATACATCATTGATATGGATGATGGAATTGATGGCTTTGTTGCAGAGTTTACAGGCAATATGAAGATAGGTGGAGGGCAGATAGTTTTGAGGAAGTAGAAAGGCTACAGAAGGACTTAGGCAGATTAGGAGAATGGGCAAAGAAATGGTAGATGGAATACAGGGTCAGGAAGTATATGGACATGCACCTTGGCAGAAAAAAATGAAAGGGTTGACTATTTTCCAAAAGGAGAGAAAATACAAAAAAACTGGTGTGCAAAGGGACTTGGGAGTCCTTATGAAGGATTTCCTAAAGGTTAATTTGCAGTTTGCATCTGTGGTGAGGAAGGCAAATGCAATGTTAGCATTCATTTCAAGAAGACTAGAATATAAAAACAAGGATGTAATGTTGAGACTTTATAAAACACTGTTGAGGCCTCATTTGGAGTACTGTGAGCAATTTGGGGCCCATTGTCTTAAAAAGGACATGCTGAGACTGGAGAGGGTTTAAAGGAGGTTCACGAAAATTATTCCAGAATTGAATGACTTGTCATATGAAGAGCGTGTCATATTGATAGTTCTGGGCCTGTATTCACTTGAATTCAGAAGAATGTGGAGTGATTGGATGAGGAGAGGATATTTTGTATGGTAGGAGAGTCTAAGACCAGAGGACACAGCCTCAGAATAGAGGGGCATCCTTTTAGAACAGAGGTAAAGAGCAATTTCTTTAGCCAGAGAATGGTGAATCTGAGGAATTCTTTGCCATCTGCAGCTGTGGAGGCCAGATATTTATGTATATTTAAGGCAGAGCTTGATAGATTCTTGATTGGTCAGGGCATGAAGGGATATGGGGAGAAGGAAGGAGGTTGGGGCTGAGAGGAAAATGGCAGAGTAATGGCCTAATTGTGTTCCCACATCTTGTGGTCATATGGTCCTGTGTTTATAATCCAGCACACGTTATATATAATGGAACATATCACATGGATTTCTGTGATGGGATTCGTTGTGTAACTTTGTGGGTGAGGGACTGAACAGATGAACTGACTCAAACTTCAGCACAGAATGACTGCGTCCCGCGGGAATTTCCAGACTGATCTGACAGGTCTCAACATATAATTGCTCCAACTGGGAGAGGAGTTGATCACATGGCTCAACGCCTAATGAGCTAGCAATCTAAAGACCACAGACCCTTTTAATAGAACCTGTGATACTGTTTTTATGTACCATCTGATGCACTCTCTAATTAACATGCAACCTAATTTTACTTTCCAGCGAGTCCAGTGCAAGTGGAAAGCCCCTGTAATTTTTTCTGGTATTTGTGAGAGTGATATCACTTAACTCCTGGGTTTCTGTTTAATTTTACCGATTTTCCCCTTGCAATTTCTAGGGTACCTTTGGCCCTAGATGAAGTGGAAACACATTACTTGAGGCTAAATTGCTTTAAGGACTTTGAGTTTTCACTATTACATCTCCGCACATGGAAAGAGATGTCTCTAAGTGTTCTGGAGGCCCGTATAGAGGAGATGAGGACAAAGGAGGAGATGTTTTTCCCACTACTGATGGAACCATCTCGAAGGGAACTGCAGGTTTTGCTTCCTCAGGTCAGGGGTTTTCCAAAGCTTGAGTAAAAATGGGCTTTTCTTCTTGTTAAAAATGAAACATAAGACTTTGAGAGACATTGATGGGGTACCATCAGGCAAGCTGTTTTCTTATGCTTGGAGCATCTGGAATTGGGAGATATAATATCAAGAATGAAGAATTGTCAACCAAGCTGGAGAGTAGTTGAAATATTTTTATGCAGGGCTTGCAAATCATTGAAATTGTCTAACCAGAGGTTGTTGTGCTTGTGTATAACCATATAACCATATAACAATCACAGCACGGAAACAGGCCATCTCGGCCCTCCTAGTCTGTGCCGAACTCATAATCTCACCTAGTCCCACCTACCCGCACTCAGCCCATAACCCTCCACTCCTTTCCTGTCCATATACCTATCCAATTTTACCTTAAATGACACAACTGAACTGGCCTCTACTACTTCTACAGGAAGCTCATTCCACACAGCTATCACTCTCTGAGTAAAGAAATACCCCCTCGTGTTTCCCTTAAACTTTTGCCCCCTAACTCTCAAATCATGTCCTCTCGTTTGAATCTCCCTTACTCTCAATGGAAACAGTCTATTCACCTCAACTCTATCTATCCCTCTCAAAATTTTAAATACCTCGATCAAATCTCCCCTCAACCTTCTATGCTCCAATGAATAGAGACCTAACTTGTTCAACCTTTCTCTGTAACTTAAGTGCTGAAACCCAGGTAACATCCTAGTAAATTGTCTCTGTACTCTGTCTAATTTATTGATATCTTTCAAACATATCCCAGAAAGAAATGTTTTACAGGAAGACACCAAAGTCAACTACATCTTATTTATATAACTAAGAAGCAAGAGAAGATTTGCCAAAATTGCCTATGCAAATAATCAAGAAACAAAACTAATTTGGTACAGATGTGCTCAAACTTGTTGAAGCATTTGGTTACAATTTGTTTAACACTGCAAGATCTTTTATAGTGTATTAGCATTTCCAAAACTGACTGACGAATTCAGTTTGGTAAAAGGATTTGCATCGTTTTGAACAGTTTTAAGTAGAAATGAACTCACCACACACAAAAAAAAATATATATATATTCTGATTGCTCTTTTGCTTTGAAATCTTTTGTTGATCTCAGTCCAGGTCTCTGTACATTTCACCAAAAATATAAAATAATTTCCCTCTCCTTCAATCTATCTTGTTGAGAGACACCGGAAGATTTTTCTAATGCAATTACCTCATTTTTTTTTCCGGAAGCTAATGTGATGCATTTACTCTCGGCAAGACCACAACTGCCAGACATTTTCCAGGACAGCACTGCTTGAATGGATGCATCCCATCCTTCCAAAGAGTAAGTAGATCATCATCTAGTAGGGATTGAATCGAGAGAGAAGTTTAATGTTATTGTCTGAAGATCCTTGGGGAAGAGTGACCATAATATTGTGGCCTTCCCCAATAAAACAGAGTATGTTTATTGATTCTGATACTAAGGTCTTGAATGTAAATCAATGAAACAATGAGGTAAATTTCAGCTAAGGTGGTGTGGAGAAGGTTGCTCGTGATGGTGGATCAGCAATGACAAACATTGAAAGACCACATGGATGAAGGACAATTACTAAATCCTGTCTAGCGCAATAAGAAAGCAGGAATGGTATCTCAACCTTACTGACAAGAAAGTACTAGATCAAGGATGCACAGCATAGTAGTGCAGTGATTAGGACATTGCTTTACAATACCTTCAACCTGGTGCTTTGGTTCCTCCCACGGTCCAAAGATGTACTGGTTGTTAGCTTAATTGGTCATCGTAAATACTCCCATGATTAGACATGGATGAAATCTGGGGTTGCTGGGCCGCACAGCTTGAAGGTCTGGAAGAGCCTATTCCGCACTGTACCTCAATAAATAAATTAAAAAGTAAATAAAATGATAAATTGGCCTGATTTAGGAGCAAACCTGAGGACAGGAAACAAAAGGGGGATTTGAGTACCAAAGGGGGATTCAAGTGATTGATTAAGAGGATGGGAAAGTAGAGTGTTAGAGTACAAGAGTAAACTTGCTGGGAATGCAAAAACTGACTATAACTGCTTCTACAAATACTGTCGGTGAAGAAAATCAGATTAGTAAAGGCAATGGTAGATACCTTGTAGTCAGATACAAGGGAATATATAATGGTGGAAAAAAAAGAAATGAAATAACATTCCAGATAAACAAACACTGTCTTTCTTCACAAAGCAAAAAAATCTACCAGAAATGTTTGGGAAGTCTAGGGTGTAGAAGAGGAAAGACCTGAAGGAAATCAGGATGAAGGGGGAGATGATATTAGTGAAATCAATGGGAATGAAGAATACTTATGAAATTAGCTCTCAAAGTTCAAAGTAAATTTATTATCAAAGTTTATATATGTCACCATATACAAACCTGAGATTCACTTTCTTGTGGGCATACTTAATAAATCTATAATAACACAATAACCATAACAGAATCAATGAAAGATTGTACCAACCCAGGCGTTCAACCCAGTATGCAAAACAGACAGTGCAAATACAAAAAGAAATAATAATAATAATAAACAATAAATATAGAGAACATGAGATGAAGAGTCCTTGAAAGTGAGTCCATAGGTTGTGGGAACATTTCAATGATGGGGCAAGTGAAGTTGAGTGAAATTATCCCCTTGTGTTCATGAACCTGATGGTTGAGGAGTATGTAATTGTTATATGGTAATACCTATTCCTGAACTTGGTGCTGTGAGTCCTGAGGCTCCTGTTCTTTCTTCCTAATCCCGGGCGCAAGAAGAGAACATGCTCTGGTTGGTCGGGGTCCCTGACGATGGATGCAGATTTCCTGCAACAATGTTTCATGTAGATGTGCTCAATGGTGGGGAGGGCTTCATCTGTGATGGACTGGGCTGTATCCATTACTTTTTGTAGGATTTTCCATCTGACGGCATTGTTGCTTCCATACCAGGCTGTGAAGTCAATATACTCTCCACTACACATCTATAGAAGTTTGTCAAAGTTTTAGCTGTCATGGTGAATCTTTGCAAACTCCTAAGGAAGTAAAGGCACTGCTGTGCTTTCTTCATAATCGCACTTACGTGCTAGGCCCAGGACAAGCCCTGCAGAACAATAACACCGAGGATTGTGGGTACATTAACTGTCATTCCTTGGAATCTGAATGAGTTTCAGAAGTTTGGGAGAGGAGGGGTAACTAATGTAACTCAACTTTCATAAAAAGACAGAGTGAAAATGAAGGATCACAGAATTTAGACGTGGATCAGTAATGGGGAAATTGGTGAAGTTCGTTATCAAAGATGTAATAGTAGAACATATGAAAAAATAGTGACAGGATCAGCTAAAGCCTTTAAAAAGATAAAACAGTTTTTGAAGTTATAATGACTAGAGCAGATGGGAAGAGGCAATAGATGTAGAAGACTTTCAAAAGCACAAAAGACTATTGTGCAAAGTGAAAACACATGTACTGACACAGAGAGAGAATTGGATGATGGACAGAAATTAAAGGATGTGAATAAATAGGTCTATTTCTGAGGAGTAGACAGTGACAAGTTGGCTACCACAAGGTTTGGTGTTTGGACCACAATTTTTCACAATATTAATGATTAGATGAGGGCAATTAAATGCAATGAAAGACATGTCCCTGTTTACATGTTGATGTCAAGAGGGGTGAGAACTCCGGGTTCCTAGGAGTGAAAATCACCAAGAGCTTTTCCTATCCAACCACGTTGACGCCATGACCAAGAAAGCTCACCAGTGTCCCTACTTCCTCAGGAGTGTAAAGAAATTTGGCATGTACCCTTTGACCTTCACAGATTTTTATCAAGGTACCATAGAAAGTATCCTATCCAGGCGCATCACAGGTTGGTATGGCAGCTGCTCTGCCCATGGCCGTAAGATACTGCAGAGAGTGGTGGACATACAGTATTCTCTCTACATAATGGAAACTAGCCTCCTCTCCATAGACCCTGACTGCAATTCTTGTTGACTTGAGAAAGCTCCAGTATCATCAAAGACCCCACCCACAATGTCTTCTTACTTCTCCCCCTCCCATTGCACATAACATACAAATCCTGAAAGCATGCATCACCAGGCTCAAGGGCAGCTTCGATCCCAATGATATAAGACTATTGAATGGTCCCTTAGTATGATACAATAAACACTTGACCTCACTATCAACTTTTTTATGACCTTGTCCCTTATAGTCTACCTGCACTGCACTTTCTCTGTAACAGTACCATCTTTTTCTGTACTGTTACTATTTTACCTTCTATTCCTCAATTCACTGTTGTTATTTTGAGATATAGCACGGAACAGGCTTTTCAGACCCAATGAGCTGCATTGCCTATGAACCCACCTATTTAACCCGAGCCTAATCCAGGACAATTTACAATGACCAATTAACATGCTAATCAGTACATTTTTGGAGTGTGAGAGGAAACGGGAGCACCCAGACGAAACCCAAACACTCATGGGGAGGATGTACAAACTCCTTATAGATGCCATTGGAAATGAACTCCAAACACCAATGTCCCAAGCTGTAACAGCTTTACGTGCTGCCACAGCTGCACCAGTGAGCTGATCTGTATAAAGGGAATGCAAAACAAGTTTTTCACTGTACCTTGGTACATGTAAGTAAAAGGAATTCACCAGTTTACCAAACAAGAGGTCATCTCCTTTGGTAGAAAGTCAGGAAGACAGATTATTATCTGAACAGAAAGAAGGATTTCTGACTAGACCTGGTTATTCAAATGCACCAGCAGATAATTGTAACCATACAGGCGTTGTGCACTGGAACTTCATAGTGTGTGGAATTGAACACAGGAGCAGGATATCTTACTGCAATTGTACAGGGCCTTGGTGAAACCTCATCTTGAGTACTGTGTGTGCTTTTGATCTCCTAATCGGAGAAGGAATATTTTCGCTATAGAGGAAGTGCATTTAAGTTTCCCCAAATTGACTCTTCGAATGATACATGCAGGGTCCAGAAAATCATTGCATGTGGAGCTTAGTAATTCCTCCTCCGTAGTATTGTATTAATTTGATGCCCTCAATTTATACATAGATTAAGGTCCCCATGTTGTACCCTTCTTTACTGTTTGACTCCTCAACATCATCTCCACTATTTGGAGGACTGTATACAAATTCCACAAGGGTTTTCTGTCCCCATCTTAACTGTACTCAAACAGATGTCACATCATCTCAGCTAATATCATTCCTCACTATTGCATTAATCTGTACTTTAACCAGCCATACTGTCTTTCCTTCATAGTGAACATTTTGTGTGTTTGGATCCTATCCTTGGCCTCCTTCAACTATGTCCCTCATCCCAATCACATCTGTTTATAACGATTTGCACAATTCATTTATTCAACTTACTGCAAATCCTGCATACCTTATAACACAGAAAGCCCTTTGGCTTGTTTTTTTAAAATTCTTAATCTCTAATGGGGTGCCAGGTTGGAGATATGTCTCTAGCAAAAGGAGATGTAAGGTGCTTCTTCCCTCTGCTAATCAGCAGGTCACCCTTGGCCAAGGTGTAGCACCTGCTTAGCCCCCCCCAATCAGGGTTACACAAAGGGAGCAGATGGTGGATGGTCGTACGAGTAGCTGGTACATATCACAAGTCCTGGTTATGCGACCACTGAAACTAGACAGTCTCTGAAGAGTATTGATAATGGTTTGGGTCACCTGTCTTGTAAAGACACTGCTCAGAAGAAGACAATGGCAAACCTTTTCTATAGAAAAATTTACCAAGAACAATCATGGTCATACATAGACCATGATAGCCCACATCATAATGATGATGATAAATCTCTAACATTATTTTACACTTTGGCCCTACTTGTTTTGCTCTTTAGTTTATTTACCTTTCACGTTTCTTCCTGACCATTTTTTCTTTCTATTCTCATCTTCTCTTTCTCTAGCTTCCATACAGTTTCCCATCCCTTTGTCATTTTAGTTTAAAACTTATTGTGAAAAAAATTATTTTTATAATCATTCTTTGAAATCACTGCACTTCAGCTATTTGTTTAATTGAAACCCCAGAGCCTTTTCCTGCTTTTCTCTAATAACTGGTGTTGCTCTGGGAACTCTGTTTGTGTATGAGGGCAGAATTTCTCACTGTTCTTGCATCACAATCATTATTCTACTCATCCAGTGGATTTCCAGAGCTTTATGTTTGTGCAGGCCCTCCCTTTGAGATTAGTCCCTTGATGTATTTTTAAATGTCTACAATTACTTAACTGAAGAAATGGGGCGTTTACCTTGGACAGGACTGCACTTGATTCATTTTATGCTAAACACTTGTTGAAAACTGCCAGCAAATACTGAGAGTCATGTGTATGTTTCTAAACATGACCACAGCACAGTTTTACAACATAGAACAGTACTGCATAGGAACAGGTCCATCAACTCATGATTAAATAAATGGCTGGCTAAACTAATCCCTTTCTCCTACACAATGTCCATATCTCATCATTCCTTGCACACTCATGACCCTATCTATGAGCCTCTGGAATGCATCTATTGTACTCACCTCAACCACCATCCCTGGCAGTGCAGTTCCAGCACACTCTGTGTAAAAAGTGTGTCCTGCACTTCTCCTTTGAACTGAATGAACGATTTTACACATTGAATGCATGCCCTCTGGTAATACAAATTTGATCCTGGGCAAAAGGTACTAGCTGTCTTACACTATCCATGCCTCTCATAATCTTATAAACTCCTGTCACCTTTTCCTTCAACCTCTGCTATTACAGAGAAACCAAACCCAAGTTTGTTCAACATGTTCATATTGTGCACGCACTCTAATACAGATAACATCTTAGTAAACCTCTGCTGTACCTTCCCCAAAACTCCCTCTTTGCTCTCCCTGCTTCACTTCTGAGGCAATTCAGATGTGAAGCTCTTACCCATGTTGCAGAACAATTTGTCTCCACTGATACCATTGAGAGATGCTACAGAGGACCTTCAGCCCATCGACAGTATCAACCACCCTTTAACCCAAATCCTACATTCATGCCATTTTATTCTCCTCATATTCTCCTCAATTTGAACAGATCTCCTGTATGATAAGACAGACTCTTGGTCTCACAATCTACGTTGTAATGATCTTCCATTTTATCGTTTACCTGAACTGCACTTTTTCGGTAAATTTAACACTTTATTCTACATGGTTATTGTTCTAGCTTATTCTGCCTTAATGCAATGTGTAATGATTTGATCTGTATTAACAGTATGCAATACAAGTATTTCACTATATATTGGGACAAGTGACAGTAATAAACCAATATTGGTTGTTGTCCCTCCTGTCTGACGTTGACAGAAAACCTGTGTGGGTGAGTTTTTAAAGTGGAAAATCCATTGGACTGGGGCAGTTCAACTCTCTTGACCTTAGAAGTCCAGGTCTGGGTACAAACAAGCGTCAGAAACTGGGGGCTTGCTTGGTTGCCGTGGATGACCGTGACATCGTCTGTGCCTTGTCTTGCCCTTTGCTCCCCACAGTGCGTTGCAGTACCACATCCCTAGCCGCTGGATTTCACCTGTCCAGCCCGCCAGAGTTGCCTTTGTACGTGAGGCATGTCCCTGACTCACTGGGATACGAAGCTGCCGGTTACCCTCACCTGGTCTAGCCTGCCTGTCAAAACAGTGTCCGGTGGGGATGGACACGACAAGCCCCTTCACCAGATGGGCTGCCCCTCCCCGGACAAACGATAATATCAATACCTCCCCCTGACTCTACCAGTGACTTAATCTCTAGGAGCAAGGTATGGTAGCAAAATAACCTACCAACCTGCATGTCTTTCAGATGTGGGCAGAACTACAGCACTTTCAGGGAAGCCACAAGGTGACAGGTAGAATGTACAAGCTCCACATAATCAGCACCCGAGGTTAGGATTCACCTGGATCCCTGGCACCTGGATCCGAGGCAGCACCTCTGCTAGGTTTGTCACTGTGCCATTTTCAGAAGGGAAAGATAGAAAGAACTAAATGTTTTGGGTTTCCCACTTTTCAACAATGTTCACTGATCCTCCATGTACAGTAACTTTCAGCAATTTGTTGAGTTTATTTAGTTAAATAATTTCTCTTTGATCTTGTATGGCAGAATTAAAAGATGGCAGTATACCTCATATTGAGATTATATTGTCATCAGTAATTTATTAGTTTGGCATTGCTGGACCTGGCCTTATGCCCAGAATCATCACTCATATTGTTTCCATGCCCTTACTTATCTCATACAGATGTGTAGGAGGAACCATGCTAGGCCTCTGGATTTCAGAGGCATTCAGCCAGGCTTCAGCGATGAAAAGGCCTCATATGGAATATTAATACTAAAACATCATCCCAGGAGCCAAAACTAGTTTTGAAATCTTATTACATTATTTTCTGTTATTCTGAAATATTTTACAACATATGGCACTTTAAATTTACACTTAATGCCCACTTGATCAGGTACATCTGTACCTCATTAATGAGGCAACTATCTAATCATGTGCCAATATCTAATGAGGGAAATATCTAATCATGTGGCAACAACTCAAAACATAAAAGCATGCCACCCATGGTCTAGAGGTTCAGTTGTTGTTCAGACCAAACATCAGAAAGGGGAAGAAATGTGATCTAAGTGACTTTGACAGTGGAATGATTGTTGATGCCAGAAGGGGTGGTTTTGAGTATCTCAGAAACTGCTGATCTGGGATTTTTACGTACATCCGCCTCCAGAATTTACAAAACATGGTGCAAAAAAACAAAAAAAAAATCCAGTGAGCGTCAGTTCTGTGAGTGAAAATGCCTTGTTATTGAGAGAACTCGGGAGAATGGCCACACTGGTTTAAGTAGATGGGAAGGCAACAGCAACTCAAATACAGTAAACATGAGCTACAACAGCGTCATAGAGAAAAACAGCACAGAACCAGTCCCTTCAGCCCATCTAATCCATGGCAAGCCCATTTAAACTGCCTACTCTCATCGACCTGCACTGGGAACATAGCCTTCCATACTCCTACTATCCATGTGCCTATCCAAAATTCTCTTAAACATTGAAACTTTTAAGGGGATTTCCAGTTTACTACTTCATCTTGAATGCTGTGCAGCTGAACCTACTTGACCAACCTCTCATGCGGGGCTTTGTCCAATGCCTTGCTAAAGTCCATGTAGAAAATATCCACTGCCTTGCCTTCATCAACTTTCCTGGTAACTTCCTTGAAAAACTCCATAAGATTGATTAGACATGGCCTATGATGCACTAAGCCATGCTGACTATCCTTAGTCAGTCCATATCAATCCAAATACTTACATATCTTTCCAGATCTAACCAATTCCCCTCTACCACCACTCTCCTCTGTCCAACGGAATTAGTTCTACTCTCAATAATTTCTCCTTTGGCTCCTCCCACTTCCTCCAAACCAGGGTGTAGCAATGGGCACCCACATGGGTCCCAGTTATGCCTGCCTTTTTGTTGACTTTGTGGAACAGTCCATGTTCTAAGCCTATGCGTCCCCCTGTTTTCCTTCGCTACATCGACGACTGCATTGGCGCTGCCTCCTGCACACGTGCTGAGCTCGTGACTTCATTAACTTTGCCTCCAACATTCACACTGCCCTCAAATTTACCTGGTCCATTTCAGACACCTCCCTCCCCTTTCTTGATCTTTTTGCCTCCATCTCTGGAGACGGCTTATCTACTGATATCCACTATAAGCCTAAAGACTCTCACGGCTACCTGGACTATTCCTCTTCCCACCCTGTCTCTTGCAAAAATGCCATTCCCTTATCGCAATTCCTCCATCTCCACCGCATCTACTCTCAGGATGAGGCTTTTCATTCCAGGATGAAGGAGAAGTCTTCCTTTTTTAAACAAAGAGGCTTCCCTTATTCCACCATCAACTCTGCTCTCAAACACATCTCTCCCATTACCCGCATATCTGTCCTCACCCCTTTCACCCACCACCCCACTCGGGATAGGGTCCCCCTTGTCCTCATCTACCACCACACCAGCCTCCGGATCCAACGTATAATTCTCCGTAACTTCCGCCACTTCCAATGGATCCCACTACCAAGCACATCTTTCCCTCCTCCCCTCTTTCTGCTTTCTGCAGGGATTGCTCCCTACGCGACTCCCTTGTCCACTCATCCCCCCCCATCCCTTCCCACCGATCTCCCTCCTGGCACTTATCCTTGTAAACGAAACAAGTGCTACACCTGCCCTTACACTTCCTCCCTCACCACCATTCAGGGCCCCAGACAGTCCTTCCAAGTGAGGTGACACTTCACCTGTGAGTCGGCTGGTGTGGTATACTGTGTCCGGTGCTCCCGGTGTGGCCTTTTATATATTGGTGAGACCCGGCGCAGACTGGGAGACCGTTTCACTGAACACCTACACTCTGTCCTCCAGAGAAAGCAGAATCTCCCAGTGGCCACACATTTTAATTCCATGTCCCATTCCCATTCTGATATGTCTATCCATGGCCTCCTCTACTGTCAAGATGAAACCACACCCAGGTTGGAGGAACAACACCTTATATCCCATCTGGGTAGCCTCCAACCTGATGACATGAACATTGACTTCTCTAAATTCCATTAATGCCCCTCCTCCCCTTCTTATCCCATCCCTGATATATTTAGTTTTTTCTCCCCCTCCTCTTTTTTAATCTCTCTCTCTCTCTCTCCCTCCCTCCCCATCTCCCTCTGGTGCTCCCCTCCCCCCTTCTTTCTCCCTAGGCCTCCCGTCCCATGATCCTTTCCCTTCTCTAGATCTGTATCCCTTTTGCCAATCAACTTTCCAGCTCTAAGCTTCACCCCACCCCCTCCGGTCTTCTCCTAACATTTCACATTTCCCCCTCCCCCTCCTACTTTCAAATCTCCTACTACCTTTCCTTTCAGTTAGTCCTGACGAAGGGTCTCGGCCCGAAACGTCAACAGTGCTTCTTCCTATAGGTGCTGCCTGGCCTGCTGCGTTCCACCAGCATTTTGTGTGTGTTACTTATATATCCAGTGCCTTAGAATACCCTCCAACAACTTTCTGCACAACTAATATCAGATTCACTGGCCTATCATTTCCTGGTTTATACTTAGAGCCTTTTTTAAACAACAGAACAACGTTGGCTATCCTCCAATCCTCCGGTACCTCCCCTGTCGCTAAAGATGATTTAAATATCTCTGCCAGTGCCCCAGCAATTTCTGCACTTGCCTCCCGTAGGGTCTGGGGGAACACCTTATTAGGCCCTGGGGATTTATCCACCCTGATTTGCCTCAGAGTAGCAAACACCTCCTCCTCTGTAATCTGCACTGTGTCCATCTCCTGAATAAATACTGATGCAATGAATTCAAGATCTTCCCCATCTGTTTTGGCTCCACACATGGATTACAATTCTGATCCTCCAGAGGACTAATTTTGTCCCTTGCAATCCTTGTGCTCTTAACATATCTGCAGATTCCCTTAGGATTCAACTTCACCTTGTTTGCTGGAGCAACTTTATCCCTTCTTTTAGCCCTCCTGATTTCTTTATTAAGTGTCCTCTTGCATTTCTTAAACTCCATAAGCACCTCATTTGCTCCTACTGCCTATATTTGCTATGCACCTCCTTTTTTCTCTTAACTAGGGACTGAATATCCCTTGAAAATCAGGGTTCCCTACACTTGTTATCTGTACCTTCTATTGTGACAGGCACAAAGAAGCTATGGACTCTCAAAATTATGTTTTTGAAGGCCACACACTTACCAAATGTGCCTTTACTAGAAAACAGCCTGTCCCAATCCACACTTGCCAGATCATTTCTGATACCATCAAAACTGCTAGTTCTCCAATTTAGAATCTCAACCTATCTTTTTGCTTATTTCCTTTGAAAGTAATGGCTTTATGATCACTAGATGCAAAGAGACACAAACTTTTGTCACCTGCCCTGTCTCATTCCCTAATAGCAGATCCTGTATTGCATGCTCACTTGCTGGGACTTCTACGTACTGAAGAAGGAAACTTTCCTGAATACATTTGACAAACTTTATCCCATCTAGTCCTTTTACAGTTAAAATCACTGACTATAACAACCTTATGTTTCTTGCAACAGTCTGCGGTCTCTTTACTAATTTGTACCTCTAAATCTCTCGGACTGTTGGATGGTCTGTAATATAGCCCCATTAATAGAGTCATACATTTCTTATTTTGCAGTTCCCCCAATAATGCCTCACTAGTCGAGTTCTCCTGTCTGTCCTGCCATGACATGTGCAACACCACCCCTCCTCCTTTAATCCCTCCCTCTCTGTCACATCTAAAAGAACAGAACCCACGAATATTGAGCTACCAGTCTTGCTCCTCCTGCAAACAAGTTTCACTAATGGCTACAGTGTCACAACTCCAGGTGTTGATCTGTGCCCTGAGCTCGTCTGCCTTTCCTACAATGCTTCTTGCATTGCAATATACGAAACGCAGAACACTGGTGACACCATGCTCAAACTTTTGATTCCTGATTTTGTCTGAGGTCTTACCAACATCAGTCTCCACAACCTCTCCACTAACTGTTCTAGCACTCTGGTTTCCCAACCCCTCCAACACCACCATGTAGCATTAACAAACCTTCCCACGAGAATATTAGTCCCCCTCCAGTTCAGGTGCAAACCGTCCCTTCTGTACAGGTCCCACACTCCCTAAGCGAGTGTTTAATGATCAAAAACTCTTATGCCTTCTCTCCTACACCAACTCCTTAGCCATGCACTAAACTGGATAATCTTCCTAGTTCTGGCCTCATGAGCATGTGGAATGGGTAGCAGTCCTGAGATCACAAACCTGGAGGTCTTGCCCTTTAACTTAGCACCTAACGCCTTGAACTCCCCATGCAGAACCTCATCACTTGTCTTACCCACGTCATTGGTGCCGACATGGACCATGACCTCTGGCTGTTCACCCTCCCACTTAAGAATGCTGAGGACTCGATCCAAGATATCCCAGACCTTGGCACCTGGGAGGCAATGTACCATCCAGAAATTTGTTTTCATCAACAAAATCTGCTGTCCATTCCCCTAACTAACAAATCCCCTATCATCACCGTGTGCCTCTTCTCCCACTTCCTTTCTGAGTCACAGAGGCAGACTCAGTGCCAGAGCCCCAACCGCTGTGACGTTCCTCTGTTAGGTCATCCCCCACAACATCCTCCACACATCCCCCACCTGTTGTTGAGGGGGATTTTCCCAGAGGTACTCTACACTGGCTCTTTAACTCCTTTTGCCTTCCTGACTGTCACCCTGTTTCCTGTGTCCTGCACCTTGGATGTAACTGCCTCTCTATATGTCCTACCTATCACCCCCTCAGTCTCCCGAATGATCCGGAGTTCATCCAGTTCCAGCTCCAACTCCAGCTCCTTAATGCGGATTGCTGGAAGCTGTGGCTGGATGTGAAGGTTTTCGCAAATAAAACGAAGTGAGGTGCTTTATGTTGAATGAAACCTTTTACATAATAATATCATCACGTCAGACCGGCCTCTTAAAGCGAAACCCCAAATCATTGTCGATGGTTGTAAATTATGTATGTTTCTCCCAATTACATTACCCTACTGAACCACCCCTCCCCACTAGAATTCCCCATTATGAGCCAGCCTGGAGCTCGAACGAGCCACCCAGCTTGGACCATGTGGACCATGGGTGGAGGAACTGCAGGTATCTCTGGCTCATCCAGAGGTTCATTGACATGCTCGTGGTCATGCAGTGATGGCAGGGGCATGGCAGTGGAACATTCCAAATCTTGGTGGGCCAGTTACAGGCGACCTACCGAAATACGTTCAGGTTTACCTCTATTATCTACGGTAAAAATCTTTTTCCTGTTCCAAAATGTGGAATGGGCCATTGTAAACGTTCCTGAGTGGATGCTGGTGGACGAAAACAAAGGAAGAACGTTGGTCAACAGATACCCAAGATTGCTGTGCGCCATGATGCGAGGTTGGAATAGGTGGAAAGGATTTTGCTTTACTGAGGAGCGTGGAATGCTTTTGAGAGGCCAACAGGTGGTCGTGGTGTCAGGAATGAAATGACCCCGCACTTGTAACAGTTGGCTGTATTCCAACTCAGTCGCAGGTGACTGCAGATCCTCTTTTGGAGCAGTTCTGAGCTCCGACAGGACCCATGAGAGACGATCGTGCCAGCACTCATTGGCCAGGGAATCCTCAGTGCACTGAAACAGCTCACGTAGGCCATTGGACTGCAGGTGATACGGCAGAAGGGATGACCTCTGGCCACCTAGTGGTAAGATCCACCATGGTAAGAAGGTGCATGAAACTGTGGGTTGTAGGGAGGATGAACAAGGTCCATATTGACATGATTAAACCATCACTCAGGGACCTCAAAAGCTGCCAACGGCATCTGAACATGACGGTTAATTCTTGCCCACTGGCACTCCACACAGGCTGAAGTCCAATCACACATGTCCTTTCTAAGACCATGCCACACAAACTTCAGTGCAACTTAGAAAGGGCAGTGGACAGGCACAAATATAATCAGTTGGATGAGTATAGAAAAGATGTACATAAGATTGAAAGAGTACAGAGAAAATTTACAGGGATGTTACTGGGTCTGAGTTATAAGGAAAGATTGAATAGGTTAGGACTTTTTTCCTTGGAACGTAGAAGATTGAGAGGAGATTTGATAGAGGTATACCAAATGATGAGGGGTATAGATACGGATTTTTCCACTGAGGTTGGGTTAAGGGTGGAAAATGAAATGTTTAAGGGGATGTGAGGGGAAACGTATTCACTCAGAGGGTCATGAGAGTATCGAACGAGCTGCTGGCTCAAGTGGTGCATGTGAGCTTGATTACAAAGCTTAAGAGAAGTTTGGATAGGTACGTGGATGGTAGGGGCATGGAGGGCTATGGTCCCAGTGTAGCTCATTGGGAGTAGGCAGTTTAAATGGTTCAGCAAGGACTAGATGGGCTGAAAGGCCTGTTTCCGTGCTATATATTTCCATGACGATCACTCTTGGAAGTTTCTGTGAAGCTTTCTGGTGCAGACGCAAGAGCAAAACACAGTCCACCTCCAGTTTGTGGGCACAGTGAGGTGAGGGTGACAGTTGAGACATTGCACAGGAAAGAAACCTAGATTTCCCTGAGCTTACTAACAGACAATAGCAGGCCCGTGGCTGCTGTTTGGTAAGCCTGGACGTCTGGGTCAGTAACTTGGTTGGCTGCCATTCCAGCAAAATCAACCCTCAGTGCTGGCCGTGAGAGACAATTGGCCATTGCATTATTTTTCCCCTTGATGTGTTGTAAACTCGGATGTGAGGGCCAGGTGGCATTGCTGCTGTGCAGGCCAAGGATCCGATATCTTGGCCATCAAGTGCAGAATGGGGTTGTGGTTAACAAATGCTGTGGAATGGCGACCCTCTAGAAGAAAACAAAAATGGCAAACAGTCAGCTGGAGACCGAGAAGCTCACAAACGTGTTGTACTCCCTTTCGGGGAACGGACCTGCTGACTGAAGAACGCAAGCAGCTGCCACACGCTTTCAACCTGCTGATCGTGCACAGCACCCAGTTGTGTTAAAAAGGGCTTGCTTGATATCATCAAATACCTTGGACATGTCCGCTGTCCAGTCAAGCACTTGATTAAGGGTATTTCCTTTAAACACACTATTGGGGAGCATAAGCTCAGCAACTCATGGAAGGCAGCAGTGATAAAAGTTCACCATATCTCGAAACTCCTGTAGATTTTTAATAATGCCGGGAAGTGGGAAATCCATAACAGCAGCGACCTTTGATGAGGGTGGTTTTGCACCTTCTGCGAAGATACGATGGCCGAGAAGGTCAGTGGTTGACTACACAGACTGGCATTTGGTAGGGTTACTAATCAATAGACATTGTGGGGAACTTACTGGGGGACCAGGGTAATGACCCAAGCCCTTGACATCCACAACCCGGCATTTCTTAAGATCGACTAACAGTCCTTGGGCACACAGGAAATCTGCACCGAGCAGAGGTCTAGCCCCTTTATCCATGATGAAATCCCATGTGTAACTCGCCCACTGAAGCAGAGCATCACCCGTCGTGTTCCGTAAGTCTGGATCTTATTGCCATCGGCAGCCTCCAGCGGGGTTTTGGTGCTCTTTGCCCTCTCATCGATAGACAATGCTGGCAGCACACTCAAGTGAGACCCCAGGTCACAGGGGAAACATCACCCTGAAAGGGAGTCCGTAACGAAGGTGGTCGGTACTTCCTAGTGTCCGTACCAAAGCGAGCGTGGTAAAAACACAGGCCCAGCATCGTCTGCTTTGCAGCCGCAGGCATCCTTCTGTTGGGGGCCTTGCTGACCGGGCTTCTTGAGGTAGAGAAAGGAGGAGGAATGATGGATTACTGCCCAGCTGAGTGTAGATGATCAGCCATCTTAGCAAGCTCCCTATAGTCCTTCACAGGTGCACTAGCAAGCACCACGTGAGCTTGATCAGGCACTTATTGCATGAAGAGTTCTTTAAAAATAAAACCAGGACGGTGATTTCCCAGGGGAGATAGCAGGTGGTCTATTATCTCAGAAGGCCAGAAGGCCTAACATTGCTGAGACGGGGTAAGGACAGGAAGTGTCGCACACAGACTCCCACAGTCCAGAAGTCTGTACAAGGTGAGTTTTCAGCCATCGATACTTATCATGTTCAAGCAAACTCACCACTCTCGCAACCACGCAATTGCTGAGCAACGCTACCACATAGAAATATCTGGTGTTGTCAGCGGAGATTTCTCACAGGGTGAGTTGGGCCTCAGCTTGTTCAAACCAAGCAATGGCATTTTGCTCCCAAAACTCTGGCACTTTCGAAGCCACTGTGTTGGCCGACATATTCTATAAATCCAGAATTGTTCCAGAGCATCGGGGTCACCAATGAAGGTATCTGCAAATAAAATGAAGTGAGGCATTTTATGTTTAATGAAACCCATAATGACATTTTATTGAACTCCAAAACCTAACAACAAATGCACGCTAAGAAGATTTTACATAATAATGGCATCACATCAGACCAGCCTCCTAAAGCGAAACCCCAACTCGATGTCGGTGGTCGTGAATTACGTACATTTCTCCCAATTACGTTACCTTCTGTACCTAACAAGGTAGCCACATAAAGAAAAATCTATTTTTACTTTTAACAATAGTTAACATTAAATCATTAAACACACACAAAGTCAGTTACAGTTCATTAAAATTGTAAAAGTAAAATAATTTAGTAACAACTCTTCAGTTCCCTGGTAAATTAAAATAAACTGCAAATTCTGGAAGTCTGAGATAGAAACAGAAAATGCTGTATTAAAGTTCAAAGGAAAACTTATTACCAGAGCACATACTTGGCACTAGATACAAACCTGAGATATTTTTTTCTGTAGGTATACTTAGCAAATCTACAGAACAGTAACTGTAAATAGGTCAATGAACAACAATCTATGTAAATACAAATATAACTAAATTGCAATAAATAATGAGAGCATGAAATAACAAGATAAAAGAGTCCTTAAATGAGTGTAGTTATCCCCTTTTGTTCAAGATCCCTATTGAGGGATAGTAACTGTTCTTGAACCTGATGGCAGCATTGAGAAAAGAACATGGCCTGGGTGGTGAGGATCTTTGATAATGGATGCTGCTTTTCTAAGGCAAAGTTTCATGTTGATGTCCTCAATAGTTGGGAGGGTTTTACCCGTGAAGTACTAGGCAGAATCCACTACCTTTTATTCAGCAATACTCAGCAAGTCAGGCATAACTTTGGACCTGAGACAATAATTCCGCTTATTTTTCCACAAATCATGTGTATTTCCAACATTTTCTTTTAAAACTTTACTACCCTATCCTACAAGCCAAATATCCCCTTTTATTTCCCAGTGCTGATGAAGGTTCTTGGCCTGAAGCATCGAATGTACTCTTTTCCATAGATGCTGCCTGGCCTGCTGAGTTCCTCCAGCATTTTGTGTGTTGCTCAAATATCTCCAGTTCCATTCTTGGTGTCTCTGATCTTCCGCAAGGCTGATCTGATGATATAGGGTAATGTTGGTGAATCCCAGCATGACTGGGCTCTGCGTAAAAGTCCAGTGATGCAATGGATTGACAGATGCAGTGGCAATCATCAAAGCTCAGATTTGCAGTGAGATCACATAAATCTATGTTTTAATGCAAGTGGATGAATACAAGCAATTACTTTCAGAACCATCAGCCAGAGCCACACTGATTCATTCTCTTGTTTTACAATTCAAATAATTGCACACACCAACTTCTCATTTGATGAGGAAACATGTAGAAAATTTCAAAGGCATCATGTCGGACACTGGGAGGATGTGCAAAGGTTGGTGAACCCACATGCTCCTTGGAAAGCTGGGGGAACATGTGAATTTTCTTTATGCAATACCCATTTGGTGCATTATTGCAACACTGACAACTGACGCCATGAGTTATAGCAAATGCACATGACTAAATGATGATACGCAGAAAAAGATGAAAACAAAATGGTGGCTAAATCAAAGATTTAGCGTAAAGAATTTTACTCCTCATGTAAGAAATAAAATCAATTCAATTCAATTTAATACCCCCCAAGGTGGGTGCAGGATTCCTGTGTGTGATTAAACCACACTCATTGCTTCTGCTCCATTTAGAAGGCTTGTAATACACATATTTAAGTAACTGAGCTAATCATGCTGATAAGATGTATCCTAAATCAATATTGTGAATGATTACCATGACTCAAAGCCAATGTGCATATTTTAAAATGAGCCTCTACTTCTTACAGGGCAATGAGTCAAGCGTGCGACAGGATCCTGCAGGAAATTATAAAATATTCTGAAGCACGGTGGAGAGAAGGCCCCAAGATTTTCTTCAGCCACTCCACTGGGATCCTTAGTGCAGGAGCTGAGGGGACAGATGGTCAAGGAGAAATGTACTGCAGCTGAACGGAATCCAGAACAAATCTGCAAAGGCAGGTCTCCAAGAATGCAAGGATAACCATTCAGAGGGCCTGGTTGTGGTTCTTCAATTATCTCATGTGTTGCCACTATACTCCTACCATGTGAGCCTCAGGTGTTGCTCAATGCATTATGTCATCTCTGCTCACCTGCTGACAACTTTCCCTGATCAGGACAGGCTGTACTGATTACAGAATAGCACAGCACAGGAACAAGTCCTTTGCTTCATAATGTCTGCGCCAAGCATGATGCCGAATAAATAATTGTTTTCGTTCATCATTTCTAATGACCTCAGATCTATATTCCACAGCCAGGATATTCTGACACAATTCGACCCACATTAACAAAACAGTTGAGAAACACTTACTGAAAAAAAATTTCCCTCACTCATGCAAGATGAACCGCTGTGATCAGGAGCAGTGGAAACTAATCAGAGATGTTCCTGATAGTACTTGCCCAATGGAGTCGACGGCGCTGTCAGTAAGTCCAGCCCTATGGGATTAGTCATTTGTGCAGATTAGGCAGCATCTCTGGGAAGAGAAACGTAGGTCAAAGACTCTGTTAGAACTGGAAAGGGAAATATAAGTTAGTTTACAGCATTCTCTGTTTTCATTTCCAGTTTCTGGCGTCTGGAGTTCTTGATTTTCAAAGGTTATACAGATCTGCATCAAATTTTATCAGCTACTCAGTTTATCCCCATGGACTCTGCAATTTGTCCTACTGGTGACATCTCCAACCCAGCATCTACCCTACGGTTTAACATGCTTATCTTTTCTTTCCAATGCCAAAAAAGCATCTTCGTTCTGAACGTTAACTCTGTTTCTGTTCTCCCAGATGCAGCGTGACCTATTGGGTAATGACATCACTATAGACCCTGGGTTAAGAAGAGGGTAAACGTCTAGCTAGGGTACAGACCTCAGATACAACAACTTAAGAGAACTCTTAGGATATATTTTTAAAAATCCCAAATATTTTTGACTGAAGCAGAAGATAGAGATGCTAGGAGAATGAATTAATGCTTGGTCAGTTCAATATGTGGTTTTCAGGTGAGTCTTAAAGGATGAAGGTAGGATGAAAAAGAGATTAGTTTACACCAATAAATCCTGAGAGTAGGGATATATACTTCCAGTACAATGACGTGGCCACTGAGTGCCTGTTTGTGGTCTCCTACTTGAAGTTTCAATGTGTTGAGTGTTCATTGATACTCTTTTGCACACCTCTGGTGCAATGCATGGTTATTTGAGTTATTGTTGCCTTCCTGTCAGCTTGAAAAAGTTTGGCCATTCTCCTCTAACCTCTATCAATAACAAAGCATTTTTGCCCACTGGATTTTTTTTTTGCACCAATCCCCATAAAATCTAGAGACTGTTATGCATAAAAATCCCAGGAGATTAACAGTTTCTGAGAGACTGAAATCACCCTGTCTGGCACCAACAAACATTCTATGGTCAAAATCACTTAGATCACGTTTCTTCCCCATTCTGATGTTTGGTCTGGAGAACAACTGAACTTCTTGACTATGTTTGTATGTGTTTATGCATTGAGTTGCTGCCACATGATTGGTTGATGAGATCTCTGCATCAACAAGCAGGGGTACAGGTGTACCTACTAAAATGGCCACTGAGTGACCACCTGACTGAAGTAGAGGGAGTGAGCTTCAAATGGAGGTGACGCCAATGAGATGTTATGTAGTTTGTATGGTTTGTTAGTTACTGACTGCAATATCTTGTAGTCAACACTCCTGCTAAACCTTTCAAAGACCCAAATTACCATTGAATAATCAGACGAAGTACTGAAATAGAGCCAAGGTCTATAAACAAGAGATTGCTGTGACTTTGGACAATGGGAGAAGAAGGAAAAAAATAGGGGAACTCTTACAAAAGAAAACAGTACAAATTAGTGGATACATCCCTCAGTGAAGCTATATGGAGAGGAAATTTCATGAGTTAATATTCAATCAAAAAGACAAGAGGTTCTGCAGATGCTGGAAATCTTGAGCAAAACATACAAAATGCTGGAGGAATTCAGCAACTCAGACAGCATCTATGGGGGGGAATAAACTGTTGACATTTTGGGATGAGACCTGATAATGGGTCTCAGTCCGAAATATTGACTGTTTATTCTTCTCCATAGATGTTGATTGACATGTTGAGTTCCTTCAGCATTTGTATTTGCAGTTCAAGAACAAATCAATTTGGGGTCCTTGTTTTAACAACAGCTTGCAGTGGCCAAGGATTTATTTATAATTTTTCATCATTGGAGTCAATTGCCGAATGATTGTTCTGTGGCTTTTTGTTGCATATGTCTAATTATTTAAAGCAAAAATAGATTCTTAAAATGTCTGAATCAGACAGTCAATATATGTAGTTTTCTGTATTCTATATTAATCTGTTTGCATCACAAAGACTGCAACATCCATTCAATAGTGTCAAATCTGTTGGGACTGGAAGCAACTCCGAGTTCTGGAAAGTTGCCAGGGTTTGTTGAGAACTGTGTGAAATAACTCAACTTCAGCACAGTATATGAACAAAAAAGATTGGCAAGAGGGAGTTAACAGCTGTATCATAATTTTGAGACTTATACTTGTACTAACAACCTTCAGCTGGAATTATGTGAGTCACTGAGGTTATTAACTGCAGCAGTTTACAGGACACAAGGCTGTTCTGACAATTACCTGGTGGTAACCTACTAGATCATGTTCAAAGTCATGCACATATTTGGTCATTGTCTCTGAGTGTTTCTTTCAGAGCATCTATCTTGCCAACACAGAGGTGCCATTGTAAAGGATGTATTCCATGCCAGTGGCAATGTGTAAGCACTTCCAAAGGGATTACAGTCAAAAACTGCTTGGATGATAGTAGCAAGTAGGAGAAAAAGTGATACAATTTAAACGCAGGTCAAGAAAGACAGATAGTGGAGATAAGGTGAGATTGGAGTCAGATCGTTTAGGGATTTGGGGTTATTGCAGAAAACATGCACTGAGGAAAAAGTTAAGTTGGGCTCTGTTTGGATGGTGAAAAGGTGCAAAGGGACCAATTGGCATGATTCTGCTTTGATTTCTTGTGTCTTTATGAAACGGATAATAAGACCTGCAGATAGATCAGAGATATTGAATAATTTTTACCAATTCCAAGTTAACTTAAAATTATACTGAAGTTTTCATTTTAAATTCAGATCTTTTTACAAAGAACATGGAACACAGAAGAGTGCACCATAGGAACAGGCCTTTCAGCCCACAATGTCCGTGGCCACCATAGTGCTAAATTAAAGTAAACCCAGCTACCTGCACAAGGTCCATTCACTACCCCTATAGTCTACATGATCATGTGTCTGTCTAGATGGCTCCAAAACATTACTATCTTGTTTCCTTCCAGCACCACTTGTAGCAGTCCATTCCAGTTTACTACCTGTCTGGACACACCTCCTTTAAACTTTCTACCTCTCAAATTAAAGTTATATTTTCTGTAATGGGATCCCAGCATCAAGCACAACTTTCCCTCCCCCACACTTTCTGCTTTCTTCAGGGATCGCTCTCTACGCGACTCCCTTGTCTATTCATCCCTCCCCACTGATCTCCCTCCTGGTATTTGTCTTTGCAAACAGAACAAGTGCTACACCAGCCCCTACACCTCCACCCTCACTACCATTCAGGGCCCTAACCAGTCCTTCCAAGAGAGGCAACACTTCACCTTTGAGTCTGTTGAGATCATATCCTGTGTCTGGTGCTCCCAGTGTGGCCTCCTGTAGATTGGTGTACCCAACATAGATTGGGAGTCCATTTTACCAAGCACCTGCATTCCATCCGCCTGAAGAAGCAGTTTCTCCTAGTGGCCACCATTTTAATTCCGCTTCCCATTCCCATTCTGATACGTCAATCCATGGCCTCCTCTATTGGTGCAATGAGGCCACGCTCAGGTTGGAGGAACAACACCTTATAGTCCATCTGCGTAGCCTCTAAGATGATGGCATGAACATCGATTTTTTGAACTTCCGGTAATGCCCCCCACCTACCCTTTCACCATTCCCCATCTCCCTTTCTCACCTTATCTCTTTTGACTGCCCATCGCCTCCCTGTGGTGGTCCTCCCCACCCCCACCTTTCTTTCTTAAATGGCCTTCTGTTCTCTCTTATTGGACTCCCCCTTCTCCAGCCCTGCATCTCTCTCACCAACCAACTTCCCAGCTCTTTACTTCATCCCTCTCCCTCCCGGTTTCACCTATCACCTTGTGTTTCTCTCTCCCTCCCCTACCTTTTAAATCTACTCCTCATCTTTTTTACTCCAGTCCAGCCCAAAGGGGCTCAGCCCAAAATGTTGACTATACTCTTTTCCATAGATGCTGCCTAGCCTGCTGAGTTCCTCCAGCATTTTGCATGTTGTTGCATTTCCAGCATCTGCAGATTTTCTCTTGTCTGTCTACTATATCAATGCCTCTTGTAATTTTATAAATGATTATTGGGGCTCCTTTTTGTACTTCAGAGATAATAATCCATGTTTGTCCAACCTCCATTTATACTCTCTAATCCAAGCAGCATCCTGGTAAACCTCTTCTCTGTCCTCCCTAAAGCATATAATGAGGTGATCAGAAATGCACACAATGCTCCAAATGAGGCCAAATTAAAACTTTATATAGCAGCATCATGGCCTCCTGACTCTTAAACTCAATGCCCTGTCACGAACCCCGTAACTGGGTCACTTACCAGCAAAGATAGAGAGGTCTGTTGAAGTCTGATGGTACTATTTTTAATAGTATTTATTGGTCAAAATACACAAAAATAATATCAATGCAAACATACAGATAATATACATCGCCAATACTAAATCTAAAAGTGCGGGTATAATAATAATCAATAAGAAATAGCTCTATCGTTGTCTAGGGGGTAATGTATTGTCCGATGGAAATATAAAAGTCACTCAGTTCATTCAGTTCATGCAGGCTTCAGCCTTTGGGGACCGCTGGGTTTTCAATTGTTGGAGAGAGAGAGAGATTTTAGAAACTTGCCAGCTTTTCCTTTTTATGATGTCGATCCTTTGAAATTTCGTTGGTGTGGGTCTCTTCTTTAGCTAAGCCGTTCTTCTGTGGTAAGGCCCCAATTTCCAGGCAAAGGAAAAGGACGCACACGAGCCTCCCACCAGCTGTCGCTATTAAACGCTGTCACGGGATTTCTAGCGTTTCTCCTGGTGCGTCTGAAGGGGTTGTTCGCCAGACCCTCTTTTATCCTTACTCACGGGGTCTCAGATGTCAATCAGGTTGTGATGATGCAATCCCTCAACCAGCCCACTCTGATCATTCCCTGAGGGCTTCAATGAATAGTACAGTACTCAATACACAATTCCGTCTCCAAGAGACAATGGCCGTTATCCGTGGCTTTGTATTGCTGAGGCCAGGACCCACATTCCAAACGCTTGTGGATCCTGCGTGTCTCTCTCTCATTTCCTGGGCCCCAGACCCGAATTAATAGCGATCTTGCGATTCTCACAAACGAAGGGGCTACTTTGTACCCTTCGGCCCCTCAGAGTTGTGGCACATTCATAACAGCCCCAACAAATGAATGCATGCATACAATAATCCTTCTTCATTACCCTATCTACTTTTGTGGACACTTCCAATGAGCTACGGGTTTGGATCCCAAGATCTCTCAATGTTATTACAGATGCTACCATTGAATTCACACTTTCCCACGATGGTCAACTTTCCAAAGTGCAATGCTTGTTTGGATTAAATTTCATCTCCCATTTCTCCTCCATATCTGCAGCTGATTGACATCCTGGTAAGATCTGGACCAGTCGGCATCAGGGACAGAGTTGGCAGGGGTTGGGGGTCAGGCCCATGGTAGGGACATGCAGGAGCTGGAACTGGAGTAAGAGAAGGGGTTGGAGGAGGGGAGAAAAGATGAGGAAAAGAGTGGGTTCTGCAATGGAGGAAAGAGCTGCTGAAAAGGAAAAAAGGTGGTAGTATTGGTGATGGGGTGGGACATGGAACCAAAGAAGAGTGGAACCATTGATGGGTAGGGTAGAGTCAGATAGTTCAGCAGAAGAGGAAAGAGGCCCCAGATGAATGTTAAGCCTATAGCCAGTCAGGGGAAAGAAAATGCCTCCCTCCCCTACCTGGCTCCATTTGCTCAACATTCCATTGTCATTGAAGACCAACAAAGACAATTACCTAGATTGATATTTTGAAGTAAAATTAGTAAGATTTTAGAAGAGGATGAGTTAATTAATTCCATCCTGCATATATAAGTTAAGTTGCAATTTATTTTGAAATAATGATGAGAAAATGAGTGTGCTGGAGGCAGTTCATTTTTGGAGCATATTCAAAAGAAGATGAGTGATAACAAAACAGAATTGTTGAAGAATCATTCAAATGAAAGATTAAATCTATTTCTCTCCACAGATGGTGACTCTTTGCAAGCTTCGTTTGGAAGATCTGTTCATTAAATCTGTTCCAATTATTCTGCTCTTTTAAACCTAAATTCAATGAGCTTATGAATTATTCTCTCTAAATACCCTAGGAGTTTATTTATTTATGTCTCTGTATCTGTGACCCTGTATTCTGTATTTCTGTTATTGCTTTGCCCTTTGTACTACCTTAATTTACATTCAGAGTGATTTGTATCGATGACATGCAAAAACAAAGGTTTTCACTCCATGTGACAATACATGTGACAATAATAAACCACTTACCAATTCAGCATATCAATCAGTTTCTGTTTTATTCTAGATTTCCAATATTTTCAGAGGATTTTTTTTTTGTTTCTCAGTCTTGACTTGTTAGCAGAGAAGGTAGTGTGGATGGGATGTTGATCAGCAGATAGAGAATGAACAATTGTGATAAATGTGCATGGTTGACTGTGAAACAGTGGACGTGTATACCACACGATACATCTTAGGAAAACTCATGTCTTCTGCTTTTATTTAGTTGGTTAGGATTTGGGTATAAGGAAAATGATCTGAGGATATACTGACCTGAGAAAGTTAAGAGAATGTGAATGGCATTTCTGTCCACATGTGTGTATCAGGATGACTTCATTAGTGAAATGCACAAAGAGGAGTGGATATAATTTATTAAGTAACACACTACAGGAAAGAAAGACATTTACAAAAATTGATTGGGTTTACATACTCTTTAAACATAGTAAAGTGTACGTTCCTATTTCACAGGAGACTTATCGAAGACAATCTGACAAAGTCAATTGATAAGATATGAAGCAACAAACAAAATGGTGGAGGAAATCTGTGTGTCATTATGTAGGGAAATAGACAATCAATGTTTCAGGCCAAATCCCTTCATCTGGTCTGTATGTAACACTCAGCTCTATCAACCCATGTTCCTCCAGGGGAAAATGCTGTCTGCCCGCCAAACTGTGTCTCACGTTTGCGTAGATGCTGCGTATGCACCCCGGCACAACACACAACATAAAATATCAATCAGCATACAATATACGTTTAAATAATTCCACTTATTAATTTTACTGTGACTATGGGGTTAGCAGAGAAACTAAAATATGAAATGAAAAGGTGCCAAGAATAGAGGTTATACAGTTCGTGCACAAAGTTGGAGCTCACGCAATATCCTCGGTCCACCATTCGATTTCCTCCGAACTCCACAATCCTCGGACTGGGACCAACCACAGAGGTTGACTAGAGCACTTCCCGCATGTCCTTCCTCTCCACCCTCTCCTCGCCATCTCCCGCGCACTCACCCAGGTTCCCACACATACAGATAGAATAACATGACTTCCATTGGATAGCGCCCTGTTATCTATAATTATAGCCCAAACATTTCAGCTCCAAAGAACATTACCTCATCAGTTAACATGACAGAGAAGCCATTTTATGATTAGCAGTTAACTCAGTAGTTAATATTACTGAGAACCCTCCATGTACAGTAGGGATGATCAATGAAGTGGACCTTGGGGAAGATATTGAAGGACAAAAGAGAGGTAATTATGTTCAGAGAGCAAATTCCAATGTGTATGTATTTGACAATAGAAGCACAATTGCAATGATTACATTTAGGAATGGTCCAGAGAGAATGATTGCAGATATCTTGTTGTATTAAGGGGTTAAGAAATAAAAAATGGTGGGGCCACAGAAAAAAAAGGATATGAGTTTTAAGATCTGGGTGGTCCTTCACTGAAGGTCATTGTGGGGATCAATAAGTGAGGGGTGAATGGGATTAGGTATGACCCAGGTCAGAAATGTGATAATTCTGATTAATGGCCTATGGGAGAAAAAGTATCAAAGGCTGTGGAGAATCAGAATATGTGGATAGTAATATAAAAAACCATTATGAAATTGCAAGTGAGCATGATTAAGCAAACTTGCATTGAAAGCCTATCAGTATGAAATGAAACTTTATACAAAACATCCGTAAGCAACATTAGTCCTGGGCATATTTAGCAATGCAGACGCCAGCCACGAATAAACAAAACTAACACTTTAGGTCAATGAAGATCCTCTTACACTGCTGAAAATTTTCAACCTAAATATTTTGAGCATTTTCTATTTATAGTTTAGATTTCTGCTTTCATTTTATATTGGTAAGTCCACAGCTATATAACATTGGGCACTGCATTATGAACATTAGAATGAAAGAATGGGAAAAGTACTTCTCACCTTGGTTGGAAGTTCTAAAGTGGAGTCAAGAAGAGTGAAAGTAAAGTGAACGTTGGAAGAGAACTCTCTATGCAGGAAATGGTGGAAGTATGGAATGATTTACACTTGAGAGGTTAAGAGAGAGACTGAGTCCATTGCAGCTTTGAAGAGAAAACCAAATAACTAATTGAAGCCTAAGAAGATATAGGGCTATAGAAGGTATACCAAATTCCAAAAGACTGTGTGGAATGGACGCATATTCTTATCATTTCTGAGTCTTGTTATTCATTGACAGATTTGTTCCCTCATTTCTACTGGTAGTTTTCTCCCCGGACCTTTCCTTGTCTGCAAAGCTCCCACAATTAGTGTCAACACTTATGCAAACTGTAAATTCATCACAAAATTTACAATTTCACAAATATGATAACTTTAATTTACTCATAGACCAACTAAGTTTTACAAATCCTGTTTCCTTTGTAACCACACTTTCTAGAGGACTAACAATCAATAAAACTCTTTTGCTCTCTCTGTGGTACCGTATAACCTCAAACATATCTTTACATGTTCTATAACAGTTCAGAACTCTGACTCCCCCTGTATACCTTCTCAGCCAACATGACGGCATTCATTCGTTCAGTAACTTTTGTAGCTGGAGGAATGCATTCTTGTGGAGTTTTACCTTTTCATGACAGACTTCAAAGATTGCAGCTGCTATTGCAGGTGCTGGCAGCTGTGAGAACTTGATACACATCTACAGGGAACAGATGCAATTCTCAGAGAAGCCAGATAACCTTGTTCTGCAGACTTCTAAATAAAATCCTTGCCCTTAGTGCGATGCTCCCATAGTGCTTGACATTTTAGGGTAACCAAAGGCAATTTTAGTGGCAAAAAAGGCATAGAACAATTTCCAGACCAAAAATTTAAAAGAAAAGGATGTGTAGTAAAGTTCGTATAAGGCAGAGGGATTCATTCAATATGAACATATTGGACTGAAATATCCTCTTCTGTGTTGCACCCTCTCTGCCTCGGGCCAAGACATTAAACACACGCCAGGAATTATGTGGGCAAACAATAAGAGAACAGAAAGTGTGGCAAGATTGATGGAACAAAACACTAATCTGCATTTTTGTATTCATCTTCTTGGAACTAACAGCAATTTTTAAAATAGTTACAACAAATATAGCATGATTGACAATACAAATCATAATACTTTAGCAAAGATGTCAAGGCATTGGCAAGAACTCAAAAGAGATCTATCTAAATGATTCATTTAGGTAGATCTCCTTTGGGAAACTAGAGAGTATGAGCTGTTTTTTTTCTGAAGCAAATCACATAAAAAGGATTCAAAAGAGATGTTCAAAATGATCAAATGTTTTAGAATACGGAACATAGAATGGAAAAGTATAGTATGGGCCATTCAGCCCAAGATGTTGTGCTGACCTTTTAACCAACTCCACAATCATCCTGCTGTATCAATTTGCTGTGTGTGAGGGAGCTTTCGGGCGGAGTATGCGGCTTGGAGGCCTAGAAGCATGGAGGTGGGGCACGAGCCCATGATCAACTCCATTTCTCCCCAGACTCACTGATTAAAGCACCAAGCAAGATTGAAATCTATAAGGAAAAGAGCAGAAGGCGAGCAGGTGTTCAGTATCACTGCTTGTGTTTGACCAGTCTATCTCTCTCCCTCTCACTCATAGCTGCCGGAGACTGGGGTGTTGTCAATGTTTAATTGGCGTGGTTCCTGGATTGGACTCTGTCGTTCATGCTATGATCTGTTTCTGATTTCAGGTTACTCCCTTTTTTATTGCTGTTTTGTGTGTTTGTCATCAGGGCAGACTGGCACTGCTGCCTCTTGTCAGAATCAGAACAGGTTTAATATCACCAGCATATGTCACGAAACTTGTTCAATGAACAACACTGCACTAAATTGAACTGAACTGAACTAAAATGAACATTCCTAGGCTGTTTCAAAGACTCTGTGGTTTGGGCATTTTATATTCTGTGTTCTTGGCTCATTTTTGTTCTTTTTTTTGCACTTTGGGTGTTTGACATTTTCTTTGAACGGGTTCCATGGTGTTTCTTTGTTTCATGGCAGCCTGTGGGAAGACGAATCTCAGGGCTGTATATTGCATACGCATTTGGATAATAAATGCACTTTGAATATTTAAAGCTAACCCTTCCCTCCTACACAGCCCATAAACCTCCATTTTTATTCATCCAAGTGCATGTCTGGGAGTCTGGTGAATATTCCCAATGAGTCAGCTTTTCCCACCACACTGACACTGTGTTCCAGGTTCTTACCACTCTGTGTAAGAAACCTACCACTGACATCTCATCTAAAATTTTCTCCACTCGCCTTAAAACAATGTCCTTTGGTATTAGCCATTGCTAGCATGCAGGAGATGCACTGGCTGTCCACTCTATCTATGCCTCTTATGTATCTCTATCAAGTCACCTCTCATCCTCCTTCGCTCCAAAGAGAAAATCTCCAGCTCTCTCAGGCTTTCCTCAAAAGTCATGTTCTCTAAACAAGAATAATCCATTTTTACTGTCATGTGAGCCTGTACACAGTCAAACAAACTTGAGATGATTGGTAAAGTTCTTGCTTGATAAAAGTCTTGAAAACCCATTTCCCTCTTTAAGTGCAACCATTCGCAAAGCTCAACAATATTTAGAACAAGATGTGTTGTTGATCTGTTTACCATAATGGACACCCTCCCTTTGCATTAAATAAGGGTATTATTTGCATAGGAACGCCGTCAATTTAATTTCACACCATGTGACTGTCTTATAATACCTGACCTGAAAAGTTCTCGTTGTTTTCACCTTCAATGTAGACAGTAATAGTTCAAGAAAAAGGCTCACCACTTATTTCTCAAGTGCACCTAGGAATTAGAATAAATATGTTTTAATCATAAAGCAAAAATAACTGCAGTATTGGAATTCTGAAATAAAAACTGAGTGCTTGAAATACTCAGCAGGTCAGGCAGCATCCGTGGAATTAATATCCAGTGTCAATGGCTTCTTGTTCAGTTTTTTGAGTAATGCTCATGTATTGAGTGTTGTTAAAAGAGAAACTCCAAGTATTTTAATATCCTGCCCTTCACATTTGGGAAATACTCCAACACATAAACAACACACAAAACATAAAACTTGTGTTTTGCAGGAAGATTTGGGAATCAGAATGTAGGTAACTCACTGCAATTACCCAGACTTTGATCTATTCCAGTATTCACAACATTTATCAAGCTGGACCTTACTAATCATCTCAGATTTATTTGACTGTCTACAGGTTCACATGCCAATGGAAATATATTATTTATACTTGGACAACATGACTATGAGGAAAGGCTGAGTGAGCGAGAACTTTTCTCTTTGGAGCGAAGGAGAATGAGAGGCAACTTGAAAAAGGTGTACAAGATTATAAGAGGCATAGATGGAGTGGACCACCAGTACCTTTTTCCCAGGGTGGAAGAATTGTTTCCAAAAGTACAGGAAATGCTTGAGGAGGAGATCTACCATCAGCTTTTCAAGGTTACAAAGGGTAAAAAAAAACAAATCCTGGCAATTTATTTATATTTATATTTGCATTTGTAGTTTGTTGTTCATTAATCCTGTTAACAGTTACTGTTCTATAAATTTGCTAAGTATGCCCAGAGAAAAAGAAACTCAGTGTTGTATTTAGTGCCATATATGCACTCTGATAAAATTTTTTTACTTTGAACTTTGAAAAATGTCCACCTCATAAAAGGCAGAGGACTCCCAGTGAAGTAATCATGTTGTGCAAGTAACAGGAGGTTTACCAACAGCCTGCATTGGAAAGTTCTCACTCTTTATCTGAATAAGCTTCTGTGAGATTTTGTGTAATACTTGAGGGAATCCCAACCTTGATTCTTGCAAACCTTTATTTAAAACAAGTA
Organism: Hypanus sabinus; assembly: GCF_030144855.1. Classification (NCBI taxonomy): domain Eukaryota; kingdom Metazoa; phylum Chordata; class Chondrichthyes; order Myliobatiformes; family Dasyatidae; genus Hypanus; species Hypanus sabinus. The sequence continues at coordinate 57,882,311 of NC_082722.1, read as the reverse complement.
AATAACAAGCATCTAGCAGGTAAACAGCAGACCTTTGAAAACCATCCCAAACATAGTCCACTCATCTTACCCAAGAATCAATATCGGAATGAAAAGGCGACAATGAAGGTGCATTTCATCAGAATTTGGCTAATAGTGAGTGCTGCCAAGATTTTCAACATTGATTATATCATTGGAAGTAAGTAAAACATGTTTTTAAAATATATATACAAATTCTAAGGGTGTCAGTGAGATCACAGTAATCTGAGTACAAGACACGGTTTACAGAATATTAGAATCTGGGGAAGATTGATAGTAATGGAGGAGGATAAATGGGATCAGTATAATTAAGTAGACTTTGTGTATCTGAAGGGCCCATTTCCTGTGCTATACGAGGCTGTGATGATGACTTTACAATTATCTGAAGCTGGGAAAGATATCGAATGAAAGCAGTGAGGATGTAAAATAATTATATCTTGTTTTTCAAATGAGCTATATAAAATTGTTGGAAAATTTTACACAGCATAAAAGTACCACTTTCAGTTTTATTAAAATCATAAATATACCAGTGTGCTCTGCAAACCAAAGGATTTCTTCATTCAAGTAATATAAATCAATGATATTAAATTCGCCATTTTGAAAAGCATATTTGTGATCTACAAGGAGGTGAACTATCCTTCTGCAATGCCTGTCTGTGTAATGAGGGCCATAAACAATGCATTTTGTTCATCTCTCGGCTGCTAGAAACAGTTACAGCTTCCTTCGTGAGTCGGCACTGAAATGGAGAATGCAGCACAAATGTTTAAGGTTTGAGTGGCTGCAGTTCTACTCTATGTATTTAAATAAATTTTCTGACTTCACTCATTGAAATCAAATGATGTTTGAAATCAAGTAATGTAAAATCTACATCGCAGAGAACTACCAGCTGCCAGTGAATGAATCGGGCAAATTCTGTTAAACATTGTTGTAATATAAGTGGTGTAGAAATTCAGTTGTGAATTGAAAATATTTTCACTTCAAGCCAGGCAGCATGCCCTGTGACTCAGCAACGAGCTGGGAAGCAGATTAATGGCCCGTGACACACTGCAAGACTTTTTGAACATTGATATTCAGAGCTACGACTACAGCAGTCTGACACTGAATATACCAGCATTGAGAGACTTAGACTTTAGGATATAGGAGTAGAATTAGGCCACTCAGTCCATTGAGTCTGCTCTGCCATTCTATCATGGCTGAATTATTATCCCTCTCAACCTCATTCTTCTGTCTTTCCCCCCATAATCTTTGACACCCTGAATAGTCAAGAATCTATCAAGCTCTGCTTTAAGTATACTCAATGACTTGGGCCACAGCCATCTGCGGCAATGAATTCCACAAATTCACCACCCTCTAAGTAAATTCCTTCTCATCTCTGTTCTAAATTCTGAAGTCACTCTTGTGCCCTTGGGCTCTTGACTCACCCACTGTAGGAATCATCTTCTCTACGTCCACTCTGTCTTGTCTTTTCAATATTTGATAGGTTTCAATTAGATTCCCCTCATTCGTCTAAACTCCAGCAAGTACAGGCCCAGAGCCATCAGACACTCTTCATATGTTAAGTCTTTCATTTCTGAATCAATCTTTTGAACCTTCTCTAGACCCTCTCCAATGCCAGCCCATCATCTATTAGATAAGGGGCCCAAAAGTGCACATAATATTCCAAGTGTGACCAATGCCTTATAACTCTGAGGCTTTATATCCTTGCTTCTGTATTCTATCTTCTCAAAATGAATACTAACATTGCATTTGCCTTCCTTACCCATGACTTAACCTGCAAGTTAACCTTTAGGAAATCCTGCATAAGGACTCCCAAGTCCCTTTGCACCTTGGACTTTTGAATTTCCTCCCAATTTAAAAAATAGTCCATGCCTTTATTCCTTAACCAAAGTGCATGAACATGCATTTTCCTACACCATATTTCATTTGCCACTTCTTTGTCCATTCTCACAATCTGTCTAAGTCCTTCTGCAGATTCCTTGTTTCATCAATACTACCTAGCCCTCTACCAATCTTCACATCGTCCTCAAACTTGGCCAAATTCCCTAATCCAGATCGTTGACATATAACGGAAAAAAAAGCGATCCAAATACTGATCCCAGTGGAACACCACTTTTCACTGGCAGCCAAACAGAAGAGGCCCCATTTATTCCCACTCTTTGCCTCTTGCCAATTAGCCAATTTACTATCCATACTAGCAGCACCAGGGGCTTTCATCTTGTTTAGCAGCATTATGTGTGGCATGTTGTCAAAAGTTTTCAGAAAATCCAAGTAAACAACATCCACTGACTCTCCATTGTCTATCCTGCCTGTTATTTTCTCTAAGAATCCCAAAAGATTTGTCAGTCAAGATTTCCCTTTCCGGAAACCATGCTGACTTTGGCCCATTTTATCATGCATCTCCAAATACCTCAAAACCTCATCTTTTAAAATAGGTGATTTTCCCAACTACTGAAGTCAGGATAATGAGCCTATAATTTCCTTTGTTCTGCCTCCCTCTTTTCTGAAAGTGTGGTGTGACATTTACAATTTTACAGTTCTCTGAAACCATTCCAGAATCTAGTATTCTTGAAAGATCATTATTAATGCCTCCACAATCTCTTCAGTTACCTCTTTCAGAACACTGGGGTGTACTCCAACTGGCCCATGTGACTTATCTACCTTTCAGCTTCTCAAGCACTTTATCCTTATTAATCGCAACTATACTCACTTCTGCCCACTGCCACTCTCAAATTTCTGGCATAGTGCCAAGAATCTCCAACAGTGAAGACTTTTATGTTAAAATACTTAATAATTTCAGCCACCATTTCCTTGTCCACCTGTTCAGCAACATTTTCTAACGGTCTAACATCCACTCTCACCTCTCTTTATATAACTGAAAAGAATCTGGGTATCCTCATTGATATTTCTAGCTAGCTTACCTCATACTTCATCTTTTCTCTCCTTACATTTTTTTTTAAATTGCCTTCTGTTGGATTTTAAAGGCTTCCCAATTCTCTAACTTCCCACTAATTTTTGGTCTGTTATATGCCCTTCTTTTGCTTTTATGCTGTCTTTGACTTCCCTTGTCAGCCACACTCAACCTCTCCTTAGAATGCTGGATACCTCTGGGATGTATCTATCATGCGACTTCTGAATTGTCCCCAGAAACTATAGCCACTGCTGTTCTGCCATCATCTTTGCTAGTGTCCCCCTCCAATCAACTTTGACCAGCTCCTCTTGTTCCCTTTACTCCAGTGTAATACTGATATATCTGACTTTAATTTCTCCCTTTCAAACCCCAGGGTGAATTCTTTCATATTATGATCACTGCCTCCCAAGTGTTTATTTACCTTAAGGTCACTAATCAAATCTGGTTCATTACACAACACCCAATCCACAACTGCCTTTCCCCTAGTGAGTTCAACCATATGCCACTCTAAAAAGCCATCTCATAGGCATTCTACACATTCCCCCTCTTGAGATCCAGCGCAAACCTGATTTTCCAAATCTGCAAAAATATTCAAATCCCCCATGAATGTTGTAACATTGCCCTTATTACACATGTTTTTGCTGAAATAGAAGCTGTGATATTGGCCTGTAGGCATTATGCATCAAGGTTGGCCATCTCTTCAATGATGGGAAGTCTGGACTCCATGCTTTGCACAAGGCCTTATTAAATGTTAATGCTCCTTGACACTACATGCTGGACTTCTCACAGGCTTTGTAATGCACCATAATTGTCCATAATTATTGGTCTTCTCCTAGCAGCTGCTACCTTTATTTATTAGTCTCTAATGGAGTATAACTTATGCCTGAAGTTGCTTTGGTAACTGGCATTTGTGTTTCTCCATTTTCTACTCTGGTTGCAAACAACATCTCTTTGACTAAAAACACAGAGACCCTTCTAGTCACTTTTAAAACTGTATTAAAAATCAAGGTTCCACTGGTGAAAGTGGCCCACTACTGCATATTAGCAAGAAATTGTCAATTAGTAAAAATAAGTGAAATGAGAATGTTAGTATGGGTTAATCATACATGGCAATTACTGTGCCCTTTTCCAGGGCTATTAAATCCAACCTCCAAATATCCAGCTCACTTAATTATCATCACCATTAGTTTTGAAACAACAAACAATCTGCTAGAAGAACTCAGCACGTCAAGCAGCATCAGTGGGAGGAAAGCTTCTGTCGATGTTTTGTGTCAAAACCTTGTTTCAGGACCAAGACTGACTAGTTATGGGAAGCCTCAAATCCAAATTGACTTCCCCGACGACTGAAAGAACATCTATTTTTCACATCTTTGTGAAGAGTTTGACAGTGAAGACACGGAATAGAGAGAAAAAAATCTGATGAGGACTTCGAATTTTCTTTAGCATTCATCCTGTGTTATTGTTTCCTTTTACATTATTCATTGGGAATTATTGGCCAATTATTCATTGGTCACCACCAAGAGTGATTGTGAAACACAATCTTTTCGTAATCTGTTCCGAGTTTCCCACTCACCACCGAAAGAAGGAATCAAGTTTCAACTAAACCACTAAGCAAGAATTTCCTCTTTGTAGGAATGCAAGATAATATGGATATAGAGTCATAGAACTTTATAGGACAGAAAACCAAACTAAAATCCAGTGAGCGGCAGTTCTGTGGGCAAAGATGCCTTGTTAATGAGAAAGGTCAGATAAGAATGGCCAGACTGGTCCAAGGTGACGGTCACAAAAATAACATTACAATTGTGGTGTGCAGAGGAACATCTCTGATCGCACAACACGTCATATCTTGAAGTGGTTGGGCTACAGCACAGGAGGCCGTGAATATACACTCAGTTTCCACTTAGTTAGGTACAGGAGGTACCTAATAAAGTGGCCACTCAGTTTCTGCCAGTAGTAAACTAATAACCAATCTCTGCCTTAAGTACATCCAATGATTCGGCATCTACAGTCCTCTGGGGCAACAGAATTCCCACCACCCTCTGGCTGAAGAAATTCCTCCTCATCCGAGTTCTAATAGGATGTCCCTTTATTCTTATTAAAGGATGGTTAACCTTCTGTGCCTTATCTGGAATGTACTAATACTCACTATAAAGCAAGGAGGCCAAACCCAGGCCAGAGACTCACTTAGATTTGCAGCCACAACGTTAATTTAGCTATAATGCACAAAGAATGTGTATTTTACATTTTATATGGCGAATGTTAGCACTAAAAACACCTACATAAAAATTGCATGTCTTTTTCAGCTCTTGGATTTCTGAGAATTGTGGCTCCAAAAGCTGTTAGGTTTCGCCATGCTTGTCAAGATTACAATCCCAGCTCTGGTGCAAGAGACACTGGAATGCATACAGAAGTGTTTTGCTCCAGAACAGGGGGTCCCAACCCTTTTTATACCACGGACCAATACCTTTAAGCAAAAGGGTCCATGGAACCCAAGTAGGGAATCCTTGACCTAGAATATTTCTTTATTCAGTTCAATCAGTGTCTAGGAATTAACAAAGACTGGAAACACTTGGCAGGTCAAATGGCAACTTCTAAGTGAGGAACACAGTCAACATTTCCAATTGACCACCTTTCCTCATTGCTATAAATGTACAATGTTTAAACTTATGATAAGACAACCTTAATGGACTCCACCATCCCTCAACATCTCTGAATCATTCTGAAAGCAGTAAATGTTGTAAACACCCAATAGGTCAGGAAGCATCTGCAGAAAGAGAATAAGAGGTCATGTTTCAACTCAGTGTCCCTTCTCCAGAATTTTGATTTGCTACAGTGTCAGCTGGCTCGATCTTGGGAAGACCGAATCATTTGTCCGGTTATTGTGGTCTGACCTTGATTAAAAATGACACACTTGTATTCAGAAAACTGTCCTATTATGCCTGGATAATAGAGTGAGAGATTTTCTTCATGGTGTCCTTTGAACTCATGAGGTTGTACAGAGTAACAATAATGCCACAAGAGCAGTGAAGACTAGCCTCACCCTCAAAAATTGGATTACAAAAACAAACTAAGTAGACTAGAACCTAGCTGCAACTTAAGCTGAACTGCCTCAGGATGCATCATTGAAAACATACACAAATAACCCAAGTTCTTTCTTGGTTAAACTTAGTGTTGATCTCCGCGTAAGATCCCAACCTGCAGAGTCTTAACAAATTGTTCTCAACAGCCTGAGAATGCCTGTGCACTCACACTTGGAATTCCCAATGTTACTGCCATTTTGAAGAGTAATTACAGCAAATCCCAATAGCCAATTGTACTTCAATATGCAGCCGCAATCTTGATGAACTTGTGTGATATCTACAAACACTCCATTAGCCTTTTATCCCAATATCACCTGATATATTGCCTCAACTGATCTTTTGAAAAAGCCTTCATCTGTATTTATTCTGGACTTCGCTCTTCCGAAAGACCTCTTGGGTTCTTTCATCTCCTTCTCCTGCATACCTGCCTTCCAAAACCCAACTGGCGAACTCATATCAAACCACATTCACCCTTCAGTCCCGAGCCCGTTCTTGGTCAAGCACCGACTCAATTTAAAAAATGTTGACTTGTCTTTCAAAATTCCTCTGTGGTCATGTTCCACTTTAATTTCTGAAAATTACACCAGGCTTACAGTACATTCCTCAAAAATATCCACACCCCTCCTATTCTGGTTTCTTAGTCAGGCAGAATTTAATTTACTACTCTATTGCTATTATTGTACTGTTATTCATCAAGGATCTAAACTCCTGATTCCCCTCCATAAGTCTCTAACTCTACCAAGTTTTCCTCTTTTTAAGATTTTGTCTGGAACTTACCATTTTGACCAAGCATTTTGCCTTCTCTTTGTAAGTTGATCTAATGCACTGTTCAATAATGTTCCTGTGAAATTGGGATTTTACTGGGATATTATACAGTGGGATATTTTTGCTATATTATGGCATTTTTGTAAATTACTGTTTATGAATTTATGTCAGTTCAACCTACAGCTAGAGATATATGAGCTGTTAAACTTTTGTTGCATTAGTATTTACATACTCATTAAAGCTTCTGGTCATCCCACTATAGAAAGGATGTTGAGGTATTGGAGAGGGTGCAGAAGAGGTTTACCAGGATGCTGGTTTAGAGGACATATGCTATCATGAGAGGCTGGATAAACCTGGGTTGTTTTCTCTGGCCACTTTCCATGAACTGTGGTCTCTAAGGTCCCTCTGTTCTACAACAAGTACTAGTGGGCATGCATTGAAGATGGGGGTTCAAACGAGGATGGGAGGGGTAAGCTTTTTTAACTCAGTGGAACATGGATGTCTGTAAGGTACTGCCTGACTTGGTGGTAGAGGCATACATTCTAGGCTCTTAAAGAGACATTTGGATAGGCACATGGATGGAAGGAAGATGGAGGGATATGGACATGGTGCAGGTAGGACAGGTTAGTGGTGGTCTTGGTTTGCTTTTCAGCTGGTTCAGCACAACACTGTGGGCTGAATGGCCTGTTCCTGAGCTATGTTCTACGTCCTAATAACCAAGTCCAAAAAGAGCACAGGTCTAGGAGTGGATTATTTCAGCTATTTTAAAGAGAAGCAATAGCAAAAGATGGATTTGGGCAGCTAGTATGGCATTGTTAAAAGTATATTCAAGAAACCTTTTTTGAATCTATGCATGGCAGGCACAAGTGTTTTAGGGAATGATCCTGGCTAAGTGGAGACAGTGGCAATGGATGCGATGTTGAAAGCAGTAAACTTCATTTCATCAGATTTAGCGCAGTAATGGAAATGGTAAAGAACGACCTGCAGTAAGGCCAATTTCACCAGGCAGAGTTACGAGTTAGTAAAAGTGAAATGGTAATAGGTGCGTAAAGATAAATCAGAGAGAGAAAAATAAGTGACAGTCAAGAAGGAGATGGTGAAGATTGTATATTTATTCCCAAAAGGGGAAACTCTCTAATTAAACCTGTAAAGTAATACATGTAACATGATAAAGCGAAAAGCAAATTTTACTACCAAGGCCAAATGCTTAGCTCTGGAAGAGCGTTGTGACATGCACTGCTCTGTGCAGAACACCCAGGAGTGAAACTGAAAAAGAACATTAGAAAGCAAAGAGAGCATATGAAAAATTATTGGCAGCTGAATTCAAAGTAAACCCTCAAATTTCTGTAAATACACACAAGATTCTTTAAAGACCAAATCAGACATGGATGCATAGAACTGTCAGTTACTGTATGTGCATAAATTTAAACGTATACCTAGTATCTCCCTTCAAAGAGGGGGTGATGCAGATATTGGCACTGAGGAGAATATGAAATGTAGAAAATAATAAGCGGAGTGAGCGAAAGTAATTTAAGGCCTTAATAATATTTAAAAATAGATAAATTTGCCAGACATGGATAAATTGTCAGCTTTTAAAGAAGTAAGAGTATTATTTTCCAATTGGCAATGGGCATGGTGTTGGAGGACTGGAAAATGATAAATATCATACAGCTGATTGAAAAGGAAGAGCTAGACTAACTACAGGTGAATAAGCTGAATATAAGTGATGGACAAGTTGTTGAAATCATTTTTGAGGGACAGCACAAGTTGTCGTTAACAGATATTAAATAAGAACAGTCAGCATGAATTTGTTAAGGGAAGATCTTGTCTAACTTGATTGATTTTTAAAGAGCTAAGAAAGAGGGCAAATGATAGAAGCACATTTGATGTTACACTTGGCAAAATGCTACATGCGAGATTGACCAGAGCAGTAAAACACCATGGATTTATTGTGTGGAATAAAATGGCTTTCCCACCAAATCCACTCTGATTGTTATGATAGCGGAATGGAGAGATGGATTGGTGAGCATAGGTTGTTGGTTGGGGAAGGACACTGCCAGGTTGGGATATCAGTGAGAGGATGCTGTGTTCAGCTATTGAGAAGAATGCTGTGGTTACTATCGAGTGAACTGAGCTCAAGCCTGACACTCATGGTTGTAGTGTTGCCTGCTGGGAGTCCTGGAAACAAATACAGTCAGAGTAATGATTTAAACTCAAGGGAATCTACTTGAAGCCAGCTCCTAGTAGCACTCTATGGATGGTTCCCAAATTCACAGAAAGCAGCAGAAATATTCAGCAGGTCAGGTAGCACCTGTACAGGGAGAAACATGTCTTATTTTTCCCTATGACATTAAAGTCTGTACAGCGTATCATGTCTATATCGACGGTCAGAGCAACCCTTTTCCCCTGTAACCTATTCTCCTCTGACACATGCACAGAGTCATAAAGTCATAGCGTTATACAGCACAGAAAAAGGACCTTTGGCCAAAATAGTTCCTGCTGACCAAGATGCCCCATCTTTTGCCAAGATTTGGACTATAACCCTTTCCAATCAATGTACTTTTCCAACTATTTTAAAAAAAGTTGTTATTGTATCTGCTTCAGCTACTTTCTCTGGCAATCTGTTCCACATGGATACCACCCTTTGTGTGAAGAAGTTGCCCTTCAAGGTCCTATTAAAAATCATTCCACTCCTACCTTAAACCTGTCCTCAAATTCTTGATTTCCCAACCCTGGGAAAAAGAATTCGAGTGCATTCTGTTCATTTATGTCCCTTATAGTTTAGTACACCTCCACTCTTTCCAATTTAGTAACATCTTCCTTCAAAAAACTTGATCACAACTGATTACCATACTCCCAATGTGGTCCCACCAACATCCTGTACAACTGCACCATGTGCTACCAAATTTATACTCATTGTCCTGACTTATAAAGCCAGTGTGCCAAGAAGCTTCTCACACCCTATCTACCCATATCTCCACTTTCAATGAACTATGGTGTCTAAGGTCCCTCTGTTCTACAACAATCTCAAGGGCCCTGCCGTTCACTGTAAAAGTCCTACATGGATTTGACTTTCCAAAATGCAACAACTCACAATTAGGTGAATTATACTGCATTTGTCACTCCTCGGTCTACATACTCAGATGATCACGGCCCCTGTGTTATCTTTGATAACTTTATTACTATATCCCATGTCCCTTCTCCCATTTCTCCAGATCCAGCCACCAACACAAGGGTTGATATACAGCAGCCACTTAACCTAACACAAGCAGCTCTTTGTAATGTGGGAGGAAACACAGGAAAAAGTGTAAAGATGACCTTGCATCAAAAACGAAATGTTAGAAATCTAACATGTCTTAAGTTGCAGAGCAGTTGTGGGGCGTGGTAGAGAGAGGGTAGTCTGTGCTTGGATGGGGAGCTAAGGCAGTTTGAACGGCACAATAAAGCTGAGAGAGGGTGGTGAAAACTAATTCAGATCTGCTTAGAAGAGATGTAAATTGCAGGCAGAAGACCACCAACCAACTTTGTAGTTGCTAGGTACAGATTGAAGTACCAAAATATTGCAGATGCTGAAAAGTCGAAATAAAATCTATGTTGGGTAGCATCTGTGGAAAAGCATTTTGATAGCCAGCTTTGATACAATTTGGAAAGGTTAGTAATCGGAAATTGTTGAATTCAATATGGAATCCTGAGGACTGTAACATGCCAAGTCTGAAGTTGATCTTTTGCTCAAGTTGACATTGAACTGCATTGAAACAATGTAGAAGGCAAAGAAAGAAGACATAGGAGGAGTGGAACAGAGAATTAACAATGAAAGGTAACTGGGAGCTTAGGGTCCTGCTTGAGGACAGAATAGCGGTTTTCTGCAAAGCACTCACCTTATCTACTTTTGGTTTCTCCAATGCAGAGACCATCTTGTAAGAATTGAATGGAGCAGAAGTGAATCTGAAAAGATACAAGTGAACCACTGTTGCCCCCAGACGGAGTGCCTGTGTCCCTGGACAGTAGGAAGGAGGTGGTAAAAGGACACTGTTACATCTCCTGCAGTTAACTGGGATGGCACTGTGAGAAGGAAAGTAGAACATCACAATTTCGGTTGAGTGTTTCTTCAACATCAGTTTTTATTTCCTAAATCCAGCAACTATAATTTTTTTGTCTTTTAGGTTCCAGGTACAGTAAGCACAACCTTACTATTTTTCAGATGAAATTCCAGTCACGTATTGTACAAGTCTTACGTTATTGGATAGAACTTCCCTGTGGTTACCTTTTCGACGAGAAGTTAAAATGAAGTTCACTCTGGCCTCAATTTGCTACAAGGAAAAAGGTAATAAGTTTGCCTTGATCCCTGGGCACTTCAACAACACTAAAACATGAAATGACTTTCTCATCTAGCCATGCACAGTTCTATCAACAACAGTTTATCTATCTTGTATTCAACACATGAAGGTATGAGTGTTGAAACTCAAGTGTTCATTCCCGATCTTCTACCATAATTAAAGAGAACCAACTGCACAATTTAAAGATATTCACTTACTGTTTATTTTGCCTGAAATTATGTCACATCTCTTTGTACAACAGCTACAGAACAGTAGTAAACCATCTGATAAAAGCAACAGTGCTGATGATGAACAATGGATGCATTTTTTAAAACTTTTTTTTCCACGCCTGCATCTTCATGCAGTCGAGACTCGCTGCAGCACTCTGGAACATGAACCTGATTAAGACTTAACCAATTCAAAACAAAAGGGAAAGTGAAAAAGCTACCCAGCGACAAGGTATAAAACAAAGAAGCCTGGCCTCCATTCTTGGATAATTTACATACAAAACAAAATAAAAAGGTACATGGTACAATCTTTTTTTTTGTGTGTGTTTTTTGTCTGAGATGCTGTAAATTCTGCAAAGTAGCAACCATGCCAAAAATGACAAAGATAATTTTGCTCTATACAACAATGGCTCATATGAAACAAAGGCATCGTAAAATAATAAAAGCATTCCATTACTGCAAGGAACGCTTATAGTGGTTGCTATCACAAAAAAAAGTGAAGCTATTGGTTTTGACAGGAGGATTTCTACGAGGGCCATGCAAATCATACATGCATGTTGGAGCTATGCACTAGTCAGGGAAAGAGGGCTGGGAGAAATTTTAAATAGGGTGAAATATTTAAGAAAGAAAAATGAAGTTACAAAGTTTATTTTGTTAAAACTCTTGGATGCAGATAGCTTTGGTGGAACCTCATCACAACCTCAGTAAAACAACTGGCAATTTGGTCTTTGTAAAGAAAAGTCTGTTGCTTAATTTCCTTCAAAGTTCCAGTCTCTTCATTAGAGGTGAAGCAGAAAACATATCCTTTGTTGTTTTCTGAATCTTGCACAAGTTGCAGTGATCCAAAAGGGCAGACAAGAAAAGTTCATCAAGGCAAAAGGAAAACCACTTAAAGGAGAGCTTCCAGGCTACCAGACAGCCATAATAACTAGTTTTTACAGTACTATACGCAAAAAACAGGTAAAAGAATTACAATCCATAAATAAGTGTCAGGTCCCAGACCTGTCATGTGAACAATTTTTAAATATGTGTGTTTATGTAAAATTTACTGTATGTACAAAACAAAAGAAGAATTATCACTTTGCATATCGCTGCAAGGATTTGGGATGGTAAAGGTAACGTATCCATCAAATAACTGGTATCTTCAGCCAAAGACAATCGTGCGAACTTCCAAATCGGTTTGACATTGGTCCGTTCAAGTAGACGAAATAAACAAGAGAGGAATATAATCTTTTCACACACAGCGTAAGCACAAAGGCAATTAATGACCAGGGAGGTTCCTCTTGTGGCCGGTTTGCTGCTACACATTTTTTTTCATCTTCAGAAATCAAAAAGCATTAAGAGTGAACCAGGGTCCGCAGGGAACCCAGCAGTGTACAGGCCTCTGGTGAAAGAACCCGAGCTGGCGATCTCAGCACTCCCTGACCCAAGGTAAAAATGCTGGAAAAAGTTTCTTTTTTCTGATTCTTCCACAAAATAATCTTTTCTTGATGACCGTCACGTGAGGAATTCACCAGGCTTCTGTGTAACGGACATCCACTTCTTTGAGGTTTGGCAGCTTGGCCTAATGGACAACAGATTTGTGAAAAAAATAGTTAATGTTTGACACAAATTCATGAAATAAATTCTATGCGAACTAGATGTTGTAGGAACTTTGTTATGAAAAGTAACGTATTTCTATACATACTTAACAAAAGACTCTATTGCAAAGTACCATCAATGGAAAATAGAAAATTTTACAAGTATCATCAAAATATCTATTGCAATTGGAATACAGGCTTTTGTTTTGCTGTTTCCAACAGGGTATTCAATTTAGATCTCTGTATTTTAATTCCATCTACCATGCCTAATACCTTTGCCTATCAAAATTTGTCAATTTCAAATCGAAAATTTAAATCAATACCCAAATTGGACCTCAGTCTAAATAGGACATTACCAAAGATTTAGCGTGAAACTTGGACATCCTGTCTGGCCAGGCACCTCAGAAAATATTGAATTTTTCCTTTCTTTTATTTCTCCTTGAGTTGACGCCGATAAGGGGGAGACTCACTGCGTGCAGCTTCAATGGGAAACATCAAATAGCCCCATTCAGGATGACTACAACTGAAGTTCACAGTCACCGCCATGGGTACTTCAGTAAGCAACATCACTTGCAGGTAATTTAAAAAAATCTATCGATACTCAAAATTGACAGATCTCAGACTGCAGACACAGGTCATGAAGGTAGATCCCCTTAAAGAAAGAGGAAGCAAGGAAAGCATACTGGGCTGAAAGTAGGATTGAAATACGGAGACTATAGACCCCCACTCCTGACTATCCTACTGGCAAATGTACAGTCTCTGGAAAATAAAATTGAAGACCTCAGAGCAAGATTGCTGTAGCAGATGGACATCAGGGACTGTTGTGTACTTTGCGTCATCGAAACATAGCTATCACAAACCATTCTGAAAGATGCACGGTAGCTCAACGGTTTCACTATTCTCTGCAAAGGCAGGGCGGCTCAGTCTTCTAAAGGCAGAGTATGCTTTTTAATAAACTCATTGTGGTGCACAGATGAGGCAGATCTGTCTCAGTACTGCTCACCAAACCTAGAACATCTCACAGTCAAAAATCGTCCTTTGTATCTGCTGAGGGAGTTCTCCACCATTGTCTCGGTAGCAGTGTACATTCCACCCCAAGCTAGTCTCAGCTGGCACCGGAGGAGCCAAGCTCCATAATCAGCAGGCATGAAACGGCACAACATCATGCCTTCCCTATCATTGTGGGGGATTTCAACCAGGCCAGCTTGAAGGAGCCTCTGAATATCTACCACCAACATATCACCTCGGGAACCAAAGGAGCCAACACACTTGACCACTGTTATACCACCATCAAGAACACTTCCATGCCATTACATGCCCACACTGGGGCAAGTCCAATCACCTGGCTGTACTTATACAGGCAGAGACTAAAGACCACAGCACCAGTGGTGAGGACCAAGAAGGAACTGTCAAGGGAGGCAGAAGAACGCGTTGAGTCAGTACACAGGACAATATTCAGAGATTCATTTTTGGAGTCTGAATGAATATGCCACAGTTGTCACTGATTTCATTAAAACCCCCCTGTCCCGATGTGCCTTCAAGAACATACCAGACAGAACCAAACCAAAAGCTGTGGATGAAACAGGCGATTTTTAATCTGCTGAGGGCTAGATCTGTGGCATTCAAGATAGGTGATCCAGAACTATAAAGGTGTCCAGGCATGACCAATGGAAGGCTATCTTAAAAAAAAAACAATTCTCATTGAAGCTAAGACTGAATAGGATGCACGTAAACTCTGGCAGGGCTTGCAGTCCATTACATCCTACAAGCCGAAGTGTATCATGAATGGCAGCGATACTTCACTCTCAGATGAGCTCAATGCCTTTGAATGGGAGAACAGATTACATCTATGCAAAGTCCTGCAGCTTCCAGCGACCCTGTCATCTGTCTTGGAGGCCGACACTAGAACATCTTTCAAGAGAATGAACGCAAGGCATCAGGTAGGGCTCTGTAACCCTGTGCATCCCAACTGGCAGGAGTGTTCAAGAACATTTTCAATCTCCCACTGCTGCAGTCGGAGGTCCCCACTTGCTTCGAAAGGGCAACAATCAAACCAGTGCCCAAGTAGAGAAGGGTGAGCTGTCTCAACAACTGTTGCCCAGTGGCAGTCATATGTACGGTGATGAAGTGCTTTGATAGGTTGGTCATGGCGAGAATTAACGCCCATCTGAGCAAGGAACTGGACCTGCTTCAGTTTGCCTCGCGCCTTATTAGGTCTTTAGCGGATGTAATCTCTCTGGCTCTCCACTTGGCCCTGGAGCACTTGGACAGCAGTAATCCCCACTGCTATTCATCAATCTATTTTTGTGTGATTTTATTCTCTTATGTATTGTCTGAAATCTGATATTTAATTTCTATATCTTGTTCTTGTAAAGCACTCTCTGAACTGCATTGTGATTGAATAGTTCTGTACAAGTAAACTTCCTTGTTTGCTGGCTTACATTAGGATATTGCTTATTGTCTATAGCTCAGTGTTCAACACATTCATACCCTCTGTTCAATTCAAAAAGCTCCAAAACCTGGGCCTCTGTACCTCCCTCCACAAATGGATAACTGACTTCCTCACTGCGAGACCACAGTGTGTACAGCTAGAAAATAACTTCTCCTCCTTGCTGACAATCAACACTTGGCACACCTCAAGGAAGCACGCTTGGCCAACTTCTCTACTCTCTCTACATCCATGGCTATGTGGCTAGGCACAGCTCAAATGTTATCTAAAAAATTGCTGATGACATGACGATTGTCGGCAGAATTTCAGATAGTGACAAGAAGGCATAAGGGAGCAAGACAGATCAGCTAGTTGAGTGGTGTCACAGCAACAACCTTGTACTCGGCATCATTAAGACCAAGGAATTGATTATGGGCTTCAGGAATGGTAAGTTAATGGAACACACACCAGTGCTCATCGAGGGATTAGAAGTGGAAGATCACTTTCAAGTTGTTGCTGAAACAAAAACAACTTTCAGGACATATGTTGGTGATATTAAATCTGACTTTGAGAACATCGATACTAAATCTAATCCTGTTTCTCTCGATGTTTCTTAACATTCATTAACTTATTTAGTTTTCCAATAATTATCAAATTTTCTTTTGAATATCATTATAGTCTCTGCTTTAATGGCCACATGAGACATCATCACTGCTTTCTGATTACTCAGGTCCTTTTTCACTTGGTGTTATCAGAATGATAGCAGCTCTAACTTTCAGCCAATAGCAATAGATGCAAATTGTGTCCCATCTTCTCAATTATGGACAAGATGTTAAATCTATAGTACTATGCAAAAGTCTTTGGCACATATGTAAAGTTAGGATACCTAAGAATTTTGCATAGTACTGTAATTTTATACATCCACTGTACTGCTTCTGCAAAAAATACATGTCATATGTCAGTTGATAAATCTGATTCTGATAATGGTCTCTATTGTGGACTGAGAGTGGGGGAATGGGAAGAGGGCAGGAAGAGGGCGATCTTAGCTGAGAAAAGGGGAAGGGAGAGAGGAGGGAGCAGGAAGCACTGGAGAGACATTCTGTCATGATCAATAAACCAATTGTCTGGAATCAAATGACCTTGCCTGGTCTCTCAGGGCTGAATGGGTCTGTGCCACCATCCTGGGGCTCCTCCTCTGCCACCTGTCACGTCCCCCTTCCGCGGTGCTCCACCCTCACCATTCCCAGTATCCTTTGTTCCCACCAAACTTGCTCTCTGCTACACATTGCCAATTACAATACGGTGCAAATGCCTTAAGCACCCTACCCTAGATATATATGTTGGTGTGTGCCCACGACGTTTGCACAGTGCTGTATTTAGTGATGCACGGTGACATTTCAATTCTTGACGTTGCCACACCCTGATTAATATGAATCACATACTAAATAAAAGACACTACTTTGAATAGCGCAGTTACCTTGAGATCTTCGTAAGTGTCAGCTGACAACTTGGTGCTGTTCATGTTCAAGCTGCAGAGGCTTCTCATTGCTACAGAAGGAATAAGACACTTTCATGAGAATTGTAAATAGCAGACATCTTTAATACCTAAATACATCTCATTAAGTTGAGTGGTTTTTGAGGAGGTAATTAAAATTGATGAAGGCAGGTTGGTACATACTGTCTACGTAGATTTAGTAAAGCATTTGACAAGGTTAAAACATATAGGATCCAAGGTCAGCTGGCTTTAATATTGGCTCGATGATAGAAAGCAGAGGGTTGGTGGAAAGACGTTTCTCTGATTGGAAGTTTGTGACCAGGGGTGTTATGCAGAGAATGCCAAGATCCCCTGCTGCTTGTTAACAACCTGGAAGTGCAGGAAGCAGATTTGATAATTAATCTGTTGATGACACAAAGGTTTGTGGTGGCGTGGATGGCAAAGAAGACCACAGCAGAATACAGATAAAACTGAAAGCTGAGAGGAGCATTGGCAGATGGAAGTTACTCCTGATCATTCTGAGGTGAAGCACTTTGTTGGGTCAGATGGGGCTGGGCACAGAGAGTGCTAAGTAACATTGAAGAATAGAGGGACATGCTGTTCAAATCCCCAGGTCTCATAAAGTAGTAATAAATATTTAGATCAGGTGGTGAAAAAGGCAAATGGTATACATGTCATCATAGGTCAGGGCACAGACTATAAAAGTTGGGATGCAACTGATCTTATCATCTGATAAGGGTATATAAAATTATATGAGGCATAGATCGGCAGATGATCAAAATGTTTTTCCTATAGCAAGGGTTTCAAAAACAGCATTCCATGTTCTGTGTTCTAAAAGGGCAAAGGTTTAAAGTGAGGGAAAAGTCTATGACTCTATGATGATAAAAGAGGTTTTGAAGAGAGTGGTTAACATCTGGAATTTGCTCCCAAAGAGGGAGACAGAATCAGATATAATGACTACTTTTGAGAGACATTTTGGCAGGCATTGAAAGAGGTAAGGCACAAAACCCAGTGTGTGGAGATACAATAGGTATGGATAGGCAAAAGGGACAGCATAGATGGCATGGGCTGAAGGGCCTATTTCTGTGCTGTACAGTTCGATGACTATAAAGCTACATCATCACATTTAGAATTTATTGACACATGGTATATGTTGAAGAAACCTTATCATAAGTCATTTCCCAGACAAATATTCATTAGTACAGGGTGTCCCCCGCTTTAAGAATGTTGCTTTAACGAAATTTTTTCTCATATAAATTAATGGTTCTTCACTTTGTGCCATTTCGGCTTCAGAAAGGTTTCACAGGAACGCTCTACCTTTGTAAAGGGGGAGAACACCTGTACTTCATTTTTTTCCTCCACTGCTCAGTGAATTTTACATTCTGGCTCCTTTCTGCTTTGGGTGTGATGAATAGTTTTGCAATCATTTCACTCCTTCCTCTGAGAGGAACGCAACTGGTGATTGGATCTCCGACCTCCATTGGTGCCACTGTTAAGCAGCCAACCAGCAATAAGAGAGGACAGTTGTATGTGGCTCCAGCTTCAGCAATCTCTCATCCTTCCTAGATATCATCTGGATTCTTTCCAGCACATTCCGCTGCAGCACAGGTGAACAGCGGCGTATAGTGTGTGGTGTGAACACACATTCTCTCTGGCATGGCTGTTCATGCTGTTACCCTGTATTATCTGTGTACACTGACACTTTGAAGCTGGAGCAAGTAGATTTCAATGCAGGCATTTGTGAGGTTGCGTGATTTGGACAAGAGACATTCATAGCATTTTCTGAATGGTGGTAAATGAAAAGCTGTAGAGACTCTCAAAAAGATTATATCAAGATCATTATGATGTTTTAAATAATGAAAAAGACTAACTATAAATGTCAACATTCCAGTCAGTAACTGGAATATACGTAACAGGGTTAGAAGTCATGCTGCAGCTATTTCTATTTAACTATACCACGCCTGGATTCATGTGTCCAATAAATACAAGAACAGATTGACAGCTGGGTAAGTAAAAGTGGAAGAGTCAACTCCACCACCCCAAAACCTTTTGAATACTACAAGGAGTCTGAGGAGACTTATGGAATACTGTTGCTGAGTGTGGTTCCAACAACAATCGAGAATAATGACAATTTCCAAATTCATTGGCAATCCACTGCTCCACAAATGGATTCCTTTATTACAATGGCTGCATTTTGTGTCAACTACAAAATGGATCATTTCCTCAGAATCAGGTTTAGTATCACTGGCATATGTCGTGTCCCCTCATAGCACTTCATCACAGCAGATGTAAGGGCCACTGGGTGATAGTCTGCTCACCCTGTTTCTCTTGGACACTGGTTCCCCTTTTGAAGCGAGTGCAAATCACCAACTGCCTGCAGTGAGAGACTGAAGATGTCCTTGAACACTCCCGTCACTCAAAGATGAATGCCTGCATACTGTCCAGTCCACTAACACAAAGAAGTCCTGTAAGTGCTCCACCATCTCCCTTGACCATACTTCATGGTCCTCAGCACTGGTGTTGTAGTCTTTAGACTCTACTAATACTCTGGGAGTAAAAGTTCAGCCGGGTGTTGGGACTTTCCAAAGTGTGGGTGTGCGATGGCACAGTAAGCATTCTTGATGGTGGTGTAATAGTGGCCAAGTGTGTTGGCTCCTCTGGTTCCACAGGTGATATGTTGGTGCTTCTGTTCACAGATTTCCTCAAACTGGCCTGGATGAAATCACTCGTAATGATAGGGAAAGCATTAGGTTGTGCAGTTTCGTGCCTGCTGATTACATTGCTCACCTCCTCCAGTGTTTGCTGGACGTTGGCCAGAGGTAAAATGTACACCTCTACCAAGATGATGGCAGAAATCTTCCTCAGCAGATAAAAAGGATGACATTTGACAGCCAGATGTTCCAGGCCAGGTGTGCAGGACTTGGCCAGAACTGCCAAGTTTGTGCAGCATGATGAGTTAATTATACAGCAATCTCCATGTCCTCTACCTGAGCTGTCCTGTCTTTGCAGAGAATGGTAAAGCCATTGGGCTGCCACAGTGCGTCTGAGACTGCCGGTGTGAGCAATGTTTCCATAAAGCAGAGTACACAGCAGTTCTTGACATCTCTCTGGTACAGGAATCTTCTGTTTATTTCCCTGAGACTGCAGAGTGGCCAGCAGGATATTCGGGACTGGAAGTCTAAACCCTCTGCATTTCAATCAGACTTGTAGAACGGCACAGCATCCCACGACCATGTTCTTAAAAAGGAACTGCACTCGCAACACAATTCTGCCATGCAGTAGCCATTCTGCCATTCCATTGAGTAGTGACAGATTTTTTAAATGTCTCAAAATGACACTACTTACTGCAGTAACCATGGCCGTGACTGTTAATTTCAGCTGTAGGAGTCCCAAGCAAGAATATTTGATCATTTCCACTGGAACTGCATGCTAAAAGTCACCATTTAATGGTGCCATCTTACCAGCTTGTCTAGAGCACTCAAACCCAAATGCACAACCCTGACCAACAAGGGCAACAGATGCACAGGACCACCACCACCTGTTGGACCCTCCAACTCACACACCATACTGCACCACATACAGGGGGCAGGGGCACCTGGATGACAGGCTTGAGTGGAACACCAACACAAAGGCCATGTACAAGAAGGCCTAGAGTCATCCCTACTTCCTGAGGAGACTGAGGTCATTTGGAGCATGCAAACCTTTACATTTTCTACCAGTCTGTTGTAGCCAGTACAATCTTCTGTGTGGTAGTGTGCTGGGGCAATGGCATCAACACGGGTGATGCCAACAGGCTCAATAAACTGATTGGAAAAGTGGCTCTGTTATAGAAGCCAAATTGGACACACTGGAGGCTGTGGCAGAACAAAGGACTCTACGGAAAATCCTAGCAATTCTGGACAATGTTTCTCACCCTCTGCATGCCACCTTGGCTGAATAGGGGAGCACTCTAAGTAATAGACAAAGACAACTGCGCTGTTCCCTAGAGTGCTACATGAGGACTTTCTTACCCTAGGACATTAGGCTTGATAATGAATCAACCTAAAGCCAAGGAAGTGATGACCCCCTCCTGTTGGACTGTTTGAGGCAACTTATTTTAATTTCTCTCCTAATATTTGCATACCTGTGTACTTGTAATGCTACTGTGACACTGTAATTTCCTTTGGGATCAATAAACTATCTATCTACATATCACCGTTCACTGGATCTAAATCCTGGAACTCCTTCCAATACTACTGTAACCTTAACCCGGAGGAATGCAATGATGAGCTCGGGGATTCACCGTCACCTTTTCAACCTCATTTAGAGAAGGGCAGTAATAACCTAAGTCCCCCCAAAAGACAGATTGTCCTCTATTTTAATTCTGGAACTTTCTATTTATTTATCTAATAAAGATTTTGGTTTACATTATGCAAGGCAGAGGAAAAGTTGGGGACGGAAACTTGTTTTACTTACAGCTGAGAGCCAGGAGACCCGCATCTGTGACTGGCGTCTCACAAAGGTTCAGAACTTGCAGTGACGTGAGGTGCTCTGAAAGAACCCGCAATCCTGCATCTCCAAACTGTAATGAAGAGGTTAGCTCAGTCACTAAACACAACTCAGTAAATCTATCAGCACATTCGTTATCTGCTTAATCCATTTCACTACAGTCCGCTCCCCTTTTCTAAACAATTTACTCATTCACCCCAATCACGCAAGTCATTTTGAAAGTACCACTGCAGTATTTCAAGTGTCATAAAGTTTTCAAAGTCTTCAAGTAATGTACAGAAACAAAATACTGTGGCTAGAATTCTGAATTAAACAGGAAGCACTAGATAGACTCAACATGTGTAGGGTAACTGTCCCTCTCTCCCACAGATGTTGTCTGACATATCACACATTTCCTGCATTTAAAGTTTTTGAACAATTAAGGGTTCTGGGGAAAAGGCAGGTATGTGGAGATGAGTACATGGCCAGATCAGCCATGATCTTACAGAATGGCGGAGCAGGCTCAATGGGACATATGGCCTACTCCTGCTCCTATTTATTTTGTTCTTAGTTCTTTGAATCTACTGTTTCAAAGTGGCACAAAACTGATTTGTGTAATACAAGTCAAACATATAAGATACAGTATGGTGCAAAGTCTTAGGCGCACTCGCGCGCGCACACACACACACACAATATCTAGATTGCCTAAGACTTTTGCACAGTACTGTAGTTATTTTATGTATTGCACTGTGCTGCTGCCACAAAGAAAAATACCACTTCATTATTATTTTAGAAACACAGAAAACCTACAGCACAATACAGGCCCTTCAGCCCACAATGCTGTGCCGAACATGTACTAATTTTAGAAATTACCAAGGATTACCCATAGCCCTCTATTTTCTTAGTTACATGTATCTATCCAGGAGTCTCATAAAAGACCCTGTCGTATCTGCCTCCACCACCATTGCCGGCAGCCCATTCCACACACCACTCTCTACGTATAAAACTTACCCCTGACATCTCCTCTGTACCTTCTTCCAGGCACCTTAAAACTATGCCCTCTCATGTTAGCCACTTCAGCCCTGGGAAAAAGCTTCTGACTATCTACATGATCAATGCCTCTCATCATCTTATACACCTTTATCAAGTCACCTCTCATCCTCCGTCGCTCCAAAGAGAAAAGGCTGCGTTCACTCAACCTGTTTTCATAAGGCATGTTCCCCAATGCAGGCAACATTGTAAATTTGCCTCTGCACCCTTTCTATGGTTTCCATGTCCTTCCTGTGGTGAGGTGACCAGAATTGAGCACAGTACTCCAAGTGGGGTCTGACCAGGGTCCCATATAGCTGCAACATTACCTCTCGGCTCTTAAACTCAATCCTACGATTGACGAAGGCCAGTGCACCATATGCCTTCTTAACCACAGAGTCAACCTGCATAGCAGCTTTGAGTGTCCTATGGACTCAGACCCCAAGATCCCTCTGATCCTCCACACTGCCAAGAGCCTTACCAATAATACTATATTCTGCCATCATATTTGACTTAACAAAATGAACCACTTCACACTTATCTGGGTTGAACTCCATCTGCCGCTTCTCAGCCCAGTTTCGCATCCTATCAATGTCCCACTGTAACATCTGACACTTGTTGGACAAGTGCAACAATTTTTGCAATTTATGGTAATCTTATACAGTTGTATGATACTGCTGCCACAAAACAACAAACTTCTTACCATATAGGAAACTGATAACAAACCTTATTCTGAGTCCTGTGTTTCTTTTTATCTTTATTCCGGGTATGAGCTATTTAACCCCCTTGAAAAACACCCACTTCCATCCCTCCACTGGTGAGTTTATTCCCCTCAATTCCCACTGGTTACAAACATACCAAGAAGGCTACCAAGCATATAATACATGTTTACCAATTATACTCATGCTACTTCCCCTCTGTAGTTCAAATCATTTTTTTTCTTATTATAATTTATTGAGATACAGCAGGAATTGGCCCTTCAAACCACACTGCCCAGCAACCCCCCAACTTAGCCCCAGCCTAATCAAAGGATAATTTACAATGACCAATTAACCTACCATCCAGTACGCTTTTGCACTGTGCAAGGAAACCGGAGCACCGGAAATCCACACGGTCATGGGGAGAACGTACTAACTCCTTACAAGCAGCAACGCGATGGGAATTGAACCATGATCACCTGTACTGTAAAACGTTGTGCTAACCACTAAACTACCATGCCGCACCAACAAGCATATACCAAGACAATACTCACTGCCATGACATCCTCTCCAAACAAAGAGAGATAGCTTCCTGCAGCAACCATCATAAAAATAAACTAACTGCTCACCTGGGTGGACCATAGATTTAACTGCTTTAATGATGGCAGTTTGATTAACTGCTCTGCACAGGCACTCGTTACGTTAGTGAACGCCAGGCTCAGATTTTCCAGATTTCCAAAAGACCCTGAGCTGAGAAGTCTGGCTAGATCTGCATCCTAAAAGAAGAGTCAGGGAAAAAAATATTAATGTACAATTGATAAAACAGTTCAACAAAATTCACACCTGCATACATTTTGACATTCCAGCTCTCAGTCACTGGGAAATTAAGATGGAGATTAGCTTTGACTTGAAGACAAAAAAGAATCTTTATTAGCTTCAAGCTCACATGGGTTTTCACAAAATACTTGTTAATAACATTTATACATCAGTGCCACCATTGACTTAATCCCTTAGGAACAGCAAGCAGTGTGATATAATCATATTGGATTAATTACCAAAGTGTGCCATTTCCATGAAAAAATTAGAATTAGCTGAGGCTTTATATAAAAGTTAGACCCATGGTTACTTGCATAATGTGATTTTTTTTTAAAATGAATGATATCTTGCAAGGTTATATTCACTTTTGCAAGGAAAAACTGCATCCGATTTTTTAGAAACATGATTCCACTAACATTGAGATAAATGTCAATATGATCTGTTAGTTGACAATTTTTATTATCCAGAACACCAAAAAAAGATTTCCTTGCTATTCCGCAGATAATATCAGTGGATCTTTAGTGTCCTTCTGACTTAGGTTTAAAATCTCACCTAACTGGTGGCACTTTGGCATTGGAACACACGCTTAGTGCTGGCATAGATAACACACTTTGGAGCTTGATCCAATTACCTTGTGATTCAGAGGCAAAAGTGCTATTGCTGTGCATTAAGCAACAGCTAGTCATATCCACCACTAGACAACTGAAAACCATGACTGTAAAGCGACAATAGTTAATAAATCAGCTCCAGGCTAGAAGTGTCTGATTTATATTTTGTTCTTGACTGAAGAAAGATTACCATAATATCCAACTGCTTCACCGCAGCCCGTTAAAATAGAACATCTGCTTTCTAACTACAATCTACTTTCTGTCTGCAACCACTCAGGATTGTGGTTGATTCATTCCTGTCCTCTTAGCTGGCTGGACATGCACTCTATAGAACTAATCAACAAAACATTATAAAAATAGAACCAGACTATCCAGCTTCAATTTAGCCAGTGGACTGACGTATGATAGAAGCTCAGATGAACCCACACAGTGTTACCTTCATAAGCACAAGAGATTCTGCAGATGCTGGAAATCTTGAACAACAAACACAAAATGTTGGGGGATCTCAGCAAGACAGGCAGCATCTGTCGAGGGGAATAACCAGTCAATGCTTTGGGCGAACCATTCACCAAGGCTGCACTGAGCTATACCTGAGGCTCACATAGTAGATGTGTAGTGGCAACACAATTGAGATCATCCATGTCCCTTGAACATTTTCTCTTGTACTCTTAGATATCCGTGTTTGCAGATTTGGTCTGGAAGACGCCCTTCAGATGGAGTACATTTCCCCTTGACCACCTCTCCCTTCAACTGCTGCACCAAGGTTCCATGTGGTGTCCCTGAAGAAAACGTTGGGGCTCCCATCTCCTTATTTCATCCCACTCTCTCACAGATCCACCTTCCTGCTCATCTAATTTTAGTTATCCCCTACCAGTTTGTACTCTTTACCCTCACACCACCTTCTTACTCTGGCTTGTGCCCTCTGCCTTTCCAGTCCCCATAAAGGGATTTGGCCCAAAATGATTTCTGTATATTCCCCCTCCACAGATGCTGATATACTTGTTGAGTTCCTCCAACGCTTTAGACCCAAAAGCAATATTTTGCCACTTGGCCCATCAAATCTGCTCGGCCATTCTGTCATGGCTGATCTCAGCCCTTTCTCCTGTCTTCTCCCTGTAACCTTTGACACCTTTACTAGTCAAGAACCTATCAAACTCTGCTTTAAACATACCCAGTGATTTGGCCTGCACAGCTATCCATGGCAATGAATTCAATAGATTCAACACCAAATTTTGTGTGTGTTGACAATATATATTCCTGCAAGTGGAGCTTGTATATTGTTACAATATAGAAAACTATGTTCAGATTCTCAGAACAATTGCATTTTCTCACTTAATTCCATTTTCTTGCAGATTAACTCCTGACCCCCACTGCCCCACACAATTCTCTCACCACCCACCTACAACAGGGATAATGTACAGCATCAAATTAACTTAACCGTGAGAAAGGCTAAGTTGGAAGGAAATCAGAGTACCTGGCGAAAACCCACACAGTAACAGAGAGAGAAAGTGCAAATCTCACTCAGACACCACTGCAGAGCAGGGCAGTAACACCACTGGGCCATTTCCTTAGAGGTCAGAAATTATGCTGTATTTAAAATAAATGAAAATGCTCATGTTTTTATTCAAAGAAAGCTTGATTTTAGAATCAGAATCAGGTTTATTATCACCGGCATGTGATGTGAAATTTGTTAACTTAGCAGCAACAGTTCAATGCAAGACATAATCGAGCAGAGAGAAAAAAATAATAATAAGTAAGATAAAACAGAATAATAAACAAGTAAATTGGACTCTTGGACCAAGAGAGCATAGCCTCAGAATAGAACATCCCTTTGGAACAGAAATGAGGAGTAATTTCTTTAGCCAGAGGATGGTGAATCTGTGGAATTCATTGCCACAGATGACTGTGGGGGCCAAGTTATTGAGTTTTTAAGGCAGAGGTTGATAGGTTCTTGATGAGTAAGGGAGTCAAAGGTTACATGGAGAAGGCAGGAGAATAGGGTTGAGACAGACAATGAATCAGCCATAATGGAATAGCAGGAGATTAGATGGGCTGAATGGCATAACTCCACTCCTATGTCTAATGGTACTATATTCTAGTTTTTGTGCTTTAGAGCAAGAAATTGACGTGTGTCTGGTTAGTATTCTGAGCTGTAGCAAGGTAATTATAAAGAATCATCAGCTCCCTTTGCTAGTTCATTTGCCCACATTGTGCTCCACAGTTGTGCTTTGCCATTGTTTACACAATTAGCAAGAGTAAATCTCAAAAGTAGATAATGGACTTTATGCAAGGGGCACCAAACAGGAGTTGAGCTTGGCTTTCGCTTGATTCAACTTGCAGATTGAAAGGGTTGGCAATGGAGATTGCAAAGACGATACATATATGCTACAGAATGATTTATTGCTATCATCTGCCACTATGAATTAGGTCATTGCACGACATCCACACCAACAGCCCAGAATTTCCCCCTTGACTTTACATTTTTGACATACCTACAGTCAGAATGTACTGTGGTGTGTTGTTCTTATGCAATTGGTCAATTGCACAAATATATGACTGCAATTTTTGAAAATAAAAAGTTAAGATAAACAAAATAAAATATTAAATAAACATTAGGTGTACCTGCACTATTGAAACCTCTTTGACAGTACCTCTTCCCACCCTGTCTCCTATAAAAATGCTACT
Source organism: Hypanus sabinus (assembly GCF_030144855.1). Classification (NCBI taxonomy): domain Eukaryota; kingdom Metazoa; phylum Chordata; class Chondrichthyes; order Myliobatiformes; family Dasyatidae; genus Hypanus; species Hypanus sabinus. The sequence continues at coordinate 57,855,191 of NC_082722.1, read as the reverse complement.
CCCTTTACTCAGTTCCTTCATCTCCGTTACATCTGTTCCCAGGATGAGGCTTTCCTTTCCAGACTGTCAGCAATGCCCTCCTCCTTCTAAGAATGGGGTTTCCCTTCCTCCACTATTGATCATCTGCATCGCCTCCATTTCCTGGACATCCGTGCTCACCCCGTCTTCCCACAGTGATAAGAGTTCCTCATGTCCTTGCCAACCACCCCATGAGCCACACATCATTCTCACAGTCTCTGCCATCTTCAATGAGATCCTACCACCAAACACATCTTTACCTCCCCTCCCACCCTCCACGGGGATCACTCCCTCCCTGAGTCCCTTGTCCATTCATCCCTCTCCACTAATCTCCCTCCTGGCACATATCCCTGCAAACAACAGAAATTCTACACCTGCCCATTCACCTCCTCCCTCATCTCCATTCAGGGCCCCAAACAGGCCTTCCAGGTGAGGCAACACCTCACCTGCTAATCTGGTGGGGTATCCAGTGCTCTCGATGCAGTATCCTGTGCATTGTTGAGACCCAGTGTTAATTGGGGGACCACTTTGTTGAGCTGCTCCAACTCCATCTGTCAAAAGTGGAACTTCCCAGTGGCCAGCCCCTCTCAGGGTGGAGGAGCAACACCTTATATTCCATCTGGGTAGCCTCCAACCTGATGGCATGAACATCAGTTTCCCCTTCCTGTATTTTTTTTTCCTCGATCCCTTCCCCCTTCTATTCCCCAATCTTGCTTCTTCTCCTCAACTGCCCATCACCTCCCTCAGGTGCCCCTCCTTCTTCCCTTTCTCCCTTGGACCACTCCTCTCCTATCAGATTACTTTTTCTCTAGTCCTTTACCTCCCCCCACCCACCTGGTTTCACCCATCACCTTCCAGCTAGTCCTCCTCCCCCAGCTCCATTTTTCTATCCTGGCATCTTTCCCTTTCCTTTCCAACCCTGAAGAAGGGTCTGTGCCGACACGTTGACTGTTTCAGTTTAATTGATGCTGCCTGAGCTATTGAGTTCCTTCGGCATTTTGTGTGTGTTGCTCTGGAGTTACAGCATCTGCATAATCTCTTGAGTTTATGGAAACTCCTCTGATGAAGAATATGTAACTCAGAGTGATACTAGTATCAATGAATAGGAAGGTTTCACAATTGATCTGAGGATTAACCTAATTATAGTTCTTTTGGCCCACGATGTTCCAGCCATTTTACCTACTCTAAGATCACTCTAACCCTTCCCTCCTACTTAGCCCTCCATTTTTCTGTTATCCATGTCACTATCTAAGAATCTCTTAAATGCTCCCAATTAAATGTCTGCCTCTACCAACACCCCTGGTAGAGTGTTCCAAGCACCCACCACTCTGCAAAATTACCTCTGACATCCACCCAAAACTTTCTCCCACTCATCTTAAAACTTTGCCCTCTTGTATTAGCCACGTCTGCCCTGGGAAAAGAGCACTGGCCATCTACTATCTACACCTCTTATCATCTTGCACAACTCCCTAAAGTTGCCTCTGATCCTCTTTGGAGTGAAAGCCCCATTCAAGCCATGTAACTTCCTCAAGGCCATGCAGCAGGAGCAGGCAGAAGCTCTGTGTAAGGGGGGAGAAGGAGTTTACCCTATCACATCCCACACACATGCCCTGAAGTAACTTCCCGCCCCAGCCTGAGAAGAGCTGGCAGTTCTTATGTTCGCCCTAGCACTTCAGAACCCATGGAACTGGAGTGCAAGAAAGGCAACCTCATTCCTGAGTGGCTGCTGACTAAAAGGAGGGTATTGAGACAATCAGATGCATCTATATTTGGCCGCTGGGCCGGGCAGAGTGGACCTCATTGCTTCGCGGGCCAAACTTAAATCTCCTGTAATGAAACCAGTGCTGTGGAATGAGCAATTCAGAAATACCACTTCTGACTGCTCCCACTTCACCATTCCTAAAGTATAGACGTCAAGTGAGGAAAGAACTAGGCTTATCTGCAATCATCAATGCGGTCGAATAACATGTCAATGCTTAAGCTCACGACTGAAAGATGACACTTAGCTAAGCTACCAGAATGAGTCATCCAGCATATGTCCATTCTTCAGGAGCTGAGGGACATTCCTGGCTTTTAGTTTCTCCCTATCAGCTGGTACTCAGCTGTTGCTACAACCTCTTATAACCACAGTGGTAGCTCAGCTCCATTTGCACCCTGTGCATATATCTATCTATATGTTTTCTTTTTCAATGAAGGGGAAATTGCATTTAGTACACGAAGTGAAACTATTTCTGGCACGTAGAGAATAAACCTTCTGTGTTCGTGAGGGATGAAAATTGTTCCATTCACATCAGGGAGCTTATAACTCGCATGCCCGGTGTTAAAGACTTTAAAAATCTCGCCCCTGATTTCAGTCCTCAATTTGGTCCTCGTTAGCTTTCATCTGAGAGTACCGAGCTTCTGTCTGAACAGTGGCATAACCACAGTCACACTTGTACATGCTTAGAATGGATGATCTCTAGAAAGTGTGTTGGGGGGGGGGGGGGGTGGAGGGGAAGAGAACTGGTATCTTTTTGAACATCATTCTTCAGTGTCAGTAGGATATGCCTGATAACATAGTGGTTACTTGCTACTGTCAATCATAACTGAGCACATTGTAAACTCCAGCTTCCTTATTCCATAATAGAGTCGCTTTAATCTATAATAAACTGGTACATCTTCCCTTTAGAACAGAGATGAAGAATTTCTTCAGCCAGAGGGTGGTGAATCTGTGGAATTCACCACAGGTGGAACCCCAGTTGTTGGGTATATTTAAAGCAAAGGTTGACTGGTTCTTGATTAGTCAGGACGTGGAAGGTTAAGGGGAAAATGCAGGAGAATGAGGTTGAAAGGGATAATAATTCAGCCATGATGGAATGGCGGCACTGACTCAATGGCTGAGTAGCTAATACTGTTCCAATGTCTTATGTATTATCGTATGAAATCAAAGGTGAAAATACTGTGGTTATCTCCTCCTCTCCAAACATCTCGTTTCACAAAGTTGCAGCTGATTCGATCAGGAACAAGTATGTTACTCACATAGCATAGAGAAAGTTCCTTTGGCCTATCTATCCATGTAAACTATCTACTCCCGTTGACCTGTACCGATATCATAGCCCTCCATACCTTACTAACCAAACTCCTCTGCAAAGTTGAAGTCGAGCTCACATGCATCACTTGTGCTGCCAGCTCATTCCACACTCACAACCCTCTGAGTGAAGAAGTTTCTCCTCATGTTCCCCTTAAACTTTTCACCTTTCACCCTTAACCCATGACCTCTGGCTGTGGTCCCACCCAACCTCAGTGGAAAAAGCCTGCTTGCACTAACCCTATCCATATGACTCATAATTTTGTAACGTCTAACAAATCTCCTCTCAAACTTCTACATTCCAAGGAATAACCTATTCAACCTACTTTGCTAACTTTATTAGAAAAGCAGGTATATTTAAAACAAAGCTCACGTTTAACACTTCTCTCGGTATTTAAACCTCTTTTTAAAAAGGATGAACAAATATTGAGGAAAAACAAGAAAAATAAAGCTAATTACTGGTTAAGCCTATTAAATCCAGGTTAGAGTTGGCACCAAGGAGTGCAATGAATTGAACTCCCAAAGACTATTACTTTTCTATTCCTTCACACATTCGCTGCAGATTGCCTTGCTTATCATCAATATGTACTATTTTGAACTGGTTTTAATTCATTTTAAGGCAATTAGTTCCTGTTTCTTTAGGGAAACATCCTCTCGTTAATTTAATAAATCTCTTCTCTATGCTCGCCAAAATGCTTGCCATCCTTTTTAAAGTTACATGCCCTCATTCACACACTTGACCTATAAGTTAACAATATCCCTAAAGCTGTCCAAGGAACTTTAAAATGACGATCACAAACCATGCTATCGCTGCATTAATGGGATTTTTGTCTGCACAATGATTGTTTTCTAGATATTGTACAGACTAGTTTCTAGGCCATAATCTTTATAGAGTGATGTAATTTAATCCATTTGGTACTATATGTTCTTGTTTATAAAAACTAGAAACACATTATGTCCACCATTGCACTTTTATCAATTTGTCCTTGCACTTTCAAAGATTCAAAGAGCATCTTTGAATTTTTTTTTTGCGTCATAATTTCACCTGATCAACTTAAAATACTTATTTTTCCTATTGAGAAAACAAATCTGAACTGAATAGCTAGGAAGTGTGAGGGAAATCGTACATCAGGAAAATCAGAAATTAAACCAATCCGCTATAAACAATCTCTTATTTGCTGAAATTTTTTGCTCATTTGCTGCAATGTCAAAATTTGAAGGACTGAAAAGATAAAAGAAACCACACAGAATAACATGATTTTCTTATCCTTCATATCTTAGAGTACCTCATTCTGTATTTTATAGAAAAGTTCAATACCTGAGACACCAATATTTTCTCCAAAGCAAGGTTTGTCAACTAGGATTAAAGAAGGCTCCATGGCACAAGAATTCTGGGAACCCCAGTATCCATGTTGCCATTTCCTTGGATAGCACAGACTGCGTGAAATCAATGCAGAAAACCTAGTGTTGGAAATCTATTGGGTCAACCTGATTCTTTGTGCAATGACTTGAAGCGCATCCCAGGCTTTACCACACGTTATAGTTTCGCTTTTCCTAAAGTTTTGGAAGCCACCTGCTTTCAAGTCTTCAATATTTTTGAATTATGTTTCAACAGCAGAACAATTCTTTCCAAGTGACTGTCATAGCTTCAAAGAGAGAAGCAGTAGCAGACACAAGATTGCAGAACCCATCTTAGTAGAAAAGAAGGAAAAGCAAACCCAAGTGATTCATCTTGCAGTTACACTACAAGGCACAGCACTGAGTCAAAACCAAGGTGATCCTCAATTCACCTGTCGCATCCTCAACTGGTCAGTGAAAAGGATTCAGTTATTCCTCTCCTTATACACAGGTTGGTGATGTTATGCTTTGACAACGGCCAGACTTTCTCGCTACGTGATCTCAAATCATTTCCTGTACCACAAACTATTTGCATATCACTTTACTGTAACTTCTCAAGTGACAGCAACTTCCTTTGATCTTGACTGCTTGAGCAAATTCAACTTTGCTGCTGCAGCTAACATCTTGTGAGCCAACCCAACTGGTAAATCCCATTTTCCCCTCTCCTACCTGCCTACCTTCTCCTCTCCCCGACTTCACTATCATCTTCCAGTTTGTACTCCTTCCTCTACACCCACCACCTTCTTGTTCTGGTTTCTTTTCCCTTCCTTTCCAGTCCTGATGAAGGGTCTCGGCCTTGACTCATTCCTCTCCACAGACATTTCCTGACTTGCTGAGTTCTTCCAGCATTTGTGTGTATTACTCTGGAAAATATAGTTTTATTTAAACAGTGTTCTCACCCCTCTCTACAAAGTTGTTAAATTGTGTATTCTCTTGCAAAAATCTTCTCAGGTACTGGAAACATTAGAGACAAAAAAATAACAGGGCAACAAATTGCCCTAGCACTAAACACTTACAGAAATATAAACTGTTCCATTACACCTTCCTTTTGCCAGAAAGTGGGGAATCTGTGGAATTCATTGCTGCAGGTGGCTGTGGAGGCCAAGTCAATAGACAGTTGGTGCTGGAGTAGGCCATTCGGCCCTTCTAGCCAGCACCGCCATTCACTGTGATCATGGCTGATCATACACAATCAGTAACCCTGTTCCTGCCCTCTCCCCATATCCCTTGACTCCGCTATCTATAAGAATTCTATCTAACTCTCTCTTGAATGCATCCGGAGACTTGGCCTCCACTGCCTTCTGGGGCAGAGCATTCCATATATCCACCACTATGGGTGAAAAAGTTTTTCCGCATCTCTGTTCTAAATGGCAACCCCTTATTCTTAAACTGTGGCCTCTAGTTCTGGACTTACCCATCAGCGGGAACATGCTTCCTGCCTCCAGTATGTCCAATCCCTTAATAATCTTATATGTTTCAATCAGATCCCCTCTCATCCTAAATTCCAGTGTATACAAGCCCAGTCGCTCCAATCTTTCAATATATGACAGTTCCGCCATTCCGGGAATTAACCTTGTGAACCTACGCTGCACTCCCTCAATAGCAAGAATGTCCTTCCTCAAATTTGGAGACCAAAACTGCACACAATACTCTAGGTGGGGTCTCACCAGGGCCCTGTACAGCTGCAGAAGGACCTCTTTACTCCTATACTCAATTCCTCTTGTTATAAAGGCCAACTTGCCATTAGCTTTCTTCACTGCCTGCTGTACCTGCATGCTTGCTTTCATTGACTGATGTACAAGAACACCTAGATCTTGTTGTACTTCCCCTTTTCCTAACTTGACTCCATTTAGATAATCTGCCTTCCTGTTCTTGCCACCAAAGTGGATAACCTCACATTTATCCACATTAAACTGCATCTACCATACATTTGCCCACTCATCCAACCTGTCCAAGTCACCCTGCATTCTCATAATATCCTCCTGACATTTCACACTGCCACCCAGCTTTGTGTCATCGGCAAATTTGCTGATGTTACTTTTAATCCCTTCACCTAAATCATTAATGTATATTGTAAACAGCTGCAGTCCCAGCAACGAATCTTGCAGTACCCCACTGGTCACAGCCTGCCATTCCGAAAGGGACCCGTTAATCACTACTTTTTGTTTCCTGTCAGCCAGCCAATTTTCAATCCATGTCAGTACTCTGCCCCCAATACCATGCGCCCTAATTTTTCCCACTAATCTCCTATGTGGGACTTTATCAAAAGCTTTCTGGAAGTCCAGGTACACTACATCCACTGGCTCTCCCTTGTCCATTTTCATAGTTACATCCTCAAAAAACTTCAGAAGGTTAGTCAAGCATGATTTTCCCTTCATAAATCCATGCTGACTCGGACTGATCCTTCTACTGCTATCCAAATGTGTCATAATTTCCTCTTTTCATTGGATATATTAAAGGCAGAGGCTGATAGATTCTTGATTGGTCAGGGCATGAATGGATATGCGGAGAAGACAGGAGACTGAGGCTGAGAGGGAAATAGATTCAACATGATGAAATGGCAAAGCAGATTTGATGGGCCAAATGGCCTCACTCTGCTCCTATATCTTACAGTCTTCTCTGCATACATTTGATTTCAACAAAATTAATGTACTTCTCATTTCAGTACTAATTGTTTTGCAGCAAAAAGCCTTAAGTATTGAACAAAACCACCTGAAATCATTATTTTGTCAAGTGTGAGAAAGTAGCAGAGAAGTTGCACTTGCCCCGGATTTAGATCTTTACTTACTTTTAGCAGAGAGCATCACCAGCCACAGCTCACTACCTCAAGCAGCTTTATCCATGAGCGGGAAGGATAGCCTAGGACCTGAAGCTGATCCAAAAGCCCACAGAATTTGTAAATTGACTCCGGCGCAAGATGAAAACATAGGAGCTGCCAATTAAACCTGTCTATTCTGTTCACTTACAAGCTACAATCACTAATCCCTCCTAATATATTCTTTTAAATAACTGACTGCCTTTTTCTCCCCAGAGGTGAAATTTGGTCAATTGTTTTTATGAACTACCTTCCATCTGTGTAGCTTTTATCTAAATTTCTTTAACGTATCAGCTCGAGTTCGCTGATAACACTCTCACCTGTGTCAGGAAGGATTGTGCACCCGTTTTAGGGATTTGAGCACATAATCTGACCTGGCATATATAACAGCAAGAACACTGTACTCTCACAGATGCTGCCTTTCCACAGAAATATTAGCCCAAGTGTCTGGGTGACTAAAGCATAGAGTGATACATCAATACGATATGACTGAAAATCGATTTAACTTAGAGTTTTGCAAGGATTTCCAAATGAAATCACACTTGTGCTCATGGAATTCAAAAGGCACGTCCTTTTATGAATCACCTTTGAAACCTCGACACAATTTCCGCTTCAGTGATGTAAGTGATGTGGCAGTCCCTTCAGAGTGTTGCAGTCTACACTGTCCAGGGGCAAATGTTATGGATCCTCTCAGGGTGACATCACTATGCCACCCGGCAGGCTTTCAAGGTAGGCAAAATGGTAAAATACTGAGTCATTCTTGGACACATCCCACGCTATATCAAGACAACACTCACTGATTTCCAGTTTGTGATGGCCTAATTAGTGATCCCCAGATGTTGCTCCTCATAATATTGCTACCCTTCCCGTTTCCATGTCTGGACTTGAAAGCTGCTTCTCAGCCCCCAGCCAAAACATGTCAGGTGTTCCGGATCCCACTCCTCTCCAGCATGCCACGTCACAGGTTCAAGTTTAATAGTCCGTTCAACCTTACCCGACTACCCACAAGTACAGCCAAACCAAACGGCATCATTGTACCTACAGTCATGCACAGCACAAGATAAATATAGCACATAAGATAGCAATAAAAGACATGTAGTGCAAATCCCCAAGTCCATGAATGTTGCAACACCCTGCAGTCGAACACAATATAGCTGACACTGGGGGGGGGGGCAGCAACGGCTCCACCGTGGGTGTCACACACCACCTCCAGCACTCCAGTGGACAGCCTGACTTCAATGCTTTCCCTTGGATGGCTGGGAAAGGGAAACACTGTGGCTTGAGACCTAGTCCTCGACACAAACAAGGTCATGCGGTTCCCCCGCCATTCGCCATAAATTGATTAATTGGACTTGCAGCATTCCACACCACCATTACCCAATAGGGTCTTGCGATCACAAGAAAGGCAACTAAGGCCATCAGATGCTGCTGGTCTGCACGCCTCCTTCACACACTGACACAACTGTCACAAGCAGCATCACAGTCTGCACCAAGTCCAACTCCTTCAGTTTCTCCAGCAATGAGCAACTCGCTGGTGGGGTAGTACTTAATGGTCTTATTGTCCAGCACAGTCTTGCATTCATAAAATAATACGTTATGAAAGAACAATAACACATTTGGTTGACCCTGTAGAAGCTGCAGTGTTCGAGCGCGCCACCATCTTACCAGAAGCTATTGGATTGATAGCTTCACTCCAACAGATGGCAACTGTGGGAACATTTTCTCCCCATAGAAAATCACTGCTATTTTGTTCCCTTATCTGCCCCCGCTATCAACGAAAGTAACTAACGTGATTCTCCCTCTCCCAGCAGTACCTTCTGCCACAACGGAGGACAACTCTGCCTGACCCCTCTCTTGCCATCACCCTGAAAGTGACTGCAGAGATCAATATTGGGATACCCTGAGATGTTAAAAGGTGTACTTAAATTAATGTTATTTATTTCTTTCATCTTCAAGGCTTTAGCAAAAACCGGATTGTTTTGAAGTACAGTAAATCTCCTACACTGGAACATAAAGGAAAAGGTCAGACTCTAAAGAGTGGTGGGGGGGTGGGGGGGTGGTCACTTTAACCCAAATGGAAAGCTGAGAAACTTCTGTGGGTAAATCTCATCTCACCTCTTCAAATCTAAGGAGCTCAGGTAAACGATCTTCAAAATGCTTAATTTCTAATAAAACTAAAGCTTAAGGTTGCAAACTGCATCAATTCTAATCTAGAAACTACCAAAACAGAATGGGCAGCTTAAATCATATATCTTAAGTGCCTACATAAATGATTAATAGAAAAAAATCAGTTTAAATCCCAACTTACTGTGGATTTTGACGGCAGTGTTAGTCGTGTGGGTCCACCCTTCCTTTGCTACAACAAAAAAAAATTGCACATGATTAACGCTCATCCATCTCTCGCTACAACGGTAACTCCCTGAACACTGAGGATACCTTCCATGGTCCACTATCCAACCTCAACTCCTCATTAACTACAGAATAGAATGTACGCCACCTGATATCAGAATCCGAAATCCTATACTTAAAAGTCAAAGTTTAATTTGAAGGTTGTCAAAATAATTCAAAACATCACCCTTGTTGAGATGAGTTAACCTCAGTGTCATTTTAAGAAGTTAACACCTGCATCAGTTGTACTGGTGTTGAATACAGAGTCAGGCTTTACTGGTTGGTTCCTAAACCTCTTATGTTAAAACAAATATGTCAGTATATCATTTCCATTTGCACACCAGCCGGCCTTCTGGACTTTGCGCTGGTAATTGAATATACAATTACAGACAGCAGAGCTCCTCAGAAAGGCTGTCAGAGAGAACCACATACTTCCCTGAATAGAGATTGGGGAAGTCAAGGGCATTTTATTTTACAATGCCTTGCTAGAAGATTGCTGGACAGCACTTGAAAAGGCAGAGAAATAATTTACCAGCTAATATCTCAGGCAGCATATAAAGGATACCTCAAGTGAGAGAATACCATGTAGAATAAAAGGGAAAGAAACCTATCAAAACCTACCAGTTCTTTTAACTCCCTTTGTCTGTCACAAAGTTGTTCATACATTTTCTTTCCAACATCTGTGCTTTCCAATGTAGAGATAATTTGAAGCTGTGTGTCGTTGTTGTCTATGATGTTGTACTCAAGCATCAAACACAAGATCTAGAGTTTAATGAAATCAAAGTTTTTTTTTTAGTCAAAAGGCTTTAGCAAAGGATTACATCTTATTGATTATAGGACTTTTGTGATATACTGATCCTCCAAATATACAGCGAGTTCCTGTGAGGGTCAATTTTAACTCAGTGGTGGAACACTGGTCTGCATCAGTAGCTTATGAACTCAAGCCCCACATGAGGCAGTATGGCATATAATCCAGGCTGAGATTCTGCAGAGACGCCCACTTACTGCTGAGACAGTAACCTGAAGAATGGAAGTGATTAATAAAGGGAGTGAGGCTGTGACATTGAACAAACCACAGTTCTTTTGCACACAACGAGGAGTACTTCTGTTCCTCTGATTCCACAGCGTATAAAGATTTTCAAAGTGCTGTGGTTTTATTTCAGCAGTGCTTTGTGGACCACTGGGAAGGTTGCCTATGGTACTGTTATTAATTGGCAGAGACTTCATTTACACATGAGGCCAAACTACATAATCAATCTGCTCAGTGCCTGTTATCAGCTGCTCCCATGCCAACGAAAATGGCAGTCACTGAACTTTGAATTCAGCTCAAGAACAAATCATCAATACCTAATGTTATGAGATTAACCCTAGCTTTGCGAGTAATATGGTTGAAGTGATGTCAACTTTCACCCCTATTCGCAACAGTGAACTGGTTAGCTAACATGAGCACTTGCCTCATTAGATCACTAACAGCTTTTATGTGAATCGACTCCCTACAGTATTTATCAGAGGAAGTCTAATGATGGGAGTGTTAACTGTGTGAGAGAAAAAGGTATTATTCTAAGACTGGACTGCCTTCCTCCTGAACCACAAAGACTAACTGTTGTTAAGTGAACTGAGTCAAGAGTGTTGATTAATGTCAGTGAAGTTTAGTTTGACACACACATCAAAGTACTTAGAAAGCACCTTTAATGTAGGAATTCATCCCAAGACACATCTGGTTTTAGGACCAAAGTTCAGAAGGTTGGTTGAAGAAGTAGGCTTTAGGAGAATCTTAAAGGAAAGAAGCAGAGAGGGTTAAGGTGCCTAATTCACACCAGTGACCAAGCCGTCGAACGCATGGCCACTGACAGTGAAATGTTTAAAATAGGGAACATTCAGGAGGTCAAAGACGCAAGAGAATAAGTATTCTGGTTTGTTGAAGGACTAGAAATTATGGAATCAAGGAGAGTTGAGACCATGAAATGATTTCAAAACAGTGATGCCGACTTAAAATTGAGCCATTGACAGGAGCTAGTGGTGATGGTTTGAGTGTTTTGAGTGAGCTTAAGTCCACAATTGGTGAAAGGTGAGGCAGTCAGGAGGGTCTGGAAGTGGTCAAGTCAAGAGAAAAAATGGTAAGGATGGTGATTTCAGCAGCAAAGGTTGGGACAAGAATAGAGGCAGGCAATGCTGTGAAGGGAAACAAGGGGGAAGTGATTATGTGACATATCGAAATGAAAATCATCATGGCCAAACATAACACTGAGATGGTGAACTGTACAATTCTATTTCAAACAATTACCAAGGAAAAGGATAAAATCAGGAGCTAAGAAACAACTCTAAAACTGGTCCAAGAAAATGGCTTTGAGTTTTCCTGTATATATATGGAGTAAATGTCTGACAGCACATTGGACGCAGAGAGAAATCTGTGAAATTCTCCTTTTTTAAGTATAAAATTTGTTAAAGTCATTTTGTTTAAGGCACATACTCTGACTCTCAAGTTCACTAGATCACTTTGCTATATCTTTCAAATATTGCCAAATGATTTTTCTTTAGAATAAAATTCTGGGATAAATGTGAGAAAAATGTACTTCCGTCAATATGGTGCAATAGTTGGAAATAGACAGCAATAATGAAGTAGAAACGAAAAGTGAGTCTTGACGAATTGAAAATGCTCACAAATGTGCCATTTTTATTCTGAAGTGGACATGTGCATGTGGAGAGAAAATAATGTGTCAGCCATAGTTCAGCTGGTAGAACCTTAATCTCATAAGGTGTTAGGCTCAAATCCCACTGTGAAGACTAAGGGAGCCATCTTTCAAATGAAACATAAACCCAGGTCCTATCCTCTGACATGGACATAAACATGTTCAAGGCATGGCTAAGAGGAAGAGCAAAGGGAGTAGTCACTGGTTTCCTAGTTAATATTAATCATTCAAACAATATCATTAAAAAACTATCTGATTATTGTAATATCACTCTGTGTAGGTATTGTAGTGTGTAGATTGATTTCCCAGTATCTTACATTTCAACAGTGATACCACTTGCTGTTAATTGCTTTGGGAAAACATGAGTTCATTAAAGATATTTTATGAATACAATATTCTTTAACTTAGGATGCTGCAGTTTTTAAAATTTAATTTAAATAAAAACATGGGCCAGTTATAATGTAATAAACTATTATGATATTATTTAATATACCAAATTTTTAAGTCACTCAGAGACAGTAGTTCATAACAGGAATTTAATGCACAGAGAGCCTTTCAAAATTAAGATCTGTCAGCGTGTAATTATAACGTGAATACTAAATTTTCGTTGAATCTTCAATTTTCCTCGAGTTTGAATTTCCAATTACGTTTCCTTGAAATGGCGGTTCATATGACTAAAGTTAATTTCTTACATTATACATTCTTTTATTATACTAACTTCACATGAGTAAGTAAACGGTCTTTTTAAACAGGCTTTTACAATGTTTAGCATTGTACACCAAACAAACTCTTAGCAATAAACTTATCGCCATGATTCAGTGTCTGGAGCCAGCTGTGTTTCACTCAAACAGTTTATGAATGTCATCAAAATCACAACTGAATTATAGCATTTTGATTGCCTGCCAGTAGCAGCAATGACATATTTAATGATTGTCAATGGGGTACATGATTGTTCTGGCCTGGTTTTTGAAAATTACAGTTTTTGAACCATCTGCAGAAATATATTTTCTATTAATCACTCTGATTACTTGTTGCTTCAAAATTGGTTTCAGCAATATGCTCACCATCTGATCTCTGAAAAACACTCCAAGCTGATGTAAATTTAATTGCTAAGCAATTCTCCGAGAACCTCCAAGAGGACCACACCCTTGTCATAAGGTTTAAAGGTTTGCGTGCCTCAATGACCCAGAGATCAGTGCTGGTTTGAGTCAGAGCCATGTACCTTGGCCCTTGGTAGGGTCACCCATGCCAAACAGGTTAAAGGGTAGAGAGCAGATTAAGAGTGGTCCACCAGTCCTCCAGGTTCAGGGCGAACAACACTGAATGGGCAAAAAAAATTACGGAAACAGTAATAAAGAGTCCTTCTATGTCTGTGTGTGACTGAGGACTCTGAACCACAGCAGGTGCATAATAGATGGCCAAGAACAGACAGAGAGAGAGAGAGAAACTTCATTGTTGTCCTAAATGCCAGCAGCATAACAGGCAGTAAGTAAGATCTTTAAGACAAAAGCTCTCTCTCAGGAGATAAATCCTTGCAGTCCCACTTCTGAAGTCACTAAGTTTTACCCAAAATATTTTATACAAATAATGCAAAATGGCATGTCTCTTTCTCACATCCCTTAAAATAGTTCAGGCAGGAGAATATTTACTATAGTAATTACAGATTGTGAACCATCTGAACATTTCAATTCTGTTTGACCCATCGTGCTTGCTTCTCAAGATATTAACAAAACTTGGTATTTCCCCCCTATAAGGAGGCATTAGAGCTTAACCCAGAGATTCACTCCAAGACATGTATATCTGGGCCTGACTGCTCCCTTTCAGACAGCTGATACAACGTAGAAGACACTGACCCAATGAGTGTAAAGTGCTATTCTTTCTGCAATGTTCACAAATGAATCTAGCCCGTGGAAGTTACAAATAAATCTATGAATATATTGTCAGAATAAAATCTTAAGGAAAATTAAAGCATTAAAATAAATGAAACAAGTCCAGCCTCAAGGCAGATGTGCCCCTCCAGATCGTCATCCGAAACAAGTTATTTTTGCTGTACTGCCAAACTTTTTTTTAAAGGAGATGAAAGATATGCTTTTCTTCCTAGGGCAAATAAATATGCAAAAATATGCAAAATTAGCTGCAAAAAATACAAATACAGGGTGCATTCAGGAAGCATGGAAAATATACTGTTCCTGAGCCCATATTCCACATCCTGGTGCACGAGACTTACCTCTACCATCGTTTGATTTCCCCTCAAAGCCAGAAGCATGCAGGGTCCCAGTTTATTCTCAGCCAATGATAACAGGAATTTCTTTGTCTTGTAGCAGGAACCCATTAAAATGTGTACCTGAGGAAACAATATACCACTGCACTTGTAAGACAAACGGTGCATTACCATCCTCAGAGTATTCAGCGCACAGGTGCACGTGCAATCACATTCTTACTCTCCCAAGGCACAGGGGCAATCAGACAGACTGTTGCCTTGCAAATGTCACCTCATTTGGAACAGGTTTTTAATCACAGAAGGGCTCCATTAAAGAATTACAGGTGGCAGCAAGATTCTCCCCACCATTGCCCACCCCCTACCCAAAGCCACCACCCAAGAGGACTTGGAGAAGTAAAACAAAGAGGGGAGTAAAGCAGATCTTTAAATTACGACATTTTCTCCAACAATGGCAGCCACCCAAGAACTGTAAAATAGTGCCAGGCATCATAGAACCTAAACAAAGAAGCAAATTCCTTACTGAAACTACACACTTCAATTTTAGCATTCCGGTTGAATAAATAAATTCAGTTACAATAAACAAACTTCTCTGGCACCATCTGCAGATTTACAAATTTGGCTGAAGAGGGAATCAGTAGAACTTGTCCTCAGCCACAAAGGATGATGCTGGGCTCTACAGATTAAAAAGGGAGATCATGTGATGTAGCGGAAGCTCCCGTCTCCTTCACCTGACCAGAATCAGGAATATTCCTAGAGGTTTAGCAAAGAGTCTTTTGCAGGCTTATTTTATTCCACCAGAAATTGTTCCTGAACTCCATTAGGTTCAAATAAAGTTCATTGGTGAAAGATGTAATGTGCAAAGAGGACTGGGTTTTGCATGTTACGGTTTATACAATAGTCCTATTTATTCACCCACCAGCTGTCCCTCAAATTCCTGATAATAAAATGGCTGCAGATTTGAACTTGTGGTGGATTTTTGTTCTGGATGCTGTAGATTACCTTAATAGTAAAGGTACAATCCTGAGCACAGAGCTGGTGATTTAATTGGAACTCCTACACCAATGGGATGCGCAGTGAGGTCAGGGAAATAATAAACGCACTCCACTTCTTTTAATTGCCTTCATTCTGGAGATGAGGTTTTTAAAGATTAAAAACTAGCTTTATTTGTCACATGCACATCGAGACGCGGAACTACAGTGAGCTGCGTCACTTGTGTCAGTGATCAACACTGTCCAAGTATGTGCTTGGGGGAGGCAGCCCGTAAGTGCTGCCATGCAAATGATGGGCCAAATGGTCTCCTTCAGTGTTGATAGATTCTGAATCAACAGAGCCTTTGCAAGCCAGCAGTTTCACCGACAACTCTCTACTTTTTATCCAAGATCAGAGAAAGTCAATACTTTCGTTTTGTTCTCCATAGCAAATATGTAGTGGTCAGACTGAATCAGCTCTAACAGATTCCCAAGCAGTTATTTTGTACTTAACCTCTGACATGGGCTTTTCAGCACTCTAATTTGCATACAAGCAATTTAGTGAGGGCCCTGCTTTTCACTAAAGTGAATCAAAGATGTGTTTACTGGTCTATAAGCTGAAACATATTTCTGAGGATAGAACTGATTCACTTAGGATTATTAAGAGCAAAAGAATTATGTAAAATTTTCCCTTAATTGTAAATGAGTTACTTTGTTGCATATAATAGCATGTAAATAAGTACAATTTTAGCAAAAAAAAATGCTATCTGATTGTTGCTTGTAGCATAAACAGAAGGTGTTAACTCACATTATTGCAAACACGTACCATACTGGCAAAGAGCTCCCCATCATCATCACAGGCTACACCTCCTGGACTGTAGAGCTGGAACCAACCGTCCTTGCCAGATCGAACGCTCAGCAAACAGGAATGGACCTGCCACAATACAATTAATCTTCTTCAGTTTCTGGTGTGCCCATGATCCACATTAACCTGTCACAGGGTGACTTTTACTTTGTTTAATGTCTTTTTCAAGATCAGGTCAACTTATTCCTTCACAGTCAGAATCGCGTAATTTGTGTGCATGGAGCGTGTCTTCAAGTGGGACTCGAGAGTAAATGAACGACTTTTGTTAAATGCAGATTACTTTAAGTGAAGAATAAGATGATATAGACACAGCAGGTGAAAGGGCAAATTATGCACTTTATTTTATAATAAATGTTTTACATGTTCATATCAATGAAGATACATAATCATTGTCAGGTTCAAATAATGAAATGTCATAACCTCAAAATCTAGAGGCATAGAAAAGTACTGCACAGAAACAGATTATTCAGATCATTAGTCTATGCCAGACCATTTACACAGCCTGCATCAGGACCACAGCCCCCTATACCCCCACCATCCATGTACCTATCCAAACTTCTCTTAAATGTTAAATAAAGCTAGTCCATGTGTTGGCTCCAATTCTGGTCTCATAATCTAATTTTATTTTTTCATAATGTTGATGCCATTTATCCCAATTAGTACTATCACTGGAATTGTTATTCTCTTCACTAATTTATGCACAATGTGGCATTCCTTCCTTTGTAAACACAGCCAGTGAACAGGCAGCAGGAATGTTTAAGATGTGTGTGGTGGGAGAGAGGGCAGATTGCAGCAAGCACAGAGATTCATTGTTAAGCTGCTCTGGCAGAAACCTGACAAAGACTCTTGCTGGAATGGGGGAAGTAGTTTACTTTGGGACTGATATGCCAGTGTACTGTATGGAAAAGCACAAATTAAGCATGATGAAATCAGATGTAAATCTGCACAGTCTGAAATAACCAAAATCAGTTGTAACCTTAAAAGGTCAAATTTTGCAGAAATGGCCCAGCATCACAGCAACACTGAAAACACTGGCCTTGTTTAATACATCGCTTTGTTTGTGGTTTGTGCTTTTAGTATGATTCAATTTGGATCCCCATGTTGAAGGTGACCCCAAAGTAAGGTGCCAACAATTGTAGGATCAGCATGAAAAAGAGGCTCGGTCATGTACAAACCAGGATTGTGAGCCATTTCATAAATTAACAAGATGGTTTGTGGCTCATTCTGTCCCAACTTCACTCTACATAATGGTTCATGTAGCTGTCTGTCTAACCACCTCCTCCCAATAAAGATTGTTTGGATAAACTTGGACTTTGTTTTCTAGAGTGTAGGAAACTGAGGGACAGCCTAAAAAATATATAAAATTATGAGAGGCATGGAGAAAGTAGACAAGACATTCTGCAGATACTGGAAATCTAGAGCATCATGCATGATGCTGAGGAAGTCAGCAGGTAAGGCAGCATCTGCTGGGTTTTAAAAGCTTCCCAATGTTCTACTTTCCCCACAAATTTCTGCCATATTATACAGCTTCTGTTTTGATATTATGTTGTCTGACTTCCAAAGGTGAAGTAGTATTCTAAAGGGAGCATGAGGAACTGAAATTTAAACAATTCAACAAATAAGGAATACAGCTAAGAATCATAATCTCAGCTATACTATCACAAAAAGTGTCCTCCTTGTTCAATAGTATACTTCTGCCGTTATCACTCTGCCTGACTCTTGTGCGGTTTCTAGTGAAAAGGGTCTTTGAAATTTAAAGGAAAATAGCAACGCTAACAAACAATGACTGCAGATTATTCTAGCCCATTGTAAGCAGGTTATTTTTTCAATACAAAGTACTGTAAAGTGCAGTCAGTAAACATACATTGAGATTAGTATTCATGACACAGGCAAGCAAATGCCTCATATCTTCACAGGTGCCATTAATCGTTTTTATCCCTGACTCATGACATAGATTACTAATGGGCTTACATTTTCAGGCCTTTTACCATTGCACATGACATTAAGTACAAATATTCAGTTGCTATTATTGTTACATATACCTTCAAAGCCATAGAATATCTGACAAGCCATTTTGCAGATCTTACTCACCTCTTGTCTGGGGTCTTCTGCGAATCTTTGAATGACATACTTTAATTCTCTGCAAAATAAAGAGTACAAAGATGATTATGAAATAATGTGTTCATAAGCAATAGGTTAAATGCACGTATAAAATAAGGTATCATGCCTAATGTAAGAAATTCTTACCCACAACTATGCTTCCCTTGTTTAAAGTAAGTGAATGTGCAATTGAAACTAACCAGTTTGAGAGACTCAGACCCAATGTGACGGTCAGGGCTAGATTATATATATTGAAGTCAAAAAACACTTATTTTTTTTTAAAAAGGAACCATGACAGGCATCCAACCAAATAAGGGCAACTCAAACCATTTCAAGGGGTAACATCAAATCCATCTGAAGGATTTCCTGGGTATTCTTTGATTACCATTGTGCTTCATCCCCATTTAATATACTGTACTTCCCTAGTTACCCATGACAACTGTTGACTTATCTACTCAGGTGAGCACTCAGCAGGTGCCCAATAGACCTGTAACAATAACATCAGTAAGATAATACATTTACGAAGAGCATTTATCAAGACTATTTTTTGGCTAATACAGGGGGCTATAACATTAAAAGGACAAAGTGCCATATTTCAACTCAAATTACATATATAACTACCATTTCCAAACATTTGTAGGGGTGTAATTAAATAATGGATCATAAAATGCAAACATGGTTAATAGTTAAAATACTTAATTACTCTATACCTATTTGGGTATATATATTACATGTTCAATTTCCTCTGAACTTCCCAAGTAAAAAATATTTCAGCACATATTCACTTACATAGTAACTGGAAAAAATACTAGCAACTTTCAGAAGCTGTTTGGAACTGTTGTAAATTATAAAAGAGTGTTGAATAGAATTTATCACATTTTTATTGAATAATAACTGGGTTTTAAATAATTATTTTTTTTGCAAATATTTTACATACTGCTGCTGTATAGCAGACCTATACCATAAAGAAGCTCTGTCTATGCGGGAGCTATGATTTTACTGAAGCAGAATTTCAGAAGCTGGAACTTATCTTTTCAGTGAATCTATATTCAAATACCTTCTCTAGGAGAACGCAACCCAATTTAAATAATCAATATGCATATAATTTTGTGTTAAAATAATCACTTCATATAACTAAGGCACCAGCTTAACGCCACTTTGAATGTGGAAATTCTACTTTAAGAAATAAACAAATGAGGCTGATATATACATTTCTCCTTTTAATAAATTAGTGACTTTGGCAATAAGGAGGTTCATAATGGTTAGGTTCAAGTGTCAGTTGGGCTGGATTTGTACATTCTATGCTGTGTATCCTGGCCTACAAAACTCTTGCTTCCAAAAATTTTAAAACACTTCAAAAAAAAATCCTCAAATGAACTCTGAATGAATTATAAGTCTAAATTCTGTTTTTCATTGCATTACAAAGAATACAGTGTAAAAATGCATTAGAGTTCAATATATCTTTGCAGTTACTAGATTTAGTTTTGCAGGCACAAGCTATAAAGGAAGAAATTAAAGTGAACTATAAATCCTCTAAATGAATAAGGTAAATGCATTACTTACTTTGTGAACTTAACATGTGCGAGGGCCCTGTTGATAAAATGCATAAAGTATTAAACATTTATCTTTAGTGCAACAGTATAAATCTTATTACAGAAAAAGTACCTCAGGGTTTTATCATCTTTAAACAGTTCTATTGGGGTTTTCTGCATTTTCACAATTCATAAATTGCAGTCATGATGTAACAAATGTATTGAAACAAGAAATAATAAGGACCTGTTGCTAATGTGCATTTTTCCCTAATTAACAGTGGTCTATAAGTCCAGGTTTCTCAGTAAATGATGGGAAAACATATGAACCAATTACATGTCACTCACTGCACCATGTTTATTTTAGCAAACACCTTGGTGAATTCTGGCACCTTATTTGTAGCTTACTATTAAATAACAATAGGTTATCCATTGTCTCTTCACTGGCTGTGTTTACTAAATGAACCACATGATAGTCCAAGGATGGTGCAGGTCCAAAATTAGCACGATTAAAACAGCTTATTTTCACTACCAGGGATGCACTTGCCGAAGAGTCGTTCCCACAATTCTGGTTTCCAAAGTGACACTTTCCATGAAGGGCTTTCCATGAACAGGGCTTACTTTACAAATTGATCCCCAAATTAAATTATGGAAGCTTATAAAGAAACATAACACTGACTGCTTGAGAAGTTCAAATAAATAACTACAATAATGAAAGCTGCAGAGATGTTTCCATATAACAACAAGAATTTTCAGCGTTTTCTCTAAGCGTCCTCAGTCGTTGGAACACTCTTCCCCAGAACTCTATAGAAACAAAGCCTAGAAATGAATTGATTATTTCACAAATTGGGGCAAATGGGGGGGAAGGAACAGGGCTTTTAAAGGTTACAGGGTTGAGATGTATTTAAAATCAGATTAGGTGTGATCCTATTAAATGGTGGAGCAAATTCAATAGGAAACTGGCCAAATCATCTTCCTGCCCATGCGTACGCCAATGTCATTTAATTTTGCAAAACTGACGACTTCTATATTATTCAATAATTCAATCAAATCCTGCATCTCGTTTTGATTACTTTCAGCAAAAAACTGCCAAACCCAACTATGAAAAACTGTAAGTACTTGTTCTGAAACACATGAGAGAAAGACATACCAAATCATATTTAATTGTGCCTAAATAGCATTTTACAGTTGGCAGTGACAATTTAATGTGAACTTAATGGATGTTTTACCTCTGCATTTTATGGAGCATTTCAGTTATTAATCCCTACTGTCTATGACTGCTTAACTTGCAAGAATTGGGCAGATGCATCACAGTGGTCAGCATGGGTCACTAAGTGGATTCTATTTAATAGGCTCAATATTACTTATGGAAAATTAACTGTTACTTTTTTACCAAGCAAAATTATCCACATTTTCCCCAGATAATGTAGCGACTATTTAGCAAATTATATCTTGGCCATTAACCTGTTCTGAACACTGAGAATCCTCCTTTGTAGGAAGGGGCTGAATTTGATCAATGCAAATACAGTAAAGCATGTCACAAAAAGATGTACACTGATGCTTGGACTTATTTTTTTCCAGTAATGAGTGCAGGTGTGTGAGGATTTCAAGCTTCCCTTGTTCCGTTTTCCTGGGATGAGGATTGAGGAACACACCACAGGCATCCAGTAGAATTGAACTTTCAAAAGCTATCTAGGATTTGGAAGTTATCAGTTCTAATAATTCCATGACTCAAGAGGGCTCCTTGGCCATTTGTTCAAATTGATAATCCACTATTGTGGTTTTGAACATGTCCATAGCCTAATCTCAAACTTTATTTAGTTTTTAATCCATTCCAGATAAACCAATTCATCTATTTAACAAGTGCACTCATATCTGATTGCTTCAGCCAACCTTCTTGTAGAGTCATAGAGATTTACAACGTGGAAGCAGGCCAGTTGGAAAAGAACAATTCCACCTTCCAGCAGTTGGCCCATATCCCTGCAGATCATGTGTTCTTCAAATACACATTGTACTACTTAAATATAATCAGGGTTTCTGCCTTTACTGCTCATTCTTATGAATTCTAGTTACTTACCACCTTCTAACTGACAAAAAATGCCCTTGTCTGCTCTCTATCCTTTCTACCAATTACATTCAAGCTGTGGACCCTGTTAACTGAACCCCTTGCTAAGGAAAACTGATCCTTCCTGAATCTAGGGTCCTCAATTTTAAACACCCCCTCAACTTCCTCTGTTTTGAAGAAAACTACCATAGCTTATCTAATATTACCTTGCAGCTATTAACTTTCCATTCACTGCAACATCTATGTGTATATTTTCTGTACGTCACAAGTGTAAATAAGTCCTTCTTGAAACATTACGACCAGAATTTGTTCACTCTTTAGTGACTATAACTCAGTGTTCAACCCATTCATCCCCTCAGTTCTAATCAACAAGCAGCATAACCTGGGCCTCTGTACCTTCCTCTTTAACTGGATCCTTGACTTTCTCATTCGGCACTCTCAGTCTGTGTGGATTGGAGATGACATCTCCTCCTCACTGACCATCAACACTGGCGCACCTCAAGGATGCATGGTTAGCCCACTGCTCTACTCCCTCTACACCCATGATTGCACGACAAGGCACAACTCAAATGTCATCTATAAATTTGCCAACAACACAACTGTTGTCGGCAGAATTTCAGATGGTGATGAGGAGGCATACAGGAGCAAGACAGATCAGCTGGTTGACTGGTATCATAACAATAACCTTGCACTCAGCATTAGTAAGACCAAGGAATTGATTGTGGACTTCAGGGAGGGTACGTTGAGGGAATACACACCAGTCCTCATCGAGGGATCAGAAGTGGGAAGGGTGAGCAGTTTCAAGTTCCTGGGTGTCAACATCCCTGTGGATCTATCCTGGGCCCAATATATTGATACAATTACAAAGAAGGCATGACAGTGGCTATATTTTAGTAGGAATTTGAGGAGAATTGGTATGTCAGCAAATACACTCACAAATTTCTACATAGGTACCATGCAGAGCATTCTAACTGGTTGCATCACCATCTGGTATGGAGGGGCCACTGAACAGGATCAGAAAAATCTGCAGAAAGTTGTAAAGTCTGCCAGTTCCCAGCACTAGCCTCCCCAGCACCTCAGACACATTCAAAACACGATGCCTCAAAAAGGCGGCATCCATCACTAAGGATTCCCATCACCCAGGACATGCCCTCTTCTCATGGCTACCATCAAGGAGGAGACACATACTCAACATTTCAGAAAAAGTTTCTTCCCCTCTTCCATCAGATTCCTGAGTGGACAATAAAGCCATGAACACTACCTCAGTACTTTTCCTCTCTTTTTTGAACTACTTATTTAATGGAAATTTCTTTTTTAAAAATATATACCTCTTATTGTAAATTATAATTTTATTATGATTGCAATGTAATGCTGTCTCAAAACAACAAATTTCATGTCATGTGCCAGTGATATTAAAACTGATTCTGATTCAAGTTCTGATCTAACTGGAGTTAGACACACTTTCAATATAACTAATCTCTTTGCTCTTATAAATGACTTGCTTTGCCTTTTTGCCCTATTCTGTTCTCATATAAATCTGTGGATGTATATTCTACAGTCCCTTTAATCCTTCTCTTACTCACCTTCCATTTGTTGTATATTTCCTTGCCTTGTTGCACCTCTTCAAATACCTAACTTCACACTTCCTGGATTATATTCCATTTGCATTTTCCTGCCCCAAAGCTTTGCCAATAGCCGTGTTGACTTTAAAAAGTGCACTGCCCTCACCAACCCACTCCTCCCAATAACCTTTTGCACTTCAAAACATTCAGTTGCTTGTTGATGACACTACCCATCCTGCAAATTGCCCTTTCTCAAGCTCCCTTCTGGAAAGCTCCATCAGGCTATTAAAATAAAATCTTCACACCATTTTAAGTTTCCTTCTCCAGGCAGTCAATCTGATCAACTGTTCTAGATAGTCAGTCTAGCTATATTATCCTGTCTCTGCACTGCACTGTGAGCACTGTAAACCACTTTTTATCCTGCTGTTTACATTGTAAATACATGCTGGTATTTATGTATTTATGTACACTTTATTTCATGCCTGTACTTTAACCTCTAACTTTACTTTTAATACAATTCTTCATTCTTTATAATTATTGAATATTGTTTTTATTGCATGTTGCACCTACTAAAACATGCCAGCAAATTCCTAATGCATGCAGATGTATATGGCCTACCACAGTGGATCCTTGATGATCCCTGTTTATATATTTTACCATAGAAGGCAATCTATTCTTGTTTGATCTCATATGTTTGCTCACCTGGGTCACCATTAAAGCAGGGCTTAGTAATGTTTGTTTATCTGCAAATTGCACTCCAGCAAAGTTTATTGCTTTAATCTTTAGACTCCTAGCACTCGTATCTAGGATCTTTGAAGCATCCATTTCCTTGCTTCCAAAGTGAAGTTTATTTTGTCACGATTTTCTCAGATAACTCTATCTTTTTATTCTACATTTGGAAACTTATACACTAAACTGTAGCTTAAGGTTCCTTAAGAAATAGCTGGGTGTAGCCTTGGGGACAGGCTTCCACTACCTATTAAATGATGGGCGACTCTAGCCTCTGACAATCAAGTCCAGCTCCTGGGCTTCACGTGGCTTAGCCAGTAAGCCCAGCAGAGTTGTTTCACCTGACAGGAGAACGGGCAAAAGCGGGCTACTGATGCTTTAAAACCAGTCGCTTGGAGCAGATGGAACTCATCAGCTGAGGTGGGCAGCTCAGCTAGAAGGAAAACTCTGATCTCAAATGTCTGGTGCATTGCGGCTGTGCTCTCACGGGGAAGGCTTTGGGAATAACGCCCGAGGGAAAGATCCGCACCTGAAGACCCTGAGGCAGTCCTACAATGAGAACAATCCTTGACTGGCAACTCCTGCAACACTGCTGGTGCCAAACTGCATTGTTTTCTGCTGTTCCTTTGGGGTCATCTGATGCCAGAGAGTGAAAGCTTGTTACATGAGCAACAGCTTGCTCTCCATCCTGTACTGCCCTGGCTTGCATATCTAGACAGCCAGGATGATGGCCTCATCTCAAACTCAGATCAGGTCAGGTCAATCCTATGCCATTGAATTCTACATGAACAGGACTTGGGATGTTTCAATGTTAACTAATCACACCTAAAAAAGACAGCTGACAAAGACCTCAATGTTTTGTTTTTAAAACAGACCAATAACACTCTGCTGGACATAAGAATTTCATAAATTCAATCATGTATAAGATGTTAAAAATGCAGATATGCATGGACATATGTAATGGGATTAGAGCAACTCAGGGACAAGTAAAACAGAGGAGGGAAAACATAAAATAGGGAATGATTCACCACTGAATATTGTTGGTCACTGAATTTTTTTCTTATTTTATTTTATTTAGAGATACGACGTGGTGACCTCTACCGACCCAGCGAGCCCCTGCTGCCAATTACACCCATGTGACCAATTAACCTACTAGACTGTAGGTCTTTGGAATGTGGGAGAAAACCAGAGCATCTGGAGAAAACCCATGCAGTTACAGGGAGAGTACACAAACTCCTTCGAGACAGCAGCGGGAATTGAACCCCGGTTGTTGGCGCTGTAATAGCATTGCGCTGTTACATCACCATTGCTGTTTATTATAGAGCCTGATATATTTCTCTTTATTTAAATAGTAAAAAAAACCTGACAATGTCAAACAATTAAAACCAGAATTTAAATAAATCAAAAATTAATAATTTAAACCCCAGGGTCAGACTAATTTCTGCTTGGCCTTGTCCCTTTGCAGATTTTTTACTCCCCACAATATTGCTCTAGTAATTGACAATCAACTCACCACATAGTCCAAACTGCAATTTTCATGTAGAATAGAATACATTTGACATAGAAGAGAGACATAGAAGAGATTTGTTTACGGTCTGATTATACTTACTCTTTAGGAAAGGGAATCGGCTGAAGCAAGCTGGCAAGTGCAGGTCTCCAGTCATCATAATCTGACCTGTGGGACAGACAGATATCAGCTCCTGCATCAACAGCATTTGTGCTTACATCAAATACATAATTTTTCTAAAAATAAAATTACACTAGATACAAGAAACTACTGTTCACCAAAACCTTTCAAACTAGTCAGTTCTACAATCATCTATTATACTCTGAGTGTGATACACAAATGAATTTCCGCATATTGTGTAAAGGATTTAAAAAAATCAAAATACGAGGGGTGATTGATAAGTTTGTGGCCCAGGGTAGGAGGAGTCAATTTTAGAAAACCTAGCACATTTATTTTTCAACATAGTCCCCTCCTACATTTACACACGTAGTCCAGCGGTCATGAAGCATACGGATCTTGGACCTGCAGAAAGTGCCCACAGGTGGGTGATTGATAAATTCGTAACCTAAAGTAGAAGGAGATGAGTTATACAACTCTCATTACATGCACATGCAGGTCAACTCTTTGACTGATTATGCAGAAAGTTTGAAGTTAACTTATCAATCACCCATCTGTGGACACTTTCTGGAGGTCCACGATCCGTATGTTCCACGACTTCTGGACTATGTGTGTAAATGTAGGAGGGGACTATGTTGAAAAATAAATGTGCTAGGTTTGCTAAAATTGACTCCTCCTACCTTAGGCTACGAACTTATCAATCACCTTTCGTACAAAGCCACAAGGACCAACAAGACGTTTTAAAATCATTTAGCAATAACAAGGATGATCTTTCTCATTTCCACTTTCCCTCCATATCCCTGTACCACATAATTCCCTTAGACACCAGGGGTAGGAAAGTAGCACCAATCAAAGTCATCTAGCAAGGGAACTAACCCCAACCCACTCTAGTCTGTGACAAGTCATACTAGTCGAACACCAATACCACTTCATTCTCCCCCTAACTCCTCCCAGATTCTGACACTTATCTAAAAACTCGGAGAGATTTACAGTGGCCAATTAACCTATCAACCTACTGAAATGAACCAGAGGATTTCTATTATGAATTAATTATTTGTCAAGAGTAAAAATTTTCCACCTTTCAACAACCTGAAATTTATAAGTCTGAAAATGAAAACCATTGTAAAAATCATCCAAATCACCTCATAATAATTATTAAATGGATGCCATTTTAGAATTGATAATTCCTAAAGGACCATCTACTTTTTTAAAGAGAATATCCCTATGTGATTTATCCTCAGTGATAGAAAATTCTGATTGCTTTATCATACATGTGGATAATCATGTTATTAAAAAACTCAACCTACTGCTAGCCATTAGCAATAATTTAATACATAAAAAATACAATTTGCCCAGATTTTGGCCATTCACTTCAACCATCAATATCTTTCTTCTTATTTAATGTCCGTATCTATTTTCAATGTCGCCCATGTTTGTGTCATTAGTGTACTGGTTTACAGGCTTTTTATTCTGTTGTCTAAGTCACCTGAAAACATTTGTAAACATAACAAGTTGTTGCAGCCTCATTAGATTCCTGAGGGATGCTGCCGGTTACATTGTGCTAATTTGAATATTTGCCCTTTATCTCTGTTCCCTGTCTCCTACTATTCAGTTAATTTTCTGATGGGGTCAATAATTTGCCGTCAGTCCCATGAGCTTTAATGATATCTAACAGACTGTTAATCAGGAACTACTTCAAATGTCTTTCGGAAGTATATAAAAATAATATACCTCAACATTTTTTGTTCAATATTTTAACCACCCATTCTGAAAACATTAGTTCAATCAAATTTACTAAATAGATTTGCTTCATAGATCTACACTGGATTTCTTCAACTTGCTAAAACCTTTCAGGACTTCAGCAAGTTTATTCTGAATTATATTCAGGTAATTTCCCAACACTGGCAGTAAGACTGACCAATCTTTAATTGTTTGGTTTTCACGTGTCTTCTTTGTAAGTTGATGAAATAACATGCCACATTTTCCAATCTGAAAGAATCCCCAAAAGATTTAGTTGGGACACCTGTAATGTTTTCATCTATTTCCTCTATAATCAACTGCACATGGAGTCCAGTAAGGGAGCTAGAATGTGCCAGGATTCCCTGATTCTACGCCAGACATGGCTGCATTGAAGCAGTGACCTATTGATTTGAAAGGGGACTCTCAGACCTGTAGATCACATGGTTACAGTTCATACAGGAGTGGTCGCCTTTATCAAGCAGAGATGAGATAAAGTGTTCGTTTGTGTTCAGGGTTATGAGTTTGTGGAACTCAAAGGGTACTGGAAAGTAATCTTTGAAATAAGTATTAGACACAAGAAGATAGATGTTTAATAAGGTGATAAAAATATTCCTACAATGTACAGAAATGCAAACACATCAGCCATAATTTTGTTCAGTGACAGAGAAGGGTTGGCAGATTACTCATGTTCCTGGTTTATATTGTAACTTTATATGAAATAACAACGTCATTTCAATCAAATTTTAATTCAATTTGATATATTTCAGTCTTCCAATGTGTTTAGTTTTATTATAAGATTTTGATAGTCTTTAACTATCGATGAGCATCAGGAAATCTAAGAAACATTACTGGACATTGACATACTATGACCAGAAGTGAGGCTATGCCCCAGTTCTGCCTTCTGTCAGAGTATTCTGGAGACAAGGGGTCAGTCTGATACCTCTTGAAACAAGCTCCCTACTGAGGCCTCGATTCAGCTGATCCTTCTGGTGCGGGGATGAAGTCACATCCAGCCCAGCTTGCGGCCTAGTGGGGACCTTGAATTGCAAATCCTTTCAAATTCAGCTCAGACTATTATGTTCTCGCACATTCTGTGATCCAATATTAGTGTTCTTTGGATATCTGGCATGGTGTCCTTAATGCTGCTGGTTCGAGTCGCTGCCCTCAGAGATGTCATTGAAATTCTGAGATTCATGGGTTGGAATATAGTTCAAACTAACTGTAGTTCATATTGGCTTCTTTCAGTTCTATGTTTTTGTCGAGTTCTTGCCCATTCTTTCTTGTTGCCGAATGGGGGCCAGAGAGTTGGTGATTTGTTAGTTTTTGTGTGAGGGAGGGGTTTGGGAGTGTTTGAGGTTTGCGAGTATTTCTGTCTTTTTCTTTTTGTGTGGGGCAGATTGATGTCTTTCTTTTAACTATGGCCATCTGTATTCTATGGCTATCTGGAGAAGACACATTTCAGAGTTGTATTAGATCATAAGACATCGGAGTTCAGCCCATCGAGTCTGCTCTGCCATTCCATCATGGCTGATCCCGGATCCCACTCAACCCCATACACCTGCCTTCTCGCCATATCCTTTGATGCCCTAACTCATCAGGAAACTATCAGCTTCCACCTTAAATATACCCACGGACTTGGCCTCCAGTGCAGTCTGTGGCACAGCATTCCACAGATTCACTACTCTGGCTAAAAAAAAAAATTCCTCCTTACCTCTGGGTTTCCTCTCAATTTTGAGGCTGTGCTCTCTACTTCTGGATAACCCCACCACAGGAAACATCCTCTCCATATCCATCCTATCTAGGCCTTTCAACATTCAGTAGGTTTTAATCAGATCCCACCCCCCCCATTCTTCTAAATTCCAGTGAGTGCAGGTCCAAAGCTGCCAAACGCTCCTCATATGCTAACCCCTTCTGAGAAATGGTACCCAAAACTAGAGACAATAAATACTCCAAGTGCAGCCTGACCAGTGTCTTATAGAAACTCAGCATTATCTCCTTGCTTTTATATTCTATTCCCCTCGAAATAAATGCCAACAGAGCATTTGCCTTCTTTTATCACAGACTCGACCTGTAAGTTAACTCCCAAGTCGTCTGATGTTTTAACCCTTTCCTCATTTTGATAAGTTTGTTCTTTTTACCAAAATGTATTATCATATTCCACTTGCGTGACTGACAGTAAACCGAGACGAAGCTACTGACACGATGAAGGAAGCCATGAATGCCTCCACAGATGGAGGACCTCCATCGCTGCCTTAAATGCCAGAGGTGTAGTGGGAAAAAGATCTCAAACAACTTTTGCTTTTCAGCTGCGATAACACTAGGGAGTATTTTGCATACATACTTTGGTAATAAAATGAACCTTTGATGAATTAACCTCCATGATGCCAATATTGGACAGAGGGCTTAGGGAAATGTATGCAGAACACAATTAAGCATTTGGCTGACAGCTGTTAGTGACCACAAACTCAAGATTAGGTTACATTCCCTTACCTCACCTAATGCCGTCATTTTTAAGAAAATGCAGACTGCTGAAGCTTCCTGATGAGTGATATTTTTTGTGTGCATTCCCATTCCATGTCCTTTGGCAGCATTGCGAAGATTTGGAACTGGAATTGCACATTTGGAAAGTCAGAATTTAAGGCCTCTCCATTAAAGGTAAGGCTTGGGGACAGGGTTGGAGTTTCCCTCAGAGGTGGGTGTGGAAATAGAATAGGATTGGGAAATGTGCACTGGGATCTCAATGTATGATTAACCCATGCACTCATAGCCAAGTGAAGTACACACACAGATGGTATGCTCATTACCATTATTTCAATATACAGACGTCAAGAATGGGCTTATTGTCTGAAGGCATAGCTAAAGGAATTTCTTTATTCAAGCCAGCCACCGCTGACTGACGTCATGCTGCAGACCTTAAGGAGATGTGCTTTGCCTCCTATTGCAATGGTTGAAGTAATTTCACAGCTTTTGAACACCTGCGGGCAAAGGATGAGCCCCTTGTACCCATTTCAGCCCTCATTATTCCCCTTCCCTTCTGCCCCTTCTCTTTCGGATAGCCCACAGCTCTGTCTAGGTGGCAGCAAAGTAGCCAGAGAGAAATGAAGCGGTGGTTCGACCAACCAGCAGCTCAGCCACTGCAGGTCAAGCAATATCGAGGCAGGACCGGCAAATGGGTGGATGTTGGGTCCTGCAGCTGGGGCAGGGTGTAAAGTGACAGCTCCCCGAGAGTAAGCTTTGATCCATAGGATGGAAAATGTCAGATATATGGCATTACGTACCCAAGGAGAAGGAGATTAACTTGCCTTCCCCTCAAGCAGAGTGCCTTCATGACATTCCAATGTAGCAGTGCCTCACACATTTCAACACAATCCCCGCACACTCCCGATAGCCCGAAGCTGAAACTGAGCAGGTGTGGCACTGCAGCTGCAGTTGTGGTCAGAGTATATATCAGAGCTCAGTTACCATAATCCTGCAGAACCAGAGTCCCCACAACCATTCTTCCCCATTCCAGTCCGCTAGCAACTGCTTTCTGAAAATATGTAGAAGCTGTTCCCTTCTCACCTCCCCCTTCAACAGGGTGCGCTACAGCCAGTTCCTCCCCTCCTTCCTACGACACTGAGGCCTTGCACCAAAGTGCCATTTCTGCCAGCAAGCGGCTCTTATTTGTGTCATCTCTAAATGTCTGCAGTACAGCCTTGTCTCCAGCTCTCTTGGACTTCACTGCCATTACTCTGCCAAGGTGGCTTGACAGCTGACCATGTGCAGTGGCGAAACAACACTTCAAAGGAGTTCATGCACTCGTACTTTCCACTCCTCAGTAGTGGAGTTGTTTTTCACCCTGAGAGCCTAAGATCATGATTGTGGCTAAAAATACAACTTGAGACTGCAGCCTCGGGCCTAGCCCGAAAACATTATTCTGTTGCCGCATTTTAAGCCCATTTCAAATTAACCATAAAAATAACCTGCAAGTCATTGAAGATCCCTTAAAACAGAGGTTAGGAAGTAATGCTGGAGGAACTCAGCAGTTCAAGCATCTATGGAGGGGTACGTAGTCAAAATTTTAGGCCGAGACCCTTCATCATGGAAAAGAAGGGGGGGGGAAGGGAAGAGGCCAGATAAAGAAGGTGAGGGGAGGGGAAGGTGATAGATGAAGTCAGGTGAGGGGGAAAGTAGGTGGGTGGGGTGAGGGTGGATGAAGTGAGAAGCTGGGAGGTAAGAGGTGGAAAAGGTAAAGGGCTGAAGAAGATGGAATGTGATAGGAGAGGAGAGTGGACCATGGTAGAAAGGAAAGGAGGAGGGGCACCAAAGGGAGGTGATGGCCAGGTAAGGAGAAGACAAATGGGTAAGTAGGAGCTAGAAAAGGAGAGGAATTACCAGAAATTGGAATGGAAGAAGAGAGGAGATAGGGGTCTGCCTGCAGCTAATCACCAGCTCCCTTGTGAATGATTAATTTGTATTAATTGGAGCACTGCAAGTTTACTGTGGAGGATCAGTGTCCAATTATTTGCGTACGCCCTGCTTGCCCGAGCACTGGGTGTGTTACTGCTCTATCTGACCTGAGTAGCAGAACAGGTCTCACTGCATTGCCCACTCACCACTCACAAAGCAAAATGGGAAGCAACTGAGCAGCCAAAAGATTAGCTCAGTTTCGTGGCTGAGCTAACACTCTAAACGATGTCAAATCCATTAAATATTGGACAGGATACTTGTGGGTGAAATGTAAGGATAAGCAAAAATCCGTGCCCAAAATTAAATTGTATTTAAACTACAGTGGTTTTGAGAACAGTGCCAGTGTTCAAACAATTGGAATTGAGCCATCTAATCCAGCAAGAGTGGAAGAACTTTCTTTGTGATTCAGCCTCACTCTTAAATGGTGATTATATTGTACATAGTCCTCTTCAGTTATGTCTACAAACAAAAATACTGGTAAACCACATATGCTGATTAAAGTAGTTCCTTTGCGTTAATGCTTCAAGATGCACGTAGACAAATGCTACTGTGGCATATACTGATGCTTGACATATCTCACTGAGACCTATTAGATGTTCAGCAAAACCAAAGAAAACTACGATTTCTGTGAAATTGTAAAATCATCTGAGGAATTACACAGGGTGCAGAAGTAAAACAGTTTATTTAATTACTTTGCTGTTTTTCATGCTATGTTAACTCTCTAATGTTTTAGGACTGGATAATGTTCTGAAGAACAATTTGTTTTTTTAAACACATTTAGTAAAAAGAAATCAATTTATTAATATGCACACCTGAATATACAGTGGTGCTAGAAAGTTAGTGAACCCTGTAGAATTTTCTCTGTTTCTGCCTAAGTATGACCTAAAATGTGATCACACGTCCTAAAACCTCATTAAATAAATAACACAAAAAAATACTTGATCATTTTTCTCAATAAATAAATGAACAAATATAATCTAATCACAAACAAGAGAAAATCTGCAGATGCTGGAAGTCCAAGCAATACACACACACACACAAAATGCTGGAGGAACTCAGCAGGCCAGGCAGTTTCTGTCGAAGAGGTCCCTACTGTAAGGTCTCGGCCCAAAATGTTGACTGTATTCTTTTCCATAGGTGCTGCCTGGCCTGATGAGCTCCCCCAGCATTTTATAGAGACATAGAAATCTACAGCACACTACAGGCCTTTCAGCCCACAACATTGTGCTGAACATGTAACCAAATCTAGAAACTGCCTAGAATTTCCCTACCGCATAGCCCTCTTCTAAGCTCCATGTACCTATCTAAGAGTCTCTTAAAAGACCCTATTGCATCCACCTCTACCACCTTTGCCAGCAGTGCCTTCTATGCACCCACCAATCTCTGTGTGGAAAACTTACCTCTGACATCCCCCTTCTACCTCCATTTTGTGTGTGTGTTGCTTAAAAAAAATATAATGTTCTTTTGTGTTAATTATTGAATTGGGATCTCCTTATCTAGTTTTAGGACTTACATGAAGATCTGATCACATTTTAGGACATATTTATGCAGAAATAGAGAAAATTCTACAGGGTTCACAAAGTTACTAACAGCACTGTATGGTCAACCTAAAGCCATTAAAGATCTTTATGAACAACAGCCTTACTCCTAACACTAGGGCACCATGGTAACTGGTGAAACACTATTACATCTCGGGGCATCCCAGAGTTCAGAGTTTAATTCCTGCACCATTCTTTAAAGAGTCTCTCTACGTCCTCCCTGTGGGATGTGCAGGCTTTCCCCTAGTGCTACGGTTTCCTCCCACAGTCCAAAGTGGGTAAATTGTTCAGTGTAAGTGGTCCTGTGATTAGGTTCGGTTTAAATGGGTTTGTTGCTGGGGTTGCTGGTGCGGCGTGACTTGAAGGTCTGCAAGGTGCTACTCTGCACTGTATCGTTAAGTAAATAAAATAAAAATTACTTCTTCTGTCTGGGAGTCCACTCATTATTTGATGAAGTAATCCATCTTTCGATGTATGTGTTAAATTCACAGTTTAATTTTAATTGCGTGTAGCGTTCTACTTCCAAAATTCTATTCCACGAAAGTCAACGGACTGCATTTGGGAAACAGAGTGCAAAATCCAATCACTACTATATTTTGCAGTGAATGCATTCAGCTAAAAAGGATCTATGTCACCAGTGCTGCCGGTAGGTGACAATTATACTGACCATCAGATGGATCCTTGTAATATCGCAAGCCCAGCCTCTGTTCTGTCAGCATCACAATGTCTTGTGACTACTAGATCATGGCCTTCTGATTATAGCCTCCATCAGCCATCCGCGGAGTGCACAGTACATTCCGTGGAGGGTCCAGTTAAAGAGGGATGGTCTATTGTCTGTCTCTTTGGCCATTTGGGGTCCTTGAGTACATTAAACATTACAGCAGAGTTCAGGCCCTTTGCTCCTCGATGTTGTGCCAACCTTTTAACCTACTCTAAGATCAATCTAACCCTTCTCTCCTGTAGGAAGGGCCACTTCACTAAAAATTCTCACATGCCTAATTCTCACAGTCTTGAAAATGAGTTATGGACGCACCATCCATCTCCTTATAATGCCTGGAAGCACACACAAAATGCTGGAGGAACTCAGCAGGCCAGACAGCAACTATGGAAAAGAGTACACAGTTGGTGGTTCCGGCCGAGACCCTTCATCAAGACTGGAAAGAAAGATGAGGAGTAAGGTGGGGGAGGGAAGGAAGAAGTAGAAGGTGGTAGGTGCCAGGTTATACTCTGACTTCTCAACATTTTTCCAGTCCTGATGAAGGGTCTCAGCCTGAAACGCCAACAGTTTACCGTTTTCCATAGATGCTGCCTGGCCTGCTGAGATCCCCCAGCATTTTGTGTGTGGTGCTTGGACTTCCAGCGTCTGCAGATTTTTTTCGTGTTTCTCATAACAATGCCTACACTGGTTCTGCTACTCTGTATCCCGTCCAAATGGGAAAAAAAATGTCACCTATCAGCACAGCTCAAGAAGAAGTTCTATTTGTCACAATTTTACCTTCCTTTGATAGAGGAGTTTTGCCCTCTGTAGATGACTGAAATCTCCCTGAGTTCCACAAGATAATTTTGGGGGGCTACTTACAGCATTTTGAGGATCTCCACGTAGCAGCCAAGGACCCGCTCAGCCTGCGAGCTCAGTTCGATGACCATGGTGCTGCAGGTGGGGCTGACCAGCAGGCAGTCGATCAGGCTGGGCTCGCTGTCACTGTTGCTGCTACTATTGCACATACTGGCACTCGCACTGCTGCTGCTGCTACTGGTGCTCCCCTTCAGCTTCTGGTTGACCATGTTGTTCCTTCCCAGTTCCACGTGGATCTCGGTTGAGTTCACAATGATGGGTTTCATCCTGGCGTCGTTGCTGACCTCCTGTGAGACCAGGTCCGGGCTGCTGTGCAAGAGCCGGAGAGGGAGGTTCGGCTTCCGATCGCATTGCTGCTGACAGCCATTGCGGATTTCCTTCAGGCTGGGGGAGTTGTCACGACTGCAGAGGAGCACAGATAATTGTACGGTTCGTTAAACCGATCACTGTTCACCAAAATGTATACGGTGTACAGCTATTTATTAATGTCTTCTCCACAAAACAGTGAACATCAAACATTATATAACATTCAAAGACATTTGTAAATTACTTCTTTGATTCTGAAAACATAATTGTGAATTTAAATTTTTATGCAGATGTTACTTAAATTTAAGGAAAGGTTTTTTAAAAACACTAGGATTTTATTGCATTGCGATGTTTGCAATTCAAATTTGTCAAATAAAATAATGAAGACACTGCCCACCATAAAAATAACTTTTCCAAAGCACAATCAGTAGATAGTCGTGCATAACAGGAATGTCACCGTCAACAAGGCAGAAAGAAGCCAGTTTAAAGCCTTCTGATGAGTAATGTATCATTATTCAAGGAACCCATTTTGTTTCAACATGTGAAGTAAACATAATTGTACAAACCTGTTTATAAATTCTTCATAACAAGAATATATGGCAGCTAAGCAGACAGCTACAAGGTTTGGGAGGACCCTTGGATGGGGACACTGTCCAGTTGGACCATGCATACTGTACATAAAATAAATGAAACAACTTTTAGCTAAAAGCAGTTAGGAACTAAAAATATTTCTGAATAGTGTGGTTATACAACTCTAGATCTAAGCAATTTTCAATCTCATAAATATTAATAAATTAATAATGCTACTTGCAACTCAAAGCTTTATTAATCTGAAAAAGTGAATAATTTAACTCATAATGACATTTCATCAGTGAAAAAGTAAAGTTGTACATACCTGTGAATGAATTTTTTTACCACTTCCATTCCAGCGTTCAATTCATTCAAAGCAAGAATATATTCCTGAGTGAAAAGTCTCAATCGAGGACACTTGCCAAAATCCTGAAAAAAAGAAGATAAAGTATTGTTTGATTCATTGTCATTTGTGTCCTGAGGCCATCTTTTATTACAAACTCCCAAGAATCGCCAAAAGATCAGCTTGGCGGAGGCATAATTGGTTATAAATCTTAAAGTGCTAAACAATAAAACAAAAATAATTTCAAACCAAAGCCCCAGCATGAATAGTTAGCCGTACATGTTTAAAACTAAAGGAATTTGGTAGTTTTAAAAGTTTACTCTTTGGCCAGATCACTTATAACAATGGCAGGACCAGCCATTCAGATCAGTATACAAAGTAGATGCAGTTGCAATAACTGATGATTTAGCAATGTATCATAAATGCACTGAAAATGGATGAGAATATTGTGAGTGCTACTTTTAATTTACAAACTCAGCTTTTCCTTTCTCCTTCTTAAAACCGTTTAGTTAAACGTCATTCCCAGTGGAATTCCAAATATATTAACCAACACAAACTGAAAGAACTAACATAAAAAAAGCCAAAAAAAATCAGTTACATTCATTAGAAAAATATTTGCAGTAAAACTAAGCCAAAAGTTTCCTTGGTTTGTTAATATTTAATAATTATATCTCTAATCATTCTCAAATTCTTCGATTGCACTAACTGGAGATCATTAATCAAACCACTGTGCCAAATACAAGACTGAAAAAGTTAACTATTAAAGATCAGAACCACCAACCCAAAGAAACAGATTTTGTAGATCTTGGAATTCAACTTATTGAAATAATTTGAATGATTAACACTTGCAGAATATTCCAAGGAAGCAATGAGACAAAAGATCTGTGATCTTCACAGCTCTTTCCCATATTACTTTCTGTATATTTTTCCTCCACCAACATTTTGTGGTCAATGCGATTAGGTGCAAGCATTTGGCTATGCATCAAGTCAGTATGCTGTTTACAGTTAGTAGGTAAGAACTTTAATGATCTGAATTGAGCAACAAGATACACACTACAACGCAAAGGATACATCTACAAAACCAAAAAAAGACAGCTGAGAAAATAACCTCTTAATAAGGGAATGATAGCAATGTGTTATGTTACTGGACAAGTATTTCAGAGGCCTGGATTAACGATCTGGAAATAGAAGTTCAGGTCCCTCAACAGCTGGGTAATTTAAACTCTGCTAATTAAGTAATTGGTAATAAAAGCTTGTCATTAGTCACGATGATCATGAAACCACTCAATCGTCTGCAAAACTCACCCGGTTTTCCAATGTACCTACGGGAGGGAATTCTGCAATCTTACTCACTCTAACCTATGTGACTCTAGCAGGTTACCACCATCTTGACAGTTAAAGGGAGATACAAAAAAGAAACCAAATGCATATCACATGTCTTGATCTGCTTGCCAATTGAAAGTTGGCCCATTTATTGCTTCCTGACTCAAGTCCAGGTCTCACCCTAAAGTTGCCAATGTCTCTTTGCAGTGACTTAATCAGCCTTGTCTTCACAGTGAGTGGTTGTGGGCGAGGTTCTCCCAGCATTGAAAGGAATTTCTTCAGTCCTTGCCACTAAATCCAATTTTTCCCCCTGCCCTTGTAACAAGGGTAGATCTTAAGTCAACAATGAATTAGAGCATTCAGCCATGATCTTGAGGTACCTGATCCAGATATCCTAAGCCAGTGAAGTTTGTCCAGATAGGCAAGTTCTCCTGAGGATCTCAATGTTGGTAAATCATTAGTGCCAAGTCATTACAAACGTTTTTCTGAGGGCAAAGTCTGTTGACAAACAGTGTTGTGTTCAGAATTAGCTGCTTGTGAGGTACATGAGTTGGTCACTGACTCATCATTGCAGGTGGAACATATGCCCCTACATTCATTTATGGTGCTGAGATGGTTGACAGCTTCAAGTTCCTACGTGCCAAATTCACAACTTGACCTGGTCCAACAATATTGACACCATGGCCAAAAAAAAAAGGCACATCAGCACCTGGACTTCCTCAGAAGGCTGAGGAAATTAAGCAAGTCTCCATTTTAATAAATGCACCATAAACACATCCTATCCCCATAGACCACAGGTTGGAACAGCAACTGTTCCACCAAAGATCACAAGAAATTGCCGAGTTGTAGACATAGCCTGGTCAATCATGAAAACTGATCTCTACTCCATGGAATATTTACAGTTCTTACTGCCTCTTGAATAAAGCCAACAAAGTCAAAGAACCCTCCCACTCTGGGCACTCTCTCTTCCCTCAGGCACAAGATACAAAAGCTTGAAAACATGTACTACCAGGCTTGAGTACAGAGTGTATGAATCAGAGTAATTACTTAGCACATCTGCAATTCATTAAGTGGTATGACATGGGAAGGACAAACCTCAAGTAGTGAATTGGGAGTTGTGTCCTTTGCTCTAAAATCACTGATGGTGTAGAAGTTACCGCCCACCTTCAATTTACTTGGTAGTCAGATTGATTGTTTTAAAAAACTGAGAAGAACTGTGAAGCTTCCGGAGCAAACAGGTACTTGGGATCAAACCTTCTTCATACTTGTATCAGATGATATTTTATTCTCACACTGAATAGTTGTCTTTATTTGTTCTCAGAAATCATTTGTGGGTGACTAACCCTCAGCAAAATCTTGAAGGAGTCCATCCTGGGAATTGTGTTAAAGGCCTTGACATGATCTGGCAAACTAAGTTGTAACAGACTATAGTAGCATAACAGACAAAAAATAAAGCCCAGATAAGCTAGGGACTCAGCTAGGCTCTGGATTCAGACAAGCTTATCCTACATTCAGCCTCTACTATCTTTTAACATTCGCCATGGAAAGATCTGGAGAGCCCCAGTTTGAAGTGGAAGAGCAACATCACGGATTAGTTAAATCACAGGTGGCGTAACTATAATCTAGAGTTTTACTTTCCAGCTAACATCCCAGACTCCTGAAACACAATCTATTTTATGTTTTTATTTAGAGATGTAACAGGCCCTTCTGGCCTTACGGGCCTGTGCCACTTATACCCATGTGACCAATTAACCTATGACCTATACACCTTTGAAATGTGGAAGGAAACCCATGCAGTCATGGAGAGAATGTATGAACTTCTTACACAGACCATGGCAGAATTGAACATGGGTCCTTCACATTAATCTCCCTTCATAAAAAAAGCCCACTACTGGGTGAAACACAAATGGGGGTGAGGTAAGCTTAGCTTCCAGCACCAAGCTTAACCTGGTCAAGCAGACTTCGTGCAGATTGTCATAGTTCAGCCACTTCAGAGGTATCCCCCCCATCAGCTGTGTATTTTTTTCAATATTCATGAGCAGAATACTCACAGGTAAAATAGTGATTGTATCTCCACCATGGACAGTCCTAAACCTTGCCCAGAGCTACAGAAAAGCCAACAGAAGCTCCAGAGACCTGATCCTTGGGAGAGGAAGGATCTTCAAAGATAGGCTATACCTGGGGACAACTTGAAAGACTGGTCCTGGACAGAAGGCACCAGTGAACTGCTGCCAGTGGCCTATGCCCCAGCAGGGGTGATGGACTTAAGTAAGAAAATAAAATAGTAATTATAACACTTAACCAGCCATCCCATGACACATCAATTCATTATTCCAAATTAATATGATTGTCCATCATTCCCAATGACCAAGGGCAGCCTGCTAGTTTGAGCAGTAATTGCATTAAAGATTCAGCCTTCAACAATCATTAAAATGATGTCCATTAATAAACTAAGTTCATTATGATTAATATTTGTGTATTTGAATGGTTATGGTTTATGCTTCACAATTGATAAATGAGATGAAAATGTTGTGAGTTCACTCAGCCTTGACTTAGAGAAACAGATCTCTTAAGCTTTGACAACATTAACAAAATTGATACAGAAGTCGCCCCGGATTTGCCAACAATTTTCCTTCAACTGCAGGTTAAAGCCAAACCAAGTATGGAAGATGTCATAGTGAATTAGACAGCTTAGTGACTTGTGCAGATCATCACAATTGAAATATTATTGATAGCTGGACCCTTTGGCATTTTGACAACTGGATTTCATCCAATGAGACCTCATGCAAGTTTGTATTTAAGCTGTATTGGCTTAGTCATTTTATGAACAGCTTAGGGTATCAGGACCCACAATAGGATTCAAAATCTGTTTTAAATAATGACAACTCATCTTGATAGCAGTTTGTGCATTAAACATGTTTAGAGCCTTGAAACAGAAAATCAGTCTCAATCTCACTCTTCTGTCTCTCATGAACCTGGATGCCAAATAAAATTGGCTTTGATTGGGAAACTTTAGTCCTGATATGCCTGGAGTTAAAACAAAGGGAAAGCTGAAACTCTTCTCAAGCTGGGATCAACACCATAGCGTTGGATGATTTCAGTAGTACCTTGGGATTACCACAGGTTCACATCATTACTGACCTGGACCTACTTAGTGCAAATAGAAACTACTCTATTCAACCGCTGTAATCAGTATTTGGAGCTTTGAATATTGGCAAATTACCAGTTTGTGTGTTCATATTTCAGGGTTAAACCTTTCCTTCAGTGGGATCTCTGCCAGCAGCAAGTTCTTCCCAACAGTTGTAATCTTCAGTTTCACTAGGCCTTCAACTTCAATTCCCTGTTGGCAATGGGTTTAACCACGCAGGCTACTTAAGACAAAAGCCAGAGCTTGGAAGCTTTGCTGCACTAGATCAGAATTAAGTAGCAAAATTTGGGAATACTCAGCAATGCAGACAACCTTGTTAGAGAGAGAAGCAGTTAGTTTCAGCTTGACGTGGTTTCATTCAATGTTTCAGGAACACTACTTCTCCTCTGCCGTCAGATTTCTAAATAGTTTATGAACCCATGAACACTACCTTCACTATTTTGCTCTGTTTTGCAATATTCATTGATTTTTCAAATATATTTTTATTGTAACTTAGAGTAATTTATTTTATGCATTACATTTTACTGCTGCCGTGAAACACCAAAAATTCACGACATTTGTCCATGAGGATAATTCTGATTCTGATCTTTGACTAGAAATTGGGAGAACTTGGCAGCAAATGCAGTCACCAGCCGACAATTTTCCCAGCCATATTTACAAAGCACAAGGTGTATTCAGTGGTATTTTCCTCATCACACGGTTGTTGTTAAAGAGAGGAAGTTTCCCTGCGGGAATGGTTTGGGGTGGAGACTTTGCAATTCTAAAGGAAAAACTGTGAGAAGTGCTTGAAGGCAGAGATGTTACAGATTACAGGACAGCACAACATCATGGTTCGTTTTGGACAATTTGAACTGTGAACCACACAGGCACAATGGATTCAGTAGCAATGACCACACACTGGCTCAAAAGGCATTGGATCAGGAAGCAGTTGACAGCAAATATTGCACCAGAGGGTTAACACACCAGTCACAGGGATACTATCTGTGTCTTCCTTTCTTCCCACCTCAGTCCAGGCATGAGCTCTGCCGTTCTGAAGGACAGGGTTCATTGAAGAGGAAAAGCAGCACCAGTCAGCTTATTAACGTATCATGCTGCTCCATCTGCCCTTTACCAGCCAGCAGCCTGGGTTACTGTGCCACCTACTGAGTCATCTTCCATCGAGAAGGAAGCCTACTGAGCATTAATGGTCAGGCATTTTTGTTCTGAGCTCTGTTTCGCTTCAAAGTGTCACTGCTTGACCTGTTCCGAACCTCACAATATTTAATATTTATGCATTTTACTTTGTTATTTATGTGTGATTCATCTGTAGATTTTATCCTTCCTTCATAAGTTATCATGTGTTATGTGTACTACTATGCTTTACACCCTGGTTCGAAGTAACATTGTCTCATTTCTACATCCGTTAAATGGTTATATATGTTATATGCATGTATATAGTAAAATGAGAATAAACTTGACTTGAAATGGCCTAGAATTTGTAAGCCCTTCAGACTTATGCCCTTCAGAATTTCAAGTATCATCATCTTGAGCTTTACTCTTTGGAACAAAGGAGGATGAGAGGTGTACAAGATAAGAGACTTTTCCCTAATGGCTAATATGAGAGGGCACAACTTTAAGGTGACTGGAGGTAAGTATGGGGGGGGGGGGGGGTGTCAGAGGTAAACCTTTTTGCTTAGAGTGTTGTGGGTGTGTGGTTGGGGCAGATACATTAGGGACATTTAAGCAACATTTATTTAGGATGATAGAAAAATGAAGGGCTGTGTAGGAGGGAAGGGTTAGATTGATCCTACAAGTAGGATAAAAAGTTGGCACAGCGTCAAGGGCTGGAGTCCCAGTACTGTGCTGTAATGTTCTATCACCATCTTCTCAAGTATATCAGCAGAGTGGAATAAGCTGATTAATTATGACTAGATCCAGAGAAATAATCAAAAACTTAGTAGGCAACAGACACTGCTTCTTGCCTCCATTTTTGCTACTTGACACTGGTTATTACAAACTCTTTAGCAATCCTCACAGCAGCATATTTGTAAAATGCAAGCAACTTTTGTGAATTCCATTACAATTCTCATCCCAAGCAAATGCAACTTGCCTATTGTCCATATTGGCTTGTAACTGGCTTATTGGCTTGTAAC
Source organism: Hypanus sabinus (assembly GCF_030144855.1). Classification (NCBI taxonomy): domain Eukaryota; kingdom Metazoa; phylum Chordata; class Chondrichthyes; order Myliobatiformes; family Dasyatidae; genus Hypanus; species Hypanus sabinus. Next base: position 57,812,027 of record NC_082722.1, on the reverse strand, counting down.
TGGCTCCTACCCTGAGATGCACGCAGCATTTCAAAACTCTGGACAAGCAGATCACAGATAACATTCTTTGGGATATGCAGGTGAGAAATTTCAAATTCTGGTACATTTCAAGTCAAAACCCTTTCCATAAAAATTAGCTACAGTATACTTAAAGTGACAAATGGGTACTTCAAAACCATGTGCGGTATTTGCTAAAAATACAGACTCATGGTAATTAGAGTTTAAAATGTAGCTTTGTGCCTATGTTTAGCAATAAAAACAGAAAATGTGACAAAAATCATGTAAGATTATTATCCTAATACCTAAACCCAGTTTCACTTCAGAGACGCTGCCTGAACTTCTCCATCATTTTTTGACTAAATTTCCGATTTTCTACGTTTGTTTTGTTTTGTAGCACATACAATTAATTGTCACTGTAACAAATAAGTATTCATAGATGCAAGCTGAGTCTTACTGAAATATAATGTGCCTGTATATGGGTGTTAACATCAGTCATGCCATTTCACCGGCTGGATAGGAGATCTTTTCAAAAACCTGTTCAGGAGCCTATCAAAAGTTTTTCTTTCTGTATTGTATGCTAAGAGATTCCCCTCATGTTATAATAGAAACATAGAAAACCTGCAGCACAATACAGGCCCTTCGGCCCTCAAAGTTGTGCCGAACATGTCCCTACCTTAGAAATTACTAGGCTTACCCACAGCCCTCTATTTTTCTAAGCTCCATGTACCTATCCAAAAGCCTCTTAGAAAACCTCTCATATCCATCTCTACCACCGTTGTCGGCAGCACATTCCACGCACTCACCACTCTGATTAAAAAACTTACCCCTGACATCTCCTCTGTACCCACTCCCCAGCACCTTAAACCTGTGGCAACCACTTCAGCCCTGGGAAAAAGTCCCTTACTATCCACATGATCAATGCCTCTCATCATCTTATACACCTCTATCAGGTGACCTCTCATCCTCTGTCACTCCATGGAGAAAAGGCTGAGTTCACTCAACATATTCTCATAAGGCATGCTACCCAATCTAGGCAACATCCTTGTAAATCTCCTCTGCACCCTTTCTATGGTTTCCACATCCTTCCTGTACTGAGTCAATCAGAACTGAGCACAGTACTCCAAGTGGGGTCTGACCAGGGTCCTATAGAGCTGCAACATTACCTCTCCGCTCCTAAACTCAATTCCACGATTGATGAAGGCCAATACAGCGTATGCCTTCCTAATCATAGATATAAAATAATGCTCATTTTAAGCAGAAGTGATGGAATCAAAAATATTTTTTCCCATACCTGGGATTGTGCTTGTTTCCACTTTTCACATGAATTTAAAAAATGATGCATGCTGGCACTTTACTTAATCTGAGGGCCTTGCCCTTTCCAAGACTTTGCAATCCATGGCAAAGAAGACTACTCCAGGTAAACAGCACATCTACAATATATATCTGTGATCACTTTGGAACGTAGATTGTGAAGTATTCCACATTCTAATGATGAAAAATTAAGGGTAGAACAACTGTCATTTTTATTGGCTGCTACTGCAAGATTTCACCTTGGTTGTACTATTTTACAAGCACTCTTATCAATGTCCAACTGTGTCCTAAATGTCTGGTACTACTTATATAAAACCTGGATTAACACAACAGACAGAAGACAATACAGGGAAACTGTTCAAATTGGTAATTGTAAAATTAGTTTTGGATCTACTTAAGAGAAACTTATCTTGACAATATATATATCCTCACTGGATCTGGTCTTGCTGCTACAGTTAGTCACAAGACAAGCTATTGCTTATTGGTAAAGCGAAAAGGAAATACCTTTTGGGGAGGAAGTGAAAACCAGCCTGAAATAAGGGAGTCACATGCGTTCAGAACCACTGTGATGAACCAGATTATTTTCACAATCTATCAGGGACATTAGTCTGACAAAATTTGTGGAGAGTAAAGGTTAAAGCATAGAGAAAAAGAATCACCATACAGCCAATCACATTTCATTTTACATTGCACAAAGTTTAAGACTTTACAAGCTGTTTACACTAGCTAATTAATGCAGTCAAATTTTGGTAGCAACACACAGCCAGTCATTTGCATCATGAACACATGCCAGGAATGGAGACATCAAATGAATGATCATTATGTTTTTCTATGGATTTTGCCCTCTCTTCCTTGCAAAGAAGATATTGAGGATACAAGGACCTGAGAAAACTGGGATTTATTCAATACAAAACCTGTAGCTGCTCACCTAAAAGGGGCAAGAATTGAACTGCATCAATTGTTATTGTAACACAACTACCAAATTAATTTTCTAATTGTATAGAGTACAAACATTACACAAATCTTACTTTTTTATTAATGTTCTTAAATCATAATTGTACCAGTTGGTAGAATGGAACAAAATCAGCATGATACAGTCTTGCTAAAGGGTCTCGGCCGAAATGCCGACCGAACTCTTTTCCATAGATGCTACCATTTTGCGTATGATACTGTCTTAATTAGATCTGCTTTCTCATACACTTATACTTTAGGTGGTAAGTAGGAACTGCTAGTTCTCTATTACATGAGAAATACAATTAAATCTTCCCAAATAATATTGAAACCAAATTAACAGCTGCTTAGATAAACTCATCAAGCATGGGAAAGCAATATTTCCCTGTTTTACGTTCAGTGCTGGTTTCAAATACTTCCATATCAAGCATAGCATGGGCTGGATAACTATTAAAAGAATCACTATACTATGTCAAAGATAGACTTTAAGCCCATTCTCTAAGAAACACTCATTCTTCTGGCACCATTCCGTAACACTGCTGAGAGTCTAATTATTAATGGTTTCCTTCTTAGAGAGGTCATTTCAAAATTTAAAAATTTACACTGATTCTTGTCTCTGCCATCATCATTTCTCGTAGTATTACTCCCTAATTTCTCTTGGAAAGTAACACGCAAAAGATAACTCAAACTGATTTCTACAGAACAACTTCTGATAGAAGTCGCAGTCTAAGATGTCCTCTGCACAGTTAACATAACTGTGGTCAGGCTACATTCAATTATACAGGAAAGAGGCAATCAATCTCATCCAATTTATAAATATTCTTTCCATTTCAATGCCAAAGAAAATGAAACTAAAATTCCACCAGGGTATATTTTATTCTGGTTCTCGACAAACTCTGAACCAAATGCATTGCAATGTTGCCAATAACAACAGAAGAAACTGGGAAGCAGAATATTTCGATGGTTATACAGTATATGGAGTTTATATACTCTACTAATTAGCATACATTGTGACCCTTGTTAATTGTGATGAGCAAGATTTAATCACAAGTCTCATAGTTTAAACCATAAAAGTTCAATCATTAAATCTATATATGTAGAACGGTCATAAGACTTCCATTCTTTGGCAGTGTTTTGTACTGTATCTGACAACGATTGTACATCTCTCTTGTTTACGTGTAGGATTGCATTTTGCTTGAGTAAAATAAACCTTCTGATTTCACCTGGCCAGATTGAAACCTGGGCCTAGAAACACAGCTGTGAAATTCGTTTGGCTGTCAAAATATTGCAATGTGAGCCTCTAGCCTCTCAAAAGTTCACCAAGTTTGTTGAGGCTGGTTGAGAAAACATGGGCAAAACTGATTGAATTTCTCATTGATGACAGAACTTTAGACACACAGCTGTGATCTCAAGCCGTTAAAGGTGCAAGCAGCATCTCTCAGCTTTTCACTTTGCCATTGCTCTCCCAGCGATCCCTGAGGGCAAGGGGACGGCTGACATGTTTACTAACAGAGATGTCAAGATGCTTTTGGAACACATAACCACAAGAGCAATGTGTTACAGAGAACCTCCAGGTTTACAATCCAGGAGGTTTCTCTTAGGATCCGAGTGCTAACTTCAAACACCTGCACTTTGGAATTGTGTGTAATGCAGTCAGATGTCTATTCCTACTCTGTAAACAGCCTAGGATGAAGGGAGAGTAGATGGGCTGGACTGGTTGTTTGGAATATATCAAGGATCTATTGGAACAGCAAGCATTGAGATGCAGCATACACAAGCACATACAGACTGGAATAATCCTGAACCTAGAAGTCGATGGTGAAGGTGACTTGATCTGGTCCCCATATCACCTCAGAAAGGGAGTGTAAAGTCCAGACAAATAGACAGAGTGAGCTATTTTAGGTGTGTATGGAGTAATCTGAGGACTCATAGGGTGCCTCAGCTTGACCATGAATGTAAGTTCATTGTGATTGGCCCCTTAACACTGACCAGGATTCAGTGTGAACTGTGTGTGGAGTTACCCAAGGACATGCAAGTGCATCTACGTTACTAAAAACAGTTTATCTGCAAGTGAACAGTTACCAAGTTATACAACATTTTGTGTAATTTTGATTACACTTAATAGTTCATGGTAAGGAATATATACCAAAGAAGGGAGAAAAAAAATTCCAAGATCTCTCAATTTGACTATTGAAAAATGCCAACATCGGAAATATATTTTGCAAATGTAAACATACCATGTTGTGTTTTAGGATTCGCTGAACCACAGGTGTGAATACTTCTATGACAACCATCGATCGAGGCCGCTCTCTGCAGTGCTGCAGAAGAAAATACTTTTAACACATATTCCACATGGACCCCATGCATTGGATCATACATCACCAAAACGAGGGCACTTGCTCATTAATTGGTCTTCTTCCATCATAAATGTTTCCAGTTCTCCAGTATATCAATTTCTCTTATGAACGTCTCTTGCAATCCCGTTTCCAATTTGGGTAACAGAAATTCACTTACAGTATTCACAAATAGCATTGCAACAATTTGAGGCACAAATTGTGCAAGGAGGAAGTTGAATTTTGGAAGTTGATGTGCCTGTTCCGTTTTTGTTTGCTTTGTGGGAAGAGGGATTTGGAGGTTGACTTGCCTGTTCAGTTTTTGTTTTTTTTCCTTTGTGCGGGTAGGGGGTATTTGGGGGGTTGAAGATCGTGCTGCCTTTCTTTATTTTTGGTTTCATGGCTACCCATAGAATTTCAGAGTGTATACTTTGATAATAAATGAACCTTTGAATGAAATTTGCTCCTTTAGAATTTGTGAAAAAAGTGTAAATTTAAAAAATGTTTTCAATTCTAGTTTCTGGACCCATGCACAGGTAACGTGGCTTCATGTAACACAAAATCACAGCACATACTCTTTTAAAGGAATGCGCCCCACCTCCCTCCATCATTTGAGGGTCATCTGTACTTTGAATTCCAGAAATTGGCAATCTGGTGGTTTAAAAAAATCCCAATATTCTCTCTGCTGATTTCAGAATTCCTTAGATCTCAGCAATTCTGCCAAGTAAGTGACTTCTGCTTTATTTCCTCATTCAAAAGTTTCAAGAGTTAGGGTCATTAAATTTCCCCTAACCTCTATTCTCAGACCAATCCAGGTTCTCATAGCAAAACAGGATCTAAATTCACAGCCTGTATCTTCAAGAGAGTCCCTCATAACTCTTATGGTTAGTGAGGCAGAGATGGGCCCTGGCCTTTAGATTTATAAAGTAATCTTTTGTTTTCAAACCATTTGTGTTAGTTTTTAGCTAAACTTGCTATGAAGTGATGTTTACCTCAAATAATGAATGCATATTTGAATTAAACTTCAGTGCACAATAACTGTCCAAATTGGTCGCCTTTTTCCCTCCTGACAGACACAAACATAGAAAAAGAATTATCAATACCTTACAGAAAAACTCGCAGAGATCCGGAGGAGGATGGTTGTTTTCCAGCAAAGGCGCTATTGCCTGAGGAGAGAAAAGAGATATTCCAAACTATTCAATCTTCCCGTTTTTGGCATATCAATTTATCCTTCTGTATATACAACTATAATACTAGCTTAAAAACTTAGACTTAACTTCTCGTTGAATGAAATTCACAAACCAACTTCCTCCTAAAGCAACGCATTTAAGTTTATATTGATTGGATCTGCTGGAAATCTCTGATGCGTGCTTTCTTCTTATAACACAGGTTACAGTGGTTGGTCAGAAACAATTTGAATCCAAATCACTCCACAGGAGTGCACAAACAGTAATTACTCGCCAACATTTTCTTTCCATCTTCTTCTGCTCACCACCAAGTGAATTGTAGCCCACATTCACCACTGCACCAGTGGGTGTGAGCAAAGTGGACAACCTGGTTGATCACCATCAGTTTCTGAAGCATTCTGGGACTGCTGAGATTGTTTTTCTGTGAGTCATGCACAATATCACCAGAAAGACTAACACTTGGTGCACATCCCTAACTGATATTTGAAGCCTGTGCTTCCTGAATCCTATTTTTTGTGATGAAGGTCTTTCCAAAGTCCCTGAATGTTGATCCAGTGACAATGAAGAAATGACGATGCTTTACGAAATGAGGATTGAGAGTGATGTGGAGGAATAATGCACAAAGGCTTAAGTGTGTGTCATCTGCAAAATGCACTGCAGTGACTTGCCCAGGATTTTTCTATAGCATCTTCCATTTCTGCAACCCCACCAGTAAAGGAGATCATAAGACATAGAAACAGAATTCGGCCAGTGAGTCTGCTTCTCCATTCCATCATGACTGATTCATTATCCCTCTCAACCCCATTCTTCTGCCATTTCCCCCATAACCTTTGATGCCCTTACTAATCAACCTCCACGTTAAATATATTTAATAACTTGGCCTCCACAGCTATCTGTGACAATGAATTCCTCAGGTTCATCATCCTCTGGCTAAAGAAGCTCCTCATCGTTGTATGTTGAGGCTGTGCCCTCAGGTCCTAGACACCCCCACTATAGGAAACATTCTCTCCACGTCCAGTCCATCTAGGCCTCTCAATTTTTGACAGGTCAGCATTGACATGCACAGTAGGCACAGGAGAACACCCTCATCATCATCATCTCAGTGGGGGAGCTGTGTGGCCTTGGCTGTAGCGTGAACTAGGCCTCATGCTGTGGGCTTGCCTGTTGCAGCAGTCCAGGAGGGGAGGAGGGGAGACACTGGAAGTGGTGTGGTGCAGCATCCCTAGTGTTCACTCAGTGGAAACTGGATTGAGTGTGTGCATGTTTGTCGGCTGGCAGCTGAGAACTGCCTGTTCTTGCCAACAATACCCATGTTCCGTCATTTAACAGGATATGTTGCTCAGGGACTTGGGCAATACTATATATATTTTTAATATGACAATATTTATTACTATCTTACATGTAACATGTGTGCCTTATCCTATGAATGACTGCTGGTATTGTGTTTTGCCCCTTGCCCCCAGAGGAACACATGTTGCTTCACTTGGCTATATCCATGTATGGTTGCATGACAATTAAACTTGAACAAACGATATACGAATTTGAAAGTTTCTGGGCTTACTAAGTATTGTTGAACTGCACTATTTTTACAAGTGGATTGCATTCACTTTTAACATATCCTTTCCTTTGCTCTGATCTGTTTTTACAGCTGCAGAGAAGTCATGACAGCAGTTATATTTCATTAGCAGTTTTGAGAAAATTTGGTATGTCTCCAAAAACTAAAACATTTCTACAGATGTACCATGGAGAGCATTTTAACTGGCTACATCACCATTTGGTATGGGGGCTTCCTACTGCACAGGATCATAGTACACTTCAAAAAGTTGTAAACTTAGTCTTCTCCTTCATGGGCACTATCCCCCATAGTATCCAGGACATCTTCAAAGAGCGAAGTCTCAAAAAGGTAACATCCATCATTAAGGTCTCCCATCACCCAGGTCATGCCTTGTTCTTATTGCTACCATCAGGAAAGGGATACAGAAGCATGAGGGCACACACTCAATGATTCAGGAACAGCTTCTTTCCCTTTGCCATCCAATTTCTGAATGGACATTGAACCCCATTACTTTTTATTTTCTGTTTTTGCTATATATAGCATTGTACTGCAAAGTTAACAAATTTCACAACACATCTCGGTTATATTAAACCTGATTTTGATTAATTATCTGGTTCAGTTTATGGGTAATGCTGACAGCATCCCCTTTCCTCCCAAGCAGGATGTTAACAGTGGAGTATTCAAACTCCCTTTGCTCAGATATGTCACTGCTTGATACTTTTTCAGTGTGAATGTTACTTGCCACTTAAAAACCCAAATCTAAACCCTGAACTTGAACAAGGTATTTTTCACTATCTGCACCATTACTAAAGGAACTAATCATTAACAAACTTACCTACTGTTTAGCTTATAAGGGAAAAATGCACTGAAGCAGCTAAAAATGGTGAGAATGAGGACCTTACACAATTTTACAGAGGCTGCCTCCCTGCTGTCCCACCAATTTTCATCAGGATCAAATATAAACACATCTATGTCACCAATGTGACACTCAGCGGCCACATTATTTGGTACAGGGGTAGAATCTAGTATGGTCTTTTGCTGCTGTAGCCCATCCATTTCAATATTTGATTTGTTGTACATTCAGAGATGCTCTTCTGCACACCAGTGATGTAACACATGGCTATATGAGTTTTTCTTGCATTCCTGTCAGAGTGAACTAGCCTGGCCATTCTCCTCCAACCACTCTCATTAACAAAGCATTTTTGCCTGCAGAGCTGCCACTCATTGGATTTTTTTTCACACCATTCTCTACAAACTGTAAAAAAAAATCCTAGATCATCAGCAGTTTCTGATACTTAAAGCACCCGGCCCGGCACCACCAATCATTCCATGGTCAAAGTCACTTAGATCACATTTCTTCCCCATTCTGATGTTTGGTCCAAACAAATTAATCTTCTGACCATGCTTTTATACACTGAGTTGCTGCCATATGATTGGTTGATTAGACATTGGTATTAATGAGCAGCTGGATCTAATAAAGTGGCCACAGAGTATTTACACAAGAAGATGTTGATGAAGAGGGCAAGCGTCCATTTCAGTTGTTCCTATTGCAGTTATACTGGGACATTGTCTTCTATCCTGTACTATAACAATTAACATTTAATTATATAATAATATGCCATGTCAAAAAGCCCAGATAATTTCAGACACAGTTACAGTTATCACTTTGTTATTTATTTTAGGTGAAAGCAGCAGCCATTCTGTAAAAACCTCACAAGTAGCTTTGTCACTGCTGCAGTATTCTGTGCCTGATGTTATACAAATGAGCATTCGGCATCAGACTGCACAACTTGCAAAATATATTTGAGACTGTAAATTTTCTGACTCTCCCATGGGCTCCCTCGTCTGAGACAAACCCAGATTAGACACCATTTAACACCATAATGCACTAAGGAAAACAAAGTAATTGTCTTGGGGCCCTATTGCAAACTGTGCACCTGCAACATCAGTTTCATCTCTCCCTGGACAATCTCTGACTACAGTAGACTCTTGGCATTGTATTGGATCACAAGCTGAGGTTCCAAGCCCACGTTATTCCCATAAAAAGATTGCTTTCTCTCACTGCCAAAATTCAATACAAGTTCTTAATGGTTTGCAATTGTTAAAGAAAGTTCTTGATCGGTTTAAATGTCAGGAACAATCAGAGTGCTTCACAGCTTTGACAGTTGTTGCCAAGCCAGAAGATCAGATTTCATCAATTGTCAAAGACGTTTCCAGATGTTCTGTCAGCCAGGCTTGTTCTGGACACCACCATCAAAGATGGAAGGACCTTAGATCCAGCTGGCTCTTCACTCCAAACTCTGCTTTGCCAGATACCTCCATGTCTGTTGGGCCTCTACCTGGGAGTCAGTAATGGACACGGCTGGTTACTGACTGCCAGTTCTGGGCTAAGCTTACATGTGTAAGCCTTCATTGGCAGAAAAGTCTAAGTAGATGCAGCAGATACCCGAAATAATTGTGTCTGTGCACTGGCTAATGCTGAGAGAGAAAAACCATCCTCTGAATGAGGACAACTAGTTAAGATTAAATGGAAATTTAGCATTTCCACAGATCATCCGATGTAATGAAATGATGAGATATACATGTTAGATTTCACATACCATTCAGAGAGGACTCTCAGGTTATCTTCAGTTGCTTTGGAGGTCATGGCATTTAATCAGGAACTTTAATTATTTTGATTTCATTCAAATAACAAGACACTTGGGAGCACTGAGAAATGAGTGGTGGGTGCATTTTCTTGCGTGTCTCAATATCACATTAGTGCTTTTATTAGGTGGGCAGTCTTCTGGAGTGAAATTGTTTGAAAGTTTTGCCTTAAATGCAGCTATTTCAAAGGTGACTGCAGGGCCTACATTATTGACACATTACACTGAACCACGGTCATAAATATAGACTTACCACAATGATGTTTTCATGTTCCTGTGTTGTTAGCTTAAGGTTCTATATAGAGATACAAAAGTGACAATCAATACTAAGACAATTGAGGGGAGGGAAAGAGAGAGTGGGAGTGAAGAGAAAGGGAGGGGCATGGAGAGAAGGGGGAGTGGAGATGAGTGGGGAGAGTGGCAATGAGTGGGGAGAGTGGAGGGCAGGGGGAGTGGAGTGTAGGGGAGGGGAGTGAAGAGTAGTGGGAGGTGTGGAGTGGGGGAAGTGGAGAGGGAAACCATTGTTCTTTACTGAGAGGACAAAGAATAACACAAATTTAAAATGCACAGACTCCTCTAAGTTTCTTCCTTCCCATTCATAGCAGAAGCACGATGATGTTAACACAGCAAAGAACTTAGACAACCAGGATACAACTCTCTGGCTAATAAATCTAAACATGAAGTCAAGAGTTGTTATTCTGCAGTTGTACCTGCCACATAAAAGGGTAAGATTAAAGATGGAAAGAGAAGATTAGGTATAGACAATGCCTGAGCACAACAAAATGTGGGAAATATCTGTCAACCTGTCAGCAGTTTGATCCATGGGATGCTAAGTTAAAAATGAAGTGTTTGCACTAAGAATACATACATTCCATTAATTGACAACCCAGTCCCCTTCCCCTAAAGTAGGCAAAATGTAGAACATCACAGGAAAAAGAGCTTCAGACGAACTGCAGGTGTTAATACACTGCAGTGTTGGGGAGGAAGAAGAAGAATGAACATAAATATAGTATTTGAACTAAACAAACAATATATTAGATATTTTTCAATGTCATTATCTTATAAGAGTCATAGAACACAGAGTAATACAGCAGAGATATGGGCCGTTCGGCCCAACCAGTCCATACTGGCCAAGTGCCATCCAGTTGATCTCTGTTTCCTGCATCCTGCTCTGCGCCTCCATGTAAAGAGCGGTACAAAAATTGATAATTAATATTAACCTGGTGGGCATAACTCTGTCAATTACATTAGTAAGGTCCAAGCTTCTGTTCCCTGTACTTTTTTTTGCTGGTGTTATGGGTGAAGGTCATGTCTGCTGTGCCCCTCGATGAATCAGATCCTTATTGTGGTTGAGAAAGCAGCTCTGTGGCCACGGGGAGGGAGGAATCGAGAATGAACTTGGCAATGAAATTCCTTGTGGCGATTAGCATGGAGACCTCTCTGTAATTACCAGCGGCACTTGTTTACTTTCTTAAAGGTGGAGCAGTTGTATGGCAGTCTCTGGAAACTAGATAATAGAGTAAATGCATATACTTGTGCTTCAAAGTTATGCAAGTTGAATCAGAAAATGCTTGATCTATTCGTTTGACTTTATAAATACAATTTCTCCTGGGTTTTCGCTGCATGGTTTCAGAAGGACTTGGGAGCTCTGATGTTTCCTTTCTCAATATACATAGCCAAAGATAGCAGCCTCTGCCTTGCCAACGTGGCACGTACTCAGAAAGTATTCATTACATCCTCCATTCCCTGCAGATCAAAAGGGATATTTTAAATCTTTGATGGCATCTAAGAGGAATAGCTTCAGAGTTGGGGCCGAACACTATGTTCTACTGGGGGACGTTGGAGGGACAGGAAGGAGTAAATGAACGCTTAGTATGCAATGGTGCAAGAAATAACTGAAGGGTGTGAACAAAACTTGCTGGCTCTTCACTAAGAACATACAGACCCTGCGCTCACCAACACGCACCTGTCCCCCATTTACACTGCACCATTCTCCCCGCCCCACAGATGTTCCCATCACTATCCTGCATCATCACCACCACCAATCTCCCAGGACAGTTCAAGAAAACTGGAGGCAATCAAAATGCGACAGAGACCCAGCAAAAGGGCAAGGGCACAGCGTTGCTGTTTGTAGAGACGCTGGCTCACAACTCCAGCAACCTGGGCTCGATGCAGATCTCCACCACATTTGTGCGGAGCCTGCACAGTCTCCTGTAGGTCTATGGGTTTACTCCTGGTCCTCTCCCACAACCCAAATTTATGAGGGAGGTTAGTTGAACCATGTGAAAACTGGCGCAGAGTGTGGCAGACTGAGGCAGTCAGCGTGGAGTTAATGAAAGTAAGACAGGATTAGTGTAATGTCTCTGATACTCGAAAGGGGTGCCTGAAAGCCTAGATTCACTAAGCCAATCACTCTATTTCAGCACTGCAGGGCTCTGTAAACTGCAAGCAAGATTTTACCTTTAGTGTCACAATGAAGATAACAATTCCACTTCAATTCTCTAACCAACACCCACTATCTGTCTGGGGCTCCCGTGCTGTTACAATTACGCCAAGTGCAAGCTTAAGGAACAACACTTCATGCTCTGAACACACTGCAGCCTTCAGGACCTACTATCAATACATCAAACTATGGGTAACTCGCTCTTTCTTTCTCTGTGCATTTCTGCCTGTAATCATTGAGCTCGGTTTTTCTTTTCCTATTTGTAGAGTCTGGCCTGTCCAGCATATCCCAAGTTTTGCTGTGTTCATACATTCCACAGAGAAAGAAATACAATCTCATTCCAACTACTCCTTCGGACACAGCATTAACTCATTTTGTCTCATCCTATCAGAGCTATTCCTTGCCCCCATGTTCTCTGAATCTGAAAACCAATGTATCTTTACTTAATTTTTTATTGAGAGACAGGGAGAGTGGGCCCTTCCAGCCCTTGGAGCTGTGCTGCCCAGCAACCCCCAATTTAACTGTAACCTAATCACAGGTTAATTTACAATGACCAATTAACCTATCAACTGGTGTATCTTTGGACAGTGGGAGGAAACTCGTAGCACCTGGAGGAAACCTATATGGTTAAGAGGAGAACATGGAAATTACTTACAGATAGCAGCAGGAAATGCATCCAAGTTGCCAGTGCTGTAAAGCGTTGTACTATGGTACCATACTTTAAATCAGCCAAAGGACTTAAAGCATTAACTGTTTTACTTTCCACAGCTGCTGCCTGTTTCTGACATTTTCTGTTTCTACTTCTGATTTTAAACATTTGCAAGCTTTCCCTCCTCCATTGAAAAATCACCTCTCCAATTCATGTCAAAGTCTTTTTCGTCTCTTAAAACAGACACAAGTAATCACCTTCTTGAACTGGAATTGCATATAAAATTATTCACCATTCTCTAAGCCATTTATATTGACCTTTAATGGATGCATACCTCAGAGAGGAGTTTAGACACTATCTCCAGTGGTGCTTGGTGAATGGAATCGTCCTGAAGAGGTGAGAAAAGTGCCATGTCCACCAGAGTCCGAATCTCTTTCAACACGACCTCCCAACGACTTGGGTTACTAAGTACCTTTTTATATTTGTAAATCTTTTTCTGAAAGACAAGATCAGAAAACTTTAAAAAAATGAAAACTTGAAGTAAAGATCATCAAAATGACATTGGAACATCCACACAATTTGGCAAAATGTTCTGAGGAACAAACTGAGGAAACATAGGTCATCATTTTCATGGTAAAATGATGGAAAAATCTATTTATATCTTGGCAGAGAGAAGAGACAGAATTTCTGTTACAGCACATTTAACATTATTTATGTGTCTGCAAGTAAGCAAACAAATTGTTGGCCAAGTAACCTTTTCATATCTCTGTTAAAAGGGACTGGATTAATAGTAGTTCCACATTGTGAGTTCTGCTCGAGTATGAAGAGATTCATACAGGGTGTGAACTCCTAAATTCCATTCAAACTCAGAGATCGCAACAGCTCATTCAACAACACAATGATTCAGCTGATTGTTGTCAAAAAAAAACTGAACTCCCTTTATAAATATAGCATTTAAAATGTTTGACAACATACAGAACTGCAGTACTAGGAAGAGCTTCTATAATTGCATCTCTCCTCTAGCCATTGCTTCTCCTTTTCATTGTGGGCTTTGGGTATTGTGTTACATGATCCGCATAAAATTTCCCACAGAGTTATTATAACAATAACTTGAAGGGTAAAACTTATGGATAAGCACATAAGCCCAAAACCCCAAGGCATTCTACAAGTATGTGAAGAGCAAGAGGATAAAACGTGAGAGAATAGGACCAATCCAGTGTGACAGTGGAAAAGTGTGTATGGAACTAGAGGACATAGCAGAGGTACTTAATGAATACTTTGCTTCAGTACTCACTACAGAAAAGGATCTTGACAATTGTAGGGATGAATTACAGTGGACTGAAAAGCTTGAGCATGTAGATATTAAGGAAGAGGATATGTTGGAGCTTTTGGAAAGCATCAAGTTGGATAAATCACCAGGACCAGACGAAAGGTATCCCAGGCTACTGTAGAAGGCGAGGGAAGAGATTGCTGAGCCTCTGGTGACGATCTTTGCATCATGAATGGGGATGGGAGAGGTTCCAGAGAATGGGAGGGTTGCGGATGTTGTTCCTTTATTCAAGAAAGGGAGTAGAAATAGCCCAGGAAATTATAGACAAGTGAGTCTTACTTCAGTGGTTGGTAAGTTGATGGAGAAGATCCTGAGAGGCAGGATTTATGAACATTTGGAGAGGCATAATATGATTAGGAATAGTCAACATGGCTTTGTCAAGGTCAGATCGTGCCTTACGAGCCTGATTGAATTTTTTGAGGATGTGACTAAACTCATTGATGAAGGTAGAGCAGTAGATGTAGTGTATTTGGATTTCAGCAAGGCATTTGACAAGGTACCCCATGCAAGGCTTATTGAGAAAGTAAGGAAGCATGGGATCCAAGGGGACATTGCTTTGTGGATCCAGAACTGGCTTGCCCACAGAAGCAAAAGAATGGTTGTAGACAGGTCATATTCTGCATGGAGGTCGGTGACCAGCGGTGTGCCTCAGAGATCTGTTCTGGGAACCCTACTCTTCGTGCTTTTAATAAATGACCTGGATGAGGAAGTGGAGGGATGGGAGTTGTGGATATTGTGGTGGGCTGTCAGAGGTTACAGCGGGACATTGACAGGTTGCAAAACTGCGCTGAGAAGTGGCAGATGGAGCTTAGCCCGGATAAGTGTAAGGTGGTTAATTTTGGTAGGTCAAATATGATGGCAGAATATGGTGTTAATGGTAAGACTCTTGGCAATGTAGGGGTTCCGAGTCCTTAGGACACTCAAAGCTGCTTTGCAGTTTGACTCTGTGGTTAAGAAGGCATACAGTGCATTGGCCTTCATCAACCGTTGGATTGAGTTTAATAGCTGAGAGGTAATGTTACATCCATACAGGACAGTGACCAGATGCCACTTGGAGTACTGCACTCAGTTCTGGTCACCTCACTACAGGAAGGATGTGGAAGCCATAGAAAGGATGCAGAGATTTACAAGGATGTTGCCTGGATTGGGCAGCATGCCTTATGAGAATAGGTTAAGTGAACTTGGCCTTTTCTCCTTGGATTGACGGAGGATGAGATGTGACCTGATAGAGGTGTATCAGATGATGACAGGCATTGATCGTGTGGATAGTCAGAGGCTTTTTCCTAGGGCTGAAATGGCTAGCACGAGAGGGCACAGTTTTAACATGCTTAGAAGTAGGTGCAGAGGAGATGTCGGGGTAAGTTTTTTTTTTACGCAGAGAGTGGTGAGTGCGTGGAATGGCCTGCTGGCGACGTTGGTGGAGGCGGATACAGTAGAGTCTTTTAAGAGACTCTTGCATAGGTACATGGAGTTTAGAAAGATAGAGGGCTATGGATAACCCTAGGTAATTTCTAGGGTTCGGTACCGTTTTATGGGCCAAAGGGCATGTATTATGCCGTAGGTTTTCTATGTTCCAATGTTTCAGGCGACACAAAGGCAGTAGGAGAAGCTGGACTTAAAGACATTTTAAAGACACTTGGCTTAAAGACATGACTAACCAGGTGTACTTTACCTCATACTTATCACAGTTAGATAAATACTTGGGTGTTGGGGTGGAGTTGTCTTTAGCAAAATAGGTAGCCTACAGGTCATCTTTGGGCAAGGTGTAGCACCTACTTATCTCCCTGATCAAGGTCACGTGAAGCCATGGGAGCAGGAGGTAGATGTCAAGTCTGAGCAACTGGTGCATATCACAAGGCCTGATTATGTGACCACTGACACCAGGCAATCTCTGAAGAGTATTGATAATGGCTGGGGTCACCTGCTTGTAAAGACACTGCCCAGGAGAAGACAACGGCAAACTATTTCTGTAGAAAAATTTGCCAAGAACAATCATGGTCATGAGACCATGATGGCCTATGTCATATGATATGGCTCATAGTGAGGTAAATATTCCTGATTCCAGAATTTGAACATGACAAAGGTATCTGGTACAGTCTATTCATATACATTTCACTAAATGTCAGATGCATGATTATGAAATGCCATATAACTGTAAACATGTTCCATGTGTTGATAACACATTTTTATTGTGCCAGGAAATACTTTCAGCAGGATATGATGAGGCAATTTTTGAGGACGTGGCCTATTTATGCCTTTGATAGTTTCTGAAATTGCAAATGCTATTGCAATCGAGGGAGTGTTAGTCCAGGTTATAGTGTGCTCTATGTAGTTGTCATCAAAGCTAATACCAAGCAGCAGTCACAAAATTAAGGCCTTATGTGATTACATTATTTTTTTTGACCCCCTAACAGAAATGACTGCTTCGTGTGACAAGTTCAATCCCAACATCATTGATCTGTATACTGAAACATATTTTAATGTCTATCCCTCTCATACAAGGGCTACATAATAGCATAATCCATCAAATTGGTACTTTCAAAATTTTAGACCACAAACATTGGAGCAGAATTGTTCAGCCCATTGAGTCTGCTGTACCATCTGATCACAGATGATTTATTTTCTCTCTCAATCTCATTCTCTTGCCTTCCCCCCACAACTTTCAGTGTCCTATTAATTAAGTATCCATGAACCTCCACTTTAAATATAGCCAATGACTGAGCCTTCACAGTCACCTGCGGTAATCAATTCCACAAATTCACCACCCTGTGGCTCCGGAAGTTTCTCCTCATCTCTGTGGTTGGCTTATGGTAGGGGTCCAGAGCATTAAAAAGTTGGAAACCCGTTCGATTCAGCGGTTGTTTTCTCTGGCCCTTGATGCTTTCACAATGCAGAAAGTTTAAGTTAATATCAGGGTTGATTGATAATTTTTTGGCCTGGTAGAAGGAGATGAGTTATTAACTTCAAACTTTCTGCATAATCACTCAAAGAGTTGACCTGCATGTGCATGTAACGAGAGCTGAATAACTCATCTCCTTCTAACTTAGGCCATGAACTTATCAATCACCCTTCTGTGGGCACTTTATGCAGGTCCAAGATCCGTATGCTTCATGACCGCTGGACTAAGTGTGTAAATGTAGGAGGGGACTATGTTGAAAAATAAATGTGATAGGTTTTCTAAAATTGACTCCTTCTACCTTAGGCCACAAACTTATCAGTCGCCCCTCGTAATAGACAATGTCGACTTCAGCCCCCAACGCTGATCTTCCTCCCCACGTCACAAAGAAAATTGTGCACTTTGATATTCTCGTGCTTTCTTTTTGAAAAGCTGAAGTGAGGAAGACAAAAGAAATCAATACGAAATAGGAACTCTAATTGGGAATGCAAGTTTATAATTAAACATGTTAAAGAATATTTGACAGGGAGAGAATGCTTGTCCAAATGGCGAGCCACTGCCAAAATCTAGGAGGCTGTCAAAAGTAAACAAAGTAGATCTGATGAAAGACAACTCAGATGTAGATTTGTACTTAGCTGGCATGAGCCAGATATTAAAGACTTTTCCATACTGCTGCCACATACATATGAACGTTGGAATTGAGTGCGAGGGAAGGCCTCCCAACCCCTCAAACCTTCTTCTTAGGCACTCCTGTCAGGATGAAACAGGACTAGCTATCACATCAGTCCTTGGGTTTTGAGATGGCTGATCAGGTTAATGTGGGAAGAGCAGAATCAGAATTTGGAGTGTAGAAGAATGAGAGGCGACTTGATAGAGGTCTACAAGATTAAGAAACGCATAGATAGGGTGGATAGTCAGTACCTGTTTCCCAGGGCACCAATAGCAAACACCAGAGGGCATATGTACAAAGTTAAGAGAGGGAAGTTTAGGGGAGACAACAGGGGTAAGTTCTTTTACACAGAGGGTTGTGAGTGCCTGGAATGACTTGCCAGGGATGGTGGTGGAGGCTAAAACATTAGGGGTATTTAAAAGCCTCTTGGACAGGCACATGGATGAAAGGAAAATAGAGGGTTATGGGGTAGTGTGGGTTTAGTACTTTTTTTTAAGGATTATATGGGTCAGCACAACATGGAGGGCTGAAGGGCCTGTACTGTGCTGTAATGTTCTATGGTTCTATGGTTCAAATTCTATGGTTTATTATCACTGATACTTGCTGTTGGCAGCAGTATAGTGCAATACATTAAAAGAACTATTCATTTATAAGAGATGTGTGTAAAATAAACTAAAAAGCAATGCAAAAAGAGAGCAAAAGTAGTGGGAGGTGGTGTTCATGAGTTGGTTCACTGTCCGCTCAGAAATCTCAGGAGTAGTGGTTGTACAGACTGCTCTACAGATGGGGCAGAGGAGGAGATCTGACGAGCGAGGAGCATGAGAAGATTATGGTGCCCTCCAATGCCTGGAATCGAGGTTCTCAATACTACTTTTAAATTTCAAAGCAAATTTATAATCAAAGAACATATGTCACCATATTCTCCCAGAGATTCATTTTCCTGCGGGCATACTCAAGGAATCTATAATAATAGCCATAATAAAATTAATGAAAGAGCGTACCAACTTGGCATTCAACCAGAGTGCAGAGGGCAACAAGCTGTGCAAATACAAAATGAAAGAATAATAACAACAAATAAGCAGTAAGTAGAGAACATGAGATGAAGAGTCCTTGAAAATGCATCAATTCGTTGTAGGAACATTTCAATGATGGGGCAAGTAAAGTTGAGTGGTTATCCCCTTTGGTTCAAGAGCCTGATGGTTGAGGGGTAATTGCTGTTCCTGAACCTGGTGCTGTGAGCCCTGAGGCTCCTGTATTAAGGACAGCATTGATGAGAGAATGTCGGGAGTGATGGGACTCCCTGAAGATTTCCTGTGACAACGCTTCACACAAATGTGCTCAATGGTGGGGAGGGCTTTACCCGTGATGGACTGGACTGCATCTAATGGTTTTTGAAGGATTTTCCATTCAAGGTCATTGCTGTTTCCATAGCAGGCTGTGATGCAACCAGTCAATATACTGTCCACCGCACATCAATAGATGTTTGACAAAGTTTTCAATATCATGCCAAATCTTCACAAACATCTAAGGAAGTAGAGGCGCTGCCATGCATTCATCATAACTGCACTTACATGCTTAGGTAATAACCACTTTGAGTGATTATTTGCCAGAGGTTCCCAACAATAAATAGACAATAGGTGCAGAAGTAGAGCATTCGGCCCCTCGAGTCTGCACCGCCATTCTGAGATCATGGCTGATCATTCACCATCAATACCCAGTCCCTGCCTTGTCCCCATATCCCTTGATTCCCCTATCCATCAGATATCTATCTAGCTCCTTCTTGAAAGCATCCAGAGAATTGGCCTCCACTGTCTTCTGAGGCAGTGCATTCCACACCTCCACAACTCTCTGGGAGAAGAAGCTCTTCCTCAACTCTGTTTTAAATAACTGACCTCTTATTCTCAATCCATGCCCTCTGGTACTGGACTCTCCCAACATCTGGAACATATTTCCTGCCTCAATCCTATCAAATCCTTTAATTATCTTAAAAGTTTCAATTAGATCCCCTCTCAATCTCCTCAATTCCAGCGTATACAAGCCCACTCTCTCCAATCTCTCTGCATAAGACAGCCCTGCCATCCCAGGAATCAACCTAGTGAATCTACGCTGCTCTTCCTCAATTGCCAGCTTCCTTAAACCTGGAGACCAAAACTGTACACAATATTCCAGGTGTGGTCTCACCAGGGCCCTGTACAAATGCAAAAGGACATCCTTGCTCTTGTACTCAATTCCCCTTGTAACAAAGGCCAACATTCCATTTGCCCTCTTCACTGCCTGTTGCACTTGCTCATTCACCTTTATTGACTGGTGAACTAGGACTCCTAGGTCTCTTTGCATTTCTCCCTTACCTAACTCTACACCGTTCAGACAATACTCTGCCCTCTTGTTCCTGCTTCCAAAGTGGATAACTTCACATTTATTCACATTGAATGACATCTGCCAAGTATCTGCCCACTCACCCAGCCTATCAAGTCTCCCTGTATTCTCCTAACGTCCTCTTCGCATGTCACACTGCCACCCAGTTTAGTATCGTCAGCAAACTTGCTGATATAGTTTTCAATGCCCTCATCTAAATCGTTGACATAAATCGTAAAGAGCTGTGGTCCCAATACAGAGCCCTGTGGTACCCCACTAGTCACCTCCAGCCAGTCCGAGAAACACCCATTCACTGCTACCCTTTGCTTTCTATCTGCCAACCAGTTTTCTATCCATGTTGAAACCCTGCCCCCAATGCCATGAGCTCTGATTTTACTCACCAATCTCCTATGTGGCACCTTATCGAATGCCTTCTGAAAATCTAGGTACACAACATCCACTGGCTTACCCTCGTCTAACATCTTGTTACACCCTCAAAAAACTCCAACAGATTAGTCAAGCATGTTTTGCCCTTGGTAAATCCATGCTGGCTCGGCCTAATCCTATTACTGCCATCAAGATGTGCCACTATTTCGTCCTTAATAATGGACTCAAGCATCTTCCCCACGATTGACGTTAGGCTAACAGGGCGATAGTTCTCTGTTTTCTCCTTCCCTCCCTTCTTGAAAAGTGGGATAACATTAGCCACTCTCCAATCTTCAGGAACTGATCCTGAATCTAAGGAACACTGGAAAATGATTACCAATGCATCGGCAATTTCCTGAGCCACCTCTTTTAGAACCCTCGGATGCAGACCTTCTGGACCCGGGGATTTATTAGCCTTCAGTCCTACCAGTCTACTCATCACAGTTTCTTTCCTAATGTCAATCTGTCTCAATTCCCCTGATATCTTATGACCCTGGCCCATCCATACATCTGGGAGATTGCTTGTGTCCTCTCTGGTGAAGACAGATCTAAATTACGCATTAAATTCTGTTGCCATTTCCCTGTTTCCCATAACAATTTCTCCCAATTCATTCTTCAAGGGGCCAACATTGTTCTTAACTATCTTCTTTCTCTTCACATAGCTAAAAAAGCTTTTGCTATCCCCTTTTATATTCCTGGCTAGACTGAGCTCATACCTGATTTTTTTCTCTCCGTATTGCTTTTTTAGTTAAGATCTGCTGTTCCTTAAAACTTTCCCAATCATCTGTATTCCCACTCATCTTAGCTCTGTCATACTTCTTTTTCTTTAATGCTATACAATCTCTGACTTCCTTTGTCAACCACTGTGGCCCCTTCCCCCCTCTTTGAATCCTTCCTTCTCATTGGAACGAAATGCTTTTGCATCTTTTGTATTATCCCCAAGAATATCTGCCACTGCTGATCCACTGTCTTTCCTGCCAGGGCATCCGCCCATTTAACTTTGGCCAGCTCTTCCCTCATGGCTCTGTAGTCTCCTTTATTTAATTGCAACACTGACACCTCTGATCTGCCCTTATCCCTCTCAAATTGTAGATAAAAACTTATCATGTTATGATCACTACTTCCTAATGGCTCCTTTACTTCAAGATCACTTATCAATTCCTGTTCATTACACATCACCAAGTCCAAAATAGCCTTGTTCCTGGTTGGCTCAAGCACAAGCTGCTCCAAAAATACATCCCTTAGACACTCCACAAACTCCCTATCCTGGGGTCCAGCACCTACCTGATTCTCCCAGTTCACCTGCATGTTGAAATCTCCCATAACGACTGCATTACCTTTAGCACATGCCAATGTTAACTCCCTAATCAACTTGTACCCAATATCCACGCTACTGTTTGGGGGCCTGTACACAACACCCATTAGGGTCTTTTTACCCTTACTGTTCCTCAGCTCAATCCACACAGACTCTACTTCCCCTGTTCCCAAGACACCTCTTGCTAAGGACTGAATCTCATTCCTCACCAGCAGGGCCACCCCACCCCCTCTTCCCATATTTCTGTCTCTACGATAGCACGTATACCCTGGTACACTCAATTCCCAGGCCTGATCCCCTTGCAGCCATGTCTGCGTTATCACAACAATATCGTAGTTCCCCATTTTCATCTGAGCTTCAAGCTCATCTGTCTTATTTCTGACACTACGCGCATTCAAGTACAGAATTCTTAGCCCATTCCTCCTCTCTTTGCTTAAAACACTGTCTATTGTACCTAACCCAGCTCCTTGAACTTCCATTGGGCTAATTGCACCCTGAATTTTGATGACCTTCTCAAGATCACCCAAACCTTCTACACATTTAACCCCATGCTCCTTCTGACCAACCCTCTGGATCTGGATCCCTGCCCCCTGCACATCTAGTTTAAACCCCCCCCCCCCCCCCCCCGAGCAGCACTGGCAAACACTCCTGCAAGAATGTCAGTACCCCTCCGGTTCAGATGTAGACCGTCCCTTCGAAACAGATCCCAATGTCCCTGGAACAAAGACCAATTATCCAAAAACCTGAACCCTTCCTTCTTGCACCATGCTCTCAGCCTCGTATTGATGTGCATAATCATTCTATTCTTCACCTCACTCGCACGTGGTACAGGTAGCAATCCCGAGATTGTCACCCTGGAGGTCCTGCCTTTCAGCTTCACTCCTAACTCCCTGAACTCTCTAAGCAGGACCCCCTCACTCACCTTACCTACATCGTTGGTCCCTACATGGACCACTACATCTGGGTTCATGCCCTCGTTCTCAAGAATAGCCTGCACCCGATCTGAGATGTCCCGGACCCTGGCACCAGGGAGGCAACATACCATCCGAGACTCCCGATCTGCCCCACAAAATCTCCTATCTGCTCCCCTGACTATAGAATCCCCTAAAACAATCGCTCTCTTCTCTTCCCTCCTCCCCTTTCTAGTTGAGGGTTCAACCTCTGTGCCAGAGGCAGGACCACTACAACTCATTCCTGGTAGGTCATCCCCATCAACAGTATCCAGTACGGTATACTTATTGTTAATGGGAATGGCCACAGGGGTGCTCTGCTCTCTCTGCCTGCTCCCCCTGCCTCTCTGGACCGTCACCCATCTGCCTACTTCTTGGATTTTCGGTGTGACTACCTCCTGATAACTCCTATCTATCTCTGCCTCTGCCTCCCGAATGATCCGTAGTTCATCCAGCTCCAGCTCCAACTCCCTAACTCGGGCTGATAGGAGCTGCAGCTGGACGCACCTCTTGCAGGTGTGGTCATCAGGGACAACTGTGTTGACCCTGACTTCCCACATACTGCATACGGAGCACACCACTGCTCTGACTGTCTCCCCCATACCTGAACTGGATTAATAGAATAAGTCTAAAAAGCATCTAGCAACCTTACCTTCTTCCCCTCAGCGAGCAATCACACAGGCTTACCGAAGTTCCCTTACGCCGAAGCCCACTTAGCCAAAGCCCAGGACTCTGCTTCCACGGACTCCGTGGAGATACTGCATTTCTTCAAGCAAATCTTGATTTCTTTTTCTCTCTGAAACACTTTGTAATCATGTGTTATGACAAAGCATAGAACAAGATGTCTGTTTCTGAAGTCTGGTGTTGGGAATACAAATGATACTGCCTGCACAACATAGATGACTCAGAGTTAGCCTGGGAGACTGACATTGGTTTGCTTTTCCTTCTTGTGAAATGGGAAAACTTTGTAGTAAGGAATTGTGGGTATTTTCCCAGTGCCTTGAGGTGCCAGCTCTAGGTTTGTCAGATTGCAAAGGTAGATTCTTCAGATTGCAAAAGGTAGATGGAATGATGGAGATCACTGCGGCCCGGTTTGTTATTCTTTGTAACTCCAAAACATTAAGCTAATTGAAAGCAAAATGGGGGAAGCCGAGAGATGAGAGTCTTTGTTTTTCTTCCCCCACTTTAAGCAAGGCACGCACACATCACATGGTAGCATCATAACGTATGCAAATCATTTATTTTATATATAACCCATAATGAATTAGTTAAACAAATAAAGAACTCTTATTCAGCAGTGCGTTATGTAATACAGCTACCATACACCAACATCCACATCATAGTAAATTTTAAATTGTCCCATTCAGGCCTGAAGATTTAAGTACTGTGGAAGATTTTTTTTACTATTATGAGATAACGTCTTTCCTGACAAGGGAGGTCACTCTGCTTGGCAGGTGAAATGTGGCTGTGAAAACATCTCAGTTTCTGACAACTCTGGACATCTTCCTTCTCCTTTACTCGGCTTTTCTCTCTGGATCTACTTTGATCCTTGCTTCTCTCCCAATCCCGGCTTTTTTCTCTTCCTTTATCCTGCTCTTTTCCTTTCTCATGGTCCTTCTGTCTTTTTCACTCATGTCCTCTCTGTATCTCTTCTCTCCTTATCAACTTATCAGAGATACATGAAACTAGAAGAAAAAGTAAAGCGAGAAAAAGAAAGATAAGCTCTTGAGAAATTCCTGAGTATCAACTTATCTTTCTTTTTCTTGCCTTCTTTTTTCTTCTAGTTTTGTGTATCTCTGAAGTTAGTAATTTCTCAAGAAATCAGATCTCATTTATTCTCTTCCGTTTCTACAGCATTTATGTCATGTTCCTCTTTCTTTTCCTTTTCTTGGCTCCCTTGTTTTTCTTCTAATTAGTTTTTTGATTTGGAGTTACATGGTTGACCATAAGTTTTGTACCCAGTCTGAACCTTGATCTTCAAACATACTGTTTCTTAATTGGACAAAGGCTTTGGTGGTGAATTGATTGTCTTGTTGAAATCTGCCTTCACTGAGAAATGTCTCCTGGGTTATGGGAAGCAATTTGAATATAGCTGTTGCTTAAGCTTTCTAGGGCCTTGCAGTAAACCTTTTTTATTTCAATGAGTGTACTGCAGTGGGGGAGTGTTTCCTGGGGACATTCCCCTTGCACACTTTTGAGTGGAACGCACACTCTCGCGAAATGTTTCAGTGGATAAGTTGACAGTGGCTGACGCTTGGCCTCCCAAGTGCACATGGATACAAGTATCATCTGCACACGCTTGTGTGTGTACAGGAAGCATGGCAGTGCATTTGTTAGTGCAAACACTTAACGGCACCAAGGATCATCAATCTGGGTTCGACTCCTGCCATCGTCTGGAAGGAGTTTGTATGTTCGCCCTGTGACTGTGTGGGATTCCTCTGGGTGCTCTGGCTTCCTCCCACATTCCAAAGACATACAGTTAGGAATCAGGATCATGTTTATTTATTATTTTTATTGTGTTCATTATTTATCTTATTTATTTAATGATGGATTGAGTGAAAAACAGCCTGGGACAGGCCCTTCTGGCTTTTTGAGCCTTGTTGCCCAGCATCTCCCACGTTAACCCAAGTCTAATCATGGGACAATGTACAATGACTAATGAATGAGCCAACTGGTAGGCCTTTGGACTGTGGGAGGAAACTGGAGCACCCGGAGGAAACCCACACAGTCATGTGAGAAGATAACAACTCCTTACAGACAGCAGCAGGGAATTGAACCCAAGTTGCTGGTACTGTAAACTACACTACTGTGCGGCCTGTACACATACACCTGCATCTGTGTATACTTGGGAGGACAGACGTCAACTTATACCACAGACATACTGTGAAATTTGTAGTTTTGCAGCAGCGGTACAGTCCAATACATAAAAAACTATAAATTATAATAAAAGAGGTGAACTAGGAGACAGAGAAGAAGTTGAAGGCGGAAGGATCATTTCATCGACCTCCTCAACCATGACTCCTTCCTTGATGAGAGCAACCTCCACTTCATTCCGCAGCAACCTATTCGATCCAGATCTGCTGCCCTTCCTGACCAACGAGAAGTTGAACAGGTTGGTTCAAAACCAAAATTAAATACAAGACTTCAGTAGCAGATAGCATCCCCAAAGGAGTTCTAAAGCTTAATGTTGAAGAGCTTCAGTTACAAACCAACAGATCGTGCCATTTAATAAGATCATAGCAAGCCTGACCACAACAAACCAGTCTACCCAAATTATCCCTTCATCACTCTGCCTTTCTGGAATCTGCTTCCCTCTACTTCCACTGCTATTTAAGGAAGAGTTCCAATAATTCACAAGCATCATGGAAATAATTATTCATGTGACTCTCTCATCCTATTTTCTCTTGCAAGAGGAACCATTGTCTTTACATCTACCTGTCATTCTTGACATTATTGCTTCCGTCCTGCTCTTCTAAATTCTACCAGATAGATGGTCTAAATTTAACTTTTAAGATAACCTGCCCACCTGGAAATTCATGCAGGGTGACGGCTACACTATTGCAATTAAATTCCATCTCTACCTTTCTGAAAATCTTTGGGTGCCATGGTAGCGTAGCAGTTAACACAATGCTATTATCGTTCGAGGTATTCCACAGTTCAAAGGTCAATTTCAATGCCAATCTGTAAGGAGTCCTTCCTGTGGAAAGTGTGTCCTGGTTTCCTCCCACAGTCCATCCTGGGTAGGTTAATTGGTCATTGTAAATTGTCCTGTGATTAATTTAGGGTTAGTCGGTGAGGGGGGGGGGGGGGGGGGTGGGAGGAGAGTTACTGAGGCAGTGTGGCACAGAGGGCTAGAAGGCCTACTCTATAATGTAATGCTATTTTTTTAAAAATCTGAACCTTCAAGGTTTCCAGGAATATTCACAGTTCTTCGAGTTGCTAATAGTTCTCAAAAATGTCGAGGTCACTGCATTACAAGAAATTGTGGGATGAGGAGTCTTACAGAATGTTGCAACATGTTGGAATCTGAGAGACATCAAGAACAAAAAAAAATCTTGGAGCGGGACCCAAGCACTTTGAAACAATTATTTAACAAAACATATCTTTGGCTGAAACAAAAATGGCTAAAACGCCTTTCCGGAAGCTTAGTCAGCATCAAATGACACCAAACATAATGCTGCTAAAATCAAGTAATACTGATAAAAATTCTCACCAGCTATAATATTCCCTCACTTCTCTGCTTAAGGTGACCTTGCTTAATATATCATTGTTTAATGTGAAGAAACACCTCCCCCCCCCAAACCCTGATTAATCCTAATTTACACCGACCACTTCACTTACTTGGTACATCTTTGGTCTGTGGGAGGAAACCAGAACACCTGGAGAAATGGATGAATGTACAGAGAGTCCACACCAAATGCCATCAGAATTGAACTCTGAACTTGCAGAATGCCCTGATCTGTAATGGCATTGTGCTAACTCCTATACTACTGGGGCCCCCAAAGATTTTCAGAAAGATAGAGCTGGAATTTAATTTGCAATCATCTCATTTGCTTCTGCATGAAATTGAAGTCATGTCCTTTTATGGCTAAACGTGTGCATATTTTTATAAGAATTATTATTTTGAGGAAACACTGATTCAAAATAAGGTGGTACAAACATTTTTTTAAGAAAAAGAATACCAGGAGGAAAATATGTATCACAGCAGTAACTTATAGATTAGAGTAGAACACCTTACTGAAATGCTTTGGACAGCACAAATTTGTAGAATTATAGACAGACATTAAGCTGAAATGAACTGGCGAGTTCATAGTTAATATGTAGGAACAAAGCTTAATGAGACGTTGTGCATATGTTGTGGATTTTCAAATCAATAATGAGGGGAACAGAAAGTATTTATCATCTTTACACAGTATTTACTGATGCCTATGCAAAATAACTATCTTAATATTGTATTCTGGAGTTTTTAAATCTGATGCTTATGCTGTCTTTAAAACATTTCAAGTGATGATAGTCAAGTAGCAATCTTATTGGCCCAGATTTAAACGCAATTTTTATTTGGAAGAATTTGTAAATAGTTAAACATTATTCACAAGAGTTGTAGCATCCCAATGTGCAACTATGTGGCTACTCTATACTACCGAGATTTGATTATGGCAAACAGACGTTACAAAAGGCTGATAACTTTTAACTCCTGTGCTTCCTTATCTCTGTAACCTTGAATTGAATTCTATGGACTACAAAAATTACTTCATGAGTATAGGTTTTCATTTGTTTGAAAACAACTTAAGATATTTTTTAATATGTACATTGAATATATGGAACTTGGATCCAATTTACTGAAACAAATCAAACATTCCAAATACAAAGCAGGCAGAAATGTAAAACTCCAAATTTCTGTTAATACATGGAAGCTACCTTATACCTTTAGACCAGATTTTTTAAATGTTCAAATGGCACAGACAACTTTGACTAACTTAAGGATTCACTGTTATTTCTTTGTTCTTAATTTTCGGAATCCGAATCAGGTTTAATACCACCAGCATGAAGTGTGTTAATTTTACAGCAGCAATATAATACATGATGAATAAATAGAGAAAAAAATGGTATTACAGTAAGTATATATATTTAATATTTCTATTAAATAGCAAGTTAAAATAAGTAGTGCAAAAAAAAAGCAATTAAAAAAGTGAGGTAGTGTTCACAGGTTCAATGTCCATTTAGAAATCAAATGGCAGAGGGGAAGAAGTTGTTCCTGAATCACTGAGTGTGTTCCTTTAAGCTTCTGTACCTCTTTCCCAATGGTGACAATGAGAAAAGGTCATGTCCCGGTGGTGGGGTCCTTAATCATGGACGCTGCCTTCCTAAGACACCACTCGTGGAAGATGTCTCGGATACTACAGAAGCTGGTATCCGTGATGGAGCTGACTAGCCTTACAAGTTTCTGGAGCTTACTTTGATCTTGTGCAGTGTCCCCCCACCCACCCCATACCAGATGGTGATGCAGCCAGTCAGAATTCATCGCAATAATATTTTGATTTATGGGGATTTGATTCCTTAACATCTCAAACACTTAAGAGCTTGTGGTTCTCAGTGTTTGAGATATTAAAGAATCAAATCGCTGCGAGTATTGAGGCACTCTGTAAGTATACCTCAATTATTTGCAAAACAGAAGTCTATTCTGCTCCCACTAATGAATCCTGATTTAGAGAAGGATTTTACATCTACATAAGTGTTTTTACCAGATCAGCATTCCATAATTTTGCTTAGTGATTAGAACAATTTTATGTGAAGTACAAGAGTCACTGGCGCTTGAGGAAAACTCCAGCTGCATTTCCTCTCCACATAATCACACACAATCCTGAATTACACATGTTGTTGCTCATCTACACCACATCAAAAGCTTCCAGGGAAGGATAGCAAACACTGGGTGCACCAATGATTCTCACATCCACAAAGGATTGGAAAAAAATAACTCTGTGTGAGGGGTTCATGCCCACAAAGGGTTGGCTTGAGATTGTCCAAGTCCAGGATAGTGTTCATTTGGGATCCCAAAGTTGACAACGAAAGGTATACATAGACCCTTCATCGGGACTGGAAAGGAAGGAGGCAGAAGCCAGAAGGTGGGGGAGGTGAAGGAATACAAGCCAGAAGATGATAGGTGAAGCCAGGTGGGTGAGGGATGAAGTAAGAAGCTGGGAGGTGATAGGTGCAAAGGTGAAGGGCTGGAGAAGGAGGAATCTGAAAGGACAGGAGGGCAGAACATGCCAGAAAGGGAAGGAGGAGTGGCACCAGGGGAAGGTGACAGGCAGGTGAGGAGGAGAAGTGAAAGGGGGCCAGAGTGGAGAATTGAGGAAGAGAAAAGATGAAGGCGGAAAATTGCTGGAAGATGGAAAATTTGATGTTCATGCCATCAGATTAGAAGCTACCTAGACAGAATATGAGATGTGGCTCCTTCGACCTGAGTGTTGCCTTATCATGGCAGTAGAGTAA
Organism: Hypanus sabinus; assembly: GCF_030144855.1. Taxonomy (NCBI): domain Eukaryota; kingdom Metazoa; phylum Chordata; class Chondrichthyes; order Myliobatiformes; family Dasyatidae; genus Hypanus; species Hypanus sabinus. Next base: position 57,782,018 of record NC_082722.1, on the reverse strand, counting down.
GCCATGGACCGACATGTCGGAATGGAAATGGGGACCGGAATTAAAATGTTTTGTCACTGGGAAATCCTGATGGTACTCTTTCCCCTCCCCCAACCTTCTTGTTCTGGCTTCTTCCCCCTTCCTTTCCCATTTGAATGAAGGGTCTCAGCCTGAAACATCACTCTATTAATTTCCATAAATGCTTCCTGGCCTGTTGGGTATCTCCAGCATTTTGTGAGTGTTGCTCTGAATTTCCAGAATCTGCATAAACTCCTGAGTTTGTGCACATAATTTTGTAGATAACGGTATTTTATGCAACTCATTTCCCATTATCTTACTAACAAGGAGCCTTTTTAAAGGACGGTATGGGGGGAATTTTAGGGGAAACTTTCTTCGTGTTTCTTATTTCCCCTTACAAAGGATCTGGAAAGATGTAGAATGTTTGCCAATGAACACCTGCTACTAACTGTAAAGATAAATCTAAATAATCCCCCTGAGCTTCTCAATGATCATTAGAGTTGACCTCACATACCAGAATTATAGAGTCCAAGTTTCTACACCATCCACAAATGTTTCTTCCTTTCTAATCTGCTGTAATCTTTTTGAAGGACTTCATGAGCAGACTTACTGTGGCACTTAAAAAGTGCAACTGTTAAATTCCTCAACTCCTTTTGTCAAAATGCATCCAAAGCCTTCTCCAGTTCAGAAGAGTAAGATATTCTATGTCGCTATCACTCTCAACATTTTTTTAGCTTCTCCACTCATATCTCAACTGAAGACCATTTGTTTTTTAATTTATCCTTCTCATGCAATTATAAATTACAGCTTGTCTTTCAGTATGTTTATTCTCTAAGTGATATTCCAAATTATTCAAGTGCTGCTGTTTAGTTTAAAAGACAAGCCAAGGTAGCATTGGCTAAGTGCAAAAATGATACAAGATGGAATTCATTCATCTTCCCATTTGTCAGCAAATTTGCAAACTACATTTTCTGGTAATTGAAAGCATGGAAGAATCAGTTGGCATCTACCAGACGTTCCACAAAGCATTTCTGGATAGCTTGCCAGCATGCCTATATTACAGTAGAAGACTCTTAAATGGAATGAAAGACAGTGACTTTGGCCTATAATGTCTGCACTGACCATCTAGCTGCACATCGTCTATATCACACTATTCCCTACCTTCTCATGTGCCTACTTAAATGCCTCTAAAACGTTGCTATCGTATCTGCTTCCACCACTTTTTCTGGCATTGTGCCCCAGACACTTACCACTCTCTGTAGAAAAAAAACCACTTGCCTCGTAACTCCTTCTTCAGACCTATGCCTGCTAGTATTTGACATCTCCAAAAAAAAGTCTCTGGTGAACAATCTTTTCTATGCCTCTTGTAATTTAGTATGCTCTATCAGGTCTTCCTTCAGCCTCTGATGGTCCAAAGCAAACAATCCCAGTTTGTGCAGAGATTCCAGTCAGGAAGTGATGACACTCTCCTGTCTCCTGTTAGACTGCTTGTGGTAACTGATTTTTAATTCTTTCTAATTCTCTTCTAACATTTATATCTGTGCACTTGTAATGCTACTGTGACACTGTAATTTCCTTTGGGATCAATAAAGTATCTAACTATCCATTTAAAGAGTGTGGGAGCTGGATCAAAGAATGAGGGAGAGGGAAGGTATCACTATGCTGATACAGTGTAATGAAAAAATGGTTCAAAGAAAGGATGATAAAACATGGACTGATAGAATTACACAGAAAAAAACTCTTTGCTCCAATTAATACCAAGTATTTCTTTTGCTCTTCAATGGCCATTGTCTTACTGACAATATGCTCTAAATTGGAGACTATCCATTTATTTCAAACAATGATCAAGCTTGAGGCTAACTTCCAAATTTCCCAAATTGCTACAGAATGCCTTCATCACAAAAGCTATCAATTCAAGTAGACAGTTTAAAAAAGCCTTAAAAGGAAAATTACCGTTACCCAGCCTAAAGTCCCACTCCTATTCCAGCGTGCATCTCTCACTCCTTTTCCAAACTCCAACTGGAGAAATGGAGGAACTGAAGGGCCACAGTTTGCCTCTTACCCTTCCACCATTCAATGAAATGAAAGCTGATGTATGGCCTAACCACATTCATTTACATAACTCATATTGCCTTTGGTTAATAAAAACTAGTAATTATCTTTAAAACTAACAGTTGACATAGAATGGATTGCTATGTGCAGAAATAAGTTCCAGAATTACAGCCGTGGCTAGTTAAAGATCAGACTCTAATTTTTAAACTACTCAGTTTCACAGGTCCCAGACATTCCAACTAGTACAAAACATTTCTCCCATCTACCCTGTTAATTCCCCGTGATCTTGAAAATGATGATCGTCATTTGTTAACCTTCTAAATGTAATCTCTCCTTGTACTTTAATCTTCAGGGTCTAGATATCAAAGGGATTGGAGGAGGATACAGGCAGGGATGACGGCAGAGGGGAGGTGGCTGAAGTTTCAGGGAATAGTTCAGAAAGTGCAGGATAGATATGCCCCACAGAAGAAGGAATTCTCAAATGGGGAAGGTGGAAGTGGTCATGGCTGACAAGGGAAGTTAAGGGCTGCATAAAAGCCAAGGAAAGGCATTCAAAAGTGAGTGGGAAGTTGGATGATTGGGAAGATTTTAAAATCCAACAAAAGGCAACTAGAAAGCTATAAGAAGGGAAAAGATGAAATATGAGGGCAAACTAGCTGATAATATAAAGCAGGATACTAAAAGTTTTTTTCAGTTACATAAAGAGTAAAAGTGAGGTGACAGTTGATACCGGACAACAGGAAAATGATGCTGATGAGATAGTAATGGGGGACAACGAGATGGCAGATGAAGTTAATGAGTACTTTGCATCAGTCTTCACTGTGGAAGACACTACTAGTGTGCCAGAGGTCTGTAAGTGCCAGGGAAGATGAGTGAGTGCCACTGTTATTACAAACGAAAAAGTGCTAGGTAAACTGAAAGTCCATAAGGTGAAATAGTCACCTGGTCCAGATGGACTACATCCCAGAGAGAGGTTGCTGAAGAGATAACGGATGCACTGGTCATGATCTTTCAAAAATTACTTGTCATTCCACTCCTTAAGAAGAGAGGAAGGCAAAAGAAAGGAAATTATAGGCCAGTTAGCATAACCTCAGTGGTTGGGGACGTGTTAGAGTCTATTATTAAGGATGAGGTTTCGAGGTACTTGGAGACTGATGATAAAATATGTCAAATTGAGCATGGTTGCTGTAAAGGGAAGTCTTGCCTGACAAATCTGTTAAGAGTTCTTCGAGGAAGTTACAAGCAGGCTGGACAAAGGAGAGGCAGTGGATGTCATTTACTTAAATTTTGAGAAGGCATTTGATAAGGTGCCACACTTGAGGCTGCTAAAGAAAATAACACACTAAGGCGTTACAGGAAATATACTGGCATGGGTAGCAGAATGGCTGATAGGCAGGAGGCAGTGAGTGGGAATAAGGGGGGCCTGTTTTGTTTGGCTGCCAGTGACTAATACTATTGGGACCGCTGCTTTTCACCTTGTCAATGATTTAGATTATGGAATTGATGGCTTTGTGGCAAAGTTTGCAGATGATACAAAGATAGGTGGAGGGGTAGATAGTGCTGAGGAAGCAATGTGATTGCAGCAGGAATTAGACAAATTAGAGGAATAGGCAAAAAAAATAGCAGGTGAAATACAGTGTTGGGAAATGTATGATAATGCATTTTAGTAAAAGAAACAATAGTGCAAACTATTATCCAAATGAGAGAAAATTCAAACATCTGAGATGCAAAGGGACTTAGGAGTGCTTGTGCAAGACTCCATGAAGGTTAATTTAGAGGTTGAGTCTGTGATAAAAAAAGGCAAATGCAATGTTGGCATTAATTTCAAGGGGAATAGAATATAAAAGCAAAGAGATAATGCTGAGACTTTATAAGACACTAGTCAGGCCGCACTTGGAGTATTGTGAACAGTTTTGGGTCCCATATCTCAGAAAGGATGTGTTGTCATTGGAGAGAGTCCAGAGGAGGTTCACCAGGATGATACCAGGAATGAAAAGGTCAACATGAAGCGTGCTTGACAGCTTTGGGCCTGTACTCACCGGAATTTAGAAGAATCCGTTGGGGTGGGGGGGGGGGGGGGTCTCATTGAAACCTACTGAAGGTTGGAATAACTAGATAGGGTGGATGTGGAGCAGATGTTTCTAATGGTGGGGGTATCCAGAACTAGAGGGCACAGCCTCAAATGCAGAAAAGAAGAATTTTTTTAGCCAGAGTGTAGTATATCTGTGGAATGCTCTGCCACAGACTGCAATGAAGGCCAAGTCCATGGGTATATTCAAAGAAGATGTTGGTAGTTTTTTCATTTGTCAGGGTATTAAAGGATATGGCGAGAAGGCAGGTGTATGGGGTTGAGTGGGACCCAGGATCAGCCATGATGGAATGGCGGAGCAGATTCGATGGGCTGAATGGCCTAATTCTGCTCCTATGCCTTACGGTCTTACACATTACATTTCCCTGAAAACAGGGTATCCTTCCTCATGTATACTACTCAGAATTGCTCACTTCAGTAGTCTAATGAGGGCTTTGTATGACTATAGTATAACCCCTAACTTCCTGCATTCTAGCCCTACATGTACAAAGCCCAGCACGCCATCAGTTTTCATCAACGGAATGTAGTCGCTAACATGCAATATGGCACCGTGCATAACATTAACAAATTAGCAAACATCACTACAATGCTGACTTTGAGGTGAGGATCAGGGACTTTGCTTTGACCTTTATATTGCAGCAAAAGTGCTAATTCACAGAAATTCATAGATGAAGAAATTCCAGGTCCAAGCGAATGCTTACCTGTTGTTTGCTCTCCCTGCAAACAATGACAACAGTACAACAGAACCTGGGCAGCTGGACATGTCCATTCAGAGGCTAGCTCCATTCTCCTGAGACATATACCCCTGATATCATCTCAAGCACTCACTAATAAGCAATGTGCTTCAATGTCTTTTCTCAAGACTTGCACAGGCAGATTTATTTCAACCTTTCCGCATACAGTGAGAGTGAAAACTAAAATAGACCCGAGAGCAACCCACGTAACGGAACCACTCGGCCGGTCAGGCAGCAACAACGGAAAGAATAAACAGACAACGTTTCATGCTGAGACCCTTCCGCAGCACGGGGAAGGAAGGGGAAAAAAGAATAAGGAGGTTAGGGTAGGGGAAAGAGCACAAAACTGGCAGGTGACAGGTGAAGGGAACGGTGGGTATGAGAGTGTGGTGGAACAGGAACCAATAGTCAGAAGAGATGTCTGATCAATGCTTCTCAAGGGATAGGGTACTTCTAGAATGGACTTGAAGCAGTAAGTTTTTACCCCACTAATCTTTTAATTACTGACCAACTCTGCTCATCTTAAATATTTTTCGTGGCTATCCCTAATGGTTTAGCGACCCCACTTTATCCACTGCTTTCAACCGTTCCTATCTTTTCTCCATATTGAAGACATTTTTTTTCTATTCTTGTGGGTCTGAAATGAATGATCCCACTTTCATCTGCATTGAAATCCATTTGCAGCACTTTACCCTTTTGATTAATTTATTAATGTATCCATAATTTAATACTTCCATCTCTGTTGCTTGCAATGTCTCTTTGTGTCATTTGCAAATTTAGAAATGCACCTTTCAATGCCATTTTCAGCATTATTTATAGATACATCATACATCAACATACAAAGGTGAGTAATTAAGATCTCAACACAGATCTTTACAGATAAACTAGTCACATCCTGTTACGACTTCAGAACTGCTGCTACGCATATGCACGAGGCTTTTGATCTGGAAATAGTTTGTAAGATTGGATGAAGTCAGAATGTTAGAGGTCACTCTATCTGCAATCAAGAATGCTTCAATGTCAAAACTACCATTTGTCCTGAAGTAAAAAGTCACTCAGAACTTCACACCCATAAGTGTTCTTCAGAACAATAATCTACTGGAACCATTTCAAGTTAAGTCCTTTATCCCTCTCCCACAAACTGCAAGAAGACATACTCTGCCAGTAGTTTTGATGCACATCAAAGCAGCAATGAAGAAAAGGGATTTACAGCTCTATGTGCCAACCAACATGCACATATGCTTTATGCACTTGTCCTTCTTTGATCTTCAAAATAAGACGTGGAAACTCTGCGTTGACTGTGTTTGAGAAACAAAGTGCAGACAAACCAAACAAAGGGCGTAATGAATGTTTAGTTTTCTCCTGAGGTACCTAGATACACACTATTCAAAATCCCTTGTGGTAAGTCCACCAAGAGACTCAGGTGCAAGGCTATTAATAGGACAAGCCACGTACAAGGAGGTAATTTATGAAGCAGAGATATGGTGGTTATTTACCTTTCATTTTAAAAGCTGACAGACTTTATGGTGTTGGGACCTGCCTTTGGCATATGTATTTGCAACTCTACCTGCAGACTAGTGCGGAAGGTGTGTCACACATTTAGACAGGCAGCATAGAAAGAAACTCTAGGGAGGAATTAAGAGACATTTGCTTCACAGATTCACATTGAAGAAGATGGACATAGAACTTGTTGCCATGTAAATCCCTAATCAAAAATTCTCCACAGCTCCTAAGTTGGGAAAGGTATTATGCACCTCAGGAAATTATACTGCTGGCCTCTAGGCATGTGATGCACTTAAACAGTGGTTGCTAGGTGCACATAAGTAACTTCAAGTAATTTACAATATGCAATAAATGTTGCTGTGAGGACGGACACACGCTTCACAAGAGGGGGCAGATCCTGTTATCCTATCAGCTGAATATGTGTAGGCACTAATGTATCTTAATGGGATCTCCAACCACCATATCTCAGCCACAGATCTCACCTCCACCAAAATGTTTATTTGGCTATAGGGGGAATGTGTTGCCTGTCCTCAGCATTCACCCACCCTCCCAGTGATAATTCTTGTGCCAAGGCAGCTCCATAGGAAACTCTTAGGTTCTTCTCGCCAGAGAGCTAGGTGGGTGCAAGAGATCGTGCAGAGAAGCCAGCATTTCTCATGTCTTTGACCCTCGTGATATATTCTACTAGACCACTTGTGACTTGGAAGGAGGCCATTTGGCCCATCATTTGTTTGACCATTTACCCATCCTATCATCCAGAACACATCCAAATACTTTTAAACACAATATTAAAATATTGCCTCTCTGTCACTCCTTCAGGCAATGAGATCATTAACCCCACGATTCTGCGTTTTCTTTTTGATCCATTTCCTTTCTAACTTTTCTGCTAATTGATAAAAAAAATAGATTTTGATATTTTGTCTTTGGTCAATAAATTCACTGGAAGGATTAACAGTTCTGTCTTGGAGAAAAGTCATGGAATTGATATACAATCCAAATGCAATGTGATCATCTGTTCAATATACAACAAGGTGTACAAAATGCAATGGCTTGACTACCACCAAAACCAGTAGATGTTAGCGTGACTTTGACTGTTCAGTAATAAATCATTAATAATTAGTAATAATCGGCCTTTTCTCCTTGGAGCAACAGAGGATGAGAGGTGACCAGATAGAGGTGTATAAGGTGATGAGAGGCATTGATCGTGTGGATAGTCAGAGGCTTTTTCCTGGGGCTGAAATGGTTGCCACAAGCCTAGTCATTTCTATGGTAGGAACATGCTTGGCACAACTTTGTGGGCCGAAGGACCTGTATTGTGCTGTAGATTTTCCATGTTCTATATTCTAACTGCAATAATCCCTCAGTAAAAGTCCCTCGATCCATGATGTTAGACCAAACTTTAGCCTACTCCCTTTCCTCCAACTTGTCCCTCCATTTTTCTTTCTTTCAACAGTCTCTGAAATATCCCAAATGCATCTTCCTCTACCACCACCCCTGCAGTGAATTCATGGTCCTACTACTCCATGTAAAAAAAACTACCCCTGACATCCCCCCTATACTTTCTTCCAATCACTTTAAAATTATGCCCTCTCAGATTATTGCTTCCCTGGAAAAAAGGTGATGGCTCTCCAATCTGTCTGCTTTTTATCAACTTATGCACCTCTATCAAGTCACTTCTCATCCTCCTTCACTCCGAAGAGAAAAGCCCCAGCTCACTCAACCCTTCCTTTTAATCTTTCTAATCTAGGCAGCATCTTGGTAAACCTCCTCTGGACCCTCTCTAAACCTTCCACATCCTTCCTATACGGAGATGACCAGAACATAATGACCTAATACACAGACTTGAAATTTGAACAATAATGAACCATCAGAAAGTTGTTTAGTTGATCCTGGTTTTACTAAAGTCCAAAAGTAAACCAGAAAGTGTACTCCCTTAACTTTGCAAAGTTATCTACAGGGTTGTGAGTTGCACTGTAGTCAGCTTCAGAATTTAGAAGGGGCAAATTAGTCATCTTATGCCTCGATGAACAGTAGGTGAGAGCAACGTAAGATTTGAAGAGTCACCCAGTGAACCAATAAACAATTAGCCTTGTGGGAATGGATTAAACTTGGGAGACAATGTGAACTTTGCAGGGTGATTAGAGCAGAATGAAATAAATGCTCACATCAATAACATTAGTAAGAATTGCTTTGTGTGTAGTGTACACATAACAATCACTGAGTTGCAAGGATAATAATTTGTTTTAGTTTTAAGAATAATAGGAACCATGACAAGAGGCAGTCACCTAAGAACATCACAGATTGGTTTCATAAATTGAAATTACACATTTACAAAAACAGAGATGAGAAATAGTTCAAAATCTTACCAAAAAGGGCTCAGGGATACTTGGTAAATAATTAATCCATGGTTGTGGAGTGGAATACATTGGCTAGGGCCAAGCAGGACAAAGCAGTATTTTGGTGTGGCTGCTGTAGATACTGACTGTTTATTTTGCAACTGAAGTTGACTGAGGGATACAGCCTAGAAAAGCACAAGAGGTTTCATGTGGCTGTACTGTATCTGCACCCTCAAAGTGCCTCCTAGGGAGCATAGGTGCCCTATATTAGCAGGGGGGAAGTGCGCGCGTGCGCGCGCGCGCACACACACACACACACACACAAAATTTTGGAGGCAGATGCCTGGGTTGAAGCCTCAAAGACTTGAATGCAGTGGCAGAGGAAGTTCATTAGTTTCTTACAAATGGTTAAGTTCAAGGTATATATACTTTTACACAACCTTGAGATTTGTTTCCATACAGGCAGCCACAAAACAAAGAAACACAATAGAACCCATTAAAAAAGATCATCAAACACCCAATGTACAGAGAGGGGAAAAAATAAATTGTGCAAACAATTAAAGTAAACTAATAACACTCACAACGGAAGTTTATGAAAGGGAGTCCAGACACGAAGCCAGGCATCGCTGTAGCTGATTCAAGAACAGGCCAAAGCCTCAGTTCAGTGCCTAACAGAGTAATCATCACGGAGCAGTGCGCTGAATCGGCCCGTCCCTCGCCTCTGGCCCCTGAACTTTACAATCTGGTCTGGTGCTTAAATCATCCAAATCTCGAGTCACTCCTTGCTCTCGGGCCTGGGCCCTGCTGCTTCAATAAGCTCTCGAATGGTTGGCCGTCAACTTGATTCGGCCCATACCTAACCTTCCCATTTGGCCCGGTGCTTAAATCAAACTTTAAGTCTTCCTTGCTCTCGGGCCCAGGCTCTGCCCCGCCTCGGTTCTACCGCCTTGAATCGCCTCCCGGTCGGCTTCAGTAGTGACCATACATTGGCTCATTCCCAACTTTCCAGTCTGGGCCCCACCACCTCGATTCACCCCACCATACTGCACGTTCTAGACTTCATTTAATGTCAGTGACTGCAATTTCTAATGGCATGTACCAGCAAATGCACCAAGCACAATGATCACATTGCTCACCCACCAACCAACAATGTTGCTACATTCCCACTGCCTTCTATAAATCATGACTAATACCCAAAACTGAAATAGTGTACTCCCCCCGGCATACCTCTACAATACAACAGACCCATCTCTCATCTCGCTGATGCTCTTAGGTAACAAACCTGAATACCACATCTCCCAAACAGTTTGCATAGCAAAGCAAGATCCACTGACTGCTGTTGTCAAGTCTGTAGTCAGTACCGGGACTGATGATATTCTACTCAATCCTCTTTTCAGTCTGCCATCTCCACATAGATGAGAGAAGCAACCATCCCCAAAGACTGCCACACCTCGCACATATGTGTTGCAGGCTTTCCTTAATTTCTCCTGCACCATGCCCACACACCAATGGGTTTGGACTGATGTAAAGGCAGCACTCTTGGTCTTTCTGTTTATAAGTGATTATTTTAAGCCACAAAACATTCTCTTCTTTAATTGGTTGTGTTGCTTCATCCCATTCTGCAGCCTGATGTCCTAATTTAGTGCTGTACTCCGCAGCCAACTGCAATTGCAGTCCATTCTCCAATAATTTACATTTACAATTTACAATATTTTTGAAAAATTAACCAGCAGTAAATAGGAATCTGCTCTGGGTGGTGCCAAGCATCTCAGCATATATAAGCCTGTTCTGCAGAACAGAACATTGCTCTTTTCTCAGATCTTTGATTTTTCAAAGCTTTCACCACAGACTGCTAGCAAATTCAGACTAAATTATTCTGTTTCATTCCACTTGAAACAGTCAGTTGTTAAATTTCCCACGTGTCATAGGTCTTTAGATAACAGTGACACCACCTACCTTCCACTGCAGTGAATGAAACCACTGATCTCGCAGATAACTGTTAGCTGCCTGTAAAGAAAATGGAGAAATTTAGAATTTAAATGCACAGAAAAGTTGAGTGTAACTTAAATATTATATTATATATAGGTAATACAATAATACAACTTATTTTTAAATGTTTATGATGCTTCAGTTTGTGTCTTAATCCATCTATATTGTTTGCAGGCTTTTTTTCTCTGAACATTTGGTGTTTGATGGTCTTTTTTTTTAATGGGTTCCATTGGGCTTCTTTGCTTTGTAAAATATCAAGTCTGTGTAAGTATACATACTTTGATAATATGTGTACTTTGAACTTTGATGTTTCCTGCTTTCTTTTGCTTCCAGTAAAACATTTAACAAACTATTAAAACTGAAATCATTACTCCCTGGTTTGTAAAATACTTCAGTTTTATTGGCCAATTATTGTGGTCACTGGCATCCTCACTACTATATACATCTCACCTACACAAGGTGCCAAACATCAAGTGACATAAGAAAGACACAAAATCTATATCACACTCACTTCATCCTGGCTCGTTCACTTTAAGGCTGGTCAGTGATATTCCTGGATTAATAATTTATCATTCAGCTTTCTATTGATTCACTCACAAATTCTATGCTACAAGATTCAGATCTTGTAGGTTTCATCCTCCTGTTTCATTCATAATCCAAAGCAAAATATCAGCAATCTCACTTAAATGAATATATTCTACCATTAATGATATTTCGAACTCTATCATAAAATCCCTAATGTAGACATGTAAACTATGCTTCCATCCATCTATCCGTAGCAACAATTGTCTACAAATCTGTCTATTCATTCTTGAATATACTCCATGATTCAGCCTCTCACTTTGCTGGGTTGAAGAAATCTAAGGATACACAATCCTCTGAGAGGAGAAATGCCTCCGTATCTGTAGTCTGAATGTTAATCCTTATTCTGGAACTATATTTTGTAATTCTCTGTTCTCCTTGAGCTGAAACCTTCCAGTGCTTCAACCTGTCAAGTTTCCTCAGAATCTTATGTTGCAATTAGATCACATCTCATTCTTCAAAGTCCAACCTGTTTGAGCTTTCCCCACTCACTCATCTCTTCATTTAGTCACGAATCCAGTCACTATGTGATCACATCTACCTTCAATTGCGAAGTATATTGTTCCTTAAATAAGGAGAACGAAGTTCTGCAGACTGCTTCAGGTTTTATCTCATGAAGGCTTATAGAAGTGTATTAAGATTAACCTACTCTTACCTGCCGTTTTCTTTGCAATAAAGGCCAATATTTCATTTTCTTCCTGTGTTTCTTGGGCAAAGGCAGCATTCTATGCCTGTCCTCTTTCCAACAATATTCTGTTTTTCTATTCTTCTTACCAAAGTGGATAACATTATGTTTCCCTACATTGTGGGCTACATACCATACTTTTACTCAGTTACGGAGCATGTCCACATCACCTTACATTCTCCTCACAACTTTTTTACCTGTTTGTATCATCAGCAAATTTGTTTCCATTACACTCAGCCCCTTTTTCTTCACTTATTTAGAGAGGATCCTCAGTGATATCCCATAGGTTAATGTTGTAAAGTCAAAACAGACCCATTTGTCTTATCTTCTGTCAATTAACCAATCCTCAGCTAGCTTTGCAGTTATACAGATTGGGAATGCATCGTGTGAAAGATTCTTTCATCAAAAAAATTATTACCTATATTATTAAGTATGGTAGTGGTGGGAAGTGGTTACTTAAGGTGTTATAGCTGGGAGTGTTAGTGGGGACAAACTCCTATTAAATGCTCCCAATGGTATGTGACGCAAATAGCCTCTGACAACCAAGTCCAGCTCCCGGCCTTCACATAAGGCCCGATGGAACCATTTCTACTGACAGGAGAAGGGGCAAAGTTGGGTAACTGGTGCCTTAAAACCAGTCACTTCGGGCAAATAGGATTTATCAGCTGTGGTTGGCGGCTCATCTAGAAGGAAAACTCGGATCTCGAAACTTCACTGCCTTGCAGCTGTACCCACTCATGGGGAAGGCTATGGAAGTAAACTCCAAGGGAAAGGTCCGGAGCTGGAGTCCCGAAGGCAATCTTATGTTGAGTTCAATGCTGACTGGCACTGCCTGCAATAGTGCTGGCGTCAAATGTATCAGTCTCTGCTGTTCCTTTGAATTCATCAGATGCGTGCAGAGGGAGAGCTGACAGCTTGCTCTACATATTGTACTGCCCAGGCTTGCATATCTAGACAGCTAGGACGCAACATCCATGGTTGACCCTGACTGACGGAGGCTGACGCACATGGTGGGGAGTGCACACAACGAAGAAAAAATTGCTTGAAGAATTAAAATTGGCTTAAATTTAGTTCAGGACATAAAAAGAGTGAATATTTCCTTTCTTTGTTTACTTGCCTCCAGGGATCATCGTGATGCAACTATCCTCCATATCTGGGAAAAATGCCAATATCCATTTATGTTATTTTATTAAACAGCATATGGGTACATTCCAGATTTCCTCAGAAAGGGCCAAGCAGTCATGATGGCAACTCCATGGTGGAGGAGGACAGGGCAGTGAAGAGCTGCTCTAAGTGTTTCTTTCAACAAAGCTTTATGTCCATTTTAGGAAATGATTTTAAATCCAAAGCTTTGTAAAAGTTTAATATTGATTGAAGCCAAATGTATCAAGACCAAAGAGTTTAAATTATTTTTAATAAAACTGTACCACAAAATATTTTCTGCAGCGGATGACTATCATTCTATATGAATACATTGGTAGAGTTCTGAGAATTAAGTATTTCAAAATTGGATAAGTATTGACCAACACTGGACAAAAGGCTGAAAATAACATGAACAATTTCAAGCTGGCAGACACAGCAGTAAGATTTTGGATTCCATAGCAATTTAAATGTATGTGTACTAACTGTGCAGGACCTTTTGCCACATCAATACTTTAAAAAATGAAAACCAGAAGGTGTAGTAATCGCTGAAGACAATGTGTATGAGAATATACCATATGAAATGGTTTCAAAAGGATAACTTGTTTTTGTGCAAAAAATGCTCAGAAACAGTCTAACCCTTAGAATCAGTTGTGGTTCAGTTACGGAACACAGAGCACAATAAACGTTTATCGTTTTAAAATACTCAGCAATTGACTCATGAAATTTTCATCCATTGATGATGATGTAAATGATGTCCATACGCAAACAAACTTCCAAATGACAGCTGTTCAGAGACTATTCAGGAAATCAGATAGCTCTCAAGAATAGATTTGAGGGGGACTCAATCAAGTAAACTACTAACCCTTCAAAAAAAATGAACATGGATTGTTTACTCCATTCCTTCTCAGCATTTAGCAGATGTCTATGTAGCTTTAAGCATCTTATTTTTATTGAAGTCTTGTTTTTGTTCTTGCATGTTTTTGGTGAGGCAGCACCTAGAATTATGCATACAGATTGGTCTTATTGAAAAGAAGATATAATTGGAGTGAAGACAAACAGGGTGATTGATGTGATGATGGGCAAACAGAACTGCACCTAATACACCAAATCTGGCCTAATTTAAGTTCTAGCAGCAGGAACACGACTACACTTAAGTTCTGGAGTATAGAAGAATGGCAAGTAACCTGTAAAATTCTATCAACAAAGTTAGTGTTCTGATAATATATCCCTTTGGTGGGAATTTAGAATCATGATTGCAAGTTCCCACCAATGGGGAAATATTATCACAACACCAACTTTCCATAAGATTGAGGTGAGAAGGATTTTTTGTTGGGATTTGTTGGAATTCCCTGCACTAGAAAGCTGTGAGGAATGGAGTACCTTTGAGGCTGAAATTAGTGCCATGTAGCATATTCACCAACTCATGGAATCCCCCCAGCTCATGGCTGTTCAACATTGGCTATAAAGGCACCAAACACTTTGAATCCCTTTGATGGAAGTGTATGGACAGACACATAAATGGGCAGCGGGATGTTGTCCACGTGCAGCAAGAATAGATTAGTTTGATTGGCAATACGGTCAGCGTGGCACAGCTAATAATGGGTCAGGACCTGCTCCTATTTTGTGGCATTTGGGGTTCTATCCGCTCCATCCAGGGAAACATCATCCCTTCATGTACTCTGTCAACCTCTAAACACTGAATTGTCACTTTGTTCAGTTGATAAGGTTCCCACTGGAGTCAGAAAATTGCAGTTTGAACCCCACTACAAAATGTATTAAAACAGTACTTTGCAGAGAGAGTTGCATTACCTAGGTTAATATCTTTACCCAGGATAATATCTTGGATGAAGCATTCAACCTATAATGTTATTCAAATACTTCAAGGATGCTCCCAGTTTTATGGTCAGCATTCCTCTTTCAACTAAATTTACAAGATAAAAGTTCAACTAATCAATTATCTTAATGTTAATGGGATCTTGCTGTACTTGCCTCAACATCAATAACCATCACAGTTCAAATTTAAATCATTGCTTGTAAACCCTTCTAAGACACTCTTAAAAAAACATAGATGTATTATCTCTCAGGCCGAACCAAATGTTTACAATTCCAATGCCTTAATCAAACCATGTCTGAGCTTCTTGTTCCATCATTAAAGGTATTTCCATTTCCTTTGCCAGACTCCAGCGCTGTTTGAGCCCATCTGCTGCCGCCTCTATTAATGCCTTGGCACTCATTTCCTTCCCACATCTCCCCATCCTGTGTGCTCCAGGCCAAACACTCGCTGATGCCCTGTGCAAACTTCCATAATTCTGCATCCAATCTCACTGAATTAACATCTGCTTCTCTTTCCCAAGTACCACAAAAATGCTTTCCTCAAATTATTAATTTTGTAGCCTTGTCTCTGTAACATGTTCCGTCCTTATAAAAGACACAGCTTCTCCTTTGCACCCTCATCTGTTGTCCCACCCCTGGTCTCAGTGTTTTCAGTTGCTGAATCCTTTCACAGTGGGACCCCTCTGCTAACCCTCCCTAGTTCTTCATGTTCATCTTTGCAATCTTTAGATTTGGATTAACCAGGGTATACGGTCTTTATTTAACCTGGGTATAGGTACCTCCTGCCCACACTCTCTTCGGCCGGTTACTGATATTGTTTTCATATCTTTGAAACACTTGCTACATTACCCATGATTTGATTTTGATTTGATCAGTCCAACTCAAAGTTAAACAGTAATTTCTTAAAGAGAATTGTTTGAAGAACCTTTGAGAACCTTTGATCATTTACTTGGAGGTTTAAAGTTCAAGGAGAATGAATGTGATGACGTGCCAACTCAATCTTTGTTTATACAATCTGTATATAGGAAATTCAGCAAGAAGCATGCTAAAAGATGTAAGCGGGCGCATGTTAAAGTGGAAAGATTTTCTCCTCTGTTATATAAGGGCAATCATAAACTTATTGTTTCTAAATGAAGGAAATCATGATTTACCACTTAACAGACAATATCCTATACCCATGTTCAATCCACCTATTATTCAAATGAAATTTCAAACAAAATTCACAGTATATAAATACAAAATATTTATGGTTAGTTTACACTACCCATGTATTCAAGTCACCTTACAACATCCTTATATCAAATGAAGAAAGGTTAACATTGGATATATTAAGACATTTATGGGATCTAGATGTATTATGCTTACTTTTCCAAAATCAGTTCAGTCAAAACCTTAAACAACCATACTACTTTAAAAGTGGCCAGTCAGCCCAAGCTAAATAAATCTCTAAATCTATCTCCCTCAAACCAAAATTGAATTATAATAAGGAGACCGAACAGTTCAAAGTATTTTAGTTGAAGGCAAACTAGTGTACTTCATCAGATCAGACAAGGCCATCTAACTGGGAGGAAAATGGATGAATTCCAAATTCCTTTGAATCCTTGGTAAACGTGGCAGAAATCAGACGGGAGTAATGACCTCCCCTGACTTTGGCATAAGCCAGTAGACTATCTGAGGAATTCTTTCACAGAACCACAAAGGATATTGAATCTATGTGAGATTACAATCCCCAGAGGACGAAATAATTTAAAAATCTAAAGAAGGAATTGGTTCTAAGGAGGTTAAGGTTCCTATCAACAGACCTTTTCTCAACTTGCCCTAAACTAAAATAGCTGTTAATCAAGTGAATACACAATGGAAAGACATATTTAGAAATGTTATCTTTCAAATATGCCCAAACGGAAATGTGAAACTTTAGAAGACAGCTTTAAGTCAACTAGGAACAAATAAATGAATTTGCTTAGGAGCTGGATCTCTTGAGACAAATCTGCCATTAGATCAAAATAGTTTATTCAATTACTATGTCTGAACTCATCATGGAAATAAGGTTAAGTTACTTGGACTACAACCCAGAGTTCTGAAGGAGGTAGCTGAAGAGATTGTGGAGGCATTAGTAATAATTCTGGAATGCTTTTGGAGGACTGGAAATCTGCAAGAGTCACTCAACCCTTTAGAAGGGAAAGAGGCAGAAGATAGGAAATTATAGGCCAGTTAGCCTGACTTTGTGGTTGTTAGGATGTTGGGAGTCCATTATTAAGGATAAGGTTTCAGGGTACTTGGAGGGATATAATTTTAAAAAAGGCCACAGTCAGCATAGTTTCCTTAAGGAGAAATCTTGCCTGACAAATCTGTTGGAATTCTTTGTGGAAATACCAAGCAGGACAAAGATGAGAAAATCTGCTGATGCTGGAAATCCAAGCAACTCACACAAAATGCTGGAGAAACTCAGCAGGCCAGGCAGCATCCATGGAAAAGAGTAACCAGTCAACATTGCGGGCCAAGACCCTTCATTAGGATTGGAGAAAAAAGACGAGAAAAAGGAAAGAAGGTGGGGTGGGGGGGGGGGGGGAGGAAAATGTACAAGGTGGTAGGTGATAGGTGAAACTGGGAGAGAAGGAATGAAGTAAAGAGCTGGGAAGCTGATGGGTGAAAGAGATAATGGGCTGAAGAAGGGGAAATTTGATAGGAAAGGGTAAAATTCAATGGAAGAAAGGGAAGGTCGAGGACCGACAGTGGGAGGTGATGAGCAGGTAAAGAGATTAAGGAGATAAGATGAGAGAGGGAAATGGGGAGGCTACCCAGATGGAATATGAGGTGTTGCTCCTCCAGTGTGGCCTCATTGTGACAGTAAAGGAGGCCATGGATTGACATGGAGGACAGACAAAGGATATTCTTCACTTGGATTTTCAGGCGGCCTTTGACAAGATGCTGTACATGAGGCTGCTTAACAAAATAAGCACCCATGTTATTACAGGGGAGATACTAGCATGGATAGACGATTGACTGGCTGGCAGGAGGCAAAGTGTTGGAATAAATGGGGCTTTTTCTAGTTGGCTGCCAGTTACTAGTGGTGTTCAGGGGTCGGCTTTGGGACCACTTCTTTTCACATCATATGTCAATGATTTGGATAACAGAATTGATGGATGTGTGCCCAGGTTTGTGGATGATATTAAGATAGATGGAGGGGCAGGTAGTGTCATGGAAGCAAGAAGTCTGCAGAAGGACTTAGAATGGGAAAAGAAGGGGCAGATGGAATATAGTGTAGGGAAGTATATGGTCATACAATTTTGTAGAATGCACTTTTCTAAATGGGGAGAATATTCAAAAATCTGAGGTGCAAAAGGACGTCAGAGTCCTCGTGCAGTATTCTCTAAAGGTTAGCTTGCAGGATGAGTCGGTAGTTGGAAGGCAAATGCAACGTTAGCATTTGTTTCAAGAGGACCAGAATATAAAAGCAAGGATGCAATACTGAGGTTTTGTAAGGCATTGGTCAGACCATACTTGAAGTATTGTGAACATTTTAAAGTTCAAAGTAAATTTATTATCAAAGTACATATATGTCACCAGAGACAACCCACTGATTCATTTTCTTGCAGGAATACTTAATAAGCCCATGATAAAATAATAACCATATCAGAATCATTGAAATACCACACCAACTTGGGTGTTGATCCATTGTACAAAAGACAAACTGTGCAGATACAAAAAGAATTTAAAAATAGTGATAAATATCGAGAACATGAGATGAAGAATCCTTGAAAGTGAGTCCATAGGTTGTGGGAACATTTCAATGATGGCACAAGCGAAGTTATCCCTTTTGGTTCCAGAGCCTCTTATCTAAGAAAAGATGTGCTGGCATTGAAGAGGATCCAAAGATGGTTCATGAGAATTACACCGGGAATGAAAGGGTTAATGTATTAAGATTGTTTGATGGCTCTGAGCCTGTACTTGCTGGAGTTTAGAAGAATGGGGGGGGGGGGGGTTGTTGAGAGGAATCTTAATGAAACCTATCAAATATTGAAGAGTGGATGTTTCCTCTATGGGGGAGTCTGGGACCAGAGGGCACAGCCTCACAACAGAGGCACATCCATTTAATACAGAGCTGAGAAGGAATTTCTTTAGTCAGAGTGTCGTGAATCTGTGGAAATCATTGCCAAATCATTGGGTATCTTCAAAGGCTCTTCATTAATCAGGGTTTCAAATTTTATGGGGAGAAGGCATGAGAAAGGGGTTCGGAAGGATAATAAATCAGTCATGATGAAATGGCAGAGCAGACTTGATGGGCCAAATTATGCTCCTATGTCTTTACAGTCCAAGGAAAGATTGCTCACAGGAGAGATAGACGATAATTATCACAATTTTAACCAAAGTTTCTTTTGTGAAAGTGCCTGATATTTTTGTTCACTTTTAGCATAGATAATCAAAGATTCACTATATTTATTGCATGTGCATGGGAACATATAATGAAATGTATCATTTACATCAAAACAGATCAGCCAGGGTTGCGTTGGGCAGCTTGCAAGTGTCACCACACTTGGAGCATCAACATAGCAGAGCCACAGCTCACTAACCCTAACCACGTGTCTTTGGAGCTTGGGAGAGGCCAGAGCACTCCAAGGAAACACACTCAGTCACTGGGACGATAGAGACCACGGGGGAAATTGAACCGTGATCGTGGCGGTATACAGAGTTACACTAACTGCTACACTGCCCTGTCGTTCCACGTATTCTCAGCCCTTTTCCATCATTGTTCCCAGAAAAGATAGCAAACGTAAAGCGATGACTGAGACGCTTCTGGGTTTCCGTTTCTCAGAGACAGAATCTGAAAAGTTACCTGCAATAGAACGGTGCCTCCAGGGATGGTGAGCTGTAAACAGTACTTAGGTGCATTTTCCCATGATAACGGCTGAATGTCCTCGATAGCACTGTATGAAATGGCGTTCTCCATGTAGCCAGCAGGCTGAAAAGAAAGTAAAAAAAAATGGTTGTATAAAATGTCTTGCTTAAACAGCAGATCAGAGTAAAAATACAATAATCCTAATTTTTTTTTTCTAATAGATATTTCAAGATGTTTTCCAAGGTAAGTGCAGTATTAAAATTAGTTTCAGCTGGTCCTAGAAATTGTGCAACTGTGCAGGAGGAGTTAAGACTTCACACAGTGTGAGATCTCTACTCGCTCATTTAATGCCAAATTGTGGTGCAATGCTTTTCCACAAAAAGGGAGAGAAAACTTTGAGTTGATTTGGTTTACTGTAAAGCACACTGTACCAATGAGTCAGAATGAGCTAACTGCTGCACAAACAAAAGAAAGCCTGCAGATGCTGGAAATCCAAAGCAACACGCACAAAGTGCTGGAGGAACTCAGCATCTATGGAAAAGAAAAAGCAGTGGCTGTTTCAGGCCAAGACCCTACAGTACTCAGAACCATTCCATGAGTTTTACAAGTTACAGAAAGGAGAAATCTCAGCTGAGAAGATTATATTGTGAAATGTTGTTGAGAATAAGGCACAATGTTTTAAACTTTCAAAACAGTATCTACTTTGTTGTACTCTTGCACAGGAGGCGGCCGGTGTTGGCAAAGGCAACATTTACTTCATTTTCTTAACTGCCTTCCAAAGGGGCTTTGAAGGGGCAAATGGCAGAGGGCCTTTCGCCTCACGTAGTCCAGACCATGCAAGTGGGACAGATCTCACTTCCCGTTCATTGACCTCTACAACTTTGGACTTCCTTTCTCACCAAACAAACATGCTGACAGTTTTGGTACAACTAGTGAATTTATTCATGTTGGCACACAAGGGGAGCTTGTAGTAATGAGCCATGTGAAACCTACTGCAGTTACTAGAACTTACAATCTCCATTATCTTTTGTTTTCTTTTGATTGAGCTGATTGTTATCCAAGTTGCCATTTACTCTTGGATCACTCAAGTCTTGCTGAAATCCGGAAGAACAACTTCAAATGCACTTTCCTCCATAACTCATCTTGCAGTCTTCTCAAGCTTCAGATATTTTCAAATCCACATGCACTGACCTTGCTTAACTCGACGCATATAAACACTGATTTATGCTGCCATTGACGTTAGAATGACAGGCCTTCAGTTGTTCACTCTATCATTTCTCCATTTTCAAACAAACCACGTAATTCATTTTGTAGCCCTCTGTCACCACACCTATTGCCTAATCAAAATAGTAATTGGGAATCAAACCCTGTGCTACTTCTTCCTTTACTTCTTTTAGTAATATGGGCATTCTGTCTATGTCTGGTGACTTGAACACTTGTATCCCTTGTTCTCTCCATCTCTCTCAAAAGAGGGTTGTAGTGGCCCAATCACGGGTGCAGTTAAGGCAGAGATTGATTGGTTCTTGGCTGGTAAGCAGTTTAAGAGTTGGGGGAAAAGATGGAAGAATTGGTCTGAAAAAAAAATCAGCCATGATTAAATGGTGTATCACACTCAGTGGCCTAAGTATCTTAACAGTTTTATGGTCTAAAACTTCACATTCTTCCACATCAGCATCGCTATCAATACCTAATCACTCCCTCTGTGAGGGCACTTTGTGTGTGACTTCACAGACAGCAGTGTTTTAAAACCATGGGGTGCATCTTTTTTTAAAAAAAACAGTAGTGTAAAATAGCTGAAAGTGACTGGGCACTGAGTTCATCTACTTCTGAAATGTTGGAGATAAAAATTGTTTGAGATATTGTATATTTACTGCAGAAAGGCCACTATAGACAGCAGATGCACCATTCAACTCTGGATACATCACAATTCAACAACCACACAAGAGGACATCCATACTAAAGTCACAAGGTGCAAGAAGAAAAAAGGATGCCGTACTTAATCTTGTCTTGTCTCTTCTGTGTTCTTAACTGTTAAAACTGATGGGTCCACCCCTACAAGGTGTTTCTAATGCAGGGTACAGCTAACATGTACAAACTAGCAGTCATTTTCACTGTAAATCAACCCCTCCCTCCCCTCTCTCTCTCTGAGTCACACAGACCAGTACACTCACACACTTACCGTTTGATCAGATCGAGCCTACCCAAATGTAATTCTACGCCAGTATTGCACACGTCATCAATACTGGAACAGTACATAAAAGCATACTCACTACAGATACCATGGGGAAAGTCTGAAATCAAGTTATGCCTCAATATAAAACTTGAACTGATTATTCGAAAAATCCAGTCCAATGGCATATCATCATTCACCATGAATAAATGTTAAGGTGAAATTTGAATTGTCGTAAAGATATGTCCAATGCACCTAATGAGCTCCTATTTGCTTAATCAGTCGAGCACTCTGAAGAAAGAATGGAGACAGAACATGATCTGCCTATTTTTCTAGCATCTTAGGCATCAAATGACTCAGTTTTTTAAGCAACAGTGCTATAACTCAACAAAAATTACAGCACTCATCAAATGTACTTTCCACTTTGTGTACACCAACCATGTTGTTGTGCGTGCGCACATTGTTGAATAAACTCCAGCCAAACTAGCTTCCAAACTGCCCAACTGATTTTCCAAATGCACAAATATGGCAAACAATTTGAGAAAAACTAACTCCTATTAAATAAATCTGCAATCAATTACAATGAACGGCTGAAGTCACAATCACCAGAAACACAAAATCATAGAAGCAATATGCAGATAAGAAACCAATACCCATTATGTCAATGTCAGAGGAAAAAGATATTCAATGTAATCTCACTTTCCAGCTCCTAAATCCTTAGACTTCCACCTTTTATATTCTTATCTGGCAATTTATAAAAGCAGTAATAGTTTCAAGCTCAACTATCCTTCCAGATGACCATTTCCCAGTTAGTCAATAAATTCTCTTCTATTTCTCTTTCATCCAAAATTACATCAATTCTATGTTCCCTTTTTTACTTAAAAGTGAAAGATCACAAAGGAAAAGAGCATTAAAATCATTATAGCCAATATGGTAATATTCTTTTGCATTTATATTTCCTCCCCAGGTTATGACTGGGTTCCATTTCCCAGAACTGGTCATAACCCCGAACAGTTCACAAGTTGGAAATGCAGCCGCCATTTGAGTTCCACCTGCCGGAAGATACCTGTAGTACCCACAGCAGACGGCCTGCAGCTGGCTTCCCAAACACTATTCTCTAATTGTAGGCTGCACAGAAATTGGGTGTTCGCAAGCTGGTGAGGACCCATGTTTCCCCAAGTGTGTGGAAATTGAAAAACTAAAATAAGAGCTTCAAGTAGCCAGAAAGCTAAATGAAACAAATCTCTAAATCTGTTTGGGTGTAAAAATGTTTCAAAAAGATACGTAGGAGGTAGATTTTCATCAGTGCTGCTGAGGTGGTGAGCTAGCAGAGCAGAAATTACAGGCTAGAGAGGGAATATCAGCTCCTGGTGACAACACACATTTACACCTGCAGTCTCTTGTCACTAGAATGACTGCCATTATGGAAAACTACAAATAATAGAACAATGTTGTGGGTTAAAGTTCATGAGTATGCAATTTGAAAGGTTCCATCAGAGGGTAGGCTATTGCTCGTCAAACAAAAGCATTGTTTACCAAATACTTTCGCATAGGGGTTGCACCCATTTAACAAGTTGTGATATCTCAAAATATATCTAGCAGTGATGAAATGGAACTAAAGGCTTAATAGGAGAGTTTACTGCAAAGCAACGTCTTTAAGGTGCTGCACATGCTGAAATCTGGAGCAAAGAAAACATAAACTACTGGAGAAACTCTGCAGATCAAGCAGAATCTGAAGGAAAAGACTGATGCAGGAAGTCGACCCGAAACATCAACCAGTCTTTTGCCTCCACAGATGCTGCTTGATTCACAAAATGCTGGAGGAACTCAGCAGGCCAGGTAGCACCTAAGGAAAAGAATGCTTTTCTCCCACATAAATGCTGCCTGGCCTGCTGAGTTCCTCCAGCATCTTGTGTGCGTTGCTTGGATTTCCAGCACCTGCAGATTTTCTCTTGTTTGCTGCCTGACCCTTTGAGTAAGCGTTCATTTTGAGTGGACTAGAATACAAAAGTAACAACATATAAACCGAGGCTTTATAAGACATTGGTCAGACCACATTTGAAGTATTGTGAGCTGTTTTGAGGCCCTTGTCTAAGAAAAGATCTTCTGGGGCATTGGAGAGGGTCCAGAGGAGGTTCACAAAATGATCCCAGGAATGAAGTTGTTAACATATGAGGAGTATTTAATGGCTCGGGGCCTGTACTCACTGGAGTTGGAATGGGGGAGGGGGGAAATCTCATTGAACCCTATCGAATATAGAAAGCCCTAGGTAGAGTGGATGCAGAGAGAATGTTTCCTATAGTGAGAGAGTCTGGGACCCAAAGGTACAGTCTCAGAATAGAGGGACATCCATTTAGAACAGAGATGATGATGAATTTCTTTAGCCTATCTCTGAATTTCATCGGTAGATAGCTGTGGGGCCAAGTCACTGGGTATATTTACCGCAGAGATTGATAGATTCTTGATTACTCAGGGCATCAAAGGTAATGGAGAGAAGGCAGGAGAATGGGATTGAGATAAATAATAAATCAGCCGCAATGGAACAGAGGAGCAGATTCAATAGGCTTAGAAATCAGAAAAGTAGTAAAGATGACACAACAAAACATGATAAGAATATGGCAACAAGTGTCAGATGCAACATAATGCAGAAGTGTGAAATTATGATGCATTTTGACAAAAGAAAGGGGAAAAGATAACATTAACTGTGCAACAGCTGCAATGTGTGTGCGTAGGAAGGAGGGACCTGAGGATTTGCATGAGTAGACCTTTGAAGTTAGCAAGATAGAAGACACATGGGATCTTCGGCTTCTTAAGGGCAAATACAAAGGCAAAATAATTCTGATGAACCTTTATATTACCCTGGTTAGGCTACAAGTGTTGTGTACAGTTGCTTTAATGTACTTGAGGAAAGAAGGTCCTTTTGAGCTTGTGATGAAGGATTTTAACTGCAAGATTAAGTTGGAGAAGCTGCCATTCTTCTCCCTGGAACAATGGATATAGAGGGGGAATTTTCTGGACATGTACAGATTATGACAGGTTTAGATAAAGATCAACACAGTAAAACTGTTCTCATTCCCCCTTGGCTGATAATACGTGGACAGCACCACACAGGAGAAGGGCTTTGCACAGGAGGTTTATGGGGGATAAGAGGCAGCAAGCTGTCTAGGAGGGAAATGGAAGTGGAACTGATCGATAATTTCGGAAGGAAAACAGCTAACTGGACAGGAATCAGGAGGAAGATCAATTTGAAGGTGTGTGAAAGAAAGGGAATGGGATTGAATGGATTATGTTATGGAGAGGCAACATGGACCCAATCACCAAATGACTTCCTTCTAATTGGCACTGAAATTAAACTCTAAAAAATAGCAGATTTAGAGCAGGAAAAAAACAAGCTTTTTAACTGTCAAATATTAACCCTGTCAGGAAGGGAGACACATCTCTGTACTCAAAAAAAAAGAAAATACTGGGTTACTAAAATCTTCTAAAGAGGCAATTAAGACTCACTAATATGGACGCACAGTTGTGTAACAATTAGTGTTAAGCTTTAAACACCAGCAACCCGGGTTAAATTCCCGTCACTGTCTGTGAGGGACCGCGTGCGTTTCCTCTGGGTGCCTCTGTTCCCTCCCACATTCTAAAGACGTAGGCGTAGGTAGGTTAATTGGTCACGTGAACATAATTGGGCAGCACAGACTTATTAGGCCAGAAAGGCCTGTTACTGGGCTGTATTTCGAACTAAAAAATAAAAGGATCTGAGCAAATGCACTTAATTAACAATGTATCTGCACTGGCTGGGTAAGGACCACGTGTCAGGAGCTTGCAGAATAGCACTTAACCAACATAAGAACAGCTAATTACTGCCAATATAGCTCCATGCCAACAGCTGTGTGTCTGGTCCCGTTATTAACGCAGTAAGTAGGTTGGAGATGAGTGAGCAATACCACATGGAGCATCAACCTTTTACTTGGTGTTAACAAGGTGTTCAGGTCAATCTTTTTACTTGCTATTGACTTAACAATAACTAAGGAAGCACAACGACAGACAGATTTAATGGCCCAGATGGGCCCTTTGAGACTGAATTAATTATAGCTCACGGTTCTGTTTGAAGGATTTTTTCATCACAAATATACTTGTTAGAAGAACCTACGTGTTATAACATACGGCATTGATCTTTCCTAAACAAAGTCTTTTTTTTAAAAGAAAATGCTTGAGGGTGTATGAAATATCTGCTTATTTGAGGCTGAAATAAATGTTATGGAATGAACTCAGAAACTCACATGTATATTGCCAGTAGTTCTAGGATACATATACCTAGCGGTCGCATGATTAGGAACAGGAGGGTGTGGTTTTCTGCTGCTGTAGCCCATTCATTTCAAGGTTTGATGTGTGGAGTGTTCAGAGATGCTCTTCTGTGCACCATTATTGTAATATGTGGTTATTTGAGTTACTGTCACCTTCCTATCAGCTTGAACCAGCCTGGCCATTCTCCTCTGACCTCTCTCAATTACAGGCATTCTCACCCACAGAACTGCCACTCACTCGATGCCTTTTGTTGCACCATCCTCTGTGAATTCCCGTGTGTAAAAATCCCAGGGGATCAGCAGATTTAGAAATACTCAAACCACCTCTCCTAGCACCAACACTTACTCTACAAAGTCACACAGATTATACTTCTTCCCCATTCTGATGTTTGTTCCAAACAACAACTGAGCCTCTTGACCATGCTTTAATGCACTGACTTGCTACCTCATGATTGACTGATTAAATATTTTCATTACAAGCATGTGTACAGGTATACCGAATGAAAGTGGCCACTGAGTGTATTATGACTACAAATTTTATCAGGAAAAAAAATCCAGATTAACTGCTACGTACAGATATCAACTCCTTTACAGCTGGCATCCATTGCCATTTATTCAGGGCTTGTCCTCTACCTGTCCTATTAAAGTCTATCACGCAGGGGTTCCCAATTTATTTTTATGCCATGGAGCCTTACCATTAAACAAGGGATCTGTGGACCCCAAGTTGGGAACCATTGCTATTGTGAAATACTGATATTGATGAAGTTCAGCATTTCATTTGACATTAAGAGCCAGCTGTGAAACATCTAAAATTTGGTTGATGATGGTCGTAGCTCATGATGGCAAAAATATCTTGCTGTTGCTGCAAAAACTGGGCTTCTTAACAAACACAGAAATAAACAAAGGATGGCGGCAGTTAACATTCCTGTTGTTTTTGGAAAGGAAAGCAAATCATAAACACAAAGATTCTGCAGATGCTGGAAATCCAGAATCACATAAACAAAATGCCGGAAGAACTCGGCAGGTCAGGCAGCATCGGTCTTCTCACTTTCTTGCCAGTCTCGACGGAGGGACTTGGCTCGAAACATCAACTGTTCATTCATTTCCATAGATGTGGCCTAACCTGCCAAACTCCTCCTGTATGTTTTCTTCCACACTCTCCTCCTCTGAGATATTCTTTAAAACCTGCCTATTTGACTGGATCTTTGGAGTGTGTCTCAACTTCGCCTTGTGAAGCTCAGTACCACTTTTTGTTTGACAATATGCTGAGGGTGTACATTAGGATCCTTCACCAAATGGCAGCAAAGCATTGTGAACTTAGCTGCTAAGTTGAATCTGCTCCAGGTTTATCCCTCATGAATAGACCAGGTATAGAGCTTTAGCAACACGTACAACACGCTGGGGGAACTCAGCAGGTCGAGCATCATCCGTGGAAACGAGCAGTCAATGTTTTGGACCAAGACGCTTTGTCAGGACTGAAGAGGGAGGGGGCAGGGGCTCTATAAAGAAGGTTGGGGGGGGGGAATGGTGGGAAGGAGAAGGCTGGCAGGTGCCAGGTGAAAAACCAGTAAGAGAAAAGATCAAGGGGTGGGGGAGGAGAAGCAAGGGGGGATAGGCAGGAAAGGTGAAGAAGGAATGTAAGGGGAAAGCACTGTGGGTAGTAGGAGAAAGCGTCATCATGAGAGAGGTGATAGGCAGCTGGAGGAGGAGGCAGAGTGAAACTGGGATGGGAGACGGGAGGGGGAGGGAATTACTGGAAGTTGGAGAATTCAACTTCCTGGAAGTTGGAGCTCTAGCAGATAGTTTTACAAGACTTTGCTGCCATTGTTACTATATTCATAATGACTAAGTGCACACTGCCTCCTGGTTCCATAATTGTAATGGATTATCTTGTTATCCCTGCCAGCCTCAGACTGCTGACAAATGGAATCCGCTGCACTGTAATACTTCTGAAGACAATTTCACTTCACTTTGTTTTATTAGTGAGCTGTAAAGACACGCTTGATGCACACACTGCAACTCCTTCCCTCCTCTTAAACAAGATGAAAAGAACCTGAAGTCAGCAAACACGAGCAGTCACAGTTCCATGGCAGCTGACAATGAACGTGCCACTCCAGTGAATAAAAATTTCACAATAAGGCAGGACTACCTGCACAAAAGAAAGAGGAAATAGCCACAGGAATGAGGGGCAAAGCCCCATCACATTCAGGATAGCTGTATTTGCTCAATGGGTGGGCCTCCAAGATCTACCCCAATTTTATTATAGTGAGAAAAACAATCTCATAAATCACACTAACTGACAAGAATGTTAGACTTTTGTTCAACTTTATCTTGAAAATCAATTCTTTTCAATCAGCAATGTTGTACCACCTGTGGACAAGCTCTTTGGAAACAAATTAATTTCAGTACCGTAGCTTCCATTCATTTTCTTACTCTTTACAGATGTTGCAAATTTTATAAATTACTTTATTGATAGAATTATACAACATGAAAGCAGGCCTTTTGGTCCAACTTAATCATAGTGATCATGTACTCAATCCGATCCAATCCCATTTGCCTGCTTTTGGCCCTATCTCTCTAAACCAGTGGCTCCCAGCCCGAGGTCCATGGACCTCTGGTTTAATAGTAAGGCTCTATGGCATAAAAAAACATTGGGAACTCTTGCTCTAAACCTTTCCTATGCATATAACTGTTTAAATGGCTTTTAAACAATGTCATTATACCAGACTCCTCAGATTCCTCTGGCAGCTCTTGACTTGGAGAAAGTTTCCTCACAGGTTCCTTTTAAAACTTTCCCCTCTCGCCTTAAATCTGTGTGTTCTAGCTTTAGACTCCCCCTCTCTGGGGGAAAAAAGCTATGCCACTCATGATTTTATAAATATCTATAAGGTCACCCTTCAATCTCCTAAGCCTCAAGAGAAAAGTCACAGCCTTTTCAGCCTCTCCTTACAGTTCCAGTAATGCCCTCATGAAATCTTTTCTGCGCCCATTCCATCCTTCCTTCAGGTGGGTGACCAGAACTACTCCTGATACTTTGCACGCTCTCATTAACAACGTGTACAGTTGCAACATGATCTTCAAACTCCTGCACTCATTGCCCTCACCGATGAAGACAAAGATGCCGTATGCTTTCTTCACCACTCAGTCTACCTGTGTCATCATTGTGTACCCCAGGTCTCTGTTCTACAACACTCTCCAGGGTCTGACCAGTTACAGTCCAATTCCTGCCCAAGTTTAACATACCAACATGTAATACGTCAGTCGTACTTGTCCCGAGTTAACTTCCATCTGCTAATCCTTGGCCCACATCCCCAATTCATCAAGATCAGGTTCCAAACGAGGTTCCACAGACACCCAGCTTAAGTGTATTGGCCCATGGCATAAAACAGGTTGGGAACCCCTGATCTCGATCCTGTTTTAAACGTCTTTGTGTGCACTAAACCAACAATATTGGTTCATTGTTTGGAGGATGCAGAGTAACCAAACAGAAACCACAGATAAATTATATGTCTGGATCACTTTCTCCAGCAGAGTTCAAATAAGATTAGTTTTCACTATTGGTTTCTCAGACTTCTTGTGATAGCCCCAGTGTGACTTCTTAGCATTTGTATCTGGAAGCAGATTAAGTGAAAACTGGACAAAGAAAGCACGATCAAACCCAGCGTACAGAGAGTGAATCAAAGCCTAGGATCAGGCATTCTGTTGGTAAGATATGCTCCAAAACAACCATTGTTCTTATGCCTAATTAATTCCATAGTACAGCTATTTATCTCCAGCCATATCGTCTGTTACCAATTACTTAAAAGTACTTTGAAAGTGGTAATGCTCTAGCTAACCAGGCATATGCTGTATATTAACCAAACTCAAAAGTGTGATTTGCTGAAATTGCTTCTAGGACAAACAGTTCTTGCTAGTCAAAAGAATTTAGTCTCCAAAAAGCTCCCAATGTTTTAACGCCTCAATTTCAAAGTACAAGAAACAGGGTTAGTGGCTCTTAACTTCTGAATGTTCTTATATTCATATTTAATATTTTTATGGATAAGTTAATACTGCTGTAATAATTATCTGGTGTTCTGCACATACCTGCCTAGAATTTCTATGTAATCTGGTCCATAACATGATATATTATCCAGATGATCCTATGCAAGAATTTACCCATGACCAGATTCCTAGAACATTAACTACCTTAAACAGTCAAAATAGCTTTACGTAGCAGAAATAAAGCAAAGGTGAACAGGAATAACTCAGCAGGTCAGACAGTATCAGCAGGTAAAAACATATTGCACCAACATGGGAAACACTAGGGGCAAAACAATTTTCAAGATGCAAAGACAGGATGAAAGTGACGAAAGAAACCCCCAAGAAGCTGAAAGGCAAAGGAGCACTGTAAAAGAGCAAGTGAATAAAAATGGCCAGTCGGGAACAGTTTTAAACCAGAATAATTTGAAATTACCAGAACAGAATCAAAGCTATGATCTCTGGAAATACAAATACAAATTGCTGAGCCCTGAATCTTAAGCAAAGATGAGATGCTGTCCACTGACCTTATGATGGCTGTTGTTGGAACATTATAGGAAGGCAAATAAGGAGACGTTAGAGTACTTTGTATTTGCATTAACATATTAACTTTTTATGCCCAGTGGTATTATTGATGTGCTTTCTATCACAGACCAAAGGCCCAATTGGCCTTCTGCTGTAGTAAAATTACTTGTCAATAAATGTCAAACAAAGAGACAAACCGAACACTGGGGAAACCATCAGTAGATTATTTGCTCTGTGAGTGCCATGGGAGAGCTGAACTACCATCAACAATCCCTCGGTGTTCCTTACTTCTTCTGAGAGACTAAGTTGCCACCAGCTACGACAAATTAATATGGACTGCTGACTAAACTATATAGGGGACAAAAGAATATGTTTCATCTGATTTTACTTTTTGACCTTAATTCATTGTAATGAGAGTGAACCAAATATGCTGGTGTAATAGAGTTTTTTAATACACGAATCTCAAATGTAAAATGTATTGCAAAAGGCCTTATTCACTCTCATGATCTGGTCATCTTTTGCAAGGCTGGCAATTATATTCTACCAATGCATGGTAGCGTAGAGGTTAGTGTAACGCTTCACTGCACCAGCGATCGCCAATCAGGGTTTAATTCCCACTGCTGTTTGTAACGAGTCTGTATGCCCTCCCTGTGTGCATGTGGGTTTCCTCCAGGCGCTTCGGTTTCCTCCCAGATTCGAAAAGCACACGGACTATGGTTCGTGAGTTGTGGGTGTGCTATTTTGGGGAAGGAAGGACTTGTGGGCTGACCCCCAGCCTAATCCTCAAGCCGTGTTGGTTGTTGATGCAAACATCGCATTTCATAGTATGTTTGTTGTTCTAATGTATGCACATGTAACAAATAAAGCTAATCTTTAATTTCCAAGTGCATAGTGATGCAGCTGTGTTGCTTACTAGGCTAGATCAGAATGTAGTTGCAAGGTGCCACACTGGATCTGTCATTGTGATAGCACTACACAGATTATAGGTCACCTTTTATTGAGAATTTTTGTGGTTTGTTGGTTGTAAATATGAAAATGCTTCATTCACAAAGAGAACATCAGCAAAGATGAATACAAGTAGCAAACAAACTTGAAAGCCCATGGTAAGGAATGTGAAGAAACACACAGAGTTATGAAGAAAGGAGATGAACTGATTGGCAATCAATGGGATACAAAGAGGGAAAGTTGGAAAAGAATTAATGGTTGATAAAAAAAAAGGACAAAATAAAAGGTGAGCTGGAGAAGACGTGCTTTTTACTGGATGGGAAATGGTGTGGAGTACACAGTGTCATTTCTGTTAATGGGTTTAAGGAAAATCTGCCCAACAGCTTTCACATCTATTCCATTTTCACTATTCTACCTTCTTTGTTCACTGGGAACAACACACTCTACCATTAAGCAATTTCTTTTACTTTGACCAACTGGTCATTCATTTCATCTTGAAACTTATTAAGAAAGAAAATCATGTATGAAAGATATTTTATTCAAAGAGTTCAAATAACATGTTGGGCAAGAAATGATATTATGGCAGAATGTTACAGATGTGATGGGAAACCGAGACAGGCAAAAATTAAAATTAGTACCAAATTCCCTTCTGTCTGGGAAGCATAAAGATATCCACGTTAGCAAAGGAAACTGCCTTGGATAACTCCATTTATATGGTTATTTTCAATGGTGCACATGCAAGAAAAGCTAACTATTTTATCATCGCACAGAAACAACGTCAATGAAAGAGAGGAACTATAAATGGGGAAATCACATTTACAAAACTAAGCATTTTAATGAGGTATACTCTAACTTAACCTTTACATACTGCTGCATATTTCATATTAATTATTGTTCAGAAATTATTTGCAGTAATTCGTAACAGGAAATTTAAAAATAGGGGTGGAGGTTACTACAACAGGTGCTGAAGAGGTGGGAGGTGCTACTACACCGCAGCAAAAAGGGATGCATAACCACAGCGTGACTATAAGTCAGCTAATGCCATTACAGTAACTAGTTTATAATTGAAATATGAACAGATGCAAGACTTTTTAACATTTCAAAGATGCTGTAGATGTAATGTGGCTTGATAAAACTAACACAGGTTCAGAGCAACACAAATGATTAAGTAGTGCCAGTGCAGTGGATTCTGATAAACTGGTGCACACGGATAATGTGCCAATCTCTTGATTATGGTTACTCATATTTTCCAGCTCATTTTACAAGAATTAATGAACTACCAGCACCAAATGAGCTTGGCCTGAATCCATTTCAATTACCTAATTCCCCAAGAATTATTCATTGTTTTTCACCAAGAAACCGAGTTCACAGAGCTGAGAAATATTTGTGTCAACTACTGTCTCCTAATAAGACAGCTTTCAATGAATTCATCCCATGGCATTGCCGAGGTTCTGGGATCCAACCAATCATTACTTATCAATAAAGGTTCTTTGACCAATGCACTCTTTAAATCCCAAAATGGAGATCAAACAAGTCCTCCACTGCTTTTTTGAGTGTGTCAGATGGTCAAGGTCAAATAAAGGACATGTGGACAGCTTTTCTTACTAGTTTTGCTTCTGAAAAGGAACTGTTGTGGTGTAGTATATATATTTTAAAAACATCAGGCCTTCAGCAATGAATAGTCAATATGGGAAGAGCTGAGAGGCTGGAGACTCGAATTAACTAAATCAACAATGTCAGCCAACAGAACTCCAATAGGAGACGTGACGAGTCAGGATGTGAATGTGATTAACACACCAGCTACTTGCCACCTGCTTACTCCAAGGATTTATCCATTCACTTGACTCTGGGGTTCTAACATTTAACTGTCATTCATTCTTTGGGGGCGCTCCTCTGTTTTCGTTAATGGTTGCAAAGAAAACGCATTTCAAGATGTAAATTCTATACATTTCTCTAACATTAAATGTATCTTGGAAAACTTTGAAGCATTAACCATGCACTGTTTTCCTAATATTATAATTCGCTGGCTATGGCTACTGCTGCTTAACAGGAGATGCCAGCTGTCTCTTAACAAGTGGCCTTTAAACAGTGAACATTGGCACGCTAGGGAAGACAGTGGCTTTCAGAGGAAATGGAATGATGCAGGGTCAGAAGTCATCGCCAGACCATGGTGAGGAAGGTAGAAGGAGATACCACCGAGGTCAATGCTCAAATCTACACCTGGTGCGCAGTGTTTTGAGAAGTGAATTCATCACCATTGAATTCATCTTGAAATACCATATTATATAAATGTACTATTCACCAGAGTCCCTTTAATGACCTACCACATTCTGTATCAATGTGCATACACAAATAATCAAAGCATTTATCTCACTCTCCCATACTTAGCACCATTATATACACCACACCCATACCTCAACTTGCTCAATCAGCTGTTAAACTACTGTAACCCCATCACTCAAATGGAATACATGGCATTACATGACACACTTCCGTCCCTCTAGCAGAACAAGGTGGTAGACAGCCTGAGGCAACTGGAATACATGGCACTCAATGATACACTTCTGTCTCTCCAGAGCAGGGATTCCCAACCTGGGGTCTAGGACATCTCGGTTAATGGTCGAGGTCCATGGTGTAAAAAAGATTGGGATCTCCTGATCTAGAGGAACAAGGTGGTACACAGCCTGAGGCAACTGGGGAGATGGCAGAAGGAGCAAGTATGACTGCATTCCAAACATCCACTGAGGACGTAGCACTGAGTACTCCTGTAAGATGTTGGAAAAGACTTGCAGCTCGGGTTGAGGACGTTGTTGTTGAGTGGCTCGTTAGCTTGCAGATGTTTCGTTACCCACCCAGGCAACATCATCAGTGCAATTTCGAGTGAAATGTTGGTGATCTACATTGTTCGTCTTTTATGTGTCCTGTGATTAGTCTGTTTGGATGTGTGTGTGGGTATATGTGCCATTTCTAGTGGTTACTAATTATGTAATCCACGATTGGTTCGTTAAAATCCAATTAAGTGATAATTGTTGTCCGGTCTGTGTTAGACCATTATGCAGGATTAGCATCGTTCTCATTGACTGATGCGTGTAATCAGGCATGAATTGGCTCTTAGCTCTGGACCAACGATTTGACGCTGAAGTGGGATGTAAACTGGGTTCAATTCGACGTGGTTCTTGATAGAATTCTGTGTGGAGAACAAAGCCTCTAAGAGTTCTTAGGCTTGTCGTTGACGGGCTTGGCCTGGGTCAGACACTGGTCCAGTCGAATTAATGTGCTTTGCTGTTACAACTCAATTTTGTCACCTCTCTTTTCTCCGACCCCACATTCGTTTCCGATTTACAAGCTGCAGATAGAGGAAGGACGTGACCATAATCCCCATCTCCCCTCTTGCCACAACTCTAGCCGTGGACCAATCCAAAAGATATACAACTTGGCCAAACAGCAGAGGAACAGCAAGGGCAACACTACTCAGTGAGCGCACGGGCCAAGGATGGAGCAAGAACTGATATGGGTTCTGCTACGTGCAGCATCGGGTAGACTACCCGAGAGCTTGTTCTCCACATCAGAGTGCATGTTGCAGTTCAGTAACAACTTGGAACAGGCCCTCTCAGTGAGCCACTGAAGTGCTGATTAGATCCATAGTGCAAGGGGAAAATTAGGAAATCCCCGGGTGGATGGCTCAAATGACCTAATTCTGCTCCTATGTTTATGTCTTATTGTCTTAAGGTGTGTCCCCTAATCTCCAATTACCTTTTGATTCAATCGATTGTTAGAAGCTGTCTGGGCCTCATTTCAGTTGGCTGTATTTTTGTTTGGTCATTTTATTAGAGATCTCAAAGCTAGTCTACAAAGTACTGGCAGAGTCCAAAGAACATCTCGAAACAATCCTTAAGCAGCAAATCTGTATGTTTGCAGACTAGCGATCTTCCCAATGTCTTTTGTTGAGAGTGGTCGTGACCAGAGTGGGGAAGTTTGCAGGTAGTTGGATGCATGCTGGCACTGACCAACATGCAAACTTGCATTCAGGCGTTGACAAAATACGCTCACAAAACCCTACGTTCCAGCTGGGCAGGGAGGGTCAAAGCAATAAAAACATGGCACAGTTAGTATTGCAGCACCTTTGTAGCCTTAATACATGGCAATATTGTTCTAAGGTAGTGTCAGCAGCCATTCATGGACTTATCCATTTGGCAAATGTACAAGCTTTTAAAATACTTAACTCTGCTTTTCACAAAGTATGATTTCTCAATAAATATTCATTAAATTTTATTAAGTGTACCGTGGCATCCAATAAGTAATTCCAACTTGAACTGATGTTCAGCAAGGAAGGGAAGAAGGGTATTGCCTGGCAATGCTTCCACAGAATGTAGTGGACATTATTGACACTGACAAGCAAGAGAATCCGTCTCTGCCAGACATATTCAAGTATTTTATATGCAGAGACCACGTTAGAAGTTATTAACTTTCAACACTTCCATGATAAAGCCGAGTGCCAGAATTAACTAATTCTGTAATTACAGGTTTTCCCAAGCTACAGCAAAAAATAAAATGGGTGTTTTCCATCACATCTTTGGTGCGAATGTTGAGTGAGGGAGGACAGTAACACCAATTCTAGTGTGTGAGCCAACTCCAAGCATCATAAAATAGAAGACACAAATGCCATAAACTGGTCAGAGTAAAGCTGCACTCCATACAAAGCTTGGCAACAAGAAAAGGTTTTAAAATACCCCATTAATAAAACACCATTTTCTGATACATGGCAAAATTCTTAATCCCTCATGAACACTCAATGCTAATAATTATTAAAATGAAACTGAAATTATGAGGGACAGGGCTAGACATTTTTTAGGCCACATTTTTATATGGAATTCAGTGACACTGCAATATTCTACCACTCGCTAACATTTTAAACAGGACCTTTGCACACAATTTCCTCTCCCTCCACAATTTTCCACCCTTGTGGAGAGTACAGAGAGCATAAAAGGTAAGGGTGGGTGGGGGCATCAGGAAAATTGTGGGGGTGAACATGGGTAGTACTGCAGAAGACTTTTTGGAAAGGATTTCAGGCAGTCAGCTGGGGTTGGGATCATAGTTGTGGATTAAAGATCACAGGGTTTAAAGATCACTTGTGCAATTGACAATAAACTCAGCTTTAGACTATAAGAGATGAGATGTCCAGCAATGGAGAACAGGTGATAGGGTGTAAATTTGAGTTATAATTAATGTAGAAAAGAAGATACAACATAGAGACTTGCCTTCATTAAGACAAGAACTGAACTCCCTCGCAGTAAATCAGTTAAGGAAGCTGTCCCTTTGAATTGGAAAAAAAGGGGCAAACCACAAGCTGGTATTAAAGAACTGCATCAGAGCTCAATGTCAGCAATGCCTGTAAATCATGCGTTAACTGAAATGTTTCACAGTTCAAATAATGCCCAACTGAAATCACTGCACATGCCCCCCAACCTCACATTTGTATCTGTCATTTTCACACAGGACTCTCATCAAATTTTCACTAGAATGCCAGGACTGTACTCTGTCATGTTGCTCCATCAGATTGGAGATGACACCCACTTGTCAGGGCCTAAAAATAACGTGATAGGTGAAAGAATTTCTCGGTGCTGGTGTCAAAGTTTTTAAAAATCGAGGCTACTCCAAGATTTCTGAGTTCTTCAAATTTTGGTTTCCCATATATCCCCATTGATGTTTGTGAACAAATCTGTACAGCATGAACCAGCCAGAGAATTGCAGCTCAGACCACTTTACTGCTGTCTCCTTTCATGAGTTTCTTAAAGCTAG
This sequence comes from Hypanus sabinus, assembly GCF_030144855.1. Taxonomy (NCBI): domain Eukaryota; kingdom Metazoa; phylum Chordata; class Chondrichthyes; order Myliobatiformes; family Dasyatidae; genus Hypanus; species Hypanus sabinus. The sequence continues at coordinate 57,744,481 of NC_082722.1, read as the reverse complement.
CTGTGTCGACCAATGTTTCAAGAACTGTAGCTACAAGCAGAGGTTGGATAAACTTGGATTTTTCGCTCTGAATCATTGAAAGCTGAAGAGTGATCTGACACAAGTATACAATAACAAGAGATTGGATTGACAGGCTTTTACCATCAAGGTAGTAGTATCAACACTATAGGGGCATAACCTTTAAGATTAACAGAGGGACATCTTACCGGAGATTTGAGGCAGGTAATGTTTGTTTTTACATAGTGAGTGATAGTGCCTGGAAGGTGCTACGAGATGATATGGTAGAAGCAGAAACGGCAGAAAAACACTTAAGGCAATTCAGCAGATATGTGGACAGGCAGGGAATGGTGGATGGAGACCATGTGCAATTAAATTGGCAACACGGTTGACACAGTCATCATCGGCCAAATGCCTGTTCCTGTGTTGTGCTATGTTCCATAATGTCTGAATGCTTATCCTAAAGTGCACTGAAGAGATGCTTTGGAAGTTTTTTAAATCAATCTTATTAAATTAGATTATCTTCATTTATCTCATGCTCATCGAAACATAAAGCGAAATGCCGAAGGGTTTCGGCCTAAAACATTGACTACTTTTCTTCCATAGATGCTGCCTGGCCTGCTGAGTTCCTCCGGCATTTTGTGTGTGCTGCTCTGATTTCCTGCATGGGCAGATTTTCGATTGTCTCTTGTTTGAGAAGCGCATCGTTTGTGTCAACAACTAACGCAGTCCGAGGATGTGCTGGGGCGGCCCGCAAGAGCTGCCATGCTCCCAGCGCTGCCAACAACTTACTAACCTTAACCTATACATCTTATATGTACATTCTGGTGAATTTTGGCATGGTTGACATGATTGCTGACAAGAGAAATAGTGGGTATTATACGCATACGGTCAAAATCCTGAAGGTGACGAAGCATGTCAGATGCCTTCCATGATCAGGGAAATGTTAGGCCTCATTAATTCCTGAACCAATGTGTGTGTGAAAATTGTCAATCATTGATCAAAGTGCAATTCAAAGCTGAACAGGAGTGCAGATATGCCTGGATGAATTGACAGTTGCTTAAAGGCTATAAATCTCAACTCCGCAAGACAATCATACACTCACATGTCAACCAAACTCAAAGTAAGTTGCCTTTTTCTGCTAGCTAACCAGCCTCAAGGTCTCTGATGTCAAAGCTGTATATACTGTACATAAGAAACCATGTTTCTCAACCTGCACCATTTAAAAAGAGAGATAGCCAATTCTTTTGCTGCACACAATTTGCTGAAGGAACTCAGCCGGTTAAACAGCATCTGTAGGAGGAAAGGAACTGTCAATATTTTGGGTCAAAACCTGCAGCAGAGCTTTGGCAAATTCTTTTGTTTTTTGAGGAAGCGTAATTTTCATTATTGAATAGATTTCACTTTTGAAGCTCTAGCCTGGCATATTTGCCTAGCTGAGAGAAGTTCAGTATTTCTCTTAATTTGCATTTAATAAATTGCCACTGAAGAGCTCAAGATAGCTCAAAGAGCTTTACAGCCAATGAAATACTACAGGTGTCTCCCGTTTTTCGAACGCTCGTTTTATGACAGCTCGCTGTTACGAAAGACCTACATTAGTACCTGTTTTCGCTAACCGAAGAGGATTTACGCTTTTACAAAAAAAAGCCCCCACTTTATACGTGTGTTTACCCTGAGAAAGACTACCATGACTGCGAAGCCTTGTGTGGGCAGCTGTGTGCGCATGCGCGTACGCGTGTATGTGCATACGCACCAATTTTTTTTTTCTCCGAATCAATTTTGGCTCTCTGTCTTCCTGATTTTGATAAGTGAAACTACATTGTACGTGCAATATTTCTACTTTATATAGCTGTGTCTTTATCATATCATTCCTGCTTTTACTATAAGTTAGTGTTATTTTAGGCTTTATGTGCTATTTGGTTTGACTTGGTAGGTTAGTTTTTGGGTATGGGATCGCTCAAAAATTTTTCCCATATAAATTAATAGAAATTGCTCCTTCACTTTACACCATTTTGGCTTACAAACGGCTTCACAGGAACACTCTACCTTCGGATAGCGGGGGAAACCTGTATTCTGGGCTACTATATTTCTCTTGGAAATTCTAGCTTGTAAACTGGAGATCTCTAAAGACAGGCGCTGGATCCTGAAATCAAGTTCAAAACCTTTTCCACCAATTATAATGATGGATTAGTCAAAGTAAGTTTATTATCAAAGTACGTATGTGTCACCATATACTACTTGAGAGTTTTTCTTGCAGGCGTTTACAGGAAAATAAAGAAATACCTATATTACTTATGAAAACCTCTACATAAAGACTGACAAACTAACAATGTGTAAAGGAAAACAAATAAAAAACTAAGTAATTAAATAATGCTGAGAACATGAGTTATAGAGCTCTTGAAAACGAGTCTGTAGGTTGTGGAAAAATTCTGAGTTGAGCTGAGTGTAGTTATTCACACTGGTTTGGGAGCCTGATGGTTGGAGGGTAATAACTGTTCCAGAACCTGGTGGAGTGGGACCCAAGGCTCCAGCACCTCCTGCCTGACGGTAGTCGTGAGAAGCGAGCATGGCCTGGATGGTGGGGGTCCTTGATGAAGGATGCCGCTTTCCTGTGGCAGTTTTCCATGTAAATTTGCTCAGTGGTGGGGAGAGCCTTGCCTGGGACGGACTGAGCTGCATCCATTATTCTTGTGGTTGCGCTTTTGTGATTATATTGGAATGTCCTCCGTTTTCCTGGAAGGACATGGATCCAACAGCTCAGCACAAAGCAGACTGCTTGAGCAGCATCCTCACTGCCACCATTCTTTCCTCTGACTAACCACGCACCATCGCTGCAGCGTATAACCCTCGATGAAACAGATTACAATCATTCACCAAGAGTTCTTAACATACCCTTCCAAGACTGCAGCCTCCCTCTCTCCAGGACGTCAAACAGAAGAGAATGTTACCATTGCTGAGGTGAAATTCTCCATTGCTGAGTACAAAATCTGGAACTCCAAAATTAACAGAACTCTGGGATAAATCTTCAAAAGCTACATTAGTTTAAGGGGAAAAAAGCAACTCCTCTCAACATTTTCAAAGGATACAGCATTAAACTCAGACCCTGTCAGCAAAGTCCACTGTATTTACGTATTTTATCTAACCAAGAGTCATAGTCACTGAAAAGTACAGCACAGAAACAGGCCCTTTGGCCCATCTAGTCCAAGCCATACCATTTGAACTGCCTGTTCCCATTGACCTGTACTGGGACTACATCCTCCACACCCCGACTATCCATGTAACTATCCAAACTTCCCTTAAACGTTGAAATCGAGCTTGCATGCACCCTTGTGCTGGCAGCTCATTCCACACTCTCACAATGCTCTGAGGGAAGAAGTTTTCCCTCATGTTTCCCTTAAACTTTTCACCTTTCACCCTTAACCCATGACCTCTGGTTGTTGTCCCACTCAATCTCAGTGGAAACAGTCTGCTTGCATTTACCCCATCTATATCTCTCGTAATTTGATATATACCTCTATCAAATCTCCTCTCCAGACAAGACTTTGTTATATTCCTGCACCTAATAGACAGAATCACACTCCCTCAGGCTGCTTGTGAGCGTCAACCTGGTCTTCGGTGCACAGTCTCTCAAGTCATGGATTTGAATTCACAACTTTCTAGCGCAAAGAGAAGAACATTATAAACTAAGCCACAGCTGAATCAATAATCACAGTACATAATCAGATGGAAAATCTCATTTATAGACTGCACAAAAGAGTTAAGATCCTGTGCCACGCTGTTGGATTAATTGGAAATCTTGTACTTCGTGTATACCTGTAAGGTGTTAGTTACAAGATTATTTACATTGGGTATTATTGGTGTCCCCTCAGTAACTCTCAGAGACAGATCAAAATTGTCTCACTTAAAAAACAGCTGACTGTAGTAACTGGGACTAGGCAGATAAATGTGGCATCTGTTTGCTACACAAGGTTCTACAAATCACAGCAGAAATCTTCTTTAAAAATTACATTAAAATATATATAGATTCTGAATGACAATTGATATCTCATTGGAAAGTCTGGAATTCAAATAATAGATTCATGCAAAGCTCGTATATGAACTACATTTACCACATCACAGTTTCGAAGTTACTTTTGAAGTATCGGTAATTATTGAGGAAGCACTCATTTCTAAGTTGCTTTAAATGTTGCATGTTACAGCTCTCCTATTTATATCTTGCAAATGCTGCCTACAGTACTTTTAAATTATACGTTTGACAAGTATTCAGCCTCCAAATGCAGGGCTCCTCAGTCAATTAGCTGCGTACCGTACTCAGTTCAGTGGGAAGCATTTTCTGCTCCTCATATGTCTTAAATCTGTGCTTGAGACACGTGATAAATCAGAAGCCATCCAGTTTATTAACTGGAACAGCAACTTCCTACCTTCACTCACACTGATAAAACGGCCCTCCACATGTGGTGACAGCCCAACAGTTGGAGAAGGAAGGTCGGGCAGGAAGCTACGTCCACTTCCTTGTTTTGCTGCACGCACATTCCACATATCCACACAGAACCAAAATTACTCTTTCCGTTTCCCCCCCACCCCTCCAAGCCTTTTTTTCCCCCGCCACCTGGAATCCTTTACGAGAGTGAACACAGTAAGCATCAACATGCTTTCAACAGCGAGATTGCATTGCAACTCCCGGATAAGCTTCTGCTGCTAGCTCCTCCTGTCTCCATGAGCGACCTGTTAACAACACTCGGTGACGAGCTGTTAAAGCCAGCGTCGACAACAGTGAAATGCAGAGACTGAATCTGAGGCATCCCCGACCAATCGAAACCGAACAAGGCAAAGGCCTACTCATCTTAGCAAAGACTGATGGTAAATATTATGGAGTTGAGAGCACTAAGGGAACTCATGACTGAAATTCCAAAAATCCTACACAGCACCAGATGGATAAAAATTGCCAAATTACCACTGATTAGAAGAAAACTGGCAGGATGTAAATTGCGAGGAGCACCTACTGTAGATCCCACCACAGGGAGGAGAAGATGATAGCTTTGTGTAAAGAAAACTATCTGATCCACCAGCATATTTCTTTGTTTGCTCTGAAGTTGATTATCATCTTCTATGTTTCAGAACAATATTTATTGGAAAGATAAAAATGTAGGAACTAACAGGCGGAATATCATATTGCGGCGACCCACTTTCTGCGCAGGCGAACCGGCTCACAAATAGCCAGTGCGCGGGGAGAGACTTTGGTAATGCACCTCTGATGCCATTTCCACCCGGAGAGGGCGGGTGCTAGGGATTAAATGCCAGCGCCGCGAAGTTTGAATAAACTAGTCTCGAAACGACTTACCGACTGCGTGTCATTGTCTCTAGCTCTGTGCGTAGCACATCGCTACAATATATCCTTTTTATTCCCAAAATTAACTGAGAGTCTTTGCAGCTGTGAGCTGCGAGACTTTCAGTTAACTATACAATAGTTGGCATCATTTCATTACAGGCTAACTACTCAAATCCCTTTGGATAATGCTTCAAATTTTAAGCAATTCTGGTACTGTGTTGCTCACTGAATGCAGAGGTTAGAGTCTCCAGTCCTGAGTGTGCCTCACTCAATTGCACCCTTGCCTCGGCGTGCTTGCCCCGTCCCAATTTGTGTGCACAAATACAGTACAGTTCTGAGGGAGTGCTCCACTACCGGAAGATGAAAAAGGAAGATTCCATCTATTCTTTCCGGTGGATGTTAAAGATAAGAAGGCATTATTATAAACAAGTACACAGAGTTCACCCCTGATATGAACACGAGATTCTGCAGATACTGGAACACACACAAAATGCTGGTGGAATTCAGCAGGTCAGGCAGCGTCTATGGAGAGGAACAAGCAGTTGGTGTTTTGGACTGTGACCCATCATCGGGACTGGAGAGGAAGGGGCGGGAAACCAGAATAAGAAGGTAGGGGAACCTATCACTTACTTGCTTGTAATCCATGCCATCCTCCCACCACCTTATTCCGGCCTCCTCCCCCTCCCTTTCCAGTCCTGATGAAGACTGAGCATCACATAGGATTCTAAAAGATATAATAGGTTGGATACTAAGAGGCTGCTTTCTCCAGCTGAAGAGAACTAGAAGGCATACTTTCCTAGGAAAGGGATACTTTTAACTGAAAGACACTTCTAAGTCAGAAGATGGAAATGGAGATCTAATCCAGACGACAGAATATCCTTGACTGAAAATAATTAAGATTTACACTGATGGATTTCTGACCACAAAGGGAATGGAAGAGTGTGAAACCTAGAATATAAACGAAGGGCATTATTGATCTTATTAACAGACCAGGCGGTAACTGCTGCTTCTAGTCTTTTCAGCTTTTCGAAGCATTTAGCAAGCCGCTTTTCCAAGGGGAGAGAAAAAGCGGCTGTGAATATATTTCCACGTTCCATATTAATGCACAATGCACAGCAGGCCAAGACATGTTTTGTACATAGTTCCAGCTCTGCAGCGTTCTTCTGTGCACAAAACCTAGGGATTACAGAACAGACCTAGCAAACGTACTGAAAGCAAATGAAAAAAATCCATTTGCTCTGTTATTTCAGAGCAAGTATAGGAACAACAGGGCTCTGTAGGTGAAGATGCAGGAATGGGACCTTTCATATTGGGTTGGTGCATTGGGGCTTCCCTAAAACACCAGGCAGCTGAACCAGCACGGATAACTTCATTCACCCCTACTCTGAGACAATTCTACAGTCTAAAGACACTCTTTCAAATACTCCTTACAACTCATGTTCTCAGGGTTATTTTTATTTGCTGTTTGTCTTCTTTTGCACATTGGCATTTGTCAGTCTTTGTTTACATTTAAATTTTGTAAAATTCTGTTGTATTTCATCTTTTATCCTGTAAACTCTGCAAAAACAAAAAGTGAATCTCAAGGTAGTACGTGGTAACATTAGTACTTTGATAATAAATAAACTTTGAACTTTATCCTGATCAATTGCTATTCAGGGCGGTGAGGAGGCAGCTGCGGTGTACTGGTGATTAGTATTGCAAATGGACGTCATAGGTAGGGAAGCAGCATGTGTTTGGGCTGGTCCACGATGGCGGATGGCCTGGAGCAGAGCCACGGGGACAATTTATTCAGCAGCAAACACTGGGCTCCATTAAGGTTCATAGCATTCATTGAGAGGGACTACCTCTCAGTGAGCAGCTGTACCTTACATGCAGTGTGACTGAATGTTCGCCTAACTGGTGTCCAGACATTTATTGTATATCACTACATATACCTGGATGTTCAGGGACATATGCACTTTATGCAAATTGGACCCTAAAGCAATTTAGCACAACTTTATTTGGATGACACAGGTGGTAGACACTGTCGTTTGGTAATCAACTTTCCAGTAATATTTTGCAACGTGGTGCTCTTGAACTTCACTGGGCACAGAATTTGTGGTCCAAACCACCGAACATCTCTCTCTCTCTCTCTCTCTCTCTCACACACACACGCACACACACACACACACACACACAGAGCGGCCATTTTATCAGGTACACCTGTACACCTTCTCGTTAATGCAAATAGCTGATTAACCAATCATATGACAGCAACTCAAAGCATAAAAGCATACCGACATGGTCAAGAGGTTCAATTGTTGTTCAGACCAAACATCAGAATGGGGAAGAAAAGTGACCAAAGTAACTTTAACTGTGGAATGATTGTTGGTGCCAGACGGGGTGGTCTGGGCATCTCTGGAACTGCTGATCTCCCGGGATTTTCAAGCACAACAGTCACCAGAGTTTGTAGAGGGTGATGTGAAATAAAGACATCGAATGAACAGCAGTTCTGTGGGTGAAAACAGCCCGTTCATAACATAGGTCCGAGGAGAATGGCCAGACTGGCTCAAGCTTGCAGGAAGTTCAAAGTAAAATTTATTATCAGAGTACATACATGTCACCACATCCAACGCTGAGATTCTTAGGGTGTACTTAGCAAATCTATAGAAAAGTAACTGTAAACAGACTGTGTAGAGATAAAGAAACAGCGATAACTAACAAGCATGAAATAGCAATATAACAGTCCTTAAATGACTGTACTTATCCTCTCTAGAACCTGATGGTTATGGGGTAGTAACTGAAGTAACCAAATGTTACAACAGTGGTGGGCAGAGGAGCATCTATTAATACCCCCTGAACCTAACAAAGTGGCCACTGAGTGTATGTAGCTTTATACTATGGCTTACAAACAACACAGCTTGCCTTTCTAGTTGATGGAATTAGTGACCTTTAACTGCTTTCTAAAGAGTGAAGGCTGAAGCTCCACCTCGGACCCACAGATGGATTTTTGGCATATTGACAGATGGTTCACAAATGGGATAAACAGTCATTTGTTTCTTTTTTTGGTATGTTGATCACAGAGACAGAGAACATGTTGAATGGGTATCACACCATTCATGGGTTAAATCTACTGCTCTGCTAAAGGAGAACTATTCAGCTCGAGAGGGCTGGTGTTCATTTAGTTCCCAAACGCTTATGTTGTTTACGTCAATGAGGTTGGACCCACAGAAAATGCTGCCAAAGGAAATGGAAAACTGAAGCTGGTTTTGGCTGGCTTCAAGCTTTTGTGCTCTGCAAATTGTAGAGTTTTTAGAAGTGAGTATGTTTGTGAAATTATTTTGACTCACAAGGCTCTTAAAATGGTTGAATATTCCAGGAATGATGAGCAGTTAAATCAATTGCACCAAATACTCTCAAAGATTGTAAATATATGGGAATTTTAGCTTTTTTAATTAAATTTCTCTTTCTCTGGGTCCTGCAGGAGATCGAGATTTGTTGCTTTAGGAGTCTTGCACAACTCTGCAACCAGCACAGAAGTGAAGCACAGAACTGGGAAGGCGGTAGGAATAGTAATCACCGTTCGGCTTGAGTCAGCCAGCAACCAATCCAATCGCAGAAGGCTGCTTCCTTACCCCCTTTCCTTCCTCCTTCATTCTGACAGAAACCGAGCCCAAGGACTAGCAAGGACTTTTTCGTACATTCCTAATTGCAGCAACTTGAGACAGAAATGGTGCGTCATCTCAGAATCAGAATCAGTTTTATTATCACTGATACATGTTGCAAAACTTGCTGTTTAGTTCCAGCAATACAGTGCAAGACATCAAAATTACCTTTACTGACAAGAAAAAAAATCAATAAATAGTGCAAAATAAGGAAGTGTGAGATAATGTTCATGGACTGTTCAGAAATCTTTTCTTTTTCAATCTTTTTATTGAATTTCATATATATAAAAAAACATAACATAATAATGAATACGTTATAAATGCATAAGACTTGAAATTGAATTAATAGGATAACAATACCCCATTAAAATATCAACAGAAAAACATAGTACATTATCAATCAAGTCTATAATAATTATATGAAAAAAATAAGAATAATCGTCAAAAGAAAAAGAAAAAGAAAAAATTGTAAAAGGACTGTTCAGAAATCTGATGGCAGATTTGATCTTAAGACACATGTTCCTCCTCCTTAATACAACTAATGAAAAGAGCTCATATCATGGATGGTGAAGGTTCCTGTTGATGGATGCCTTCTTGAGGCACTGTCTTTTGAAGATGTCTTCAGTGCTGGGGTGGGGGGGGGGGGGGGTTGTGTCCGTTACAGTGCTAGCTGAGACCATCACAAATGCACTGACATTTTTAGCACTGTTTTATGGATGACTCCCTCTCTCCCTTTGGGGGGGGGTTGGAATAACTGCCCCAAAAAATACTGTACAATAAAGTTAGTGAAGAACTGGCACCACAGATCCCAGATTAAAGTAGAAGCAAGAGATATGGGATCAGTACAAGAAACTGAGTTAAAATATCAATCATGATCTTTATTTGATGGTAGCTGTCACTTCCAATTGCATATTTTCTTACATCTGTCTCTTTTATATCTGACTGGCGAACATTTCCCAAAGGCCAATATTCATCATCATGAACAAGTTTAGTGCAAAAAAATGGTACACCTTAAATCCCCTTAAGGCAAATGGAACTGTGTGAATCTTTGGCAGAGTCAATCTGCATTGTAAGTGAGTGCGTTATAGCAGCTGCTAGGAGAATACAGTATGCTGTAAATAACTTATTTGGATAATCATCTACATTCTGTGAGGGTTAAGAAACTAGATATTTCAATGCTCTACAGCATTGGGATAAATGCAAAAATTGGTTTAAAAAAAAACAACAAAATATTGTTTTAAAACAACCCCATTAAAGGAGATTAAAGACTATGAGAACATACTTCTTGGAAAACTATTTGCAAAATTTATTTACAGATTCTCAATAGTGACACACATCAGACTTAAGTATAATCCACTGACTCTTCATCAGCTAAGAAAAAGTCTGCCAAAAGCTTTCTTCAAAGTCATGGCCAACAGCAAGAATTAGCCTCTGCCATAATACGAAGTGTGCTATCTACTCTTTCAAACTATATATTGCAATGTATAGTCTTCATGCAATTAATTCCCAGAAATTCTGTAATAAGATCTTTTCATCTCAATTTTGATATAAATTTTGGTATTAACCCATTCTGATTTACCTCAAGTATTTATCTTGCAGGTTTATAATTGCAAATGTATTTATATTTCTGAAGAACCTGATACAGACAAGCCCAGCTATTAACTACCCAGCAACATAAACAAAATAATACATTAGCAATATCAAGATTAAAAATGACAAAAATCTGATTTTTTTCCCCAAATTCTATGAACCCTATGAAATCACTCGAGTATTAAAAGTGATAGTAAATAATTTGAGGTCGAAGATCAAAGTAAATTTATTATCAGAGTACGTACATGTCACCATATACTACTGAGATTCATATTCTTGTGGGCATTCATAGAACAAATACAATAGAATCAATGAAAAATTACACACAAAAGCTAATAACCAATATGCAAAAGATGACAAACTGTGCAAATGCAAAAAACAAATAAAAACAATAATAATAAATAGCAAATAAGTAATACTGAGAACAAGAGTTGTCGAGTTCTTGAAAGTGAGTCAACAGGTTGTGGAATCAGTTGAGGTGAGTGAAGTTATCCATTCCAGGACCCAGATGGTTGAAGGGTAATAAGTGTTTGTTAAACTAGTTAGTGGTGTGGGGACACGAGCCTGATCTCCAGTAGGGCGCCAGCAGATATATTCCACTTGTTGTGACCGTTGCCTAATATCACCTTGAGCCCTATGGATCACAGCTCCTCCAGGACACACCCAAGTAGTTTTAAATGTAATGAGAATTCTGCCTCTACCACATCGTCAGAAAGCCTACCACCTTCAAGGCAATATGATTTTTCCTCATCTCCCCTCTAATCCTCCTCCAGTTACTTTAAATACATGTCCCTTGGTTTTTGATCTCTGTTGAGCGAAATGAGTATTTCTTATTTATTCTCTCTAAACCTTAATGTAAAGTTAACAATGCTGTATAAAATTAAAATAAGCAACAAGGAACAGACTAGGAAGAGGCCTGTTCAGTGCAATATCTGTTGAATCTGGAGTTAAGTACAAGTGTGTGGAAGGGAGATCATAATTGGTGATTTAAATGCAGGAAGTAAGTAGAGCTCATCAAACACACAACCAAAGAAAAAAAAATCAAATACAGTATTGAGACTGAGATGTGTGATATTCAGATTGGCACTTGCTTGCTTACAGACCTCAATGTGACCATTTGCTAAGGAAATATTCAATACATCACAAATTTAAGATTTTAATCCCTGAAATAGGCTACTTCAATTTTATTAGTAAATTTATCATTAGCACCAAGTGGCAATGCAAGATTTCCATGATGGTTTCAAAAATGGCCTACGGTCACTCTTTGGAAGAGGGCAATCGAAAAGCCAGTAAGAAATGTTGAATAACCAACATTTAGATTTTTTTGTACTGTGGGTGCTCCTGATCATTCAAATAAATATTATACTGTCTTTCTATGTTTCACAAGACATTTTCTTTGCCACGACTTTCACATTATCATGCTATCCTTACTAAAAACCCTTATTTGTTATTCATAATTGTATCCTCTAACTTGGAAAAGTTCAAGAGGTACAACAGAGAATTGTGAGTATCTTAGGTTACTGGGCTGGAAGAAATCATAGAGGGAGGAGAGAGACATGGATGGATTTGAAATTGACTACATTTCAGCTTTTTTCCATATTTTAGCTTAAAGAGGTAATACTGACCAGAGCACTTGCTTCTCCCCTCCTATCTGTAAATATTCTTGCTCAAAATAAGGCCGGATAAACATACTTCATTGGCAAAAGGGAACAAAACTGGGTCAACAACATCTTAAACAGTAATTAATAGCATCAAAATTTAAAATTTCCCGATCATCAAAATTGACAGAACTGCACATTAGCTGTAAAATATATCATGAAGAGCCCATTTTAAAGCATCAGTTGGAACAATAAACACTGTGAAAGCACTGCACCATTATTTACAATCAGAATAAATGATATACACTCCACCAAATCAATTAAAAAAATATGGATTATATACTTCTTAGAGCCCATCAACTGTTACACATTCAAGTCACACATCAACCAAAATGTCTGACTGCCACATTTAACTTGTGACATTTGGCAGACAATGGTATAATGTAATGTTGCTAATTGATTTGTGGAAGTACCTGTTCAGTGTCATAAAGAAGGAAGTGATGAAAGGAAATGACATTGCTCCAGAAGCTAATATTTCTACAAAAGGGTGTATGCAGCAAGTAAATAACCTTGGCTAAAATGGTCACATTGCTTAAGTTGAAGATTCATTCAATATAAAAATAATTTTTAGATGGCAATATCAGTTAACTTCATTTAAATTGTAATCCTTATTGAAATGAAGCATGAAATGAAATACAAAATCTCAATTGGTAGATTTGTAATTAACAGAGATCTGACTGTCACCCTCTCTTGGTACACCTCAGGTCCTCAGTTTCCTGTGCCATCTTTTAATTCAAATCTCAATCACTTCCATAATTCTACTGCAAGCAACTGTGCAACCAACCTGCTGCACAGATGGACAGAATGCGACTCGGTAATTCTTCACTCCCTTGCAGTAATCGGTAGCATGCCAATACTCCAGCAGCGCTGTCAAAATGAGGTATTATACACCCAAGCAGCATTATGTTTCACTTTCCCACTGCAACATCCTCCCCTGCCAAGATTCTAGGTTGATTCCATCCACTGAAGCATCTAGTTCTCAGCGAAGCAAGGAACTCATTAATTTCCACAATCTACACTGCAAAGTTTTAACGTCCAACACAAAAAAACTTGCACTATGGCGCACAAAGATCTCCAAAATACATTTGAACAAGTTTGTCACGAAAGGCAGCAATTTAATTTTTGTTTTGGGAATTCACAATGCACCAGTGGAGCCAGAAGTGTGCATAGCATGCAACTAATTTTCATCTGAGCCTAACAGTTGATTGTTCAGAAGTACGTAAACTAGCTGAGAAAACAGAAAAGATAAGTCATGAAAATAATAAAGCTAAGCTAAGGTAAATGAACAGACTAGGATAAAGGAATTATTATACAAGTCATGGAGGCACACAGTGCTGAAACAGATCTTTCAATGCACCAAGTTTGCATCAACCATCAAACAGCTTTCGATGTCATGCTGAATCTTCGCAAATTTTTAAAGTAGAGGTGTTGCTGTACTTTTTACATAATTACACTTGTGTGCGGGCCCCAAACAGATCCTTTGAAATGATTACACTGAGGAATCTTGTTGCTAACCCTCTCCACCACTCATCCTCTAACAATGACTGGCTCACAGACCTCTGGTTTTCTCCTCCTGAAGTCCATAATCAGCTCCTCGGTCTTGCTGACATTGAGTTGCTGGTGTGGCACCAATCATCCAGATTTTCTATCTCCCTCCAATATGCTGATTCGTCAACTGTCAGCAAACTTCAATATGGAATTGGAGCTGTGATTAGCCCCACAGTCATAAGTAAAAAGCGAGTAAAGCAGGAGGTGGTATTGAGGCCAAGGTCTTAAAACTTATTGATTCGTTTTGAGGAGATGATGGTATTGAGTGTCGAGCTGTAGTCAATAGAGAGCATCCTGATGTATGTACCCTTCCTGCTCCAGATGTTCCAGGGTTGAGTAAGGAGTCAATGTGCTGTGGACCTGTTACGACAGTTGGCAGATTGAAGTGGATCCAAATCACTTCTCAGACAAGAGTTGATATGTTTCATTGCTAACCTCTCAAAACACTTAATCACAGTGGATGTAAGTGCTACTGGACGATGATCAATGAGGCATATTACCACGTTTTACTTAGGCATCGGTATAACTGAAGCCTGCTTGAAACAGGTGAGTACCTCAGATTGCTAAAACGAGAGGGTTAAAGATCACAGTGAATACTCCAACCCACTGATTAGCACAGGTAACACTCAGCCAGGTGTTGCATCTCGATGAGACAGGGGCTCTACCAGCTGCATCATCGTGAAGAAGGCAAGTTTCTGACTATTTGCTAGAAATTTCTATAATTATTTTCTAATCTGGCAATGAAACTCACAGAAACTCTTGCCAGCATTTCTAATCATTTTACCTATGCTACGGAATTGGATACAAAGAACCACCACCGTTAATACCCCACAGAGATGTCAGGGAAGCGCTTGATCCTGATAATGATGAACATATGGCTGAGTATACAAAACAGTTCTATAGGCAAAGTCCTGAAACAACCTAAACAATTGAAGAGACACTGTTGGCTTTTTCTGCACGACTGACAACATTTAGGCCAAGTGGCCTTTGTTGTCTGTATTACACTGTGAACATTTGCAGATCCATTTATTGAGTTATGTAAAGACAATCTAGTGTACTCATTTCAAAGGAAATACTGCACTGACACAACAGCTTATCACATTATCCCAAACTTCCTCTCAGCACAAACTATTCAAGCACAATGAAAACTATTATTTAGCCAAGTACAAAAATCATGCTGTCCAAAGCAAAATCTCTCACAGTGTGAGCAGGGGTTCCCAACCTTTTCTATCCCAAGGACCATTAAGCAACGGGTCCGTAGACACCAGGTTGGGAACCCCTGATGTAAAGAAATAAATGGGTTATATTTCTTTCAGAGTGCTGTTGGAGAGAATCTTGTCCTGAAAACTATTAGAAACTCCCAGAGTTTGTAGTATCTGCGAATACCACTGAAATCCTCAAGATCAACCACATTGTTGTTTTAATTGAGATTTAACACATCTGATAACATCCCCTTAGCGCTGTGTTACAAACAAGTAAGTCTCACATAAGACAAACAAGTCTCACATCCCTGAGACTTCAGGCCAGATCAACCTGACGGAACAATGAAAATGGTCAGTAGCTTTGGGAGTTAAAAAGGAAAAGGATATTTGCGATTTTTTTTACAACATGAAGGACAAATCTTGCACTACGTCATACCCTTCAAAGAAACAGGCTTGTAACATGTCGTCGCTCTCTATTGGTTCAAAATGTATATATGCCAAAAGTCCCTATTTTTATTTTTGTTTTCAAATTACTTTAATTATAGGAAAATCCATTAAAATACATGAAACAAGAAGCTTTCACAGCCTCAAGAATTCCTGAAGCATTTTCCAGGCACTGAATGCTTTTCTTTTTTCCCCTGGTTCCAGATTGTATACAAGTTACAAGTTGTCCCTCAATCTGTTTTAATAATTTTAGCATTCACACTCTAGCTATCTAGTTCACAGAACGCTACACAGTCATCAATACAAATTTTCTCATGTGCTGTAATAACTCCATGAGTCAGTATTTATAATGGAGTTATGGCCCTGAACTTATAAGTAACCAAACTGCAGAATGAAGACCTAGAGATAGTGCTAGCACAACAATCTGTAAAATAACTAAGCAAATGTTTAAGCTGGTCCTGCTCTAGTAACAGGACATCACTGGTATAACGCATCACCTCAAGAAAATGGAAGAGGTATTACTGCCGGGCAGTGTTCTGAAGCTGTGACCATCATCAAGGGAGATGAGACCTCAAACCTCCTCCATTAGGACCACAACTTTGCTGTGGTTTGGAGGCTTGCATGCCTCAATGATTCAGACAGCTATGTTGGCTGGAGTCAGGGCTTTATGCTTTGGCTCTTGGAAGGTCACCCATGCCAAACAGGTCAAAGTTTAGAGGCCAAACAAAGCAGCCAAATGGGCCTCATATGTTAACCCTTAATTCCCAGAATTACCCTCGTGAAACTCTCTCCAATTACAACACATCCTTTCTGAGATATGGGGCCCAAAACTGTTGACAATGCTCCATGTGCAGCCTGACTAGTGTCTTATAAAGCCACAGTATTATCTCCTTGCTTTTATATTCTATTCCCCACGAAATAAAGGCCAACATTCCATTTGCCTTCTTTGCCACAGACTCAACCTGTAAATTAACCTTCAGAAAATCTTGAACGAGGACTCCCCCAAACCGTTCTGCACCTCTGATCTTTGAACCTTTTCCCCAGTTAGATAATAGTCCACACTATTGCTTATTTTACCATAATGCATTATCACACATTTCCCAACACAGTATTCCATGTGCATGACTGACAGTAAACTGAGATGAAGCTACTGACACGACGAAGGAAGCTATGTACGCTGCCAGAAATGGAGGACCTTCATCACTGCCTAAACACCAATGGCGTAGCAGGCAAAAGAAAAAAAGTAGAACCTACTTTTGTTTTTCAGCTGCAATAACAATAGGGAGAGCAGAGCAGGATCAAAGGGGAATTTCTTACCATCTCGGGATATAATTTCTAATGGAAATTATGTTTCTGCCAGGTTAATGCTCGAGATATTTACTCTGTCTGGTAACTTGATGCTATAACACAGGCCAGTCTTTTGAAATCACAGTACTACTACAAATTACAAAATGGATAAAAAGAGCAAAGAAAGGAATAATGAGGTAATGCTAAATAAAAAACACAAAATGCTGGCAGAACTCAGCAGGCCAGACAGCATCAATGGGAGGAGGTAGTGACGACGTTTCGGGCCGAAACCCTTCATCAGGAGGTAACGCGTTCAGAAATCTGATGGTGGTGGGAGAGCTGTTCCTGAATCACCGAGCGTGGGTCTTCTGATTCCTGCACCTCTTTTCTGATGGTAATTGAGAATGGCATTTTTGACTGACTGATGTCTGCAAGATTCTATTACCAGAGCTTCATTTTGGTGGGTAGTGGTGCAAGACTAGGCAGGCATGGCTCCCAGTCCTTCCTTCCTTAACCTTGTAATGCTCAATTCTACGGTAACTCTGCCAGCCCTTTCTACTTCCAACTCACCTGCACTTAAAAGTTCTCAGTGTTTCTATCTTTCTATCTAGCTCACCGAGTTGTACACTAACTATATTTTAGTGCACAGACTTCAACTGTAAGTAAGCCTGTGGTTTCTTTTGAGACTGTTACCAACCTCTAGATGTTCTATTGCTCATCAGCTTTTGACCCTATTGTTAGCACTTGCAGATATATGAACTAACTCAATAAGAATATGCATAAAAGACTAAAAAGGTGCGATAACTAAAATGCTTGACTCTGTCTCTAAAATGCACGTGGATCCTTCCATGTCCAAAGACACTTGCTGTTATTTAATACACAGTCTGAAACTTCCTATAATATAACAGAAAGCCCCTATATGTTTAAATGCATTTCCTGTTCTCATACAATTGAAAACTTCATGTTGGAACGATCAGTGGAAATGCTGCTGCCTCCAATCAGTGTTTCTTCCAACTACCGCACATTAAAATACACTGTGTAAACTGCAGACTTAATCCATGCAGCTCTAAGTATGTCAGCTGAGCAGCATTGTGGCATTAGGGAACGTGGCCAAAGCATTAAAAGGCCTTTAGACTGTATACCAGCAGGTGCTCGGGTGAATGCTACATTGTCACTAAGGAACTAAAGAGGTCCTCTATGCATGAATACATGCTCCCGACATCTCAGAGTGTGGTTTTTATGTGTTTACATTACTGCGATATCTGTCATGTTTGAAAGATAATGTGAGCTTTAGCTTTTAAGAGTGCAGGGGCCCTGGATAATGAGGAGTTCCCATACTGAATGGCATTGAGCAATTCGGCCTGACAGTTTGCAAATATTAATTGATCATTGACGGTGTAGAATGTAAACAATAGACAGGGAAATCTCTTACCCCTGAACCCTTGCGCGGTCAGCATTTGTCTGTTAGGGCTTTCAGAAAGCTTTTGTATGTGTTCATTTTCTGGGAGATTGATTCAGCAACTGCATTTGCCAATAGTTTATCATATTAATGGCATCATACATTAAATCTGAACTTAATTGGATGCAACAGAAAACAGAAAGAGAATGCATATCAAGATCCCCCATCAGCAAATAAATTAAGGTTCTTTTCCAATGGCAAAAAACAAAGCTCAATTAAAGATTTTACAGAAAAGAAACTTTGTTAAAGATTTTGGGAAATAGCAAGGGGATGCTCCCAAGTGGATGATATCAGAGATGATCTCCAGGCTTCTCCCATCTCAATGTAAACTTACTATCAAAGGCCAGATACGTCACCATATACCACCTGGAGTTTCATTTTCTTGCATGCATTTACAGGAAAATAATGAAATACAATATGAAAAAATACATAAAACAAAGACTGACAAACAACCAATGTGCAAACGAAGACAAAGAACACAAGACATGGGGACGATATCAGGCTATTTGGACCATCAAATCTGCTCCTCCATTCCACTATGGCTGATTTATCATCCCTCTCAACCCCATTCTTCTGCCTTCTCCCCATAACCTTTGATACCCTTTATAATAAAGAAACTATCAACCACCACTTCAACCATACCGAATGACTTGGCCTCCACAGCCTGTCTATGGCAATGAATTCCATAGATTCACCACCTTCCTGCTTAAATAAATTCATCCTCATCTCTGTTCTAAAGGGACGTCCTTGCATTCTGAGGCTGTGCCCTCTGGTCCTAGACTCCACCAGTTTAGGAAACATCCTCACAATGCCTAGTAGGACTTTCAGTAGGTTTCAGTGAGACTCCAACTCCTTCGTTCTTCTAAACTCCAACAAGGTTGTGGAATCAGTTCAGATTTGGTGGTTCAGGAGCCTAACTATTGTGGGGTTGTAAATCTTTCTTACTTCTATGCAGTCGCTTGCTTAGTTTAATTGGGAGCTTCAGGATAATTGTCTGTTAAAGAGTAATAAGAACAGTGTGCAGGTCAGCTGGACCGCACGGGAAGAGAAATAATCAATAAGCATGTGTGCCAGGGCATAGGAGTAGGTTGAGGGCGGATATGTTAGGGATCAACCTGAGGTTATGAAATTATGATAGCATAATTATAATAAACTAACATGGGAGCACGTCTTTAAATATAAAACCTGCACACAACTTAACTTCCAATACTTTGCGGCTAGAGATTCTGTCGCACTGAAGCTATGAAGAAGAAGGTTCCTGCTATTAGCACCTTGTTAATGGTGTACCCCTGCCGTTTAAGGCACACACACAAGACACAGTTCAGGACTGATCTGTTTTGTTACTTAACCTTTAATTGCACATTTGTGGCACCATTCTTCAACTCTGTGACAAAAGGGGTATATTTTGAGTGTCTGGCTTTTAGAACCAGTATTGAATATTCAACAGGGTTGAGCTAGTTGGGATGTGCTGCCATTGTAAATATTTAAATCTGTAAATTTCCAGATGTTAAAAGTTAAGTAGGTGATTACAGCTATTGAAACTGCACTTAATTGTTCATTGTTAAACTTCTCTTGAAGTACAAAACTCCGTGTCAGGAGAGTGATTCTCTTAGATTCTCCAGACTCTTCCTCTCTGGAAGGTTTGTTACGTGATTGAAGAATTTTATATTTCCCAGTTATAGTTTAAGGGTGACTCAGTGTCAGTTAGTTACAATAGGTACATGCAGAAGAATAATGTTAGTGGAATGCTATTTTACTATGTAGCACATAAACTGCCCATTCAACCAAAGTTGATGCCCATATTTATGCTTCCCTTGAGCCTCCTGGCCATCTCGGCATCAATGATATCTTCAAAAGGTGATGCCTCAAGAAGACAGCATCCATCATTAAGGATGCTCCCCACCCAGAACATGCCCTTGTCTCATTGTTACCATAGAATCTTCAACAGAATTGTACTAGTTGGGATGAGGAACAGGAGCCGGAAGACAGAAATCCAACATTTTAGGAATAGCCTCTGACCTCCACTATCAGATTTCTGTACGGTGCTGAAACAGCAGTTCGTTATTTTGCCCTTTTTTTGGACTACTTAACACAGTTAAATTTCAATATCACACTGTACTGCTGCCACAGAACAATCAGATTTTACACCAGATAACAGATTCAATGAGGAGTTTTGTCTCTTTATTTGACTGAAGGAACAAATGCCATCAATGCGAGTTGCTGATGACACCAAACTAGGTGGGACTACAAGTAAGGAAGCATATATAGAGAAAAAATGGGAAAAGCTTTTTTAGAGCGAGGACAAGTTCCGTTAGGCTTTAGGTAGACATACAGATAATTAAGTGAGCAAGAACGTGGCAGATGGAATAAAAAACATAAGAAATAGGAGCAGGAGTCAGCCATCTGGCCCGCCGAGCCTGCTCCGCCATTCAATAAGACCATGGTTCATCTGGCCATGGACTCATCTCCACCTACTTGCCTTTTCCCCATAACCTTTAATTCCCCTACTATGCCAAAAAGAATAGAACATTATGAAGTTCTCCACACTGGTGCACTAAACAGAAAAGCAGAACACTTTAAAACATTCAGGTATTGGGTAATGTTTAAAGGACTGAAAAGGTCCTTGAGCACCAGTTCCTGAAAGCTGTTGCATCCTGTTATTTTTTTCCAATCCAGAGGTTCCTCAGAAGTAAAGAATGAGACATAACAGTTGTTGTCCACAGCTGTTTTATTAATTGCCAGAAGAACATACAGGCTGCAAGGAAGGCAAATGGTGCTTGGTACAAGAGGAGCTGCATGCAGGAGTAAAGATATCTTCCAGCAGTCACATGAGATTTGACTGGAGTATTCCCAAACAGGAATATATTTACCATAAAGGGAATACAGCACTGTTTCACTAGACTAGATCCAGAAATGGTATGTTTGCTATATGAGGAGAGAATGAGCAGTCTGTATTTGCCAGAAGAATGATAACAGCTATATATGGGGAGAATGTCTTCCTAGAAGAGTCCAAAACTAAGGGTCACAGTCGCAGATTAAAGAGCGGGCTGTGCGGTCTAAGTTGAAGAGAAATATTTCCAAACACCAAATGACCCATTTTTGGAATTCGTTCAGGTTGCTCAAAACAGAGATCTGCAGATTTCTGGATATTAAGGGGATCATGAGAAATAGAAATACTTCTAGAAGATCGCAAAATATTGACCTTCATTTTAATGTGCAAAATTAAAGTGTCAAATGGTCTACTACACCTCTTAACTACTGTAGTCAAACAGACACAACATGGAAAGAGGTCCTTCAGCCTATTGAGTTTGCAGCCATCACTGACCACCAGTTACATTAATCCCACATTATTCCCATCTTTTTCTCCCCTTGTCCCGATCAACTTTCCACAGAATCTACCATATACCAGCTAACCTACCCATACATCTTTGGGATGAGAGAGGACAGCAGAGCACCTGGAGGAAACTCCTGGTCACAACACATAAATTCCAGAGAGACAGTACCCATGATCACAATTACACCCTGGTCTCCAATGATGTGAGGCAACAGTTCCACTAGCTATGCCACCGTATTCTACTTGAATAAGCCATTAAAAAAATCACCTCAAATCAGCCTAGAAACAGCAAACCATTAGCAGTGCAAGAAATCATTGTTATCTTCGAAATTTAAAGAGCAGAGTTTTGTGCGAATTTGATGGCTGTAATTTTGCTTTTGTATTATTTGTTTTATAAAACACATCCTGAAGTAAATTGATCGGAATAAGTTAGAATTCCTTACCAGGGCTGGGCTTTGTGTTGGCCCAGTGCTCCCATGCTGTCCTTGTTGTTTTGTTATTTCACCTATATGCAAATCTAGCTCCTTTTTAAATACCCAAGTTCAATTCTCCCTAGCTACTTCTAGGGGGTCACATTTTTCACATTCCCAACCATCTCAAGATTACTTCTAATTCCCCACTTGCTAACCATTACAGCCTATACAGGATATGTAAATTCATCCATACAGATTTCACCGATCTGTACCCAAAAACATTGAGGTATGGAACATAATAGGTGAATCAACAATCTTGTGTTTCTTGATGCATGTGCAAATGGCATGGCTTTGCATTATAGAAAATTGTGATTCATCTGTTTACTAGAAGCATAACTCCTCCATAACATGGAGAGGCAGAATGGCAGTTGTGCTATTTCCCTTACTTTATCCCTTGCTGCAAATGTAAACAATTAGTCTATGCACTCACCACAACATCATTCCAGAATTTTAAAGACCCCAGTTAAGTCAACAAACAGTCTTCTTCTTTCTAGAAAGAGAGATTCAATCTATTCACCATCTCCTGAAAGGTATAGTCTCTGCTTTCTTTGCTGTGTTTACAAAATTCTCCGCACCATTACACTCCACCGCCTATCTGAAACGTTGACACAGGTAGGATGGATCCATGGATTTACCTTGTTTATGCCAAATTCTGGCCCTACCATCCATTCGGTGGAGCAGAAATCAAGATTTGTATGGCTAGACAATGTTTTTCCAATCTTCAGCC
The DNA here is from genome assembly GCF_030144855.1 of Hypanus sabinus. NCBI lineage: Eukaryota > Metazoa > Chordata > Chondrichthyes > Myliobatiformes > Dasyatidae > Hypanus > Hypanus sabinus. The sequence continues at coordinate 57,721,789 of NC_082722.1, read as the reverse complement.
ATCTAGTTTTAGTGAGCCTGTCCCTACTACAGCTTCAGTTTTCTGCTCTTAGGTGACAGGAATTTGACCTGGTGTGCTCTTTTGTTGCTATAGCCCATCCACTTCAAAGTTTGATGTGTTGTGCATTCAGAGATGTTCCTCTGCACACCACTGTTGTAATTGGTGACTATTTGAGTTACTGTCACCCTCCTGTCAGCCTGAAACAGTGTGATCATTCGCATTAATGAGGAGCTGTCACCCACAGAACTGCCACTCACTGGATCACTTTTGCTTATCGCACCCTTCTCTGCAAACTCTAGAGACTGTTCTGCATGAAAATCTCAGGAAATCAGTAGTTTTAGATATTCAAATCATCTCTTCTGGCATCAGCATTCATTCAACGGTCAAAGTCACTTAGATCACACTTCTTCCCCATCCTGAACAACTGAACCTCTTGACCATGCCTGCCTACTACAAATAATCCCTTTTATTTTAGATGAGGTTGTACATGTGATGAGGTCCAGCTGATCAATGCCCTTGTTGAAAATTACATTTAATTTTATCCTCCCATTTTTAAATATGGATGAACAAAACTGCAGTGAATGTTTACATTTTTTTTCCTACTGCTTGTTCTGAATATACAAGGACACGGAGACACACACAGTCAGAGTCATGATTGTTTCAGTCAATGGAAGACACCAGTGGGTTGCTTCTATCTCCAAATTACTCCATATCCTTCCTTCCCAAGCTCCCCAATACAGAATGTAACAGTGAGGAGGAGGAACGCAAAATTGAGACTTTAGATTATATCAGCTGTTATCATGACAACTATGTGCTGTGTCACTTATTCTGAAACTGGTGCAATTTAATTCTACCCACTGACCAAAGTGTTGTATTCTGAAATCTAACGTCAAGGAATGAATGAGTCAATCTTCCACCAGCTGAATATTTGCAAGACTGAGATCATTTTCGGTTCTTGGTAATATTGAGTTATTCAATCTTCTAAGAACCTCCTCCAATTGAGCCAATCCACCCTCTTCCTTTGAAACTGTTACGTTACTCATATTAGTTCCTGTAACACACACAAAACGCTGGAGGAGCTCAGCAGGCCAGGCAGCACCTATGAAAAAAAGTATAGTCGATGTCCTGGGCCGAAACCCTTTGGCAGGACTGTCTTCAGCTCACCCAGCTTTCTATTGCTATTCCAGTCAAGCACATGTGGTTCAGGTAGTCATAATAGCATTTATTTATCATGTTACCATTTTTGTTTTGAGGGTATGATTAATTTTTATTACAAATGCCACATAACATCCAAGTTACATTTCTTATGGTAGTGTGAGGCAGGGTCCCATTTCAAAATGATGGCCGTCTCTCTGCCTCCGCAGATGCTCAATGGTCCTCTGAGTTCCTCCAACTGTTTGATTTTTTTTTGCTCCAGATAACAGATTCTGCAATCTCTTGCTCTCCCTTGCAGTAGTCTCATTGCAAAGATTTCAATTTCAAGATTGAATGCTTCAGATTGGACCTTCTGAATCACCATAAAACATGTTTAGTGTTACCCCTTTCATGGCTATCAAATAACTTAGCTCATTATTAAACTGCAGATGTTTGGAACACATCTCTTCTTTAGCAATATTCCAGTAATCTGACATATACCCTTTGCCTGAAAATTATTTGTGAAAAAGAAACAAAAGTCTGAAAAGAAAAATAACTTGTTATTGGTAACATATATCAAACATAAGAATTACTGATTCGGACTACAAATACAGCAAGCTCCCTTTAGTCAGTCTGCTTAGACACAAGAAAGTGACTGAATAGGCAAACCACAACACACAGAGCAAGAAGTCAGGAAATTAATTCTGCAGTAACTTATCGTGTGTTATCCAAAATACAGCTTCCTTTTCTTCATTGACAGTAAATCCTCACAGATGCTACAGATCTAAACAATATAAATAGAAATTACAGTATACAAATAGATTGCAGCCTGTACTCAAAGGAACCTTATCAGATGACATTATCAAGAATTGACCTCCTCTGACAATAACAGACTTTCTGTTAAGTCCAGGGAACTAATTATTTTTGTAGAATTCATTATTTACTCATCATTAATAAAAGTACCTTTCCAATGCCTTCAAGGAAAAGGCTTCTATCATGTTTACCTTTAGTAAGAGATCAGGTTTGCACTGAAACAGCCCATGTGATTCTCAACAAAGCCACCACTGATGAATGAATTGAACCAGGTTTAACTTCCAATCCACAAAAAGACCTTCACAGCCAGAATGTAAAAGATATCTTTTCAGGAGGTTGGAAATTATGCATTACTTGATTTTAGATGTGAGTTCAGTTGAATCATTATATAAAGTGGAGCAAGCATTGATTTTAGCTATTGCATTATTCCAATGACCATGTTAATCCAGCATGGTTGCACACTGGAGAGAAATCCTGGATTATTGCTTGAAAAATCAAAGAACTCCTTTTAAAGATTACTTCAGAAATACCAAGTTAATATTTGGACTTTCACTAAGGCTTTTGTTTGTCATTAAATAACCTGTGCTTCAATATATCAATATCTGTTTTACAAAATTTGCAAGACAGTGTGAAAGATAAGCACTATCAGGTCTCCATATAATTAATTCTTGGTTCTCCACATGGTTTCCCACTGCAATGTTTATTTCTGTATAATCTTAGTTTATAAATACTAATAGTTAATAATATATTCAAATATCTCTAATAATAGTTATTAATAACAATAACCTTATTTTATAAAGACTGAAACAGCATAGGATAGAAATATAGAGGTTCAATGAAACAATTAAACCCACTACATAGAATAAAAGCAAATGCATGTGAATGAAAAGAAACTACAAAAGTGAATTAACCACTGAATTGTTCAAAATAATATTGATATTACTTGGACTCCAAATCTGAAGTAAAATATAGCTCCTAATAAACCACTCTGTCACATTAATTTAATTACTTAATAGAATTTAAATTTTTTTCTTGTAATACAGTTTTCCTCATCTATACATTCAAAAGCAGATGCAATCTCAATGGCTTTTCACACAACCTTAAACCAGCTGGACAATACAAACACCTGTGTCAGGAAGCTATTCATCGACTATAGTTCAGCATTTAATACCATCAGTCCCACAATCCTGATCGATACGCTACAGAGCCTCAGACTCTGTACCTCCCTCTGCAACTGGAGCCTTGACTTTTTTACCGGAAGACCACAATCTGTGCAGATTGGTGATAATATCTCCTCCTCACTGACGATCAACATTGGTGCACCTCATACCTCAAGGGCGTGTGCTTAGCCCACTGCCTTACTCTCTCTATACCCATGACTGTGTAGCTAAGCGCAGCTCAAATACCATGATACAACTATTGCTGGAAGCATCTCAGATCGAGATGAGAGGGCAGACAGGAGGAAGATATGCTTTCTAGTAGAGTGGTGTTTCTATAACAACATTGCACTCAATGTTAGTAGTAAGACAAAAGAGCTGATTGTGGACTTCAGGAAGGATATGACTAAGGAACACATACCAATCCTCATAGTGGAGAGAGTGAGCAATGTCAAGATCTCTCAGGACCTAACCTGATAGCAACATATCGATGCAGTTATAAAGAAAGCAAGCCAGCATCTATATTGCAATAGGAGTCTGAAGAGATTTGGTATGTCAACAAACACACTCAAAAACTTCTATAGATGTACCTTGTAGAGCATTCTGACAGGCTGCATCACTGTCTGGTATGGGGGGAGGGGTTCCTGCACAATACTGCAAAAAGCTGCAGAGGGTTGTAAATTCAGTCAATGTACCCAGGACATCTTCAAAGAGTGGTGTCTCAGAAAGGCAGCATCCATTATAAAGGACATCCAGCACCCAGAGCATGTCCTTTTCTCACTGTTACCAGGTAGGAGGTACAGAAGCCTGAAGGCACACACTCAGCGATTCAGGAACATCTTCTTCCCCTCTGCCATCCAATTCCTAAATGGACAATGAACCCATGAAAACTACCTCACTTTTTAAAAAATATATATTATTTGTTTCTGCATGATTTTTAATCTTTTCAATATACATATACTGTAATTGATTTATTTATTATTACTTCTGTATTATGTATTGCATTGAACTGCTGCTAAGTTAATAAGTTTCACGACACATGCCCGTGATAATAAACCTGATTCTGACTCTAATCTATGTATTAACGCAAATATGAAAAGAAGCAACTTTGTTCAACATCCAAGGTGGTAAAAGTATTTGATAAGGCAGGTAGGATGATTCTAACTTACTGGTGGGGGAACTCATGAAACAGAATTATGCAGAATCAAGAATTGATATCAAGCACATTGCCACGTGAAGAACAGTTAGAACTTTAAAGCTTTCCCCTCCAAACAGCTGTTCAGTGTGAGCTGAACAATAACTCTATCTGAAATTGTTGGACGAGTAGGATGTGTTCAAATGGGACAAAGTGATAGATCAGAATGAATGTCAAAGTAGGCCTGAGGAGTTGATTGCCCTTTCTCCATGATGAACTTCAATAAAATCGAGAGGAACACACCTAAGATATTACTCTATATAGACACGAAACTGGCTCCGCAATCATGAGTGGTTTCAGATGACTGAAGCAACCTGTGTTTTTGAGAGGCACAACATCCAAGTGGCTTTGAGAAAATGACTGAACTAGTCATATGTCAAAAGAGTGCATAATGCACTGGAAACAAGACCAAATCTAAATGTCTAAGCTAAACTACGGTCTTCTTTCCATTATGGTCCAAATACTAATAAACATTCAATCCTGCTTTTAAAATGCATTTCTAGAAATGTCATGAGACAAAAGCTCATAGATTTTAAAGTAGGAGGTTGTAAACCATTAGATTCCAGGCTTTAATTTCTTTGTAATATTCCAATTTTTGAGCAAAATAAATGACTAGCCAGATTTAGCCCTGTTTATTTAAGAGATACAGTGAGGAACCGGCCCAACGAGCCAAGCTGCCCGGTAGCTCACATATTTAACACTACCCTAACCACAGGACAATTTACAATGGCCGATTAACCTACTAACTGGTATGTCCTTGGACTGTGAGAGGAAACCGAAGCACTCAGAAAACAACGCTATGCTACTGTGGTGCCCTTCTGAAATAACTGTAAATGAACTGCCTATTTACTGTGTATTCAAACACTCCACAAGTTATATGACACAAGGACAGGGTCTTTTATTATACACACATAAACTGTTTAACGCAAGAGTTGAGAATGTCAACTCTGAACCGAATTTAAAGCTATGCCAGGTAAACACAAGCAGATTTCCAAAACAATTGACAGAATGACTGAGGATCTCATTGAAACCTATTGAAAGGCCTATGTAGAGCGGACGAGGAGATAATGTTTCCTATAGTGGTGAAGTCTATGGCCAGAGGGCAGAGTATCAGATTGGAAGGGTGTCCCTTAAGAACAGAGATGAAGATGAATTCCTTTAACCAGAGGGTGGTGAATCTGTGGAATTCCACGTCACAGGTGGTTGTAGAGGCCAAGCAGGGGTTGACAGATTCTTGATTAGTCAGGATGTCAAAGGTTATGGGTTGAAGACAGGGGAATGGAATTGAGAGGGATAATAAATCAGCCATGTTGGAACAGCAGATCAGACTCAATGGGTCGAACCTCCTACTACTGCTCCTAAGTTTTATGTTCTTAATAAAAAAAATTCAAAAGCGGACCTTTAAATTATGCATGTTAATGGTTTCAATTTAAACAATGGAGAGACTGAAAGTACGTAACAATTATCTGAGCGTTTGGCACCTCCGCTGAGTGAGACCTCAATTACTGAGGCTGCATGACTGTTTTTGGCAGAGTGAACCGTACTTAACAACAGCTATTCATCCAGGAATAAAATTTTACAGGAACACAAAGGCCAGCCAAATTTTGTTTTCATGCAGTCTGGGTCTGTCCTTATCAAGCTGACCACTCAACCACAAATGCACAAATCTAAATCAATGCAAAGTGCCCTGATGTTCAATGCATTCCTAAAAGCCACACAGACAGCACTGCACTCTGTCTAATACCAGGACAATTTCAATTACAGCCAAATGTATAAAACAGACCAGGGAAGTAGTCCATTGTAAAGTCCCGTTTTTCTGGAAATGTTTTAGCAAGCATTGTTCTTGTCCTTGGTAATTAACCAGAGTTTATACTGGCATTGAATAGTCCTGTCATGAAAATACTTCCCAACCACTCAAAGCAAATTAAGACATTGCAAACAACTATTAGTTAATGTAATACATTAAGATAAACTTCTACTGGTTATTAATTTATTAAATATACAAATCTGCTCTGCTCCTACAGCTACTTTGCAAGAGTTTCCAGCATCCAGAGGTATTCACGTGGTGCATCCTTCTTGGAAAGCGAGAAGTCTTCAAAGTAACTATTTAGGGATCTGCCTCCTAGACACCATCAGACCACTTACTTACAGGCTGACTGTATCTCCCAAGCCATCAAATATAACCATAGCCACTCTAAGAGAGGAACGAAAAACTGAAGTGAAGAATTTTTTTTTAAATTTTTTGATCCTGTATTTAGATCTTGGTAGGAGGCCTGACCTTACAGTCCGGAGACAAACGGTGAAAATAAATATAGCACATATAAAACCACGTGGGCAAAATTCAACAATAGTTACAAGGGGCCATGCCCTTGGGTTGGTCAGTGTTTAAACAGTGTTTAATACTTTGAGCCAATCAAAAACATTTAACTGAACTCAGCTAGTTAAAAAAGAAGCCTCGTACTAACCAAGCTCCCTTGCAGCCATTCCTCTTCATTTAAATTAGCAGAGTCACCATTCCTACCTCAGAAATAACCGGGCAAGCATTAACAGACGGATTCTCCTGTATTGGAACATTGTATTTTTTTTCCTTTGACACCAGATTTCATGAGGAGTGAAATGCTCCAGAGAGCATTTGGGAAATTATCAGCAGAGTAGCCCCTAGTTCAAGAGCTCTGCATTCAAGGAAAGCTCTACCAGAATCTAGCCTATTTCATTATTAAGGTGTCTGCCATTCCCTTGCTATGGACCCTGAACAGTGACAACCCAACATGCCATTTAACAAACCAGGCTCCAAATCCACTTTCCCTTTCCAACAACTCCACAAAACTTGTTAACTGGGATTGTCAAAGAAATTATGATTCAAGGACAACTAAACTATATAAGCAAGGTGTTACATTTTTGTAATCTCAAATTCAGAATTAGGTTTATTATCCACATATTCATGAAGTTGTTGCTGCACATTAAGATCTGAACATCGTACACCAAACCAGTCATTGGATCAGTTTAATCTCCAGAAAGTATTGCCATTGTATTTATCATTTTCCCATCTTGATTCTACTTTAATGAAAGCACTCAGTTACTAGTTGGTCTGCTTTAAAAGTTAAGCAAAGAGTTCAGAAGTTGCTGCAGCTCTGTCAGATTTATATATCCGAAACTAGCTGAAAAAACAGATGACAACATCATGGGAGCTGCAGCTTTCTGGTTAATAACATCACAGGGAAGTAAATGGGTCTGTCATAACACCAGCTATCTCAGTACGGTGTTATCACTTTACAACATGTTGAGAGGGCATCAGTGGTGCACCCTCATCTCCAAGTTAAACACTCAGTGGACATGATTATAAGTACGCCAGTACACCTGCTCGTTAACGCAATGTCTAACCATCTAATCATGTGGTTGCAACTCAATCCATTAAAGCAAGCAGACAATGGTCAAGAGATTCAGATGTTCAGACCAAACATCAGACTAGGGAAGAAATATGAGCTAGGTGACTTTGACCTTAGAACGATGGTTGGCACCAGATGGGGTGATTGGAGTATCTCAGAAACAGCTGATCTCCTGGGATTCTGACTGGTTCAAGTTGACAGGAAGACGACGGTAATTAAAATAACCAAGCATTACAACAGTGGTGTGCAGAAAAGCATCTCTGAACACATGACACGTCGAACCTTGAAGTGGATGGGCTACAGCAGTAGAAGCCCATGAAAATACACCTAATGGCCGTTATATTAAGTACAGGAGGTACCTAACAAAGTCGCCACTGAGGGTAAGGTTGGTGGTTCAAATTCTTTAGCTCCTGATCTTAGCTGATGTTTCAACTCTGCACTGAAGGAATGCTTTCATATAAATCCTTATGCTAGTGATTCACACTGAAGATCCCTTTCTTGCATGAGAACTGGAAAGCAAGTTTATTTGGTCACTTCTCTTACTTGAAGTTTGTGGGAAATTACTACATACTCTTTCTGCTGCTGTATTTCTCTATATCAGCCTCTGCACTTCAGAAGGAATTTGGGATGTCAGAGATCATGAACAAACACATAAATACTTCAGACTATTCTTGCAACCCTCATTGGCTGAGTTCAGAGAAAACAGAGTTGGAGGGTGTGGTATCTGGGACACCAGTTGAAAGTAACCTGATGCCTGTGACCTTTTGCAGATGAACCACATTGTTCCTCTAACTCTGCAGTCCTGTAGCACCACAAGAAGCAATGTTAAGATGGCAAAATGTAATTTTAGTTTCTAATCCCATTCCCTCTTCTTCTATTCCCCACACTGGCAGTTTACCTCTTCTCCTCACCTGTTCATCACCTTCCTTTGGTGGTGCTCCTTCTCCCTCCCTTCCTCTCCTGGTCCCATGGTCCACTCTTCCTTCCTATCAGATTCCTTCTTCTCCAGCCCTTTATCTTTCCCAACCACCCACCTGGTTTCCCTATTACCTTTTAACTTGTCTTTCTTCCCCTCTCCCCACCTTTTAATTCAGGCACCTTCCACCTTCCTTTCCAGTCCTGATGAAGTGTTTTGGCCTGAAATGTCAACAGTTTACTCATTTCAACAGATGCCACCTGACCTACCGAGTTCCTCCAGCATTGCGTGTGTATGGCTCTGGATTTCCAGCATCTGCAGAATGTTTTGTGTTAACATTCAGATGGCTATTGTGAGAGAACAATATGCAAGACAGTATTCTAAGTTAACCACATTTATTCAAACCTCAGAGAAATGCAAACTTCATCACAGATCCCTGTTCTTGCCCCACACTGATGGTGAATTCACAGTTTCTGCATTGGATGATAAAAAACATCAGCACAGACAAGTGCCAGATGTGACCACACACTGATATGCAGTGGACATCACCTACTTCCCCTTTCTGCAACAGCCTTTATCTTACTACACATAGGATTAAACAAAGCATTTAAGTTATTTAAGTCTGGCTCCTGCTCGGGAGACATGGGAAACATTTTTCAGGATGTGAGAAGTCACATGCAAAAATATAACTTTTTTTCCCCCTTTGTGCATACATACTGTCAATCTGTTCCAGAGAAAAGGCTTGAAATATGTTTTCGGTTAATGGCGCTTCTCCCCGCGTGTAGGTCTCACATGGACTGCAAAACAATTATCAGTGGGCCCGGGTGCATTGGTTCGAAGGGAGCAAGCGGGCAGGTTTTGTAGGCCAGCAGAGTGTAACCGGGCTGGTTCTGCGGGGCAGAAGGTAAAGTCGGTATACGAAGTGAGTTGTTGTTGGAAAAATTAACAAAGTTTAAAGTGGCTGTGCTGAAGGGCGAGATAAAAGATTAGGGATAGAAGATGAACGAGGCAGCGATTACTGAAAGCAACACTGAATGGCCTTTCTGAGCTTTTGGCCTTTGTTTTTTTAACAATCGTGAACAATCAGCTTTACTGCTGCAGCCACGTTAGTGCTATTTTCTGAAACTACTCTTTAAATATTCTTGAATATTGACCTGACTGATTTTAAATTCTTACTTCTTCTGAGTCCATAGGACACTCAAAGCTACTGCACAGGTTGACTCCGTGGTTAAGAAAGCATATGGTGCATTGGCCTTCATCAGTCATGGGATTGAGTTTAGGAGCCGAGAGGTAATGTTGCAGCTATACAGGACCCTGGTCAGACCCCACTTGGAGTACTGTGCTCAGTTCTGGTCACCTCACTTTAGGAAGGATGTGGAAACCATAGAAAGGGTGAAGAGGAGACTTACAAGGATCTTGCCTGGATTGGGGAGCATGCCTTATGAAAATAGGTTGAGTGAACTTGGTCTTTTTTCCTTGGAGCAACAGAGGATAAGAGATGACCTGATAGGTTTTGATTTATGACATAAATGTGTATAAGATGATGAGAGACATTGATCATATGGACAGCCAGAGGCTTTTTCCCGGGGCTGGAATGGCTAGCACAAGAGGCCACAGTTTTAAGGTGCTTGGAAGTAGGTACATTGGAGATGTCAGGGGTAAGCTTTTTTTTAATCTAGAGAGTGGTGAGTGCGTGGAATGGGCTGCCAGCGACGGAGGCAGATGTGACAGGGTCTTTTAAGAGACTCCTGGACAGGTACAAGGAGCTTAGAAAAATAGAGGACTATGTGTAACCCTAGATAATTTCTAAGGTAGGGACATGTTCGGCACAACATTGTGTGCCGGAGGGCCTGTATTGTGCTGAAGGTTTTCGATGTTTTCTAATATAAACCCCAGAATGAATGCAATACTGAAGGAGGACATTCCTGGAGTCTATTCCTGGATATTGCAAGAACGTTCAAACTACCCCCACTCCCTTACACTCTCCCCACAACTCTCGACAGCTACTTAACCAGCTCCCTCTCAAATGCTACAGTTGCAACTACATCCATAACACATCCCCAGCAGTGCATTTCAGGCTCCAACTGTGGAATGTAAAACTTTTCTTCACGTCACCTTTGGTTCTTTTGCTAATTTGTTACATATTCTTTGTCAATTAATTTCTCCACCAACAGGGGCAGCTTCTCTCTTTCCAATTTACCTATAATCTTCATAATTTTAAATACTGTTATCCTGTTCCCACACAATCTATGGAGAGGATAAAGAGTTGCCATTTTGGGCCAAGACTTTTCATCAGGACTGATGAAGGGTCTCAGCCTGAAACACCAACTCTTTATTCTTCCACATGGATGCTCTCTGGCCTCCAGCATTTTGTGTGTGTTGCTCTGGATTTTCAGCACCTGCAGAATCTCTCGTGTCTATGATTTGCCCATCACAATCTTCACTGTTGCAAGGAGAACACCACCAGCTTCACCTGTCTGTCCATGTAACCATGCCTCATGATCCCTGGAATACATTACAAAACATCTTCTGTATCCTCTGTAAAACCTTCACGTTTATCCAAAAACAGTGGTGGCCAGAGCTGGATATAATACTCCAGTAATGGCTTAACCAATGCCTGATAACAGGTTCATCATGACTTTCTTATTCTTGTGCTTGACCTATTTCTCAGAAACTCAAAAGCAAAGGATTTATTGTACAGTTACCTCATAAGGTATCTGGAGAATGCACCCTAACAGGTGTATGTAACAAGCATGTGATTGTCATGTTCTCCAATTTAAAATTGAAGCTCTTTCCAGGCTTACATGAGCTTTAGTCTTGAAAATAATAAAGTTGTTGTGCAAATTAAGGCTTCACTTCCCCAATGTAAATTGGCACCATGAATGATACAGTACATTACAGATCGAAGTTTTATAATGTCCAGGTGAAAAATAGATGATTGTACCAGAGCATAACTTGAGCCCTAAAGAGATGATTACATTGTCATTCATGAATAGAATTTGTTTTACCTGTTTATTATATTTTAACTCAAGGATGTCCTTTCACTTGTTTGGCAAAATTAGACTACTTCAGTCAAATGCATTACATTCTGTGCCCTAACCAATATGCAATTGATGGTGACAGTGACAATACGTGTACACGCAATGCCTGTGCATGTTTTCACCTAAATCACATCAGAATCAGATTTAATCACTGTCTAGAATATCCACACACTAATGCCAAAAGTATCTGTAGTCGATAAAACATGCATGATTGACATCAAAATGTCACTCAAGCAAAAGAAAGCCGGTTTTTTTGATTTGCTTTTTTTAGTTACTATCAATTAAAAAAAAACAAAATCAAATCCATGAAACACAGCAAATTCTGAGAAAAATGGAATTTAATTTCTATAACAGAAGTGAATCTATGAGTCAAAGATTTCAAAGAAAAAATAATCAGCACAGAAGTTCTGACTGCATATGCGCATATGTGAGTGAATGCAAAGGAACATGATCCACTCATTTTTGTCCGTACCTGGGGGCCCCTCTACAAAGGCTAGTTTGATGAAAATGATTAATAGATGCAAAACAAACTTAATGAAATTGGAAGTTGAAAGTAATTCCTGTATTGAAATTTCATCGCATCTTAATGGAAAGGAATGAGCACTACAGATATCTATCTTCAGATAAATAAACAGGAAGGCTATGACTGAAAGAGCAGATGAAGTAGGTGAAGAGCATTGGAAACCCAGAAAATCACTGACAACCCTGACTTGTGCAAGGTTTTCATCACCAAGACCATCTATAGTCCAAGAACTCATTCCACTGAGAACTAAAAGAAGGAGATAAGCTTTGTTAGGGTGTATACTGGAGTTATGGTATATAGCAAATAATAATTTCACCAGCAACCAATCTTCAGATGAACGTGGATCATAGACTGATTTTAAAATGCAGCCCTGTATTTGTAGACTGCAATTGGTTTCCAGCATCTGCAGATTCACTTGTGTTGAAGCTGAATAACATTCATTTTGGGTGTCTGGAGTGTGGGTGTGATGGAGGAGGTGTGTGTAATTTCAAGGAAGCATTGTAGATACATTGTAACCATAGAATTGACCTGTTGTTACCTTTGATCTTTAGCATATAAAATTGTCATGCAATACTGGGTTGAGAGGCTTTTTTCTCCAAAAGTATCTCAATATAATGCCTGCTGTTGTTTTTGTTGAATAAAACACTTCTATATCCACTAGCATCAGTGTTTCTCCAGTGATTTTATTCGCATTACAAGTTAATCAATGACAGAAAGGCAGTTTATGTCCACCACATTTCCCTCTTTTGACTTGAGGGTTTTTTAACTCCATTAACAGCCTACTCGGACCAGCCTTTTTGTCGCTTGTGACTGACAAGAAGTAAAATAGGCCACATGCTCATTATAAAACAGAAAATGTGTGAAAGGGACACAGTATCCCAGTTGATGCAAAAGTCCAGTGGCGAAGAGCTTGGATTATAATTCTCCCATGGAAAAAGAGGATATGCTAAGGGACATCTGAAATATTGTCATCATAAGCCTCTTCAAAAACAGAGACAAATCCACCTATGGTAATGACAGAAGGGTTTCTGTGCTGTCTGCTACAAGAAAGTTAATGCCAGGGTGCTCCTTAACCATCTCCTCTCAGTGCCTGAACTTCTCAAATTATAATGTGGTTTCTGTGTTTTTACTGACACGGAGGATATGACTTCCATCATGCATACTTAATAGGAGCCAACCTCTGTACATGACCTTATCTAGCCTCTCTAAAAGCCTTCAACTCCATCAGGGAAGCACTACGCATCATCCTGCTCAGATTTAGAGATATGGCTGCATGCTGCATCTGCTTCGTGACGGCGCACAAGCCGCGATTGTAACTTACGGGCCCACGACCCAGTCAATCTCAGCAAATGACAATAAAAAAAAATTGCAGTTGCAGGGAACCTGAAATAAAACCAGAAAATACTGGGGATACTCAGAAAGTTTGGCAGCATCTGTAGAAAATTAACTTCTTTTCCACTTACCCTAGGGAATGCTTATGACCACTCAAAGGAGTATCCATTTTAACACTTAAGATTCCCAAATCCTCAAGATAAAATATACAGAAGCCCTGGATAAGTGGCAGCCCAGAGGACCATGCCACGTCACAAACTATCCATCCACTTATTCATTGATGCACATGCTCTGCCACGTGGGGCAGTCTCAGTCATCTCAAAACCTACTGAACCAGAGTAAAAGGAATTCAACCTTGATCCCAAGAATCTGCCCAAAGAAAAGGTATTTTTAAGAAGGAGCATTTTTTTTCTTACTCTGATTGTAACAGCATCTCTTTTACTGGCCATTATATAACTTCATACAATTATGTTACAGTGATCTTGCAGTCCAAGCCCATAGCCGCCAGTAAGTGGGTGCACAAGTTCCTAAGGTGGTAAAGAAGATGCCTCCCTTTATTAGTCAAGTTATTGATGTGAGTCAGAAAGTTAGTTACAGCTTTATAAAAGTCTGGTTAGGCAGCATCCAGAGTAGGGGGTCCATGGACCATTTGCTTAATGGTATTGGTCCAGAGCATTAAAAAAGGTTGGGGACCCCTGATCTAGAGAAATTCTTGTCACCTCATCATAGGAAGGAAGCTGAGGTAATGGAGAGTTGCCGAAGAAGTTTATTGGGATTCTCCCATCTGGATTAGAGGGCATGTGCTATGAGGAGACATTGGACAAACTTGACTTGCTTTCTCTGGAGGAAAAGGCAAGCACCTGAGAGATGAGTGGCATAGGGTAGCTTTTTTGTTTTCCCAGGGTTGACATTTCCAATATTACACGGTATGCATTTAAAGCGAGAGGTGGGTATGTTCAAAGAAGATGTGTGGGCCAAGTATGATAGTTAGTGATTGGAATGTGCGACAAGAATGTTGCCTGGATTGGGGAGCATTCTTTATTAGAACAGGTTGAGTGAACTCAGCCTGTATTTCCTTGGAGCGACAGAGGATGAGAATTGACCTGATGGAGGTGTATCAGATGAAGAGAGGCATTGATCGTGTGGATAGTCAGAGGCTTTTTCCCAGGGCTGAAATTGCTAACACGAGAGGGCACAGTTTTAAGATGCTTGGAAGTAGGTACAGAGGAGATGTCAGGGGTAAGTGTTTTTTTTTAACAGAGAGAGTGGTGAGTGAGTGGAATGGGCTGCCGCTGACAGTGGTGGAGGCAAATATGATAGGGTCTTTTAAGAGATAGGTACATGGAGTCCAGAAAAATAGAAGGCTATGGGTAACCCTAGGTCATTTCTATGGTAAGTATGTGTTCAGCACAGCATTGTGGGCCAAAGGGCCTGTATTATGCTGTAGGTTTTCTATGTTTCTATGCTAGGAGTGGGAATAGAAGCAGATATGATAGAGGTGTTGAAGAGTCTCTCAGGCAGACAAATAGAGGGATATGCACTTCTGTAGACAGAAGGGACTAGTTTAATTAGCTTATGATAACTAGTTGATTAGTTTAGCATAATACTGGTGGGCCAAAGTGCCTGTTCCTGTGTTGTATTGTTCTATATTTGATAATCTTACATGTCGGTATATAGGCCTCTTTTTCTCTTGGTGACGCCAATTTGGAATCACTTAGCAACATATGCGATATGGGATAACGTTTTCCTCCCCATTTAGTATTCACACTTGCCCAACTACTGTTTTAAGACTTTACAATAATATATTGGGAAACTTTGATTGTTGTCCCAGGCTGGAAAGAAATCGACACAGCTGTCGATTTAAGGGTACTCCTGCACACGTTTTGGCAGCAGGGTTAAAATACACAAAAATTGGTACAAACCAGAGTTCCCATTATGAAGCTACACCAGAAAATAGAAAGAAAAATAGAAGCGTGTGCACCATTACATAAACATGTCAAGTGAGTAGCGGGTACATTAGGATGTTTTACTGAGTCAGGTTATTATATACTATAAAACAGTATGTGTTGAGGAAAGAATGAAGTGCGCAAGTATATTTTCTCTTAAAAAAAATCACATTGCTCTGTTTAAACAAGTGGTAATAAATAGCTGAGTCTGGAGCTCCTCAACAATATTGAAAAATGCTGGAAACACACAGGTCATTCTCCATGTGTGCAGAGAACAGGCAGGTTATTGTTTGAGGCGTAGGTTTCTTGTCAGAACTGGCACTCTGACTTGCTCAGTGTTTACAATATTCAATGCACATTCTTTATAAATTTGAATTTAATGCTATCAGGAAGTTTCTGTGTAATATGCTGCAATATTTTCCAGGAACTAGGATCATTATCAAATAGATGTGATTACTCAGAAAAGGTGTGCCAAGCAGATAATGTCTAAATATGGACTAATTGGTAGGTCTAGATCAATACTAGCTTTAGTGTGTGTACATTCAACTGGTGCTTGTGACACCATCCATAAATAAACTCCTGCTATAAGATGGTAGTTCACTAAGCTGTGGCTGTTGTTATATTAGAGGAGTACAACAAAGTCTAGACCCTTTGACCCATAATGTTGTGCTGACCCATTAACTGATTCCAAAGATCAATCAAACCATTCCTTCCCACATCGGCCTTCATTTTCCCTTTATCCAAGTGCCTAGGGACATTTAATAGACTCTATGTCCCTAATGCACCTTCCTCTACCACCACCCCAGGTAGCATGTTGTAACACTTGTGTACAAAATCTACCTCTGATGTCTCCCCATATTTTTCTCCAAACACCTCAATGTTATGCTCCCTCATATTGGCCATTTCCACCCTGGAAAAAGGCTCTGGCTCTACACTCCCTTTATGCTTCTCAGCACCTTGTACACCTTTAATCCTCCTTGGCTCTATCTTGCTCAACCTATCCTCATAAGACATGCACTATTAATCCAGGCAGCATCCTGGTAGAACCCCTGTGCATCATCTCTAAAGCTCCCACGTCCTTTCTAGAATGAGGCAGGCAGGCATGAACACAATACTGCAAGTGCGGTCTAACCAGTTTTATAGAGACGTAATGTTACTTTGTGGATCTTGGATTCAATTCCCACCATGCGCCTTCTTAACCACCCTACCAATTTATGCTGCAACTTATGGTTAATGAACTAGATCCCTTTATTTCTCCACACTGCTAAGAATCCTACCTTTAACCCTGTATTCTGCCTTCTGTATACTTATTTGATACAATATTTATTTGTTTCCTTAAAAGGCAATTAAATGCCATTTGGAGGAACAGTAGATCCTTAACCTACTGGTTCTCCAAGTTTAACTGTTCAAATGTAGTCTGACCTTCTTGAACAAAATCTCACACAAGTGCAAAGGTGTTCTTATCTGAGTTCACAAATTCAGTCTTACTAAAGATCCTACCTGGCACATTGTGACTCAAGGGATGATTTTGTTTCTTTATTGCATTAGCTAATCTCTGAGAGCCACACAATTAACATCTTAGAATTGATATTATTGTCCTAAAACCTAGGACAAGGTAAGGGCATCAAAGATTTTGGATTTGTAACGCTATGTCAATACCACTTATTGAAAAGAAACTCATTGTGTGTGGGCATTGCACAAGGAGTAAGTCAGCATTGCCAGTAGAGCAGGACACAACGGAGCTGGCTACCAAAAGACTTAGCTTTACAAAGAAAGTACAGGTCCTACCCAGATTTCAAAGGCCCAGCTTATGGGTGAGCTGTACATACGAGTGAGCGGTTGGGAGACTGGTGGAATGGATGGGGATGGACTTGCCAGCTGCCAGATTTCTGCATAACTTGATTTCCACACCTCCCCCCCCACCCCAACCCACTCTACCTCTCATGAGACACAACAGTCAAAGACTGGGTCAAGCTATGCACAGCTGGGCGCACAGAGCAGACTTACTGCTCACCATCTGCATCTGTGAGGCCAGCTGGAGGTCACTGTTCTATTGCCTCTTTGCTCCCCTGACACAGTCGTTTTTTGTGATCCTCTCCCACGTGCCGTCTTTGCTCAGTCCCTACGTACAAACAGTTTGTATTTCTAACAGTTCCCAGGAACAGGACGTTTTTGTAACCTGGGGTGTGTTTTATGAACCAATTTACTTTTAAAGTCCAGTCTAAGAAGATATGATGGGGCCGAAATGGACAAAGCAAAATCAGAAACAATTCCTAACCAAGACGTAGTAAATAATGCTCTTGGTAAGGACCACACACTATGTGAAGCATTTCAGAAATGTAGATTAGAAAGAAGCAGATGTTGGCAGGAGTTCAAGACTAACTCTTGGGGACTCCCTGAGCAATTACATTCAGGATGTGGTTGGAATATTCAAGTTACACTTATACAACACTATCTCTGAATGACATCACAACGTATTCGTGCAGGTATTAGGAAAGGGCTCAGCATCATCACGTCATCACAGAAAATAAGTGAACTGTTTTGCTTTGACACTGTGCCCATTACACTTTACTATGATCTGAATTTCACACAAAACCTTGAAAAACCGTGTTTTAAAGAAATTGAAGCTAAATATCTCCACGTCATTTCTAATCCTAAACAAAGCTCACCTCTAACATCACCATCACGCCAAGCATGAAGAAATGCGAGGAACTCAAACTGGACCACACTGATTAGATTTTAAAGAGGATTATGAACCAAAGCGTTTCACCAAAGTGAGCTATAACTGTATAGTTTATCCAGAAATTACCAATTTCAACAGTTAATCACCTTTTTTGTGGGAACCCCTTAACATGACCACTGATAGAAAATCCACTTTTGCAATAAAACTTAAAAGTCATACTGCCTGCTGTTTTTATCTTAATTGCAAATATCTCTTAAAACACAACACCTTGCCATTGACAGAAATACTTGTTTTTTGCCCCCACATTTCTAGTTTTGGATGGTTTTTGGCTTTGCACCCCCTTAAAAGGCGGTGGGATCTCAGTCCACCCACTCTAATCTTAAGCAGACTACCGGCACTGTTGCTAGCCCAATAATTTGCCCCTCTGTTCCCCCCCCCCCACCCCCGAGCCGAATCACCTAAAGACTAAACCTCACATCGTAGGAACATAACACTGAACAGTGATTCATCCACAAAAATTGTTCTCAGACCAGTATCCCATACCCAGGCCTTCTGTATACTGGTTCAATGATACTAAACATTATTAAAATGAGAGTGCAGCAATCGGGAAGCCTCATTTTTACCTCATGTTCCACATTCACCTTTTAGCTCCACTGAAACACCAGCCGCACAGCACCCTGGTCAGTCAGAATAATATGGAGTACTAACAAATCATTAATTGAACTGCCAGTTCATTACAATGAAAGTCAATTTGGGCAGCACACTGTACAAGCCTAATCTGTTGTTAATGATGTGATCACTAAAACCCTGCAAAAAGCAGACCATTGGATTCTGTAAAATCTAAATCTTTCCCACAATGAGACTAACCAGACAATACAAGCCTGCCTGACCAAACTCCTTGCCAGGAAACATCACTTTCAACTGCCATCACACTTAAGATCACAGTCTGTCTATGCCAGTGCATTGATATTTAGGTATGAGCATACACAAGTTTCCTTTTGGACCCGTCTTCCATTTGATCACAGCATTGAAACAATAAGAATTATTGAAGTGTCGAGTACAATGGTTGGAGACTATTCCTGAAATCTCAGCAAACGTCAGAATGGCAGCAAGTTGAAAATAAAGTGCCCCATTTAGCACATGGCATGCAGCGCTTCTTTGAGACAATTGCTTCTTTTTCCTTATTCTGGCTTTTTCCAATAATTTAACACATTCCTTTTCAAATATTTATCAAATTTCCTTTTAAAGTGTTTCAGATTTTACTTCCACCAGAGTGAATCCCATTTTGTGACAACTCTCACTCTTGCACTGTCCGTACATTTCCCTTTGCTTGTTGATGATTATGTTCTTTTATTGCCAGCAGTTTTTGATCAGTGGGGACAATTTTGGTAATTGGTTTATGATTGTCACAGGTACTGAAATCCAGCAAAAAACTTTGGTTTGCAGGCCATGTACACAGATCATTCAAAAACACAAGTGCATTGACAAAAGGAAAAATAATAACTGTGCATATGTTAGAGTTACAGAGAAAGTGAAGTACAGGCAAGCAGATAAGAGTGCAAAGAATATGATGAGGTTCATTGAGGTACAATGTACACAATGAGGTACATTGTCAGATCAAGATCTTTATTGCACAAGAGGTCTATTCAAAGAGATTTTTTTTAACAGCGGAATAGAAGCTGCCCCTGAGCCTTCTGAGCTTTTGTAAATTCTGCCGAAAAGGGAGAGGAGAGGAAAAACTGAGCTGGGTGGGCATGCTCTTTGATTACGTTTTCTATGTTCCAGAGGCAGCAGATAAAAGAGATAGAGTCAACGCAGGGGAAGTTGGTTTGTGTGTGTTCACAACTCTCTGCAGGTTCTTGTGGTATTAGACAGAACCGTTGTCATAGCAAGATGCGAAGCATCCGGTGCATTGTAAAAGTGAAGAAGCTTCCACTACTATTAAATGTTCCCACTGGTGTGAATAGCAAATAGCTTCTGACAACCAAGTCCAACTCCTATACGTATGGCTTAGCTACTAAGCAAGCTGAAACCGTTTCTACTGACAGGAGAAGGATTACTGGCAACTTAAAACTTGTTGTTTCGGGGCAGGTAGGGCTTGTCAGCTATGGTTGGCAGCTCATCTAGGAGAAGGAAATGGCTGATCTCACCTCTCCTGCCTTGCAGTTATACCGACTCATGGGGAAGGCTTCCAGAGTAAACCCTAAGGAAAAATCTGGAGCTGTAATGCCCAAGGTAGTCTACGTTGAGTTCAATGCTGACTGACCACTCCTACGAAGCCACTGGTGCCAAACTGGATCGGACCCTGCTGTTTGGACTTCAGCTTGCTCTCTATTTTGTACCGCCATGTCTTGCATTTGACAGCCAGAATGCTACATCCACGGTCAGCCCCGACCAATGAAGAGCCTCAATTAGACTATGGAGAAGGTCATAGAGAGGCTTGTGGAGGGTATAGTCAAGTTAGGTGAGTGGGCAATAGATGTGATACAATGTAGAAATAATACACATTAAAACTGTCTTTGAAACAAATGCTGCCTAAATCTAATAACAGTTAGCAAAGGGACCTGGATGTACAAGAGCACAATTCACAGAAGAACAGCATGTAGTACAGCAGGTGATATGTCTCTCTTTATCGCAAGAGGATTTGATCACAGGAGCAAAAGAAATCTTTTTGCAGTTGAATAGGTCCTTGGCAAGAGCTCCTGAGCACTGTTTATGAATCTGAAGTGTTTAACAGGACAGTTACAGGCAGAATGCCGTCTTCTCTGGAGTCCAGGTCCTTGGGGTATAACTTCGCAATTGGGCGACTTCTGAGATGAAGAAACATTTATTCACCCTAAGGAGGGCTGTGCAAATACAGTCAGTGAGTTCACTTAAAACAGAGATTGACAGATTTGGGGATACTGAAGGAATCGGGAGTGTGGGGAAAGGATGGAGAGAGTGGAAACCAGCTGTGATCTTGATGAACGATCATCATGACCAGGATCAGGTGAACATTTAAAATTCCAGTTTATTAACTCATCTGTTAATCCAAGTGTCAGAAATACTTTTTCAAAAGCTGGCACCTAGTACCACCCCGGTCCTTTGCACAATAGTAGCGGCTATTTTTGGCACTGTCATTATTTACAATGACAAATTCAACTACACAACAGTCAAACCAAAAATTAGCAATAAGCACACAGGAGTCCCTGATCATTGAAATCAGACCAGTTTCCCTGTCTTGCTTTCTGGTATAAATATAGAGATCAGCTTAATTAATTCTAGTAATTCCTGCTGATTGGACTTCAATTCCACATTTTGATGAGTCCTGATGAAGAGTATTGGCCTGGAACATTGACTACTTATTCATTTCCATAGCTGCTGCCTGACCTGCTGAGATCCTCCAGCATTCTGTGTATGCGTCTTGCGGCATCTGCAGAATTTCTCCATTTTTTTTAATTACTGACGGGAATGTCTCATCCCTGGAGCCATTCTAATATTTCTTTCTGACGCTCTCTAAGGCAACTGTGCCTTCCCTCAGCATCATAATAAAAATTATAATGTTCTAGTTGCTTCTCACCTGCTCTGTCAAATCTCCTTGTTTGTGTGCAGGCACACAATACTTCATCACCAGAGAATTATTTATACAGAGTCCTAGTGGGATCTGGAGTACCTTGCACAAGTTAGTTCAAATGGAGGGATATGGACATTGTGTAACAGAAGGGATTACTGTTCTAAGTATGTTAACATAAAAAAAGCATAGGGCACTATCAGAGGAAGTTTCCTTTTTAAACACAGAAAATAGTAAGGGCATGAACATAATATTAGGAGTGGAGACAGGGGCAGATACATGATGGACATTTGGGATTCTTAGTTGGACACATGGATGATAGAAAAATGGATGGTTTTGTAGGAGGGAAAGATTAGATTGATCTGGGAGAAGGTTAAAAGATCAGCACAACAATGTGGACTGCAGGGCCTTCACAGTGCTGTACTGTTCTATGCTCTATGTTCGAGGAATTCCCTGCCTGGTCTGTTTGTTACTACGTATCTCTGCATTACTTTAAAGAAAAAGTGATCGGTGCCAAACTTCCTGGCTCAGTGTCAATGTTTCTCTCACAATGCTCTTGGGATTCAATTATGCAAAGTGTTGATGTGGCAGAGTCAACATCTTTCTATTGTGTTCAACTGAAGCACAAAAAATGTCCAACCCCAGTATTGGCCTAGAAACTGCATGTTGCTTGGAAAGGCAAGTTAAACAGGTATTGAGTGAGCAAATATTTCAAATATGTCGTTGCAAACTCCTGCAATGCACAGCGTCAGAAGCTGCTTGCTGGATAGAGCAACAAGCCCTAGACAAGTTGTGTTCTGAAAGATCTTATGTACTACAACAGTGAAACAAAACAAATTGCATGTGGGTTCATGTTGACGCAATGGCTTTAGTGCTGCGGGGGGGGAAAAAGATTCTAAGAAAGACTGTGCCAAAATAGGAGAGACTGAAGGCGGCATTACTGGCGGGGAAGGAAAATTCATGCTGGAAATCAGTGGAACCAGTCTGGGAGGTTACCCTGGAGATCATGGGAGGGAGGGAACAGCACTGGTAGTCAGTCTGGCTGTGAGGGGATATGGGATCTGGGATCAGGGCAGGGTCATGCATGGGAATGCCCAAGGAATGTGTGTGGCCTGAAAGGCAAACTATTACAATGCTTTTCCCCAGAAAAACTTATTAATAAAAAATGCAGATGTTTCATGTAATTTATTCTTTTATCACTCCTTCGCATGAGCCACATTATTTTATTCACTGACAGAATGTCCAGTGTATCAATTTTCCATTGTGCACATTCCTTCATTAAATTATGTGTGTTTTAATTAGATAAGGTTGTGATGGTATTGGGTTGGCTGACCACAAAGTTCTTAACACATGCAAAGACCTTCGGCCTTATTGGATACAAATAGCCACAAGTACTCTCAGTAAAGGAAGATTATACTGCAGCTACCAAACTTTCAAAGATTAATTCACTTCCTTGTTTATTCTCCATGGCAGGTTTAGCTGTCAATACCCACTTTTTGAACGGTGGATTCCCGCTCCCTACCAAGGAGAAGATATCTCCAGTTAACAAAGTAGTTTAAAACACAATTCACTTATTTTCAGTGACATGCATTTAAATTCAAACAACGATCTCAAAAACACATTTAAAACTCAGAGGATTTCTATCAAACATGTCCAAATTACGACCCATTTCCAAAACACAAAGGATAAAGCACAAATCACAAAGCATTTCTAAGACACAAAGGACAAAGGATTTCCATAACACCGGTACAATTCCTATAAACTAGAAATACCTACCACGATGCAGACAAACGAGTTGCAGAAAATGAAGCTGGAGGAATGGATTCTAGTTCAGCCCATGATTCTTCCACGTTTCTTCCTCATGTTCCTTACCCCATTCCTAATAAGCCTAAACTGCCCTCTACATTTCTACTTTCTTTCTCCTGCTTGGGTAACTTCACATGTGGAGTAAATGACATTTATTCAGATATTCTTTTACCACAAAACGATACAAAATCATTTTTGGAGTCAGAGACCTCAATTCATGACTCAAAATTAATGCTGTGAAGCGAACTTTCTTGAGCACATAAATCCTTCCAACTGTAAAAACATCAGTTATTATTATATACTAACCAGCTGTTCTGTAAGCTTCCTTTAAATAAGGAACACAAGAGTCAGCTTATCTGTTTGAAACAGCCCAAATTAAACAATCCACTGTCTGATACTACATCTTGAGCAGTAACAAAGCAGTTGTATAGTAGTGACTAGAGACTGCTTTGTCACAGGCAGAGTGCTATCTGAGCTGTTCTACAGAGAGTGTTTTTTAACTTATTACTGCTTCTGAACTGAAGACTGACTTCCACTTACAACCAGAAGTTATACAACTATTAGTTTCAGGGTTGTTTACAATTGTGATCTCTCAAGTGGCAGTTGTTTGGGTTTAGAAAGCAAGCTTAGCAAACATGTGCAAGAGGCAGTGAACATCCGCCATTAGGTCCAACTAGGCCAGGGGTCGGCAACCCGCAGCTCCGGAGCCGCATGCGACTTTTTCATCTCTGTGCTGCGGCTCCCCGTGGTTTGTTAGTTTTTGAAATGTAATTCGAAATTTGAAGATTATGGTGATCTTGTACAATCTAAAAACGTTGTGGCGACACCATTTCCTGGCACATCCGAACCGGCTCACAATTAGCCACCATTCCGGCTAAGGGAGATAACCTACGGGGGTTTGTGAGTACGTGTCTTTTGGAGCATCCGCGCCCATGGGGACGGGTTGAGGGAGGCTTTAAAGCAAGGCTCTTTAGTTCGAATAAAGTTACCTTTGACTGCAGTGTCTTTATTTTAGCGCTGCCTGTAGCACACCGCTACAACGTGTTTTTTTATCGCTATTAATATACATCACCACTGCCAATGCCTGACACCCGCCAGTGCGCGCTTTCTTTTAATTCTTCGATCCAAGGTAGGCTAACAATGGAGTAACCTTCAACCCAACGTCTTTTTATCGGAGTTCAAAATGTTTTTGTTGCATGCAGAAATGTAATTTCGTTTTCTCTGCAGGAGTTCATCAATTTCATAAATGCAACACATTATAGTTTGTTTATACATAGCATAAAGGCAAAAAAACCGTTGTATGCAGTGTTATTTCATTTTAAATGTCAAATGGGTTTTGTGGCTCCCAGTGTTTTCTTTTCTGTGGGAAATGGGTCCATATTGGCTCTTTCAGTGGTAAACGTTGCCGACCCCTGAACTAGGCAGACCATCCATATGAGGCCAGATGGACTGAGAACCTCCCAGTCAGTTTTGTTTTCTGTATTATAAAGGGCAGGCCTCAAGTACTAAGAAACCCTGGTTCTGAACAAGACATTTGCAACATCTGCAAATTGTGCATGCATTAACTACAGTTGCAGTAGCCACTGAACATGTGCAGTGTCCTCCGTGACTTCAATTGCTCACAGGACCCTAAAGGAAAATTTCAGGTGTCATGGAATCCTTTAGTTTATTATTGCCTTCATTGAATTTAATCATGAGGCACTCAGCCCATTCCAAATCTGAGTATGTCAAAAGATGCTATGTATAACCATGTAACTGTAAAGCAAAATATCAGGAGTAAATGATGCACCATTGGTGGTGAACAAATAGTGCTGATATTCCTTTTCAGCACGACAGAAGCCACCTATAGACTCAGAACTAATTGATTATTTTGAACCAGTTTTAAGCACAGTTGTTCAAGACTCTTCACAATGACCACAACTTCCAGAATCAGGACATACTGTGAGATAGCACCAGCCAAATTGACCAGTCCAAAAGAGTGAAAGAACATTCTTCAAATAGGAGTTTTCCACCCGGTTCATTTTGGGGCCCACTACAATTAGTGTTCTTAATTGCAAAAATTTGTATCATATTTTGCACTCAGTTAAAAATGATTGTGTTAAATACTGATGCCTGATGTAAAACTGGCCACACCATGACCTTGAACTTCCAGAGACTGCCTCATTTGTGGCTCTTTTAAGAAGCTTCAAAAAGTGATCATTGTACTTAACGTGGGTAATTTTCAGTGATTTAGTCTCACCACCTTATTATGGCCTGATCACAACATTAATCAGTTCCTGCCAGCTAAATTAGGGCACCAATTCAGCCCACTAACAATCACAATACAGTTCTCTACACCACCATCATCCCACAATGCTCCAATGCTTCCCCCACCCGGCTCACTCTCTGATAACCTGCCTCTCTCCACACCAAGCAAAACTCCCACGATGCCCTTCCAACAGGTTTTCTTTTGACGACTTCACCATGAGCAGAGGAGATGATGTTAAGATGGAAAGCCTACCCTATGGTAAGTGACACCTTTTGCCTCAGGTGCAAGAAAATGCAACAACATGTGGGTCAGCTCTCTTTGCACCACCTATTTAAAGCAATTTCCCAGCGCAACATAATTTCTAGGTCACTGTGCGGAAAACTTTGCCTTTAAAAAACACAGAATCATGACAGGCTTTTCATTCCATAACATGAAAATGCATTTGAGAACAACACATCATAAAGTGGGTGCATTTGTACCTGTTTGTATCCCCAGTGGGGAAATAATATACACCTTCATTTATACATGCTGAAAAGGGTCAGAGACACCCACCTCTGTGCAGATGTGTTTTAATGTAAATTGTTTCAGAACAATTCCATTCAACACTCCGATTTGAAAAAATAAGCCACTGTGAAAATCAGGAATCCGGAGAAGTTAAAATCAGGTGCATAAACCTCAGTTCCAATCCTTCCTCCCAAAGATACTGGCCGACCTGAGGATTCCCATCAGCAAATTGCTTCAGATTCCAATATCTGCTGCCTCCCGTATCTCCTGCTTGTTACTTACAGTCAGCAATGGAGAATTTTATCAACCCAAATTCCAGTTATCATCCCTCCCTCACTTCCACATCTCCACAACTTCCTTTCCTTCCTTACGTTTCTCTTTTCGCTTTCCGGGGACAGCCCAGTGACAAGTCTAACACTGGCCCAGCAGGTCCCCAAGATAATGCCTCCTCACAGCCAGAAAGCTTCACTGTGTTGGCAGTAAATCTTGTCAGACTTGCATGCAAAGTTTAAAGATCCCATTTTCCCCAGTTTAAAATTCCAAATTTAGGAATTTTGATACTTTCTCCCTCTGATCTGCCTTCTCTCTCTCTTCCTGATTCAGGGAAGATTCCTGGGAAAGATTCACATCTGCATTCCCACAGAGGTGTAGCCATACTCCATGCAGAAATGATTGGCATTCCACAAATTGTTGATTTTACACACGTAGTTCAAACTGAAATCTATATTTGTTTCAATAAGCATAACCTTCAATCAGTCGAAAAGAAATAGGTATTTTAGCAACACACATACAAAATGCTGGAGGAACTCAGCAGGCTAGGCAGCATCAATGGAAAAGAGTATAGTCAACCTTTCAGGCTGAGACCCTTCATCAGCCTGCATTTTATAGTAATGCTCATTTATTTCATCCCAGATATTCTTAATTTGTTCTGTGATACTTTAGCAAAAATTATCCTTTTACTGATGAGAGAAAGCTTATTTGTGCAATGGTATTTTAGTAGCACTCAGAAAGAAGTTCCGCTTTTGGAAAGAATTGGCAAAGTACCTGTAGGATGCATTGTTATAACAGCAAAACCTTTTGCTGCCAGGCTGTTTCTAAATGGTCAAAATGATGGCACATGTACAACAGGAGAATGCCCAATGGTTTCTTTTTAAAATGACAATCAAAGTACCATGATTGAGGTAGTGAGAAAAGGTTTCTTTTTAATGGTTGCTCACCTTCTATAAAGTTAATCGGAGAATCTTTAAATTATTAAATGAGTGATTAATGCATATTGATGCACCATCAATAACTCTCGGATATGGGAGGCAAACGATAGTCTTTTATTAGCTGCAAAAGTGACCACAACATCTCGGAGACTGAGGGAGGAGCAGTGCCTCCAATCGCCTTTATACAGGGGTCTGTGGGAGGAGCCACAGGAGCAGTCAGCAGAGGGGCGTGTCCAGACAGGTATACATATAGTTTACCACACATATTATGTTAAAATCTGTGTCACTGAAGGAATGCATATCACATTTAATATCTCAGTTGAGCTTCAAGCTATCATTAACTGGGAGACTGAAGCGCATGGAAAATTGGGTCATATACTTAACATCTGCAAATCAAGGGTGGTCTACAAACATGATTTCACTGCATAACAAGTCCCTCCAACAATAAAGGCCCAGGGTGCGACTAGAAATCTTGGAATATTTCCCATAATGCATTACTTCACACTTGTCAATTTCATCTCCCAATGCTAATTCAGGGAGGTTAGAAAGTACAATGAAAAAGGGCTGCATCAATAAGGTGATTCACATCACTGCAAAGTACATCTCAGAGAAGATAAGTGTGGTTACCAGGACCTGATCATGAGGAAAAGGAAAATCCGTCAACTTTGGCAGGCTCATTTCTTCCATATCTGGTGGTGCACAGCAAATCCGGGCAGGATTCCAATTATGTACAGATCACAGGATATGGCGCATATTTTTCTGAATAAGTGTTAAAGGTCAACCCCAGCTTCCGCCGTAAAACAATGGGACTCTTAACTCTGTATGTTTCTCTCAAAGGAGATAAGGTTTCTTATGAATAATTCTAACGAGGCCTAGAAACCATCAATTGCTGGAGGAAGCCAATGCAGCATTACCCTGGGAATATTTTAATCCGGCTCTCACAGGTGAAATGGTATCCATTTAATGCACCTTGTACTGATTAGCCTCAAAAGTGTAATTAAAACCTGTCTTGAAGCTCGATGATAATGTAATGCTGCCCTGTTCATTCAAACCTTTCTCTGCATTAAAAATTGACTGTGTCATCGATTATAAAGCATCGTAGAGATTTAGCATCAAAGAGTTTCTGAACAACAAGGTTTAGAAAATTATAATTAACTTATGAAAAACAATATGGAAGAAAAAGATGTTTAAAAATTGCTAATAGCAACCTGGAGTCATCTGGATGAGTAAAATTGCAAAGAAAACAATATGATATAGCTGAAATGACAACTGTGTTTCAAAATATCAAGCTTTTAAAAGTCATTTTGTTTATTGGTAGTGAGTAATAAAAACACCCAAAATATTTCAAGCACTTTACCCTGAAGAAACTCGCAATTATGTCATCAATAGGACAGAAATCATAGCAAACTTGCTTTAACTTTGTGTATCCAGCCAGCACTTGCCAGGAAAGGCAAGCTCAACAAACACGTTAAGCACTGTCTTCACTGGTAAAATACAGGATTAATACAGCATTTCCCAGCAATCATAATATCAAAAGGGTATTAGGACCTCTGCTACACTTCTACTGCAAAAGTCCTTCACACTAGCTTTTCCAGTCAGCTTCCATGGTTGTGCTATCTTAAGAACCAAGAAAAAAGTAAATCTCCAGGGAAGGATTATGTCATAGATTGGATACGTGGATGCTGTAGCAACATAAATTGGTTCAAAGGGATTGGTAAAAGTTACAAGGTGAAGTGAGGTGAATTACACACACACACACACACACACACACACAAAGGTCTTGCCTATATTGTAGATCAATCCAAGTTTTCAAAAGGGAACTGAGTAGGTACAAATGGAAAATACTTCACAGGGATGTAGGGAAAGTGTTGGGGAATGGAACTCAGTAAATTTCTCTGCAGAGAATCAGCATAGGCCATGCTAAATGTCCTCTTTCTGTACCAAATGATTCTACGATTCCACTCCAACTACATGAAATTCCTGTATGTAATACACTTCTGTTATAGAGGAAGCACAACAGTCCTTGCCAGGTACACTGAAAAAAACAAATAACTCAGTTTAACGTAATTTCTTCTGAAGTGAGACCAAGAGCTTTACAGTCCCAATCTAAAAACTTTCTTTATAAAAGCAAATAATCCCTGGCTGATGTCAGAATTGACAGTAATTAAGACTCTGGGGCTTTAAAACATCTGATTAATTGAAACACAGTGATTGCAACAGCAAAATAATATCTTGTATGATGATATAAATGCTCCTGTTAGAAAACAATGCATCATTTGACTTACTGTAAACAATTTTAAAGAATATCATTAAACAGAGCAGAAGTATGGAGAGAAAAAAATACAATCTAATGTAAAAGATGGAACATAGAGCAAAAATAAAAGAATAGAACATAAAACAGTACGGCACAAGAAATGGCTCTTACCCTCAATTACTAATTTAGGGTATTTCAGCCTACACAGAGTCAGAATCACCAGCAAGTGTCATGAAATTTGTTAACTATGCGGCAGCAGTACAATGCAATACCTAACAACAGATAGAAAAAAAACTGAATAACATTATTTATATATACCCTACTTAATATATGTATAATGTATTAATATATATTTAAATAGTTGATATATATATATTAACTTAAATAAATAGTGCAAAGAAAGTTAATAAGGTGGTGCTCATGGGTTCAACGTCCATTCAGAAACAGGATACCAGAGGAGAAGAAGTTGTTCCTGAATTGTCGAGTGTGTGCCTTGAGGCTTCAGTACCTCCTTCCTGACGGTAACAACGAGAAGAGGGCATGTCCTGGGTGATGGGAGTCCTTAATGATGAACGCTGCCTTTCTGAGGCACCGCTCCTTGAGGATGTCCTGGATACTATGGAGGCTAGACCCATGATGGAATTGACTACTCATATCTTTCCATTCTCCTCACATTCACGTGCCTATCCAAAAACCTCTTAAAAGGTCCCTAGTGTATCTTCCTCCACCACTACTCCAGGCAGGGCATTCCAGCACCCACCACTACCTGCGTGTATTTTCTTACCCTTCACATCTTCCATTCGAAGGTTCTCAGTTTATTATGCACATACAATTTATCCAGCAGTGCTTAACTTCTTTATTTTCTTGAAACACTCTCAAAGTGGAACTCTCAAAGCAGAAGGGCATTCCAAAGATATACCAAACTCTGGGCACAGCCACTGACCAGTGAGCAAAGGCTGGCCATTCCTTACTGGCAATAGTAATCCAGACGCTGAGACAATTAATCCAAACTCTCCATCTGTGAGTTAAAAAGGGGCTTAAGATCAGGAGCTGTGCCAAAAAGGCATCTGACACACAGAGAGGTGCTGTATAAGCAGTTCTCAATTGAACACTGAGTAAACAACAGACTAGTACAGTATGCTATTAATCAGGCAACTGAACTGACTCATCTATGCACAAAGGGTTTTTGAAAATTTGATGCAAATTAACAAAAAGAACAAAGATGGGCTCAAATGTTATTGCATTGACCTGTATAAAAGATGTACTACCCTGTTGGAGGAATCCCCACTCAGGCGGTATATGTAAACACATCAGTTAGTTATGCAAACTATGTACATAATAGAGAGCACAGTGAACAAATGACATACGCAACAATATGCAATTCTGCAGAGCTATTTTACATTCTGTGCCAAGGAAAATGAATCAGTTCCAGAGATCTGAGAAGATGATAACACGCAAGGAGTACAACAGCCTTCCAGCAAACCTGACTTACTCTGTTTCAATGTCTGCTTAAGAAAGATTTCCTTCTAACTGTGATTTTGGTTTAATTTATTTTAATTCTTCCATCTCTTCAAATTCTCCATCCTCCCTCTCAGATCCCTCTCGATGCCACTCCAAGAAAACACTGAGGACTGTACGATGGCGTGTCCTTCCCAGCATTTCTTGTCCGCTCTCCAAAATGAAATGATTGTATCATGTGGAGACAATGAAGACTATGGCAGTATCACAGTGTCCATCTCACAATACCAGAAGCTGAACCTATTGACCACTCCCTATGTTTGTCTGTTCTAATCCAATAAGTGCAATCACACTACTGCAACTCATCCTATCAGCAGTTAATGGAAAGATTTAAACAAAAGAAGTGAAATTACAGAGGCCATATGGCTTTTGACCACACACATCAATTCAGACAGTGAAAAGGGAAGACAGAGTAATTTTCCAGTATTTATAAACTTGCAAAATAAATATTGTGCCTCACGAAATCAGAAATATGCAAAAGTACACAACCCATGGGCAAACACAGTGTACATTTTGTAAAGAAAAACATGACAAAGAAGTGACATTTGTCTGGGATGACGTTGGTTAAGGAATGACAGATTGACCAGGGTACCAAGAATTCTTTGTATTTGCATGGAAATTTGCCCTATTATCTTCTACTTCACTTTAGGTTTAGTGTGTTTTTTATGCTGCATAGAATCATTTGATTCTTCTTTACACTCGTGTACTGAAGAATGGCAATAAAGAATCTTGAAACTTCAATCCTCGCCACTTACTACCAATACTACCCGGAATTATAGACCGGTTAGCCTGACGTCAGTGGTGGGAAAGATGCTGGAGTCAATTATAAAAGAGGAAATTACGACACATTTGGATAACAGTAAAAGGATCAGTCCGAGTCAGCATGGTTATGAAGGGAAAATCATGCTTGACTAATCTTCTGGAGTTTTTTTGAGGATGTAACTATGAAAATGGACAAGGGAGAGTCAGTGGATGTAGTGTACCTGGACTTCCAGAAAGCTTTTGATAAATTCCCACATAGGAGATTAGTGGGCAAAATTAGGGCACATGGTATTGGGGGCAGAGTACTGACATTGATTGAAAATTGGCTGGCTGACAGAAAACAAAGAGTAGCAATTAACGGGTCCCTTTCAGAATGGCAGGCTGTGACCAGTGGGGTACTGCAAGGTTCGGTGCTGGGACCACAGCTGTTTACAATATACATTAATGATTTAGATGAAGGGATTAAAAGTAACATTAGCAAATTTGCCAATCACACAAAGCTGGGTGGCAGTGTGAAATGTCAGGAGGATATTATGAGAATGCACGGTGACTTGGACAGGTTGGGTGAGTGGGCAAATGTATGGCAAATGCAGTTTAATGTGGATAAATGTGAGGTTATCCACTTTGGTGGCAAGAACAGGAAGGCAGATTACTATCTAAATGGAGTCAAGTTAGGAAAAGGGGAAGTACTACGAGATCTAGGTGTTCTTGTACATCAGTCAATGAAAGCAAGCATGCAGGTACAGCAGGCAGTGAAGAAAGCTAATGGCATGCTGGCCTTTATAACAAGCAGAATTGAGTATAGGAATAAAGAGGTCCTTCTGCAGCTGTACAGGGCCCTAGTGAGACCCCACCTGGAGTATTGTGTGCAGTTTTGATCTCCAAATTTGAGGAAGGACATTCTTGCTATTGAGGGAGTGCAGCGTAGGTTCACAAGGTTAATTCCCGGAATGGATGGGACTGTCATATGTTGAAAGATTGGAGCAACTGGACTTGTATACACTGGAATTTAGAAGGATGAGAGGGGATCTGATTGAAACATATAAGATTATTAAGGAATTGGACACGCTGGAGGCAGGAAGCATGTTCCTGCTGATGGGTGAGACCAGAACTAGAGGCCACAGTTTAAGAATAAGGGGTAGACCATTTAGAACAGAGATGCGGAAAAACTTTTTCACCCAGAATGACGGATATGTGGAATACTCTGCCCAGAAGGCAGTGGAGGCCAAGTCTCTGGATGCATTCAAGAGAGTTACATAGAGCTCTTATAGATAGCGGGGTCAAGGGATATGGGGAGAGGGCAGGAACGGGATACTGATTGTGTATGATCAGCCATGATCACAGTGAATGGCAGTGCTGGCTAGAAGGGCCGAATGGCCTACTGCTGCACCTACTGTCTATTGTCTATTAATAATATATCCCTCCTCCCCAAAAGGGCCTGTGGATGTTTGCCACTTCACAGGAGCAAAATGATCATGCCAGGCTAAAAAATTTTCTTGCAGTGATCTCTCACCTAATAGTGAATGTTCTTTTGATTTCTGCCTTAATTACAAACCATGATGAAAAGGTCCTATGCACCCAGCCTTGCAAAGAGCTTTTTCCTGTCAGTGTTCTTCTCGTGGCTTTAACCACAGAAACAACTTGCTTCCCCGTGCTTTTTCTCCCCCCAATTACTAAAACAAGATGTCAAATATCAACTAAAAATGCAAAAGAGTTCACTCTTAATGTTATAGTTGGAAGTGTATGACAGTTATCAATTGTAATGGTGCTCGTTAAGATCACAATTTCCAATTGTCCTTAATAGTACATGACTTAGCGACAAGGATAATATCAGTAAAGCTGAGCTCATATGAGCAGCAACCTTGGGAGGATGCTGTTTAAGGAAATTCCTTTAGTCACCTTTCCTCTACTTTTAGCATCTAAATTAGCAAGCCATAGAAATGTTTGGGATCCAAAGTACAAAACAAACCAAGATTTATCTACAAACTTGGAAGATTCTGCTTTTACATTCCAGTTAGACTGTGGCTAATCTCATTTGAGTGTATGTGCTATTGTTTGAAAGATTAAGGAATTCTAAAGAAGGCTTGCTTGGATCCTTCATGGAGTTGACCTCAGTTCACCCTCTTTTACATGCCCAAAAACTCCCATACTGTTGAGTTTCAATATTATAATGCACCCAGGCACACTTGGTTGCTGCCAGCAAGGAGTTCTTAGACGAAAGGTTAAGGATTAGATTTATTTTTCACTGAAATACACAGTAAAAAATCATTTGTGTCCATGATCAAAAGGAGTCTGAGTAGGGTTAGCCCACTAGAGTCGCTGCTAACATAGTATGCCCACAACTCCCTGACCCCAACTCTGAGATCTTTTAGAATGTGGGAGAAAGGCAGATCACCAAGAGGAAGCACAATGAGTAATGGGGAGAGCATACAAACTCCTTACGGACAGCAGTGGGAATTGAACTCTGGTTGATGATGCACTTACACTAACTACTACATTGCCGTGCTGTCCCGTACAGAGATTTATTGCTTTGACTTTTGTTTCAACTCCCTGGAATGAGGCACAGGAAATCTAGCCATGGCAAACAACTCCAATAATTATTCAAGAACTAATAATGGTTTCTGCGGATAGGCCTACAACTGATTTGTGAAGTTATAGTCAATACAGGTTTATATATCTATATTGTGCTAGGAAGAACTCTGAATCTCCATGATAAGAGCAAGAATTAGAAGCAACACACACAAAACACTGGTGGAACACAGCAGGCCAGGCAGCATCTATAGGGAGAAGTGCTGTCGACGTTTTGGGCCGAGACCCCTCGTCAGGACTAACCGAAAGGAAAGATGGTAAGAGATTTGAAAGTAGGAGGGGGAGGGGAAATGCAAAATGATAGGAGAAGACCAGAAGAATGCAATGGACTGCATGGCTGTCTGAGCCCACTCCCACCACTCTTGGTTGATTCTGTGCCTCTCCCACATTCCCACTGATTCCCCACACCTTCAGATTTCCATACTGCCCAGGAATTAATCGCCCTCAGCCTCGAAGATAGTCAGTGACTGAGAATTTGCAGCCATGTTTTGGTCAACCACACATCAGTTGGAATTGGTAGATCACTTCACCAAGAGCAGGGAGATGAAACAAATTTCCTCCAAATGAACAAAATCAAATATCAGGCATGTTTTAAAAAATCTGAACTAAAAACTGGGCATGATAGGAATATTTGGCAGAATGAGCAAGATACTTAGAAAGACAAGCGCTGTTAATGTTTCAGAATCAGAATCAGGTTTATTATCACGGGCACATGACATGAAATTTGTTAACTTAGCAGCAGTTCAATGCAATACATAATATAGAAGAGAAATAATTATTTATAAATACAATAAAAATAATAAATCAATTACAGTATACAAAAATTGAATAGATTGAAAAATGTGCAAAAATCAGAAATACCGTATATTAAGAAAATGAGGTAATGTCCATTCACTGTCCACTTAGGAATCGGATGGCAGAGGGGAAGAAGCTGTTCCTGAATTTCTGAGTGTGTGCCTTCAGACTTTTGTACCTCCTACCTGATGGTAATAGTGAGTAAAGGGCATGCCCTGGTTGCTGGAAGTCCTTAATAATGGACGTGGCCTCTTTGAGACACCACTGTCTGAGGATGTCCTGGGCACTTTGTAGGCCAGTTCCCAGGATGCAGATGATTAAATTGACAACCTTCTGCAGCTTCTTCCAGTACTATGCAGTAGCCTCCCCATACCAGACAGTGATGCAGCCTGTCAGAATGCTCTCCACTGTACAACTATAGATGTTTTTGAATATATTTGCTGACATGCCAAATCTCTTCAAACTCTTAATGAAGTACAGCCACTGTCTTGCCTTCAGGAAAGATCACTGACAAAGCATTAATTATTTTTTATTCCACTGATCCTGGCTGATTAGCTGCATATTTCCAGCAATTTTGATTTCATTTTGTTTTTATACCAATTTTTTGTGCATCTTGGAAATTGGAAAATCGAGGTCATTCAAAATATGGGCCTCATGTGGGCCCATACTCCATTGTGATACGGGACTAGCATAAGAGGGGATGGGGGTAGGGTAATGTTGACAGTGAGTCTTTTAACCTAATATTACATGGCTTTAGCATCAAAGTAAGTACAGCCCCAGTAATTTTCATAAATTACTGGAGAACTTGATTAACACTAACAAACCTGCAGAAACACAGGGACCTGCATACTATTTTGCTCCTCCTTATCTTTCCCCTATGGTCCACTTTCCTATCCTGCCATTTACCTTGCCCAGCAATCTGGCTTCACCTAGCTAGCCTCCTTCTCACCTTCCATTTTTTTTATTCCGGTGTCTTCCCTCTTCCTTTCCAGTCCTGAAGAAAGGTCTCAGCTTGAAATGTTGACTGCTTATTCATTTCCATAGGTGCTGCCAGCATTTTGTGTGTATTTCTTTGGATTTCCAGCATCTGCAGAATCTCTTGTATTTGTCTGTACCGTAACTGCTACAGTTGACAAAGGAAAACTACAGGTTGCCATCTATAATTCAACAGTAAATCACTTCAATAA
Organism: Hypanus sabinus; assembly: GCF_030144855.1. NCBI lineage: Eukaryota > Metazoa > Chordata > Chondrichthyes > Myliobatiformes > Dasyatidae > Hypanus > Hypanus sabinus. The sequence continues at coordinate 57,685,242 of NC_082722.1, read as the reverse complement.
AGGCAATTTGGTGAAAAATTTGATATAAAGGATAATCTTCAAATTGGAACAAACTACTTATCAAGTCTGATTTGGGTAATTGGTGGGAAAATGGGAGAGGTATTTTCATGTTTAACATAAGCACACTGAAGATTCTGAGAATGAAGTGTTAATGATCTCATTTCTGCCTTCACAAATGCCTGAATATATCCAGTTTTTTTCCTGATTTTACAGCACCTGCATTGTATTGGATTCTAACTAGCCCTCTAGTTAAAAACTACATTTGAGTTTACTTTGCTTTAATTTTAGTCTAAATGTCATCATTACAAATCCTTCCTTTGTAATTTAAAAAGCATAAATTTGAGGAGACTGGCATATCATTGACACAAAATGAATTAACATTAAACACAATTCTTCTTTTCAGAAGAACTGTTTCATTCTTGCAGAAATAATGCAGAATTGGTAGGTAGAGATGTTAAAGTGATTTTTGGGTTTAGGACATAAACATTTAACGATCAACTTTGGCTACCAGGCTTCACATCTGAAAATGTATTGTGCATTTAATTTGGAGTGCAGCTCTGAACTATGGGTTCCTAAAAGCTGTGATTCCCAGTCCAGACAATGCTGATTCAAATTCATTTGGATGTCTGTGGTGGGAAATTGAATCAGGAGGTGTGAATTTGTATGCAGTTTCAAAGAAAGCATTGTCCATCCATTGTAAATATGGAATTGTCCTTTAATGTTTGGAACATAAAATATTGAGCCCCATGTTGAGCCAGCAGACCTTTCCACCGAAAGAGTCTCCATATGATGCCTTGTTTCATCGAAAAAGGAAGCTGCTTTGTATCTACCTGTAATTTCCTCCGGTGACTTCATTCACGCAACAAACGCTTTATATATATATATATAAATAAAAATATAAATATATATATTTATATATATTTTTTTGCCTTTATTTCTCACAATCTGGTTCATCACAGGTTTGGGAGGGCTACAAGGTATTTAATTCCCCTCAAGTCTCTAAGGAAGGCAAGTCCTCAAATGGAAACTAATCACTGACGTGGAGCCCATTACTGCCAGCAGAGAGGGTCACAAGTGGAGCCCATTACTGCCAGCAGAGAGGGTCACAAGTCAGGAGATCACAATTTGCCATCCAGGCATCAGATTGGAGCTGACATTTCTCTGGTCAATGTTCTTGGCTGAAAAGGAAATGGAAGCACTTTCCAGAACTTACATTCTTACTGCCAGTTAGTGTAAAACTGTCAGCTATGTCTCACGTTTAGTTATTGTTAGAAGGGCAATGATGAAATGGGAGGTGCAGAGGTAGGTTGCAACTGGGTGTTTATTTAATAAACTTCAAGCTGGTCAAATTTGTTGTTTATTTTCCAAAACACTACAGGCTGACGTTTGCATTTTTACTTTTGTTCGTTACTGTACTTGAAGGAGTAACAATACAAAATATGACATTATATCACATTTACAGAATAAATAAATGGAGTTTCAACGATTGAAATGATTTGTATTTTCATTATTGGCAAGAGCTCTTAGGGTGGTGTTTCTTTTTTAAAAAGTTGACGCTCCAAGAAGTGGGAGAATTTATGTATTGAGGTGATTTTAAGAGACCTGATCTTACAGGTGCTTCTGGTGGTTACAGAAAGCATATTCAGATATGTCAGTTGGGGGAGTGGGAGGGAAAATGAAATGAAGGTTAAACAGCAGAGTTGTATACAATTCTTTGTTTCAATGTACTGATTAACTGTTCCATGCAGTTTGGCCACGTCTCCTGTTACGGATGAAACACTGAGGTAAGACTTAAATCCATCATCTTCATTTAATTGGGATTAAGATGAGTAATTCTAAAGTTATTAACCCTAAGGTGAGTATAATAACAACAATAATAATAATAATAATAATAATAAGTACTTTATTGATCCCAAGTGGGAAATTATTGTTACAACAGCAGCATTTAAAAACACACTTAGCAATAATAAAAGCATAATATCATAATAATGTACAAAATAATAAAACAACAACTGTTATACTATGATATCTGTTTTGCTGCTGCAAAAACTGGAACTGTTGTACATCTTACTGCATTTGATAGGAAAGATTTTCTGTAACAATCCTCGTGGCAGCAGAGCTGAATGAGACTGTTCGAAAGGGTGCTCTGCTGTTTATTGAGTAGGTCATGGAGAGGATGTGCCTAACTGTCCATAATGGATAACAATTTGTTTAGTGACCTCCTCTCCATAACGCACTCAAGAGTCCAGGTTGTAGCCAAGGATGGATCCAGATTTTCTGATGAGTTTATTTAGTCTTCTTGCATCACCAGAACCAATGAAAAATTGTCCTTTTCTCATCACTAAGGCTCTGTTTTCTTATCATTTCAGCTTATGCTGAACAACAATCTATCAACCTTGATTACACAATTGCCTTTCCAATTTGTATTTTTCCCCCACTCCTTTCATTTCTACCACATCCTCTGGCCCTCCAGCTAAAATCACCAGAGCATCAGACTGAAACATAGCTACACTGGAGGCTAGCTTGTGTATTCATGTGGAATTCAAACACTAATAAAAATGGACGCATCGCAAAATATGTCTTGAAGCAACACACACACAAAATGCTGGAGAAGTTCAGCGGGTCAAGCAGCATCTATGGTAAAGATTAAGCAGGCAACATGTCGGGCTGAGGCCCTTCTTCAGGACTCCTCCAGTATTTTGAGTGTGTTGGTTTGGATTTCCAGCATTTGCGCATTTTCTTGGTATGTCTCGAAGCAGCTATTCTGCCAAGTTCCTGTTTATAAATTTAAGAAAATAACAACTTGGGTGGCTAGCTTAATTCCTGCACAAAGAGATCATTCTGGATGACTAGCTGTGGAGGTAGACTGTGGTGAACTATGTGCCTGTCGGGACACGCACCTGCTGACTGCTCCTGTGGCTCCTCCCACAGGCCCCTGTATAAAGGAGATCTGCGGCCTGACGCTCGGCCTCAGTCTCCAAGACATTGTATGATAGACACTCACTCCTGGTTCCTTCTTCCAGTCAATAAAAGCCGATATCTCGCCTTACGTCTCAGTGTGAGTTATTGATGGTGCATCATAGACAGTCATATCCCCTTGCAAGCTCCCACATTGGTCTAGTTAACTATTCCAAGAGAGAATATCATTCTCAGATGCAGTATAATTTATGAGTAATGGGCCTTCACCCACTTGATCGCAACATCCAATAATCTAAACTGCCATTCCCTATTCATTACAGAACCGTCTACAAACTTGTACCACTTCCTTGTGTTCTTGCATTTCAAGCTGGCACCCACTCAGACCAAAAGGTGAACCATTTTATTTTCTTTTAAATAAACCCAGTAGGTCAACTGTGAATGGTTCTTAGCTCTGTCATCTACCATGATCTCCAGGGTCATTAATATCTTTGGAAAAATATATTTTGTACTATTTTTCCTGTTTTATTCCAGCCCTTTGACATTCTGATAAAATGTCAAATGAGCAGTTGAAATTACAAGAATTTTCCTTACTTCCACTCATTCACTTATACTCTCACACAGCCTGACATCCTCTGGAAGTTCCTGTTTAAAACCCTGACCTCATGTTATTGGGAGGTTATTGAAAAAAAAATCAGACTTGTGACATAATGTCAAGGAGAATCTTTACAGGAACTGTAGACCCACAGAGACGACCCAGATGACCTAAATAATTCTTAGCACGCCTCCCTGCCCAGAAGGGAAAGAAACAGCTGAAACATTTCCAGCAATCAGGCCATTAAAACTGTGAGTAATGGACGGAAAAGAAATGACTTCATCATAACTGAACAAATGGCATTGAGGCTTAAAGACTACTGTGTAAAGATATTACTCCAAATTGATTCAGTATAAAGAGCGACTTGGTTATCATTACACAAGAATTCAATGGTACTGGCATTCTGCAGTGTAAGGTGCTAGAACAACTTATATCATTACATAAAAGATCTATTTCCACCTGTGTTCCAGAGGTGTGGATTTTATAGCAAATAAAAAGCCAAGAGAAAAATATTACAATCTGAGCCTCCCCAGATGGCTCATTGCAGAAATACATTTCGGCAGAAATTGAACCCAATTGGACCAATTAAAAATATTGCATGAAAGCCATTTAAAACATGTTAGATCATGTGAGCGCTTCTCAGTCAATTAGCAAAAACTGGCCTGGGTGATTCTGGGCCAATCCTCTTGAGTATGTCTGAGGACTGAACCTGGCTTCAGTCATGCAATTGTTGATGTCATAGGCTGCTCCGCTCACATTTCCTCCATAGCTAGGAGAAACTGCAGCTTCCAGAGGAAATTATGACCACAGCCGTTCACTCGCTAACAATGTACTGTGTATCATTCAGGAATGAGACCACTAACAGTGCCTGGCTCCACTTCACATCAACATCAAGCACACATTCCCCCAGCCTCACTTCTCAAGGGCTGGAATAACGACAAATAATTCAGATCTCCTTTCAGTGGCTGAGGTCTTTTATTGATGACCACTTGAGCAACAATCACCTTGTACTTTGTATCCTTTTCATGACAATATTTACTGCCGCAGGATAGTGACTGCCATGGGGAGAATGCTTTAAGAACTGATGCACCCCAGAGTGGTTAATGTAGCAATGACAAAGCAACAGTCACTATTGCATTGACCACTGTGGCCTGCAAGCTCTGCAAAGAAGCCCTGACATGAATTGCCAACCTCCTGTTTTAGAATATGAACCTGTATACTAGATGCCAAATGTACTTTGATGAATCATAGCTAGCAATACCACTGAGTGATGACTGAAGACCGAAATAAACTCACTTCAATCCACTGGTCAACTTATGTTTACCATCTAGGATCTAAGCTCATGTGCTATAAAGAAAGGTAGATGTGTTAACTTATAGTCCAAACTCCAGGATGAGTTTTATAGGAAATAGACAGAAAACATTAATTTGATTATTATTTGATTTCTTTCTAATATTAAGATCAAATTCAAGTTTTACTAACTACAGATCAAGTAGATTTTGGGGGCAGATGAACTTGAAAATTATAAATAAATCCATTCTGGTATGATTTTAAATTTCTAACCTAATGTCCTGATCGGTATTGGGTGAGTTATTTGTCCAACAAATGATACACAACTCCCCCCCCCCCCCAAGGAATTTACCCAACCTGGCCAAATTAGCATAGTCTAGGGAGACTCTGAGGTGTTCAATAGTTCTGCAGGACTTTTAACCACATAACGATGAAATACAGTACTGCTTGTCACTCTATCTGATAGGACTGAACTGAGGCAAGGATATCGGAGAGAATTTCCAGACTCAATGATACGCTTATTTCTTATCAGCAAGTTTGTCATCTACTGTGCTGCAGTAACAGCAAAACTGAGAGCCCTGGGTATTCAACTAACAAATCCACCAAGGCTGGTTGACTTGGAGACAAACTTCCAGTATTTAAACAATCTCAGAATAAGAGGCATCAAACCCTACATCATGAAGGGAACATTTGCTAGTTGGTTAACTGGAACACATCTGTAATCTGGGTAACATTACAATTTTTTTTAACCTGAAACTCATTACATTCAAAATGGAAAATACCTTTCCAACAGACAAGTAATCAAAATAAAATGGAAACATATCAACTAAATATATTGCTGAATACTAAAAACAGGAAAAACAGAGGCTTAAAATTCTGGCTGCTAAGATAAACAACTTAATTTCTTGAATAATTCTGGACTTTAAAACCACAATCTACATTTTCTATCCATTTAAGTGCATTATATTAGAAGATGAAAATTAATTCCTCTTCTTGAGAGGTTGATTAAAGATAAAATCCTTAGTGCTATCATGTCAAAGAATCTGTCCTGGGCCCAGAATGCAAGAGTAATTATGAAGAAAACACAGCAGTTCCTTGATTTCCTTAGAAGCTTGCGAAGATTCAGCAAGACATCTAAAACTTCGAAAAACCTATGGGTGTGTGGTAGAGAGTTTATCGACTGGTTGCATCAAGTACCCCACCTCCCAGACCACTTTCTCTTCTCACTGCTGCCAGCAGGAAGGTGATACAGGAGCCTGAGGATCCACACTAGCAGATTCAGGAACAGTTAGTATCCCTCACCATCAGGCTCTTGAATCAGAGGGGATAACTTCATTCAACTTCTCTCACCCGCTCTTTGAACTGTTCTCACAATTTATGGACTCACTTTCAAGGACTCTTCCTCTCATGTTCTCAATAGTTACTGCTTATCTATTTATGTTTTTTACTTTCATATTTACAGAGTTTGCATGTTGGTTATCCGTCCGTCCTTTTGGGTGCAGTTTTCATTGATTCTATTGTTTCTTGGATTTACTGTGTATGCTCTTAAGAAAACGAATCTCAGTAGTGACATAAACAGTACTCATTTTGACAATAAATTTATTTCAAGCTTTGAACCTTGAATCAATTTGATGATGAGTGAAATGGTTAAAAAAACAGGTAACAGATCTACTTGTGTTATCTCAGATACTGCAGGCAGTTACCTTGGAAACAAATTCATGTTCCATTTCCATGGAAACAGGGCAGTTCTGTTCATCTTTAATCAATAATGATCTGACAGCCAAACCACTGGAAACTTATTTTCAGAAAAATCTAAAAGCAATAGCAGTAAATATCACTTGACAACCAGGTCCAACCGTGTTTTCTAAATATCACACACGATTTTGGACATTGGTGAAACCAAATGACTCTGCCTCCTCCAGAGTAAGCAATCTGAAAAGAGCAGTCATTTGGATGCATTGGAGTCTGCAGCTCAAAGGTTGCAGGTTCAAGGCCTCCTCTAGAGGCTTCAGCACAAAGCTGCAATACTGGAGGGGAGCACCTACCGCTGGTTGAGATGTGAAATCAGGATACAACTGCTTTCTCAGGTCAAGGCACACGATCTTAAATGTACATTATTTTCAAGGGAAGTAGTGAAGCTTGCCCAGTATCCTGGTGATTATTTATCCTTCAACCAACATTTAAAAGTGATTTGCTGGTCATTATCATCTCACTGTCTCTGGGAGTTTTCTGTCTGCAGATTAGCTGTAGCTCTTATACGTTAGAAGAGGATCCACACTTCAGAAATGTGGGCCCACTGGACCCAAGGGGTGACCTTAATCCAGAATAGAGCTCCAAAAATGCAAAGCTATACTCACAATGTGCTGCAGGAGATCAGCAGTTGATGGGGGGGAATAAACAGTTGATGTTTTGGGCCGAGTTACTTCAACAGGACTGATGAATATCAGGACACTGAGAGTCCTGATGAAGGGTTTTGGCTCGAGACATTGAATATCCATTCCCATCCACAGATGCTCTCTGACCTGCTGAGCTCCTCCAGCACATTGTGTGTATTGTGTCTAGGTTTCCAGCATCTGCATTACATCGTGTCTACGAATGCAAATATTCCTTTCCTTCTCCCACTCACCTCTATGTTACACAATGCAAATAGCCTAAGAACCTTTTTCATCTTCCACAGCATCTCATAGGAGGCGTTAACTCAAGTGAGATAAAATTTCATCTGAGTGGGGCTGCCAACAATTTTTGTTTATTTAGTAAGAGATATAGCACGGTAACCAGTCCTCTGACCCAATGAGCCCATGTCCCCTAATTATACCCATGTGACCAATTAGCCCGCTAACCCATATGTCTTTAGAACGTGGAGGAAACTGGAGCACCCAGAGGAAACCCACACAGTGACAAAAGAAAGTACAAACTCCTTTCTGGCAGTAGCGGAATTGAAGCTGGATTGCTGCACTGTAATAGTACCGTGCCGCCTTAAATTTTCCAGATTTCTTGGAAATACTTGTGCAGAATCATCTGCAGGACACTGGTATCACAATTTGGGCAAGGAAAATGATCTTTGCAATGATACAGAGCTTTTTGTGTATATTTTCATTTATACGGTATAATTATTGGATTAGTTGGAGAAATCAAATGACAGTCAAAAAGTCTCTAGAATCTGCATGCCCCTCAATTAAGAAAGATGTTCAAGAAAGATGAAAGGATCAGACAACCAATCACAAGGTCAGCTGGTTGCAGGTCATGTGATGCAACCTCCAGGAGAACTTCCAGAGTTGACAACCCTCAATTTGAATGTGCTAAACACGATCTGATCCCTGTATATTATTACTTTGCCTCAGAGTTCTCATACAGAAAAAAAGTTATATCTTTCTTTAATTAAACCTCTTCTCCCCTGCTGAAGCAAAGTAAAAATATTTCTCCCTATGTCAGAATACCTAATTTCGTTGCAGCTGATGGACATCATGTTGATTCTTGAACAGGAATACGAGCTGTCTTCCCATAAACATGACTAGTCAAGAGTGATGACAGTATTGAATAAATAAGCGTACTGTAACAGTCATCACTTACTTATTTCAAAATTTTACTAACGTCACAGAGAACTTTTCTTAAGACGCATAACTTTTTCAATAATCACGTCCTGACATGGAAACACCAATGCCTTTGAATAGAAAATCCTACAAAAAAGTAGTGGATATGGCCCAGTCCATCATGGGTAAAACCCTCCCCACCACTGAGCACATCCACACAGAGCACTGCCACAGGAACGCAGCATCCCATCATCAGGGACCCACACCACACAGGCCATGCCTTTTTCCTCACTGCTGCCATCAGGAAGAAGGTACGGGAGCCTCAGGCCCCACACCAGCAGGTTCAGGAACAGTTATTACCCCTCAGCCATCAGGCTCCAGAGGGGATAACTTGACTGGCCCCATTACTGAACTGTCCCAACAACCAATGGACTCATTTTCAAAGTCTCTTCATCTCATGTTCTTTATATCTATTGTTTACTTATTTATATATTTATTATTACTTCTTTTTCTAAGAAAAACTTTATTATTCTATTGGCACAGTTTGTTGTCTTTTGCACACTGATTGTCCATCCTGTTGGTGCTGTCTTTCACTGATTCTGTTATGGTTATCGGATCTATTGAGTATGCCCGCAAGAAAATGAATCCCAAGGTTTCACGGTGACATACTTCCACTTTTATAATAAATTTACTTTGAACATGCAGATGAAAAAGACTGGTTTCTTATCATTCTGAACAAGCAATTCTTTCACCTTGTTGGTAACTTAATACTATCTTAATTCATTGATTCTAACAAGTGTCGACAAAGCTGTAAATTCTTTGAATAATATTGCTGTGAGGTTGGCAGAGATTTCATAATTTCTTATTGTCATTAAGGGCAGAAGTGAAAGTACTTGTACACAATAAATGTGGTGATGTGAAACTGTTGGGTAATTTGGAAAAGGCAGAGAATAAGATCATTAACACCAGCTTTAACACTAAAGTCCTGATGACGGGTCTCGGCCTGAAACATCAACTATTTATTCCCCCCCCCCCTCACTTGCCAAGTTCCTCCAGCATCTAGTGTGTGTTGCTCAAGATTTCCAGCATCTGCAGAATCATGTGTGTCTGTGTGTATAACACAGAAGTATGTATTTTTAGTGGAATAATTGTGTGTCTTATATCAAAGTTTACCCCTCAGCCAACATCAGGAAAGAGAAAAAGGTAAAGGTTGTTTTTATACAATGTCTCACATTTGAGATCAATTACAATAGGTTATATTGACAAGGACCCCCTTGTTCTTTGATGAATCTTGCTGTGTAAATTAAAAAGCCACATTTCCCCTTATCTTAATTCGAGATAAGGGATTGAAAAATCATCTCTACTGTTTTCCTGATAGGTATTAACAACTTCCTAATGCTCCACAAAAAAAATCTCAAAATTCAACAGCACCAGTCTAGTCCATGCAGCCCTGCTCCTCCAGCAAGTGTTGGGGTGAAATTTCACAGGTTTGAAGCTCCTTTTCTCACAGACTACCCTGAGGAAATAGCCTTTAAAGAACAATGCTTTCACACAAATCAGGAGGCTATTTAACCCACTAACAGAGTGAATCCATCAGCCCCACACCTCATGTCCTTGCGGTCTATTCTTTCTTGCATGCCTACTCGACTCCCCTCCCCCACCAATTCACAATAATACTGCAGTACATGACAGCAGCCAATTAACCTGCCAAACTGCACCTATGTGGGATTGATAGATAAACAGTTTTTGGGAGGAGGGGGGGAAATGCATGGTACCATTGCGGCTAGTGCCTCCCTCACCTTGCAGTGCCAGTGATCACTGGCTGGGGTGCGATTCCAGCCGCTGTTAAGATCTCCCCGCAACTGCGTGGGATTCCTGGTGCTCTGGATACCACCCCCCACCCCACACCCCAGAGACATATAGTCAAGGTTAAGGTAGGGCTAGTGAGCACTGGCAACGCTACGATGTCGCCAGAAGCGTCGTGACACTTGCAGGCTGCCCCCAGCACAGTCGCTGGGTTGTGTTGGTCGCTGTCGCTAAACAGCACAATTCACCGCAAGTTTCATTGTTTTCACGTACACGTCTTTAATTTTGAAACTTTATGCAAAGTCTACACAGACAGGACTAGGAGTCAGGATCAAATCTGGATCACCAGAAATCCAATTCGGCAGCTCTCTCTGGTGACCATTGGCAAGGGCTGATACACACTACAGTGACAGGAGGTAGGTGTCCAATGTCGTTTTAAAAAAATAATTTCTCATGGATGAACATAAAATTAATTCTTGTATTTTATTTGTGGCAATTTAATTCTGAGGGAGAACCTGCTGAAAGGACATTAGGGATGTGGTGGTCATGATCCCCCTTTGCATCAGTCTATTTGAAGCTTGTTTTGGACAGGGCTTGGTCGTGACCACAGGATGATCCTCTAAATAACATTCAGTTCAAACCTGTGGTGTTGCTTCCAATTGGTTCTCTGGGGAATAAACCATCCAAAGTCACAATTAAGGTCAATAATATTGCACAATCTTATCAGAAATAAATTTTGGACATTTAAATTTCTATCAATATCAATTAGGCAAAACTTGACACCAAAAGATAAGTACACCAAAATTTCCGGCAGGATGAAGACCATGGTGTGTTGATGAGAGCGTTATTTCCACAGATAATGTACACAAAATTGGTAAATGCCATATCAATTTGATTTTTCTCTATTAGCAAGTGTCTGGCATTATGCAGATGACTTCTAAGGCAGTTCAAAAATATTTCATTACTTCAGAAACACATTGGGATTTCTGAAGATCAATACAGCTATCAAACCATTGCAAATATTTTATCTTCAAGATCATCCAAATTATTCATCCTAAAATAAATCTAAGACACAGGAGTGGAATTAGGCCATTTAGCCTATCTAGTCAGCTCTACCATTTGATTATGGCCATTTATTATCCCTCTCAGCCCCATTCTCCTGCTTTATCCCTGTAACCTTTGATACCCTTACTAATCAAGAACCTATCAACCTCTGCTTTAAATATACCCAATGACTTTTCCTCCACAGTGTTTATGGAAATGAATTACACAGATTCATAACACCCTGCCAAAAAAAACTTCTTCTCATTTCTGTTCTGAAGGACATCCTTGTATTCTGAGGCTGCATCTTCTGGTCCTAGACTATTCCACTCTGGGAAACATCCTCACCATAAATGATCTAGCTAGGCCTTTCAATATTCATAGGTTCAATGAGATAACCACAACCCCCACCCCCCACCACCACCACCACTGCCCATTCTTCCGAAGTCCAGTGGGACAGGCACAGATTCATCACATGATCCTCATACCTTTATTCCCAGGATCATTATCATGAAAGGCTTCTGGACCCTCTCCAATGCCAGTACATCCTTTCTTTGATAACAGCCCAAAACTACCCACAATACTCTAAGTGCAGTCTGACCAATGCCTTATAAAGCCACAGCATCACATCCTTGCTCTTACATTTTAGTCCTCTCGAAATGAATACTAATGTTGCATTTGCCTTCCTTACTATCTATTCAGTTTGCAAGCTATCTTCAGGAATACTGCACTAGGATTCCCAAGATAGTTACATAAGTTTGTGATAATGCATAAATAGTGAGTTATTTTTTATTAGGTAATATAACAACTGCCTGTTTATATCATATTTTCCAAGTTATTAAGTTAAGATCATTTGCATACTTTTGCTCTCCTATCATCTGTGAGTTTTCTTATTCTTTAACCTTTAATAATTTTGAATTACAGGTTACTTAAATTCAGACACACGGAAAGTACTGTATTCTGGACTGTATGAAAAGTAGTTTCATTTCATCTGTGCATCATAGCCTCTGGATTTTATCAATATATATTTTGATTATGTGGCTGTAAGGGCAGGGGAAAAAAAAAGCCATATTTTCTTTACATGACCCAGACAAACTTGAACATTCATGGCATTTTACTGGAAACTTGTCTTTTAGAATGCTTTGAAACATACTTAGTCACAGTTCAGGTGCATCCTTCTCTACCTTCGTATCTTTCTCACAGAGTCTTCTCTGTCTGATTAATCATAATGCGACTAATCATCAGCCACGTTTTGTGGCCGAGTGACAATGATTCTCACGGCAGCCCAAAGATACATCATCAGATATCGTCTCCCACGGAAGTAGAAGCAGCATGTGAGGTCACCCCTCAGGACACTTTCAAAGATGGAACAGCTAACATTTTCACAAGTATGAATTGATTATAAATTGGAATTGTACACATTTTTGGTCCACTAAAGGAAGCTGCTGAACATTAACATCCAGCCACAGTCCCACACAAAAAACAAAACTGACCACAACCCTTCTTGAAAGAGCCTTGAGGTGGCTTACAAAAGATGCAAGTGTTAAAATAGGACCTGCATGATTCCTGATAGTTTGATGCACCACTTTCAGAGAGAGATATCAATTCTTAAAGATGCACAGCACCTTTTCTATTATGGAGGTTAGAGAGACAGTTGGGGAAGAGGGAGAAAGCAAACATCTTGCAGGTAGGTCCTAGTCAATGGAAGACATGCCAGGAAGAAAAGGTCCTGTTTGTCACTGGGGTGCAAGAGGAAAGGTGAGCCTCATCAGATCAACTATAAGGAGGACACATTGTGAAGCAGCTAAGATAATCTGTTCTGTTCTGGGATCGAGATTCTCCACATTGAAAGACATTCCATAATCTTCTGAGTCATGTCAGGATAGTGCTCACATCACTGTTTCCACTTGCAGAATGGACATCCTCACAGAAAAGCCAAGTGAGATGCTACACATCAGGAAAATAGAGGCTTAAAGTAACTAGAGTAAGGATTTATTCATTCATGCTGTTCTGATCTGTGCAGATGAACCTGCACAACCAGATTCCCGTTTATCGCCACCAGACCTCTCCCAGATGAATAATGATACACTATGTTGATTTTAAAGTCAGTATCAGGTGGGTGACTTGGCTGCCAAATTTTATTTTACGGACCCTTTATGAAAACTAAATTTGCATTACAATTCCTTTATCCTCTACTGCCAATATTAGCTTTGTCCACTCAGCCAGATGAGGCAGTAGTCACCAAGTGAGGACATCCTGCTGACAGCTTTCCTCTTCCTCCTGCTGTTGGTGCTCCTCGATCTCTTGCTCTCTCACGGCCCGCGGGCCTGTTTCTTCTTGCTGCTCTTCCTCCAGCAGCAGCTCTCATCTTTGCCTTTCAAAGCTGTGCACCGTGCAGCACCCGCTGTGTGATGCGGGCAGTCAGATCTCCCCTTGAGGAGATCTACGCCCTGTTCCAGCCCCATGCCTGCATTCACCTCTGAGGCTGGCTGTGCATCAGTGTGAAGAGTCAGCGAAGTGAAAGCAGGTCCTGGACCAGCAGAGTCTACCCCTTCGGGAACGCTGACCTCCCAAACAGCCTGGCAAGCTAGATATCCCTCAGGATGCAAGAATCATGTACACCTTCTGGAAATGGATATCACACAGTGAGGAAATGGATGACAATGACGGAGTAGCAACCTTGCCTGTTGAAGTGAAGGGCAGCACTTATGAACACATGAACATAGTCAATGGCCGCCCAGCACCAACAGAATGCAAGCATTTCTCAGAGCCTGAAGTGCCATCTGTCCTCACTGGACTCAGAAGATTATGGACATTTTGCCTTCCTGATGATAAGTAGCCATCTAGGAGCCACAGAGTTATGCCGCAACCTCATGGAAATACCCCGCGGGGAGTATGTCTGGAACAAAAGTGTTGCTGACCTCCGTAGTACGAACATTTACACAGGAGAGAATAGCTGAAGGTCCTCCCGAAGAATCCCACTCCTAACAACCTTGGAAAACATAAGCTGCAGAAGAGTTCTTTCATTGGAGAGCCCCTTGCCAGTCAGTAGTTCCTCTGAAGACTTTGCGGGAGTGATAGCAATATCTCTGCCTGCTGCTCCAATGTCCCTCACTCACCATGGCCGGACAGGGAACGCCGACAATGGTAGCCCTGAGATATCTCAGTAGCTCAGCAGCTAAATGGAGAAGTGTTTGTTCCCTGTCTGTTATACCAGTTTTCCAGTGTCAGCAGTGTTCCTTTAGGTAACAAATCAGTGTGATGTTCCTTAGTTCTCCTTAGACTGTACCATGGTGACACTTCCTGCACCAACGTGCATCTTAATGAGAAAAATGGGCATTGCATAACTAATGGCATTTCATGTGTGCCCATCTCCTACACTAATGCAAGTGCACAGACAAGAGCAGAAACACTAAGCACTTACTCATCTGAAAGCCAATAGTTCCCGTCCGTTCACTTCAGTAGGTTAACTTCTATGATTTTTTTGCCATTTCATGTTTGGCAGTTTTCCATTCACGAATAATCTCCAGAGTGAACTACTCCAGATAAAGTCAATAATGGGGTGTGTACTTGGCAAAAAAAAATCAGTGCTGCAAAACCTAATTTTCAGGTTGGCAGAACCATTACAACTTCTCCTTTTGCCTAAATTCATCTTAAACAAAATTCCCCAAAGCAAGGGGAACATTCTCTCAGAAACTATAACAATGTTGGCCAGGGACCACTTGCGGTCACTTCATAGATATCCATCTTCTTGACAAGCATGTCTTCTGAAAAATTCATTGAATGTTCATTATTAATTAATGCTGAATGATCCAAGGCTTTATTATGCAACAGAATATACAGTAAGCAAGCTTCATGCCAACCACTGCCTTGCTTACTTATTGATGAGTGTAGGCTCACATGGAGTATTCTGTACATGGTATCCACCGTGACATTTGGCAGATGTTTCCAAAGGATTCATGTAGTGACATCTAGACATCACTGGTCAGCAAACCGAGTGAATTTGAGCAGCAGTTTTCACTGCGAGGCATCCTTACACCCAGTATTGAGTGTCTAATGATGCAGTTAGTGGAACTCTGACGTTCAAAAGTGATACTCAACCCCACACTAATCAACAGTGCTTTGTTAAAGGAATGCCTAGGAAAGTTAAATGTCTAGTTAAAGGACCTAGGAATGCCCTCAAGGTCACATAGGAATGTATCCAATGCAGGGACCTTCGACAATTTAGGCCATCATTCCCTCCCAGAATTATTCGGCATCACGCTGATTTTTGGGAACCTCATTCTAATTGCCACCTTCCACAACCTCGGGTAGTGCTTCATATTTGGAAATCTTCATGTCTCAGGATGTTTTCTCCATAGCAATTGGGTCATTAATCTTTTACACCCAAAACAGTGTTTACCATTTAATTCTGAAAATAATAACTTACAGGCTCAAGAAAAAAGAAAATAGGAATAGCACTGCATAAGATTCAAAATGCTTGCCAAGGTTTGGGTTCAATGTTTACTTGTTTTCAGTCATAATTTTGGTTGACAGTAGAGATTTATATCATTATTTTGTAATTGCTTGGTCATGGTACTACCAAGTACATTAAAACTTGGTTATTTTATGAAAATTCTGATTAAAACAAAGACAAGTGTAAAAACATTGCAAACAGAGCTATGTTTATTTACCAACAGTAATTTCTGCACTCTTTTTTTAAAAACACTTAATCTTGTTAATATGACTTCACTACCAACATGCAACTATGCAGATTTCAGATAGGTGGAATCAATGCATTTAATAAACTATATTAGCTTTAACAAACAACAACATTCAAGGGTCATTATCAGAACATGTTTGGGAGTAATGGTTTCAGAGTCTGGCTCCTCTGCCCTGCATACTGAAATGCAAACTCCTGTATACAGGTTTGTTTTCCAATTAATGCAAAATAGCCACTTAAACTATACTGGTAGACTCAGCTGCAGCATTACACTTCCCAATGGTAAATTACAGCACTATGGAAGATTAAATGGGCCGAACAGCCTCTTTCTGTATGGGGTTGAGTGGGATCCGGGATCAGCCATGATGGAATGGCAGAGCAGACCCGATGGGCTGAATGGCCCAATTCTGCTCCTATATCTTATGGCCTGCCCAACAATCATATCACTCTGTGCTTCAAGATGGTTCACAAAAACAACACCAACAACAATTTTACAATAAATGAGACCCACAACGCTCTTGTTCTTTATCCCAGTAACAAAAATAGTTGTCCATTGAAAATTCCTTTTCCAGTTAAAATCACTCACTCTTTTATACAAACCATCAGAGGGAACTATAAGCTTGGAATTTCAAAATAACTTAATTAGGTAAGAGAAAATGCTAACTCCTGACTTAGCAAAGAGCATGATACATTGTGAGAAAGGTGTGAACTCCAAAAAGGTCAACAAATTAAATGCCAGTCATATAGTGATGTTTTTAACATATATAAACCACAACAGAAGAAAATATAAAGTCATGACAGAAACAGAAAGTTCAAACCATTCATTCTGAAACTTTCTCCAAATGAAGTTAATTGTATGTAACAATTCTCTTATACAATTCACAGTTAATCTCTAAAGTAATACGAACCCAAATTCCCTTCAATTTTCTTACCCTGTCTTACACACCCTCAGAGTTCGAGCCTTAAAGGTAGCCTTTAGGGTGCAAGAACCAAAAGCCTTCAAAAGTGGCAAAGAGGATATGTCCATCAAGCCAATTCTTTGTTGACAGTGCAAGGAGTGGTGGATGGATCAGCATTTCTCTTCCCTATTACACTGTTGTGGTCAGAGCTAACTCTTCTAGACTGACCTTTCACAAGAAATTTAAAATTTTGTCCAAATTCTGCAGTGCTTTCCCTGGGAAGACTGATATCAGACAACTAAAATAAAATCAACTTCTATTTGCTAATTGCCAATTAGCTCTTGCAAATGTGAAATTCATTAGTAAATATTGACCATTAGCTTACATGTTAGTACTTCATTGAGACACACAGTTGTGTATTTTGTATTTCTATAGAATGATCTCATTTGCTTCTTCATAACATTGGCAGAAGAGTCACCAAAGCTACAGAAAATGACAACACAACCGTTTCTCCAAATGTTCTCTATTAAAATGATGGCAGACAATTGAAAGGCTCCAATCAGATACTATCTGTCCTCCAGCCAATGAAGTTTCCAATCTTTTCCAATGAAGTAGACTGGGATCAATACTTACTGCTGGTGTCTGAATAAATCCCAAAAGTTAAACATGTCCATTCAGAACAGAAAAGCATCCAATTAGTTTTATATAAAAAATGCAGAATGGGTTTTCATCTGGCTATTTCCTGTAATCACCTGCCAATTATGATAGCTATACAGGTGTGTACACATTTTGTAACTAAAACAATGGTCCTTCAACATCAAAGGCACAAAAATAAATCACAGCAATGCTCAAAGGCCTTTAAAGCAAAATGAAGTCTGATGATAGGACACAAAGTACAGGGTCCTTTGATTCCCCACAGAAAAGAGAGGGGCATTCCTATTATGCCATATTACAATAGGAATAAAAATAGACTTCACTCCCTTTTAAAATGAATACTGCAGGATTAAATCAGAAATATAAATGAAGAATTTGGCAATAAGAAATTTTAACCATTTATTTTTAGCTCAGAACCCCAACAACAAAAAAAAATCCAATTAAACTTTCTGAAATACCATAAATTGACATCTAAAATGACAACTTTCTCCCAGAAAATTCTGCTTGAATTATGTAGTTTAGTCCTATCAATAGACCCCACATTCTCTGTCCACCTGACTCTTATTAAACTTAAAAATAGCAATGACAACACTATGACTCAATGAGGGAAGGAAAGGATTAACTTTTTCTCATTCTTTTAGCTCCCAGTTTACAATGAACACTTTTGATTGTGAATGTACAGAAAAACAAATTACCATTCATTGTCAAAAGGTCATATTTGAAGAGACTTCAAGTGAAGAGGATGGCTGAATTTACTGATCTGCTCCTGACTGTGACAAATTAACATCGTAATGTTGAAGCGGCGCTTGTGTGTATCCCTGGAGTTATGCAAAAAGCCATAAACTGTTTTTAATCCTAATATGTAATTTCCAGCAATCTTTACAGTAGTTACATACTCCTGATCAGCAGATTCAAACCAGTAAACCATAGTCCAGTAAGTGCATGATGCAAAGTATTTAACCATAAACTACTTCCCTGTGTCCTGTTGGTTTAAAGACGTCAGAGAGAATAAAATTTTGAACAGGGAGTGGCAGCCAAGTCATGCTTGTCACATAAGTGTGGTCAGAGTTAATCTCACAGTTCCCGATGAAAAAGACTTTGTTAGAGCACTAACTGCTCACTCCCTCTCATACTAGTCCTGCTACCATCCCATTTTAAATACTGTAGATGCTTTCCACATGAATACCACAGCAGACTTGTGCAATCAGTTACAGACATGGCTGTTTATCTATAACTGGGAGGAAATTTAACTGCACTTGTTCTAGCTGGGAAACAAGAACGCTGCGTATAGCGTTCTGATTGAACTTGTTCCTGGATGCAACAACTTGTAGTTCCTTTCTACTTCAGTGGCATGCCTAAAACATCAGAGATCTTTAACTGCACAGTGTCCGGCCACAATATTTATTTCCTGGCTTATAAATGATGTCTGATTGTTTCTGCTTCCTCACAATGTTCTGCTAATGTTTCATTGTTGGACCATTCATGAGAGGTTGAAACATCTACCATTTCTCTTTCCAGAGTTACTGCTGAGCGTTTCCAGCATTTGGAGTCCTTATTTCAGACCTTCAGCAGCTGCAGTTCACTTGACTTCCAGTTTCAGTTAGCCACTATCCATGCGATGCTATACATTACTATTGCAGACCTCCAACAAAAACCGAAGCAGCAAATATTCAAAGAGATGTGAAGAGACAATATTTATGAAAATAATCAAAGCTTTATGATATGACCGACATCTACACCTACCTCTGTTCACCCCTGTCGATGCTATTATCTTTGTTCTTGACTATACCAATGTTCTCCTGGACACCAGTAAAGATCCAGGCATAAACCTGAGCTTCACTTTACCACAGCCTAATTCAGCAGTCACAATTAGCTACCTAGCAAAAACTCTATTCCTAAACGATCATCCTTGTTTCTAAATCTTTCAATAACTTTACCCTTATCTCTTCCAGCCATCCTGCATTCTTGTCCTCTTCTAATCTTAAATTTTAACTCTTTCCACTGCAGTGTGCCATACCTACTTGGTCTAATCTCTTCCTTGGTGATTCCAAGTGCAGAGATTACAAGCATGGCAGCATGTTATAGGTCAGCTCTAGTTAAAATCAATCATTTATGGCCATCAGAACAAATCCTGTAATGGTCTTTAAAAGCTCATTAAAACCCAACTCTTCACCCCACCGGTCCAACACTCACGAGTCCTGCTGAAGGGTCCTGGCTCAAAACATCTTTTACACTTTTCCATAGATGCTGACTGGCCTGCTGAGTTCCTCCAGCATTTTGTGTGTGCTACTGTTCAAAACTTCTTTTTAAGTGAAGCAATTAACATCATTTGAATTTAATTGTCAATGTAACAAACACTTTTAAGCAATGGGCACATCTCAGTGAACAAGGAACAAGTTTGATGCATATATCAAGGAAACAGCCGTGCTTAAACAGTTAGCACTTGTTCAGAACATATGGGCAAGTAATGAAATCAAAATCCAAAGATAATGGCATTTAAGCAGTTAATGGCATATTTTCAAAACCACCGACTGCAAGAATACTTACAACTCCCAGGTTACTGTTTTGGAAAGACTATGGTTTTGGAATTTGTTCTCCCACTAAATGATCTAATCAGTTGTTGCATTTTCAGACTTAGCCCACAGGGTGGAAATAATCTTAAAGCTACAGATCAATACAAGAGTAACTTTTGACTTCATTTGAAATCTTAAAAATAAATGCCTCCATCCAGGACCACTTAAGGAAGGGACTTACTGCATAGGAACTAAATCTCAGTTCCTAGAAGCACAAACAAACAGGTACTCTCTCATATACACTCTCTCTCTTAAAACAAGGTGCATTGCATTGTAAACAAAAGCAAAAATTATGATGAATTTCCAATTTACTTCTCACTAATACAATGTCAAGACCATCAAATAATTTATTTATGGTGGTTTAAAATGTACTTGATAGATTAGTATGATTCCTTATAATTGGCAATAATTGGCCCTGTTTTTCTGCATCTAATTCCTGTAATGGCCAACCTCATGCAACATAGCAGCAAATGTGAAATAACTTAAATAGCAATCAGGCTTTCTCAAGTTCTCACTTAATTTCATGATCTTCCATGGAGATATCACCACTGTAACTCCAAACAGGTACAAGTGTACTGAGTTAATAAATGTAGCTGTTGTCCTAACCTATATTGCTTATTGCAATACCACGGTATTATTCATCTCAGAGCATGCACTGCAAGTATTATCATCTGCATAAATGACAAGCCACAGTTTTCCCTTCTGTGAGAAATTGATTTTACTAAAGATAACTGAAGAAACTGTACAAAAATGTGTAACAGCAACTTCTAAATTGAGGCCTCCAGCTTTAAACTTTGGCTAGTTTCTGTGAAAAAAAAACTTCAGATTCTGTACGATTAGCACCTCAAAGCAAGTTGATTACCAAAGCACATACACGTTACCATATACAACCCTGAGGTTCATTTACTTGCAACCAAGCTTAGTAAATGCAAGAAACACGATAGAATCAATGAAAGACTCACATCCAACAGGATGGGCAACAACTAATGAGCAAAAAAAAAGTCCCACCAAACTGTGAACATACAAAAACAAAGAAAAAGAGAAACATTTCTGGTCCAAAGTCAGCAGATACACATCTTACACAGGCACTGACTGGAGAAAAGCTCCTTTATTATCAGATACAAATGTATTGAAGAAATACATTGGTGTTAAAGATTTTTTAAAAACAGTAGCAATGTAGAGGAAAATAGAAAGGTTTGAGATTGATTTGAGATTTTTCAAATCAAACAGAAAAAGATGATCCTGATCAAGTGCAGAAAAGTGAAAGAGAGCCCAGTCTGAAATTAAGTGTATTGAGGATATTGGTCAAAGCTGATGCAATTACACCAGATCACCTAGGTCTTCTTCTAGGTATGACCTGCTGAGGTTTTTGCTGCAATGAAGAGGAAACTGACCAAAGGTGAAAGTTATGTATTTCATCATCTAAATATTTTTCAAACTCAGGGTAAAGTACAATACAAAATGTCTTCATTGCATCAACAGACGTGACCTGGTGAGATAGATCTAGGTAAAAATATACTACACAAGACAGAACAAGCTTGAAAACAATCTGTTGAAATTAATTTTCATTGGCCAAACCCAACATGAAATCAAAGTGAAGTAGCTGCCTTTTGCGTCAAATGCCTTCAGAATGGAAGATTCCTTCAAATGCAATCAACCATCATGCATTAAGTTCAGGGTTGACGTTAATTTTAAAATGTGAATCTTGATAGGACATGTTCGAGATAAGCTGAACCACTTAGTTGAAAGGCCTTTATTTGCTTTTAAGGGAACAGCTGAGTTACACAGTTGTGGGGGTTTCCTTTCTGAAGGTTAAAACTGCAAAGTGACATGCTGTACCAGTGTAAGCACCGGTCGAGTTCATTCCTGTATCAAATGACTGTGTGATGTAATTAAATGAAAGATGCCAGATACAGTTGTATCAAATTAGAGGTTTATTTTAAAGTGGTTTAGTGATGCCATACATTTTATCATAAATAATTTGATGAAATGTTATAGTGCATTTTTAATGCTTTCTTGGTATTTTATCCTCTCAACTGGATGTCTGCAGATGAAAGGGTTAAACCAGCAGAAAATGTTGCCTCAAATTTGTCCAATCAGACAAAAAGGGAAGTGAAATGACAGAGCAATCCGCACAATGGTGAAATATAGACCTGCTGGAATTAACATTCTGAATTAAGCAATTCAGAGTTGTTTATTTCAGAGCAGGCATAAAACCCACTCTCATCTTTCAAACTGATATGAGGAAAAATCTACCATTACAGAATAACACTGTGACTGCTGAGAGGACACATTTCTTCTGTGGTTGCCAGCTTTGTTTATGGAGAATATAGTTTTGCAGGTCTGACCTTTACATATTCACGCGGACAATTCACTTACAAAAAATTGTCCCTGGCAACAGTAAGCATGAGAAAGGAAACAGTAATACATGGGTTATCATGCACTGTGATGCCTTCCTTCCATATCAGATCTGTAAAATGCAGGATAAAGGTTCTTGTCAAATGACAGAGCTACATGACCTTGGTCTGCTCATTCCCAGCATATCACTGAAAGAAAATGTTTCAAATTTTCCCTCAATGTTCTTGAATAACAAATATATCTCAATGCAACTATCACTTTTGCAGAACATTACTTCATTTTAGATAAAGGATTAACCAAAATCACCTCTTCAATGTTCTAAATAGTAGCTGCATAGGCGATTTTTAAATCATTTCAGAAATTGTTGCATCTTTACAGCACAGCAGCCATGCAGAGGGATCAGAACTGCTGCTTCTCTGAAATCAGTGGTCACTGGGTGTAACTTCCTATCTGTACTCCGGTAACCCAAGGGCTCACACAGTGAACTGTAAACACAAATGTTATTCATAATTTTCAGTTCTCTTTTCCATTTTCTCAAAAGTAAATATGAAATAAAATACTGTATATACTAATTTGGCAGAAGCTACCTTTCTGGGTTGGCTTGTGGATTTTTGCAGTTTGAATTCTGATGCAGTATCACCAAATTCCCTCAGGGCTGGGCATCAGTTCCATGGGCTTTTGCAATACTCTGAACCATTGAATTTCCTTCTATGTGCATCTCCACCCTGGACTTTGGCCATTCGGTTTACTTCAAGGTAGGTGCAATGGTTTAAGGTTGAAATGTGCATCATCTCCATGTCATGTAACATTTACAACAGCAATAAAATGCAATGACAATATCTAGCAATATTTTCCATGATAAAAGCCTCACCCCGAAGCAGAAAAAAAATGGTTTAAAATAAAATTAGGAAACGTGAGAAAGGAGAGAGCCAACTTTAATTGGACATAACCCCTACTGCCTCTTAAATGCAATATACTTCTAAAAAGCATAAGAGAGTTAGGACAGAATTGTAAGTCCTTTAGTTTGAACTGCTGGCATAAAAAGGTCAAACACTTGAGTGATTGGTTTCAACTGAAAGAATAGCCTCCGAAGCTAACTTGAGGTTAAATACCTGTACTGATAACTGTGCTATCATATCATGTAAAATTTAAACATTATTAACAGTTACAAAGTAAACAATTCACAAGAGTTCTAATGGTAGTTCAAAGTTTTCAAGTTTTAATCTTCTATTGTCATAAAATATTTTATTATATAAAAAAAGAACTGTATATTGAAGCTTTAACATGGCTGTTCCATCAAAAGTTTTGCCACATTTTTAATACACAAGGGCAGTGTTCTCAACAAGTGAAACCACGTCATTGCTATCTTTGTGGAAATGCTATCAACCTTACACACGCTAAGAAGTATAGCAACCTTCCCTTACAAACATATACCATGTGCCAGGTCATCATGCTCTGAGTATAAGAATGGTTGCCATAGGTAACCCTTCTACAAGACTACGTTAAAAGGAAAATTAAAAAAAAATATAGCACCATATTTGGAAATACATCAACATTTTGCTGAAGAACAGTTAAAACATTCTCCACTTTTGCATTTGGCTGTTTTGGACTATCTCAGTTATCAAGTTTCAGGAGGTTTTTATGATAATGAATGGATATACATTCGAGAGTGATAAATCCATTCATCTGGAATCATTTAGGTTTATTTATGGTAGACTTTGCCTCTCACTACTCTGTTGATCCACCTCTTCTAAAAAGCTCCAGACCAGCTAGAACCAGGAACCTTCCACCTCAGCTAGTGTTGATCCATTTCTTTTCTAAAAGTATCAATTGGCCTCAAATCAACTAAAGTTAATGAGAAACAGTTCCACAAGTCCACTAAACAATGGGGATATATCATCTCTTTCTGGTCTGAATCCTCAATAATCTGAAAGCATTAAATGAAAACTCATTCATTCTGTTCCATCATCTATCTTCATCCACAGAAAATAACCATGGAGGGTACAACCAGTCATTTACAAAACAGATTGGGGGCATATCTAGTTCAAGTCTATTGCCATCTGACAGGACATATATACAACCAAATAAAACAGCATTCCTCCAGATCACAGTGCACCCCCACAACATATATCACACACAGCACATAATCTAAAATACAAGATAATAAAATATAATTCAAAATGCATGTAGTGAAGTATAGCAGAGTTAAATAATAAACACAATAAACAGCTCACTTTCCTAGTGACGAGACCTTGCTGGTGGCACGGTATTCATTAGTCTCACAGCCTGAAGGGAGAAGCTATTACCCAACCTGACAGTCCAATCCGGATGCTCCTGTACTTCCTACGTGACAGCAGTGGGTCAAAGAGATTGTGGAATGGGTGGAAGGGATCCTCAACTATGCTTTGGGCCCTTTGTCGGTTAATGTCACAAATAGGGGAGAGAGTCTCCGATGCCTTGTAGCTTCTGTACCACCCTATGATGAGTCAGACAGTACACTCCCAATGGTGTTCCTGGAGAAAGCTGTTAGAATGGGAGTGGGGAGCCGTGCATGCTTCCGTCTCCTCAGAAGATGTAGACACTGCTGTGCTCAACTAGTGAGGGGGTGTTGTGGATCCAGATTAGATTGCCCATTATGTATTCACAAAGGAATTTGGTGTTCTTCACTCTCTCAATGGCTGAGGCATTAATTTACAACGAAGTGCGGTCACCCTGTGCCTTCCAGCATTTTTTGTACATTACTCTGAATTATGTGCACTGGCTTTCCGGGGAGAGCACTTGAATCTTGCTGCAATTATACAGGGATATGGTGAGACCATACCTTGAGTATTATGATAGGTTTATTCTCTTACCTGAGGAAAGATGTTATTGCTACAGAGAGAATGCAATGGAGGTTCATCATACTGATACTTAGGATTGTGTAACTTGTGTATTTAAAGAGATTAAAGAGCATTTACTAGAGTTTACAAGAATGAGGGGGGATGTAGAAACACACAAACTTCTAACAACACTGGAAAGACCAGGTACAGAAAGGTGTTCCCCACCACTGAGGATGTCCTGAATCAGGGTACAAGTATGAGAGGCAAGACACATGGGATTGAGATGGGGACAAATCTCTTCAGTCAGAGTAGTGAATCCGTGGAATCCTTTACCATGAAAAGGAGCCAAAGGTTCGATATAGTCCTTCAAAATAAAGGGGGTCAAAGTATATAGTGACAGAGTAGGAAAAGAGTAGTTGATATGGTGAAGCAGGCTTGAAGAGACAAGTTGCCAACTCACACTAAACAATCGTATAATAGCCAACACAACTAAATTCCCATTTTACTCTCCACTCCTTTCCATGACCTTCTCCCAGATTCTACCACTCACCTACACAAACTAGGGCAATTTACAGTAGCCAATTAAACCACCAGCCTGGACATCACCAGAATGTGAACAGAAATGGAGGAAACCTCAGCGGTCACACTGAGAATGAACAAACTTCACACAGAGCAACACCCACAAAATACTGGAGGAACAGCACGTCAGGCAGCATATTTGGAAAGGGATGAACAGTCAACAGTTCAGGCTCAACGGGACAGAAATGGTGACTGGCCTATTCCTTTCCATAGATGCTGGCCAAGTTGTTTCAGTATGATGTATGTGTTACTCTGGGTTTCCAGCATCTGCAGAACCTTTTGTGATTAAATTTCAGAGATATCACCTGAAGTCAGGATCAAATTCAGGTCACTGGAGTTGAGAAGCCCCTGCACTAAATGTTGTATTGTGTGTGATCAGATTTTAATACTGTCCTTTAGTTATGCTCTTACACACAACTGGGAACATTCTGCATTCATCCTGTTAAAATTCTATAATTCTCTTTTTTTTGTAATTTATTTTTTTCTTGAAGTTCAAACAAACATTTCCATAAAATGTATTTCAGACATTGTACATATATCACATTCTCAATTACCTTATTCCCATTCACAACCTTTTTTTAAAAAATGATCAAATTGCCTTTAGAATGTTTCAATAATTACTTTTGTTCCTCAGTAATTTAATTTGATAGCTTTTTAAAACTCCTCCCTAATCCCTTTACATTCAGTTTTGTACTGAACTATAGTGTTCTCCGCATATTTAGTGTCTTTAATCATTCACAGATGGTCTGTTATTTCTATCTAGCAAATTGTGATTTCTTTCTGGACTCTGTTGAACCATTTTTGACGCTTTCCTTACTTGTTCTACTTTCAGTTCCTCAGAATCAGCCTTTGTCCAGTCTATTAACCAGCTTTCTGTCACATTTATGTTTCTGTTTTGCCATACTGAAGTATATTACAGCAACAAGACCATAGTTGCCTCAACATTACCTTACGTTTACTTATTTGCTCTAGTTTACTCCACAGTGTAGATCTAAAGAAGAATCTTTATTTGTTTTGATTTATCACATACCAGGTTCTGAATATTCTGCAAGAATGCTGCTCTCTCATCTCCAGAACCTATATTGCGGTAGTTAAAATCATACATAATTACCATTTAATGATTTTTACTCAGTACCTCAATATCTATTCATTTTTCTTCTTCCACAATTAAGTGGTCTGTAGATGACATCAACTATTGTGATTAATTTGTTCAATATCTTTATCTCTATTCATATAGATTCTGTCTTCCTTCGAGATGAGTCTAGATAAAATAGATGATTTTATCCACTTTGTGATGTAGTGGTGGATTAACAAAACGTTTTCCTGACATGATTCTTAATCAAACAACTATTTCCAGGATATTCTATTTTCTAATGGTCCTCAGCCAACAACAGAAAATGGTTATCCAAACTATGTTGCAAAAGCCAACGGATATTTCCCACAGAATTCCAATTCACTTGTCTCCATATCAACCCAAAGTTGCTGCTAATGCTAATTTCAGATGGAACAATGGGACGGGGCAGACAAAGAGATTGGCAGGAATAATGGACTGGTGCAAATGATTGCAGATACTCGACTATGGACTGCAAACAAACCAGGTTTACAAAGAATTCTTGTATGGTCAATTATTCTCTATCTCCTGCATCTACCTTCATATCATATTTTACCCTTTCATCCAAGTGACACCATGTATATTGCCTTCTCTTGAAAGATATCCAAGTTTTCCAACAAAAAAAATATTAAAAACATGTGGTTGTGAGATTTCAATCTGTGATTGAATCCAGTGAAACTGCAGAGGTTTATAGACTCAGGCAGAATCCCCAACGTTCAGGGCATCTTTGAAAGGCAGTGCTTCATAAGGTGGTATCTATCATTAAGAACTCTCACCATTCAGGACATTCCCTCTTCTCATCAGGAAGGGGGTTAGGGTTAAAAGAGCCTGAAGACCCACACTCAATGGTTAAGGAACAACTTCTGCCACCCAACCCCTCGCTCTGCCATCATATTTCTCGAATGTCCGTGAACTATTTTGCTCTCTTTTTACACTACTTATTTACATAGTTTATAGCATCTTACGTATTATTTTTATATATTTTTATGTAATTCTACTGCAAAACATCAAATTTCACAACATGTCAGTGGTAATAAAACCTGATTCTGAATTATCACAATATACAAGCTTCATTACTAAAGTTTTAATCCCCAAAAGGTACAGTTAACTGAATTGCAACTGTGTAACACACTGCTCAACAACTGCTTTTCAAAATGCATTGCCTTTGCAGGTTTGAAACTACACAGAATATTTCAACATACCTTCAAATATACCAATAAATAGTGCAGAGAAAGTTTGCTCAGCATCTTCTCATAATGGCCAACTTTATAATCCAACAAATAATTGTAAAATAGACTACCATAAAAGTTTCAGTTGTCTGCTACAATCAGAATGTACTGGTTACCAAATTCACCTGCTAAGAAAGTTCTGCATCTTAAGTTAAAAGGTGTAGTCCTTTTCTCACTTTCAGGTCAGTTACGGTGGACCATAGCATAAATTCTGGTTTTGCATAGAATGGTCACATCATCAACATTAATAAGTAAAACAAATGTTATTTTATACTCTGTCCATATGGCACTTTGACTTTCAAATGGAACAAAAAAAAATGAAAGTTACTGTGCCCTCTGCATATTTAATATATTGTCTGCAGTGAATGTCAGGATTAAGCTCTGCATAAAATCAGTGGCAATTCATCCTGAGCAAGAGTTTAAATGGAAGCAGGTTTCCTCAGTTTACATCCAGTAGAAGGTGCTTTAGGTCAGTACTTATTTTACTATCTTGCAAGGGCAATGTAGCAGGAGCATAGTGGAATCAAACATTGCCAGTAATTAGGAAAGGCCAGTGGGTGAAATCCAGATCCTGTGCTGGTTTGGGAGCTACAAGGTAAGTAATTTTTCACTAGTGTGCTAGGTGATTGATTGCTCACCAGGAATATATAAACACCTCATAATCTGTGTGATATGATCTTTCAAGAAACAAATGGTTGACTTGGGGAAATAATGTCATTTTCAGGGCAAAGAGATTTCCATTCAAAGTCTGCTTTGCCCTTTTATATATATGCCCAAACCCATATACTATCGTCTTTACCATTGTGATTAACAGGCAATAATTAAAGCAACCATGGATAATTCAGAAAATGCTTTAAATGCTTTCTTCCTCAGAACTCTTAATGTAACTGCTTTGGCTTCAATGTGTGCTCTCAGCAAAGGGCAAGTAGGCCATCCAATGAATGTCAAACTTGTCAGCTTCTTGGCTGTCAGACCAAAATAAAACAGTACCAGGAATCCCCAAACGTATGCCTGTCACATTCTGACCCACACAAAAAAAACAGCTGTGTTTAATGTCATGCATGAGAATAATTAATGTCAGGCCAACATGTTTATTAAAACAGTACTCAAAAAACTCAGGGGTTTACTTGTTTCAAGATGTTAAAATGTTGACAAAAATATTTCTGTTTACAGTAAAATTGATTGTGGGAAGTTGGATAGGGATGAAGCAAAGACTTAAAAAAACTTTTTAATAAAAAGCTGAATCCATGGACACTTCCTACTGCATCAACTAGAATAATATTAACAACCATATACCTTCACTGCAGAGCTGAAATGATATGAAACCATCAAATGCTACCATCGACCATGAAGTATTTCCCTTTATGCCACATATTTCTAAGTTCCCAACTGCTCAGTTTCAATATTTTTAATGAAAACTCATTGGTAAAAACATGTGGACTATATTCTGTCATTCCAACAATGAATAAATATACTTCAGCATATAATGAGATTTAAACTTCCCTTCAGTTATTAATTATGTTATTTGAAAGTTTAATCACTAGCTTTAGTACTTAATCATCCCATAAAGAATTAAACCATCCTTTTTTAGTTGATGAGGAGGCTGCAGGGCATTTTATTAAATCAGACACAGCAAAATAACATAGCCCAGTGAGTGGCTGGTCCAATGTCAGATTCCTTAGGCAGTTTCTAAAAATGCAACTACTATTGGAAAAAAGATATTCCCCCCAAGCAAACTTTATATCAGGTCTACATCTTTCTGTGACGTTCCAATTTTCCACCATCTATGGCACTGTCCAAAATTCCTGAGACATGGCTGCCAATATCTATTGTCTTTGTCATCTGCACTCTCTGTCACTTTTGCATTTTACTGAAGGAGGTAAATAACCACTTGTCTTTTGATCTGCAACCTTTCATAACCTTCTTCAAATTTTTCCTCATGTTCCATAATACTCTTACCATGTATTGTTATGGATTAAAGAAATAAAGCAAATGAGGTACTGGGCAAAATTTAGTAAGGTAATTCTAAAACACAGGAGATTTCTGGGAATAGAAAGGTAGTGGAAGGGACAAACTAAATAACAACATTGGAGATAAATAAGAGAAAATGCAGGATTCACACATACAGACAGGCAGCATTTGGGAAGGGAGAGACTAAGGCAATGTTCCAAGGGATCTGGGAGGAGTTAGAGATAAAGCACGTTCCAAGATGCAAAGAAAGGAGGTGGGGAGAATTAATGTGAAGTTGATAGAAGATTAAATGACTAAAGGACTAATAGTGCAAGGTCCAAACTCCTGGAAATAAATAAGGTCTGTTAAGTAAGGTCAATCTCGAGGATTTATGTTAAACAGAATAATTATCTGAAAGAAGAAGTTGGAATGAATGTAAAATCTTGATCAACTTGAATGGCTGAACTTATTGCTCAGTTTAGAACAGAAAGGTGACATTTTATCTTGAAGATTAATCACAGCTTCATTAGGACAGCATGGAAGAATGACGACAGAGTGGGACAACTTAAAACTAACTCGATTTCTCTTTCCACGGATGCTGACTGACATACAGAGTATTTCCAGAATTTTCTGTTTTATTTTAGGAAAAATGTAACTAATTAGGATCAGGGTATTTTTTCAGAGATTGATATTCTAACTAATGTAATCCACAGTCACAAGCAACAGGTAATGGGTTTTCCATGCATAAATCCTTTTGATCATGCTTGCTAAAATAGTGGTATATTAAATCAGGTAACATGTGATATAGTTGACTCATTAGGTGCACATGAAGCTTACACATGATTCTACATTAGAGGTATAATAAAAATGTTAAGTACTCAGGAGAATGCAAATGATAATAAATAGATTAGAGCAGAAAACAGGCTGGTGCAATGTAATGTGTAACATGCACTTAAGAATGGGAAATAGGAGTATTAATAGGAAAGTACTAAAGGAAATATAAATACAGGTATTTAAGTTACCTATGAAAATAATTTGTAGGTGCAAAAAAACAAAAGTATTCACAAGCTTTGAGGGTTCTTCTAGAGGTTGAACAAGCAATAGTAAAAGTATATTAGTAGAGTTTTGAATAAGACTATTTGGAAGATGGTGCTTAATCTGTGGAAGTTCTTTACTGGTTTTGAAGGAAGTCCAACAGAATGCCAGACTGATTAGAAGTGGACAATGTTCAGGATAGTGAGGATAATGACCATCTGATTTAGTTGTTTAGTACTAACAGGGATTGAATTTTTAGATGGATTCCAAGATTCACCACAATTGTACAAATTCCAGAATTTAAGCTAAACTGATTAAAGGCAGAAAAAGTATCCTCATACCAAATCATTCACTGAAGATTAGAGGTTTCCAACTTAATATCAACACTTTAAATGTTTTAAGCTGTTGATAAAAGTTAAAATATTTTAAGTAGTGTATAGGCTTCCATGTGTCTTACAATGTTACGAACTATTCAGACAACCATGAATTTTAGGGTACAAAGTTTTGAAAATTGGTGTGAACTTGGAATACAAAGCTGTGTGGACAATCTCAATTGAAATGTTTTAAACAAGAATTATTGGTAACCATCCAGCCAAATCTACACTGGACTTTCTCCAGGGGTGGTGAAGGAACAAAATCCATTGAAATGAGTGTTGAAACAACACAGATGCTAAACAAAATGCTAAACAGGTGCTGTAACTCCATGGTTAACCCCCTATGACTCTAATACAAAAAATTAAACGAAACCTCGAGTGATTCAAAACTATGGAAAAATTAACAGTTCAGAATTAACCCAATTTGCACAAAGCATTAAATTAACCCAATTTGCACAAAGCATTAAATTACTCTAGACGTACTCTCCAGAAACTACCATTCTGTAAGCATTCCTGTTAGTTCTGCTCAAGATGAAGTTAGTTATTTTAAAAAACAGTAATTTAAAAATGAAAATATAGAAAATAAAAATATGGCTAAGAGTGCACAAATAATTAAAACATTTTTTAAAAAGTAGAACTTACAGTATCTTTCTCTTTGCATTCTTCACTGAAAACAAAGCTGGTGCTGGGGTACCTCTGTAAGACCAAACCCAGGGCAAAGTGATTTCATTTGCATGCATGCCTTTGCTAAACTAAATTGCCATTCAATTGTGTGGCTGTCTCTTGTAATCATTACTTCACTTCTATCAACATTGAATGTAAGGAAACATCAGTAACACATATCTGCTGGTCACTTTGGACAATTTAGATTAATAAGGCATGGAAGGTTGCAGCTCTATTAGCATTAGCTTCATGTGGGTGGATTTGAGCTTTGGGTTTTGAACCTTCTGGATTACTGAGTCAAATAATAAACATTCATAGCTTCACAATGGCCCTTATGGCTTTAGTTCCATATTTGTGTTGAATTACCAGAAATATTCCTAATTGACTGTTGTTAAAGCTAACCTCTGCCAGTGAGGACAGAAATTAAGCAACCATTCTCTTCTTGGAAAGACTGAAGACCTTTTTGGAATTGTTAGTGTATTCGCTGAACATGCATGTGATGCTATATGACATACAAGTGAAAAATATAAAATACTGCATGTTTGTAAGTATATGACCTTTTTTTTTCCATGACTGTTACACGAATATCTAATCATAGCCTTTTTGAGAGCACTGCTGGATACTTGCTCACATAAATGTCAGCATTATCCATGCCAATTCATATAAAATAGAACCAATCTATCAGAACACAAGAGATCCTGCAGATGCTGATAATCCAGAGTAACACATATGAAATGCTGGAGGAATTCAGCTGGTCAGGCAGCATCTATAGAGAGAAACAGAGTCAACGTTTCGGGCTGAGATCCTTCTAATGTTCTGATAAAGGTTCGCAGCATGAATCGTCATCTTGTTACACCTCTCCATAGATGCTACCTGATCTGCTGAATTCCTCTAGCACTTTGTGTGTGTTACATTTGATAGTAAGGAATTTGTAAAAAGTAATGAAGAAATTCAAATTCAGAGCAGAAAGTACAGCAAAAGTAACATATGCACAAAATGACATTGGCAAGTGTTTGGTTATTCATCTTCTTACTGCTAGTTGAGTCACAATGGAAGTGAGCAGAAGTCAGTATTCCTGCGAAAACCTTTTACTGCATGGGCAAACCCAACATTGGAGATCAGGCCTTAGTAACATCAGACTGACAACATGCAGGCACTTCCTGGACATTCCAAGGCAGCTTTTTGACAAAGACTTCACAGGCCACCACTTAATAGAAGGAAAGACAACTCAGAGCAAGGAAAAAAGTTGGCAATCTGGGAAAATGTCAATCAGCTGAGCAGGAACTCTGCTTTGGCATTCTCCCAAACAGGTTTTGGTCACGTTATTTATTGAGCAAAGGGGACAGAGTCTGCTTCGTGGACAAGCTGAGATCTCTTATTTTCAGCTCAGCAGAAGTGCAGCATGGATGTTGCTTGGTAGGAGTGTCCGCTTACTACCTCCCATATTGGAAGCTTCATTATTTATTCAGTGGCCGAAACTCATTGACATTTCAGGCTGTGCTTTGAAAAGATAAACAGACTCAATTATCCATTTTAAAGTCAGAAAACACCTTGCAAGATGACAAATGCATGTGCCAAAGATAAGTGATTAAAACAATAACTTAAGTAAATACACATAAACTCAGTGACCATTAATTAGGCTCACCTGTACACCTGCTCATTAATGCAAATATCTAATCAGCCAATTCTGGGGCAACAACTCAATGCATTTAACATGCAGACATGGTCAAGAGATTCAGTTGTTGTTCAGACCAAATATCAGAATGGCAAAGAAATGTGATCTAAGTGATTTTGACCATGGAAGATTGTTGCTGCCAGATGGAGTGGTCCAACAAGATCAGAAACTGCTGATCTCTTGGGCTTTTCATGCATGACAGTCTCCAAAGTTCATACAGAATGGTGCAAAAAACATCCAGCGAGGCAGCAACTCTCTGGGAAAAAATGGCTTGTTAATGAGAGAGGTCAGAGGAGAATGGCCAGACTGGACAAGCTGACAGGAAGGTGACAGTAATTAAAGAACCCCGTGTTACAAGAGAGGTGTGCAGAAAAGCATCTCTGAATGCACAATATGTCAAAACTTAAAGTGGATGGGCTAAAGTAGAAGACCATGAACCACACTTTAGGGAACATTTTAGGTATAGGAGATACTAAATAAAGTGGCCACTGAATATATATCAAAGGTATAAGAAGCATTAGGAGGAATAGACCATTTGATCTTTGTATCTGCTCCACCATTCAGTAAGATCAAGGCTAATGTCAGCATCACTTTTCCGCAGTAACCCCAAGATAAATATCCAAAAGTCTAAGAGTCTTTGTTGAATATGCTTAACATCTGAGCCTCGAACTTACATAGGAATTCCATATATTCAACATCCTCCGGGTGAATAGGTTTTTGTATCCCAATCTATCAGACCAATCCTGCAGCCCTGTCTCCAAAACCAGATGATTATCTAAACCTTTATGAATGATGCAAGTTGGATATGTTGCTTTCAGCTATCTTGTCTGAACCATTGATATAAAAATAGATGGTGAATCACCAAGGCTCAATCCATAAACCATCCCATGACTGGTCTATCCCCAATGCTTTTCGTCCATTAATCAATCTTCAATCCATCCTCAATCCCAGGTGCTCTGATTTTGCCTAATATTGATTTGTCTGCCTTAATTTTCAAGTAATTTTTTGCAATTAAATATTAAGCCAAATTTCAAGAAATAGCCCTGCATGGTACAGTAGCAGACAATGGTTCCCCTCTGAGATATGGGTCACAATGCAGTTCAAGATTGTTATTTAAAAGTATTTCCTGGCCTCAACTATTTGATGTAAATTTGTACTATCTAATCCTTTACCAATTCCTTGCAGCCAGGAGCAACTGCTACAGAACAAAAGCTACTTGTAATTTCATGTAAATTAACTCTCCATCAAAAGTAGGAAAGGAGCCAAGTTGGTTCAACAAACGTGCTTTACCCAACTAGTACTCAATAGCAGAAACAAGAAAGTAATCCTACACGACAATTAACTATCATAATATACTCAAAGTGGCCACTTCATTAGGTACAGGAGTGGAACCCAGGGTGGTTTACTGCCCATCGTCTTCAATCTTCGGTTTGTTGTGCAATCAGAGATGCTCTTCTGCACAGCACTATTGTAATATGTGGCTGTTTGAGTCATTGCCACCTTCCTGTCAGCTTGAACCCGCCTGGATTTCTCTCATTAGCATGGCATTTTTGCCCACATAACTGCTGCTCACTGGATGTTTCTCACTTCTGTAAACTCTGGAGATTGCAGTGTGTGAAAATCCCAAGAGATCAGCAGTCTCTGAAATACTCAAACCATTCTGTCTGGCACCAGCAATCATTCCACAGTCAAAGTCACTTAGGTCACATTTCATCACCATCCTAATGTTTCTGTCTCAACAACTAAACCTCTTGACCACGTCTACATACTTTTATGCACTGAGTTGCTGCCATTTAATTGGCTGATTAGATATTTGCATTAACAAACAGGTGTATCCAATAAAGAGACCATTGAGTGTACTTCTACATCTGGTCTCAAAAAATACACACTGCAATAAAAATACTTAACATCTGCTTTAAATACATAGTTTTCTTTGAAGATAAAATTATCTTCAGTCAAATGTTTATGTTACCTTGTAGGAATTTGCACCTTCCTTTTGTACCCATACAATCCTTGGCACATGATAATTGTAAGGATTAATGAGACATGAGGCTTTTAAATTATTTCCCATCTTTTGTCATTGACTGGAAGGAGAAACAGACTGGGCGTATGTATCAATACTGGAAGCCAAGTATCTCCTGTGTGCTGAAGGGACACCTTTTTTTTTTACTAAGTGAACCTTAAATCGACAGCACGTTTTAATCTCAAACACCATGGCTGAGACGAACCTAACGAATTTTGTGGCAGTATTCATTGGTTTTAAATTGGAACTTTAAAATCACATCCCTTGTTGTGAGCCTAAAATACTACCAAAATAAAAATCACTTTATATTTCATTTATTTAGAGATCCAGCACAGAACAAGCCCTCCCAATGAGCTACGCCACCCAGCAACCCCCGGTATAACCCTAGCCTAATTACAAGACCAATTTGCCTACCAACTGGCATGTCTTTGGACCATGGGAGGAAACCACAGCACCTGGAGGAAACACACCCACACACAGGAAGAACATAAAAACTTCTTCTCAGAAGACACCAGAACTGAACTCTGACACCCTGAGCCATGCTAACTGCTACACCACCATGTTGTGGCACCCAGTTTTTCCAAAGAACTATACTTTCATTAATTCAGAGAATACAGTTTGATACAGGTTAATAAGTAATGTTGAAGAATCACATACAATTTACAGTGGAGAAGCAAACCATTCTGTCCTCCAAGGTCATGCTATTATTTGTACTCCTTACCCTTTGCCAAAACTATTATTGTATTTCTTGATAATAAGTAAAGGTTTTGCACCCAGCAAACCCCAATTTTACCTTGGCCTATTTACTAAGTTAAATTTACTACATTAAATTGGAACAATTTATGTCGACCAATTAACCTGTCAACTGGTAGGTCTTTGGACTGTGGGAGGAAACTGCACCAGAAACCCGTGCAGTCAGGGGGAGAATGTACAAACTCCTTAGAGAGAGCAACGGGAATTGAACCCCAGTAAAATGCTGTGCTAACCACTAGGCTACCATGCCGCCCTTAATTTTCAAATACAAAGGGTCTGGAATATCAGTGCAGAGAACAAAGGCAGGGCATCGATCAAGGCAAGCAATATCCCATTAGAGCCTCAA
Organism: Hypanus sabinus; assembly: GCF_030144855.1. Lineage (NCBI taxonomy): Eukaryota > Metazoa > Chordata > Chondrichthyes > Myliobatiformes > Dasyatidae > Hypanus > Hypanus sabinus. The sequence continues at coordinate 57,648,321 of NC_082722.1, read as the reverse complement.
CAGTCTATACCCCCAATAAAAGCTGTAACTTCTGAGACCCCTGGCTTCAGTTCATTGGCAATGACATCAGCCAGGCGCCAAGTTAAATTCTTCGCGTATATATGATGTCTCAATCCCCAGGTACGTTTCACACCAGCCAATTTTCAATCACAGATTTCAAATTCATTCATAATGTAATACACTTATTTATTTTAGTCACCGTCCGAAATAATTTCGAAACGGCTCACGTTACAAAATGTAATTTTCCAGGCTGATTATCTAACTGTGAAAATAGACAAAATTAGTTTCAATTAGTTCACAATATTTAGTTTCAATAAACAAGTTAACGTTGACTTTTAAAAAGCAAAAATTTATTTCTAAGAAAACAACGGGGCTTGTGGAATTCTTCCAAAAGAGTCACTAGCAAATACTTCTCACTTAACATTTATTTCACAGAGACATTGGTAAAAAATAATAACGTTCTACTATTTCCACTGAACTTCTACACGTGGAAATGTGTATCATGGTCTTTCTACTATACCAAGTAGTCCTCTGAGATCGCAAACTATTCATCTGGGAAAAATACTTTAAACCTAGGAAAATATTTGCTGATTCTCCGTATAACCGCTGGACAGATCTTTGCCGTTGATTGTGCAACTCGTTGGAAAAAGTTCTAAACGTCGAATAAATTGTTTCAACCTCAATCTAAAAATAATCCCACCGGACAGCCAATTTTAAACGAGAATCAGCCCGTGTCCTGAACTGTGTGCATTACACCTCAGCTGGAGTGCCCTGTCGAGAGATGTCCATTAAAGTTTTCACTGCTTCCATCATTGCAAGCGGATTTTAGCGCCACAATGGGCACTTCCGGAGTAAGGGCATCCCGTGGAACTCCAGTAAAACGGGAATCTCAGAGCAGTGACATGAAGGTGAGTGGCCAGTCCACCTACTAATAGTCAACAAACCTCCAATGTTCGGACACTAAGCTCTCTTCTCAAAGTGCTCACCTGCTGCAGACATCTCATTATTATTATTATTATTATTATTATTATATCTGACAGTGAAAGTTGGGTATGCCTGTGCACTCTAAAAACTAAAGAATCCGAATCAACTACGAATTTCACGACATATGCCAGTGAAAATAAACCCAATTCTGATTCCGCCAACACATTAATTTTACAAAAAAGTCATATGAGAAATGAGTATTTCCAGCATCTGCAGATTTTCTCTCGTTCACTACTATAACGAGGTGTTCTGTCATTTTGCCCCGCGTGTTTTTATAGTTCATTGCCAGGTTTTGATCAGAATTTCAGCCTGACTTGTAGCTCCTTTAAATATATTGAATTCACTGTGTTGGATGACTTCTTCCATCCCGGGAGAACTTCCAGCCCCGGAATTGGCGATATTATTCTAACTTTTATTTATTAACCTGATTTGCTTCTGTGCTCAGATTTTAGCGGTGGGCTTTAGACATTAAAAGGAAGTATGTAATGGAAATGTAATGCTCAGATCAAATAATTTGCAAAAGCATAATGCGTTGATGGGTGTGCTGTAAATTGATATTAAACATTTCATACGATGATATAGGAGAATTTAAAATCGAAGTGTTTCCGAAAATCACTCGTTTTATTCAGTTTTCTGCCTTGAAGGAATTTTTCTCTCCGCGGAATAGGACTGATCAATTGGAGACATGTAAATGCCACAGAAAACGTCTCGCTCTCCTGTGCTCCGTGTGCTTTACATACCTCTTCGGGCCGTCGAGCTGGTTTTAATTACAGTGCTCAAATTGCTGGCCATTCAGAATCTAACACCACGGAAGCTACAGCAATGCGGCTGGAATATGATCGATACGAAAAGAAACGGCAACTACGGTTGACTGTATCAGCATCCGTTGTGACAGACTTCACTCTATTAAGGGTACACAGCTCCGCGGCTCCCGTGGTGCTGTGTTAAGTGCCACACGAATTGGGTTTAAATAGCACGTGTGAAATATTGCAAAATAATCAGAAATCAGACGTAAAACGATTTCCGTTCATGCAATCTTAATGCGGGTTCCCTTGAAGCCGCCGTGAATTCACATGTTTGTTACTACCAGGTGGATAAAACAGCGATCTAATGTTGAGTAAACCAGCTGACCTAACGCTGCCTTTCGCTACAGTATGTTTAAACGTTCAGGATCAGCGGCAAATCATACATAATCTTCCAGAATCTAACAGGGATTTTGTTTATTGTTTATGCTTCTCAAGCCCCGCCATAAAAATTCCAACAAAACCCAGTCAGCATTCACGGGGAAAACACTTGATTACCGATCTCCCACACTCCCATACACCTCCTCCCCAAAGACGTTGGGTACTTCAAAATAAACGAAACGCTGGCTTTTGCCGGATTCGGTCTAGAAATGCGTTCAAAATACAACAGTGTTTTCGCTGAATAAGATATCCCGGATGTGTCTATTCTGAATAACACCAAAGCTACTTCTCCTCATCCCAAACTCTGCTCCAGAAAGTCACCCGCCCTGTTATAAACATCCTGCCATTCTCTGCTCTCCAAGTTCCCCCAATGATTCGTTCCTCCTCCTTCAGGACAGAAGTTGCCCGCTCATGTCGTTTTGGTTTTTAAACTATCTTGGTGTAACTCACACTGTCATCAACAGTGTGTGTCAGTGGAAACTAAGGTTTAAATTAATATTTTATCATCGCCAGACAAATTTGATCTACTCTTTACTACTCCTGTTTGTAGTTCGTATTTGTCACTCTCATTTCTAAACCATCGGCTCGATCCATCCACTTTTCCTTTTGGGAACTGAGAGTAGATCTAATAGGTGGCACTTTGGGGAGCCACTGTTATACCACACTACATAGCCTTACAGTACACACACACTATCGGCCTCCAACTCGCCAACGGCTCCAACCTGACAGCTTCGTTTTAATCCAACATTACAAAGTCAGTTAAAAAAACGTTTTGATTTACATTTTGAAACTCGCCGCCCTGAAAGAGAATTGCTTAAAATTCGTTCTTACATCAAATAAACTAATGCATTACAAGGTATAACTGAAACTAGAAATAGTTCTGATTTTCATTCTGTCGTTAAACTTCACATAACAGCACGAACTATAAAATAGTTCATCATAAAAGAGTGCATCAGTTTATACCGCAATGATTCTAAACAAATAATCCTACAGGTTAGGTGTTTAAGTAAGAATGTGACCGGCGAAGCACAGACAAACTCGTTTGAATTTACAATTGAACACAGCGCCTTCAATGTATGTCGGCTGTATTTTGTCAGCACCCTTCACTAGGAACGAAGAGTATATGGTGTCGGCACTTACCGTGGCTGAAGCAAGGCTGTTATCAGCCAGGGTCAGGTGGTGGGGCTCCCATCTCCGTAAGTATTTGGAGGTGAGGATCTTACTGAGGAATGTCCTGGGATGCCTGATCACGCACACCTGTATATCCCCTTCCTGCAGCAGTTTGTACCTCATACCATTAGTACAGTAATTCGTACGCCTGCAGGGCGCAGCTCCCAGCTTGTTGAGATCGGATGCCGAGGATTCGGGTAGAAGGCAGGACCTCTCCTCGGAAGCCTGCGTGTGATCGCCGCCGTTACTGCTGTTCAAATCCATGGCAGACACCCGGCTGATTCCCAGCCTAGAGCCCAGCACGGGAAGGACACTCGGCGCTCTCCGCAACCAACAACAGATCCTCTCTCAGAAGCCTCGTCCCTCTGTGGCTCCTACAACTGTGCTGCACCAAACAATGGCATGGTTTCCACAATAAAACCCCAAAACCAAAAACAACACTAAAGGACGCGGCGATATTCCCAAAAAGACAAAGGCGAAGCGTCACGATTCTCGTGCTTAATTTAGTGGGGATAATCTTGGTACTGGAGGCAGGCAACGAACATTGCAGAAACTCTTTCCCGTCTGGTTGGTCTCCGGCTGATCATGTGGCTCCTCACTGACGTCAATGGGTTTGGTGAAACTGACCAGAGCGGATGCGCTGCGTGGTTTTAAAGGTACAGTTACAGAAGCGAGAAAACGCCACCATTTTATGAATCTATTTGACACATTAGTTTTTAGGCAGTTTGACAAAGGGGCTGAAACATTCACAGGGAGCTGCCTTTAGTTAACAAGTACAAGGAACATTTCTAAAGCAGCAGAAACCCTTCCACGTTATCTAGAAGTGAATGGGTAGTGTGAGCACATTGAGGGCAGACCTGTGCACCCCCCCCCCCCACCACCACCACCACCATTTTAAACCTTTTATCTTGTGGGCAATAATAATCTTCTGCACCAGTGGCTGAGGCTGCGGAAATGTAGGACGAGCAGCTCGCTGGCGATTATGTGCACAAACCCATTTTTGTTAAAAAGGCAGAGTCCCGGCGTCTTTATTCTGGACATTTTTTTTTACACGCTTTGTTCAGAGGCGTCTACGTTTGCTCACAAACCCAACGCCACCACAAATGCTATTTGCAGAGTTACCGGATAATGTAGGCGTGCCTGTTTAATTATTGTAAGAGGCAGTGTCGAGGACGATAGTAACACAAAAGAAAGGCATATCCACCATCTTAAGCTGTTGGACCGTGTAGATCAAAACCACGGTATGTTTAAAAACATGTATCTTGCCTATTACTAACGCCAATATTTTGGTGCAATTCAGGAAGAATAATTAAATCTAAAACGATAATCTTAAACAGAAAGGCGTGCTGATCAGTCTTTTGCACGTTAAGACAGGAACGGATATGGAAGGCTAGAGTGTCCCAGAAGAGGGAGCTGTAGTGTATTTAGATTTATGACATCTGCCATTTGCATTTTGCATATCAACTAGGATATTAACCGGCTTTCAACAATTCCTAGCCAAAAAATGGCCGAATGCTGCATCCTTTTCTTCTTCTTTGTAATATCATCAAACTATTTAATCATGAATTCAAAACGAAAGACAGTACTAGCATGATCAGTACAGAAACAGAGCTTTGGCCCATCAAGTCCGTGCAGGCTGCCAGGAACTACTGAGCATATTTCTATGTCACAAAGGTAAATTTACATGTTACCAAGAGATTGATCTTATGTTAGAAATACAACGTCCACCTGCTCTATCCGGCCACAGCTACACACACCCCAGTTGCTCATCACCCATTTCTTTGTTGTCCTTCATCCATTTCATCTGTCCATCACTCACATACCTGACTCATGGGACCCCTCTTGGCACAGTCCCCATCAACCCACTCTGCCTCTGTCATTTGGTTCTATGCTTCACCTTCCTTTCCTATCAGATCCCACAATCTACAGCCCTTTAACTCCTCCACCCATCACCTCCCAGATGTTTTGCCAATGCCATTGTGGGCCCCAATACCTCCATCTGCCTGTCACTCCTCTCTACCTGGATGCAGCTATCAGCTGACATTTCTTGCACTACCCTTTCCCCTCACTTCTCTATACTCACTGTCGCTTCTCTATCAAACCTGACGAAAGGGCTCAGCCCAAAACATCAACTGTCCATTTCCTCCAGCAGTCTGTTTTGTTAGATATCCAAATTTTGACTGCAATAATTGTTAGTGTATTAGCTTACCACTGGTACATGTACCAAGCCACAGTGTAAAGCTTCTCTTGCATGCTTTTCACACAGTGCATTGAGGCAGAACATGGTAAACCAGAACAAAGTGTAAACACGAGGTTCTGCTGAGGCTGGAAATCTAGAGTAACTCCAACAAAATAAGGAGGAACTCAGCAGGTCAGGAAGCAACCTATCACCTGTCAGCTTATACTCCTTTTCTTCCCCCACCTTCTTATTCTGGCTTCTTTTCCCTTCCCTTCCCTTCCAGTCTTGATAAAGGGTCTCAGCCCAAAACATCAAATGTTTAGTCCTCTCTATAGAGGCTGCCTGAGCTGCTGAGTTCCTCTACCATTTCAAAGATTCAAAGTACATTCATTATCAAACTATTTATGCAATATTCAGCCCTGATATTTGTTGATTGGAGTAGTGCACAGATGCAACAGAACTGTTCCCACTCAGGTCCGGTGAAGAGCTTTAACAACCCAGTCTCTATAAAAGAGGGGAACCGCCCAGCAGAGCGATCATTATGGGAGTGGTCTTCATCCGAGTAGTCTGAGTCAGAGTAGTAAAGCTTTGGTGAGAGCAGGCTGAAGCAAGGTAAGTAGGTAAGTTCATTCCTTATTTCTTAGTTCTTCTTTTTCTTATTGAACTTCTGAGAGAATAGGGGATGTATGTCTATAGAGACAGTATTCTGTTCTGAGTGTCAGATGTTGGATTTCTGGGAGACTACCAGTCTCCCTGATGGTCACATCTGCACTAGGTGCATCAAGATGGAATTTAGAAGAATGTGGATGGATCTCATTGAAACCTATGGAATTTAAAAAGGACTAGATAAGGTGGATGTGGAGAGGATGTTTTCTATGGTGGCGGTATCCAGAACTAGAGGGTACAGCCTCAAAATTGAAGGGCAACCCTTTAGAACAGAAGTAAGGAGGAATTTTTTTAGCCAGGGAGTGGTGAATCTGTGGAATGCTTTGCCACAGATTGTGGTGGAGGTCAGGTCTGTGAGTATATTTAAGGCAGAAATTGAGAGCTTCCTGATCATTCAGGGCATCAAAGGATATGGTGAGAAGGCAGGTGTATAGGGTTGAGTGGGATTCAGGAATGGCCGTGATGGAATGGTGGATAAGACTTGATGGGCTGAATGGCCTAATTCTGCTCCTGTGTTATAGGGTCTTCCTGCAGGCAGACATAAAGCAAAGAAACAACATGGAGCCCATTCAAAGGAAACATCAAACGCCTAAGGTGTAAAAAAGGAACCAATTGCACAGACAACAAAAAATAAGCGAATACCACAGAATAGGAACCAAGTTTAATATCCCAGCATATGTTGTGAAATTTGTTAACTTTACGACAGCAGTATAATGTAAATAGGATAATTAAGAGAGAAAATAGCTGTCAATTGCAGTAATATAAAACATCATACCACAAAACCCTTGTAACTGTCTAGGAATGTTCAGCATCATTCAGTTCAATTTAGTGCTGTGTCATTCATTGACTGCAGGCCGCAGAGCCAGTCAATGTGTCCTGGTCAAAACTGCACAAGATAGCAGTAAAAAAAAGTTGTAACCAGGAACAGATATAACATGAACTGCAGAGACCTCCTAAAAACAAGTCCAATCCACAAACCACGTTGATCAAACCTTGCCCAAGACCCAAAGCTCGTGCATCCTCCTCCATTCAGAGCAAGGTTGAGAATGAAACGTGCAACCTGTGTGTTACGCAGGATAAAGTGTAACAGCTACAGGAGAAGTGCAGTGCAGGTAAACAATAAAGGTTAAGATGATAGCAAGGTAGGTTGTGAGGTGAAGAGTCCATCTATCATACTAGGGAAACATTTATTAGTCTCAATAAAGAAGTTATACAATTGAAAATGCGTTGTATTTTCTTAACACCATGATGAAAGGTTTGGGAAAACGCGAGTAACTGGGGAATTCAGACTGAGTGGGATGAGGGATTAGAGAAGGATTACATTTATTGACTCTGGGATAATCTGTGGCGCAGGAAGTGACCGAAAGAAGGAATATCAGGTGGCCAGAAGGATCCAGTATGATAAACACAAGAGATTCTGCAGAGGGTGGAAATCCAGAGTAACACACAAAATGCAGGTCACGCAACATCAAGAGTCAACATTTTGGGCTGAGATCCTCCAGAGGAAGGGTTTTGACAGCAAGTTCCAGCATTTTGTGTGTTAATCTGGATATAGTGTGAAATGTCTACTAAGGTATTACTTTTGATTCTGCACTGACACCTGATTTTAATGTGCTTGAAACTAGGCGACTGAAAAGGCCTCTGAGTTGAAATTGACCATCCCAGTGTCTAAAAAAGGGAAGAGAGGCAGATGATTCAGTCAGCAGGAATGCACTTGCAATTCTTAAACACAAGAGCACTCACAAATCTTTTGTGAGGAATTTTGTTGTTTTGTTGCTACAGTAGTCCATAATTCTCCAGGAACCATTTCAGATGATAAATCTCCTTCATGTTAACATGTTGTTGTTTCTATAACATTATTGACTTAGTATGTGGCCATTGTGTCCTTCAAATCCATACCAGTTCTCAACAGAGCTATCCCTTCAGACCCTTTCCCCTTGTTTTATGCCCCAATGGCCTTGCAATTTATTTTCTGTCATTCCTATCAACTTCCCCATTTATTTTCTTTCATCTCTTATCCAAAAGGACCACAACTTTGTTATGGTTTGGAGGCTTGCATGCTTCTATGTCCTGAACTGCTATGTTGGTTGGAGTCAGGGCTTTATACTTTGACTCTTAGTAAGGTCACCCATACCAGATGGGTCAAAGGCCAGATTAAGAGTGGTCGACCGGTTCTCCAAGTTTGTGGCTCAGAGCTAACTACCCTGGCTGGTCAAACAGAACTGGCCGGTCAAGCAAAACTGTTACAGAAACAGCAAGGAAGAATCCTTCTACATCTGAGTGCGATGGTATCCTTATCAAGACCAGGAGAAAGTGAGATTCAGTGTTTCCCTAAGTGCCAGTGGTGTAACAGGCACTAGGTAAGTAAGCTATCTTCACAAAAGGACATTTTACAGGAGCCAATTAGCCTATTAGTAAGTTTTTTGGGATCTGGGAGGAAATTTGGAGTACCATGGAGCTGTGATTGGTGGGTGTGTGGAATGCACTGCCAGGGAAGGTGGTAGAGGCAGATACAATAGGGCCTTTTAAGAAACTCTTAGATAGGTACATGGAGCTTAGAAAAATAGAGGACTATGTGGTAGGGAAATTCTCGACAGTTTCTAGAGTAGGTTACATGGTTGGCACAACATTGTGGGCTGAAGGGCCTGGGATGTGCTGTAGATTCAGATATTCTATGTTGTGCCACCTTCTGTTTATCTTTAATTAATACGTTTCAGGTATTCAGGCTGATCAGAGCCATTCACAGTCAGTGAAATAGTAACCTGCATTGAGTAAAGTCCCAACAACAAGGACAAAGGAAGAAATTATTTTTTTTTCTCCACTGGTAAAGGAACAAATGCTATCCAGAATATCAGGCAAACACTTCTGCATCTTTTCCAAAAAACTGTTCTGCCACCTGAAAAGGTAAACCGAAACTTTGTGTAATATCACCTTCGATAGGTAGCCCTCTGAGTGTGGTAGTTTCAGCCAACTTAATGGACTGTTGTACGGGACTGACCCTATGACCTTCTGGTTGAAACTATACCACAGAAGTAAGGGTTGTGGGTTTTCTTTTAGTGATCACATGACACTAGAGGAAGTAGCAACTGGTGACACAGGAGCCTGCAGATGCTGGGTTCTAAAACAAAATACATGATACTGGAGGAACTTAGTGGGTCAGGCAAAGTGATGGTCAATGTTTGGGGTCAAGATCCAGCACCAGGACAGAGGATGTGGAGGAAGATGCCAAGAAGAGATGTCACTACCACTGATCAATTTACTAATCTAGTAATGAAGAAAAACGAAACACTGACTTACTAAGGTGTCATTGCATATTTTCTCGAAACTAGTTATTGTAGCCACTAACCTTAGATCAAGTGATTCATATGTGTTATGATCATAGCTAACATTTTGTTAAATTTGGCTTTTGCCATGAAAAAGATGCCTTAATTTCAAGCCAGTTGGAACTCAAGAATGAAAGGTAAAGAAAAATGAAAAATTTACATCTGCAGTATTTATGATGCTGGAGGAAGAAAATTTTGCCCCACATTTGTGCTCTGTTTTTACGAAATATTTTGCTTTATTGTTATGACATCTTTTGCAAAATTTTGCATAAATTGTCAGCCAGTTCAATAGTATATTCTTAAACTATGAATTGTAAAATAATTTTAGGTAACCTGTTATAAAGCTGGAAAATTTTCTACAGGTGAATAAAATTGGTCTCCAAATAAATACATTTAATTTCATCATCAGTCAGAGAAATCTAGTTATAATCATCTGCATAGGTTTCAGTGGAGATGTATAAATTTGACCTTCGCCACTCAAGAATGGTGTGGTAGAGAATGAAATTCTCTGTTTTTTTTTTGTGGGAATGCTTCATAATAATTCTAAATATTGTACTCATAGCCCAAATTTTTTCTTACACCCACACCACTCACCAAGGGCAACTACAAAAAAAATTTTAAAAAGCCTACACTTGAGGTCCCTTGAATTCAGAGCTAAGGTTATAACCAGATCAGAAGAAACAATAGTTTTCAGAAGTTTAAAGAATATCACTGAATGGGGTTTGTGTTACTTTATTCCAGTGACACTGCAGTGATCACTCCTGTTTGACTCTGGGTGCCTATGTGGAGCAATGCACACCATGTTTTGTAAACTGTGTGGAATTTTGGTTCTTGCATCCACCACAATAATCAGAATTTATGTTGTTGGGTGAGTTGGCAGCAACATCTATCACTCTGAGAAGTGCGTGCTCAGCCCATTGCTGACTTATGACTGCCCTGCCAGGCCCAGCTCAAAGCACATTGTCAAATTCAGTGATGATACCACAGTGGTTGGCCTCATCAGCAATGATGATGAGTCAGCCTACAGAGAGGAGGAAGGGAGGCTTGTTAAATGGTGTGAGAACAATGATCTGCATCTCAACACGGACAAGGCAACAGGATGATTGTGGACTTAAGAAAGGCATGGGTCAACCACTCTCCCATGGAGAGAGTAAAGAGCATAAATTACTTGGTGTTCACATAAAGGAGGATTTAACCTGACACACAACATCTCCTCATTAGTCAAGAAGACACAGCAGTACCTACACATTCTGAAGAGATTGAGGCAGGCAAGTCTCTCTGCTTCCATTCTAACAACTTTCTACAGAAGCACCTTCGATAGTGTCCTGTCAGACTGTATCTTTGTGTGGTACAGAAGCTGCCAAGCATCAGACCCCAAGACCCAACAGAGGATAGTAAGAACTACTGAGAGGATCACTGGGGTCTCCCACCCTCCATTAGTGACATTGAAGATAAAGAGCCCGAAGCATCGTTGAGGATCCCTAACACCCATCACACAATCCCTTTGACCCACTACCATCAGGAAGGAGGTCCAGGAGCATCTGGACTAGGACTGCCAGATTGAGTAACAGCTTCTTCCCTCAGGCTGTGAGATCCTGCCACCACCCAGTTCTTGTCACTAGGACAGCAAGCTGTTTAGTGATTACTGTTACCAGTCCTGCACACTACATGCTCTTTGAATTATATTTTATTAACTTACGTTGTGGTAATATTTTTCCCCACTAACAGAATGACGTAACTGAACACTTCTCCACCTTTTCAAAACCTGCTCTGCCATGTTAAGCACCCAGCTAAAAAGGCAAAAGGAAACTTTAATACCACCTTTGAAAAGTAGCCCTCTGACTGCCCGGTACAGTACAGTCACTTCAACCAAAATAATGGACTATTGTGTGAGATTGACTAGATGACCTTCTGGTTAAAATTTTACCATTGAAGTAAAGCTTGTGGATTTTCAATTAGCAACCATTTGACGTCAGAGGATGTGGCAAATTATAACAGAAGAGACTGCAGATGCTGGGATCTGAAACAAAATACAAGGTGCTGAAGGAACTCAGTGGGTCAGAAAGGGAGATGGTCGATGTTTGAGGTCAAGGTCCACCACCAGGACAGAGGATGTGGAGGGAGATTCCAAGTAGAGATGTCACTACTGCTGGTCAATTTACTAATCCAGTGATGAAAGAAAATGAAACACTGATTTACGATAGTTTCAGTGCATATTTTCTCGAAACTAGTTGTTGCATGCACTAACCTCAGATCAGATGATTTAGATGTGTTATGTTCATAGCTAACATTTTGTTAAGTTTGGCCTTTGCCATGAAAAGAATGCCTTAATTCCAAGTCGGATGGAACTCAAGAATGAAAAGTAAAAAATATGTAAAAAATGCAGATCTGCGGTATTTTTGATGCTGGAGGAAGAATATTTTGCCCCACATTTGTGCTCTGTTTTTACAAAATATTTTGCTTTATTGTTCTGTCATCTTTTGCAAAATTTTGTGTAAATTGTCAGCCAGTTCAATAATATATTTTAAAACTATGAATTGTAAAATAATTTTAGATAACTTGTTATAAAGCTGGAAAATTTTCAACAGGTGAATAAAATTGGTCTCCTCATAAATACATTTAATTTCATCATCAGTCAGAGAAATCTGGTTATAACCATCTGCATAGGTTTCAGTGGAGATGTATAAATTTGCCCCTCGCTGCTCAAAAATGGTGTGGTGGAGAATGAAATTAACTGTTTTTTTATGGGAATGCCTGATATTAGTTCTAAATATTGTACTCCTGGTCCAAATTTTTTCTTACCCACTCACTACTCACCAAGGGCAACTGCAAGAGAAATTTTAAAAAGCTTACACTTGAGGTCCCTTGAATTCAGAGCTGAGGTTATAACCAGATCAGAAGAAACAATAGTTTTCAGAAGTTTAAAGAGTATCACTGAATGGAGATTTGTGTTACTTTATTCCAGTGACACTGCAGTGATCACACCTGCTTTGACTCTGGGTGCCTATGTGGAGCAATGCACACCATGTTTTGTAGTTGTATACAATAACTGTGTGGAACTTTAATTCTTGCACCCACCACAATAATCAGAATTTATGTTGTTAGGTGAGTTGGCAGCAACATCTCAAGCTCCATCACACTGAAAACTGGTGCCCAACAGAGCTGTTTGCTCAGCCCATTGCTGTTCATGCTGCTGACTTATGACTGCCCTGCCAGACCCAGCTCAAACTACATCATCGAGTTCACTGCTGATACTACTGTGGTTGGCCTTATCAGCGACAATGATGAATCATCCTACAGACAGGAGGAAGGGAGGCTTGTTAAATGGTGTGAGACCAACAACCTGCATCTCAACATGGACGAGACAAAAGGGATGATTGTGGACTTCAGAATGGCACAGCTCAACCACTCTCCATTGCACATCAATGACTCTGCCGTGGAGAGAGTGAAGAGCATAAAGGTCCTTGGTGTGCATGTAACAGATGATTTAACCTGGACCCATAACACTTCCTTATTTGTCAAGCACGCACAGCAGCACCTACTCTTTCTGAGGAGATTGAAGCTCCCCACTCCCATTCTAACAACTTTCTTCAGGAGCACCTTCGAGCATGTCCTGTCTGGCTGTATCTTTGTGTGGTATAGAAGCTGGCAAGCACCAGACCCCAAGACCCAACAGAGGATATTAAGAACTACTGAGAGGATCACCAAATCTCCCATTGTAGACGAAGGGTCCAAAGCATCGTTGAGGATCCCTAACACCCATCACACAATCTCTTTGACCCACTACTGTCAGGAAGGAGGTCCAGGAGCATCTGGACTAGGACTACAAGACTGGGTAACCACGACTTCGCTCAGGCTCTGAGACTAACAAAGACCCTGCCACCACCGAGGTCTTGTCACTTGGACGGCAAGCTGTTTACTGTTTACCAGTCCTGCACACAACATGCACCCTGAATTATATTTTATTAACTTATTTCATAGTAATATTTTTCCCCACTATTAAAATGAGGTAATGGGACATTTCTTCACCTTTTCAAAACCTGCCCTGCTACTTTATGCACCCACCTAAAAAGGCAAAGGGAAACTTCATATAATTCCACCTTTGAAAATACCCTCTGACTGCTCGGTATAGTACGGCCGTTTCAGCCAAATTAATGGGACAGATCCAATGACCTTCTGGTTTAACGCTGTAGTAAGGCTTGTGGATGTTCAATGAGTGATCATATGACACCAGAAGATGAGGCAAATGATAACAGAAGGGACTGCAGATGCTGGAATCTGAAACAAAATCCAAGATGCTGGAGAAACTCAGTGGGTCAGGCAATGGGATGGTTGAAGTTTTGGGTCAAGATGCAGCACCAGGACAGGGGATGTAGAGGGAGATGGGCAATAGAGATATCACTATCACTGGTCAATTTTCTGATCCAGTGATGGAGGAAAATGAAACACTGACTTACTATAGTTTGATTGCATAATTTCTTTGTAACTAGTTGTTGCAACCACAAATCTTGGGTCAGATGATTCAGATAAGTTATGTTATTTGGATCTTCCTGTGGTACAGAAGCTGCAAGGCTTCAGACTGCAAGACCCTGTGGCGGTCTCCCTCTCCCCAGGTGTGACATTTACTATAGACAAAAAGCCCAAAGCATAATTGAAGATCCCTACCATCCATCCCACATTCTCTGTGACCCAGTACCATCAAGAAGGAAGTACAGGTGCATGAGGCCAAGGACTGCTAGACTAGGGACAGCTTCTTCCCTCAGGCTGCGAGACTAGTGAACATCCTAACCACCACCAAGCCCTTGTCACGAGGGCAGCAAGCTATTCACTGTTTACTAGTGCTGCACACTACATGCACTTTGAATCATATTTTATTAACTTATTTTTTGGTAAGATTTTGTTTTATGCGCCATATGTGATGAATGTTTTATGGGGCACTTTGGTCCAGAGGAACTTTGTTTCATTTGGTTGTATATATGTACAGTCAAAGATTACTATAAACTTGAACTTGAACTAGATAATGCCCTTAATTCTTAAAATGGTCATATTCAAGTAGTGTCTCTGCCTAAGTGTGGACATCCAGGGGTGAATGACTTAGAAGAATGGCAAGAAGATTTGGTGCAGGCGTATTTCTCTGACATTGATATATAATTGAGGCAGAGGTCAACAGCTGGTGTTTGGATCCACAAGAAATCTTATGGTCTTATGGTCTAAAGGGAGGGCGTGATAGAGATATAACCCAAATGATGCCCATTGGGACTAAGTTTGGTGTGAACCCCACAGTCAATGTGGATGAGTTGGGCTCAAGCTCTGTTTACATGCTGTTTTTCTTCTTTGACTTCCTATTTTGTTTGATACTTGTCTTAAAAACTGTTTTTCTTCACATATCTTATACTGTTTACTTGCTGCTTATGTGTGATTCAGTGTGGTAGGAGTGGCGTTGAAATTTCTATGTGCAATAATTCATTTCATTGCACAGTACTTGCATTGCAACTAGAGAATCATGTGCATCATAGATCTGCAACACATACATGCTATATCACAGGTCTGTCCCTGTGTCACAGCCACAGCCCTTCAAAGATGCGCACCATGCAGTTTAATTTCGCGATCTATTGGCTATGATGAGGCATGAGTCATGACTGGTTAACCTAATCAAGTCACCTACTTGGTCTACTCCCATTTGTGTGCATTCGGCCCTATCTCTAAAACAGGGCTTCCCAACCTAGAGTCCACACTCCCCTTGCTTTATGCTCCTTAGTATAAAAAAGGTTGGGAACCTCTCATTTGTTGTTTTGTTCATATAGTTACCTAAAAGTCTTTTCAGTGTTTTAATTGTACCCAACCGATGTATATCCACTACCCTCTGTGTAAAAGGAGCTGCTCAGATTCCTTTTAAATCCTAAGCAACACACACAAAATGCTGGAGGAACTCAGCAGTTCAGGCAGCATCTACGGCAGTGAATAAACTGTCAACGTTTTGGGCCAAGACCCTTCTTCAGGACTGGAAAGGAAGGGGGGAGATGCCAGAATAAAAGGGTGGGAGGAAGGGAAAGAGGATAGCTAGGTGATAGGTGAAGCCGGCTGGGTGGGAAAGGTCATGGGCTGGAGATGAAGGAATCTGATAGGAGAGGAGAGTGGACAATAGGAGAAAGGGAAGGAGGAGAGGACCCGGGGGAGGTGACAGGCAGGTGAGAAGTGGTAAAATGCTAGAATGGGGAATAGAAGACAAGGGGAAGGGAAGAGAAAAATAACTGGAAGGAGAAATGAATATTCATGCCTCTTTCATTCCCTTCTAAAACTTTCCCTTTTCACTTTAAGCATTTGATCTCCCACCCAGAGGAAAAAAAGAGTGTGACCAGTCTATGTTCCTCCTAATTTTATAGACCTCTATTTGGTCCCCCCCTTAGCCTCCTACAGTCCCATTTCTCCTTATAACTCAGGTTCCCCATCCCTGGAAGCAAATGAAACACTCAAGTCGGCCAGGCAACATCTATAGGAAGAAAAACAGGGTTAGTGCCTCAGGTCAAAGATCCATAAGACCATAAGAAATAGGAGCAGAATTAGGCCACTTGGCCCATCGAGTCTGCTTCTCCATTTCATCCTGGCTGATTAATGTTTCTTCTCAGCTCCAATCTCCCACCTTCTCCCCACATCTCTTCATGCCCTGACCAGTCAGGAATCTTATCAACCTGTGCCTGAAATATACATACAGACTTGGCCTCCACAGCAGCCTGTGGCAAAGAATTGCCCAGATTCACCACTCTCTGGCTAAAGAAATTCCTCCTCATCTCCATTTTAAAAAGCCACTCCTCTATTCTGAGGCTGTGACCTCTGGTCTCAGAATCTCCAACCACATCCACTCTATGACGATCTTTCAGAATCAGGTCAAGTCAAGTCGCTTTTATTGTCATTTTGACCATAACTGCTGGTACAGTACATAGTAACAATGAGACGTTTTTTCAGGACCATGGTGTTACATGACACAGTACAAAAACTAGACAGAACTGTGTAAAAAACAACACAGAGAAAAAATTACACTGGACTACAGACCTACCAAGGACTGCATAAAGTGCACAAAACAGTGCAGGCATTACAATAAAATAAACAAGACAATAGGGCAGTAAGGTGTCAGTCCAGACTCTGGGTAATGAGGAGTCTGATAGCTTGGGGGAAGAAACTGTTACATAGTCTGGTCGTGACAGCCCGAATGCTTCGGTGCCTTTTCCCAGATGGCAGGAGGGAGAAGAGATTGTATGAGGGCTGCATGGGGTCCTTCATAACGCTGTTTGCTTTGCGGATGCAGCATGTAGTGTAAATGTCTGTAATGGCAGGAAGAGAGACCCCGATGATCTTCTCAGCTGACCTCACTATCTGCTGCAGGGTCTTGCAATCTGAGATGGTGCAATTTCCAAACCAGGCAGTGATGCAGCTGCTCAGGATGCTCTCAATACAAGCCCTGTAGAATGTGATGAGGATGGGGGGGTGGGTGGGAGATGGACTTTCCTCAGCCTTTGCAGAAAGTAGAGACGCTGCTGGGCTTTCTTTGTTATGGAGCTGGTGTTGAGGGACCAGGTGAGATTCTCTGCCAGCTGAACACCAAGAAATTTGGTGCTCTTAACGATCACTACCGAGGAGCCGTCAATGTTCAGTGGGGAGTGGTCGCGCCGTGCCCTCCTGAAGTCAACAACCATCTCTTTTGTTTTGTTCACATTCAGAGACAGGTTGTTGTCTCTGCACCCGTCCATTAGCCGCTGCACCTCCTCTCTGTAAGCTGACTTGTCGTTCTTGCTGTTGAGACCCACTTTCACCTTTCAATAGGTTTTAATGAGGTCACTGCTCATTCTTCTGAATTGCAGTGGATACAGGCCCAGAGCCTGGAAATGCTCTTCATATGACAAGTCGTTCAAACTTGGAATCTTTCTCATGAATCTCCTTTGAAGCCTCTCCAGTTTTACCACATCCTTTCTAAGATAAGGGGCCCAAAACTGCTCACAATACTCCAAGTGAAGCCTCACCAGTGCTTTATAAAGTCTCAACGTTACATCCCTGCTTTTATATCCTGGTCCTAATGAAATGAGTGCAAAAATTGTATTTGCCCTCCTCACCACAATCTCAATCTGCAATTGACATTGCTGGAATCCTGCACGAGCACTCCCAAGTCGCTTCGTGCCTCAGCTTTGTTACTTTTTTCTCCATTTATAAAGTAGGCAACCCTGTCATTTCTTCTACCAACGTGCGTGACCATACACTTCACGACACTGTATTCCATCTGCCACTTCTCCCATTCTCATCTGTCAAACTCCTTTTGTAGCCTCCCTACTTCCAAACCTCCTGCTCCTCCAGCTGCTTCATATCATCTGCAAACTTTGCAACAATACCAACAATTCCATCATCCATATCACAGATATATAACATAGAAAAGATCAATCCCAACACAACCCCCCATGGAACACCAATAGTTACCAGCAGCCAGTCGGAAAAGGCTCATTTATTCCCTCTTTTTGTCTCCTGCATGTCAGCTACCACCTTATCCATGCTAGAGTCTTCCCTGTAATTCCATACCCTCTGACAAAACGTTCCCCTCTTTCTCTTCCCATGGACACCACCTGGCCCACTGTGTAACCTTAGCACTCTCTCCTTCCACTTTTAGATTCCCAGCACCTGCAGTCCCCTTATCATTTTTGAAAACAGAAACACTCGGCAGGTCAGGCAAAGTCTCTGGAGAGAAGAGCAGTTAATGTGCCTCGTCAGAGACCCTCCATCAGACCTGGGAGAAAAGGTTTACAAAAGGTAAATCTCCAGCTGCAGAGAATGTAGGGAAGGCATGGATCAGATAAAGTGGTCATCTGAGATGCAAATTAATTAAATTATCCAATGGACAGAAGCCTGAAATATTTCTTTTCCCTGGAACAACATTGTGTGATATTTGGAGTGTTATCTATCACTTTTACATTGACACTACCAATGCATTTGTGCTACTTGAACACAAGAAATCGAGGAACAAGCCAGTCATTCATTGCCTCATGCCAGTTGTACATTTCAATGAACCACAGCTGATTTGTTTACCCCTGTACTACTTCCTGAAAGAACATCATATTGCTCAATACTGTACCTTGAAAATCCAAGAAATCAACTTTTTCTTAAGTGCAAGAGATTCTACAAATGCTGGACATCTTGAGCAACACACACAAAAGGACATACAAAATGCTGGTGGAGCACAGCAGGCCAGGCAGCATCTATAAGAAGCACTGTCGACGTTTTGGGCTTGACACCCTTCATCCTGACACACAAAAGGAACTCAGCAAGCCAGATAGTATCTATGGAGTGGAATAAATAGTTGATATTTTAAGCCTGTCATCAGTACTGGTAAAGGAGGGACGGTGAATAAGAAGGTGGGGGGAGGGGAAGGAACACAAGCTGGCAGGTGATAGGTGAGACCAGCTGAGACCCTTTTCCCTTCTCTCCTTTTCAGTTTCCCATCAGGGATACCCTCACCTGCCCATTAGTCTCCTCTGTTCCCTCCTCCTTCCCTTTCTTCCATGGTCCACTGTCCTCTCTTTCTCCCCTAAATCTTAGGGGATTTTTTCTCCCCTAAATAATATGAATATTTTGCATGTATTATGCAGATCTATGCAAACACTGGGAACATTAGCTGACAGTAATATGGGACTTCGTCATGGCATGTATAATAAAGGCAATGGGTACACAGAAGACCTCTATCCACTTACCCCCAACTGGCTACAATAATCTTCGGATGAAAAATATCTAACAGCTTGCAAACAGAAATGAGATGAGGCTTCCATCAGTCAAGGTTGACCATGGATGTTGCGTCCTAGCTGTCTAGATACGCAAGCAGCGCAGTACAATATGGGGAGCAAGCTGTTGCCCTTGTAGCAAGCTCCCCGAAACTAAAGGAATAGCAGAGACTGATACAGTTTGGCATCAGCAGGAGTTACCAGTCAGCATTAAACTCAGTGTAGGACTACCTTAGGGACTCCAGCTCCAGATTTTTCCTCTGGGTTTCCCTCCCAAATCCTGCCCCATGAGCGGGTATAGCCACAAGGCAGCAGAGGTTTGTGATCAGAGTTTTCCTTCTCCTAGATGAGCTGCCAACCACAGTTGACAAGTCCCATCTGCCCGAAGTGACTGTTTTTAAGGCACCAGTACAGTATTAATATAGCAGGATTTAGAATGTCCACATATATGTATATTATTTATTGTGCTAGTTTTGCTATGTATGAAATTTGATGTATGTTGATTATTAAACTCTTATTACTGATGTACATAAAGACCACAATCCAAGTAATAACATCTCCACCTCGCTGACAATCAACACTGGCCCACTTCAAGGATGTGTGCTTAGCCCACTGCTCTACTCTCTCTATATCCATGAGTGTGTTGCTAGGCACAGCTCAAATGCCATCTGTAAATCTGCAGATGATACAACCATTGTTAGCAGAATATCCGACGTTGACGAGAGGCTATAACAGCTAGTTGAATTGTGTCACAGCAAGAAAGTTGCACTCAATGTCAGTAGGACCAAGGAACTGATCATGGACTTCAGAAAGGGTAAGATGAGGGAACAAAAGTGGAAGGAGTGAGCAGTTTCACATTCCTGGGCGTCAATGTCTCTGAGGACCTAAACCCAACAGACATATCAATGCAACTACAAAGAAGGCATGACAGGTTCCATTTCATTAGGGTTTTGAGGAGATATGGCATGTTAACAAAGACACTCACAAATTTCTACATCTGTATCATGGAGAGCATTCTATCTAGCTGCATGATTGTCTGGTATGGCTGGGGACGGGGGTGGGGTACTACTGCACAGGATCGAAATAAACTGCAGGAAGTTGTAAACTTAGTGAGATATTTAATGGGCACTAGCCTCCATAGTATCCAGGGCATCTTCAAGGAGTGATGCCTCAAAAAGGCAGCATCCATTATTTGGACCCCCATCACCCAGGCTATGCCTTGTTCTCATTGCTACCATGAGGAAAGTGGTTCAGAAGCCTGAAGGCACACACTCAACTTTTCAGGAACAGCTATTTCCCCCTCTGCCATCTGATTTTTACATGGACATTGAGCCCATTTACTACTTTTTTATTTCTGTTTTTTTGCACTAAATATTTAATTTAACTTTTATATATAAATTAAATATATTGTTTAATTTATTTATATTAAAAATATAAATCCTTGCTGCTGCAAAGACAACAAATTTCACAATGCTGACATTAAACCTGATTCTAATATTGTCTGATCAAGGAGTGGTCACTTTAATGAGTGCGAGAGATGAAAGATGGAGTCAGTGGAAATGAATCAAACAACAATAGACAATAGACAGTAGGTGGAGGAGTAGGCCATTCGGCCCTTCTAGCCAGCACCACCATAAACTGTGATCATGGCTGATCATACACAATCAGTACCCTGTTCTTGCCCTCTCCCCATATCCCTTGACCCTGCTATGTACAAGAGCTCTATCTAACTCTCTCTTGAATGCATCCAGAGACTTGGCCTCCACTGCCTTCTGGGGCAGAGCATTCCACATATCCACCACTCTCTGGGTGAAAAAGTTTTTCCGCATCTCTGTTCTAAATGGCCTACCCCTTATTCTTAAACTGTGGCCTCTAGTTCTGGACTCACCCATCAGCAGGAACATGCTTCCTGCCTCCAGTGTGTCCAATCCCTTAATAATCTTATATGTTTCAACCAGATCCCCTCTCATCCTTCTAAATTCCAGTGTATACAAGCTCAGTCACTCCAATCTTTCAACATATGACAGTCCCTCCATTCTGGGAATTAACCTTGTGAACCTACGCTGCACTCCCTCAATAGCAAGAATGTCCTTCCTCAAATTTGGAGACCAATACTGCACACAATACTCCAGGTGGGGTCTCACCAGGGCCCTGTACAGCTGCAGAAGGACCTCTTTACTCCTATACTCAATTCCTCTTTTTATAAAAGCCAGCATGCCATTAGCTTTCTTCACTGCCTGCTGTACCTGCATGCTTGCTTTCTTTGACTGATGTACAAGGACACCTAGATCTTGTTGTACTTCCCCTTTTCCTAACTTGACTCCATTTAGATAGTAATCTGTCTTCCTGTTCTTACCACCAAAGTGGATAACCTCACATTTATCCACATTAAACTGCATCTGCCATACATTTGCCCACTCACCCAACCTGTCCAAGTCACCCTGCATTCTCATAATATCCTCCTGACATTTCACACTGCCACCCAGCTTTGTGTGATCAGCAAATTTGCTAATGTTACTTTTAATCCCTTCATCTAAATCATTAATGTATATTGTAAACAGCTGCGGACCCAGCACCAAACCTTGCAGTACCCCACTGATCACAGCCTGCCATTCCGAAAGGGACCCGTTAATCGTTACTCTTATTTCCTGTCAGCCAGCCAATTTTCAATTCATGTCAGTACTCTGACCCCAATACCATGTGCCCTAATTTTGCCCACTAATCTCCTATGTGGGAATTTATCAAAAGCTTTCTGGAAGTCCAGGTACACTACATCCACTGGCTCTCCCTTGTCCATTTTCATTGTTACATCCTCAAAAAACTCCAGAAGATTAGTCAAGCATGATTTTCCCTTCATAAATCCATGCTGACTCGGACTGATCCATCTACTGCTATCCAAATGTGTCGTAATTTCCTCTTTTATAATTGACTCCAGCATCTTTCCCACCACCGACGTCAGGCTAACTGGTCTATAATTCCCTGTTCTCTCCCTCCCTCCTTTCTTGAAAAGTGGGACAACATTAGCCACCCTCCGATCAGCAGGAACTGTTCCTGAATCTATAGAACATTGGAAAATGATTGAGAGAGAACAGTATTGAGAGAGAAGATAACTGCCCACTTACTGCCCAAATGTTCAGCATGATTGGATTGTCTGGCAGTGGTCAGATGGAGACCAATATTGATTAAAAGAATAAACAAGAATACATTGGTACACCCGTGGAATGTGTATGTGATGGAATGTATGAAGCACGCGCATACAGGACAGATCAAAAGAAGGGGACAGAGGAAGAGAGCGAGGATCCACTTGCTTGTTCACACCAGCATCTGCAATTTAACTGTGTGAGGAGCGGCCAAGAGCTCTTGAAGACTGCGGACTGGAGCTTTAATGGACATCAACACGCACACTCCATGGGAAGCCTCTGAGGAATGGTCATCCAGGATCAGACAATATCTGTAACCCCAGAGTAACTGGGGCTGTAGCAATAAAATAGTTTCACATGACTCTGAGCTTCTTTTAATATTTCATAATCATACAAAATACAAAACGATGAACATTTAGTAGTGCCAACTTTATTTCTAAACCCATAGCACGGCTGCCACTCATGTTGCCCCCAGGAATTTTACAAGGGGCTTTCCCTGCAGACTCCATGTGGTAATGGAAGGAGCCTAGACAGTGGTCCTTTCCCGTAAAGACATTTTTTATTCCTTTAATCATCATTGCAGTCTATCTGGCTATTGCCAGACAATTTAATCATGCTACTCATTTTTATCTTTTCACTTTTATCTTCTCACAGTACCATTGTTCCATTCATCTCCACTAAGTCCATGGTTGGCATCTCATTGTCATCAAAGTGACTGCTCCTTGATTAGGCAACGTAAATTAAAAGGCTAGATAGAGTGGTTGTGGAGAGGATGTCACAAGTAGGGATTTAACGATAAGACTGTAAGACATTGGAGGAGAATAAGGCCATTCAGCCCATTGGGTCTGTTCCAGCTTGCCATCATGCTGATTTATTATCACTCTCAACCCCCTTCTCCTGCCTTTTCCCCATAACCATTGGCACCCTGATTAATCAAGAACTGCAACCTCTGCTTCAAATATACCCAAATGATATGGCCTCCGCAGCCATCTGTGGCAATGAATTCCACAGGTTCACCACATCTGGCTAAAGAAATTTCTTCTCATTACTGTTCTCAGCAATGCCCTCTGCCCCTAGACTCCTCCACTATAGGAAACAACCTCTCCACAACCACTCTATCTAGCCTTTTAATTTATGATAGGTTTCAATGAGATCCACCCTCATTCTTCTAAACTGCAGTGAGTACAGACCCAAAGCCATCAAATGATAACTCTTTCATTCCTGGGGTCATACTCATGAACCTCTGGACCATATCCAATACCAGCACATCTTTTCTTAGATAAGGCGACCAAACTTGCTCACAATACTCCAAGTGTGCTCTGACCAATGCCTCGGAAATAATTTTTGCTTTTATATTCTAGTTCTCTCAAAATGAATGCTAACATTGCATTTGCCTTCCTTAATGACCAACTCAACCTGCAATTTAACTTTTAGGGAATCCTGCACAAGGACTCCCAAATCCCTTTGCACCTCTGATCCTTGTATTTTCTCCCTGTTTAGAAAATAGTCAATGCCTTTATTCCTTCTATCGAAGTGCATGGCCATACACTTCCCTACACTATATTCTATTTGCAACTTCTTTTTCAATTCTCCCAATCTTTCTAAGTCCGTCTGCAAACTCTCTGGTTCCTCAATACTATCTGTCTATAGATCCATCTTCGTATCATCTGCAAACTTGGCCACAAAGCCATCAATTCCGTCATCCAAATCATAAAGTGAACTGAAGCAGTCCCAACACCAGTCACTGAGGAACACCTCTAGTCACTGGCAACCAGCCAGAAAAGACTCCATTTAATCCTACTGCTTGTCTCTTGCCAGTCAGCCGACCTTCTATCTTTCCTATAATATCATGGATTCTAATCTTGTTAAGCAGCATTCTGTACAGCACTTGTCAAAGGCCTTCTTAAGATCTAAGCAAGCTACATCCACTGAGTCTCCTTTGTCTATCCTGCTTGTTACTTTCTCAAAGAATTCCAATAGATTTGCAGGCATGATTTCTTCTCAAGGAAACCATGCTGACTTTGGCATATTTTATCATGTACCTCCAAGTACCCCAAAACTTCATTCTTATTAATAGACTCCAACATCTTCCCAACCACTGAAATCTGGCTAACTGGCTTATAATTTCCTTTCTTCTACCCCCACCTTTCTTAAATATTGGAGTGGCATTTGCAATATTTAATCCTCCAGAGTCATTCTTGAATCTGGTGATTCTTGAAAGATCATTACTGCTACCTCCAGAACGTCTTCGGCTATCCCTTTCAGAACCCTGGAGTGTAGTCCATCTGCTCTGATGATTTATCTACCTTCAGACCTTTCAGCTTCCCAAGTACATTCTCCTTAGCAATAGCAAATATACTCACATCTGCCCCCTGAAACTCTCAAATTTTTTGGTGGCAAATTTCTGGTGTCTTTCACAGTGAAGACTGATGCAAAATACTTAGTTCCTCCATAATTTCTTTGCCCCCCCCCCCATTACTTCATCTCGTGTCTTTTTTTCCAGTGCTCTGATATCAACTCTCACATATATATACTCTCTCTTTATATATTTGAAAAAAGGAAGAACTTTTGATATCCTCTTTTATATTTGCCTACTCACTAGCCTGCTTTCATATTTCATCTTTTCTCTCCTTGTGGTTTTTTTAGTTGCCATCTGCTAGATTTTAACAAAAACTTTCCAATCTTATCATTTCCCATCAATTGTTGCAATATTATATGCCCCACTTTTGCTTTTATGCTGTCTTTGATTTCCCTTTTTAGCCATGGTTGTGTTATCCTTCCTTTTGAATAGTTCTTCATCTTTGGAATGTGTCTACCCTGCAGCTTCAGAATGGCTCCCAGAAACTCCAACCATTGCTGTCCTGTTGTCATTCCTGCTAGTGTTCCCTTCCAATCAACGTTGGCCAGCTCCTCTCTCATGCCTCTATGATTGTACCATTTATTTAAATCAACTATTTAATATATTTATGCTTACTGTAAATCAGTTTTTTTCTCTGTTATTATTATGTATTGCATTGCACGGCAGCCACAAAATCAACAAATTTCATTACTTATGCCAGTTTCATTAAACATGATTCTGATTCTGTTTCAACTACAATGCCTGTATTCACCACCCTTTTCAATTTTACCTGTGTAACACTTCGACTCATCCCTCTGACTACAATTGTGTCCTTTATCTGCTAGTCCTTCTTCACAGTCTCATGACACTCTGCATCACCCAGTAAAATCAATGCAACTATTATATTAAGCAAAACGAACACATTAAATGATATTCAGATATGCTAAATACTGCTATATTATTTATGTATGCCTTTGCTGCATCAATCTCAATCCACCCCTCAGCGCATACTCCTACAGCCAGTCAGCAGTATTCCCTTACAGACATCTTGTGTGATGGAAGACATTTTGGTTAGAGCAAAGAGTGTCTTTCACTGAGTTGATGAACTTTTTACAAACATTTTTTGTCTCTCTTGCCTTATGCTGCTGGCAACAGCTGGTAGTCCTCAGCTCCACAGCTGCTTGGGGTGAACCAAGACAAGGACTAGGACCTTTACATCCATCTCCTCACCCTCTTAGCAAATCCACAATCTGGAAAGAGGTGGGTGACTGTTTCTTTCCCGTCACTGTTGTCCCATGGCCAGTATGCATTGGGGAAGATATTTCATCTGTATAGGAAGGGTCCCTCTCACTGCCAGCCAGGCGAGTTTTTGAAGCATGTTGGTGAGTTTTGGTGGTGAGGAATTCTGCAGAATGATTTGGACTGTTTGCTCAGGAAACCATGGAGTATTGCATTACACTGCAGCCACAAAATCAATAAATTTCACGTCATATGCCAGTGAGATTAAATGTGATTCTGATTCTGTTTCAAATACAATACCTGTATTCATTATCCTTTTCAATTTTACCTCCGTGTTACACTTCAACTCATCCCTCTGACTGCAATTGTGTCCCACAGTATCTGCTGGATGTTCAGTGCTAACCACTGTCAAATGGACTTGTGGTCAAACACGAGGAAATCTGCAGATGTCAATAAACTCACCCTTGATCTTGAATTCACCATTTTATCTGTCACTTACATAAGGGTCATTGTTATTTACAACTCTCTATGATTTGGTTGTGACGGTGTCAATACCAAAAATGCACCTTATTTTATTTCATAGCAATTATGACACCATCTAAAAAAAATTTCTACGTAGCAGAAAAATATAAATGGATCCACTTTGTTCAAATCTTTCCTAATCTTAAGCAATCCATTAGATGCTCTCTTGGTTTTATTTAATGTAAGAGGGGATAGATGCAAAATTAAAAAAAATATTTTTCATTTATATTATCTCTGTAATTACAAAGCAGTTCTGTACATTTCTCTCAACTGCTAACATAACTTTTGTATTTACTATTCCAAATACAAAATCACTAGAGACAAATGCAGTTTAAAATTATATCTCCACATTAATATTACCACCTTTACTTATGCATTCCAACATACTACTTGCTTTTTAATAATCTGCAATATTGTGCATGATAACCATCTTTCTCCTACTCAATTAAATTAAGTACGTTCTCACCTAGCATATAATTTGCATCAATCTCCGTTCTGCTAAATCTTAGCCTTTTATTTTCCTACATTAAATTGTGTGTGCCATTTCTCTGCCCTCTGATCAAGCTTGTCAAGATCATTCTAAGCTCTGTACTTTGATGTTCATTATTTAGTACTGCTGCCAGTTTGGCAGTCTCTGCAAACTTTGATCATGGAGTGTTCAATGATATTGCAATCCCATGATAACTGACTGCTAACCAGAAACATGCCCCTTTTCAACTATTCTTTGATGTTTACCAACCATCATTTATAATCCATTTTCATACATTTCATTTTAAATGTCTCCTAGAAATACAGTCATTCACTATTCCCCTCCCTGTTCCTCTGCTAACCCCATATCACTTTGGTCCACCACCAACTCAGATGTATCCAGGAGCTGAAAACAATTCCATCTCCCACTCATTAAACAATCTTGGATATCTTAGAAAGGCTCATATCCGTCCAGTTTCTTCCTTATCTTAAATACTTTCTCAACAGTGAAAGGAAAGTTTGGATATCTATAATTCACCAGTTTATTTGACCCTACTAGCAAATTATTTGCCATTTACTCGTCCTCTGTCAAGGTTGTTTGTCCTGTTATCTCCAAAGATGTGCAATTACTTGAGTGGTATCTTTGTAATGCTGGTGTGCTGAATTACAGAACAGGATCCCTTGAGTTACTTAAGTTCAGTGTAGTCCTCTTTCCAGACAATAAATCACAGTTTTGAAAATATTGCTTCACTGTTATAAAGAGCTTGGTTTTAAAGTAATATGTTCTGCCCCTAATTTCATAGAACATTTTAATGCTAGATTTAGAGTTTAATAAAACCTTTTTCCATGGTTTGGAGTGCAGAGATGTTTGGGCCCACACAAGTTTCTCTGCAGGTTCAGGCTGATTGAGATGGAATATCTCAACAGGAGGAGCTTAGCATCACCTCTGGCTGGAGACCATATTTGCAGCTTGTCAGTAATTATTCAATTATTTATTAATTAAGTATTTAATTGAGTTATATTAAGGCTTGAATCTTCCAAGTCAGATTCATATTAAACTTTACTAGGTCACTGCTTGGTTAACCATTGACCAATATATTTCACAAATTAGCATAAGGCTATAGAGTGTTGTTACTGATTTTGTCTTTACCACTGAAAAAGTGCCCGGAATTGGATACTGGCGTCATGGCATGCAGGTTAACCAATGGGAAAGAGCTGCTGCATCCTTTCAGTGGGCCAATCCACAACTGGCACAGCAGAGGCAGCTTTTGATCGGCAAGTTAAATTAACCCTTCATATTACATCAGTATAGCTGCTGTTGTGCCTTCTTCATGATTGTGTTAGTTTTTCAGATCTGTGTCAATCTGTTTGATCTAGAATAGATTCTTTGAGATTTTGATACTCAGGAACTTAAAGCTGCTCACCCTTTCCACCACTGACCACTCAGTGAGAACTGTTGTGTCTTTGCCCAGCTTCCCCTTCCTGAAGTTCAGAAACATTTTCTTGGTTTTGCTGATGTTGAGTGTGAGGTTGTTGTTGCAATAGCACTGTACGTCTTACCAGTAATCACATGGTTTCTGTACTTTCAATTGATTTATTCCTTTTCACAGATGCTGCCAGATCTGCTGAGTTTGTCCAGCATTGTGTATGTATACATCAATAAACCTAGAGTCAGAGGCATAGAAAAGTACAGCACAGAAACAGGCCCTTAGCCGAACCATTTAAACTGCCCAGTCCCATCAACCTGCATGGGGACTGTAACTCTCCATATCCCTGCCATCCAGGTACCCATCCAAACCTCCTTCAAACATTGAAATCAAACTCATGTGCACTAGTTGTGCTGGCTGCTCAGTCCACACTCTCATGACCCTCTGTGTGAAGAAGTTTCCCCTCATGATCCCCTTAACCTTTTCACCTTTCACCCTTAACCCCAACCTTTGGTTGTAGTCCCACCCAACCTCAGTGGAAAAGCCTGCTTGCATTTACCCTATCTCTATCCCTCATTATTTTGTATACCTCTATCAAATCTCCTTTTTAATCTTCTGTGTTCCAAGGAATAAAGTCCTAACCTATTCAATCTTTCTTTATAACTCAGGTCCTCCAGACCCAGCAACATCCTCGTAAATTTTCTCTGTACTCTTTCAACCTTATTGGTACCTTTCCTGTAGGTAGGAAACTGCTCACATGCACAAAAAACCCGATTCTGATTTATCACACTCTTGTAGGGTGTGTAGAGTTTCTGGGTCATGGCCTCACAAACAAGTTCTTGTGAGATCCAAGAGACAATAGGAGTCAACTAAAGATGTTAAACACAAAAAACGTTACATAGAATCACGTACCATGGTTGGTGATCAAGAATGCCATAGAATCTGTCCTGTGCTAGCATGTGAATGACCAGAAATGGATACAGCAACATGAGATCACAAGAAATGCAAGTCACAGCTCTAGATATTACCTATTATTCTTTAAGCTATACAAGTTCCATAAAACCATAAGACATAGGAGCAGAAATAGGCAATTCAGACCATTGAGTTTACTCCGCCGTTCCATCATGGCTGATCCTGGACCCCACTCAACTCCCTACATCTGCCTTCTCCCCATATCTTTTGACATCCTGATTGCTCAGGAAACAATCAGCTTCTGCCCACAGACTTGGCCTCCACCAGTCTGTAGCAGGGCATTCCACAGATTTACTATTCTCTGGCTAAAAAAGTACCTCCTTACCTCTATTCTAAAGGATCACCTCTCAATTTTGAGGCTGTGCTCTCTAATTCTAGATACCCCACCATAGGAAGCATCCTTTTCACATCCACCTTATCTAGTTCTTTCAACATTCAGTAGGTTTCAATGAAATCCTCAAGTATTCTTCTAACTTCCAGTGAGTACAAGCCCAAAACTGTCAAACACTCCTCATGTTAACCCCTTCG
This sequence comes from Hypanus sabinus, assembly GCF_030144855.1. Lineage (NCBI taxonomy): Eukaryota > Metazoa > Chordata > Chondrichthyes > Myliobatiformes > Dasyatidae > Hypanus > Hypanus sabinus. The sequence goes on along the minus strand of NC_082722.1, from coordinate 57,618,426 downwards.
TTCCCAAAATCATTCTTGTGAACCTCCTCTGGACTCTTTCCAATGACAATATATCCTTTCTGATACATGGGGCCCAAAATTGTTGACAATACTCCAAGTGTGACCTGACTACTGTCTTATAAAGATGCAGCACCATCTCTTTGCTTTATATTCTATTCCCCTTGAAATAAATGCCAACATTGCATTTGCCTCCTTTCCCACAGACTCAACCTGTAAATTAACCTTCTGGGAGCCTTGCACGAGGACTCCCAAGTCCCTCTGCACCTCTGATGTTTGAACCTTTACCCCATTTAGATAATAGTCTGCACTGTTGCTCCTTTCACCAAAATGTATTATCTTTTATTTCCCAATACTGTATCACTGTATTCCATCTGCCACATTTTTGCCCATTCTTCTAATTTGTCTAAGTCCTGCTGCAATTGCATTGCTTCCTCAGCACTACCTACCCCTCCACCTCTCTTCATAGCATCTGCAAACATTGCCACAAAGCCATCAATTCCATTATCTAGGTCACTGACAAACAATGTGAAAAGCAGTGGTCCCAATACTGACCCCTAAGGAACACCACTAGTCACTGGCAGCCAACCAGAAAAGGTCCTTTTTATTCCCAGTCGCTGCCTCCTGCCTGTCAGCAGTATCCAAGCCAGTATCGTTCCTGTAATGGCATAAGAATTTATCTTGTTAAGCAGCCTCATGTATGGCACCTCATCAAGTGCCTTTTGAAAATCCAAGTAAATGACATCCACTGCCTCTCCTTTGTCTACCCTGCTTGTTACTTCTTCAAAGAATTCTAACAGGTTTGTCAGGAAAGACTTCCCTTCACAGAAACCATGCTGACTTGCAACATGCAAAAACAAAGCACAAGACAAGAGATGAGAATGACATCTTCAATGCTGCAACAGGAGGAACAATTTTCTCATAAATCATTGTTATGAATGTACCACAGCTCTGAGGGGCCGAAGGGTGTGGGGTAGCCCCCTCCTTTGTGAGAATCGCAAGATCACTGTTGGGTTGGGTCAGGGGGCCCAGGAAAAGAGAGAGAGACGTGCGGAATGTCTCGTTTCTCCGGCAATGTAAAGCTACGGGACATGGCCATTGTCTCCGGAAGGCGAAGTTGTGGATTGGAGACTATGCTACGTGAACACCCTCAGGCAAAGTGGCCTGGTTGAGGGAGAGATTGCATCACCCCCAACCTGATTGACATCTACGACCCTGCCAGTCGGGATAAAAGAGGGTCTGTGGGAACAGCCCTTCAGACACACCAGAAGAAACGTTAAGCGACCACATAATAGCAGGACGCCATTTGAAGGAGGCCACGCGCGTTCAGTTCCGTTGCCTGGGACTGGTGGCTGGAACCACAGAAAATGGCTTTTAGCTAACGACGGGGAACCCACTCCCCTGCCTAAAAGGATTGGCATCGTAAAAGACCTGGGCAAGTTTAAACCGCCTCTCTCTTAAACCCAAAACGCTGCAGCTTGAACAAACTAACAGTGACTGTTATCTTTCCATCGGACAATACATTATCCCCTAGACAACGATAGAGCTATTTCTTATTGGTTATTATTATACCCGCGCTTTAGATTTAGTATTGACGACGTATATTATCTGTATGATTGCATTAATCTTATTTTTGTGCCCCTTTATCAATAAATACTTTTAAAAATAGTACCATCAGACTTCAACGGACCTCTCGATCTTTGCTGGTAAGTGACCCAGTTATGGGGTTTCGTAACATCATAAACAGGGAATTTGCATGACCATTAAACTGCTGAAGATGACAGAGTAATGATTTTATGTATTTCCACTATACAATAATGGTGTGTTGGCCATGAATCTGTTTCTGACAACAATAGTCACTGCTATTCAAAGGGCACAGAATAGAAGTGAATGAAAGCAAGAGGTTCCAAGAATTGAGGATCAGGTAGACCTCAGACTTGTTTCTGAAGAAGCCAGCCAGCAGATTGTCCATTAGCCATAGTGTTTAAACATAGTTTCATCAAAGAGTGAAGGCAGTGTGCTGTACATATATATATTTAAACAACTGAATCATGTGTTTAGATAACAATATCCCATGTTTATATGGAGCACACATGGAGGAAGTTCATTGCTGTTGGAGTTACAATAAAGAATCTGTGGTCTGGAGGTGCTATAACAGCCTTCTAAAAGGAGTTCTGTATGCAGAAGCAAGTGTGAGGATACATGGGGAAGAATAAAGGATTAAAGTGAATTCCTGGAAGAACTAGCATATTAATGAGCTGAAAGGCTTTCTTCTTCATGGATAATTCCACAGCAGGTCAGGCATTTACTAGATAGAGTTGATAAATGTTTCATAACTCGCTTGATTACTTGCAATCATTCACATATACGTTCAGTGGCTACCTACCGAATGAAGTGGCCGCTGAGTGTGTTCACGGTCTTCTCCTGCTGTAGCCCATCCACTTCACAGTTTGAAGTGTTGTGCATTCAAAGATGCTCTTCTGTGCACCATTGTTGTAATGCTTGGCTATTTCAGTTACCTTCCTGCCAGCTTGAACCAGTCTTGCCATTCTCTTCTGACTTCTCTCATTAACAAGGCATTTTCGCCAACAGAAGCTCTGTTCACTGAATGCTTTTTTTTTGTTTTCTATGATAGTATCTGCAAACTATAGAGAATGTTGAGCATGAAAATCTCAGGAGATACTCCAACCGCCCCATCTAGCACCAACAATCATTCCACGGTCAAAGTCACCAAGGTCCTATTTCTTCCTCATTCTGATGTTTAGCCTGAATAACAACTGAACTTCTTGACCATGTCTGGGTGATTTTATGCATTGAGTTGCTGCACACAATTGGTTGATTAGAAATTTGCATTAATGAGCAGATGTACAGGTGTACCTAATAAAGTGGCCACTTCAGTTCCAATTCTGGAAGCTGGAATTGTATTCTGATTTGGGGTGGAGACATTTGGGAAGACTCGCCCACATTTCAGAGTCAGATTAACTGATGTACCTGCGTGATTTCGTGGCGGGAGAAGACAGGATACTCGGGCAGGTTTAATCGGCAAAGGAGGATTGGGGAAAGCAAACTCAGTGAAAGTGCTTGGAAAACAGACATTGTTAAAGGTAATACAAGATGAACAGGATTCTTCATGGTGAAACTCCTGAACTAGGTATTGGGAGCCTTGGCTCACTGAGCTGGCTTGTTAGCTTGCAGACGTTTCATTACCCACCCAGGCAACATCATCAGTGCAACTACGAATGAAATGGGGGGTGTATGTGTGTTTAGGTAATAATTGTTGCCCAGGCTGTGTTAGTCATCCGTTATGTAGGATTAATGTCGTGCACGTTGATTGTTATCAGGTGTAAACTGCCTCTTGTCTCTAGACTGATGATTTAATACTGAAGTGGGATGTAAACTGGGTTCATTTCAATGTGCTTGTTGATAGAATTCTGTGTGGAGAACACAGTCTCTAAGAATTCTTGGGTTTGGCCTAGAATAGAGACATTGGCCCAGTCGAATTGATGTCCCAATGTATAGATAAAAGGGAAAGTTGATCATGATGGTATACAGCCAGTTGGTGTTCATGTACCCTGATGCACCATCAATAACTCTCTGAGACGTGAGGCGAGATAATGGCTTTTATTGACTGGAATAAAGAACAAGTAGTAATTGACCACCATACTACATCTTGGGAGGGGCCACAGGAGCAGTCAGCAGGGGGCGTGTCCAGACAGGTATATGTCGTTCACCACATACCCTTATCGATAGCTTCCTGCCAATTTGTCCAATATAATGCTTGTCGCAGTTGGCGCATGGAATTTTGTATATGGTGTTCGTTCTGTGCATTGTAGGTAGTGTGCCTAATATTCTTGATAGACATTGACGTATTGGGGCTGTAGGGTTGTGTGCTACTGTGATGTCATATGGTCGTAGAAATTATATCATCTGCTGAGTGAGAGCCTGCAGGATGTTTGTATCACAGGCTTCATGACAAGTAATGATAACTGTAGGATTGACTATTGTCTAATGCATTGTTACCTTCATCAAACTGGCACCAAAACATAAAATCAATGTTGAAGTTTTCATGAACACTGAAGTCAAATCTCAGATCGTGCCTCAATACTGATCTGTTGGAGTTATAAAGTATCCACATCTTCCGGACTGGCCTGGTTCAACAGAATTTGCTTCTTGGTGAGAGTCTTGACATCTCCACCAGAAAAAATATACGTTTATTTTGCTGAGAATGATCAGATGATTCAGGAGTTAAAGAACTGCCAAAATGAAGTACACCTGGAATGAAAAATCCATGATGTCTCCAGTGTGCAGCTTAATCATAGAGACTGGGTTGACCTTGATTGTGGAGTGACGTCGTATGATGTCAATGCAAAGAATTCACTTCGGCCTTATCATCACTTGACAAAAAAAAAAGTTGAAAATGCCATGTGTTAACTGAGGAACAGCAAGGCCTTAGGAACAGACTTTATCCCCACTGAGATTCTAAGAATTAGTTATGAGGAACTCTGATGCATGGAGGATTATCGCAGGTTTTGCATGGGTGGTATCACTCAAGGAGTATATGGTCCGACTCACAGTGGCATACAGGAGGGTAGCAGTCACTGCTTCCTTGTCAACCCTAAGTCTTATGCTAAATTTGAGGTCCTGTAAATAACTGAACAACTGATTCTTTCAACACACACAAAATGCTGGTGGAACACAGCAGGCCAGGCAGCATCCATAGGGAGAAGCGCTATCGACGTTTTGGGCCGAGACCCTTCGTCAGGACTAACCGAAAGGAAAGATAGTAAGATAGTATGCTGCCTAGCCTGCTGTGTTCCACCAGCATTTTGTGCAGGTTGATTGAATTTCCAGCATCTGCAGATTTTCTCGTGTTAACTGATTCTATCATTTCTTAGGCCACAATGGGGCAGATATCAGTTTCTTTGTCTGTGCAATGGGTTGCAACTGCTTAATTTCTTAATAGAAGGATAATGACAAGGACCAGTTTCAAATGTATTTTGAATGTTGGAAACCAGCTGTGAGGGTATTGTACTTGGTTGTGGTGGAGGACAGACTTTAAAAGGGAAAGGGACAAGTCTTAGGATAGTAAACTAAATCATTTGCAGCCTTAAAATAACAAGCTGCTAAAGAAAATATTATTTCCAATAGATTGATTTTCTTCAGACACCAGTTTACTTCCACTAGTTTTATTAGTGCTGTGTTTGTTGAAGTTACATAATGGGATTCAATTGATCATAAGCCCCTATTTCTGATAAAATAGCTTTATTTCGAGTTCCAACATATTCTATTGCATAAAGGCAAACAAACCCAACAACCATTCTTGACGTGGAACAAATAGATTACATTTAATTTATTCATGAGAATAAAAATTCAGTTAGTACAAACCAAATCCCAATAGTAGCAACTTCATCATATTTTCCTCAAACAATGCTGAACAGTTTTAGATTTATAATTTCCAAAACAACACAATTTAACTTGGAAATTTTCATTCAAATAGTCACCTGAAGAAATATTTTTTGTAGTGCTTCTCTTGATAAATTTTAACAAACATACAACCCACATAGGACATTTCCATTTGCAAACTTCACTCCATTAAAACAAGCTCTGCATCAGTCACATTTAACACAAGTGAGTTGAAGTTTTTTTTAAAATAAAGAGCAGAATGAATACAACCTGGTTAAAGACAAACACAACCAGCTCCCTCTGTTGCTATGTAGACTCAACAATACATTCAGTACCATGTAGAAATAAACTGCAGGCAGAAAAATTCTAGAACAGAATAACAAAAGGACTTCTCTTTGTATTCCCATCAACAAACATTTGTATATTTACTAATGAAACCACTATTGATAAAGCAAAACTTGATGTATTGACTGAGCAAATTTCACAAATTGCAATCAACAATATATCAATCACATGCAAAAGTTACATAATTTGTGATTGGTAAATAGCATTAGTATAGGTCTCATATTGGGCTTAAGGTTTAACTGGAATTTTCGCCAAATTTCAGCCAGCACATTGCTCAAATTGCCGGATATAAGGAAATAATGCAGTTTATTATATAAATTATTTGTTAACATCAAAATAAGAAAAAGGTACATTCAAGTAAGGCAACATGGCAATACTATTACTTTAAATCTTCGCCAAAAACATAATAGTTATATTCTTGAATCAAATTCAATAATTCTCAGTAATTTTAAACTTTATTAAAAGGAGGCCATCACCAGTACCTTTCCCCTTTTGGTGATGGGACGTAAAAGAGAACGTCAATGGTGCCTTACATTATTTTGTTTCAGTGTTACACACACCATTTTTGAATGAGGATTGTCCTGCTCCCTAGGTTCCACTCATTTCCAACAGGAATCATTTGATAAAAAGTGCAAACTCAGATGGTAGTTCCCTCTTATTTCTCTTCTGGGTAAAGCCTGGCTTCTGTTCTTGGTTTAGGCACTGCAGCATGATTAAGATCAGCAGTGGACAGAACTACAAACATTAATCTGTGTTTCCACAATTTACATTTATGTAGTAACTTAAGAAAAAACAGACTGTAGGTAACTGACAGAAAACATTTACAAAAAGAGATTTTGGCCAGGCTTTCAAAGAAATGAAAGGCAAATCAATGAATTCTGCAGAGTAAGGTTAAGAGTTGACATTGTTTAAGGTTAAAAGGTTGTGCATAATGATATGAAGGTACTGTAAGGGTACTGATTTTTGTTTACATTCTCTATTAATATGGAAAAGACGACCGGCATTCAGAAAGCCATATTGGACCATACAGCAGATGTTTTAATGTTAGCACATTATAACTTCTGGTTTCACACCAAGACTAGACACTGAAGACAGATTTGAGAATATGTTACTAAATACCTATACCCTTTCTAACTTAAAATTATAATGCAAAGAAAAAAATCTATGGAAAACACCTTAATTATATTTTTTGATCAGACACCAGGAAAGTTCATCATATTACTTATATACTCCCATTTTTTGTTGCTGTCACAATAATAATTGTCTTAGAATATTCTATCTCCAAGTAATATGGTTCGCATTATTAGCTGTGCACAAAATTGTTTGAATCTGTTTTACATTCTAGATGCCAGTCAATGTATAAATCGAGACCAAGGTCCAGCAAATCAAGTAAGATTTAAGATACTTCTGCTTCAACATTGCCTTACTTGGTGGAACTCCGTGCAATACTAGGAAACAGCAATATTGGACCCCATCTCTCTCCATAGTAATATTGAAAAGCAGAATAAAACCAGAAGCATAAGCGGGACCTTACTTAGATATCTCATCTTGTTTCAACAAGTAAACAACTGTGTGTATCTGACTGTAACAGTGCAGTTCTAAAAATATTAATAATTCTTCAGGAAGTATTGCATTTGCAATATACTTGATAGCAAATACTGTATTTCCAGAATAGCTGTTAACATTTTTGACACCCTGATGTGAATTCAAGTATTCTACAGGCAACTAAATTATAAATTGGATTCCTGTCCATTAGTGGTTACCTTAGTTGTCCAATAGAATCACACATTTATACAGTAGGTAGATAATAATATCTAACATTTATACATCTAGCTAAAACACTGATGAAATCAAAATCTTCACATGGCAAAAACATACAAGATTCTCAACATATTTAGTAGTACAACTATGCATGAAAGGTGCGAGCTACCATATTTATTACTTATCTGGACTGGTTAATAAACGAGTTATATTTGGCCTTCTCAATAATGTGTGTTTTTAGTGTCTCTGTTTTTAGCCATTCCCTCATCACCATCATCCACTCCTCACCCACAGTAATGTACTGAATCTTGTTTCATGAGATTTTTCCAGTACTTGACCAGGAACCAAATCCTCACACTATTTTAAGCATGCTACCATCAACTCTATACAGTGAGGAGTGCATAAAAAAAGGCTTCTGTTTATTTCACAAAAGAAAATCTGCAGGACTGGACTGACAAAGGGTTCAGCCCAAAATGTCGACCGTACTCTTTTCCAAGATGCTGCCTGGCCTGCTGAGTTCCTCCAGCATTTGGTGTGTTTTGTTCTGTTTACTTCATGCTGATTCACTTTCAATGTGTTAGGCAGAACTTTCTCCCCCCTAAATGTTCACTGATTTTAATCCAGGTAGCTTAATTACATCACTGTTAACCTCTAAGGAAGGCACCACATATCAAATTATGTTTTATGGCTTATATAAGTGATTCATGTGATAAAACTGACATAGAGAAAAGGGAATTTTGTAGAACAAAGGCTTCTTGGGCCTTCAAGATTCCTTCCCCTATTAGGTACTCTACCGCATATTTTAATATCTCTACTTTCCATATTATCACTGTAATTTCAAGTTATAAAGATGCAAATACAACAGGTGCACATAACTAAACAGATGGGAATTTAAATTCCATTGTTCAAGCCCAAATTTCTATTTGAAAACTCTATTACGCTACCATAACTTAGCTGATTTATTATAGTTAATGAACTGCCTATTTAACACAGGGGTAACAACAGCACTGGAAATACAGTACAAAATAGACACTCTTAATGAGCATACCAAAGAAAACAGAGTACTGTCTGTAAGATGCATTCATAACTATTTTTCAGAGCCGCCATGAAGTGACGTGTTCTATCATTTTTTCAATTGCACCACTTCTACCAGCTTGAAATGAGGCAATAATAATTTATGATAATCAAAATTGCTACATCTTAACTTCTATCACACACATTAATTAAAATGGGGAACTTATTCTGTTGCTTTTACAAATTCATTGTAAAACGTTAAGAACATTTAATAGATTTGGTAAACTTCTATACTTACAGTTTTACCAAAATATTTGCACTCTGCATAAAACTATAATTTACAACATTAGACAATTTTTGAGTAGATAGTTTTGTTATACACGTTAAGCTTATATATAGGATTTAAAATTAATGCTTCTTATGATGGATTTTGTTTTAAATAATGTAGCTAGACAGTTGTCATTTGAATTTGCAAATAAACATGCAGTTCAAAAAATGAGAATAAAATTATGTGGGTACAATGGGAGAGACATTCCCATGTGCATTTAACCATTGCTTCTGATAAGCAGGGATGGTGGTACACAGATAAATGCACATACCTCAGATAAAAGCACCTCAGCTGAATCCATAGTGTGTTCATAAGCATTAGGTTTCACATAAACACTAATCCTGTAGTATTTGATACAACTGCATACAAATGCTTTATCTGAAGAATAACTATAAATCACAGCCACAGAAAAGTTTGAAAAGGTTGTGGAATTAAGAGTGCAGGAATTTTCCCGTTAAGTGGTCCTAATCTCAGATGTAGCACATACTACTTAAAACTGCAAAATATATTCCATAACACTATTAACAAGAGACCTAAGATGGTAAAATCTGGCAGCTAGATATGGAATGTTATATATGGGGTGAAGTTGTACAAGTCATACAAAGATCAGCTATATCATTAAACCAGATACTGTACATTGCATTGCAAGCAAATCCATTACAATAAATGTTTGTTCCACAACAAATTAATTACATTTCCCCCCAAAAACTGGAATACTAATGATTTGAAATTTAAAGTAACATAAATGGAAAATTCCAATGATGAAGCAAATCTAATGATGATAAGATGTAACACATGTATTTATGGAAGGGGAAGATTATATAATTGGCTGGTGCAAGATATCTCATGGCTTTTGCTGGCATTGAGTGCATTTATTGAGATAGCTTGCAAGCTATCATAATAGTGGGTGAACTACCAAACAACCCAGCTACCTCCAAAATTTAAAATTATTTTTTTTTAAAAATCAACTCAATTGTACGTTTTTGCTTGGAAATTAGCAGAATATAATTTTAATACTATGAATGGCCAACTTTAGTATTTTGTTTAATGTTAATAACAAAATTTCAGGAATACATCTGAATTTGATGTGGTAGGGCCATGTAAAAGAGTAAGTGGAAGGTACTCAATTCAGTGTCTGACATTGAGTAAATTTTTAAATTACAATATTTCTTCACACCTACTGTAAGTTGCACAAACTTTATATGTATCTAATGAAAATTCATTTGCACAAATGTTAGACAAATGCGGTTTAGTGTTTTTGGCCCAAATAAAATTTCACCATTATAAATACAGATTTTCATCTTGACAATCCTGAAATAATCAAATTGCTTTTGGATTAGAGCTTCTTCATTTAAGACCTTTTGTAATGAATTATTCACTGACAGTAGTACTAACAAACCATGGACATCTTCATGGATTGGTTGCAAGAGTCATGAGTACTTCCCAACCCCACAATAATGGAACGTTTGTGTAACATCACCACGTCTATCATATATGATGTGTATTTCAAGTGCAACTTGAAATAAACTTCCTGTACACACTCTGAGTCAGGCTGTTTGTTTAAACGTATAATGCTACCAAATTGAATCTTAGCTTCATCTGATCATACACAGATTTCATTTGCAGGGATTGGTGGGGCGGGGTGGGGGCGGGAAAAGGGGACCTCACTAACTTCTCTTGCTTACTGAAAAATATGAATGCACAATGCCTCAGGTCTCCTGCATCTCTAAGGTTCAGCTACAGACCACAGATGATCACTGATTCTTCTCAGTCTGTACTGTTCTGCAATTATCTGGGTAAATTTACAAGCCTGAATATCAATTGTATGGTGAGGGAATGTCTCATTTACTCCAGCCACATTTGTCTTGCTCTCAGAAGAACAAAATTTAATAACATCTGAAACATTTCACCATTATTATCCCTTCTGTTCAGTTATGATACTTAGGTGCCAGGTGAACAGATTGATACTTTGCAGAATGCATTATATACTTGCTTAAATGCTAACATTTTACAATTGCGGATGTTCAAATTGTTTCAGTAAGCCTGCAAGGATGGAGTAAACTCTCCACAAGACTTTGCTGACTCTAGCATTCAAATTTCCCTCAGTTTGGACAAACTTTTTCAAAATCTAAAGAAGCAACTATAACAAAATATATGCTATATTTTGCTGCATGATATACTATGTAAAATTTGAGTGAAAAACATCAAACATTTAATAGTTTTTAGTTTTTCATGCTGTGCAAAGGCATTAAGTCATAAAGGGGTAACAATTTGTGAATTCCTGAAAGCATAGGATATTGGCAGAAACACTGAGTCCTACTAAATAAAATCTTGTCAATTATCATTTGATTCAAATTAATATTGAATCCTAGGTATGTCAAACTCCTGCGTGTCCTGTTCACAGGATCATTTTGATTTACGGTAAGGTTATGCCATTTTATTGCTAATAGCTATTTCCATTTGTGTCCTGGAATAACTTTAATAAAAATCTGGCTGCCAATTAAATCAAACTGCTAGGGCTAATTTCTTATAACAGTGACAATATATTGATGCACCAGCTTTTTCTCAAGGCAGCTTTAGCTGTATTTTGATCTCAAAATCAGAAACTAAGGTTAAAGTGTCAAAAAAGTACAGACAACTTGCATTTCAAGCCACTTTAGAATGCCCCAAATTTCCTTACAGCCAATAAGGTATAATTTCTGAATAACATTCAGCACTGTCCAATCACTAGTAAGAGAATGGACTGAATATCTGTTTATCCAGGTGATTTTGACAAAGGATGAAACAGCAGCCAGCACCTGCTCCTTGTTGATATAGTACAACTGGATCTTTTAAGTGTATCCGTGAGGATTGAAAAGCCTCAGTTCAACCAAGTTATAGACAGAGTAGATTTAGAGAGGATGTTTCCAATTGCGGGGATCTCTAGGACTAGAGGGCACAGCCTCGGAATAGAACAGAAATGAGGAGAAATTTCTTTACCCAGAGGGAATCACTCTGTGGAATTCATTGCCACAGGCAGCTGTGCAAGCTAATTCATTGAGTAAAGTGGAGGGTGACAGATTCTTGCTTAGTAAGGGCTTCAAAGGTTTTGGGGAGAAGGCAGGAGAATCAACCATGACCAAATGCTGGAGCAGACTCGATGTGTCGAATGGCCTAATTTTGCTCTTATATCTTACGGTCTTAACTTTTCACAAGTTCTGACAGTGCAGCAATCCAACTAAACTGCTGAAATCTCAATCTAGTTATTTTCACTCAACTTCCTTAAATCAGTGTTGAACGATGAAACTTCTTACACAGAAAATCCTGCTATTAACTAAGCTACAGTTTTACTCTACAATCTGCCTGATGAGAAAGCAGCTCATTATTTTGGGACTTGATTCATTTCAGTTAAAAGAAAAACTCTTTGAGATTAATCCCAAGCAACATTAAAATAAAAACAGCAGTTTTCAAAGATACAGAAAAACTAATTTTAATTTGTTTATCTTTCACAGAGGACTACTGAACAAAATATCTATGGTCCTAAGGATTTCAATGAACTTCAACAACTGAACTCTGAGAATGTCTAGAAATGCAAATATCATTTCTTTAATAACCACAATGTTCTGCTTTCCACAGAAAACTACTTTCATAAAGTCAAATATCACTTACAAACTTGTTGTAATAATTATGTTCTTAGCCTTCAATAGTCCAGAGATGACTACGTGTCTATATGCTTTCTATTACTCTGCAGTACAAAAGCTAAATGACATGAGGGTTACCAGTTCCCAATTATATAAAAATTAGAGGCTAACTAAGCTGTGTGTTTGGACTAATGGTTTGTGCTTAATTATAGTCTGTTACCATTTTTTTCTTTTTTTAAAGAAATAGAACACCAGAACATTCATTTGCTGGAATTGTGCTCAAGCATTCAAACTGAACAGAGTGGTGAAATGATTAGGTAAAAGAGTTTTTGCAGTTGCTGCAAATCTCAACCAACATACACAAAATGCTAGAGGATCTCAGCAGGTCTGGTAGCATCTATGGAGAGAAATAAACATTCCACATTTCAGACCAAGACCCTTCATCCGGACTCAATCTTGATGAAGTGTCTTGGAAATGTTGGCAGCTTTTTACCCTCCACAGATGCTGCTCAATCTGCTGAGTTACTGCAAACTTTTTTGGTGTTGGTCAAATGATTAACTTGTTATCAACATTAAAATAGGTATTATATAAAATTTAATGTGATTTGACTGAAATCTCATGAAAACAATCAGTGAATGAAAAATCTTGTTCATTATTGAAATGTATTTACCAGAAAATGGCTTAAATCAAAATATAGATCACATCAATAAAATATATTATATGCTTTTCAGCATTCAGTTTGCCCTTGAGATCTCTTTTTCTAAAATTATAATTTAAATCCAATAAGAAGGAAGCTTGGTTTTGGAGTTAATTGGAGAGTTAAGTTTTTGTTAATCAAAAAATATTCTGCATTTCCTCAGCATAGTTGAGCAAATGTGATCCATTAATATCTCAGTACTACACTGACAAAATAGATAATTTTTAATCAGTCTGAAAGAGCAGTATCAAATGCTTGTTATGCATAATGCATTGTATGCCAGTTCAACAGTAACATGTCATCATCAACCAAGTCTTTCCAAAGAAGCAATCTTCTTTCTGTCCACTTTATTCATTTCCCCTATTTTGGCACTGAGTAAAGCAATTTGGCTAAAGTTATCAAACAAACTGGCAAAAGGATCATACATCCATAACTTTGAGAATTGAAGTACTTGAAGAAATTTGTTGAATAATCCAGGGAATTGTGTCCATTACTCATTGATACTACTCCACTGACTGAAGTAATTCAATGGAAAGTGCAGCTCTGAAATTTGATACGGGCAAACATACCAGTCAACTATTTTTTCCTGTTTTGTGCTGTGTTCCTATTGCCATCAAGAATGTTGCAAGACAGCAGTTAGTCTGATGATGAAATGATACAATGCTTATTTATATATATATATACATACACACACATGCTCAGAGTGGAAGAGTCAGTGAGAATCTGCAATTTAAAAAAAACCTTTGGACTGCTGGACTGGAAGTAGTTAATCTGGCAGTGCTCAGTGATTTATTCCATCTGTTAAATGTCTGCCAACAGAAAGTAAATTCCAAAACAGATCCTACCTTTAGCTAGGCTTCAGGATTGTACACTTCAACTATTTAATTTTGACAAGTAATTCATTTACAAGCAAACTTAATGCTAACATACAAGGTAGTTGGAAAGGGACTTCTTAATGAAAGATCTCGTTTCTTTATAAAGTATACTTCAAAATAGATAAATATTCATAACCTTGGACTGGATTGAGTAACAAACTTAAGAAGATTCAAGGACATCATAAATTGTAATAATGAAAGTCTAGCAGCTTCAGTAGGTTATATACGCAACCATCACTACATATTAACATTTTATATACTACAGGGGCTATATTTAATTATCTATGAATATTTAGGGCCTTTTAACCCTCCTCCACTGCTTTGAAGTCAGCTGTTTATATACCATATCTGCAATGACTGTGTATAGCAGTTAAGCTCAAGTATTCCAAGTTTTGGATACATCCAATGAATTTAATTTAGACAAGAGAACGAAGAAAAAAATGTTTAATTTATCTCCTCACTGACCCATATGTACTGAGCCTTGTTGCAATATGGTCACCGTGACTCAGTGCCATGGCAGGCCACTGCAAATGGTCTGTACTTTATTAAATTAGAAGTATTAATTTGAACTAAAAATTTCAACTAAGAAATAACAGTAACCTGACCTTTGAATTTGATAAGATCATCTGAAGCAGCAACTGAATAATCGTCATGGAGGGGATAGCATTCCCACAAATGTTTAGTTAAACACCAATTTAAAAGAAGTCATGGAAGCAAAATTATTTATTCTACATTAGACTTTATATAATCTATAAACTGGGTAACCCTTATAATAACATATTGCAATAATGGAATGTGGTGCTTTACTGTTGAAATGAGGTTGCCTGATCTAAAATAAGTTTCCCATCTCGTATGGCTATCTAAAAAGACAAAGCAATTGCTCCAGAGATTTCAAACCCTATTACAGATACATGGGAAGATAAATTTGTCAAGTTTAAAATTTAATTCATGAAGCTTAACTGACTGTATTCAGCTCCCAAATACTTTTATTACAGGCATAGATGTGAAAGGCCAGGTTAATTGCAATGCTTTCTATGATTAATTAACCTCCTCACCTATTGGCTGAGCTCACACAAATCATGCCTCAGCTTTTGTTTTAGCCAAAGTGCAAGAAGGCTCCAGGAACACAGCTGCAATTCTTGAGAGAAGGAACAGCTAAAACTGTGATATATTGTACTTTTAAGCTTGGGATATAATATGAACAGTGTGCGTAAGACATCTGGAACTATCAAATCTCTTTCTTTACATTTTAAAGATATGCATCTTGATAATATGGTCCAAAACGAAAATGGCATTTTCTTCCTAGCATCCAATGCAATTTTGTGCAAATGGACCCAACCCAAAGTGATAAAACAAAATATTAACAAAAGAAGTCAGTGGTCCCAGTATTTTACACCATTTTACACGTTTTTATTCCAGGCGGAATAACTCTGTACCATCACCAAAAGCTCTACAATGTGAACTTTGATTGATTAAATCACTAGTAAAGCATTAAAAACTTGTGACTTGTGCAGATATAATTACTTAATTCCAGCAGCAAAATACTGTAAGTGTTGGAAATTTGAAGCTGAAACAGAAAATGCTGGAAATATTTTATTTATTTTTTCCATTCCTGACATAAGATCATCAACCTGAAATGGCTCTCTTTGGGTGTTGCCTGACCTGCTGAGCATTTCCTGTAATTTCATTATGTAGTGTGGTCAGGTAAGTTGCAAATTAATTATCATTAGCACCACAACTTTTATTCACACAGTGATTCTCACGCTGCAGAATATGCTTCTGTTTATAATAAAGAGGAAAGAGATGCTAGCAAAAAGTAGGGTAAGTGAATAAATTTGATGTAGAGAATGATATGACAAGATCAAAAGAACTGTACAGATAATTGCAGATGGAATATTAAAACAAAATGCTGAAAACATAACACAAGCTCAGGCAGCATCTGTGAAAAGGAACAAGAGTTACAGTTTCAAGACTGAAACCATGTGTTAGAACTGTGAAGGACAGGAAGCATTTTCAATTCTTGGAGAGGTAGAGGAGGGATGGAAGCTCCACTGTCACTCATTTGGCTCACTCTATCAGTCAATGGCAGATAATGCTTCTTTGTGTTTATTGTTGCTAATAGCAAGGCTGTAGGGTATGGAGGTAAGCCAGGCTAAATTTGTATAGAGGAAAATCACAGGTGGATGATAAGCAGAAATGGTGAATTTCACGATGTTAGGGTATTCAATATTGCTTTCTGAAACCTGGAACGTGCCCATGTGGAAGACTGAATTGTATTAGTACAGGAGGCCATAGACAGGAAGTTCAGAGTGGGAAGGGATGAAGCAAGTAGACTCAGAGTCACCTCTTGCGAACTGAACAAAGGTGCTCTAAAAGGCAATCACCTATTCTAGGTTTGGTTTCTCTAATGTTTAGGAGACCTAACCATGTACACTAAATGTAAAACACAAGCTTTGGAGTTCAAATGAATTGATGCTTTACTAGGAAAGTTCATTTATATGTGTGGACGATGGGAGTGGAAGAGGTGAAATAGTCCTTATAAGATATATAGTCAACACCACTCTGAGTTTGTCATGGATGTTCGTAGTTAGCCTACCCCTGAGATGGAGATGGAGAGAGGCAGAGATGAACCATACAGAGGCAAGAGTTAGGTTGAATTTAGTAGCAAAAACAACAATCTTTTTCTGATGAATACAGGAATATAAACACAGAACAAATTATCAATGCACTGGAGAAAGAATTGACCCACGCTAGACAGAAAGTAACTTTGTTCTACATTTCACATAAAGACCAATATAGCCTGGGTGTATGCAAGAGTCACAGCTACACTTTCACCTGGAGAGAGTGAGTCGAGTTGGAAAAATTGTTCAATATGAGCAGGAAGAATTGGTTGAGTCTTTGTTCAAGAAGAAGCAAAGAAAACCTCTCAGGCTCATTTGATATGAATGAAGATGCCGAGGAATTGTACATCTACAATGAAAATGAATCAATTGCCGGGTCTACATACTTTGATGACTGCAATGGTGCTGCTTCATACACTCATTCAAAACCCAAAGTTTTCTCCACTTTGATGACCAATTTCCACCATTTTCACCACCACATGGTCCATCTGAGTCTTTCCTTCACTTCCTATATCTTTGTCTCCATTAATGTGGATAGATTACCCATAATTGTCCATTACAAAGTCACATAGTCTTGCAGATGCTCCCTCCCAGCGGTAAAGACTCTATCTCACTCTGCCAGTTGTTCAGTCTCCTTTGCCTTTCTCTGATGAAACTTTATGCATAGGTATTCCTTGGTATCTTCTTTCTTCACAAATCAGGGTTTCCTATTTAACATTGAGAACAAAGCCCTTGACTGTATCTCATCTCAATTTCACATTTCTGCTCCCAACATCTCTCTTCCTGAGCAGCATAAGAACAGAATTCTGCAGATCTTGTGTCCCTTGGTCCTTAACTTCTATCACATCAGTCTCTAACCTCCATGTTGGATCGATCATTCTTCAGCTTCTGGCAGTTCCAACAAGGTTCCACTGCCAGGCACATCATCTCTTCTCAGTATTTACAATAGCCTGTCCTACCCTTTCATCCCTACAGTATTGTCCCATGCAACAGAGTATTTATTCAACTATTATTGTACTTGTTTTCTTCCCACCATCCAGTCATTCCAGGTGTAGCAGCAATCCATTTGAACTTCTTCCTATTTAGTGGACTGTATTTAGTGTTCTCGGTGAGGTCTCTTCTACATTAGTAAAAACCAAACATGTAGGGTGATTGCTTTGCTAAGCACCTGTGTGCAGTCCACAAGAGTGACCCATGTTTTCATTGCTCACCATCTTAATACTACATCCCATTTCCACTCTGAACTGTCGGTGCCCTCCTACACTGCTACAATGAGGCTTAATGCAAGCTTCAGAAACAATAACTTGCCTTCTAGACTCTGTATCAAATTCTCCAACTTTAGACACTCTTTAGTCTGTCATCAATCTGTAATTTTACCCCAGTTTTTGTCTCTATACTAGTCCAGCCTGGCTTACTGGGTACCACTGCCCTGGTATTAACATTTACAATTCAGAAAAATAAGCATAACCTACCTCTAACTATCACCTTTACTCATTTGGTCTCAGTTTATCAGAGATATTTCCTTTGTTCTAAACCTTTCTTTGTTCAACCTTCTTAGCATCCAAGACATTTTCAGGTCTGTCCTGGTCCTCAGGAACAGTCCAAGGTAAGAAATGTTAACTCTCGTCCTCACTCCACCGATGCTACCTGACCTGCTGAATGTTTCCAGCATTTTGTTTCCATTTCAGATATCCAAATGGATTAACATTAACTTTCCCGTATTTGTAGAGGACAGAATTATTCCATAGCTCATTGTGTACATTTAAAACACAAACTAAAGTGGGTAAGTAAAATTTTGAAGTAGAGGTAAAATGTGCAATGTACAATAATGAGCTAATAAATGAGCTGTGATGGTACTTTGCAATTCCAGCCTTTAGCGGTTTCTTTCATACCTTAGTTTAAACTCAAGTAATAAATGGAAATAGAAAGCATAACCACATAGTGTACATCATCACTTTTGAATAGGAAGTTGAAAGAAAAAAATTTTGTTCAAATAACAAATGTAAACTATTTCAACTTCAGGAAGCAGTTTCAAGCTTTGAAAGACTGTTGCAACTGTCTCCTATTGACCCATTATTCATTTTAATATCAGCTATTGAACTAAATTGCAAGAGTAAGTCATTGGTGTATTGGTAGCAACCAAACCCCCTCCACGATAGCGCTATTCTAAAGCACTTCAATTTAATTCCTATTCTCCTCAGAAATAAAGCTTCTGTTGCCTATTCTAACTACTCATCAGTTTCTTCACCACTCCTTGGATCTTAGGGTCTTATAACCCATATAAGATGGATGCTGGTATTGGAGTTTAATTTTCTTTTTGCTGTTATTATCCTGAGCTAGAGAAGTTAATAATTAAAACAGCTTTTAGAACTATTCTTCAACATGGTGAAAATTCAAAACTGACTTACATTGTTTGAATTAGCACATTCACATGAAAACAGAATTCATTCTCATTGAGTAAATGTCTACCTTCAGAATTCCACAAAATCTTTAAATTTTTCAAGCTGTTATCTCCTTCTCATATTCATTTCATTTCAGATGTTATATTATAATGCTGAAGATTAAGCCTTACTTCAGAAAGCTAAAGTTTTGGTTTTGCTGTTCGTTAATGTCTTATTAGTTTTATTTCTACTGAGTTAGGAATACCATGACAGAGCTTTCAGAGAATAAAGTTAAACAAGGACAACTACCCTGGATCACATGAAAGTGTGCACCAATGCTTTGCCCTTGCAGAGTCGTTACCAAATTGTAACAAGGATTTAGCAAGATTATCCCCGATTATATGATATATGTTTTTGTTCTTAAATGAAGTTCCCTCTGGCTATTTGTATTATGATCCATTCGGTCCTACAGAGGGAATGCGTATACGGAAAAGACCTTGCTGTAACTGTAGTTTGAAGAGCTTGCAATTTGCAATACGTAGTGCTGCGCAACCTGTTCGGCGGAGATCTGAAGGGAGTAATGGTTTGGTGTGATGCCAGGTTCCTGTACTTCTGCGAAATTCTCTGACGAAGTCATACTGTGTGCCTAGAAGTAATGCAGAAAAGATGTCAATTGTTGCCTTTTCAGCTACATCCTACTGGCTTCACATTGCAGCAAATGTTTTCCAAAAACAACAACCAAGTTAAAATGTACCAAGCAGAACAGAATTAAATAAAATATTATGGGGAATTCTTTGTGTGGTAATAAAACTAAAAGTTAGAGATCTCAGAAACTTTTTTGTTAATTCATTTTCAGTATCTGAGGAAGTGCTACGCTAATATGCCACACCAAAGCCTGACAGCTACAGGTTTCCCCTGCTTTTCGAAGGTAGAACGTCCCTATGAAACCATTTGTAAATTGAAATGTCGTAAAGCGAAGAAGCATTTACCATTAATTTATATAGGAAAAAATTTTGAGCGTTCCCAGATCCAAAATATAACCTACCAAATCAAACAAAATAACACATAAAACCTAAAATAACACTAACATATAGTAAAAGCAGGAATGATATGTTAAATACACACCCTATATAAAGTAGAAATATTGTATGTACGGTATAGTATCACTTATCAAACTTGGGAAGACAGTGAGCCAGAATCGATTTGGAGAAAAAAAATTGGCACATACACACATGCGCACGTACACGCATGCACAAACAACTGCCTGCACAAGGCTTCATGGTCATTGTAGTCTTTCTCCGGTTAAACACACGTATAAAGCAAGTGTCTTTTTCTCACAAAAGTGGAAATCCCCTTTGGTTAGTGAAAACAGGTACTAATGTAGGTCTTTTGTAACAGCGAGCTGTCATAAAGCGAACGTTCGAAAAACGGGGGACACCTGTATTGGCTTTGGGGATGCCACGTTAAAGTAGCATTTAGCATAATACTATTCCAGCACCAATGACACAGATTCATTCTGCTGCTCTCTGTAAGGAGTTTGTACGTTCTCCCTGTGACTGCGTGGGTTCCTTCTGGGTGCTCCAGTTTCCTCCCACATTCCAAAGATTAAGTAGCTTAATTGGCCACATGGGTGTAATTGAGTGACATGGGTTCACTGGGTCAGAAGAGGCTGTTACCAAGTTGTATCTCTAAATCAAAACTGTTTGGAACTGTCAATCAGAAGATGGTAGTGAACTGCAAATTGAACTGCTGCTTGGACTTAGACCAAGTGATGGCAAAGCATACCATAGGAATATACTTCATTGCTAAGATGGTGTGAGACTTGGAGGGGAGCCTGCAGTCTCCGTTAAATGGTATGTTACTGCATAAATATATTTTATACTTCTTCTATGTGACTCTATCCAAATATCTACCAGGAGATACTCACTCACCTGTGTCCAGATCTCCAATAACATAAATACTGGCACCAATGGGCACAGCACCATACACGAATGAAGAGCTCGTTGGGATACAAAGTGATTGGTCATTCAAATAGATCCACCTGAAAAACAATATTATAAGGTAATTAAACTAAAAGTGCAATTAAGGCTTCAAGTTATTAATCTGTATACAGATCACATATGAATTCTAATTCAATTCATGAACAGCAAAATCTTTGAACGATTACATATCATACTCTGGTCATCGAAAACAGATTTCATTATTGGACCCAATTGTATGAACTCTAAATCACATAAATTTAGAACATCAAAAGCTTTGGACCATGCTTACAGTTTATTACAACCTGTTCAACTATTTAAGGAATCAGGCTATCCTACTCAGTTTATTTCTATGAGACTGTTCACTGTACTACCTTAAAACCGTTAACAGGAGTTACAAACCTAGGTACAGCTTCAGTCTGGTACAGAAAGTACAGATAGATAATTCCACTGCACAGGACACTTCCCTCATAAGGTAATTCACTGTTCCAGAGAAAGTTGGAGGACAGGTCAATATTTAAGGTAGAAATTGCTAAAATTGTGAAAGATGGAGGACTTGAGCGCTATGGGGAACTGACACAGATACCAAGACCAGCATAGATCCATCATGACTTTACTGAATGGCCAAGCAGGCCGGAGAGGCTTAGTGGATTAAAGATTCAAAGATTAGTAGAATAAATATTCAGATGGATGGCACGGTGGCATAGTACTTAGTGTAACACTTTACAGTGCCAACAATCTGGCTTCAATTCCTGCCGCTGTCTGTAAAGAGTTTATACTTTCTCCCCACGACTCTGTGGGTTTCCCCCGGGTGCTCCGGTTTTCTCCCACATTCTAAATATGTACGGGTCAGTGGGTTAATTGGTCAAATGGGTGTAATTGGGCGGCACGACTTGTTGGGCCAGAAGGGCCTGTTACTTTGCTGGATGTATAAATAAGTAAATAAATAAGCTTTATTTGTCATATCTACATCAAAACATACAGCAAAATCGGTCATTTGAGTCAAGGATGTGCTTGGAACAAGTTGCAAGTTTTGCCATGCTTCCAGCGAAAAACACAGCATGCCCACAACTTACCAACCCTAACACATCTGTCCACAAGACACAGGAGCAGAATAAGGCCATTCAGCCCATCAAGTCCACTCTGCCATTTCAACATAGCTGATTCCAGATCCTATTCAACCCCATACACCTGTCCTCTCACCATATCGCTTGAAGCCCTGACCAATGAGGAATCTATCAACTCCTGCTTTAAATATACCCATGGACTTGGCCTCCACTGCAGGCGTGACAGGGCATTCCACAGATACACCACTCTTTGGCTAAAATAAATTCCTCCTTACTTCTGTTCTAAAAGGCTGCCCCTAAATTTTGAGGCTGTGCCCTCTAGTTCTGTATACCCCCGCCAGAGGAAACATCCTTTCCACATCAACCTTATCTAGTCCTTTCAATATTCAGTAGGTTTCAAAGAGATCCTCCCCACATTCTTCTGAATTCTAGCGAGTACAGGCCCAAAACCACCAAATGCGCCTCAGAGTTAACCCCTTCATCCCCATATCCATCCTCATAGATCTCTTCTGGACTTCTGGATCAAATGACAATACATCCTTTCTGACATAAGGGGCCCAAAACTGTTAACAATAATCCAAGTGTGGCCTGACTAGTGGTCTTGTCAAGGCTCAGCATTACCTCCTTGTTTTATATTCTATTCCCTTTGAAATAAATGCCGACATTGCATTTGCCTTCTTTAACACAGACTCAACCTGTAAATTAACCTTCTGGGAGTCTTGTATGAGAACTCCTAAGTCCCTCTGCACCTCAAATGTTTGAACTTTCTCCCCATTTAGAAAATAGTCTGCACTATCATTTCTTTTACCACTATGCATTATCATACATTTCTCAACACTGTATTCCATCTGCCACTTTTTTTTTACCCATTCTTCCAATTTGTCCTGATGCAATCGCATTGTTTCTTCAGCACTACTTACCCCTCCATCTATCTTCATATCAACCACAAACTTTGCCACAAAGCCATCAATGCCGCTATCTAAATCACTGAGGAACAATGTGAAAAGTAGCAGTCCCAATACTGACCCTGAGGAACACCACTAGTCACTGGCAGCCAATCAGAAGGGGCCACCTTTATTCCCACAAACTGCCTGTCAGCCATTCTGCTATCCAGGCCAGTATATTTCCTGTAACCCCATAGGATTTTATCTTGTAAAGCAGCCTTATATGTGGCATCTTATCAAGTGCCTTTGAAAATCCAAGTAAATGACATCCACTGCCTCTCCTTTGTCTACCCTGCTTGTTACTTCCTTGAAGAATTCTAACAGATTTGTCAGGCAACATTTCCCTTTACAGAAACCATGCTGACTTTGACTTATTTAATCATTAGTCTCCAAGTACCCTGAAACATCGTCCTTAGTAATGGTCTCCAACACTTTCCCAACCACAGAGGTCAGGCTAACTGGCTCATGTTTCCTCTCTTTTGTCTTCTTAGAGTGGAGTGACTTTGCACTTTTCTAGCCCTCTGGGACAATGCTAGAATCAACGATTCTTGAAAGATCATGATCAATACATCCGAGATCTCTTTGGCAACCTCTCTCAGGACTCTGGGATGTAGTCCATCTGGTCCAGGTGACTTATCCCCCTTATTTTGCTAGCACTTTTTCCTTTGCAATAGCAATGGCACTTACTCCTGCTTCCTGACACTCAAGGACCTCTGGCATACTGCCAGTGTCTTCCACAGTGAAGACAGAATCAAAGTACTCATTAAGTTCATCTGCCATTTCTTTGTCCCCCAATACTACCTCACCAGCATAATTTTCCCGTGGTCTCAAGTCCCTTCTATTTTTTATGCAACTGAACAATCTTTTAGTATCCTGCTTAATAATCAATAATAATTGGCTAGTTTGGCTCATTTTTCATCATTTCCTTTCTTATAGCTTTTTTAGTTGTCCTTTTGTTGGATTTTAAAAGCTTCCCAATCATCCAACTTCCCACACAGTTGCTACCTTATTTGGCCTTTCCTTGGCTTTTAATGCAGTCTTTAATCTCCCGTGTCAGCCATGGTTGCCTTGCTCTGCCATTTAAGAACAACTTCTGTGGGACATACCTATCCTGCGCCTTGTGAACTATTCACAAAAACTTTATCCAGCTCTTTTCTGCCTTCATCCCTGCTGGTATCCCCCTCCAATCCATCTGGGCAAGTTCCTCTCTCATGCCTCTGAAATTCTCCTTATTCCACTGCGATACTGATACACGTGACTTAGGTTTCTTCCTTTCAAATTGCGGTATGAATTTAATCATATTATGATCACTGCCTCCTAAGGATACCTTTATGTTAAACTAATACAATCTGGTTTATTACATAACTCCTAATGTAAGATAGCCTTTCCCCAAGTAGGCTCAAGCACACCCTGTCTTTGGAATGTGGGAGGAAACTGGAGCAAACCCATGCACACAAACTCCTCAGCTGGAACTGAACTTCAATCTTATAGCTGGTGTTGGAAAGTGTTACACTAAGCACTATGCTACATTGCTGCCCTCTTGCATCTTGCATCTCTTGTGTGGTATACAGGTGGCCCCTGCTTTTCGAATGTTTGATTTACGACGACTCGCTGTTACGAAAGACTTACATTAATACCCGTTTTCGCTAACCAAAGAGGATTTTCGCTTTTACGAAAAAAAGACGCCTGCTTTATAAGTGTGTTTACCCTGAGAAAGACTACCATGACCGTGAAGCCCTGTGCGGGCAGTTCTCTGCGCATGCGCGAACGCACATGCGTACGTATGTGTGTACCTGCTGATTTTTTTCTCCAAATCAATTTTGGTTCACTGCCTTCCCGAGCTTGATAAGTGAAACTACACTGTACCTTACAATATTTCTACTTTATATAGGATGTAAATTTATTGTATCATTCCTGCTTTTACTATATGTTAGTGTTATTTTAGGTTTTATGTGTTATTTGCTTTGATTTGGTAGGTTTTTTTTTGGGTCTGGGAATGCTCAAAAAATGTTCCCATATAAATTAATGGTAATTGCTTCTTCGCTTTACGACATTTCGGATTACAAACAGCTTCACAGGAACGCTCTACCTTCGGATTGCGGGGGAAACCTGCATACTGTATTTCATTCCATTACTTACTGCGATATCTAAATTTCTTCAGAGATTAATTTGTTCCGTCTCCATTAAAATAATTGAAAACAACACCCCCAGACCAGAGACTTGTTACATTGCAACTGGTTTTCATTTGCACTGGGCACTCCATATTCACTTCCACACCCACCATGACATTGATTAATTATGCACAGTACTATGCAAGTCTTAGGTACATATACATATATAAAACACACACACACACCAAATTTTAAAGTTTGGCTTATTTTGTAAGTGCACTGGGATAACATTTGCCTTATTGACTATTTTCAAATGAACTGACTGAAAATTGTCAAGGACTGGAATTTACAATGAATAGTGTAAGTAAAAAACTTTATTCTACAGATTTGCTAACTACACTATCCATTGTAAACTTTACCAATGAGCAAATTCCTTGACCTTTTTAATTGGTTTATTTGAAAATAATAAAGTGGTAAATGCAGGGCCGGTATACTTACAAGATAGTAATCACACATCAGGGATTGCTTTAATGTCAACTACAGATGAACATACTGTTTCTGATATTTCAAGCAGTAAATTAGTTCGTTCTTTTACTTCTTAATATTGATTAATAAGATGCATTGTTACCTCTTAAGAGTGTACCTCCTTTCACAAGTTGGCATGTGATACAATCAATTAAATAAAACTGAAGGGATATGATTCTCTGTCAACTTTTAACGTTTTTAATCCTCTGCACACACAACAATTCTTACTGGTTTGCAGGATTTTGAATCTATGGAAAATATCTGAGAAAATTCCATATACTAAATGTAGTATTTTCTGTTCTGGATTCTACAACAACATATTTGGTACAATAATTTGTTTTGACCATTGTAAGAAGTACCTAATCATCATTAAATTGACCAGAAGTTTTGTAAGTTTGCCCCAAAACAAAATCACTAATCTTGACTTATCAAATGATAAACTACAAGTTTATCCACATCACCTGTTTATCCTACAACATATAGTTAGTCTGTTGGTTTAAAACTAAAACCCATTTTTTCATAATAATCACACGAAGTGCAAGCAGCATTGCTATAAAAACGTTCACTATGCAATTTAGAAGGGGTTCCCAACCTTTCTTATGCCATAAACCAATATCATTAAGCAAGGGGTCCGAGAACCCCAGGAAGGAATGCCTGCAATTAAAACACACTGATGCCTTTTGTATATATTATGACCTAAATGTACATGCACTCAGCATTTCCTGTACCTAGTAAAGTGGGCACTGATTGTACATTCATGGTCTTTTGCTGTTGTAGCCTATCTACTTCAAGGTTCGATATATTGTGCATTCAGACATGCTCTTCTGCACACAACTGTTGCAAATGTGTGGCTGTTTGAGTGACTGTTATTTTCCTGTCAGCTTCTACTAGTCAGGCCATTCTCCTCTGACCACTCTCAGTAACAAGGCATTTTTGCCCACAGAACAGCCGTTCACTGATGCTTTTTTGTTTTTTGCACCTCTATAAAGGCTAGAGACTGTTGTGTATAAAAATATCAGCAGATCAGCCATTTCTGGGATACTTAAACCATCCTGCCTGGAACCAACAAGCATTCCATGGTCAAAGTCACTGCAAACTCATTTCTTCCCCATTCTGATGTTTGTTTTGAACAACAAACTCTTGAAACTCTTGACCTGCATGCATTCATGCACTGAGTTGCTCCCACATGATTGGCTGATTAAATATTTGCATTAACGGGCAGGTGTACAGGTGTACCTCTAATAATGTTGTCAATGAGTGTATTTACGCCATTTAAGGCTTAATAACATTGTCCTAATTAACAAGCCCATAATTCTAAGAAAACTTTGCAATAACGATTTGTCCACGCATAACTGCATCTAGTCATTATATATTTGATTTGTATAATTGGATACTTTTTGGTTGCATGACTTTGGTGGACTGAAGAGCCTGTTTCTGTGTTGTCTGGGGCACACAGAAAAAAGCCAATACAGACAGAAAAAAAACCATCAAATAAACCCATGATGAATAATGTGAAAATTTAGAGGCAGGCCTGAAGTTGTTTTATTGGATCTGGCAACAACATTTTGCATTAGAAAAGTCGAGCAAGAACTTTGTGAACACATACTGACATTCTTTATGAAAAATAGCAAATAATATCTAACTTTATGACGCAAAATTATCTCTGACCTGACCTTCCTGAAATATGAAGAAATATGGTAAAGGAGCCAAACCAATTCAGTTGTAATTATGTGAAAGTTTTTCCCATATATTATTAATCTTTATTTTGGTACTAAGCCCTTGACAGGCATTTGGATATTCACTGGCAATAGAAGATATTATGCATCAAATTCAAACAGTGTCCCCTCATGGAAAAACAACTATCACCAGTATTTATGTTAACTACAATGTTTCAAAAATGATACTCATAGAATAATTTATATTGAAACCTCTTTACTAAATTAAAATACTAAAATAGCAATAGAATTTAAACAAATTATTTATAGATTGCTTACTGTCTGGATTCTGATTGTAGAACTGATACACAAACTGACATTAGTCAATTATTGAAATCACTCATGTCTGGTAATCTGAAGTTTTAAAAAATAATTAAAATGGACATTCCTCCTTTTTATTTCTATTTTTCATGTTTTAGCTTCAATAACAAAATACAACTTTGCTAATCTCTGTAAAGTTGTTGCAAAGAACATGAAAGTCATTCATTAGAGACTGAATTGAAGGGAATACTGTTCCAATTTTGGATTGTTCAAGGATGTCACATCGTTGGTTAGTAGTTTTCCAGCATTATGGGATGCAACAATGGAGCAATAATGATAGTGTTCAAGTCATGGATTTCTTAATGGCCACCCATTTTAATTCTACTTCCCATTCCTATTCTGACAATGTAAGTCCATGGCCTCCTCTACAGTCATGAAAATGCCACCCTCGGGTTGAAGAAGAAACACTTCATATTCCATTTGGATAGAATCTGATGGATTTCTCTAACTTCCAATAATTTCATCCTCTCCCTTTTCTCTCTTTTCCCATTCCAACTCCCTTCTTACCCTTTCCCTTCCCTTCTCCTCTCCTGCCCATCACCTTCCTCTGGTGCCCTTCTCCCTCCCCTTCTGCCATGTTCCATTGTTGCCCCTATAAGATTTCTCCTTCTTCAGCCTTTCACCTCTTCCACCTTTCACCTCCCAGCTTCTTACTTCATCTCTCCTCTCCCTACCCACCTAACTTCCCCCTCACCTCGTCTCACCTATCACCTGCCAACTTTTACTCTTTACCTTCTCCCCACACTTTATTCTGGCTTCTTCCCACTTTCTTTCCAGTCTTGGTGACAGGCCTTGGCCCAAAATGTCCACTATTTATACGAATCCATAGATGTTGCCTGACCTGCTGCATTCCATCTGCATTTAGTGGGTTCCTCTGGATTACCAGCATCTGTAGAATCTCTGGTGTCTGGGGTATGCCCAAGGAAACTCTATCCTATTGAAAACTGTAGCAACTTCAAGCCAATTGCATCCAACAATACAGGGTAGTGCTGCTCAATACACCATATTAAATTGAAACAAGGGTGAAAATTTTTAATGAAATGGTAATTCTTTGGTGAGGAAATTGTATATTAACTGACTATTTTCATTACTAAGCAATTTAACTTGACAGAATTGAGAAGCACTGAGGAATAATTATTCATCATTTGTGATACAGTTATAGTACAAATTAGTTTAAATTATACATGTTAGATAAAAATTTATAATTCAAATCCTTAAATCATGACGTCTGTTACAAGTATAGAGAAGCCATAAAGGATACTGTAGTTTAAGGACATAATCTAAGCTGTCACAATATGAAGGGTATCAATCAAACATCCAACTGAAAGCATTCAAAATATAACACTAAATTAAGCACCATAAATAGAGTTTCTCATAGGCTATTCCAAATTAAATGTAGTTGTTAAGGAGAAAAATAGTAACTATTTCCTTTGTGCTATGTTCAACAGCTACAACTTGTCCAGGATGCAGAAAATATTTAAATTTTGTTACAAAGTCAACAAGCTCTTGCAGAAATAATTTTCCATCCAAACTGTCCTTACATATCTGGATAAGAAAGATGTTTATGTGAGAATGCTGTTCTTGGACAACAGTTCAGCATTCAACATGATAGTTCCATCCAGGCTCGCCAAGCTCAGAGACCTCGGCCTTGACCCTTCCTTGTGCAGCTGGACCCTGGACTTCCTGTCAGATCACCAGCACATTGTAAGAGTGGGCTCCCTCACCTCCAACCCTCTGACTCTCAGGGCTGCGTACTGAGATCCGCCCCACCCTTTACTCTCTGTATACCCATGACTGTATTGCCACCCATAGCTCCAAACTGCTAATGAAATTTGCCGACAACACTACATTGATTGGCCTAATCTCAAACAATAACAAGGTGGCCTACAGGGAAGAAGTCATCTCTCTGACACAGCGGTGTGAAGAAAACAACCTCTCCCTCAATGTCGCAAAAACAAAGGAGCTGGTTGTGGATTACAGAAGAATGGAGACAGGCTAACCCCTATTGACATCAATTGATCTGAGGTTGAGAGGGTAAACAGCTTCAAGTTCCTCGCCAACCACATCACTGAGGACCTCACATGGTCTGTACACACTGGCTGTGTGGTGAAAGAGGCACAACAGCACCTCTTTCATCTCAGGCAGTTGAAGAAGTTTGGTATGGGCCCCCAAATCCTAAGAACTTTCTACAGGGGCACAATTTAGAGCATCCTGACTGGCTGCATCACTGCCTGGTATGGGAACTGTACCACCCTGAATCGTAGGACACTGCAGAGAGTGGTGCAGACAGCCCAGTGCATCTGTAGTTGTGAACTTCCCATGATTCAGGGCACTTACAGTGACAGGTATGTAAAAAGAATCATTGGGGAAACAGTATGGCAGCATAAAAGCCAGGACCAACAGGCTCTGGGACAGTTTCTTCCACCAGGCCATCAGATTGATTAATTCATTCTGATACAATTGTATTTCTATGTTATATTGACTGTCTTGTTGTACATACTATTTATTGCAAACTACCATAAACTGCACATTTAGACAGAGATGTAATATGAAGATTTTTACTCCTCATGTATAGGAAGTAATAAAGTCAATTCAATTTACCACCTTAACGCATAGTAAAGTTTTACCAACTGCAAAGTAAGGAAAAGTTATTTCTATTCACTGCCACCCAAGAAATTTACTTGCAACGAAAAAACGTAAAAGCAAATTATTTTTAATGATATTGCCTTTTTACCAATAACAATAGAAAATGAATTCATTTATTTGTGTCTTTAAACGCTAATTTACAGTAATCATATAGTACATGTATAAAGGAGCATTGAAGACTTCTGTTAATTGTAAAATTAAGAAGTAACAAGACAGAGATAAATGTCAAGTAATTCTTCGGATAGAATATCACAATATATCTGGTGAATACACTTTCTTGATATTCTCAACAACAGTCATCTTAAATATTACATTATTTTGTGTTTAATTCCACAAAAAAACATGACTGACTTTTCAGGCTGTATAGCAGTAACCATAATACGTAACTGTTCTATAATGTGTTTTATAATGTCATTTAACTACTTTTAGGAGTTGTCGGTGTAGTGCTAAACATTGCAATACCCATTCGAATGACTGCTAATCTTGCTTCATTTCCAGATACAAATGATTAATTTTGCTCATGCTAATCTTGCTTTTAACACAACAGAAAGGCAAAAACAAGAAAGGGAGTTAGTTTATATTAAGCATGCATTTCGAAATAGAAACCCAACAAAGGGCAAAAATCCAGGTTGCAGTCAGCTCACATGGTAACAAATATACTCATAGTCGCTCTGCTGAACTTTGTTCTAAAGTAACACCACTATAATTAGTCTTTTTGAGACATTTGGAGTGTATGTGGTACAAAAAAAAACTTAATTTTTGAAAATGGGCTATTCAAATTATACACTTGGGCTTACTTCACATGCACATGACGAAGGTTGAATCAGACATTTCAAGAACAAAACGTTTCCTAATGTTCTAATTATTTTCTGAATAGTTATTATATGTCCAAGATTCATTTCAAGATAGGGTCAAAACTACATCTAAGATGTTGCCAAGTTAGAAAATCCCTGATCTACAAGTTGTAGTATTCAGAAGAACAGAGTAGTCTTCATTAAATAATATAGCACATTATTTGCATTCATATTTGAAGTTTTGCAGAATGCTCCTAAACAAAAATAGACAATTCATTACGGAACACACACAAAATGCTGGTGGAACACAGCAGGCCAGGCAGCATCTATAGGAGAAGCACTGTCGACATTTTGGGCCGAGACCCTTCGTCAGGACTTGCATTTATCCAAATGTCTTCTGAATAGTTATTGTACCTGTTTCAACTACTTTCTCTGACAGCTCACTGTATATATACAGAATCTTCTAGGTGAAGTCAGCCCTCAGACTCCTCTTCAATCTTTCACTTCTCACCTTCAAACAAATTCCCTCAAATTTTAGTTCCCTTTCTGTGGGAAAAAGACTATGTGCATTCACCCCCTATCTATGTCCTTATGCCCTCGGTCCTGGCAGCATCCTCATACCTCCTCTGCATTTTTCCCATTTTAATGAAGCTGCTCTTATAATAGGACAACCAAAACAGTACACAATATTCCAAGTGTGGTCTCACCAACATACTGGAAAACTGCAAAGTAACATCCTAACTCCTAGATTCAATGTCCTGACTGAGAAAGGCCAGCTTCCTCACCACTGTTTACCTGTGATGTTGTTTTCACTAAACTATGTATTGTCCATCTGTTCCACAACAGTCCTAGGGCTCTATCAGTGAATGTACAAATTCAGCCCTGATTTGACTTCCCGAAATGTGACACCTCACACTTATCTAAATTGAAACCCATTTGCCAATCTTCGACCTATTTACCTAGCCGGTCAACAACCCACTGTAATCTTTGATAACATTTGTTTCAGGACCATTCACAAACTTACTAATTGTGCTTTGCACATGCACATCCACATCATATCAAACGACAAAGTTACAGCACAATCCCCCTTGGCATAACATAGAGATGGGCAGAAAGTTCCCCAAATCAAATGCGAATTCCATCAATCTAAGGGCATTGGGAACATGACAATTACTGTGTGACACCTTCAAGAGAACTGCAAACTGCAAAACCAACTGCTCTATATTACAGCAAAAGCCCTCCCCACCACTGAGCCCATCTACGAAGAGCACTGGCATAAGAAAGCAGTATCCATCATCAAGGACACCAACTATCCAGGCCATGCTCTCTTGCTGCTGCCATTGGGATGAAGGTACAGGATTTCACCACACCACCAGGTTCAGGAACAGTTATTAGCCTTCAAACATCAGGCTCCTGAACCAGCATGGACAATTTCACTCACCTCAACACTGATCTATTTGAACTCAATTTGACTCAATTTGAAGAACGCTACAGCTCATGTTCACAAAATTATTTGTTACTTATTTAATACTATTATTATTTTGCACCCTATCTCGTTCAAGAATGATATCAAAGCTACATCACTGTCCCAGCATATTCTCAATTTTTCTTACCAGAATGCTGCATCTAATCTACTGGAAGGAAGCTCATCCTCGGGATAGGGCAGCACTTCAACTGACCTAGACCGTATTATATGGTGGCTTAATGCTGTTCCCATACTCCTGAGGCATTTGCGAAGCAGGGTCCCCCTCAATCTTGGCAGTTCACCTGCAGTATGCTGAACATGCATGCATCTGATAACATTCAGAGGTTGTGTTCGAAACCATTGACCATTTATCTACTGAAAGTTAATAAAGGATTGGCTATACACTCAAAAATCCACAAGACAAAGTTCCTCTGCCAATTTTTGCCATCCCCTAACAAAGGTTCATCGAAGAGACCCTGGAAAAAATGGAACATTTTCCATATCTTGTAGAGCCAACCCTCATTGAAAGGAGACATAGATGGTGAAATTAAGTATCACATTCTGTACATCACCACAGCTTCTGGCTGATGGAGGAAACAAGTGATTACAAATCAAGGTTTCAAACCTGGCAGAAAATTCATTATCTGAGCAGCAGCGTCCCTGCTTTCTCATATGCCTCTGACACAGACTACCATCATTGATATGCAATGGAGAGTGGTCGACCTGTGCCTTACTGAAGTCTTTTTTTCTCCACATTGAGTTTAAGATTGTTATTCGCTCGCCATTTGACAAGCCTCTCTACCTCCTCTTTGGGAGTGCAGTTGTGAGTCAGCAATCTGAACTGCAGCAGACTGAGCATACAGGGCCAGAAGGCACCAATACTCAGTGTGATGGAGCTTGAGATGTTGCTGTCAACTCAGACTGATCGGTGTCTTTACGTCAAGAAATCCAAGATCCAGTTACAGAGAAAGGTGTTGAATCCCAACGAAGACAATTTACCCATCAGCCTCTGAGGAATGGGGAGGATCCGACCCTAGCTAGAACCCTCATCTTGGCTACGTCCATACAGGGTGTCTGATCCTCATGGGGGAAAGAGGCTTTTCTTTAAGTCATGTCATTAATTGTGTCAAATTATACATAGAAGGCATTCAGCCTGTATGGAAGGGAGGTGTCACTGTTGTTGACATGCAGGGTGGACTTGTAATTTGTCATGGTTAGTATTCCTTCCCAGATGGGCCATGTGTCCCTTATGTCACAAAGGTGCCTGTGAATTTTTTCTTCTCAGCAATATTTTAATTTTTTTTAAAATCAAGAAAGCATAATACAAAGGAGGTTTGTGCAGTCCGTAACAAATGGAAAATTCACCTCTATGAAAGAGATGCACCCATTGTACAATCACGCTCTGGTTGCCTCCTTGCCCCAACCTACCCCTCCCAATTCCCATCTCCAAGCCATCATTGCATTAGCAAAAAGGGTTAAACAGAACCTTTATCTCCACAGAACTGCATTGGTATAGAGAAGGTGTATTTTCCTAAGATATAAACTGTTGTATGTTTACACGTCTGAGTTTGTAGAATTTTACCGGAGAATGCTGAACGTCAGGGAGTTATGTGCAGAGGAAAGGAAGAAGGACTGAACCTTTAGTTTGGCTGGGAATTTTAAAAATATTCATGAAAGGGTCCCATACCTTTTCGAACTTTATGTCCAAATCGAGAGTTGAATAATGGATCTTCTCAAGGTATAGACTGGAGATGATGTCCCTAAGCCACTGAGCATGGGTGGGCAGGGCAGCATCCTCCACCTGAACAAGACTGTGCAGCTGGCCAAAAGAGAGGCAAAAGACAGTATGCCACATTTAGTCGGACTTAGGTGCATGTCCCTCTCTCCAGAGGTGCCGAAAATCAAAGGATAATGTTCTAGATTGTAATTAAGTATTTGGGATAGAGTTTGGAAAACATCTTTCCAGTATTTTTCCAAACTAGGACGTGTCCAGTACATGTGAATAAAGGAAGCCTCGCCCCTTTTGAATTTGTCACAGCAGAGATAATTTAGTTTTAGACATATGGGCCCTGTTTACGACCTTGAACTGTAACAAGCAGTGGTGGGCACATAAAGAGGTTGAGTTAACTAACTTGAGAACTGAATTCCATACATCATCTGACAGTGAAAAATTTATATCTTGCTCCCAGGCAGCTTTAATTTTGTCAAGGGGGGGGGCAGGCTTGCCTCAGAACCGCTAGCTTGTCACAAATAGTAGTTATTAGACATTTGTGCAATGGATTCATGCAGAGAAACATATCAATGATGTTTGTGTCGGGTGCCTCAGGGAAGTTTGATAACAAAGGGC
Organism: Hypanus sabinus; assembly: GCF_030144855.1. Taxonomy (NCBI): domain Eukaryota; kingdom Metazoa; phylum Chordata; class Chondrichthyes; order Myliobatiformes; family Dasyatidae; genus Hypanus; species Hypanus sabinus. The sequence goes on along the minus strand of NC_082722.1, from coordinate 57,583,469 downwards.
TAATAAAATGTCTAATTTGCAAATATCTGAAGAAATGAGTGTTGGGTAAGTTAAACTTTGCAGACAGTTGTTCAAATGATGCAAAGCAGTTGTCTATAAAAAGATCTTTAAAGAGCCTGATGCCCTTTCTATACCAGTCTTGAAATGTTGGATCATGTATAGAAGGCTGGAAGAGGTGATTATGTAGAATAGGACTTGAAAGAGAGAAGCCATAGAGAACACTATACTTTCTGAACTGAACCCATACTCTCAGGGTGTGCCTGATAACAGGATTAGCAATTGGTTTAGGCGTAAGAAAAGGGAGCGTGGATGCAAGAAGTGCGGAAATAAATAAATTCTTAATAGAGTTCAGCTCCATTGCCACCCATATTGGGCAGTCAGATTGCTTGTGGAAGTGAGACCAAAAGATGAGATAGCGTATGTTAGCTGCTCAGTATTATAAGTGGAAATTAGGTAGAGTCATGACCCCAACACTTCTCGAATTTTGAAGATGGACTTTATTCAGTCGGGGATGCTTGCCCTTCCGTAAGTAGGATGAGATGACTGAGTCTAGCGAGTCAAAGAAGACTTTAAGAATGAAAATTGGTATGGATTGAACAAGGTATAAGAATTTTGGAAGGATGTTCATTCTGACAAGATTAATTCGGCCCATCAGGGACATGGACAGGGGTGACCACTGTGCTAGGCTCCGTTTTGTATGATTTAACAAATTAGTGAAATTTTCTCCAAAAAGACACTTATAATTCCTTGTTACTATGAAGCCAAGGTAAGTAAATTGGTTACTCACTACCTTGAAAAGGAGGTTACGGAACTCCGACGCTTGTACTTCTCCATTTATTGGAAAAAGTTCACTCTTGTGTAAATTAAGTTTATATCCTGAAAACAGGCTAAATTTGTTAAGGAGTAAGAACACGGGGGATAAGAAGGTGATCGGGTTTGATATAAAAAGTAAAAGATTTTCAGCATAATGGGAGACTTTGTGCTCAACTCCCTCCCTCCAAATCCCCGTCAGATCTGCACAACAGCAGAACGCTGTTGGGAGTTGGGAGTAAAAGTTCCTGAATCGTCAGTGGCTCTGTAGCCAGATTGAAAAGTAACGGGCTTAAAGGGCACCCTTGACGGGTTCCAAGTTTGAGATTGAAAGGTTGGGATTGCTGAGAGTTGGTCAAAACAGAGGTGGTGGGACACAAATATAACAGTTTAATCCACGTGATGAAACTTGGTCCAAAATCAAATTTTTATAAAACAGCAAAGAGGTCATTCCATTCTCTGCGTCTAAGGAGATAACACATTCAGGAATCCCAACTGAAGGTGAGTATAAGATAGTTAAAAGACAGCGTATGTTAAAAAAGGGGAGGCGGTTTTTGACAAAACCAGTTTGGTTTTCAGAAATAATATAGGGTATGATGTCCTCCAATGTATGGGCCAGAACTTTAGCTAAAATTTTGACATCAGCATTTAACAGAGAGATTGGCCTGTATGAGGAGCACTCTGTTGGATCTTTGCCTCTCTTCGCTAGAAGAGTGATGCACGCCTCATTAAATGATGCTGGCAGTTTACCTTGTTTAAACGAGTCAGATAGAACCAAGGTTAGTTGAGGTGACAGCAGTGACAAAAATGATTTAAAGAATTCTACAGGGAACCCTTCGGGTCCTGGAGATTTACCAGTCTGCAATGACGAGATGGCTGAGGATATTTCCTCTAATGATATTGGCTCATTCTGTCTCTTTTTGAGATCAGGAGACAGCATAGGGATATTTAAACCATTTAAAAAAATTCTCGACCAAAATGTTACCATTTGGGGATTCTGAGGTGTAAAGTTGGGAGTAAAAGTTCCTGAATGTGTCATTGTGCCTGTGAATTTTCTGTGAGTACTCATGCTTTAGCTTCCTGATGGCATGGGAGAACACAGCTCTTGCTGACCTTAGAGCTTATTGCCTGATCTGAAGGCAGTGTCCTGATCCTTAAGCAGTGCACATAGTTCTGCAGTCAGCCATGGTTTCTGATTTGCTGTGGCAGTATAGTGTTTAGTCACGGTAACCTCCTCAAAGTTTTTTTTAAGTGTGACCAGTCATTGATCTCACATTTTCATCACTGTTGACATGATGATCGAAGGAAAATAGCTTCTGCAAGAGACCTTTGGATTGTGAGCAGTGGGTTACTTGCAGAACTGCACATTATTGTGGAAAAACCTTAAAAGTTTTAAGAATGAGGAGTACAGAACAGGATTTAGAATGTAAACACAAGGAAGGAGATTTCAAGATATGGCAGTGATAGGAGAGGTGGTTATCAGACTACAGAAGCAGGAAGAGAGGTATGTGGTAGAATTTATAGTTTAGCAGGAGGAAATGGCGAATTTCTGTCAGTGGTATGTGGATCAGCTCCAAGGTTCTTACTGCTCCTTCCCAACCCACTACAAAAAGCTGTAATTGAGAATTTTCATTCATTATGTTATCTTTGTCAAGTCCGACAAAATAACAGAATTCAAACTTCCCAGGGTTTTGTGAATAAATACGCTGAAAGATACGTAACATAAAGATACAGAAGTAAGCAGAAAAACAAAAGCAGAATGTGAATCATACAAAGAGTGTAACAGGAATGAGTTTGGGGGTTGAAAACAGGCAAAAAAAAGCAATAAAGCAAGATAAAAATATTGTTACATAGAGACAGAGTAATCTCTATCCATCTTCCACACTAACCCTAGGTACAGGAAACTGATTAAATTACACAAAATATTAAGGTAGAATATTCCTGATTATTAAACTGAGAATCAACAATCTCAGTAAATCATTCAACATAACTTTCCTCCTCTTAGTAAGTGCATGTTAGCTACTGACTAGTCAAGTTGTAGACTATAAACATAACTATACTTCGAAGTCCAATTTGAGTGTAAAGGCCAGCAGGTTCTTGCTTCATCCAAATTTCTCATTTTTATTTGCATGCAATAAGCTAATAAGCTCACGTACAGGGAATCTATTTGCCTAGATTGTGTAAGGTCATGATGACAAAATGATCAACATTCACTTGCTATTGCTCCATTAAAAGTACTGCACTTCCAAGCATGTATATAACCTGGAAATTTTGCTTATTCCGCCCTCTATCACAATGGAATCAATTGATTTAATTTGTATTTAAATTATTTAGGAATTAGTCACGTTATAACATACAGTGGATTCCAGTTAACTGGGCAAATGGTTAATTGCGACAGCCTCTTATTTGGGCCAACTATTAAAGAACAAAAACTAATCGAGAAAATAGCCAGGATTCCCCTCATTTATTTGGGACACTATGCCACTTAGTTGGGGCAGGAGACGGTTACCAAACAGCTTCTAACTAGTGTCAGACACATGCACATGTGTGGCTGTTATATTCTTCATTGTGCTTAGAGCAAGCAGTTTAAAAAAATTTTTTTTTGCTCAACATAACACAACTTTCAATTTCCAGATACATTTGTATTTCTTCCCCTCACAGATATCAGCTATCAGAACACTTCCATCAAAATATAGACATCACCACCGCATCCTATACAAAAGCCATTATTAGTATAGCAGACAGGTTTACATCTACATATTGCAGAAAAGATTGCCATGTTTTATAAAAACTATTTGTTTTTGAGTGTACCATGCATGTTAGAAAGTCTAAAGGAATGTATTCCATGATTAATTTATGCCAACCAAAAAGCCCAGGGGCCTTATCGGATATCCAACGAAGTAAAATGTTCTTCCTCGCACAAAAAGTCAGGATGTTAAAAAGTTTTTTTCTGATGTGTATTAATAATACGACTGCTGGGTAGGCCTAAGAGAAAAGACACTGGGTCCAGTTCAAACTCCATCTTCAGAATCTTTTCCATTTCACCCAAAATATCACTGCAGTATGCCTGGTTTAGGACAAGTACAAAACAATGGGTGAAAGTTCCAGCATTTACTTTACATTTAGAACACATTGGAGAAACCAGTCTTAAATTTCGAGAGACAATCTGGAGTCAGATGGGCTCAATGCAGAATTTTTAGTTGCAATGCTTTAGTTCTATTACAAACTGAAATTTTCATTGCATTAAGATGTCTTCACATGTTTCAGCTGTAATTTCTACTCCCAGCTCTCACTTCGAGACCCTTCCCAGCTGCTCAGCCTCTCCACGAGAACATTCCCTCAGGATGCTGTAAAAAGTACTAATGGAGACTTCACCCTTAGAACAAAACACCCACTTTTCTATGTCAGAACTGTAGAAATCAGCTAACAATTATTTTTTTCTCTACATAATCTCTTATCTGAAAGAAACGAAAAAAATCCTCAAACACGAGGAAATCTACAGATGCTGGAAATTCAACCAACACACACAAAATACTGGTGGAACACAGCAGGCCAGGCAGCATCTATAGGGAGAAGCACTGTCGACGTTTCGGGCCGAGACCCTTCGTCAGGACTAACTGAAAGGAAAGATAGTATCATCAGGACTAACTGAAAGGAAAGATAGTAAGAGATTTGAAAGTAGTGGGAGGAGGGGGAGATACAAAATGATAGGAGAAGACCGGAGAGGGTGGGATGAAGCTAAGAGCTGGAAAGGTGATTAGTGAAAGTGATAGAGAGCTGGAGAAGGGAACATTGACTTCTCTAACTTCCGTTAATGCCCCTCCTTCTTCTTCTTACCCCATCCCTGACATACTTAGTTGTTTGCCTGTTCTCCATCTCCCTCTGGTGCTCCCCCCCCTCCCCCTTTCTTTCTCCCGAGGCCTCCCGTCCCATGATACTTTCCCTTCTCCAGCTCTATATCACTTTCGCCAATCACCTTTCCAGCTCTTAGCTTCATCCCACCCCCTCCGGTCTTCTCCTATCATTTTGCATTTCACCTCCCCCCACTACTTTCAAATCTCTTACTATCCTACCTTTCAGTTAGTCCTGACGAAGAGACTCAGCCCGAAACATCGACAGTGTTTCTCCTTATAGATGCTGCCTGTTCCACCAGCATTTTGTGTGTGTTGAAAATATCCTTGTTAGATATGTTGAACTTCTGTACTATTCGACTAAAAGACATTATCATTCCTTCATCAAACTAGTCTCAGAGATGAAAAATACCCTTAGAAATCCAAAGTTTAAATCCAGAATCCAGTATGCCAGGCTGAATATCTGGACTGCTGGTTATTGGAGTGGAGAGTGATATTTTCACTGCGTTGCCCTCAATTTGTCGCACCGCTCTCCAAGCCCTGACTGTGTTAATTGTTATTGAATTGTGACAATATTCCTTAACTAGTTTCATCTTAATGAGAGAAAGCAAATTAATAAGAGGGCATTTTGTTTGTGAGGCCTCAATGTCTAGCCAAATTGAGGAGGGGTCCCTGCAAACCCGTCAACCACATAAGATAAAAAGGAACTTAATTGTTATTTTTTGATGTCTGGAAAATCCAGACCCCCTAGACTAGACTAGGAAGTTGGAATTAATTTTAATACAGAGTCTTTTTTTGTTCTAGATGAAAGAAACAAACCAGCCATTTACTTTCTTAAGTTTCTTTAAAAAAATAAAAAAAAACATTGTTTTAATAGAGTCAGTTGCATGTGTTCAAAAGGCAGTGATTTTTGTCAGATAGTTGGCAAGAAAGCAGTATGAGAATTCAGAACTATTTTGCTCACTGCTGTTTCAAGCAAAAGTTCAAAGGTTCATTTTACTATCAAAGTATGTGTGCAGAATACAACTTTCAGAGATTCGTCCTTTCCATATAGCTATGAAATACTGAAAAACCATGGAAGTCGTTGATAGAAAATACATCAACACCCACCCACCACATGTAAAAGAAAAACAAAAACTTGCAAGCACCAAAACCCCCCTAACCCCTTCCTTGCAAAAAAACTAACACATCACCCACAAGGGAAGAAAAAACAGCGACAATCACATCGAACCCCCAACCCCACTCTTTTACTCACAAAAGAACTAATAGATCCCCCACACAGAAAAACATCAACAAGACCCCAAGTCCCCAATCTCACACACAATGAACATATCACCCACAAGGACATCAAGCCACCAACCCACCAATCAGCAGTAAGAAAGAAAACACAGAAAACTGAAGCTTGGAGAAAATAATGAAACAATTTCATGTCTTCAATAAGTTAGGAACTATGAAGAATTAAGGTATCAATAATCATCTTGAATGTTCCAATGAAAATTAAGATACGGAGGATGCAATGGTTGTATGGTGGCAGTCCATTATCTACACAAGAAATTCTGCAGATGCTGGAAATCCAAAGCAACACACAAAATGCTGGAGGAACTCAGGAGGTCAGGCTGAGTCAGGCTATGGAAATGAATAAACAGACAATGTTGTGGATCGAGACCCTTCTTCAGAACTCATTACCTATACTAGATCCCTGCACATATTTTGTTCATTTAGAGTCAAATAAAAGAATGTGCAAGCATACACCGGATGAATTCTTCAGTCAATAACTATAAGGAACTAATAATTTTATAGTACTGTAGTGGTATTGATAGTGTTCTAATTTGTATCGTACTGCATTTTATCTAAATACTTAATTTGTTACTCAAATGCTAGTTTTTTTTTTAACCGTTTAACTATTTCCATGAAACTTTGGCTAACTGGGGGCAGCTGCATAATTGAGCTAAAATGTACTGGTCCTGATGTGTTCTCCTTAACTGGAATCCACTGTATCAAAAAACTTCCTATGCTTGATAACACAAAGTACAGGAGATAATGTGTTAGAAGAACAAGTCAACATTGACTAGAAAAACTCTCTAATCTCAAAAGTACTTCATAATGTAATGAGTTTGTTTAAGTATATAACTAGGACTAGAATTTATCGTTCATTTTTAATTCAATTTAAGATATTTTTGACTTTATTAACGTCTGGTAAAATGGTTTAATTTTGGTAATAAAAAATGAAACCGTCAATAAGATGTATCAACCTTTAGTCTCTAGGTAAAAATGTCATACTGACAATAAAATCCTTGGCTATTGTGATAACACAGCTGCATAGATCCAGCAACATATATGAAGCAGTTACATAATTTGAAATCTATTTTATCTGGAATACATAAACAGGATTTCGGTCACTTCTTAGACAAAGATTGTCCTGAATACTGCTCCTACATATGAGGTAGAGGATTACATTGTACATTCTGGTATGTTATTTAAATGTGCATGGTAGCTCAAACTAGCCTCAAAATGGATTTGGATCTAAACACAACACCCATTTATAATGTTGCATTAGTTTACTTACAGTATACCAAGCAGTGAGCACCAAGATGGAATAGAAGAAATTGGCTATAAAATGTTGGCCAGGTGATAAAACCACTAGAATGAATAATTTTGGCAAGATGACCATTTTATTTCAGGCAATAGCACACAACTTATTTTATGAAACAACAACACACACAAAATGCTGGTAGAATACAGCACAGGCCAGGCAGCATCTATAGGGAGAAGCACTGTCGACGTTTCAGGCCGAGACCCTTCGTCAAGACTAACCAAAAGGACAGATAGTAAGAGATTTGAAAGTAGTGGGGGAGGGGGAAATACGAAATGATAGGAGAAGACTGGAGGGGGTGGGATGAAGCTAAGAGCTGAAAAGGTGATTGGCAAAAGTGATACAGAGCTGGAGAAGGGAAAGGATCATGGGACGGGAGACCTCAGGAGAAAGAAAGGTGGGGTGGGGGGGGGGGAAGCACCAGAGAGAGATGGAGAACAGGCAAACAACTAAATATGTCAGGGATGGGGTAAGAAGGGGAGGAGGGGCATTATCGGAAGTTAGAGAAGTCAATGTTCATGCCATCAGGTTGGAGGCTACCCAGCCGGTATATAAGGTGTTGTTCCTCCAACCTGAGTTTGGATTCATTTTGACAATAGAGGAGGCCATGGATAGACATATCAGAATGGGAATGGGACGTGGAATTAAAATGTGTGGCCACTGGGAGATCCTGCTTTTTCTGGCGGACCGAGCACTTATTATGCTTTGCTTTGTTTCACATGCTTTTATGCCTTTTATTTTATCCAGCACTATTATATCATGATCAAATCACATCAACTAATTGAAGACTGGTAAGATGCTCATGTGCACATTTTGAAAGCCAGATGCAACATTCTAAAAGCAAAATGCAAGTTTCTCATGTTAGTCATACAAACTATTAATTAGCAGGAAGTGACCCAAGTCTAGTCCACCATGCAATATGATCAATGTAATTTGATTACTACTATGATCTTGCAACACACACAAAATGCTGGAGGAACTCAGCAGACTTTCTCGTGCTCATGATGTCCTGCCAACCTATGGTCATGTTTCACTTCTCTAGCTTATCAAGATTCCATATACTTCACAAAAATATACAAAGACTCTGCTTAAACCACCTTTTGAGGAAAAGAACCCAATGGCTGAGGAAAACAAGAAAAAAAAATTACCTCATCTGTTTTAAATCTGTAACTCATGTTTAAGCTAGGTCTAGATTTACCCACAGAAGAAAATCAACTTTTATAATACTGCTCAAATTCGACCATTTTAACCAAGTTCCCTCTCATTCTTCCAGACTGCAGTGGTTACACGCCTGACAGCTCTGTTCTTCACACAAGCTGCATGCTATCTTTGCATACTAACCACTTGCAAATCAAGTATCTCTGACACAGAAATCAGTGGTGAAGTACATTTTTCCAGGTAGACCTTTAGTAGGTTGTTAATTAAAACAAAAAAAAATTGATCCTGATTATGAGAATTTTTATTATGCTTAGCTGTTTTAATTATTAATGGACAGCAACTAGATGGCAGGGATCTTCCCCACACTGACACTGGACAAAAACAAACCAGTAAGTGCTGATGCTTTCATAATTTAAGTAATAGATTATTTTGGAGGTACTCCTGGAAAACAGTACATGGCCACCAAAAGTCTCCAGGATCAGACTTCCTGAAAACATTACATGTGACACAGTTTAAACATGGAATCATAATGTTCCTTTAAAACATTTGAGAACTGACATTTCTTTTTGCAGCTGTAGAAACAGGTTTATATTGAACAGCTGCAAGAATCATTTATAGTACTTTCCAATTTTATGATTTACAAACTGGCACTGGAGTGCGAACAGAGTTCCAGAATTTTTAGGCAAAGTTTTAATTTTCACAGATTTGCTTTATATCCTGCCTGTAGAACATTTCAGTGGTACATTCACCTAAATTTGGATTGTTTAGTTTCAATGTGAAAGCTGCTCTCCTAAAACTGAATTTACTTCTCTGAAAGAAGATAAAGTTCATGAATGACTGACATCAGCTTTATTCCAAGTACCTGGCAACCCAGTTAGAAAGAATATCCTTTAATTGTCATATATCCATATGCTGCTGTGTTTTATCATCCACTGTCATTAGCTGTCACTTTTCATTTGCCTTTATTTCACCCCGGCTGGGATTACACATGGCTTCTGCCGATGTTAATATATTTCACAAGAAATTCCTGCAGAGCTCATAAAAAAGAGAAGCAAAACTTCAATTTTATTTTATCTAACATAAATTAGCACAGCAAAGATGGCAACCTCAGATAAAAATTTTTTATCTTTCAACTGCTAATAAATTGAGCCCAGATGGCACTGCAGATTGCATAAATGCTTGAGTGACGACACGATATGACTGTAGTGAAAGTAGTAAAAAAAAATCAAATGTTCAACAAATGTTAAGTTGTCTTTTGTTGAAACTTAAAAGGCTTTGAGAAGCCAGAAACAACAGATTTACTTCTAGACGATCTCCTATGTTATCATTGCCAGTATATATATTTTTTTAAACATTTCTGTTCAGAAATTGTGTCTCTGGATTTGTGTGTACAACTTTGTGGATGCTAGTCTTGAACTTATTCTAATGTTATCCCTCTGTTTGACCCTGGATTCCTCAATAGCTACATTTCTATTTCTGATTTAATTTTGCTCTTTTTCCCTAGTCTTCTCTAACTGTCTCTGGGTTCCATGAAGCATCCTTACCTCAGAGATATTTCAGATTTAAAGACTTCAGTGAACAATCTAAGTCAGGGGTTCCCAACCTGGGGGCCAGAGACCCTTCAGTTAACGGTAGAGGTCCACGCCATAAACAAAGGTTGGTAACCTCTGATAAGTTGACAGAGCAGTTTTGAGAAAGTTCTGCATTTCCAGAAGCATTTACCTTACTTATGAGAGTGGCATGGTAGCATCCTGGTTAGCATAACACTTTACAGCGACAGTAATCCAAGTTTATTACCCACCGTAAGGATCCTGTATGTCTTCCTGTGACTGCGTAGGTTTCCATTAGATGCTGTGGTTTCAAAGACATTTGGGTTAGGGAGAGTGAGATGTGGGCATGCAATGCAAATACAAAAGCACGCTAACACTTGTGGGCTGCCTCTAGCATATCCTCGGACTGCATGTTTTGATGTATGTGTGACAAATAATGCTTATCTTTTTACTTGCATAATGATTTAAAGGAAAACTTGAAACATCATGGTCATGGGCAAGCATTAAGGATTAGTCTAATTTGGCATCATGTTTGGCACAGACAGTGCGGGCTGAAGGGCCTGCTCTTGAGCTATACTATTTTATATTCTGTGACTTGTTTGATAATCACATTGACCTTTCTGAAAACCTATTTCTCTTATTGTAACCAGAGGATAATTTTAAGCAAATTTATCAACTCAGTGCTATTTTAAATTTTCTGTCATCAAACAAATGGCAACTTATCATCCCTTACTTATGTTTTCAAGGTCATAGAACAAAACTATGTCAAGGATTTAGGAATATTTGAATCATCACAGCATAATGAAGAAATGAAGGAAAAGGTCAAAATATCTACAACGTACAATCATTTCAAACACAAAGAACAAAGTTTCTACAGAATGGAAATGGAACAATATAGCGTGAATTCTGATTAATGGGCCATGGGTTAATTGGGGCAGCACTTATTTGGGACGACTCTTAAACAGCAAAAGCTAATGAGGAAAACAGCCAGGTCTCCCTTCATTTATTTGGGAAAATATGCTGCTTAATTGGGACAGGAGACTCTTGCTGAACATTTTCTAACTAGCGTCAGTCACATGATCATACAGATGCGAGACGTGGACACTCACCAAGACCATGCGAAAATCACTAGATGGTTGCTATACACCAATGCTCTGGATGACTCTTGACGTGAGTTGGCAACAGCACATGACAAATGTCGAGCTCTATGATGACCTACCGATGCTCACTACTAAAATTGAGGTGAGAAGACTGCAATTAGTGGGACACTGACTACGCCACCCTGAGCTACCTGCCAGCCTAGTCATCACATGGACGCCCAAGCATGGGAGGATGAACCCTGGACACCCTCCCAAGACCATGGTCAACATACTCCTAGAAGGTAGCGGCGTGGCTAATGTAGATGAACTGAACACACTGATGAGGGAGAGTCCTTCATCGTATCCATGCCGGCCCTCGAGGCCTGAGTTGACATAGTGGTCAGTCACATACACACCTTGTGGCTGTTAGACAATACATTGTGCTTTGAGCAAACAGTTTTTATATAATGTCAGTTGTGTGTGTTTGTCTAAAAAAAAAATGATTTTTGTCACTGATAAGTTTGTGAGAAATAAACAGTAAGAGAATTCAGTATTGTTTTGCTCACCACAGTTTCAAGCATTCAGTGTTGGAAATGCCAGAAATGGCCATGAGTGAAAATGAAACCATTTCACTACTTCGACAAGTTAGGAACTACGAAGAACTTGAAGGTATCAACAATCATCTTGAATGTTAACTTTCGTTTCCACCAGTCAGCTGTCACGTATGGCTCCAAGTAGTTGTTTGCAAGTGAAAAACACACGACAGTACACAACCACGACCAGCAGGCTAAACCAACTGAGAATAGCCAGTGGGTCTCACACCCTGGTGAGTTAGAGATATGCCTGTGCTAGTGTGCAAAGTCAGCTCAAGTAGACTAGGAGGATGAGATCTACAGTGAGATGCTATCATCAGATACAACAGTCAACCACCAATAGTATTGGTTGTGTTCTAATCTGTTCTCTATTTTATTTGAATACATTTCAGCAAGGCATTTGATAAGGTACCCCATGCAAGGCTTATTGAGAAAATTAGGAGGCATGGGATCCAAGCGGACATTGCTTTATGGATCCAGAACTGGCTTGCCCACAGAAGGCAAAGAGTGGCTGTAGACAGGTCATATTCTGCATGGAGGCCGGTGACCAGTGGTGTGCCTCAGGGATGTGTTCTAGGAGCCTTACTCTTCAGGATTTTTATAAATGACCTGGATGAGGAAGTGGAGGGATGGGTTAGTAAGTTTGCTAAAAATACAAAGGTTGGAGGTGTTGTGGATAGTGTGGAAGGCTGTTAAAGGTTACAGCGGGATATTGATAGGATACAAAACTGGGCTGAGAAATGGCAAATGGAGTTCAACCCAGATTAGTGCAAAGTGGTTCACTTAGGTAGGTCAAATATGATGGCAGAATATAGTATTAATGGTAAGACACTTGGCAGTGTGGAGGATCAGAAGGATCTTGGGGTCCGAACCCAAAGGACACTCAAAGCAGCTGCACAGGTTGACTCTCTGGTTAAGAAGGCATACAGTGTATTGGCCTTCATCAATCGTGGAATTGAATTTAGAAGCCGAGAGGTAATGTTGCAGCTCTATAGGACCTGGTCAGTCCCCACTTGGAGTATTGTGCTCAGTTCTGATCGCCTCTCTACAGGAAGGATGAGGAAGCCATAGAAAGGGTGCAGAGATTTACAAGGTTGCCTGGATTGGGGAGTATGCCTTATGAGAATAGGTTGAGTGAACTCAGCCTTTTCTCCTTGGAGCAAAGGAGGATGAGAGGTGACCTTTTAGAGGTGTACAAGACGATGAGATTGATTGTGTGGATAGTCAGGGACTTTTTCCCAGGGCTGAAATGGCTGTCACTAGAGGACACAGGTTTAAGGTGCTGGGGAGTAGGTACAGAGGAGATGTCAGGAGTAGGTTTTTTTATTCAGAGAGTGGTGAGTGCGTGGAATGGGCTGCCGGCGACGGTGGTGGAGGCGGATATGATAGGGTCTTTTAAGAGACTTCTGGACAGGCACATGGAGCTTAGTAAAACAGAGGGCTATGGGTAAGCCTAGTGATTTCTAAGGTAGAGACATGTTTGGCACAACTTTGTGGGCCAAAGGGCCTGTATTGTGCTGTAGGTTTTCAATGTTTCTATAGCTTATTACTCAGTTAAATGGTAGCTTGTCCTTTTTTTAAAATACCTTTTTAACTATTTCCATAAATAAATTTATGCGAAATAAATAATATCCAACTACATAACACTGCTAAATTACTGTAAAAACTGATCTCAAAAACTGCCCTTAAGAATGTGGTGGTAAACGGCAGCTTTCAATTGTTGCTATCTTTGTGGTAAAGATGGTTCCACAATAACGGCCGATGGTTATTTAGTGGATATTGACAAAATGATGAAGAAACACCAGCCAGGTTTTTTCTAAGTCAGCATGATACTCAACTTGGAGAGAAACTTGCAGGTGGTGCGTCCCCAAGCAGCCGATCTCCATATCCTTTGTAATTGGTGGTTTGGGGAAATCTCACAATAAAATTGCGGGCATCGAGTCCCATAAAGGCAAGATCACTCAAGGAAACCAAATATCCTACTGTGAAGGACATTAGCAAGCAAGCCAGTGTTTTACAGATCTAGCAGTTTTGTGGTCACCACTAATATCAGCTTTTATTTAAATCTAGTTTAAATAAATTTTATTTAATTAATGGCAGATTGCGAAGGATTGTGTTGGTAAAGCCACTGAATATTAAAAGGAGGTGATTAGGCTTGTATTGGAGATGGATTGATTGAAGTTTGCTTGCTATTCATCGATTCATGCATGAATATCACATAAGTCTTTATTTGAAGGAATGACAATCTTGTGAGATTGTGAAGGGAAATGAATCAAGCAATGAGCATCTTGATTTCTAACCTATGAAGAAGGTAAAGCCATTAATGAAACAAATAAAAATGGTGATGCCTGGAGCTGACACTACTAGCTCCTTTTATTATGCTACATATAACCCCAGCCTATGTAGAGATTTCAAATCAATCTTCATTAATTTTAATAATTCTCATTAATTTCATTCATGTTAAGTCTCCTTGATACCACACTTGGTCAAATGTGGTCTTTGTATCAAAGGTATGAACTTGACATAGAAATTTGGCTCTTTCATCCCAAATGCACCAAAGCTGTAACTGTGGTCCTGGCAGAATTCACTGTCCTACTGATCAGAAGAAGATAGCACAGGATTGTGTAGGAGTAAATAGTAATGTGGGGAGAGCGCAATTTAGACAGATGATTGGTCTCAAGTTTGTGGACAGCACCTGGACAATTTTCCACATTCTCAGTCAAATGTCAGTGTCATAATTGCATGAGTACGGCTTAGCCATAAGCAATAATGGCTGACAGCAATTCTTTAGTTCCACTCAGGCTTGTGACAAGGTTCACAACTGTGCTTCACGTAACTTTTTTATTACATTGTAGCGGTGTGCTACACGCAGCGCTAAAATTACGACACGGAGTCGGTAACTGCAGTCGAAGGAAAAAACTTTATTCCAAAACTTCAGCCTCACTTTTAAGCCTCTGTCAACCGGCCCCCCATGGCGCAGAGGCTCCAAAGCTCTGTGCTCGCAAACCCCCGTAGGCTATCTCATTGTGAGTCAGTTCGGATACGCCAGGAAAAGGGTCGCCACAACATTACAAAATGAGTTCAGTTAGGTGAAGACTGTCTGCTGTGAGGTCAGGGAATTCAAAATGAAGATGAATCTGGCTAAATGATTCTGTTTTGTCTGCACTCAGGTACAGTGCTCCATCATTGTTAAGGATAAGGTGTTTTAAAGAGTAATTCTCACTTCCCAGTATCTGGTTAATTGTCCACAATCATTTTATGACCAAATGTGGCAACACTGCAAAGATTTGATCTGATCAACAAGGTTGTTTAATAATGGCATTTTGCTCTGCATCCACTGGTATTTACCAAATTTTTTATTCTGTCACATAATTTTCAGTCTGCATTTCTTCATAGTGAGGTTCCATTTAAGGGAATACTGGATTATCAATAATTCCAAGATAGTAATCTATTCCAGAAATTCAAATTACATCATTAGCTGCAACAGTTATACTCCAAGAACTTATAATTGTTATTCACATGCCTCGATGAAATGACTCACAACGACATGCACATGATATAAAAAGAAAACTTGTTTCTGTGAGAATGTGCAACATTTGGTTTATTTTTGTGTTGGCATCAGTTGCAGAGAACATATGTTTTTAGAGAATGTTAATGTTTACGTGTACAAACAACAAAGCCAACATCATTTTACTGAGCTGAATCCAGGAAGAATTTGCATGTGGGAACAGCAACATTTTGCATTTGTACATATTACTTGCAAGCATGTTAGTTCAACTAAAGCTTTTCAAAGTCTTGCAAAAACTAAAGAAAGATTGTTCCCCTTCATCATCTCTTGTTATCCATATTGTTGAGACTTCTCTAACACAATTCCATACTTTATTCAAATGTAGAAATTAAAAAGGACTTGGAAGTCCTCGCACAGGATTCCTTACATGTTAACTTGCAGGTTGAGTGGATGGCAAAGAAAACCAATGCAACGTTAACGTTCATTTTGAGAGGACTAGAATATAAAAGCAATGATGTAATGCTGAGGCCTTATAAAGCATTGGTCAGACCACAAGAAGTATTGTGAGCAGCTTTGGGCAATTATCTGAGGAAAAATTGCGCTGGCATTGGAGCAGGTCCAGAAGTTGTTCACAAAAATGATTCTAGTAATGAAAGGGTTAAGATGCAAAGAGCATTTGATGGCTCTGGGCCTATACGCAGTGGAGTTTAGGAGAATGGGGGGGGGGGGGGAAATCATATTGAAACTCATCAAATATTGAAAGTTCCAGATAGAGTGGACATAGAGAGGATATTTCCTATCTGGTGGGGTGAAGGGGGGGGGGGGGGAGGAAGAGAGGAGAGGAGAGGAGAAAGAGAGGCTCCTAGGACCAGAAAGCATTGCCTCAGAATACAGAGACATCCATTTAGAACAGAGAAGAGGAGGAATTTATTTAACCAGAGTGGTGAATCTGTTAGTATTTATTGCTGCAGGCAACTGTTGAGGTCAAGTCATTAGGTGTATTTAAAGTGAAAGCTGATGGGTTCTAGATTAGACAGGGCGAAGGCAGAAGAATATGTTTGGGAGGTTTAATAAAGCAGCCATGATGGAATGGTGGAGTAGATTCATTGGACCAAATGACCTAATTCTGCTCCTTATGATCTTTCTGGTCTTGCTAGTAATTTTCATGGATCTATATATCAACATTACTGTTTCTCATGCATACCAGTACTTGGCAGCTTCATCCAGAACCCCAGCAACTTGTAAATTGTTGCATATGAGCCTAATTTACCTTATCCCTTTGACCCTTGTACTGTGCCTGAATTGTTGGACTGTTTGCCAGCCACTATGGCATGAATTGACATTTCCGGTTACTAGACGTTAGAAATATCACAAGGCAGAGCATTTCTCAGTCAGGGACTAAATCTCAAGTGATGGCTCCATCTCCTGAGAATCCTCATTACTGGCTGAAGAGTTCTTAAAATACCCCTAATAGTTCTATGTTTAAAAACACCAACTAGGTTTAAATCATTTAGAAAAAATACTTGAAAACACTAAAACAAAATTGTTAAAAATTTAAAGATAGAAGAACTACCTAATTTTCCAACCAAGACTGAGATTCCATTCAAATGAATAGAATTACACTACTTGTACCAGCTATAGCTAAAGCTTTGGGGCCCAATGCAAAATACTTCGCATAAGTGAGATGTTGCTACTTGTGGTTTAATGAATAAGAACAAGACAGTCTTTATTTTCCAATTCCTAGCCAACAATCCCCCACTTTCTGTAGAAAAGTGCAAGGCTGAATCAGACGTTGTAATTTGAGACCTCTTGATACCCAAGCTTCACTGAAGTAGCTCATTTCCACCTCTGCAGCATTGCCAAAATTACCATCAGCATTCAATGGTCCCTAAACCTGAATTCATTCAAAATTCTACCACCAAGATCCAGTTATCCAAACATCCATATTCAGTGACCTCCTTTGCTCTAACTTAAGCAAAGCTTTGATTTTAATCTTCCTTGTTTTCATACCTTCCATCATTTCACCCTAACCCCAGGCAATCAACCCTCAGACATTCACATAGGTTCTCCTGCTTGAACCCTTAGACATTGTTATATTCCTCTGATCCTAGGCTTTTCAGTATTTCAAGTTTTAATGCCTCTAACATGGACAGCCAAGTTCCCATGTACTAGACTTCTTTTCCTTAAATGTCCTTAAATAGCTCTTCATTGTAGCTATTTTGACTGTTTTATGAAGCTCCTTAAAACCTTACTGTCATAACCAAGTTGTGGGAATCTTTCCAAATATCTCCATGCTTTGCTGAGCATCACACTTTGTTTGACAATTGTTCTGTGAAGTGCCTTGGGCAGCTTTATTACAAAAAAGATGCAATACAAATTCATTGCTCATGACCAATACATGAATATACATTACATATACAAGAACAATAAACAGCATATTCAAGTAAACAAAGCAATAATAAACCATCTGCAGCCAAGTTAGTGCCTTTGGGAATTGTTCAACATTAGTGCTGCCAAAAGTTTAGCCTCCCTACATTGGCTGGTTAAGTAAATATGTACTTGCTGGTCTGTAAACAGTCCTTTTGAACTTGGCATACAATCAGAAGCAGCAACAAATCAGGACATAGAACAACTGATGAGCCAGTAATCATCAGAGGATCAGAGGTGGAGAGGGTCAGTAATTTTAAATTCTTGGGTGTCACTATCTCAGAGGACCTGTCCTGGACCCATCATATAATTGCAAAGAAAGCATGACAACACTTCTACTTTCTCAGGAGTCTGTGGAGATTCAGCAGGTCATCAAAACTCCTGGCAAACTTCTATAGATGTGTGGTGGAAAGTGTGTTGGCTGGCAGCATCACGGCCTGGTATAGGAACACCAATGCCTTTGAGCAGAAAATACTGCAAAAGGTAGTGGATTTGGCCCAGTACATCACGGATAAAGCCCTCCCAACCATTGAGCACATCTAAATGAAACGTTGCCGTAGAAAAGCAGCATCTATCATCAAAGATCCCCACCACCCAGGCCATGCTCTTTTCTTGCTGCTGCCATCAGGTAGAAGGTACAGATGCCTCAGGGCTTGTACCACCAGGTTCAAGAACAGTTACTACTCCTGAACCCCTGAAGGCTCTTGAACAAAAGGGGATAGCAACACTCATTCTATTTCTGGTGTTCCCACAACTGATGGTCTCACTTTAAGGCCTCTTTAACTTGTTATTTCATGCTTGTTATTTATTGCTATTTACTTATATTTGCATTTGCAGTTTGTTGTTCATTGATCCTGTTTACAGTTATTGTTCTATAAATTTGCTAAGCATGCCTGAAGAAAAAGAATCTCAGGATTGTATGTGGTGACATGTATGTTCTCTGATAATAAATTTTACTTCGAAGTTTGAGCTGTTGCTGAAATATTCCTCAAAACTGTCACTCTGTAATGAAATGTACCGTAGATTCCGGACTACAGAGCGCACCTGATTAAAAGCCGCACGCTCTAATTTTAGAAAGAAAATCAATTTTGTACTTGTACAAGCCGCACCGGATTTTAAGCCGCAGGTGTCCCACGTTGTAATATGAGATATTTACACAGAAAGATATAACACGTGAGGATTTTTTAACTTTTAATTAAATCCGTATGGTAACATAAACAAATACATATTGCAAATGCTTTCTTTCAAACAGTGCCTGTAACACAGCTACTTTTAAATATACGTACGTATCAGTAACACACAAATTACGTTGCGTATACTTTTTTACTGAACAGTGCACGAACAACATTCCAATATCTCCTAACGACTGGTAAAAAAAATATATATACTGCAGCCTACCAGGAAAAGTTATTGATCGCCTTCTTCATCTTCCTCCTGCGCACTAAAACCATCAAAGTCCTTCAGTGTCCGAATTGAACAACCTCAGGATCTCGTCACTCACTTCAGTCTCTTCGTTGTCGCTCTCACTTGAGCGCACGCGGTCCTCTTCATCACGCAGCAGTCCAGCCTTTCGAAACCCGCTGGTGATGGTGGATGTTGTGACACGGCTCCACGCATTTAGGATCCACTGGCAGACTTGAGTTAAAGATGCTCTTCGCATGCGTCCTGTTTTGGTAAAGGATTTCTCGCCACTCGTCATCCAAGCCTCCCACTGAACGCGCAGCGCCACTTTAAATGCCCGGTTTACGCTGATGTCCAGTGGCTGCAAATACTTCGTGGTGCCCCCAGGAATCACAGCTGGAATTGAGTTTGTACTCTTGATGGCAGCTTTCACTGAACTTCCATTGTCAGCCGCTTAAAAAATCACCATCAGTGGAAGCTTTAGTCCGGATGCTGTGCAGCTCAGAACACAAGTAAAATGCGTTCTCTCATGGCCACTTGTTTTCAGTGTGATGGACGAGCCACCTTTTTTATTAACAGTCCGAGTGAGAGGCAGGTCAAACGTCAAAGGTAGTTCATCCATATTTATGATATCATCTGGCCCGATGGAATTCTCCGCTATCTTTGTTTGAGTGAATGTGCGGAAGTTAGCAAGTTTTTCCTCGTGGTGTCGGGAGGGAGCTGCTGACACAGAGTCGTGCGTACCCTGACAGACAGGCCTTTTCGTCTCATAAATCTAAAACACCACGATGGCCCATCTCTAAAATCTTCGATTTTCATTTTGGTGGCAATTGCTTTAGCCTTCAGTCTGATCTGCACGGTGGAAACATTGCGGCCGCCTGCTCTCTGTGTGTTAACCCAGTCTTCAAGAAAGTTTTCAAGTTCCGGCCATCTGCTATGATTACCTCTTAAAGCTTTTGTCATCTTTTTGCATTGACTCAGTTCTTCACGCTGGCGTCTCCACCGTCTCACCATCGATTCATTTATGCCAAGATTATGTGCAGCAGCTCGATTTCCTTCTTCAACCGCCAGATTGATCGCCTTTAACTTAAAAGCTGCATCATATGCTTTTCTTCGAGTGTTTTCCATGTTGATGAGGGTGAGTACAAATGACTGATTTACAATAATTTAATTGTGAAAGTGCACTTGATTTATCGTACAATTTCATTGGACCTCTGTGAACTACTCATCAATTTTATTGGTCTACTGTTACGAGGCAAAATGTTTTTGGCGGCATGAAAAAAAAACATGCATTAGCCGCACCGTAGTATAGGCTGCAGTGTTCAAAGCGTGGGAAAAAAGTAGCGGCTTATAGTCCGGAATTTACGGTATGTTTCAAAGGGAATGGAAATCCCATTGGAAAAGCATTCCAATTGGAGTGGCATAGGAATTCAAATAAAGAACCAAAAGACATCACAACCCTGATGATTGGGTGAATCTTGGACATGGACTGTAACCGATCCACCACCCAACGTGCTCTGATTGTAACTACAACTTCACCTTTCAGGACATGCATCACAACTTTTGTTATCCCTTGCATATCAAGAATTTATCTACCTCTGTGTATGAAACAGACACTGCTTCCATTGCACTTTAAAACATCCAATGCTTTGTAAAAACAGCATACAACTTAATCTTGATCTTAAACAGGCAACCTCAAATAATTGACTCTTATGCAACAGGAAAGATTTCCTCCACATTCACCCTGCTAATATAGAAAAGAGCTTTCGTGCAATTTATAGCTATTGTGGAACCATTTTACTAAAATTTAAGAGAAAGGTATTGTCCTTGCTAATTTCTCTTCTAACATCGAAAGACATGAGTAGACAGCTTCAGACTCGCTGCAGACTACTCAAACATTTTGTAAAGTGCAGAGAAGGCCTAAAATAAACTGTTTTCTCCAACATTTATCTGCTTAGAGTCATCCCATGGGTACTTCAGGTATAGCACCAAAGAACCATTCCATTACTGGAGGTATTATTATGGAAATGACATCAATTGAACAACAGATAAAGATGTGCACATTCCAGAAGAGCATATATCTAAGGAGGCTTCAGAGACACTACATCCATTCTGGAATGGTCTAATGAACAATACATCTTCAGGCTAATTTTTTCCACAGCTACCACAAACATGAGATATACTGCATGAAGACCAATAGGTGGGTTCTCATGCCAGGTCTGCTCTCACTGTTGCAAGTGTCTTGTACACGAGTCACTGAAAGTAAATATTCAGTTAATAAACACGAGAAATTCTACAATGCTGGAAATCCAAAGCAACAAACACAAAATGCTGGAGGAACTCAGTAGATCAGGCAGCATCTATGTAAGT
This sequence comes from Hypanus sabinus, assembly GCF_030144855.1. Lineage (NCBI taxonomy): Eukaryota > Metazoa > Chordata > Chondrichthyes > Myliobatiformes > Dasyatidae > Hypanus > Hypanus sabinus. Next base: position 57,562,129 of record NC_082722.1, on the reverse strand, counting down.
GAATAGGCAGTAGACATTTTGAGCCATCTCCCTTCTTCAGGAAGGAACCGTAATACATTAATATTCAGTATAATTAATATTTAGGCACTGTAAACGGTTAGGAAGCCAAGCAGCCTTCCAGCAAAAAATCTGACAAATAACCTTCATGAAGGGAAGTGCAAGATCACGCACTTTGGTAAAACGAAATAATAAATAATTATCTAAATGGAGTAGAGTTTGGAGGAATCTAATTACAAACAAGAGCAAATTTGCACAAAATGACTCCTGGAAATCCAAGCAACACACACAAAATGCTAGAGGTACTCAGCAAGCCAGCCAGCATCTACAGAAAAGAGTACTAGTGGGAATGCCATAAACAAGAGGGCATAGTTACAAAACAAGGGAACAGGCATTTAAAACTCTGGCACTACTCTTGCATCCAAAGAGCATTGAAAGGTTCTATCAGCGTCCCTGCAATTTCCTCAGAATCCTAGATGCAACCTATGTATTTACTCTCAAATTCAGCCAACTGTTTCTAACACCTTCATTCTATCAATTTTAAATGCATTTATAAATGACCTAACCTGGATGCAACATATCAGCACTCCTATAAAGGCATGACAGCGGCTATATTTCATTAGGAGTTTGAGGAGATTTCTTTTGTCAACTAAGACACTTGAAAACTTCTACAAATGTACTGTGGAGAGCATTCTGTCAGGTAAGGGGAGGGGGGCTAAGGTACAACATCAAAATAAGTTGCAGAAACATTAAAATTAGTCAGCTCCATCATTGGTACTGGCCTCTGATATCTTCAAGGAGCGATGCCTTAGGAAGATGGCACACATCATTAAGGATCCCCACCCCCAAGACATGCCCTCTTCACACTGTTACCATCTGGAAGGAGGTAAAGAAGCCTGAAGGCACACACTCAGTGATTCAGGAATGGCTTCTTCCCCTCTGCCATCCAATTTTTAAATGGACGTTGAACATATGAACACTACCTCACTACATTTTTTAAACTTCTATGTTTTTTGCACGGAAATAGACTCTTGTGTCAAAGTGAAAACAGATCTCTACAAAGTGATCTAAATTAAATACAAATATAAAACACAAAATAACTGATTGCTTAAGGATTCACCCCCTTTAATAAGAAGCACCAAATCATTACTGGTACAGCCAGGTGGTTTTAAAAGTCACATAATTTGTTAAATGGAGATCTGTTTTTGGAGACCAGTGCACAGTCAAGGTGTTTCAACTGATTGTAGTAAAATTGATTGTGGATCTGGGGTGGAGAAGATGAACAGCTTTAAGTTCCTCAGAATAAACATTACCAAGGATCTCGTGGTCTGTACATACCGTCTGCGTGGTGAAAAAGGCACACCAGTGTCTCTTTCACCTCTGACTGCTGAAAAAGTTTGGTATGGTCCCCTAATTTTTAAGAATTTCCACAGGGGCACAATTGAGAGCATCCTGACTGGCACGGAAACTGTACTTCCCTCAATCGCAAGACTCTGCAGAAAGTGGTATGGACAGCCCAGCACATCTGTAGAGGTGAACTTCCCAGTATTCAGGACATTTACAAAGACAGGGATATAAAAAGGGGCCTGAAGGATCACTGGGGACCTGAGTCACCCCAACCACAAACTGCTTCAGCTATTACCATCAAAGAAACGGTAACGCAGCATAAAAGCCAGGACAAACAGGCTCCTGGACAGTTTCTTCCATCAGGCCATCAGACTGATTAATTCATGCTGACACATCTGTATTTCTATGTTACACTGACTATCCTGTTGTACATATTATTTATTATAAGCACATTTAGACAGAGACGTAACATAAAAATTTTTACTCCACATGTATATGAAGGACGTATGTAATAAAGTCAATTCAATTCAAATACACCTATATCTGGAAGGTTAACTGCTGGTGCGTCAGTATCCTGGAAAAAAATACACCATGAAGATAAAAGAATACTCCAAGCAACTCGGCGAAAAGGTTATTGAAAAGCACAAGTCGGGAGATGGAAACAAGAGAATTTCCAAGTCACTGAACAATAAGAACATAAGAGATAGGAGCAGGAGTAGGCCAATCGGCCCCTCAAGCCTGCTCCGCCATTCAACAAGATCATGGCTGATCCAATCTTAACTCTAGTTTTCACCAAATCCCACAAGGCAACAGTGCCAACCAACAGGGCAGCATGCCGCCCATTTTATTTTATTATTCATCTCGCCCAAACCCATGTGATCACCCGGGGAAAAAAAAACGATTTGCCAATTGAGGAGAAAAGAACTGGAAAATTCCTCTCCGACCCATCCAGGCTATCGAAAACTGGCCCAGGAGATCACATGGCTGATCTAAACCTAGCCTCACGTCCACTTACCTGCTTGCTCACCGTATCCCATAATGCCATTTTTATCCAGGAAAATGTCTATCTCCGTTTTGAATTTATTGAGTGTAGTAGCTTCCGCAGCTCTCTGGGGCAGTAAATTCCACAGCCCCGCTACCCTCTGAGTGAAGAAATTTCTCCTCATCTCAGTCCTGGAACGGCATCCCTTTATTTTAAGATTATGCCCCCTAGTCCTTGTTTCACCCATCATTGGGAACATTCTCCCCGCATCCACCCGATCAAGCCCCTTCACAATCTTATATGTTTCAATAAGATCGCCTCTCATTCTTCAGAACTCCAATGAGTAGAGTCCCAATCTACTCAACCTCTCATCATACATCAACCCACCCATCCCCGGAATTAACCTAGTGAACCTTCTCTGCACTGCCTCGAGAGCCAGTATGTCCTTTCTTAAATATGGACACCAGAACTGCACGCAGTACTCCAGGTGTGGTCTCACCAATACCCGGTACAACTGCAGTAAGACCTCCCTGTTCTTATACTCCATCCCCCTAGCAATAAAAGCCAGCATTCCATTGGCCTTCTTGACCACCCGCTGCACTTGCATACTAACTTTTTGTGTTTCCTGCACCAGGACCCCCAGATCCCTTTGCACAGAAGCACTTTCCAGTTTCTCCCCATTTAGATAATAACTTGCTCTATTATTTTTCCTGCCAAAATGCAAGACCTCACATTTGTCAGTATTATATTTCATCTGCCAAATGACTGCCCAATCACTCAGCCTATCTATGTCCCCCTGCAGGGTTTCAATGTCCTCCATTACACTCCCTCCCATCTTTGTGTCATCAGCAAACTTCGATACGTTGCACTTAGTCCCTTTCTCCAAATCATTAATATAGATTGTAAAGAGTTGGGGTCCCAAAACCGACCCCTGCGGAACACCACTAGTCACCAACTGCCAGTCTGAGAATAAACCATTTATCCCAACTCTCTGTTTTCTGTTAGAAAGCCAATCCTCCACCCATGCCAGAGTATTATCCCAAATCCCATGATTTTTTACTTTAAGTAATAATCTTTGGTGTGGCACCCTGTCAAATGCCTTTTGGAAGTCCAAATACACCACATCCACTGGTTCCCCTTTATCTACCCTATATGTTATGTCCTCAAAGAACTCCAACAAATTTGTCAAACATGACTTCCCTTTTGTAAAGCCATGCTGACTTTGTCCTATTAAGCTATGTTTATCCAAATGCCCCATTACTGTTTCCTTAATTATCAATTCCAACATTTTGCCAACCACAGATGTTAGGCTAACTGGCCTATAATTCCCAGCCTTCTGTCTATTGCCCTTCTTAAATAAAGGAGTTACATTAGCATTTTTCCAATCTGCTGGGACCATTGCCGAGTCCAGCGAGTTTTGAAAAATTATCACTAATGCATCCACAATCCCAACTGCCACTTCCCTTAAGACCCTAGGATGCAAGCCATCTGGTCCAGGGGATTTATCCACCTTCAGTCCCATTAATTTATCAAGTACCATTTCCTTGGTGATTTGAATCATAGTTAGCTTCTCTCCCCCTAGAGCCCCCTGTTTATCCAGTGTTGGGATATTTTGAGTGTCCTCTACTGTAAAAACTGATACAAAATATTTGTTCAGCGTTTCCTCCATCTCCATGTCCCCTACCATTAATTTCTCCATTAATACTTGGAGTACACTTAAGTCAATCATCAAGAAAGTGATGCCTGGGTGCATCACAAAATACAGCTTGATGGTAGGGAGACAAAGAGAAAGTCACTGTTGGAAAAAAAACTCTCATGAAATCTCAGCTAGAGTTTGCCGGAAGCACGTGGGTGACTCTGAAGTCAGCTGGAAGAAAGTGCTATGGTCTGATCAAACCAAAACTGAGCATTTTGGCCATCAGACTAAATGATATATTTGGCATAAGCCAAACACAGCACATCATCAAAAACACACCATTCCTACTGTGAAGCATGTTGGTAGCTACATCATGCTGTGGGGATGCTTCACTGCAATAGGCCCTGGAAGGCTTGTGAAGGTACAAGATGAATGCAGCCAAATACAGGGAAACCCTGGAAAAAAACTTGATGCTGCCTGTAAGAGAACTGTGACTTGGCAGATGATTTGTTTGCCAGCAAGAAAATAACTCCCAAGCATAAAGCTAAAGCTACACAGGAATGGCTTAAAAACAGCAAAGTTAATGTCCTGGAGTGGCCAAATCAGAGACCAGACCTCAATCCAATTCAGAACTTGCGGCTGGACATTTGTGTCACCACCCACAGCTCTAATCTGCTAATTAAATTTGCCAACAACACTACATCGATTGGCCTAATCTCGAATGATAACGGGATGGCCTACAGGGAAGAAGTCATCTCTCTGACACAGTGGTATCAAGAAAACATCCTCTCCTTCAATGGCGCACAAACAAAGGGGCAGGTTGTGGATTATAGGAGGAATGGAGATGGGCTAACCCCTACTGACATCAATGGATCTGGGGATGAGAGGGTAAACAGCTTTAAGTTCATCGGCATCCACATCACAGAGGATCTCACTTGGTCTGCACACACCGGTGCCCCTTTCACCTCAGATGACGAGGAAGTTTTGTATGGCTCCCCAAATCCTTTCTACAGGAGCACAACTGAGAGCATCCTGACTGGCTGCACCACTGCTTGGTATGGGAACTGTACCTCCCTTAATCACAGGACTCTGCAGAGAGTGGTGTGGACAGCCCAGCACATCTGTAGTTGTGAACTTCCCATGATTCAGGACATTTAACGACGACAGGTGTGAGAAAAGGGCTTGAAGGATCATTGGGGACCTGAGTCACCCCAACCACAATATATTCCAGCTGCTACCATCCGGGAAACAGTACCGCAGCATAAAAGTCAGGACCAACAGGTTGTGGGACAGCTTCTTCCACCAGGCCGTCAGACTGATTAACTCACGCTGATTTGAAAGCATTTCTATGTTACATTGACTGTTCTATTATAAATTACTATGATTGCACATTTAGATGGAGATATAACAAAGATTTTTACTCTTGTATGTGAAGGATGTAAAAAATAACGTCAATTCAATTCAAAGGTTTGTTCACTCACGATCCCCATGCAATCTGACCAAGCTTGAGCAGTATTTTAAAGAATGGGGAAAAACCGCAGTGTTCAGATGCGCAAAGCTAATAGAGCCTTATCCGCAAGGCTGTAACTGCTGCCAAAGGTGCATCTACTAAATACTGACTTGAAGGGGATGAGTATTTATGCAATCAATTATGTTGTGTTTTATATTTGTAATTAACTTAGATCACTTTGTAGAGATCTGTTTTCACTTTGACACAAAAGAGTCTTTTTCTGTTGATTAGTGCCAAAAAGAGTCAAATTAAATCCACTGTGATTCAATGTTGTAAAACAATAAAACGTGAAAACTTCGGGGGGGGGGCGGGTGAGTATATAAATGTTAATTTTTTTCTCTATATTTATCATGTACTTCCTTATATTTCTCCCCTAAAAGTTAACAAGTTTAATGACATATGCTGGCGATAATACATCCGATTCAGAATCTCATTCTGAATCTGTATTAAAGTTTTTTCTCTTTCATTATTATCCTGGAAGAACTCTTTCTAGAATACAGATACAAGGCACTCAATGCTCTCAGTAACCATATGGAAGTTCCCATATCTCTCTTGGATAGAGCCTGTATGTCCGTAGAACAAAGTCTGCAGCACATTACAAGCTCTTCGGACCACAACGTTGTGCGAACTATGTAACCTACTCTAGAAACTGCCTAGAATTTCTCTTGCACATAGCCCTCTATTTTTCTAAGCTCCATGTCCCTATCTAAGAGGGTCTTAAAAGACCCTATTGTATCTGCTTCCATCGCCGCCAGTCCGTTCCACGCACCCCCCCCCACTCTCTGTGTGAAAATCTTACCCCTGACATCCCCTCGGTACCTATTTCCAAGCCCCTTAAAACTATGCCCCCTCATGTTAGCCATTTCAGCCCTGGGAAAAAGCCTCTGTCTATCCACATGATCAATCATCATCAATATCCACATCATCATCTTACACACTTCTATCAGGTCACCACTACAAGGAGAAAAGGTCAAGTTCACTTAACCTATTCTCATAAGGTACACTCTCTAATCCAGGCAACATCCTTGCAAATCTCCTCTGCACTCTCTATGGTAGTCCATGTGATACTGTTGTACTACTCACATGCATGTAGAACAATCTGCAATTTCTCCTCATGTCAGCAGCTAATCTTTTCTCATTTACTCCATTTGCCTCTTACCTTAGGGCTAATGTTTTAAGTTTATATTTCTTTACTGAATCTTCGGTAATCAGCTTTGGCCTTTAGAAAAACACAGAAAGCATACAGCACAATACAGGCCCTTCGGCCCACAAAACTGTGCCGAACATGTCCCTACCTTAGAGCAACTCAGCCTTTACCCATAACCCTCTATTTTTCTAAGCTCCATGCAGCCATTCAGGATTCTCTTAAAAGACCCTATCACATCCACCTTCACCACTGCTGCCAGCAGCCCATTCCACGCACTCACCATTCTCTGTGTAAAAAAACACTTACCCGACATCTCCTCTGTACCTACTTCCAAGCACCTTACAATTATACCCTCTTGTGCTAGCCATTTCAGTCCTGGGGAAAAGCCTCTGACTATCCACACAATCAATGCCTCTCATTATCCTGTACACCTCTATCAGGTCACCTCTCTTCCTCTGTCACTCCAAGGAGAAAAGGCCGAGTTTAATCAAGCTATTCTCAAAAGGCATGCTCCCCAATCCAGACAACACCCTTGTAAATCTCCTCTGCACCCTTTCTATGGTTTCCACGTCCTTCTTCATGTGTGGCGCCATATCAAAAGCATTCAGATAATCCAAATAAATGACATCCACTGCCTTTCCTTTGTCCACCTTGCTTGTTAATTCCTCGAAGAGCTCTAGCAGATTTGTCAGGCAAGATTTCCCTTCACAGAAACCATTAAGATGTAGCAAAATAAAATTCAGTACTTACAATGAGGGCATACATATCAGTTGTGTAAGACAGAACGTGTGTGCGTGCACACACACGCGCACGCACGCACGCACCCACCCACACACAGCTCCTTTGGTTATGGGTAAAATAAATTTCTTTCTATTTAAATAGATGAATTTTCAATGCATGCAGAACAGTTTGTAAGTACTATGAAAATTGCACAGTATTTGGAAAGAGAAACAATATTGATATTTCAGTCATTTTCCTATCAATTGATCTGGGAAAGATGTCAGGTTTTCAGTAAATACAGGCCCATAGATAAAGAACACAGGTTAGAATAGCAGACATTACTCATGTGAAGACAGAAGAGATCAAATCACTAAAGGAACAACAAGCATTACAAAAAGAAATGACGATGGGCAAGTAAAGAATAAAGGATAGATCTGGATGAAAGCTAATAGAAATAGGGAAAATTATCACCAACACTTACTGTCGAAAAATAGAGTGCATTTATAGTATGAAATGCTTGAGTTTGGAAGGCTGTAAAATGTCTAATCAAATTATGAGGAGCTTCTTCTAAATATGTGATTCATTAGAATTGTGTAGAAGGCAAACGACAGAAAGGAAGAAGAGTACAAATGATACCTTAAAGCTCAAACTCAGAGACAGACCACTGAGCAGTTTGTGTCGTTGTTTGAACTCAGAACATGATTATTTCACATACAACTATTGCCTAGTTTGTTTTGGACAATAACCATTAGCAATGAAATTGCTATTCTAAATCACATCTTTGATATTTCTTACCTCATTATTTTCTTATTTAACTTTGTACCATCATCCTATTATCACATTTGTGTACTCTGCCCAGTCACAACACATACAGTTCATTCTTTGGTGCGAAAACATAGTCCCTATCCAAACACTGCACTTGCTTAAACTTACTATAACTCTATTTCCAATGCTAATGCCTGGTCATAAACTCAAACTATTCACTATTTATTCTTCACATCTGGTGCAGGCTTGACAAGGTTGTAATTTTGATTTCCAACAATATTTAGTTTTTAAAATTTGTTGCACTTTTAACTTTAATGCAGTATTTATTAATACAGACCTGAGATACAATTACCAAATGGACAAAACTTTGATAAATATAAGAAACAGATGCCCAAGTTGAAATTTCATTCATCCTGGGACAGGGAGCAAATATATGAGATTATTGACTCATGAAAATATTAAAAAATGTTCTCTTTTAAGCCTGTAGTAAAAATTAGTACCTGAAGCTGTTAACTTGATTCAACAAGTCATAATATTTTAAATACATTAGGAAAACATCATTTCTAAGATTCATACAATTTAAACAAAACCCAGTACTGAAGGAATGCAGAGTCATCTTTTAGATAAAATAGCCAGTGGTTCATTGGTTTAACCATGTAAAAGTAGCTAGTCATCATTTGAAAGGAAGCAGCAAGTCTTTCCGTGGTCAGATAAATATCCCTCCTTTAATTAACAATGGATTAACTGTTAAGTTATCCCACTTTCGCATTACTGCAATACTGTTATGCAGAAACTGCCTACCTTTTCTACCAACAATTACTTTTCATGATAAGCTGGCTTGACACAAAGAATGTTGAGCAGTCCAGGTGTTAAATAAATGCAGACTTAATTCTTACAGAGCTTGCTTTACTTTTCGAAAAAGAAACAATTGTCCTTTTCAATGGACCTTCATTTAGCAACAAACCATCTAACACAAATAACTCATTTTTGCAATTGTGTTAATTAACAAGGTAGTTTGCTGTAGAATTCACTTAAAAACAACAATAAACTACAAAAAATGTTCTACCTTGCCAGCTGCTATGATGCAATTTAAATTCACTGCTGTTGGTCACTATATATCAAGAGGCATCAGTAGTTTTACCTCTTACCATCAGATACAAAAAAAACTTGCAACACTTAAGCCTTCATTTGAAAGCGACAATTCATGACTCTTAAGTATTGATTTACATAACCAGAAAGACGTAACTTAAAAATCTAAGTCATCGATGAAAACATTTTCTAATAATATTCTGGGTCTATTGAGGTCAGTTCAGCTCTGAGTAGGATTTTGCTTTACATTACCTTTTGAAATGATCATGATAAAATTCTGATTTGCAGGTCACCATCTCACTGTTTTCTGCAGTGGCACCTTCACGACTACGGACTCCGCCAAAAACGTAAAGCTCCAAGCCGACACCACATGCTACTGCACCAAACCTATGAAGAAACATCAAATTACAAATAATTTTAATGCACTTAGGCAACATAGGAAATAACATTTTGAACAACTAGTTCTATTAATAGATATAGAAACATAGAAAACCTACAGCGTAATACAGGCCCTTCGGCCCACAAAGTTGTGCTGAGCATGTCCCTACCTTAGAGATAACTAGGCTTACCCATAGCCCTCCATTTTTCTAAGCCCCATGTACCTATCCAAAAGCCTCTTAAAAGACCCTATCATATCCGCCTCCACCACCGTTGCCGGCAGCTCATTCCACGCACTTACCACTCTCTGCGTAAAAAACTTACCTCTGACACCTCCTCTGTACCTACTCCCCAGCACCTTAGACCTGTGTCCTCTTGTGGCAGCCATTTCAGCCCTGGGAAAAAGCCTCTGATTATCCACACTATCAATACCTCTCATCATCTTATACACCTCTATCAGGTCACCGCTCATCCTCTGTCACTCCAAGGAGAAAAGGCCGAGTTCACTCAACCTATTCTCATAAGGCATGATCCCCAACCAGGCAACATCCTCTGCACCCTTTCTATGGTTTCCACATCCTTCCTGTCGTGAGGCGACCAGAACTGAGCACAGTACTCCAAGTGGGGTCAGACCAAGGTCCTATATAGCTGCAACATTACCTCTCAGCTCCTAAATTCAATTCCACGATTGATGAAGGCCAATACACTATACGCCTTCTTAACCACAGAAATAACCTGCGCAGCTGCTTTGAGTGTCCTATGGTCTCCGACCCCAAGATCCCTCTGATCCTCCACACTGCCAAGAGTCTTACCATTAATACTATATTCTGTCATCATATTTGACCTACCAAAGTGACCCACTTCACACTTATCTGGGTTGAACTCCATCTGCCACTTCTCAGCCCAGTTTTTGCATCCTATCAATGTCCCACTGTAACCTCTGACAACCCTCCACACTATCCACTACACCTCCAAACTTTGTGTCATCAGCAAACTTACTAACCCATCCCTCCACTTCCTCATCCAGATCATTTATAAAAATCACAAAGAGTAAGGGTCCCAGTACAGATCCCTGAGGCACTCCACTGGTGACTGACCTCCATGCAGGATATGACCCATCTACAACCACTCTTTGCCTTCTGTGGGCAAGACAGTTCTGGATCCACAAAGCAATGTCTCCTTGGATCCCATGCCTCCTTACTTTCTCAATAAGCCTTGCATGGGGTACCTTATATAGATGCAGTTTTTCTGAAAATAGAGAGCATCCAAAATAATTTTATCATTAAATGGGATTTGCCAGTGCTGCAAGATCCACTGTAAACAGAGAAGCCCAAACTTGAGGTTTTTGTTTCCCCTTGTCCTCACACTTGGTTGTTTATCTAAAAACATTACTAACGGAATATTTATCAATTAATGTACATTTAGGATTCATACTATTCAGCTCTTAACAGCAATCTGAATTATTTAATACCAATTTTAAAATGGCAAATGCAGAAAAATGATTACAGGTCTACTTCAGTGATCAGGTCAAAATGTCTACTGTCTTAGAACTGATGGTCTCAGTGGCTTCTAAATGGCTTTTATTTGGAGCAGAATATTTAGTACTACACTAAAATTAGCTAATTAATGTTTTACCTGCAAAACAGAAAAAAAAATCACAAATTAACCAATTAAAAATTGCTGAATATCCATTACCAATTTATTCAGACTTTATAATCATGTTATTCTAATAAAGCATTAGTTGCAGAACTGAAGCTAACAAGTCCAATACTGCAACTGAGGATTTCTGTCCCAAACCACTTAACGAGTTGATGTTAAGGGAAATCATGATTTGACAGGTAACATAAATTTATGATAAATAATGTTTGATTAATTTTTGAATTATTTGAGGAATGGTGTAAATATGTCGAATCAGCAGATATGAGGCCTCTGCATATTCACTTCCACACAATTGTATCTTTGATGAAATTCCTCACAGTAGGCTGCCAAAAAGGACTGAACACATGAAATTGGAAGCAATATGCCAGGATAATTAAGAATTGGTTAATAGATATAAAACAGAGTAGGAATAAACTTATCAGGTTTGCTGGATGTGACTAGTGGCTTATCAAAGGAATTGTTAGCCCCATCTATTTAAAATCATTATTAACAATTCGACTAAGTGTCCTAAATGTAACTTCTCCAAGTTTGCTGATAACACAAGACTAGGGCAGAATGTGAGTACTAATGAGGATTGAAAGGCTTCAGTAGGTTGTAGACCACTGACTGAGTAGTCAATTACATGGTTAGGTGAAGTGCAATCTGGAAAAAAAGTGATGACATCCACCTTACCGGGAAAAAAAAAATCAAAAATGCTGAGTGGCTTTTAAAAAAATGGTGAGAATAGAATTAGAATCAGAATCAGGTTTATTATCACCAGTGTATGCTGTGAAATTTGTTAACTTTGTAGCAGCATTGCAACGCATCAATGCATGATAATATAGAAAAATTTAAAAAGTAAATCAAATACAATATGTATGTATATTAAATAATTAAATTAAAAATAGTAGAAAAACATAAATAATAAAAGTGAGGTATTATTCATGAGTTCAATGTCCATGTAGGAATTAGATGGCAGAGGGGAAGAAGCTGTTTCTGAATCGCTGAGTGTGTGCCTTCAGACTTCTGTACCTCCTTCCTGAAAGTAACAATGAGAAGAGGGCATGTCCTGAGTAATGGGGTCCTTATAACACACACTGCCTTTCTGAGGTTTACCAAGATTGAGCTAATTTTACAACAATCTGTAGCTTCTTTCGATCCTATGCAGTAGCTCTCCCCACCCTCCATGCCAGACAACGATGCAGCCTGCCAGAATGCTCTCTGTAGAAGTTTTTGAGTGTTTCAAGTGACAAACCAGATTTCCTCAAATTCCTAATGATTTGCTGTTGCCTTGCCTTCTTTATAGCTACATCAATATGTTGGGACCAAGTTAGATCCTCAGACATTTTGAAACCCAGGAACTTGAAATTGTTCACCCGTCTCCACTTCTGATCCCTCTATGAGGATTGGGTTGCGTTCCCTCATCCTACCCTTTCTGAAGTCCACAATCAGCTCTTTGGTCTTACTGACGTTGAGTGCAAAGTTGTTGCTGCTACACCACTCAACTAACAGGTGTATTTCATTTCTGTATGTTCTCTCGTCTCCATCTGAGATTCTGCCAACAATGGTTGTATCTCCAACAAATATAGAGATGGCCACACAGTCACAGGTATAGAGAGAGCATCGCCGAAGTGCGCAGCAGTTTTGGTTGTCAATGAGGAAGAGAGATTGTGAAATGCTAATGTTCAAAAAGATTTGGGAGTCCTTGTACAAAAGTCAATGAAAGCTAGAATACCGAAACAGCAAGAAGTTTTAGAAGGCAAACACTGCAAGAAGATCCAAATATAAAAGATGTATTATTATAATTATATAAACCACAACAAAGCCATAACTGGATTTTTGTGTAGAATGTTCATCTTCTTACGTAAAAAAAATACACATGCACTAGACTGACCCCTGGGATGACACATCCATGTTATGAAGAGAGATCCAAGGACTGAAGCTTGGTCTACTGAAAAGTCCAGAAGAGTGAGAGGCATCCTAATTGAAAATTTCAACATTTCTGAAAGGCTCAGTAAAGTAGTTTGAAAGAGGAAGTGTTAGAGCTAGGTACCACATTCTCATAAGGGGAAGGATATTTAGGATTTAAGTGAGAAATGTATTCACTCAGAGGGTGCTGAACTTTTGAACTTCCCTGTCACTGTGCAACTGTGATACTGTCACTCACTGAATTCAAAATCCATAAAATATCCAGCTAGAAAGGGTGCAGAGGAGATTTACAAGGATATTGCCTGGATTGGGGAGCATGCCTTATGAGAATAGGTTGAGAGAACTCGGCCATTTTTCCTTGGAGTGAGGTGACTTGGGCAAGAGGTGACTTGATAGAGGTGTATAAGATGATGAGAAGCATTGATCATGTGGATAGTCAGAGGCTTTTTCCCAGGGCTGAAATGGCTAGCATGAGAGGGCACAGTTTTAAGGTGTTTGGGAGTAGGTACAGAGAGGATATCAGGGGTAAGTTGTTGTTTTGGTGTTTTTTTGTTTTGTTTTTTTAAAACGCAGAGAGTGGTGATTGCATGGAATGGGCTGCCAGCAACGGTGGTAGAGGCGGATATGACTGAATCTTTTAGGAGACTCCTGGACAGGTATATGGAGCTCAGAAAAATAACAGGTATATGGAGCTCAGAAAAATAAGAGGGCTATGGGTAACACTAGGTAATTTCTCAGGTAAGGACATATTCGGCATAGCTTTGTGGGCCAAAGGTCCTGTATTGAGCTGTAGGTTTTCTATGCTTCTAAGATCAACGGTATGAATGGCCTGTTCCTGTTTGTATTTCTTATGCTGCTATGTCATTACTACAGACGAGATACTACATTTAAAAGGTATTTTAAAGCATTTTATAAAAACTGCACTATATCTGTGTTGTGTTAGTACTTTAGAGGTATCTTCTTAAAAAAGCCTTTTAAAATTTCTAATTTAAAAGGTGTTTATTTCATTAAAATGGAAACTTTACCAAAAGGGATTTACTGTGAGGCACTGACTTTAACATTATAATTCCCAATGTTAATAATACTCTCTCCAGTCACACAACTCAGTTATTTTATGACATTAATTTTAGTGAGTCCTTCCAGTTGGTTTGCTGCAACTATGTGTTAACAACTGGTTAAACCAGTATTAATCATTTGAAAAGTTATCAAAGTAAAGAGCAGGATGTTTAACTGTTATGCAGAGCCGTTTAGATCTTTAAAAACAGAGTGGTAATTGTGGTTATTGTGTCAGAATGAAGTTTTCAGGAAGACTTGGTTCCTTGCAATTCCAGGTGCAGCCTCCGACAAAATAACATTGCAGCAAACAAAGCCAAAGAATACCCAAGGGCCACAGTACAGATGTTGAAATTAACTGCTGTTTAACTTTCCACAATACAATCATTTGTTTAAAATGGCTATCGTTTTAAAAATTGCAAAAGAAAACCACAACTGCATCATATCATTGCTCCACTTTTCATTTACTAATGCCACTAAGTTCTTTAGTGTCATATTAAGGAGACTAAATTTCCTTTGAAGTTTGCTCAATTTGTTGCAATCAGTATTGTTGCTTTCTCCCTTGAAAACAGATATATCAAAATCATTCCTGATGAAGGGTCTCAGTCCAAAACATTGATTCTTTATTCTTCTCCAAAAAATAAATCCGTGCACAGTAAGCGACTTAGAAAGTTAGGTATGTAATAATACACTAACCTTTTTTCTTTCAATGGGCAGATAGCCGTCCACTGTTGAGTCTTGGGATCATAACACTCAACAGACTCAAATAATTTTCCATATGAGCCACCACCCATTGCATAAATCTTTTTCTTCATAGCTGCATAGCAGCCAATCTGTAGAAACAAAAAAAAATTGGAAAATTCAACCCTTCCAGCATTCACCACAATTTACAAACAACCTTAGCCATTTTTTCCAGAGTATTTCACAAACAGCTCTAGAATACTGAAATGTTAAAACTGAATGTCTGTATTTCTACAATATGGACAATGTTAATTACATTTTATATCTGAATCACAACCAGAAATCCACACTTCACTTTTATTATTTTTCTAGCTCATTGTCAAATCATGCAGAATTATTTTTGCAAAGGTGTTGTTTCATGGACATTGCACCATCTTGATAATTTAAGCATATGTGAACCTGAACCATATTCAAGATGGCTGATAACACTACTGTCATTGGCCAAATCAAAGGTGGTAGTAAATCAGCATATAGGAGGAATAGGAGGGAGATTGAAAATTTGGCTGAGTGGTGCCATAATAACAACATAACAACCTCTCACTCAATATCAGCAAGACCAGGGAGCTGACTGTTGACTTCAGGAGAAGGAAACCAGAGATCCATGAGCCAGTACTCATCAGAGATCAGAGGTGCAAAAGGTCAGCCGCTTTAAATTTCTTAGGCTCTGCATCCAAGTGCAATTAGGAAGAAAGCACTGTAGTGCCTCTACTTTCTTCGAGTTAGTAGAGATTTGGGTTGAGATCTAACACTGATAAACTTCTATAGATGTGTGTGTGGAGAGGGGAGAATATTGACTGGCTGCATCACAGTCTGGTATGGAAACACCAATATCTTTGAAAAGAAAATCCTACAAAAAGTAGTGGTACGGCCAGAGCATTACAGGTAAAGCCAGGAAGGAGGTACAAGAGCCTCAGGATGCACACCACCATGTACATGAATAGTTATTACCCCTCAGCCATCTGGCTCTTGAACTAAAGAGGATAACTTCCCTCAGCTTTGCTTTACTGAAATGTTCCCCTAACCTATGGACTCACTTTCAAGGACTCTTCATCTCATGTTCTCGAAATACATTATAATTTATTATAATAATTTCTTTCTGTATTTGCTTAGTTTGTGTCTTATGCACACTGGATGAAGTTGAAGCACTCTTTCATTGATTCTATTATGGTTATTATTCTATTATGGATTTATTGAGTATGCCCATAAGCAAATGAATCTCAGGGTTGTATATGGTGACAAATATATACTTTGATAATAAATTTACTTTGAACTTTGAACAATGAATCAATGGAAAAAAAATACCACATCAGAAATGAAACTAGAGGCTTTCAAACTGATATCAGTGTAAATAAAATGTAATGAGAACTTTTCTCTTCCAATCAGTCCACTGGTCTTAAGGACAAGGAAGAATTACTTCTTCACTCCATTTATGTGTTCCGAAGTAACTGAAGAACTCTTGCTCAGAAATGCAGACTGCCACAACTGGGGAAAAAGTGCTTGATGGGATGAATCGATAGATAATATGAAAATTGTGCATTCATTCGACCAATTTATTCTTTATAAACTAGGGCTCCATATTCAATATTTTCAAAGCATTCCCAGATTCTTAATTTTGATAAATCACAGCCAGAGGTTCCCATGAGTCCAAGAGTAAATTACATTCAAGAGGACTTGAAAATATCCTTTATCTTCCTAGTAAAGAGTGGGGAATGGATCTTATTTTTATGAACATAGAGGCAAGATTATTATATTTAAAAGAGTTCTGCGAATAAAACAGTGATGACTTATAGATTGTCCTCTTGGACATGCAATATAGAAACAGAGCAGCTAAGTGATGGCAGCTTGAGTGACCCTGGTTATGACCACTGACAAGGAGGACAAACAGTTTCGCATTTTTCCTAGGGCCAACCATCTTCACCTGTGAACTTCCTTCAATCATAAACTTCAGAGGTAGGGATGTTTGTTGATGATCGCACAAAGTTTAGTACCATTTGTGATTCCTCAGATAATGAAGCAGTCCACAGCCAAATGCAGCAAGACTTGGTCAAGGCCCAGGCCCAGGCCTGAGTTGATAGGAAGCAAGTAACATTCACGCTACACAGTTACCATATCAAGATCTAACAAGAGGAAAATTGAATCATCAGCCCCTAATAATCAATGGTATTGCCATGACTGAATCCTTCACCATCAATATTCTGGGGATTACCACTGATGAGAAACCGAACTGGTGTGGCCATATATACAATGGGGCCACAAGAGCAGATCAGAGTTTAGGGATCTTGTGGTGAATTACCTCATTTATTTCAAAAAGCCTGTGTACCATCTACAAGGCTTAAGTCAGGAGTGTGATGGAATATTCTCTAATTGCCTACATGATTGCAGTTCCAAAAACAATCAAGCAACTATATAACGGGCAACTTGACAGGCACCCTGCCTCCGACACACAGTAGCAGCATAGTGTATCCTCTACTGGATGCGCTGCAATGCAGCCATTCACCAAGGTTCCTTAGACAGCTCCTTCCAAACCATCGAGCTCCACCAGCTGCAAGTGCAAGGACCTGGAAATATCCACCCAGTGGCCACTTTATTAGATACTTCTTCCAATTAAGTGGCCATTGAGAGTATAAGACCATAAGACATAGAAGCAGAATTAGGCCATTCAGCATATCAAGTCTGCTCCGCCATTCCATCATGGCTGATCCCGGATCCCACTCAACCGCATACATCTGCCTTCTCGCCATATCCTTTGATGTCCTGACTGTTCTGTCTTACAAACTTGCTCTCTCCCGCAGTTTGTGGCAGAGCATTCTACAGATTTACTATTCTCTAGCTAAAAATATTCCTCCTTACCTCAATTTTGAGGCTGTGTCATCTAGTTCTGAATACCCCCACCAGAGGAAACATCCTCTCCATATCCACCCTATCTAGTCCTTTCAACATTCAGTAGGTTTCAATGAGATCATCCCGCATTCTTCTAAATTCCAGTGAGTGCAGGCCCAAAGCTGCCAAATGCTCCTCATATGTTAACCCCTACATTCCTGGTGAACCTCCTCTAGACTCTCTCCAATAACAACACATCCTTTCTGAGGTATGGGGCCCAAAACTTGCCAATACAGGTTTCCCCCACTATCCGAAGGTAGAGCGTTCCTATGAAATAGCTCGTAAACTGGAACGTCCTTAAGTGAATAAGCAATTACCATTTATTAATATGGGAAAAATTTGTGCGCATTCCCAGACCCAAAAAATAATCTACAAAATCATGCCAAATAACACATTAAGACCTAAAATAACAGTAACATATAGTAAAAGCAGGAATATGATAAATACACAGCCTATATAAAGTAGAAATGCTTTTCTGTACATTGCAGCACTGTCTAGTGTAGTGAAAATCTCACTACGTAGCAGAAGCAGTCTCTCCAGTAACCTTTAAGCTATGAAGCTGCCAAATCATACCAATTAACACATAAAAATTCACGGCCTACATAAAGTAATAATGTATGTACAGTGTAGTTTCACTTACCGGAATCAGGAAGCCAGCGAGCACACTGATGATGGTGTGTTAGGCTGAATCATCGGAGTTGGGGTGCTCAGCAATTTTTTCCAATAAATTGCAGTTTCATCACAATTAAACACTTGCTGATATGGATAACTACCTTCTATAATTATTTTCTTCAATTCTACTGGGAACTTTTCGGCAGCTTCAGTATCAGCCGAAGCACTCTCTCCAGTAAACTTTAAGCTATGAAGCTGCCCTCGCCTCAGAAACCAATCAAACCACCCATGACTAACTTTAAATTCCACTTTCTCAACACTTTCATCACCATCGTCCAGTGATTTCTGTTTCAGCTTATTAAAAAGACTGATTTCTCCTGAAGTACAAGATAACTTAATGGGACACAACACTTTGTACACCTATCAATCCACACAAGCAACACACTTTCCACTTTATCTATTATCGGATACCGACTAAGAGAGACCACTTTGCTACAAGCAGGACCAACAGTAACATAGGCAGCTTTCACTATTCTTTTGCTCTGCGTATAAATACTGTAGTACGAATGATGAGCGCAGGCCAGATCAACGCGCGGACAATGTCCTTACTTCGTTCACCACAATCGAAACGCTTAATTATGTCTAGTTTTACGGTAAGTGTCACACCTTTACGAGCTCTTTTAGGCTTTTCTGATACCTTAGAACTCACCTTGCTAACGGATGCATAAAATAAATCGACATAAAGCACAGATGCTCACAGGCACGTGTTTAAGCAATGCTAGCTAGAATGCAGTTCCAGGGGAGGAACTTGGCTGCTCGGGGCGCGCGCTGCCTTTTCTTGTAATAGTGAAAACACCTTCTGTTAGCGAAACAGGTAACTAACGCAGGTCTTTCGTAACAGCGAGGTGTCGTAAAGCGAATGTTCGAAAAACAGGGACCACCTGTACTCCAAATGTGACCTGTCTACTGTCTTAAGAAGGCTCAGCATTATCTCCTTGGTTTTATATTCTATTCCCCTTGAAATATATGCCAACATTGTGTTTACCTTCTTTACCACAGACTCAACCTGTAAATTAACCATCTGGGAATCCTGCACCAGACTGCCAGGTCCTTCTGCACCTCTGATATTTGAACCTTCTCCCCCATTTAGATAACAGTCTGCACTATTGTCCTTTTACCAAAATGCATTATCATATATTTCCAAACACTGTATTCCGTCTGCTACTTTTTTTTGTCCGTTCTTCCAATTTGTCCAAGTCCTGGTACAATCGCATTGCTTCCTCAGCACTACCTACACCTGCACCTACCTTTGTATCATCTGCAAACTTTGCCACAAAGCCATCAATACCACTGTCTAAATCACTGAGAAACAATGTGAAAAGCAGTGGTCCCAATACTGACTCCTGAGGAACAACACTAGTCACCAATAGCCAACTGGAAAAGGCCGCTTTTATTCTCATTTGCTGCCTCCAGTCTGTCTGCCATTCCACTATACATGCCAATGTATTTCCTGTAACGCCATAGGATTTTATTGTGTTAAGCAGCCTCATGTGTGGCACCTTATGAAACGCCTTCTGAAAATCCATGTAAATGACATCCACTGCCTCTCCTTTGTCCATCCTGCTTGTTACTTCCTCAAAGAGTTCTAAATGATTTGTCAGGCAAGATTTCCCTTTACAGAAACCATGCTGACTTTGACTTATTTTATCATTAGTCTCCAAGTACTTTGAAACCTTTTCTTTCTTTCTAAATCTTTTTATTAATATTAGTAATATGGACAGAATACAGATGATATATTGATAAAGAAATTACCAACATACACATTCCATTACATATGAAAAAAAACATACATAATAGTTACAATATAAATGAGTTTACCAAGACATAAGCCATAAGATATATGTATGGACATAGTAAATCTAAATATTTCATAATGTATAATATAAAAAAAACAGAAAAAAGAAAGAAAAAAAACAAAAAAAAATTTATATAATGCAAAACTAACTAATCTAATCTAATAACTATAACTAATAAGTAATATAAAAGAAAAAAAAACAAACAAAAGAGAAGGAAAAAAAAAGTGGGCTGTTTATAATATCTCACAAAAATAAGTATTCATCAATGCCGTCACTTCCGGTCCTCTCAAAATACATAAGCTAAAACCTGGGAAATCAAATATACTTGGCACAGGGTCATATTACATCATATGAAAATGTTGAATAAATGGTCTCCATAACTTTTCAAATTTAATAGAAGTCTCAAAAGTACCACTTCTAATTTTTTCTAAATTTAAACATAACATAGTTTGAGAGAACCAATTAAATACAGTGGGAGGATCAATTTCTTTCCAATTCAACAATATAGATCTTCTAGCCATCAGAGTTAGAAATGCAATCATTCGACGGGCTGAAGAAGATAAATGCTGTGAATCTAACATTGGTAAACCAAAAATTGCAGTAATAGGATTAGGTAGTAAATCAATATTCAAAACCGCAGAAATAATATCAAAAATATCTTTCCAATATTTCTCCAAAAATGAACACGACCAAAACATGTGAGTTAAAGACGCAATTTCAGAATGACATCTATCACAAATAGGACTTATATGAGAGTAAAAATGAGCTAATTTATCCTTGGACATATGGGCCCTATGTACAACCTTAAATTGTATTAGCGAATGTTTGGCACATAACGATGATGTATTAACTAATTGAAGAATTCTATCCCAATTCTCACTAGAAATACTAAAACTAAGCTCTCTTTCCCAATCCTGTTTAGTCTTATAAAGAGGCTCTAAACGTATCTTCATAATTATATTATAAAGTTTTGAAATAAGCCCTTTTTGAAAAGGGTCTAATTCAAATAAACTCTCCAAAGTATCTGAAGGCACAAAATTTGGAAACGTAGAGAGTACAGAACTTAAAAAATGTCTAATCTGTAAATATCTAATACTTCAAAACCTCATCCTTAATAATAGACTCCTACACTTTCCCAATCACTGAGGTTAATTGAACTGGCCTATCATTTCCTTTCTTTTGCCTTCCTCTCTTCTTAAAGAGTGGTGTGACATTTGCAATCTTCCAGTCTTTGGGACCGTGCCAGAATCAAGTGATTCTTGAAAGATCATGACCAATGCATCCGTTATCCCTTCAGCAACCACTCTCAGGTTACCTAGCACTTTTTCTTTTGTAATAGCAATGGTGCTCACTCCTGCTCCCTGACACTCACAGACTTCTGGCACACTGCTAGTGTCTTCCACAGTGAAGACCGATGCAAAGTACCCATTAAGTTCATTTGCCATTTCTTCGTCCCCCATTATTACCTCACCAGCTTCATTTTCCAGTGGTCCAATATCAACTCTCGCCTCCCCATTCCCAATGGGTCCGACAAATCTGCTCACAAGAATATTGATCCCCTTGGTTTCCCTTTTGTACAGGTCCCATCTGCCCCAGGTGCTCTTAATTATCCAGAAATCTGAATCCCTGCCCCCTGCTCCAATTCTTCAGCCACGCATTTATTTGCTACCTCATTCTATTCCTATCCTCACTGTCTTGTGGCACTGGCAACAATCCTGAGATTACTACCCTTGAGGTCCTGCTTCTCAGCTTCCTTTCTAACTCCCTATATATTTTTTCAGGACCTCCTTCCTTTCTCTTCTTATGTTTGTTCCAATATGTACCACATCTTCTGGCTGCTCATCCTCCCTTTTCAGAATATTGTGGACATGTCCAGAAACATCTCGGACCCTGGCACCTGGGAGGCAAGCTACCATCTGAGTTTCCTTTTCGCATCCACAGAATCACCTATCTGGCCCCCTGACTATAGAGTCCCCTATAACTGCTGCCATACTCTTCAGTTCCCTCCCCTTCTGAGCTATAGTACCAGGCTCGATGCCAGAGGTATGGCCGAGGTTGCTTCCCCAGGTAGGTCATCCCCTCCAACAGTACTGAAAATGGAGTACTTATTGTTGAGGGGGGCAGCCAAGGGGCTGCTCTCCACTATCTGACATTCCCCCTTCCCTCTCCTGACAGTCACCCATTTATCTGTCTCCTGTAGCCTTGGGGTGACTATCTCCTTGTAGCTCCTGTCTATCACTGCCTCACTTTCCCTAACAAGCCAAAGATCATTGAACAGCAGCTCCCTGACATGGTCCATAAGGAGCTGCACCTCGATGCACCTGGCGCAGATGTAGCTGTCAGGGAGGCTGGAAGTCTCCTGGAAATCCCATATCTGACAGCCGGAACAGAACACTGGCTCTACAGAGATACTCCCGTCCTCTCTGGAGCCGAATAAGAAATAAGGAATGAATTTACCTAGACTCCACCTGTACTTGCTGAAGCCCTATTTGAGCCAAAGCCTTCCTACACTGCCTCATACTACTCTGCTGACCACTGCGCGAGGCAATACCTTTCTTTTACAGAGTTCCCTCTCAAAAATCTTTGTCAGACTGGCACCGGAACACTCCACAGTACTGCACAGTACTCCAATCAATGCTCATGGTCCTCTGATTCTGTAGCCCATCCACTTCAAGGTTCAATGTATCATGTGTTGAAAGATGCTCTTCTGCAAGCCACTGTTGTAAAGCTTGGTTATTTGAGCTACCATCACATTCCTGTTGGTCTGGCCATCTTCCTCTCACTTTCACAAGGCATTTTCACCCAAAGAACCACTGCTCACTGAATGTGTTTTGTTTTTCGCTCCATTGTCTGCAAATTCTAGAGATTGCTTTGCATGAAAATCCCAGGAGATAGGCGATTTTTGAGCTACTCAGAACCACCCCATCTGGCACCAACAATCTTTCCACGGTCAGATTCATTGCTTCAACATTCTGATGTTTGGTCTGAACAATAACTGCAGATCTTAACCATGTACAGTTCTGGTCACTGAATTATAGGAAAGATGTCAACAAAATAGAGAGAATACAGAACAGATTCACTAGAATGTTACCTGGGTTTCAGCACCCAAGTTACAGGGAAAGGTTGAACAAGTTAGGTCTTCATTCTTTGGAGCGTAGAAGGCTGAGGGGGGACTTGATAGAGGTATTTAAAATTATGAGGGGGACAGATAAGAGTTGACATGGATAGGCTTTTTCCATTGAGAGTAGAGGAGATTCAAACAAGAGGACATGAGTTGAGAGTTAGGGGGCAAAAGTTTAAGGGTAACATGAGGGGGAATTTCTTTACTCAGAGTGGTAGCTGTGTGGAACAAGCTTCCAGTAGAAGTGATATAGGCAGGTTCGGTATTGTCATTTAAAGTAAAATTGGATAGGTATATGGACAGGAAAGGAATGGAGGGTTATGGGCTGAGTGCGGGCCAGTGGGACTAGGTGAGAGTAAGCGTTCGGCACGGACCAGAAGGGCCAAAGTGGCCTGTTTCCATGCTGTAATTGTTATATGGTTATATGCTTTTATGCACTGAGTTGCTGCCACATGATTGGCTGATTAGATATTTTATTAACAAGCAGATGTACAGGTGTACCTAATAAAGTGGTCATTGAGTGTATTGCTGTTCCTTGACTGTCACTAGGTCAAAATCCTGGAACTCCATCCCCATCTGCATTGTGTACATATCTATCCCCCATGGACTGCAGCAGCTCCCCACCACCTTCACAATGGCAGTTATGGTTGAGCAAATGACTGAGGGCCCAGCCTGCGAAGCTCACATTCCTACAACTGTGTAAAATGAATAATAAAAATGAACCTATTAATGCCACATCTCCAACATGCGGAAGGAAACTCTAGCAGAGGGAGCAAATGCACAGACAGAACATGCAAATTTCACAGGGAAAGCACAGGAAGTCACAGATGAATCCTAGTGGCTGTAGTTGTGAGACAGTTAATGGGGTTGCTCATTTAATGAATGAGGCTCAGTTGGGCACTTCAAAAGTAAAATACATAAATTCCAAACCCCATTTCCAGAAAAGTTCGGATATTTTCCAAAATGTTAATTCACCTGAACCTTTATTTAACTGACAAAAGTACAAAGAAAAGATTTTTAATACTTTTACTGACCAACCTAATTATATTTTGTAAATATACACAAATTTAGAATTGATGGCTGCAACACACTCAACAAAAGTTGGGACAGAGGCATGTTTACCATTGTGTTACATCACCTTTCCTTTTAATCACACTTTTTAATCATTTTGGAATTGAGGATACTAATTGTAGTAGATTTGCAATTGGAAATTTTGTCCATTCTTGCTTGATATAAGAATTCAGCTGCTCAACAGTCCGTGGTCTCCGTTGTCTTGATTCTCCTCTTCATGATGCGCCATACATTTTCAATAGTAAATAGATCTGGACTGGCAGCAGGCCAGTCAAGCACACACACTCTGTGTCTACAAAGCCATGCTGTTGTAGCCCGTGCAGAATGTGGTCTGGCATTGTCCTGCTGAAATAAGCATGGACGTCCTGGGAAAAGACATCGCCTTGATTGCAACATATGTCTCTCTAAAATCCTAATATACACCTCAGAGTCAATGGTACCTTCACGTACATGCAACTCACCCATGCCGTGGGCACTGATGCCCATCACAGATGTTGCCTTTTGCTAATAACAATCAGGATGGCCGTTTTCATCTTCGGCACGGAGAACTTGACACCCGTTTTTTCCGAAAACTAGCTGAAATGTGGACTCATCTGACCACAGCACACGGTTCCAGTCTTTTGATCCATCTGAGATGAGCTCGGGCCCAGAGAACTCGCCGGTGTTTCTGCATAGAGTTGATGTATGGCTTCCTCCTTGCGTAATACAGTTTCAAATTGCATTTCTGGATGCAGCGACGGACTGTGTTAAGTGACAATGGTTTTCCGAAGTACTCCTGAGCCCAGGTGGCTATAATTGTCACAGTAGCATGATGCTTTCTTAGGCAATGCCGCCTGAGGGCTCGAAGATCACGTGCATTCAACAGTAGTTTCCGACCTTGCCCTTTATGCACTGAGGAGTCTCTGAATCTTTTCACAACATTATGTACTGTAGATGTTGAAAGACCTAAATTCTCTGCAATCTTGCGTTGGGAAATGTTCCTTTTGAACTAACAAGTCTCTCTCACAAATTTTGGCACAAAGGGGTGAGCTACGACCCATCCTTGCTTGCAAAGACTGAGCCTTTGATGGACGCTACTTTTATACCCAGTCATGATACCTCACCTGCTACCAATTAGCCTGCCTAATGTGGAGTCTTCCAAACTGCTGTTACTTGAATATTCTGTGCACTTTTCAATCTTATTTTAACTCTGCCCCAACTTTTGTTGAGTGTGTTGCAGCCATCAAATTCTCAATTTGTGTATATTTACAAAATACAATTAAGTTGGTCAGTAAAACTATTGAAAGTCTTTTCTTTGTATGTTTGTCAGTTAAATAAGGGTTCACGTGAATTAACATATCACCGATTTTTGTTTTTATTGCATTTTGGAAAATATCCCAACTTTTCTGGAAATGGGGTTTGTAAAAGAGATCAACCAGGTAGCAACTGCACAATTCACCACGTAGTAACAGAAGAAATAATAACGTTCTCAACATAAAAATAAATCAAGTGCCTCTCACCTTTCGCACCATAGTCATATTAGGTTGCTTTGTCCAAGTTCTAGTGTGAATGTCATAGGCCTCCATAGATAACAGCTCCTTTTCACCATCTTCACCTCCCAGTACATACAGAACTCCATCTATTGCCACAATTCCAAAGTTGTGCCTTGCCTGAAAACAAATTTATGTTTAATATGAAATAATCAACTTGAATACGATATCCTGACCTGCTTTGTTCTGGAAATGATTGTTTCTTTGACAGATCTTGGAAGAGTTAACAAAAAAGACAAATCATATTCCAGTTTCACTATTTGCCTGTTTCTGCCAGTCTAAATCTATCTGTTGCTGATTCTTCCATTCATTCCTTTTGCCATGCTCAACGATTACCAGTATGATGTGGCAGGCAAAAATGATTTGTTGCAGAGAATTTTAAAAAGTTAAGGATAATGTCTCAGTCACAAAATAATTAGTTACTTTAATTAGTGTTGTTTTTGTAATACATGGAAGAGGAAAACTACTGCATAAAAATAGTTAATGTTAAGAAGTCTAAAGATGACTAACACCATGTCTGACAAAGTCAACCATAAGTCCCTCTTATAAACCATTTTGGAAAACTGGTATGACTCAAAATGAATGATGTAAAAAATTTTAAAGTCATAAAAAGCATCAAATTTCATTCAGTAATCATGGATTCAAGATTATTTGATGCCATATCCTGTACAGAAGTATAAAGGAGAACAAAATAATTGTTACTCCCAATCTGATGCAGCTCAAAAAATGCATAAGATTAAGAGTACAATCATAAGTAAAGAAACACGATAAATATAAATACATAGATTGTCTGTTTGTCTATAAAGTGATGCTAGGCACAGGAGTGTCTACATGAGGTAACTGACAGGAGATAATAAAGTAGTGGTGGTTGTGGAGGGGGAGGTGTGGAGGAGGTGATCAGCCTCCCTGCTTGGTGGTGCTGGCGTGTTTGTTGCGTAGCCTCATCTCTGAAGGGAGTGGGACAAACAGTCCATGAGCATGTAACTGGCCCTTTCCAGGAACTTTCTGTATACATGTCCTTGATGGCAGGTAGGCTGGTTCCACTAATGTGACGGGCAGTTTTGACTACATGTTGTAGAACTCTTATCAGCCACAGTGCAGTTTCCGTACAAAGCAGTGAAGCAGTTTTGTTAGGATTCTCTCTTCTATGCATCTGTAGAATTTCATGAGAATGGATTCACACAGTCCAGCTCTCTTCAGACTCCTCGGAGAGTAGAGCCATTGATGAGGTTTCCTGATTGCTTGGATGTGTTCTACTACCGTGAGAAGTTAAATAAGCTGTGCACTCCCAGGAGTTTGAAACTGTTTGCAGTTTCTATTGCTGCATCACTAACGCAAAGGAGGGTGTGAGAGGTGCGAGATCTGTAGTTGGTAACCATCTCCTTTGGCTTGCTTATATTAAGGAAGAGGTTATTGGCCTGGGACCAGGCCTTGAGCTCGTCAACCTCCTCTCTGCAGGCCATCTCACTGTTGTTGGTGCTGAGCTCTATCATTGTCGTGTCATTGGCAAACTTGAGAATGTGATTACTTGAGAGCTGGCTGTACAGTCATGTGTGAGCAGAGTGTACAGCAATGGGCTCAGCGTACTGGGATCAGGACATTGTTGAATAATGTTCTGAATGCAGACACTCACCTCATTCATTTGGGGAATGGGACTCCAGCAGTTGGTATCAGAATCATATCTCTCTCCTGAACTTAAACTCACTTTATCCAAACTCTGGCCGCCCAGTACAAAAAGGAACCCTTCTACAAGGAGAGAGAGAAAAACATTTTTCTTAATTCAAAATTCTAACTATTTTCATGAAATTGTCAACCTAATTAAGTTCATGCCCTGAGTAGGGATTGAAGTGTGCATTTGATTCAATGTCATATATCCCGCAAAAACCTTCCAGCAGCACAAGACAGAAATTTGAATTATTAATATTTCCCAATGTAAAACTTCACCACTCCCTCGTGAACACAGAAGTCCCAAACTTATTGGGCTAAACTTGCTGGTAAATTTCCAGTAACAGAGCAGTTTCCTCAGATTTCCCAAGTACTTACACAGAGGAAACTGTTCTCAGATCCTGTGCAGTTTAGACATGCTGCCCAAGTAGCAAATCTATTCATTCAGTGGAAACATACAGAGGAAAGGGAAAAATAACAAATTTGACTTTTTCTTCAATAATTTGTGACTTGAAATGGTTTATAAAGTTAAAACAACTGGAACACATAAATGAATTAAAACTTTTAATATCAATCCATTAAAAAGTAGGCATTTGAAGCCATCTCTATTGCTGAGGTCTGGGACAGCTAGGAGCAGCAATTACAACCTTCTGGCTCTGGAGAAGATACGTTTGGAGAACAGGAACATGATGGCAAGTGTAAGCAGCAAATCTAGTCCATATTTCTGTCAACCTGTTTAAAATATATTTGAAAGCTAAGACATTTATATGGGATGATATAAAAAAGAATGAAAAACTGTTAGGGATATTTTTAAGGTATTTATTTTATGTACATTAACCATTTAAAAGGATGAACATAGTCTTACAAATAGGTAATTATTGAAACTACTCTCAGAGGTATAACCATACTGTGATTTAATGGAGAAATATCATTTGATTTTTGGCAAGACTGCAATAATAGTTTTAACAGCATGCAATGAGCAACTTGCAGCCAGTGCAACAAACGTTTTCAAAACTATTAACAATTTAATCATGGTTTCAATGCAAATATGATGGATGCTCAAAATAAATAATACAAACTCATCACAACTGTAATGTATTCAATATAATTTTTCAGTAATTAAAGATATATTTTGGTGTAACAACCTCATACAAGAGCAATTACGGATATCATCTACTGATCTATTTTAATGATGCAACCCCCCCCCCCCACATTCAACACCAAATTCAGTCCATCAGCAGCACCAAATTTCACAATGCTTAGTTGTATGTCTACTTAATTCACATTAGCTTTAATCCAGAACAAAATTCAAGAAACTCCAGAGAATTTAAGCATTGACTTCATCTTTATAGAAACTGCCAGGTGGTATACAGAAAAATAATAGAGAGAGAGACAGAATTAGCATGCAGAGGAATTGCATGGTGTTATACTGGACTATTTCTGACAGTAAGCTCAAATGTGCAATCTCACCTGCTGACAAAACTCCATGGTTAATGCGTGCAACACTCATTGGAGCCAATTCTATCCAAAGTTGCCTGTTACGATCATATAAGGGGCACATGCATCGCATTACAGCTGTAGGCTTCCGTGTACTGAAAGATCATAAAATACAGATCGGTTTCAACATGTTTATGTTCAGGAACATGCTTTGCACTCTACATTATAAAGAAGTTGTCAGGACACCTAAAAGAAGCAGTGGTTGAAGCAGAATGTATTATAATGTTAAAAAATGAAGTGGATATATCTGGAAAGAAAATATAAAAAAACTACAAAGTAAACACAAGTAGGAATAACATAAAACTCAAAAAGAGCATCTATATCATCCACTCAAAAAGGTCTCATATGTTTATAAATCCTTTCATTCTCTGTTACACAGTACAATGGATTCCAGTCAATTAGTCTATTGATTAATCAGGGCACCTATCAACTTTGGGACAACTAAGAACAAAAATGAATTGAGAAAATAACCAGGAATCCCTTTGTTTACTTGGGATACTACGCTGTGTAAATGAGACAGAAGACTGTTGCTGCAGTTTCTAACTAGTATCAGTCATGCAAACTTTTCTGGCCATTAGACACTACACCATGCTTAGAGTGAATAGTTGCTTGTGTTTGTGTTCAAAAAGCTATGACTTTTATCACTGATAGTTGGCGAGGAACAAGCAGTAAGACATTGTAGAATTGCTTTGCTCATTGCGGTTTCAAGCATCGAGGCTTGGAGATATTAGAAACAGCTTGGGAAAAAATACAATAAACAACTTTACTACAACAAATTAGGAACTACAAAGAATTTAAAGATATCAGCAATCACCTTGATTGTTACAATAAAAGATTATGACTTGGGAGATGCAAGACTTGTAAAGTTTAGTTGAAAGCACTGCATGACGGCAGTACATTATCTGCACTAGGTGCCTGTGCTAATTTTGTTCATTTATAGTCAATCAAAAGAACATGGCAGAGTGTTAATAGACTGCCATATCTGACCATGACAGGAGAGTATTTAAAGTAGAAATGCCGTTGCACTGGGACAGTTCCACTCTCTCGACCTCAGAGGACTGGGCCCAGTGGTATGAGTAGTCCTCACAAACTGGGATCTTCCTCGGTTGCAGTGGATAACCATAACTTCTTCTGTGTATTGTCATGCTCTTTGATCTCCATGAAGCATTGCAGAACAGCCTTCTTGGCCTTTGAATGTTACTGTTGACCTCATCCACCCAGTCTACTGGAGCTAACTTCACAAGCTAGGTCAGTCCCTATTTCACCAGGGTATGAGGCTTGCTGAACACCCACACCTGGTTTAGACTGTTTGTTGAAACAGTATACTGGGATGTGGTTGCTGTCACATGCAAACAGCTACTTGGAGCCACTGTTGAGAGCTGAGTGTCTGGTGGGTACTAAAGATGAGTGAGCTGCCCCAGAATGGACATGACAAGCCCTTCACCAGAGATGCTACCCTTCCCTGACACCCCATACATTGGATGAATTCCCATCGTTAGAACAAATGCACAGTTTTATAGTACTATAGAGCATTGGTAGTGTTCTAATTTGTTCTACATTTCGTTTAAATACTTAATTTGTTACTCAGTTAAATGGTAGTTCGCCTTTTTTTTTTAAATACAGTTATCTTTTTAAATATTTCCATGAAACTTTGCCTAGTAAGGCAGTTGCTTAATTGGGTCAAAATGCACTTGTTCCAATTTGTCCCAATTAATCGGAATCCACTGTACTCCCCTTTGCTGAACATTTAAAACATTCTCCCATTTTATAAGTAATTGATTAAAAATATTTGAATCTTTTTTTTAAATCCCCATTTTTCCTCCAGACTTTATGCAACATATTACTCCACAACTGATAGCGAGTAGGTATATTTTATTTTACTGAAGACATCATCAGTTTGTGCTGAGTCAATTTTCTCCATCAATGCTGGATACTGGACGTCCTGTCAACTGATCCAATGATACTTTGTTGTTGTATTCATACCTTACCTCATGTACTCCACTTCAAGACTTTGTGCCACTCATACTCAAATCATCAGAATTTAGGAAATTTATAACAATTGCATTAAAATAAATACAATACCAATGACACAAACAAGACAAAGTGAGTCCTTGTTGGTAAAAAAGACTTTATAATTGCTGGAATAAAAAGTTAACCTTTATCATAAAAGAAAATTTAAGTCCAATTGTCAGGACTCACCTCCTTTCCTCTCCACCCACTGTTACTATGCATTCTGAATACCCTCGCGGTTTGAAGGTAGCCAGCTGGGCCTCTCCTTCTCTCTGACTGAGTGGAATATTCGTACACTCTTTGACAATTTCTCGTACCACAGGTTCATTCAGCATTTGTTCCCTCAGATAAACAGGATCCAGGCCATTTACCCACACGACAGACATCACATCTTTCATGTGAACCTAAAATTTTAATGATGCAAATATATTTTCTAAGTTTCCACAGTTTTCTAATTTCTGATAATCAATGCCCAATCCTCCCAAATTCCAACAAGAATATTTATTCAGTAAATTGAAAGCTTGTAATATAGCCTTAAACCCTGTAATGAGCAGCTGAAGCCAACATAGTAAATCCCTCTGGCCAGCAGTTGCAGAAGCATTCAACCATTCCAATGGAAGTTCCAGGCGCACATAGACCAGCTGTAATTCAGGGATTAAGTGACAGATGGCATTAAGTCCAGAGGCAAGATCTGTTTTTTCGCTGTTCCTGACATTAGACCTATTAATTGCAATAAATATAGTCAGGTTCTCAAATAAGAGGCATAAAGACAAGCTACTTGTCAAAATTCTTTAGCTTTATTTCTCCTTTTGCTTTAAGATTTCTACATTGCTAATTAGCTCTTGTTTTTCAATTCTTACTTAAATCAGACATTTAAAAATTGTCATCTGGCAAGTTCCACTTTGGCTTTGTCTCCTCTCAAAGCCTGTCAGAAATTGGGCTTTGCAGTGAAGCAGAATTACCACTGAGACCTCGCAGCCTAATTCCTGGACGAAGATTGACCCTCGGCCTAAACAAAGATATGGACCAGGTACAGGAAGCAGCCTCAGAACATTTTCAATCTGTTATGTACTTATCACTCTACAAGAGGCAGAGCATTTCGAAAGAGCCTGGAAAGCAGAAAGAGCTCAGGGACAGGGCTTGAAACATAACGTCTTAAACATGACGCATCTTCAATTCAATTTATTACTGGAATCTATGTCCACTGCAAGATTTCTGTGAGACCAATATTCAGTACATACTCACTTTCCTGGGCCCATAAAGATTATGTGCAGATTGAAAGATAAATAGTTTAGAAATCTGGCCACAATATTAGTTTGCAAACTTACCTGGAATTCAGAGGATTAAGACTGAGTACCAAAGAAACAAATTTCCGATTCCATCTGTTCAGAACTAGACACTTGTTGATTTTAAAACATTTTAGTAATTTAATTTTGATCATTATTAATTTTTATTGTGGCATTACAACCCTACTAGTATAAATAGAGTTTCCAGTGGCTTCCAATAGATTTAGCAATCAATGAAAATAAAGCTACTAATTCTTCAGCAGCCTCCTGAGATCACGAATGAGTTATGTTCTCTCCAGTTTATGGGTGATGAGGCCAATGTGAGAAACAGTATCTGCCACAGATTGGCAGAGGTTGTTGACAAGGCAGGTAGGTAGTTTCTGTAGTAAAGCACTTCTTCAGTTCTTGTACTCCTGATACATGGATTACTGTTGCTCCATTCTACCTCTAAAGGCAAATTGGGATACAGCTCAGAATCATCCACATACTTTGCTTCATTATGGAAGTGAAGTTTCCCATGACTTTTTTTTTTTAAAGTGTTTATCATTAACTATGACCTTACAGCCCTACACTTTTCTGACAAAGTATATAAATGAGGCATTCTCAGCTTAAAATTAAAATGAAATAAATTAACTGAATTTAAAAGGTTACATATAATCATGGGCTTTTTTGTTTGAGGGGATTTAAACTGAGGTATGACTCTCTTGATGAACTTAAAAGAGCATCACCATTCCCTATTAAAAT
Source organism: Hypanus sabinus (assembly GCF_030144855.1). NCBI lineage: Eukaryota > Metazoa > Chordata > Chondrichthyes > Myliobatiformes > Dasyatidae > Hypanus > Hypanus sabinus. Next base: position 57,528,926 of record NC_082722.1, on the reverse strand, counting down.
TACTGCGACAGAATCATATCCAGATCTGTAACTCCAACTCCACATTTGTCTACATCATTTTCTAAATTTTGTTGAGCCTCATAAAAAAAAATCAGCAACTTAAACTGAATTCCTTTTATATGAGGACAATGCAATATGTTCAGTCAGTACTCTAACTGGTTGCATCACAGCCTGGCATGGAGCCTCCAATGCACAGGATGGCAAGAAGCTACAAAGAGTTACAGACTCAGCCAGTTCTATCAGAGGCACAACCTTTCCCAAGGGCATCTTCAGAAGTGGCAGTTCCTCAAGGTGGCATCATTAAGGATCTCAGCATCTGGGACATTCCCTCTTCTCGTTACGACCATTACTACATGAAATTCTACAGATGCTGGAAAGTTGCGCGACATAGTGCTAAAAAAACTCAGCAAGTCAGGCAAGATCTATGGAGGGAAATGAACACATCGGACCAAGACCCTTTATCAGGACTTGGAAAGAGAGAGAAAGGACATGGAATAAGATGGGGTAAGGTGAATGAATACAGGTTGTCAGGTAAATGCAGGCGAGGGGGAAAAGTGTTTGGGTGGGGGAGAGTGGAATGAAGTAAGAAGCTGGGAGGTGATAGGTGGAAGAGCTGAAGGAGGAGGAATCTGATAGGAGAGGGCCATGGAAGAAAGGAAAGGAGGAGGGGCACCAGAGGAAGGTGATGGGCAGGGGGGAAGAGAAGGAGTGAAAGTGGAACCAGAATGTGGAATGGAAGAACAGAAAGGGGAAGAAGAAGAAATTACCAGGTTAGAGATATCAATATTCATACCATCAAATTGGAGGCTATACTGGCAGGATAGGTGCTGCTTTTCCAACCTGAAAGTGACGTCATTATGGTACAGGAGGCCAGAGAGAAACACCTCCGAACGATAGGAAATCAAACTGAAATGGGGGGGACACCAGGAAGTCCTGTCCTTTGTGGCGGACTGAGTGAAAGTTTTTGTTATTACCATTAGGAACAGAGACCTGATGACTCACACTAAGAGATTTAGGAACAATTTCTTTCTAACTTCCTCCATCAAATTTCTGAATGGTCTATGAACACTACCTCATTACTTGCACTATTTGTTTTGTTATTTAGAGATTTTTATGTCTTTGCTCTGTACTGCTACTACAAAACAAATTTCATGTCATATGTCAGTGCTAATAAATTTGATTCTGAAATAGGATAATAAAATCAGTTGAATAAACAGGTGGTGCACTCATCAATAGAAAGCAAAAATATTTTTCTATACCTTTCGAACAACAGGATCTTGGCAAATCCATTTCACCACTGCATCAAAGATGTACCTTTCATTTCCCACATTCAACTTTTCCAAAGAGATTACTTCCTTCAGTTTTTCATGGCCAAGTTCCAGGAACTCCTCAGTGTGGGCTACATCACGGAAATGTGTTTCCAGGTACTCTGTCGCTATGTAGTATACATGTTGTAAAGAATAGTGCAAGGCAAAGTCACGTATGCCAATACAGTTCTCGTGAGCAATACAGCCTTCCAAAAATTCACAACACAGTGCTTTTAAATCAGTGAGGAGGAGGAGGTCAGCAGCCTGCACTATATCCTGAATTGTGTCTTCACTCAGCTTAATCTGAAACAAAAATTGACGATATTTCAGTAGGAACACACATCAAAAATGTTGTTTAACATTTAAGTTTAATTCCCGGAAATTATGGTTTGTTGATTCATTCTCATCGGGCTCCAACATTACCAAGATTTCACCGCTCCCCCTATGGGTAGTTCTGCTATAACACATTTCCATGACACAATAGGACATAATGTGATCAATGGACTAGACAGCACGCTCTATACTATGCAGGCCAGATGGGCTACAGCACTATTTTGATTATGAACTAGAGAATCACTTGTGTTACTTTGGAAAACGGCAAGCAGAAAAAAAACCATTGTCTTAGAGAGAAAAAAAGCTCTTCAGGGAGATACTTTTTACATGTAACCTCACTGCAGTAATTAGATGCCATTGTCTTGTAAGAACAAAGGCTGTTCATTTGACCAAGTGAGAGAAATGGATAAGCAACTGATTTGAGACTTGTGTAAATGATTTTGTATTAAGTAATCTAATATACAATTTTTATTATTTTAAGCTTGAAAGAAGGAAATAAACTTATTGCTTTTAAAAACAACCTTATTTCTGAAAATGCTATGGGGAAAGTAACTTAATGGAAGTCTAAAACTCTCTAGCCCCAATATCCATTCCCCCCCCCCCCCCCCCCGCCTCATTGACACAAGAGATATTAGTTACCTGACTTTTCTTTAAGGAGTTGTGCTCCTAAGAAACCAATCACATTATAGCAGAACTACCTGTATTTAAGGTTGAAACTAAAAAAAACTTGCATTTATATAGGTCTTCAGAAGCATCCCTACACAAAAGTGCATTAAAATAAACTCTGACACCAACTCACAAGAGATTGCTGGATAGGTAACTGAATCCTTAGTCAAGGAGTAGATTTTAATTAATTTCTTACAGCATGAAAGAGAGTGAAAACTGGTGAGAATTAGGGTAGAACACAGGAGCTTAGCACTCCTGGAAGACCATTCACTGATAGTGGAAGAGTTAAATATGGGGGTGTGCAAATACGTGGTAAAGGTAAAAAAAATCCCTTACGGCAAGCGATCATACTATAATAGAATTCACCCCAACATTTCAGAAGAAGGGGCTAAGGTCATAAGTTTCAGTATTACAGTGGAATAGAAGAAATTACAGGCATGAAAGAGGAGCTGGCCAAAACTGATTGGAAAAGAACACTGGCAAGGATGATGGAAGAGCAGCAATGGCTAGAATTTCTGGAAGCAATTCAGAAGGCACAGGATATACACATGACAGAGGAAGAAGTAATCTAAAGGCAAGATAACATAACCGTGGCTAACAAAAGAAGTCAAAGGCAATGTCAAAGCTAAAGTGAGGGCATGTAATAGAGCTAAAATCAGTGGGAAGCTGCAGGATTGGGAAGATTTTAAAAGCCAACAATAGACACCAAAAATGTCATTAAGAAGGAAACGATGGAATACCAAAGTAAGTTTGCCAATTCTATTAAAGAGGATACCAAAAGTTTCCTCAGATAAATAAAATGTAAAAGAGAGGCAAGAGTGGATAATAGACCTCTGAAATATTATCCTGGAGAGGTAGTAACTGGGGACAAGGAAATGGCGGACAAACTGAAGAAGTTTTTTTTGCATCGGTCTTCACTGTGGAAGATATAAGCTGGTAGTTCAAGAGTGTCAGGGGTCAGAAGTGTGTGAAGTTGCCATTACTAGAGAGAAGGTTCTCGGGAAACTGAAAGGTTTGAAGTTAGATGATGCACAGCCCAGGGTTCTGAAAGAGATGGATGAAGAGATTGTGGAGACATTAGTAATGATCTTTCAAGAACTACTGAATTTTGGAATGGTTCTGGAAGACTGGAAAGAAGAGAGAGAGGCAAAAGAAAGGAAATTACACACCAGTTAGTCAGACCTCAGCGGCTGGGAAGATGCTAGAATCGATTGTTAAAAGTGAGGTTTCAGGGTACTTGGAGGCAGATGATAAAATAGGGTGTCGTCAGCATGGTTTCTTTGAGGGAAAATCTTGCCTGACAAATATGTTGGAACTCTTTGAGGAAATAACAAGTAGGAAAGAGAAAGGAGAACCAGTGGATGTTGTGGAAATGCAGAAACATAGAACACCTACGGCACAATACAGGCCCTTCAGCTCACAAAGTTGTGCCGAACATGTCCCTCCCTTAGAAATTACTAGGCTTACCCATAGCCCTGTATTTTTCTAAGCTCCATGTACCTATCCAAAAATCTCTTTAAAGACCCTATCGTATCCGTCTCCACCACCGTTGCCGGCAGCCCATTCCACACTCTCATCACTCTGATTAAAAATCTTACCTCTGACATTTCCTCCATGCCTACTCCCCAGCACCTTAAACCTGTGTCCTCTTGTGGCAACCATTTCAGCCCTGGGAAAAAGCCCCCGACTATCCATCATTTTATACACCCCTAACAGGTCATCTCTCATCCTCCATCGCTCCAAGAAGGCCGATTTCACTCAACCCATTTTCATAAGGCATGCTCCCCAATCCAGGCAACATCCTTGTAAATCTCCTCTGTACCCTTTCTATGGTTTCCACATCCTTCCTGTAGAGAGGTGACCAGAACTGAGCACAGTACTCCAAGTGGGGTCTGACCAGGGTCCTATAGAGCTGCAACTTTACCGTTCAGCTCCTAAATTCAATTCCATGATTGATGAAGGCCATTACAACGAATGCCTCCTTAACCACAGAGTCAACCTGCACAGCTGCTTTGAGCATCCTATGGTATCAGACCCCAAGATCCCTCTGATCCTCCACACTGCCAAGAGTCTTACCATTAATACTATATTCTGCCATCATATTTGATCTACCAAAATGAACCACTTCACACTTACCTGGGTTGAACTACATCTGCCACTTCTCAGCCCAATTTTGCATCCTATCAATGTCCCGTTGTAACCTCTTGACAGTCCTCCACACTACCCACCAAATCCTCAACCTTTGTGTCATCAGCAAACTTACTAACCCATCCCTCCACTTCCTCATTCAGGTCATTTATAAAAATCACGAAGAATAAGGGTCCCAGAACAGATCCTTGAGGCACTGCACTGGTGACCGACCTTCATGCAGAATATGACCCGTCTACAACCACTCTTTGCTTTCTGTGGGCAAGTCAATCTGGGATCCACAAAGCAATGTCTCCTTGGATCCCATGCCTCCTTACTTTCTCAATAAGCCTTGTATGGAGTACCTTATCAAATGCCTTGCTGAAATCCATATACACTACATCTACTGCTCTTCCTTCATCAACGTGTTTAGTCACATCCTCAAAAAAATTCAATCAGGCTCATAAGGCACGACCTTCCCTTGACAAAGCCATGCTGACTAATCCTAATCATATTATACCCCTCCAAATGTTCATAAATCCTGCCTCTCAGGATCTTCATCAACTTACCAACCACTGAGGTAAGACTCGCTGGTCTATAATTTCCTGGGCTATCTCTACTCCCTTTTTTGAATAAAGGAACAACATCCACAACCCTCCAATCCTCCGGAACCTCTCTTGTCACCATTGATGATGCAAAGATCATCGCCAGAGGCTCAGCAATCTCCTCCTTCGCTTCCCACAGTAGCCTAGGGTACATCTCATCCAGTCCCAACAATATATCCAACTTGATGTTTTCCAAAGCTCCAACACATTCTCTTTCTTAATATCTACATGCTCAAGCTTTTCAGTCCACTGCAAGTCATCACAACAATCAGCAAGATCCTTTTCCATAGTGAATGCTGAAATAAAGTAGTCATTAAGTACCTCTGCCATTTCCTCATTTCCCCACTGTCACACTTGATAGGTCCTATTCTTTCATGTCTTATCCTCTTGCTCTTCACATACTTGTAGAATGCCTCCCCACCAAGGCCTTTTCATGGCCCCTTCTGGGTTTCCTAATTTCCTTCTTAAGCTCCTTCCTGTTAGCCTTATAATCTTCTAGAAATCTAACATTACCTAGCTCTCTGAACCTTTTGTAAGCTTTTGTTTTCTTCTTGACTAGATTTATTACAGCCTTTGTACACCATGGTTCCTGTACCCTACCATAACTTCCCTGTCTCACTGGAACATACCTATGCAGAACTCCACAAATATCCCCAGAACATTTAGCCACATTTCTTCTGTACTTTTCCCCTGAGAGCCTATGTTCCCAATTTAAGCTTCCAATTTCCTTCCTGGTAGCCTCATAATTCTCCTTACTCCAATTAAACACTTTTCTAACTTGTCTGTTCCTATCTCTCTCCAATGTTATTGTAAAGGAGACAGAATTATGATCACTATCTCCAAATGCTCTCCCACTGAGAGATCTGATACTTGACCAGGTTCACTTCTCAATACCAAATCAAGTGCAGTCTCTCCTATTGTAGGGTTATCTACATACTGTGTCAAGAAACCTTCCTGAACACACCTAACAAACCCCACCCCATCTAAACCCTTCACTCTAGGGAGATGCCAATCAATATTTGGGAAATTAAAATCTCCCACCACGACAACTCTGTCATTATTACACCTTTCCAGGATCTGTTTCCCTATCTGCTCCTTGATATCCCTGTTACTAGTGGGCGGCCTATAAAAATACTCAGTAAAGTTATTGACCGCTTGCTGTTCCTAACCTCCACCCATAGAGACTCTGTAGACAATCTCTCCATGACATCCACCTTTTCTGTAGCTGTGGCACTATCACTGATCAACAGTGCCACGCCCACACCTCTTTAGCCTCCCTCCCTGTCCTTTCTGAAACATCTACAACACAGTACTTGAAGTAATCATTCCTGTTCCTGAGCCATCCAAGTCTCTGTAATGGCCATCACATCATTGCTCCAAGTACTGATCCACACTCTAAGCTCATCCGCTTTGTTCACAATACTCCTTACATTAAAATAGACACATCTCAAACCATTGGTCTGAACGCGTCCCTTCTCTATCACCTGCCTATCTTCCCTCACACACCATCTCCAAGCTTTCTCTATTTGTGAGCCAACCGCCTCTTCCCCAGTCTCTTCAGTTCGGTTTCTACCCCCCAACGATTCTAGTTTAAACTCTCCTCAGTAGCCTTAACAAACCTCCCCACCAGGATATTGGTCCCCATCAGATTCAAGTTCAACCTATCCTTTTAGTACAGGTCACACCTGCCCCAAAAGAGGTCCCAATGATCCAGAAATCTGAATCTCTGCCCCCTGCTCCAATCCCTCAGCCACACATTTACTCTCCACCTCATTCTATTCCTATACTCACTGTCATGAGGCACAGGCAGTAATCCCGAGATTACTACCTTTGCGGTCCTGCTTCTCAACCTCCTTCCTAAATCCCTGTAGTCTGTTTTCAGGTCCTCTTCCCTTTTCCTACCTATGCCATTGGTACCAATATGTACCACGACCTCTGGCTGTTCTCTTTCCCACTGCACGGACCCTCACACCTGCGAGGCAAACTACCATCCGAGTTTCTTTCCTGCATCCACAGAATCACCTGTCTGACCCCTGAGCTATAGAGTCCCCTATCACTACTGCCTTCCTCTTCCATTCCCTACCCTTCTGAGCCACAGGGCCGGACACTGCCAGAGACACGGCCACTGTTGCTTCCCCAAGGTAGGCTGCTCCCCCACCCCACCCCCCAACAGTACTCAAACAGGAGTACTTATTGTCAAGGGGTACAGCCACATGGGAACTCTCTAGTACCTGACTCTTCCCCTTCCCTCTCCTGACTGTGACCCACTTCTCTGCCTCCTGTGGCCCCGGTGTGACCACCTGCCCATAACTCCTATCTATACGCTCTCCCTGACTAGACAAAGGTCATTGAGCTGCATCTCCAGTTCCCTAACCCGGTCCTTTAGGAGCTGCAGCTTGACACACTGGGTGCAGATATGGCCGTCCGGGAGACTCCAGGATCTCCCACGTCTGACACTGAGCACAGAAAACTGGCCTCACACACATTCTTCATTTCCACACTTAACACAGGTAATCCTACCTCTCCTCATTACCGCCTAAGCCCATTGAGCCAAAGCCCTATCACTCTGCTGCCCGCTGGATTTGGCTGCCTTCTTTTTAAACTTTTCCCGCTCTACTGGCTGACGTCACGCGCCTGCGTAGTCTTGCCTCTCACTCCGGAAATCCTTAGCTGTTCCACCCGCAGCCTTCTTGCTCCAAATCTTTTCAGGTCTTTCACAAAGTGACATACATGAGGATGCTTAAACTAAGTTAAGAGCCCATGGAATTACAGAAGATATACTGGCATGGATAAAGCAGTGGCTGATTGGTAGGAGACAGTGGGAATAAAAGGAGCCTTTTCTGTTTGACTACCAGTGACTATTGGTGTTCCACAGGGTTCTCTATTGGGACGGATTCTTTTTACGTTATACATCAATGACCTGCTGAGTTCCTCCAGCATCTTGTGTGTGTTAATTAGATCAATGAAGAGGTAATGCTTAGCAAATTTATGGGTCTGAAGGTAGATAAGTCCCCTGGCCCTGATAGAATGCATCCCAGGGTACTGAAAAAAATGGCAGAAGTTATACTGGAGTCTTCAGCAATAATTTACCAAAATTCTCTGGACTCTGGGCAGGTCCCAGTGGATTGGAAGACGGCGAATGTCACACCACTGTTCAAAAAAGAATGTAGGGAAAAGCAGGTAACTATAGGCCAGTTAATTTAACATCTGTAGTTGGGGGGAAATGCCTGAAGCTATCATTAAAGAAGAAATAGTGAGGCATCTAGAAAGAGATAGATCCATCTGGCAGACGCAGCATGGATTCAGCAAAGGCTGGTCCTGTATGATAAACTTACTGGAGTTCTTTGAGGATATAACGAGTGCAGTGAATAGAGGGGAACAGATGGACGTTATTTACTTGGTTTCCAGAAGGCGTTCGATAAGGTGACACATAAAAAACACAGCCATGGGATAAGGATGCATAGAGTTGGGGGTGACATATTAGCATGGATAGAGGATCGGTTAACTAATAGAAACAGAGAGTTGGGATACATGGGTGTTACTCTGGTTGGCAATCAGTGATGAGTGGTGTGCCGCAGGGATCAATGCTGGGCCCACAACTGTTCACGACATACATTAATGATCTGGAAGTGTGGACCAAGTGTAGTTCATCTAAGTTTGTTGTTGATACTAAATTGAGTAGAAAAGCAAATTGTGCAGAAGGTACGGAGAGTCTGCAGAGAGACAGAGACAGGTTTAGTGAGTAGGCAAGGGTCAATGTGAGGTCATCAACTTTGGAAGGAAGAATGAAAGAGCAGATTATTATTTAAATGGTAAAAGATTGCAGTATGCTTCTGTGCAGAGGGACCTGGGAGTGCCTGTGCATGAATCACAAAAGGTTGGTTTGCAGGTGCAGCAGGCTATCAAGAAAGCAAATGGAATGTTAGCCTTCATTGCTAGAGGTTTGAATTTAAAAGCAGGGGGTTATGCTGCAACTGTACAGAGTACTGGTGAGGCTGCACCTGGAGTACTGTGTGCAGTTCTGGTCTCCCTACTTGAGGAAGGGTATACTGGCTTTGGAGGCAGAACCATGGAGGCTCACCAGATTGATTCCAGAGATGAGGGGGTTAGACTATGAGGAGAGATTGAGTCGCCTGGAACTGTACTCGCCGGAATTCAGATGAATGAGAGAAGATCTTACAGAAACATAAAATTATGAAAAGGGATAGATAAAGGTAGGAAAATTGTTTCCATTAGTATGTGAAACTAGACCTAGGGGAAGTAGATTTAGGACAGAGATTAGGAGGAACTGCTTTTCCCAGAGAGTGGTGGATCTGTGAAATTCTCTGCCCAATGAAGCAGTGGAGGCTACCACAGTAAATATATGTAAGACAACGTTATATAGAATTTTGCATTGTTGGGGACTCAAAGGTAATGGGGAATAGGCAGGAAGGTGGAGATGAATCCATGGCTAGATCAGTCATGACCTTATTGAATGGTGGAGCAGGCCTAATGGGCTAGATGGCCGACTCATGTTCCTGCTTCTTATGTTATGACAGAATCGATGGCTTTGTTGCAGAGTTTGAAGAAGATACTAAGATAGGTGGACAGGCAGGTAGTTTTGTAGAGAGGCTATAGATGGATGTAGACAGATTAGAAGAATAGGCAAAGAAGTAGCAGATGAAAGGCAGTATCAGGAAGTGCATGATCATTCATTTTGGTTAAAAAAAGGGAGACAATTTTCTAAATGGAGAGAAAATTCAAAAATCTGAGGTCAGAGGGATTTGGGAGTCATCATACAGGATTCCATAAAGGGTAATTTGCAAGTTGAGCCAGTGGTGAAGAAAGCAAATGTGATATTAGTATTCACTTCAAGAGGACTACATGATTAAAGAAAGGAGGTAATGTTGAGGCTTTATAAAGCACTGGGGATGCCTCACTTGAAGTACTGTGAGCAGTTTTGGCTGCTTATTGAATCAAATTGACTTTATTTCTTACATCCATCACATTCATGAGTAAAGATCTTTATGGTTACATCTCTGTCTGAAAATGCAATGTGCAAATTATAGTAATTTGTAATAAATAGTATGTGCAGTAATATATACAACAGAACAGTCAATATAGCTTAGAAATCCAATTGCATCAGCGTGAATTAATCAGTCTGATGGCTCAGTGAAAGAAGCTGTTCCGGAGACTGCTGGTCCTGGCTTTAATGCTGCCGTACCGTTATCCGGATGGTAGCAGCTGGAACAGTTTGTGGCTGGTGTGACTTGCATCCTCAATGATCCTTTGGGCTCTTTTTACACACCTGTCACTGTAATTTCCTGAATAGTGGGAAGTTCACACACACAGATGTGCTGGGCTGCCCGCGCCACTCTCTGCAGAGACCTGCGACTGAGGCAAGTACAGTTCCCGTACCAGGATGATCTCAACATCTGAGGACTAAGAGGCTGTTGCGATTTTCTAACCACACAGCCAGTATGTACGGACGACGTGAGATCCTCAATGATGTGTATGTCGGGGAACTTCAAGCTGTTCACCCTCTCAACCCCAGATCCATTGATGCCAATAGGGGCAAGTCTGTCTTTGTTCCTCCTGTAGTTCACAAGTTCACAACAGCTCCTTTGTTTTTGTAACATTGAGGAAGAGGTTGCTTTCTTGACACCACTGTGTCAGCGTGATGACTTCTTCTCTGTAGGCTGCCTCATTATTATTTGAGATAAGGCCAATCAATGCAACATCATCTCCAAATTTAATTAGCAGATTGGAGCTGAGAATGGCAACACAGTCATGGGTATACAAGAGTAAAAGATGGGGCTTACTACACAGCTCTGAGGGGCTCCTGTGTTAAGAGTCAGTTGGACAGAGGTGAGGGAGCCCATTTTTATCACCCGCTGGCGATCTGACAGGAAGTCCAGGATCCAGCTGCACAAGGCAGGATGAAGCCCGAGGTCTCTGAGCTCCTTGTCAAGCCTGGAGGGAATTACGGCATTGAATGCTGAACTGTAGTCCAAGACCAGCCTTCTCACATAAGCAATCCTCCTCTCCAAGTATGCAAGGACAGTGTGTAGAGCCGTGGCTATGCCTCATCTACAGTCCTGTAGCATGGAGACTGATTGGTCAGGCCAACAGTGGACAGTTTTAACTATGGCCACCTCTTGTTTCAACTTCTGCCTGTACACGGGCAGAAGCAGGATGGAGGAGTGATCAGATTTCCCGAGCAGTGAATGGAGGAGCCCTCTGTAAGCCTCTGCAATCTTATCTTAGAAAAGATGTGTTGACACTGCAGAGGGTTCAGAGGAAGTTCATCAAAATGATTCCAGGATTGAATCGATTGTCATATGAAGAGTTTTTGATGGCGCTGGGCGAGTTTTTACTGGAATCAGAAAAATGATGGGTGAACTCATTGAAAGCCGGCGAAAGTTGAAAAGCCTTGACAGGGTGGATGTGGAGAGAATGTTTCTTCTGGTGGGAGAGTGTAGGACCAGAGGACACAGTCTTAGAACAGAGGGGTGCCCTTTTAGATCAGAGATGAGGAGGAATTTCTTGAGTCAAAGAGTGGCATATCTGTGGAATTCACTGCACAGGCAGCTTTGGGGGCCAAAACTTTATGTATATTTAAGGTAGAGGTTGATAGATTCTTGATTGGTCAGGGCATGAAAGGATACAGGGAGAAGGCAGAGGTTGGGACTGAGAGGAAAAATGGATCAGCCATCATGAAATAGTGGAGTGGACTCGATCAGCCAACTGGCCCAATTCACGTTTTTTTGTTTTACTAAATCACAGTGGATTTAATTTGGCTTTTTTTGACACAGGTCAACAGAAAAGGACTCTTTCACATCAAGGTGAAAATAGATCTCTACAGAATGATCTAAATTAATTACAAACACAAAACACAAATTAATTGTTTGCATGAGTATTCACCCCCTTTAATAAGACACTGTAGCGATGTGCTACACACAGCGCTGAGATAATGACACGCAGTCGGTAAGTCATTTTGAGACTAGTTTATTCAAACTTCGCAGCGCTGGCATTTAATCCCTAGCGTCCGTCCTCTCCGGGCTGAAATGACGCCAGAGGTGTATTACCAAAGTCTCTCCCCACACGCTGGCTATTTGTGAGCCGGTTTGCCTGTGCAGAAAGTGGGTCGCCACATAACCTCCCCCAAGAACTGGTGATACACCCCCCAATGTCCACAGTCTGGATCGGCCTCCATTTGGGAGGTCTGCCTCTGCGCTGTGGTGCCTGAACCTCGACCGGCTGCGCCAAGTCCACATGGGCTGGTTTGAGTCGGTCCACCGTGAAAACCTCCTCTTTTCCCCCCAATGTCCAGAACGTATGTGGGCCCGTTGTTGTTGATCACCTTGAACGGCCCCTCGTATGGCCGCTGTAGCGGTGCCCGGTGGCCGCCCCTTCGCACAAACACAAACTTACAGTCCTCCAGGTCTTTGGGTACATGGGTCAGGGTCCATCCATGCTGTGAAGTTGGTACGGGGGCCAGGTTGCCGAGCCACTCGCGTAGTCTGCCCAGGACTGCTGTGGGTTCTTCCTCTTGCCCCCGTGGGGTTGGTATGAACTCTCCCGGGATGGCCAGGGGTGCGCTGTACACCAACTCGGCCGACAAGGCGTGCAGATCTTCTTTGGGCACTGTGCGAATTCCAAGCAGAAGCCAGGGAAGCTCATCCACCCAGTTAGGTCCTCTCAGGCGGGCCATGAGAGCCGACTTCAAGTGACGGTGGAAGCGTTCCACTAGTCCATTCGACTGTGGGTGGTAGGCAGTAGTGTGGTGTACCTGCGTTCCCAACAGGCTGGCCACAGCCGACCACAGGCTGGAGGTGAACTGGGCACCTCTGTCGGAGGTAATGTGGGCCGGTACCCCGAAGCGTGCTACCCAGGGGTTGCAATCAGTGCTCGGGCGCAGGAATCGGCAGATGCGTCGGTGAGCAGGACTGCCTCTGGCCACCTCGTGAACCGGTCTACCATAGTTAGGAGGTACTGTGCTCCTCGGGACACTGGTAAGGGACCCACGATATCCACATGAATGTGGTCGAACCTCCGGTGGGTGGGTTCGAACTGCTGCGGCGGGGCTTTAGTGTGCCGGTGCAACTTGGCTGTTTGGCACTGCGCGCACGTTCTGGCCCATTCACTGACCTGCTTGTAAAGTCCGTGCCACGCGAACTTGCTGGAGACCAGCCGAATGGTTGTCCTGATAGATGGGTGCGTCAAACCGTGTATGGAGTCGAAAACTCACCGCCTCCAGGCTGCCGGGACGATGGGGTGAGGTTGGCCAGTAGCCACGTCGCACAGGAGGGTCCTCTCACCTGGGCCTACGAGAAAGTCCTGCAGCTGCAAACCCGAGACTGCGGTCCTGTAGCTGGGTATCTCGACGTCTGCCTGCTGCGCCTCCGCCAGGGCCGCATAGTCCACCCCCAGGGACAGGATAGCTGGTCTGGAGAGTGTGTCCGCCACGACGCTGTCTTTTCCAGAGACGGATGTCCATAGTGTACTTGGAGTTGCAGGACAGGTGTCGCTGCTGGCGAGCCAACCAGGGATCGGACCCCTTCGTGAACGCGAAGGTCAACGGTTTGTGGTCCGAGAACACGGTGAACGGCCTGCCTTCTAAGTACCACCTGAAATGCCAGATCGCAAGATACAGTGCCAACAGCTCCCGGTCAAAAGCACTGTACTTGAGTTCAGGTGGTTGTAGGTGCTTGCTGAAGAATGCCAGGGGTTGCCAGCGCCCCTCGATGAGCTGCTTCAGCACCCCACCGACTGCTGAGTCGGACGCATCCACTGTGAGGATGGTCAGAACGTCCGTTCTGGGGTGCACCCGCATTGCGGCATCTGCCAAGGCTTCCTTGGTTTTAACGAAAGTGGCTGCAGCCGCGGCCTCCTCGTCCCAAGTAATGTCCTTGCCTTTACCCAACATCAGGATGTACAAAGGGCGCATGATACGGGCTGCTGAGGGGAGGAAACGGAGGTAGAAGTTCACCATACCAACAAACTTCTGCAGGCCTTTGATCGTGTTGGGCCGGGCAAAGTGGCAGATCGTGTCTACCTTGGCGGGTAGAGGTGTTGCCCCGTCTTTGGTAATCCTGTGGCCCAGGAAGTCGATGGTATCGAGACCAAACTGGCATTTGGCTGGGTTGATCGTGAAGCCGAAATCACGCAGGCGGGAGTAGAGCTGGCGGAGGTGGGGCAGATGCTCCTGACGACTACTCCTGGCTATAAGGATGTCGTCCAAATAGATGAACGCAAAGTCCAGGTCGCATCCCACCACATCCATTAGCCGATGGAACGTCTGTGCGGCATTCTTCAGGCCGAACGGCATTCGGAGGAACTCGAACAGGCCAAACGGGCTGTTAAGAGCAGTTTTGGGGATGTCTTCAGGGTGCACCGGGATTTGATGGTACCCCTGGACGAGGTCTACTTTGGAAAAGATTCTTGCCCCATGCAGGTTTGCTGCAAAGTCCTGTATGTGTGGCACGGGGTAGCGGTCTGGAGTTGTAGCCTTGTTCAGTCTGCGGTAGTCGCCGCATGGTCTCCAACCCCCGGCTGTTTTGGGCACCATGTGCAGGGGGGAGGCCCATGAGCTGTCGGACCTCCGTACGATCCCCAATTCCTCCATCCTCTTGAACTCCTCCTTTACCAGGCGGAGCTTTTCCAGGGGGAGCCTTCGTGCGCGGGCATGGAGGGGCAGTCCCTGAGTCGGGATGTGGTGCTGTACCCAGTGTCTGGGCATGGCTGCCGTGAACTGCAGTGCCAGAATCGATGGAAAGTCCGCTAGGATTCTGGTGAATTCGTTGTCCGACAGTGTGATGGAGCCCAGGTGTGGGGCCATCAACTTGGCTTCACCCAAGGAGAATGTCTGGAAAGTCTCAGCATGTACCAGTCTTTTCCCTTGCAAGTCGACCAGCAGGCTGTGAGCTCGCAAGAAGTCCGGCCCCAGGAGTGGTTGGGCCACCGCAGCCAGTGTGAAGCCCCACATGAACCGGCTGGCGCTGAACTGCAGCTGCACTGTGCGGGTGCCGTAGGTCCATACCATGCTGCTGTCTGCGGCCCTCAGGGTGGGTCCTAGCTTCCTGTTGCGGGTGTTGTACCCCGTCGGGGGCAAGACGCTGATTTCCGCTCCAGTGTCGACCAAGAAGCGGCGTCCCGACTGTTTGTCCCAGACGTACAAGAGGCTGTCCTGGTGGACAGCCGCCATAGTCATTAGCAGCAGCTGGCCCTGGCCCTTGCAGGGTGGGCAACAACGGCGGGCTTCTGTGCCCACCGCTGGTGGTAGAAACACCACTGTTCACTGTCCTCCTCACTCCTGCCTCTGTGATGTGTGTGCCCCCCTGCCGGGCCTGGTCTGGTCCGCTGTTGGGCGCGTGGCCTAGTAATCTGACCGATGGACGCCACACTCTCCCTCTTGGCCTTTCATAGCACGTCTGCCTGGGCCGCCACCTTCCGGGGGTCACTGAAATCTGTGTTGGCCAGCAGCAGATGTATGTCTTCGGGCAGTTGCTCTAGGAACGCTTGCTCGAACATGAGGCAGGGCATGTGTCCGTCAGCCAGGGCCAGCATCTCGTTCATCAATGCTGACGGCAGCCTGTCTCCCAAATCGTCCAGGTGAAGCAGGTGGGCACCCCACTCATGCCGTGAGAGGCCAAAGGTCCCAATGAGCAAATGCTTCATATTTGCCTTCTGGGGGTGACTGTATAAAATCCACAACCTGGGCGGCTGTCTCCTGGTCAAGGGCACTCACCACGTGGTAGTAACGCGTGGAATCAGAAGATATCTGCCGAATCTGGAACTGGGCTTCTGCTTGGCTAAACCACACGCGTGGTCGCAGCGTCCAGAAAGTCGGCAGTTTTAGCGAAACTGCGTGAACAGATGAAGAGTCAGTCATCTTTGGTCCAAATCCTGTTTGGACCGTCGGGGTCACCAATGTAGCAATGTGCTACACACAGCGCTGAAATAACGACACGCAGTCGGTAAGTCATTTCGAGACTAATTTATTCAAACTTCACAGCGCTGGCATTTAATCCCTAGCGCCTGCCCTCTCTGGGCGGAAATGACATCAGAGGTGCATTACCAAAGTCTCTCCCTGCGCGCTGGCTATTTGTGAGCCGGTTCGCCTGTGCAGAAAGTGGGTCGCCACAACAAACCAAATCTCACTGGTGCAGCCGATTAGTTTTAGAAGTCACATAATTAGCTAAGTGGAGATTATCTGTGTGCAGTCAAGGTATTTCAATTGAATGTAGTAAAAATACACCTGTACCTGGAAGGTCCAACTGCTGGTGAGTCACTACAGAATGAAGATAAAAAGAACACTCCAAGCAACTCTGTGGAAAGGTTATTGAAAAGCCCAAGTCAGGAGATAGATGCATAAAAATTTTCAAGTCTCTGAATATGCCTTAGAGTACAGTTAAGTCAATCATCAAGACTATGGCACAGCTACAAAACTGTCTAGAGCAGGCTATTATCAAAAATTGAGTGACAGGGAAAGAAGGGGACCAGTGAGAGAGGCCACCAAGAGACCCATAACACTCTGGAAGAGTTACAAGCTTTAGAGGCTGAGATGGGTGACATTGTACATACAGCAACTGTTGCCTGGATGCTTCATCAGTGGTAGCTTTATGGAAGAATGGTAAAGAGAAAGCCGCTGTTGAAGGGAAAAAACCTCACATGAAACCTTGGCTAGAGTTTGCCAGAAGGAATGTGGGAGACTCTGAAGTCAGCTGGAAGGTGGTTCTACGGTCTGATGAAACCAAAATTGAGCTTTTCAGCCATCAGACCAAACACTAGGTTTATCATAATGCTGCATCATGCTGTGGGGATGCTTCACTGCACAGGCCCTGGTAGGATTGTGAAGGTAGAGGGTAACTAATGCAGAAAAATACAGGGAAATCCTGGAGGAAAATCTGACCCAGTCTGCAAGAGAACTGTGAGTGAGAAGAAGATGTTTTTTAGCAAGACAATTACCAAGCATAAAGCCTAAACTACACAAGAATGGTTTAAAAACAACAAAGCTAATGTCCTGGAGTGCCCAAGTCTGAGTCCAGACCTCAATCCAATTGAGAATTTGAGGCTGGACTTGAGAAGGCTGTTCACTCATGATCCCTATGCAATCTGACAGAGCTTGAGCAGTTTTGAAAACAATAGGACAAAAATTGCAGTATCCAGATGTGCAAAGCTGATAGAGACCTAGCCATAGTGACTTCAGGCTATCATTGCTGCCAAAGATGAATCTGCTGAATGCTGACTTGAAGGGGATGAGTGATGATGCAATCAATTATTTTGTATTTAATAACTGTAATAAATTCAGACCAATTTGGGAAAATTTGTTTCCACCTTGACCCAAATGAGTCTTTTCTATTGATCCGTATCAAAAAATCTAAACAAAATCCATTGTGATTCAATGTTTTAACACAATAAAACATGAAAATTTCCAAGGGGGCTGAATACTATATCTAATAGTCTTGTAACATTATAATCACATAGATCTCAAAAGCAAAATGAAGGTTAACATATATAGGAAAGAACAAAGCCTTGAAAGTACTCTTGAAGAAGACAGAATTTTTAAAAATAGTGTTATTAGACTTCCAACATGGCGATTGTTTAGTCGCTCCAAACTTTTGCTCTGTTATACTTCCTACCTTTGCACTATATGTCTCCCTTCTTAAACCTTAGCTAGTTATTTTATAAGTTCTCTTTTACCTGCCTGCGAACACATCTATCTTATAATGGCTACCAAAAGTACTAAAATCAGGAAAAAGGAAACTTCTATGGCTGTCGGCTGAGATTCTCACTATTTTGGAACAACATCGACAAGATACTTTAACAGATTTTAAAACTGAATTTAGAACTTCTTTCAACCAGCTGGATTCTAAATTGGATCAGATTAATGCCAGAGTGGATGAACGTACTGAACATTTATCTCTCATTGACTTAACTTCTGAAGATTTAAAACGCCATGTTCAACATCTTGAAACTTTCTGCTCCAACCTAGCGGAGAATAGTAAACTTTCTTCCGAAATGGTGGATCTTGAAAATCAGAGCAGACGTTGCAATCTACAAATTCTTGGTTTGCCAGAGGCCACCGAAAAGGGCTCTTCCGTTGAATTTTTTTCATCTTTTCTCTGTGAGGTTTTCGGGAAAGAATTTCTTTTGACTCCAACTGAGCTTGAAAGGGCTCACAGGATTTATGTTCCTCGTGTAACTTTGGGTTCCCGTCCATGGCCAGTTATTTTATGCTTTCATCGATACCAGGTGAAAAACCATTTGATTATGGAGGCATGCCGCAGAGGTACTTTTGCTTTTCAAAATACGGTCATTCGTTTTGTGGAGGATTATGCCCCCCAGGTTCTGAAGATGCGTGCTGAGCTTAAAGGTGTAATGAAAGTGCTTTTTGATCGTGGATTCAGACCCTCTCTCCAAAATCCAGCCGATCTTCGAATTACGCTTACTACTGGAGAATATAAGTGGTTTAAAGAGACTGAGGCGTTTGTTGGAAGTCTTCCAGCCATCTCGTCTTCTTCGGAACCAGTCTGATCTTCTAAAATGGTTGATAAGTACTTCTCGAAGTAAAGCTATTTTTTCCGAACTCAGACTTTACTTGAATAATTCAGACATTAACTATTGAAACTCTAAGGGCTGTAGTCAATCTCTCCCTGGACTTGGTGCGTTTTCTCTAATAGATGATTTAAGTTTAATGTTTCCCTGCAGACTTTTAGATTTTACTCGTGTAATCTATTTTACTTATGTATAACTTTATCTATAGAGAACTACAATTGATTTTAACTTGTTTTGGAGGTTTGGAGTTTTTATTGAAGGCCTCCCTGTTGGTTGATTTATAGTTTAAGTTTTGCTTTTTTTTCTGTAAATGGTTGATAAGTACTCTCTTTAAATTTATAATTTCCCCCTTCCCCCCCTTTTTTTCTTTCAATCTTTTATAATTTTTTGCAGGTAGGTTAGTTTTAGTTTTCTGTTTTTTTTTTGTATTAAGTTTTATACATTTTCTGTTGAAGTTGTTCCTATTTGTAATTCTGTTCTCTAGTGCATAAATTAGCTATTATTTGCTATATTATTTTTACGGAACTTTTGTTAATGATACGGAACTGGAAGTCATTTTTGGGTTAATTTTTTTGTAGAGCTAGCTGCTTTTTCAGGTAGCCGTCTAGTTTTGGGTTGCAAGGGTGGGGTAGGTTCTCCAGTTCCAACAATACTCACTGTTTCTTTTGTTTTCCCTTGTTATTCAGGACATGTCTCAGTTTTGATTCTACTGATCTATGTTCACATTTTTGCTCCCAGACTGTTACTGTACTGCTTGATTTTTTTATATGCCTACTACCTTCTATGCACTAGCAATTGATAATGGTTAATACACTTAAATTTGTGAGCTGGAATGTAAAGGGATTGAATCATCCTGTTAAAAGAAGGAAGGTCTTCTCGTATATTAAACAACTCAAAGCTGATATAGCTTTCCTTCAAGAAACTCATATTCGTAGTTTTGATAATTCTCGGCTTTTGTCAAAGTGGGCGGGTCAGCATTTTCATTCATCCTTTGCAGCCAAAGCTGGGGGGGGGGGGGGGGTCTCCATCCTTATTAATTCAAATATTCCTTTTGAACTCCATAATAAGATATCTGATACAAATGGCCGTTTTATTATTGTTTCTGGTAAATTATATAATACTAAAGTTGTACTAGCAAACCTGTATGCTCCCAATTTTGATGATGTTAATTTTTTTTGAACGTTTTTTCTCCTCACTACCAGATTTAAACTCATACTCTCTTATACTGGGTGGTGATTTTAATTGTTGGTTAGATCCTAATTTGGATCGATCGTCCTCTGTTACTAGATTACCTACAAAATCTGCCTTAGCTATTCACTCTTTTCTTTCTAATTATGGTAATCTCAGATATATGGCGTTTCCTTCATCCTACTGTGAGAGATTATTCTTTTTTTTCCCACATGTTCACCATACCTTTACTAGAATTGACTATTTTTTATTTGTAATCAACTTATTCCATTTGTCTATTCTTGTGATTATCAGAGTATACTGATTTCTGACCATGCCCCAATTACTCGGTCTTTAAATTTTCCTGGTCTCCCTCAGAGGAATAAACACTGGCATCTTGACTCGACTTTATTATCGGATGATGATTTTCTAAAATTTATTAAGGATCAGATAATCTTTTATTTTAACACCAATAGTCATCTGAAATGTCATCCCAGATTGTCTGGGATGCCGTGAAAGCATATTTGAGGGGTCAAATAATCTCCCATACAGCAAATCTTAATAGAAAGTCCTGTACAGATCGATTAGACCTCATTAATCAGTTTAAAGAATTAGATCAACTGCATGCTCAAACTAAGAATCCTGAATTATACAAGAAGCGTGTAGAACTTCAATCTAAATTTAATCTTCTGTCTACTCAACCTGTTGAACGTCAACTTCTTGAAAGTAAGAGTCGCTTTTATATTCATGGTGACAAATCTGGTAAATTTCTAGTCAATCAGCTGAGGCGTTCTAAAGCTAAACAACATATTACAAAGATCTGGAAGGAAAATGGAGACTTTACATGAGATCACTTAGAAATCAATGACATATTTAAAAATTTTTACTCTTGACTTTATTCCTCTGAATGAGAATATTTCTGTTGATCTTTTTTAAAATAATTTGAATATTCCTTCGCTTTCATCTGATTTTAAAGCCAAACGTAATGCACCTATATCATCAGAAGAAATATCTTTTGCAATTTCTGCATTGTCTTCAGGGAAATCTCCTGGACCTGATGGGTTCCCAGTAGAATTTTATAAATCATTCTCTTCACTTCTTTCTCCTCAGTTACTCTCAGTACTATCTGACTTGTTTAATTACGGTAAACTGCCACCCTCTTTTAATGAGGCATCTATTATTCTTTTATTAAAAAATGGTAAAGACCCAACAGAGTGTTCCTCGTATAGGCCGAATTCTTTGCTTAATGTTGATGTTAAAATCTTGGCCAAAGTTTTGGCTTATAGATTAGAAACTGTTATTCCCTCTATTATTTCTGATGATCAAACTGGTTTTATTAAAAACTGTCTTCCTTTTTTTAATATTCGGCGTTTATTTAACATTTTATATTCACCTTCAACTGGGATTCCTGAATTTTGGAAAGATGTCTTCATAACTTTATCCTATATTCTGAATCACTACTTAGAACCTAACCCTTTAATTGCTTTGTTTGTTTTTTTGGATGAGACAGATTTACGTTTGAGTTCGACTAAGTGTCAAATATTATCTTTTGCTTCTCTCCTGGCTAGACGTTTAATCCTCCTTAGATGGAGAGATGTTGCCCCTCCCACGCATGCTCAATGGCTTATTGATATTATGTCCTGTTTAGACTTTGAAAAAATTCATTATTCAGTTCTTAATTCGGATACAAAAGTTTCATAAGGTCTGGGGACCTTTTATTGAGTACTTTCATAACCTTCCTCTTAATTAAGGTTTTTTTTTCAGTCCCTTACTTTCAGCTCTTTTTTTTGGTAGTAGACATTATTATCTTCTGTTTTCAAGTGTACTTACAGTTTTGGGGGTTTGAATGTCCTGATTTATATTCTCTATATTGTGTTGTGGTTGGTCTGGATTTTTTTTTGTTGCGGGGCTTGGGGAGGATACTAACTTTACATGTCTTCAATTTGGGTGCTTTCTCAATTATCTTTTTTGTATTATATTATTACTGTATGTTTATTTTTGCACTGTATTAATTTTCTTCATTTTGATTTGGGTTTTTTTTCTATCTGTAGTGATGTAGAAAATGCATTAAAAACTAATAAAAAAAATAGTGTTATTGGACAGGGAAGAAGCATGGGAGTAGAACTGTGAAATGCATGAGGTTTTTCCTGGGTGCTCCGGTTTCCTTCTAGAGTCCTAAGACATACTGGGTAGGTTAAATGGTCATAGTAATTTGTCCAGTGATTAGGTTAGAGTTAATCAGGGTTATGGGGTTCCTGGGGTAGCATAGCTCAAAGGGTCAAAAGGGCCTACTCCACACTGTATCGCTAAATAAATGAATAAAATGCTGTAAATATTCAACAGGTCAGGCAACAAATTTAACGTTTCAGGTCAAAGATCCATTATCAGAACCGAAAATGTGTTTTGACAAAGGGTCTTCAATATATCCATCTAGATTAACTCTATCTTGAAGAGCGTTCAGAATTCATGAAGTTCCAGAATTTTTTTTGTCTTAATATTAGAATCCCCTCTGAAAGTATGGATTGAATTCAAGATGCACGTGACAGGAGCAGAGATGTTGTATAGATGAAGACAATTCATCTTGAAGGAAGTCATCATGGGTTCAACCAGGAATTAAAACCTCTTAAATACCAATCTATTTTAATTAGCTTTTCTAAATATAAGAGTAGTTTTTAAAAACATTCTCCAGTTCACTTGCAGCTTCTCTGTTCAAGTACTTATTATGCACTATTCCAAAATTTCTTGTAGAAACAGACAAGATTCTTACCAGAAGCACTATGCATTTTCAATCCACCTTTCCCAATTTATAGTTGTATCACTGGTTAAACAATTTTTATTTGCTGTTGGGTCACTTTCTTTTGCACAACTATCAGCATTAAATTTATCTTTCATTATACCTTGTTATTTTGCTATACAATTTCACTTTAAATCAGCCAATTTATATCCAAACTAATATTAAATCATTAACAATATTAGGAAATAGCAGAGCAAAATAAAACATAAAGACAAGAGAATGAAGATGTTGTAATCTGAAGCAAAAAACAAACAACTGGAGAAACACAGTAGGCCAAACAACAAAGGGTATAATGTCAAGAATTGAAATGTTAACTGTCCCTTGGCATCCACAAATGCTGTTTGAGCCATTAAACTCCACCAGCAGAATAAAACCTAACCAATCAAAACAGCAACTATTTTATTAATTGTAAAAATGCTTCTGAATATTAATGAAGCATGGTTGAACCATTTTGAAATCAAATCAGCAAGGTCTTTTTTAAAGGAGGTTGCAGAATGATGAAGCCAAATTGCTGCTCGTGTATAAACGAGGGGAGGAAAAATCCAGCCCATTCAAGGTATTAAAGGTACATTTAATGTCAGAAAAGTATACATTATACATCCTGAATTTTTTTTAGAAATCATTAGTAGCATCTTCACTTAAAAGCAAACATTTGACTACAATAAAGAGGTTACATAAAATGAACACAATATAAAACAGGGTAAGGTACTGTACCTGTCCACTAAACATATAATCCAGTAATTCCCGCATAACAGCAACAGAAATCCCATCCAGGACAATTTTATACACTGAACCATCATCAGTTGGTGATGTATAATTCAATTTTGTTCTGAAATATAAGCATCAGATAACAATAAGTACCTAAAACAACCAGGCACACCAGAAGAATAATTGTGCTTTTATCATCAACATTGAAATTGAATTAAGTATGTTTGAAATTAAAAGTACTAACATCAAGATTTCTCCTCTATGGTGACTTCCTTTTTTGGTTCAATTTAGTGCAGCATTTTTTTTTGAGAAATGTCCAATATTGTTCAATCATCATGCAAACCATAGATACAATAGATAATAGATTCCAATACATAGATTCCAATAGATAAAATGCAGCATCAATGCCAAGCAGAAAGTCTTTTTCAGTCAAATCTAAAGATAAATACTGGTCAAAATTCTTTTTTTTCCCTTTATTATCAAAGTGGCCAAAACAGCTGACATGGAATATAATATTATCAACACTGCCTTCTAGAGCTGTGAAGACAATAATAAATTAGCTTGTATTATTTAACTTCAAAATCACTTCTCAAGAATAACAGTAATCCATAAAGGATAATACCATAATAAGGGCCAAACTTGCTCATCTATTGCAAGCAACACCTACAAAATGCTGGTGGAACACAGCAGGCCAGGCAGCATCTATAGGAAGAAGCACTGTTGAAGATTCGGGCTGACACCCTTCGTCAGGACTAACTGAAAGGTGAGATACTAAGAGATTTGAAAGTAGTAAGGAGAGGGGGAAATACAAAATGATAGGAGAAGACCAGAGAGGGTGGGATGAGGCTAAGAGCTGGAAAGGTAATTGGCGAAAGTGATACAGAGCTGGAGAAGGGAAAGGATCATGGGACGGGAGGCCTCGGGAGAAAGAAAGGGGGAGGGGGGAACACCAGAGGGAGAAGGAGAACAGGCAGGGTGATGGGCAGAGAGAGAGAAAAAAACGAACAACTAAATATGTCAGGGATGGGGTAAGAGTGGGAGGAGGGGCATTAACAGAAGTTAGAGAAGTAAATGTTCATGCCATCAGGTTGGAGGCTACCCAGACGGTATATAAGGTGCTTTCTCTGGCGGACAGAGCGTAGGTGTCCACCAGAGAAAGCAGAATCTCCCAGTGACCACACATTTTAATTCCATATCCCATTCCCATTCTGATATGTCTATCCATGGCCTCCTCTACTGTCAAGATAAAGCCACATTTAGGTTGGAGGAACAACACCTTATATACCGTCTGGGTAGCCTCCAACCTGATGGCATGAACATTGACTTCTCCAACTTCTGTTAATGCCCCTCCTCCCCTTCTTACCCCATCCCTGATTTATTTATTTTTCCCCCCTCCCCTTTTTGTTCTCTCTCTGCTCTTCACTCTGCCTGTTCTCCATCTCCCTCTGATGCTCCCCTCCCCCTTTCTTTCTCCCTAGGCCTCCCATCCCATGATCCTCTCCCTTCTCTAGCTCGGTATCCTTTTTGCCAATCACCTTTCCAGCTCTTAGCTTCACCCAACCCCCTCCGGTCTTCTCCTATCATTTTGCATTTCCCCTCCCCCTCCTACTTTCAAATCTCTTACTATCTTTTCTTTCAGTTAACCCTGACGAAGGGTCTCGGCTTGAAACGTCATCAGTGCTTCTTCCTATAGATGCGGCCTGGCCTGCTGTGTTCCACCAGCATTTTGTGTGTGTTGCTTGAATTTCCAGCATCTGCATATTTCCTCGTGTTTGCTCATCTACTGTGTCATTTTTAACTGAGTCAGCTCTTGATTATTAAAGGCATTCAGTGAAAAATTTAAAATATCACTGCTGGTAAGAGTGAGAAATAAATTCTGTGCATAAAATGATACTTTATCATCTTGTTTAGGATTATGACCATAATGCCATTTACCACTATATCATTATTTGGTCCAGATTTCTTCCCATAAGTATTTACACTTAGTACTAAATGCTCAAATCTCTATTGTAATTAATTTCAGATATTCAACTGCATGTTCTTAATTGAATTTGAAAGGTTAAGCTCTCGGTGTCAATTAGTATGCTGATGATAAATTAATGCTCTTGAATGCTGATGAAACAAAACAACTTCTCTCCAAGAATCATAACATCAGAAAATGACAAGGTCTCACACAATTTTCAGAATAAAATCGGCAATGGACATTGGAATAAATGATTTGCTTGATCTCCTGGCCACACATGCTTTTTGAATGAAATGCAATAAAGAAAGTGTTTTTCTCTCTTTAACAGAAAGATGATTTACAGTTGTTTTATTGAAAATTCAATTACATTCCAAGGCAATAAGAGACAATATACCAGATTCTAACATTAATAGTTTAAAAATTCTTATCTGTGTTTTGTTTTCAATTCAATGCAAAAATCATTCCAGTAAGGTGATCGTTAAGTCCTACATGATTAAATTGACTTAATTCGGAATAGAGTGAACAAATGATTCTGCAGATGCTGGAAACCTTGATCAACACATACAAAAGGAACTCAGTGAGTCACGCTGCTTCACTGGCTGGGAATAAACAGCTGAAGTTTCGGGCCAAGAACTTTCATTAGGACTGATAAGAAATGGGGCAGAAACCACACTGTAAAGGTGTGGGGATGAGTACTGTAGTAAAAATATGGAATTTAAGACATTCAACAAAAAAAGATGTTGCAAAAATAGACAACACATGCCCACTGATACAAATTATTTTGTTCCAAAGTAGAAATTTTTCTTGGAGATGTAAATGAACTGTTCATATGTTCCATTAATATCTCTGAAAACCGCTCAGGCTCTCTGAACAAAAATGCTACAATATTGCTTTTTCTTTTCCATGATCCAAACTGTCCCTTGTCTGCATTTCCCAAAGGAACACCAGAAGATAATTGACAAGACAAATAGATTGGGGGAGGAAGAGAGATTTTAAAAAACTTAGCTGTTACAATCTGCAATGCATCCGTAAGAGTATGGAGACAGCAGATTTAGAGTGAGAAACAGGCCTTTTGGCCCATCTAGTCCAGGGTGGAACTATTAAAACTGCTTGCTCCCAACAACCTGCACCAGGCCCATACCCCTCCATATCCCTGTCATCCACGTACCCATCGAAACTTCTCTTGAATGCTGAAATTGAGCTCCCATGCAGCAGTTATGCTGGCAGCTCATTCCACACTCTCACAGCTCTCTGAGAAACGATATTTCCCCTTATGTCTACCTTAAAATTTTCACCTTTCACCCTAAACTTATGACCTCTGGTTGTAGTCCCACCCAACCTAAGTGGAAAAAGTCTGCTTGCATTTACCCATTCCAAATCCATAATTTTGTATCCTTTTAGAGCACCTCCCCAAAGAGAACTGGGTGTATTTGGACACCGTAGGAAAGAGTCCAATCGCCTTTTTAAAAGCGACAACAGCATCATGCCGTTTTCTTTTCTGCCCTATATGAATCTAAGTGAGCAACTTATTTTGCAGTAATACTGTACCACCAAACAAATAAACAATGACTACAAAATATCTATTTATTATTTGGTAAATGTGAAAAAATGTCAATCCTGAATATGAAAATACAGAATTAGAAACAATTGTGAGCTAATGGAAAGGGCATAATGAACTAATCGTGAAGTTGAGATGCATTGTAAAAGTTAATAAGATCAAAACTACAAAATGTTCAATACTATATTTCTATCTGATAGTCACAGATAACAATTCAATTTGTAAAAATCTGCAACCACAATACCAATTTTGATTACCATATGAGTACTCACATTCTACATTAAAATAGGCTCACTATTCCTCCATTTCTGATCAATTAACATTAAAAGCCCAGAAAACATGGACCTACACCCTGGAACAAGTACCCACAAGTCTGTTGAGTTGCTGTGGTGTCACAACAACCTCACACACAATATCAGTGTCACACCATGGGTTTTGGTGAGGGTTGCGTGCCCTTATGAAGGTGTGGATTTTAAAAATCAGACAGTTGGCCACAATAGAATCAATCAACATCTAACGATGGGGGGGAGGGGGAAGAGAAAGGGTGGAGAGAGGGTAAAAATTTTTAATTACTTATGGCAGACCTGCTCTGTCACAATCAGCAAGTCCAAGGACATGAATGTGGACTTCAGAAAAGTGAAGGCAGGAGAGCATACACCAATCTTTATTGAGGGGTCAACAGTAGAAACAGTGAGCAGCTTTGATTTTCTGGGTGGCAACATCTGAAAGGATCTATTCGAGGCCCACACATCAATACAATGAAGAAGGAAGTTTGAGGAGATTTTGCATATTAAAGACTCCTGAAATTTTTTTATAGATGCACAGTTAGCAATCTGACTGAATGCATTGTGGCCTGGTACGGAAGCTCCAATGCAAAAGATCGTAGGATGCTGCAGAGGGTTGTAGACTCAGCCAGCTCCATCATGAGCACAACCAAGGACATCTTGGACATCTTCAAGAGGCAGGGCCTCAAGGCAGCTGCATCCATCACACAAGAATCTCACCATCTGGATATGCCCTCTTCTCTTTACTACTATCAAGGAGATGGTAGAAGAGTCTGAAAACCTACACTTGACGATTTAGGAGCAGTTGCTCTCCGTCCAACATCAGATTTCTGAATGATTCATGAGCACCACCTCATTCCTTTTGGTCTCTCGTACTATTTAGATTTGTAATTTATAGCTTGATTTCTTGGCACTACACCGCAGTTGCAAAATAACGAATTTCATGTCATACGTCAGTGACAAGAATTCTGAACCTGCTCTTGCAAAGGATCAAACGCTGCAATGCACAATAAGGTGCATTATCAGCAATAAGAATAATCATACCACACCATTCATTCATCTCAGCTTAAGCTTTCTGGGTTTACAGTTCTCAAGCAGTGCATACTGTTTATATTAGATAGTACTGTATCTTCAGCACTTCCAGATCTTGTCCGATTCACCATCCAGAGTTGGTCTAAAGGTTCCTCTCAGCCTTATCACCTCTCATCTTTCCTCTGGCTTGCCCATTTGCTCTCCTCACTGTAATCGCCTTCCCTGGCTCCGTAATTCCATTCAATGACTGGAATTTTTCCACAGTGCTCAGCTCACAACTTTTTCACCAAGAGAACCACTCAGGGGTTATGGGGAGTTAGAGGTCAGGGGCAATAAATGAGGAGACTGACAGGAGTTTGAGTCCTGGTCAGAATGCTCCACGGTTGAACATCAGCAATCATGGGAGTCCAACTTGAGGAGACCAGCGATCTCCAAGTCAGCGAGGGCCCAGTCCTGGCTCAAAACTCTAATGGATGGTGATACCTGGACATGAGCTGGTGAACATCCCACACCCCAGGTCACTGGACTGAAGGTCTGTGTTAGTCTCGAGATCAAGGCCCACAGGGCAAATGAGGTCCAAGCAAGTCTGGACGTTGAGGGCCGAAAATCATAACTGTGATCAGCAAGTCTTGAGGCCGATACCCAATCACTGACTAAGTTCAGAGGGCAAAGCCAAACTTTGAAGTGCAGAACACAGCAAATCTGGAGTTAGAAGGTTGAAGATTGAAGATTAAAGGTAAAGGCCCAAAGATACCACAAGGGCCAGGTCACCAAGATCAGAGACTTGAAACGTCAAACCAATGAGCTGTGAGTCCCGCAGCAAAGTCAAAGTTGGCAGTTGATATCTGCGAGTCTAACAGTCTGGTGGCAAGGACTGCAGGCCGGAGGTTGCCTGTCCAGGGGTTGCAGGCCTGCCTGTGTGTATGAAGGGGTGGGTGGAGGGAGCTGGGAAAGCAGCTAATTTGCGGTTGTTGCTGTTGCTTGTGTTCTTCTGCTGAACAGTGTGGTCATGTGTGGCACAACTTGCAGGCTGCCCCCAACACCTCTTTGGGTGACACGTAACACAAATAACACAATTAACTGCACATTGCAATGTTCAGGTCATAAGTAAATCTAATTCTAAATCAACAAGTTAATTCAGTTCAGTGTTATAGTTCCAAGCAAGCATGTTATTTTGCGTGATCCCAGCACACGATGATTTGTACATCAGTCTCCACGTTCAAGCAATTTCATATTTGTTTCATGCAACTTAAATAAAACAAAAGTTACTTCATACAGATGCAATGTGGCAAAATGAAGTATACTTTACAATTATTTGGGGCAATTGAGGAAACTTGGAGAAAAAAAAACACTTCAAGCACAAAACTTTAGCTATCCACAGTTCAGAGTCACCAACAACATTGATCAAGTTCTCTGTTAATTTTTAGTTTTTTTCTCAAGTCATGCAAATCATGCAATTCAATTGCTTTTAAGAAACTCTGTAAACCTTGTTCAGGGAAATTCTCCAAAATAACATTTTTACACTTCATGGAGCAGCATTTCACATTTTTAAAAAATCTATAGTTACTTTGGCCAAACTGCCAGAGACAAAAAAATCATGGCAAGATCACACCTTATTATAAGTTTGGAATAAACCAAGCAGCTTGTGAAGAGGGGGAGGTAGCACAAGTTTCCATCCACCAGAATTTTCTGAAAAATTGGCTCCACAACTGCCCAAATGCCACAAATTTAACATCTTGATGTGGATGAGTGTGTTTTTGAGAACATACCGGATATACCCAAACCTACAGCCACAGGTAAACCAAGAGACTTGTAGTCCACTGAGGGCTCGATCTGTGGAATTCAAGACCGATTCAGAACTATAGTTTTGTGTAGTTTTCTGTTATTTCATGTAGCACCATGGTCCTGGAGGAATGTTGTTTCATTTTCACTGTGCAGTTATGGTCAAAATGACAATAAAAGATGACAATAAAAGCGACTTGACTTGACTACAACTCCTGGTATGTCCAACAGTGGGCTATTTCAAGAACAAAAATAAAACAATTCCAGTTGTGGTTAGAGGCAGAATTGAATGCACATGATCTCTGGCAGGGCTTGTAAGCCATTACCTCCTACAAAGCGAAACCTTATATCATGAAAGACTATGAAGTTTCACTCCCAGATGAGCTCAGTGCCTTTTTAGTAAATTTTGAAAGGGAGAATAAAACTACAGCTGCGTGAATCTCTACAGCATCTGGTGACCCTGTTAATCTTTGTCTCAGAACCCAACGTCAGAACATCTTTCAAGAGGGTGAACCCTTACAATGCATCGGGCCCTGTTTGTGTACCTGGCAGGGCTCTGAAACGCCTGTGCTAAATAACCGGCGGGAAGGTTCAAGGACATCTTCAATTTGTCACTGCTACAGTTGGAGGTTTTGAGCTGCTTCAGAGTGGTAACAATCATCCCAGTGCCCAAGAAGACCAGTGTGAGCTGCCTCGATGACCATCACTCAGTGGGACTCACATCAACTGTTAAGTGCTTTGAGATGTTGGTCACGGCTAGAATCAACTCCTGCCTAAGCAAGGACCTGGACCTGCTGCAATCTGCCCATCACAATAGGTCTACAGTGGATGGAATCTCACTGGCTCTCCACATGGTCTTCCATCACCCGTGTCAGGCAGTTGTTTACTGATTAAAACCCAGCATTCCACACAATCATTTCTCAGCACAAATCAAAAAGCTCCATACCTTAGCCTCTGTATTTCCTTCTGCGACTGGATCCCAGACTTCCTCACTGGGAGACCATTGTCCGTGCAGATTGGAAATAACACCTCCTTGCCATTGACAATCAACACCAGCGCACCTCAAGGATGCGTGTTTAACCTACTGCTCTACTCTCTCTATACATAAAACTGTATCCTAGGCACAGCTAAATCTATAAATTTGGCAACAACACAGCTACTGTTGGCAGGATTTCAGATGGATGACGAGGAGGCATACTGGAACAAGATATATCAGCTGTTGAGTGGTGTCACAAGAATCATCTTACCCTCAACCAAGGAACTGATTATGAACTTCAGGAAGGGTAAGTCAAGGGAACACACACAGCTCCTCACTGAGCAATCAGCAGAGGGAAGTTAAGTTCCTGTGTGTCAACATCTGTGAAGTTCTACCCTGGGCCTAACATATCGATGCAATTACAAAGAAGACACAACAGCAGCTATATTTCATTAGGAGTTTGAGGAGAATTGGCATGACACCAAAGACACTCACAAATTTCTATGTGGAGATAATTCTAACTGGTTGCATCACCATCTGGTATGGAGGGGCCACTACACTGGATCAGAAAAAGCTGCAGAAAGTTGTAAATTCAGCCAGCTCCTTCATGGGCACCAGCCTCCCCAACATTAAGGACAACTTCAAAACGCGCTAACTCAAAAAGGTGGCATCCATCTTTATGGACTCCCATTATCCAGGACATGCCATCTTCACATTACTACCGTCAAGGAGGAAGTACAGAAGCCTGAAGACACACATTCAATGTTTCAGGAACAGCTTCTACACCTCAACCACAAGATTTCTAAACAGACAATGAACCCAGGAACAATACCTCATCATTTTTGCACTACTTATGGAATTTAATTATTTTATATATAAACTTCTTATTGTAACATAGTTTTTTAAAATTATGTATTACATTGTACTGGTGCCAGAAAACAAATTTCAAGACATGCGCCAGTGATACTAAACCTGGTTCTGACCTTCTCCAATGTGTATTAAGAAATTACTGGATCTGTGCTCTTTATACATGTGGATTTCACATTGAAGTCTATGAACTTGTTACAATATGAACCCTGTTAATTATGTGATTTGTAGTCTGATTTATTATTCAATCTCAGATTTAGATATGAAAGAATGGAACTACAGTATTTTGCTCTCACATGTGGTAAATTGATCCTGCTTCTTTTATCACATGAAATGCAGTTAGTAATGAAATAATAATCAGAAATTCAAGGTTGTGTCCTACACAAGCAAAAAGAAACAATATTCAGATGCATTTACAGGCATGCAGCCTACTGGGATATTTTATTGCCTAAAGTTGTGTCTCTTACACAACTATTGCACTTAATTACATCTTTCAGATAAAATCTAAACATTGTTTGAAATTTTTGTAGTAACCTGTGAAAAAGTATGTTCAAGCCACATACTGCAAAGAGTAGGGCACCACCCTCGTCACACCCTTGGGTTGGGTACACATTTCTCCTTGTCTGCTCAGCTCTTCCACATGAGAGCTCTTGTTCTAACTTGTTTCATTTTTGCTCATCTCCTACTCCATACCACCCAGCTACTGTTTAAATTAATTACTCAAAGTTAACTTTAAAGTTTAACTGAACAAATAAAACTGCAGAGGACAACTGACAACTTTAAAATGGGGAGGGGGTCTCTGAAAGGAGCCGGTGGGTATCTTTGGAGGAGGAGTGAATTGGGAAATTGTGGAAGAAGGGTTAGGGGTTATTGGAGGGGATCGGAAATTTTCGGAGGAAGAAAAATGTAGTGGAGAATGGTGAATTGACGAGGTGTGACGGATATACAGTACTGGAGTGGGGAGCGGGATGGGCATAGGGTTATTAAGGGTTGAGGAAGTTGTTAGGTTTGGACACGGTGGTCAGACTTGGTCCACTGTTGTGACCACTACCCAGGAGCCGTCAACCCGAACAATTGGTGTCCACTCTCACCCGTGCCCCACCCTCAAATGCTGCATGTCCAGTACCCTGCCCAGCGCTGCCCAGCCCAAAAGCACTCTGGCCCCGCTCCCTCTAACGCTGCCACGATCAGCTTGCACCAAGTGCTGCCTACCCCGGCCTAGCCCCATTCCCTCTTAAGCTGCCGTGACCGGTGTTCTGAAGCCGACCTCCGGACCACCGCAGCACCCCTATAGCCCAGCCGGATCCCGCTCCCTCTAACGAAGACGAGACGGGTACCCTGGCGGCGGCAGACCGGACCACCGGCGTCCGACCCCGGCCCCCCACCCCCTGCACCCACCTGACGTACGGGCTGGCGGCTGCCAGCAGGTTCTTCTGCACCGGAATCTGCTCCCCTTCCACCACCAGCACGGCGTCACAGAACAGCGGCTCCTCCCGGAATGAGCTGAGGCTCTTCAGCAGCTTATTGGCGTGTTGTGGGTCCGCCACCACCGACACCGAGCCGTTCGGCTCCGCCGTCATCCTCTCACTGAATCGTCGTTCGCCCGACCGTCATCACCGAGCGACAGAGTACGGCGCCCGGCACCAGTCAAACCGGCTCATTACCAATGGCGTTGCCCTCGACCATTCTGATACATAGACAGAGAGGAGGAGAAACCGCCTGTGTAAACCTGCCCCTTTCGGTCACCCCTCTGCGCCGGCCTCACTCTCTCCGCCTAGACTTTCCATAGACGTCTGTGTTTCAGTTCCAGCGATCTACATTCTTGTCTTAACATTGTCAGCAATGCCCACTTCAATGGCTGTGAAGTCCTATAATAGTTCGCTGGATTTTCTATGAAGTAACCAACTCATTGCTCTCCAAAGTATATGGTTCCACAGTCCCAAATTCCACCAGTATAATCTTCCTTTGCTGTTTCTGGGGGGGGGGGGGGATCGACATTCCTTTGGTTGAAGTTTTACTACACTGTCTTTCACAATGGTATGCTCCATCTAATCAGGGCTTCTATGGTGTCGTCTTTATGTAGGTAAGTACCTCAGATATCTTTAGCGGTGGGCGTGATGCTGTGGAGAACACGCCGAATTAATAACTTCATGCTCTCAACTATTCCTCATTTTCATTTTCTGTTCCACCATTCCCTCTACCACAACTACAAATTATCATAGACCATAAGATAAAGGACAGAATTAGGCCATTCAGCCCATCGAGTCTGCTTCACCTTTTCATCATGGCTGATGCCAGATCCCATTCAACCCCATACACCTGCCCTCTCACCACATCCTTTGATGCCCTGACCAATAAGGAAACTATCAACTTTGCTTTGAATGCACCCACGGACTTGGCCTTCACTGCAGTCTGTGGTAGAGCATTTCACAATTTGACCGCTCTTTGGCTAAAACAAAAGTCCTTTCTTTATATTCAACCACTCTGTTTGCAATGCTCCTTCAACAACCTTTCTACGTAGGCAAAAGGAGCTGCATCTTATTATTCAACCTCATTCATGATACACAGCAGAAGCTGCTTTCTCTCAGCCTATACTCCCTCACTCAAGACAATGATCTGCATGGATTTTATTTATTGCAGTGGCTTTTTCTAAAAAAAAAATGAAGATTGTACAAATGCAAGCTATCTGTTCCTCAAGCTCCATGTATTGATTGATGTTTGACCCCCCACAACCTCCCTCTGCCTATTATTTTTTCACTCAACATCAGACCACCTTTCACTTTCCAGCCTCTCCCTTGCCCCTCCCCCACTCCTTTTTTACTGATGTGGTGAACTACGTGTGCCTGTCTGGACATGCCCCCTGCTGACTGCTCCTGTGGCTCCTCCCACAGACCCCTGTATAAAGGCGATCTGAGGCCTATGCTCGGCCTCAGTCTCCAGGACGTAGTATGATGGTCACTCACTTCTGGTTCCTTCTTCCAGTCAATAAAAGCCGATATCTCGCCTTACGTCTCAGAGTGAGTTATTGATGGTGCATCAATTTTATTGACTGGAAGAAAGAACCACCCTACCAGTTTGGCTGACGTCCCTGGGGCCAGTGCTGCTCTGGAAACGTGAGGAGCAATAAATACTCCCCGCTAGTCGAGAGGGTTCACCTTCTACATGCGAACCCCCAGTATGCCTACGTGGTCTTACCTGATGGGTGGGAGGACATGGTCTCCATCCGCGACCTGGCACCCGCAGGTGCAGCAGACCACTACCCTGAAGACTCTCTGGTAACTCTGAACCCTGCACCTGAGGTGACACCGTGCTCACCAGGCCCTACACAGACTCCTCACGACACTTATAGCTCACCAGGCCCTACACAGACTCCTCACGACACTTATATACCGGGTGTTTCGTACACATTTATACCAGGCGCCTCGCACATGCGTGAGGGATCACTGGCGCCTAGTGGGCTGGAACAAGCACAACCTCCGTCCCCTGTGCAATCACCAATGTCGCCGGCATCCGTGCAATCACAGCCGGTGCTACGTAGATCGCAGCGACAGATTCGACCACCTGATAGACTTGACTTGTAAGAAACTTCGCCACATGGGGACTCTTTTAAACAAAGGGGGGGTGAATGTGGTGAACTACGTGTGCCTGTCTGGACACACCCCCTGCTGACTGCTCCTGTGGCTCCTCCCACAGACCCCTGTATAAAGGCGATCTGAGGCCTGTGCTCGGCCTCAGTCTCCAGGACGTAGTATGATGGTCACTCACTTCTAGTTCCTTCTTCCAGTCAATAAAAGCCGATATCTTGCTTTACGTCTCAGAGTGAGTTATTGATGGTGCATCAACTGGGTTACCTTCCCTCTCCTCTATCAGTCCTGAGACAAGCTCTTAGCCCAAAATGGCAACTATTTCTTCCTTCCCCAGCTGCTGCTTGACCCACTGAGTTCTGAGATCTTCTGATTGTCTGCCACTTTGATTTCCCCATCCTGCTCCCAGTCTGACTATCAGCTGATGGCCTCTTGTTATAATGAGATCCAAATGACGCTTAAGGAGAAATGCCTCATCGTCTGTCTGGGCATGTTGCTACTTTCAAGACAGTATCAGATTCCCTAAATTTAGATGACTAATTCTTTCTTTCTGCAACAGAACTGGTAAATTTTTTTCAGGCATTCATCAGTGTTTTGGATTTTTTTTCTCTTGTACTAGTGAAGCCCAGGCAAGCTTGACCTGACCCAGTCCTGTGGTCAGCAACACACTACAGAAAAATGAAGCCGAACGTGCTTCCAAATGCCACGTTAATCTATCTGATCTTGCTCGCCCTATCAGAGGTATTACCTGGGTTCTTTCTGTCCTCTCATATCCCCCTCTCTGCTATTGAAACATCACTTGTTTTCTCCATTCCCTGGTTCTAATGAATGCCATTAATATAAATTCACTTTCTCTTTCCACAGATGCCACCTGACCCACTGGTCATTTCCAGTAAATTTCTGTCATGTGTGTAACTTTCCCCAGGCCTATGGCCTACTCTTCCTGACGCAGGTATGGAAATACTTTGGGAGTAGCCTCAGCAATTAAATGCCTCACACTTTGTGGTTTAGTGCATCTACCAATTTTTTAAAATTATCTGTTAACATTATTGTGCAAATATAATTTTATGTGCTGTATGTGATACTGTATATCTACTGTGTTTTACACCTTGGTCCCAGCGGTATACTGTTTCATCCAGTTGTATAGATTTGAATGACAATAAACTTGAACTTGTTTAATTCAAACTGTAACCACCACGATCCTGCCTCACTAATCCATGGCAAAAAAAATGCCTTGGAGTGTCAGGTGAGGACTTGTTCACCCAGGATACCCAGCCCTTGACCTGTTTTTGTGGCCGTAGAGTCACAGGAGACTCCAGACGCAGGGATCTGGAACAACACACAAAATGCTGGAAGAACACAGTGGATCAATCAACATAACACAGGGACAGGCCCTTCTCCACAATGTTGTGCTGAACTAATTAAGCTAATGATGCCTAATTACACTAAAGCTTTCCGCCCGTACATGGTCCATATCCTCCAGTCTCTGAATATTTGTGTATCTAAGACCCTCTTTAATTGTTTCTGACTCCAGGACACCCCGGCAGTGCATTCCTGGCACCCAACACTCAGTAAAAATTGCTATCCTGCACACCTTGTTTGAACTTACCATAAATGCGTAGCCTCTAGTATTAAGCACTAAAACCCTACAAACAAAAGCACCCGTTTGTTCACTTCCCTCTGTAGACGCTGCCTGACCCGCTGAGTTCCTCCTTCATCTTGTGTGTTGTAATGGTATTTGTGGAGCTCATCCGTAAAACTGTTTCTCTCCCCACTTTGCAGCTCTCTTTGATTTGATTAATTCTTCAATGTGATGCCTGATCTTTATGCAAAAGATTTGACGCTCAAAGTCAAGTTGCTGTCGTACGCACAGGTACATGTATGCACAGCTACGATAATCAAATGTACACAAATAATCACGAGTATGCAAAGTGGTCTTGTCACACTCTTGTTCTTCTGACTGAAACAATTAATGATTAAGTGCTGAAGTTCTGAGCCTCAACCATCAGCTCCTAAACCAGAGGGGATAACTTCACTCAACCTCACTTCATCATTGAAACGTTCCCACAATCTATGGACTCACTTTCAAGGCCACTTCAGCTATTTCTCAATATCTATTCATATTTATTTATCA
This sequence comes from Hypanus sabinus, assembly GCF_030144855.1. NCBI lineage: Eukaryota > Metazoa > Chordata > Chondrichthyes > Myliobatiformes > Dasyatidae > Hypanus > Hypanus sabinus. Next base: position 57,491,500 of record NC_082722.1, on the reverse strand, counting down.
TTATTATTTATTTTTTGGATTTGCACAGGATGTGCCTTGCACACTGCTTGAACATCCATGTTGGTGCGGACTTTCGTTGATTCTAGTCTAGTTATTCTATTATGGATTTGAGTATGCCCACAAGAAAATGAATCTCAGGGTTGTATACGGTGACATATATGTACTTTGATAATAAATTTACTTCAAAATTTACATTGAACTTACCGGGAGAGTACTCTGCCATGATCCTGACCAGTTCACGTATCACCAAAGGCAGATTTTAAGCAAGCATTTAATGTATTGAGTGTCGTGATTAACAAACAAGAAACACCCTACTACGATGCCTTTCAGATTCTTGCCGGGGATTTTGACTGCTGCTATACTACCGTAAGGACTGCTCCATCCTTAGACTTGTCCTGCTTGGTGGCGGAATAATATCAGCGCCGGACTCCGGAGCGAAGGTTCCAATGTTCGAATCCAAGATGGGTTGAACGTCGAGCTAGCAACTCGGCCTCGTAAAAACAAGAATAGCTTGCTATAGAAACATCGTCATGATGGTGCCCTGATAACGCCACTCCCGAGTTAAGGATGGAAGTCTTTTTCTCTTCCAACCTTAGACTGCATTTCCGGAAATCTGATTACCTGGCTGCCCTCCTCTTACCTACGGTACTTACAGGCAGAGGCTAAAGGTCAAGAAAGGTGGTTTCAGGAAGCAGAGGGGCAGCTAACGAACTGCTTCGAATTGGTGGATTCTCCAGAGGATCTGAATGAATATGCTATGGTTTTTCTGAACTTTATAAAGACACTCATGGATAAATGTGTCCCCACAAGATCATTCAAAGTCTTCCTCAACCAGAAGTGCTGGATGAATCAAAAGACTCACAATCGACTGAGGGCTACATCAGTGGTATTCACATCCAGCAACCAAGGAAAGTACCAGAGTTCCAGGTATGACTTCCAGAAAGCTATCTCACTTGCAAAGTGGATATCCCAGACCAAACCTGAATCACCAAAGGATGCTCGACAGCTGTGGCAGGTCTTGGATGCTGTCATCTTGCACAAAGTAAAGCCAAACAACATATGTGACAACAAGGTTTTGCCCCAGGTGAGCTCAGTGAGGTTTATGCTCGCTTCGACCGACTGAACGTGGAAATGCCTTCACAAATTACCACAGCCCCTGATGACCCTGTGATTTCAGTTTCTGAGGCCAACATGAGAGTATCCTTCAGGAGAATGAGCCTCCGGGAAGCATCTGGCCCAGGTGGTGTGTGTAGCTGAATACCAGAAATCTGTGTTGACCAACTGGCTGGAGTGTTTACTAACATCTTTTAACCTCCCGCTTTGGCGGTCTATGGTACCCACCTGCTTCAACCAGGCCTCAATTACACCAGTGCCTAAGAGAAACTTTGTAAACTGCTCAGTGATGATTGTCCAGTAGCACTTGCATCCACTGCGATGAAGTTATTGAGAGGTTGGTCACAAAACATATCAACTCCTGCCTGAGCAATGACTTGGACCACTCCAATCTGCCTACCGTCACAACAGATCAACAGCAAATGGTATTTCACTGGCTCTTCACTCAGTCCTGGAACATCTGGGCAGTGAAGATGCCTTTATTGATTACAGCTCTGCATTCAACACCATCATCCCCTCAAAACAAATTCATAAACTCCAGGATATCGACCTCGATACCTCTTTGTGCAATTGGATCCTCGATTTCATCGCTTGCAGACCACAATCAGTTCAGATTGGCAAAAACATCTCTACAGTCTCATGAACACAGGGGGCACCACTAGGTTGTGTGCATAGTTCCCCTTCTCTACTCACTTTATATTTATTACTGTGAGGCTAAGTACAGACTCCAGTGCCACCTTCAAGTTTGCTGACGACACCACGGTTATTGACTGAGTCAAAGGTGGTGACAAATCAGTATATGGAAGGGAGATTGAAAACTCCCTCTATATGCCACAACAACAACCTCTTACTCAACGTCAGCAAAACCGAAGAGCTGATAATTGACTACAGGAGGGGGAAACCAGAAGTTTATGAGCCAGTTTTCATCAGGGGATCCATATTGGAAAGGGTCAGTAACTTTAAATTAATTGGCATTTTCTTTTCAGAGGATCTGTCCTGGGACCAGCACGTTAATGCCATTACAGAGAAGGAACAGCAGAGCTTCTACTTTCTTAGAAGCTTGACCGGATTTGATATGTCACCTAAAACTTTTACAAAAGCCTGTAGATGCACAGTAGAGAATATCCCATCTGGTTGTATCATGGTATAGAATCACTAATGCCCACGATCAGAAAAGCCTATATTATGTAGTGGATATGCACAGTCCATCTTAGGAAAAGCCCTCCCCACAAATGAGCACATCAACAAGGAGCACTACACAAGAAAGCAGCATCCATCATCAAGGACCCCCACCATCCGTGCCACGCTCTCTTCTCGCAATTGCCAACAAGAAGGAGGCACAGGAGCTTTAGGTCCCATGCCACCAGTTCAGAGACAGTTATTACCTTTCAACCATCAGGCTCCTGAACTAGTGTGGATACCTTCACTTATCTCAGTTCTGAACTGATTCCATAAGCTATGGACTCAGTTTCAAGGACTATACAACTTATTTTCCGACACAACACACACTAAATGCTGGAGGAACTCAGCAGGTCAGGCGGCATCCAAGAAAATGAGCAAACAGTGAATGCTTCAGGCTGAGTCTTTTCTTCAGGACTGGAAAGGAAGGGGGAAGATGCCAGAATGAAAAGGTGGGGTGTGGGGAAGAAGGATAGCTAGAAGGTGATAGGTTTTAGCAAGGTGGATAGGACAGGTAAAGGGCTGGAGATGAAGGAATCTGATAGGAGAGGAGAGTGGACCGTAGGAGAAAGGGAAGGAGAAGAGGCACCGGGGGAGGTGATATGCAGGGAAGAAGAGAAAAGAGGACAGAGTGGGGAATAGAAGAGGGGAGGGGAAGGAAAATTTATTTTACTAGAAGGAAAAATCGATATTCATGCCATCAGTTGGGGCTACCCTGTTGGAATATAAAATGTCGCTCCTCCACCCTGAGGTGGCCTCATCGTGGCACAAGCGGAGGCTGTGGACGGACATGTCAGAAGAGGAATGGGAATTCGGATTAAAATGCTGAGCCACTGGGAAGTCCTGCTTTTGGTGGATGGATGAAGCGGGGTGCTCGGCGAAGTGGTCCCCCATTTTACGACGGGTTTCACCAGTTTAGAGGAGCACAGGATACAATAGGTGACACCAGCAGAATCGTAGATGAAGTGTTGTCTCACCTGGGAGGACTGGTTGTGGCCCTGACGGGATAAGTTCCAGAAGGAAGATCAGTGGGGAGGGACAAATGGACAATGTATCACAGAGGGAGCACTCTCTGAGAAATGCTGAGAATGGTGGTGGGGCAAGGTGGGGAGTTTGTGGTTAAAGATGTGTTTGGTCGTAGGATCCCTTTGGAGATGGTGGTTTATTATCCAAATGTGCTGAGTGCAGATGCTCATGGGGTGGTAGGTAAGGCCAGGAGAAACTCTGTCACCGTTCAATACGGTGGGAAGATCAGGTGAGCACGAATGTCTGGGAAGTGGAGGAGATGTAGGAGAGGGCAGCATTGTTCCCAGTATTATTATTTTGTGTTTTTTTTTGTATTTACACAATTTGTCTTTTATTTGCACAATGGGTATATGTTTTAGCTTCTGTGTAATTTTTCTTTGACTGTATGGTGTTTCTTTGTGTCTACTCTGTATACCCACAAGAAAATGAATCTCATGGTAGAATATACTGACATATATGTACTTTGATAATATATCTGGAACTTTGGTTAATAAACTTGCTTGCAGCAGCATCTCAAGAACGTAGCATTTAAGCAGCCTTCACAAGAAAATAAAAACACAATTTTTATTAAAAAATGTTAGAACAAAAACATTAATTTTAGTGCAAAGTGATCAGAGTGGTCATAGTGTTGCTAAACTGTAGTGGTGATTAGGATTTTGCTTGTTGGTTCAAGAAATGAAAGGTCGAGGGAGTAGCTGTTCTTACATTTGGTAGTGTGGAACTCCAAGCCTGATTGTAACTGAAAAGATGGAATGGGCCAGATGGTGACAATATTTGATGGTAGATGCTGCCTTCTTGAGGCAGAACTTTCTGTAAGTACTACTGGTGGTAGGGATGGCTGTGCCAATGATGCATTGGACAGAGCCCACTACTCTCTACAGCCTGTTAAGTCTCTGTGCATTTAAATTACCATGCCAAACCGTGATGCTATCAGTCAGGAAATGTTCAGCAGTACAGCTGTAGAGCTTTATTAGATCGTTCCAAACTTCCCCAACCACCTGAGAAAGTAAAGACGTTGGTGCTCCTTCCTCATGCTGGGCCCAGGCAGGTCATCGAATATGTTAATACCCAGGATTGAAAGCTGCTGATTCTATCACAAATCCCACAATGAAGACTGTCTAGTGTTCACCCTCCTTCACCTTTCTGAACTCAGTTCTTTAGTTTTGCTAACATTGAGCGAGGGGCTGTTGTTGTCATGGTACTGCTACTCAATCAGGTGTCCGATCTTGCTCTAGTCGGCTGATTCATTGTTCAACAACAGGAATGTCGTTGCCATATTTCAAGCTGCATTGGAGCTGTGCTTAGCCACACAGTTGTGTATAAATAGAGTAGAATGGGGGGCTAAGTATGCAACCTTGAGGTGTACCTGTGTGGATGATCAGCGAGGAAGAGATGTTACCAAGTTGCACTGAGAGGGAATTAGAGAAAGTATATGGCAAAATCAAATGGGGGTTAGAGGCTTGGGAAGCTTTTTAAAAACCAACAGAGAGCAACTAAAAAAGCAATAAGGAAGGAAAAGATGACAGATGAAGGTAAGCTGTGCAAGAATATAAAAGAGGATACCATTTTCAGGTATATAAAGAGTAGTAGGGAGGTAAGAGTGGAAATTGAACTGACAGACAGATAGACAGACAGACATACTTTATTGATCCTGAGGGAAATTGGGTTTCATTACAGCTGCACCAACCAAGAATAGTGTAGAAATATAGCAATATAAAACCATAAATAATTCAATAATAATAAGTTAATCATGCCAAGTGGAAATTAGTCCAGGGCCAGCCTATTGGCTCAGGATGTCTGACACTCTGAGGGAGGAGTTGTAAAGTTTGATGGCCACAGGTAGGAATGACTTCCTGTGACGCTCAGTGTTGCATCTCGGTGGGATGAGTCTCTGGCTGAATGTACTCCTGTGCCTAACCAGTACATTATGGAGTGGATGGGAGTCTTTGTCCAAGATGGCATGCAACTTGGACAGCATCCTCTTTTCAGACACCACCGTCAGAGAGTCCAGTTCCACCCCCACAACATCACTGGCCTTACAAATGAGTTTGTTGATTCTGTTGGTGTCTGCTACCCTCAGCCTGCTGCCCCAGCACACAACAGCAAACATGATAGCACTGGCCACCACAGCCTCATAGAACATCCTCATCATTGTCTGGCAGATGTTAAGGGACCTCAGTCTCCTCAGGAAATAGAGACGGCTCTGACCCTTCTTGTAGACAGCCTCAGTGTTCTTTGACCAGTCCATTTTTTTGTCCATTCGTATCCCCAGGTATTTGTAATCCTCCACTATGTCCACACTGACCCCTTGGATGGAAACAGGGGTCACCGGTGCCTTAGCCCTCCTTAGGTCCACCACCAGCTCCACTAGTCTTTTTCACATTAAGCTGCAGATGATTCTGCTCGCACCAGGTGACAAAGTTTCGCACTGTAGCCCTGTACTCCGCTTCATTTCCCTTGCTGATGCATCCAACTATGGCAGAGTCATCAGAAAACTTCTGAAGATGGCAAGACTCTGTGTTGTAGTTGAAATCCGAGGTGTAAGTGGTGAAGAGAAAGGGAGACAGGACAGTCCCCTGTGGAGCCACAGTGCTGCTGACCACTCTGTCTGACACACAGTGTTGCAATCACACGTACTGTGGTCTGCCAGTCAGGTAATCAATAATCCATGACACCAGGGCAGCATCCACCTGCATCACTGTCAGCTTCTCACCCAGCAGAGCAGGGCGGATGGTGTTGAACACACTGGAGAAGTCAAAAAACATGACCCTCACAGTGCTCGCTGGTTTGTCCAGGTGGGCGTAGACACGGTTCAGCAGGTAGACGATGGCATCCTCAACTCATAGTCGGGGTTGATAGGCGAACTGGAGGGGGTCTAAGTGTGGTCTAACCATAGGCTGGAGCTGCTCTAGAACAAGTCTCTCCAGGGTCTTCATGATGTGGGAGGTCAATGCCACCGGTCTGTCGTCATTGGAGCCACTGGGGCGCGGTGTCTTCGGTACAGGAATGAGGCAGGAACCCTCTGGAGAGTCAGACTCAGGTTGAAGACATGGTGAAGTACTCCACATAGCTGGGGGGCAGAGGCTTTGAGCACCCTAGGGCTGACACCATCTGGGCCTGCAGCCTTGCTTGGATGGAGACGTTTCAGCTGTCTTCACACCTGTTCAGCTGTGAAGCCCACCGTGGTGGTTTCAGGTGAGGGAGGGGTGTAGTTACGAGAGCAGGGTGGGGGGCTGTGAGGAGGGGTAGGAACTGCTAGAAAATAACACTGGAGGGGTAATAACATGGAACAAAGAAATGGTGAATGGACTTAAGCATTTTGCATCAGTCTTCACTGTCAAAGACACCAGCAATGTGCCATAAATTTAAGACTGTTAGGGGGCGGAAGTGAGTGTAGTTGCTATTATTAAGGAGAATGTGCTTGGGAAGCTGAAAGCCTGAAGGTGGATAAGACACCTGAGCAAAATGTACTGCCCCCCAGGGTTCAGAAAGAAGAAGCTGACAAGATTGTGGAGGCATTAGTAATGATCTTTCTAGAATCATTAAATTCTGGAAAGGTCTGGAAGACTGGAAAATTGCAAATATCACTCCACTCTTTAAGAGAGGGAGGGAAAAGGCAGGAAATTATAGGCTAGTTAGCCTGACTTCAGTGCTTAGGAAGATGTTGCAGTCCATTATTAAGATTGAAGTTTCAAGGTACTTGGAAACGTGATAAAATAGGCCAATGTCAGATTGGTTTCCTTAAGGAGGTATCTTCCCTGACAGTCTGTTGGAGTTCATTGAAGAAATAACAATTAGGATAGACAGAGTCAGTGGAAGTTGTTTACTTGGATTTTCAGAAGGATTTTGACAAGATGTTATTCAGGAGGGTGCTTAACAAGAGCCCATGGTATAACAGGAAGCACTAGCATGGATAGGAAGATTGGCTGATTGACAGGAGTCAAACAATGGGAATTAAGGGGAACTTTTGTGGTTAACTGCCGGTGACTAGTGGTGTTCCACAAGGGTCAGCGTTAAGACCGCTTATTTTCCCATTATACGTCAATGATTCAGTTGACAAAATTGTGGCCAAATTTGCTGATGATATGAAGATAGGTAGAGTGGCATATGGCATTAAGGAAGTAGGGAATCTGCAGAAGGACTTAGACATGTTAGGAGAATGGGCAAAGAAGTGGCAGATCGAATATGGTGTAGATCTGGAACTTTGATAGAGGAATAAAGTTGTAAACTATTATCTAAATAGGGAGAAAGTCTAGGAAATCAGAGGTGCAAAGGGAGCTGGGAGGGTCCATTCAGGATTCTCTAAAGGCTAACTTGCAAATTGAGTTGCTGGCAAAGAAGGTAAATGCATTAATTTGGAGAGGACTACAATATACAAACAAGGATGTAATGCAGAGGCTTTATAAGGCAATGGTCAGACTGCACTGGAGTATTCCGAGCAGATTTGCATCCATATTTTAAGAAAGTATATGCTGACACTGAAGAGGGTCCAGAGGAAATTCACAAAAATGAACCCAGTAAATGCAAGGGTAAACTTATGAGGAGCATTTGATGGTTCTGAGCCTGTGCTGACTGGAGTTGAGAAGAATGAGGGGTATCTCATTGAAACCTATCAAATATTGAAATGCCTAGATAGAGTGGTGTGGAGAGGGTGTTTTCTACAGTGGGGAAGACTAGGACCAGAGGACACAGCTTCAGAATAGAAGGACATCCCTTTAAAACAGAGAAGAGTTAGAATTTCTTTAACCAGAGGATGGTGAACCTGTGGAACTCATTGCCACAGGTGGCTGTGGAGAACAGACCATTGGACATATTTAAAACAGAGATTGATAGGTTCTTGATTTGCAAGCATGTCAGAAGTTATGGAGAGAAGGCAGGAGAGTGGGGTGGAGAGAGATATGATGGAATGGAGGAGTAGACTCGACAGGCTGAATTGCTAAGTCTGTTCCTACGTCTGATGACTTTGTGGATTGAAGTTTGCTGATGAGTAATTCGAGGTTTACGTTGAAGAGGGATGTGTCTAGGCCCAGGTGTTGAAACATGACTATAAGTGTAATGGGATCTCTGTGTTGAACACTGAGTTGTAGTCGTTGATCGGCAGCCTGGCGTACAAGTTCCTGTTATCCAGATGGCCCAGAGCAGAGTGAAGCGCCAGAGACATCACATCTGCTGTTGACCTGCTATGGCAATGGGCACATTAGAGTGGATCCAGGTCATCTCTGAGGTAGGTGGGCACTGATTCACGCCATAACTAAACTCCTGAAGCTCCAAAATACACAAGCATTAATGCAAACTATTAGGAAACATAGAGATTTGCCGGTTTGTTGGGTTCATTGGCCATGGTAACTTGTCCATATTGTGTAAGTGTATGGTAGAATCTCAGCTGATGAAAATGTGGAGAATAAAAAATGGAATTTATGTAGGATTAGTGTAAATTTCTGTTCGGTGGTCACAGTGGAATCAATAGACTGAAGGGCCATTTCTGTGCTACATTTATATGAAAAATAAACAATTAACATAAAATGCTTATGCTCATGATAAGCATAGCCTCAAGCACCATTCTATCTTCAGCAAGTTTTCAAAAATCACTGAAATGTTTTCTCCGTTTATATCAAGAATACAAAACAATGTTGGTCTGCCCTATCATGTAAAAATTATGACTTATCTGTGCAAACCTCAACTTCCCTTTTACTGTATGCAGTTCCCCAAAGTCCTTAAGTCCTTGATCGTCCTAACATTTATCTTCCCCTTAAACATGTTTCATGATTTGGCCTCTAGGAGGAGCAGAGAATTCCAGAGATTCACCATTCAGAGTGAAGAAATTTCCACATACCTCAGTTTTAAATGACCAGCCCCTTATCTTGTACTTGTGTTTCCTTGTTCATGATTTTCCATTATTAAAAAATGATCAATTAGTGCCACCTATAGAAGCTCCACTTAACAAGAAGGTTCATGTGGTTATCATCGTTTTCCAAAGTGCAGTTTTTAAAGGTGGTGCAGAAAATTGGCACAGACACACATACAGATCTTTAAAATGCGGTAGAACCAGTTGAAACAGCAACTGTAATAGGAGTAAAAGTTATGCCAGATCTGCATAAATCTGGAGTAACACACAATTATTATGAGGGAACTAAACAGGTCAGGCAGCAGCTATGGAGAGGAATAAGCAGTCAATGTTTTGGGCCAAGACCCATAAGTCTGGCCAGCTATCAGAAGCAGAGTGGCTGCTTCTGGGCATCACATTTATATATGTGAAGGTCTTGAAAATAGATGCAGAGGAGATATACAGGAAATTTAGAAAATTCAGTAGTGTTGAGGCCTAGGAGGAGGGCGATTCTTCTCAAAATGAAGGGATAATGAAGGATGTTGATAGTTATTAAGAAACAGTTTCCAGCGGCTGCAGGATCAACAATCAGAGGGTAGATTTAAGATGAATGTCTAAAGATTCCGAGAGGAGCAGTGATGAGTGTTTTAGATCTAGCCAGTGGCTATGATCCATTGCTTGAAAGAGTGAAGGAGGCAGATACAATAAATTACAAACAGGAACTGGGTATATTCCTGCAAGAATACACGACCACCAGGAAAGAGAGTGGGATTAATTAGAAGTCTTTCAGAAATACCACAGGCACAATGGTCTGAAAAGTCTTTGTCTATTTTAAGCCAGTAAAAACGTAAACCGCATGAAAGGGATGAAACATAAAAACTCAATACAGAACAGAAAGCATTGTGAGAATTAAAATTCTGATGAACAATCTCAACTAAAAATAACGGGGTTTGAACACATAATGTCTTTTTTAATTGATGGACATGAGTCTATTTTGTGTTGCCAAGGTTTTTATATTTTGGATTTGGAAGCAATGTTCAGAAATCAATGGCTGTAGGCTTGTAGCTCTGTATTTTTCTTAGTAGTTCTTAATTCCTTATGCTTTAAGACAGAGCCATCTGCTGGACATACAGTTGTAGCACACTTTCACAAAACTAGCAACAATCAGAATCAACTTTGATATCGCTGTTTTATACGATATGAAATCTCTTTTGTAGCAGCAGTAAATACAAAGACTAAACAACCATAACTGACAAAATAAATAATGCAAAAAATAATGAGACAGTCTTTATGGACCATTCGGGAATCTGAAAATGGAGGGGAAGTGTTCTTGAATCATTCTGTGTGGGTCTTCAGACCTCTGTATCTCAGCATTGACTGTAGTACCAAGGAGAGGGCATATCCTGGATGGTGAGGATCCCTAATGATTGATGCCTGCTCCCTGAGGCAACAGCTTTTGAAGATATCCTCAGTGGTCAGGAAGCTAGTGTCCATGATGTTGCTGACTGTGTCTACAACCCTCTTCTGCCCCCTTTTAGAATCCTCTACAGTGGAGCCTCTGTACCAGGCTGTGATGCAACCAGTCAGAAGTTCACTACCATACACCTACAGAAATTTGTCAGTCTTTGGTAACATACTAAATCTCCTCAAACTCCTAAGCAGAGCTGCTGGCATGCTTTTTTTCACAATTGCATCAAGATAGGTCACTGGACACAAAAAAACAACTGCAGATGCTGTGGATCAAAGAATACATACACAACGCTGGAAGAACTCAGCAGGTCAGGCAGCATCCGTGAGAAAAGAGTAGCCAACGTTTCGGGCCGAGACCCTTCATCAGGAATGGGGGGGGGGGGAAGAGAGGGCTGAAGCCCAGTAATAGAGATAGGGGAGGGGGTAGGGCCTAGAGGCGCCAGGTGGAAAACCAGTCAGAGGAAAGATAAAGGGGGGAGGGGATAAGCATGAAAGAACTATAGAGATAAAGAAGCAGAAAGTTGAAAGGGGAGAGAGGCAGAGAGGGACCTGGGATAGGGGAAAGGGGAGGGAATTACCAGAAATTGGTGAATTCAATGTTCATACCAGCAGGCTGGAGGCTACCCAGACGGTAGATGAGGTGTTGCTCCTCCAACCTGAGTTTGGCCTCATCATGGCAGTAGAGGAAGCCATGTATGGACATATCTAGATGGGAATGAGAGGCAGAGTTGAAGTGGGTGGCAACTGGAGGTCCTGTCTATTGTGACGCACAGAGCGTAGGTGCTCGACGAAGCGGTCCCCCAATCTGCGTCGGGTCTCGCCGATGTAGAGGAGGCTGCATCGGATGTAATAGCTGACTCCAGCAGACTCGCAGGTGAAGTGTTGCCTCATCTGGAAGGACTGTCTGGGGCCCGGAATGATGGTAAGGGGGAGGTGTGGGGACAGGTGTAGCATTTGCGCTTGCAGGGATAAGTGCCGGGAGGGAGTTCTGTGGGGAGGGACATGTGGACCAGGTAGTCATGGAGGGAACGATCCCTGCGAAAAGCTGAGAGGGGTAGGGAGGGAAAGATGTGCTTGGTGGCGGGGTCCTGTTGAAGGTGGCGGAAGTTGCAGAGGATAATATGCTGGATCCGGAGGCTGGTGGGGTGGTAGGTGAGGACAAGGGGAACCCCATCCCTGTTGTGGTGACGGGAGGATGGGTTAAGGGCTGAAGTGCAGGAAGTGGAGGAGATGCAGGTGAGGGCATCTTTGATGATGCCAGAAGGGAAACCATGATCCTGAAAGAAAGAGGACATTTGAGAAGTCCTGGAACGGAAAGCCTCATCCTGGGAGCAGATGCGGCGGAGACAGAGGAACTGGGAATAGGGAATGGTATTTTTGCATTGGGCAGGGTGGGAAGAGGTATAGTCAAGATAGTTATGGGAGTCAGTGAGTTTGTAGAAGATGCTTAGCCCACTGCTCTACTCTCTCTACACCCATGATTGTGTGGCTAGGCATAGCTCAAATGCCATCTGTAAATTTGGTGACATCATAACTATTGTTGGCAGAATTTCAGACAGTGACCAGAGTGGTGAGGATGAAAAAACAGTTTCTTTCCTCATACCATTAGGCTTCTGAACTCCCTGTCGCATTACATTTGAATTGTCACTGATTAATCTGTTCCATGTCTTACACTATTTAATATATGCACTTTTTAATTTGTTATTTATGTGTGATTCATCTGTAGATGAATCTTTATAAGTTTTGTGTGTTATGTGTATTACTGTGCTTTACACCCTGGTTTGGAGAAACTTTGTCTCATTTCTATATACATTATATGGTTATATACGTTATATACATGTATGTAGTTAAATGACAATAAACTTGACTTGAGAGTGCGTACAGGAGCAAGATATATCAGCTAGTTGAGTGGTGTCACAGCAACAACCTTGCACTCAACGTTATTAAGACCAAAGAACTGATTGTGGACTTCAGAAAGCGCAAGATGAGGGGACACAGACTGTACCAGTCCTCATACAGGGATCAGAATTGGTGAGCAATTTCAAGCTTCTGGGTGTCTACACCTCTGAGGAGATATCCTGGGCCCAACATATCAATGCAGCTACAAAGACACAGCAGTGGCTATACTTCATTCAGTTAAAGGAAGTTTGGAAGGTCACCAGACACTCACAAATTTCTACTGCTGTACTGTGGGGAGCATTCTAACTGACTGCATCACTGTCTGGTATTGGTGGGTTGGGTTACTATGGAGGATCAAAATGAGCTGCAGAGATTTTGCAAACTTAGCCCCATTATGGGCACTAAACTCTGTAGTATCCGGGATATCTTCAAGGAGCAGTGCCTCAAAAAGTTAGCACCCATCAGCCAGGACATGCCCTGTTCTTTTTGCTATGGTCTGGAAGGAGGTACTGAAGGAACACATATTCAATGATTCAGGAACAGCTTCTTTCCCTCTGCCATCCAATTTCTTAATGGATATTCAACTGTGAGTACTTCCTCACTACATTTTTTTTCATATTTGCACCACTTATTTAACACTTAACAATTCAGGTTTTTTCTCTTATCATGTATCGCATTTAACTGCTGGCACAAAGACAATTTTCACAACATATGCTAGTGATATTACACCTGATCCTTGAGCTGAGTGCGAGGTTGTTTTTGCAACAACACTCAGCCAGCCAATATATCCTTGTCACCAAGATTTTACCAACAATGCTATTACCTGCAAATTTATAAATAGGATTTGAGCTGTGCTTAGGTGTACAGTGTACAGAGTAGTGAAGAGTGCTAAGCTTGCATCGTTGAGGTGCCCCTGTATTGATTATCAGCGAGGTGGTGTTATCACCGGTCTGTACTTACCATGGTCTCCTGATGGAGGAAGTCAAGGATCTAGTTGCAGAGAGTGGCAAGGACCCAGCTTTAGAAATTTGGTAATTAATTACAAGCTTGATTGCAAGGAAAACAGCGGTTAGGGGTTCACTGAGTTTCTGTTGTGGAATTTACACACATTTGTACACACATTTACACACACTAAGTTACAAACATTTGCCTGACCTACCAAGATCTTTTTCTTAAATACTACTGAAAATTTGTAGAATGACAAAGGATATAAACTATTAGAGAATTAGGGAAATTCAAAAAAAGTGCCATTTCTGACTTTTTAAGAATCAGGATGACATTATTGTTTTTAAACCGGAGTTTTTTTTTAATGAACAGCTGATAAAAGGCTGTTAGTTCTTTGAAGGGGACCAGAATTCAAAAGGTATTCTGAAGTACAGAGTCCAGTCATACCCTACATTTGTGTTTTAATAGATTAAGTTATAAACAACATATTACAAAGATCCGAAGGAAAATGGAGATTTTACATCGGATCACTTAGAAATCAATGACGTATTTAAAAATTTTTACTCTCGGCTTTATTCCTCTGAATCTCTTAATGAGAATATTTCTGTTGATCTTTTCTTAAATAATCTGAATATTCCTTTGCTTTCATCTGATTTTAAAGCCAAACTTAATGAGCCTATATCATCAGAAGAAATATCTTTTGCAATTTCTGCATCGTCTTCAGGAAAATCTTCTGGACCTGATGGGTTCCCCATAGAATTTTATAAATCATTTTCTTCTCTTCTTTCTCCTCGGTTACTCTCCGTACTGTCTGACTCATTTAATTATGGTAAATTGCCATCCTCTTTTAATGAGGCATCTATTATTCTTTTATTTAAAAAAGGGTAAAGACCCAACAGAGTGTTCCTCGTACAGGCCAATTTCTTTGCTTAATGTTGATGTTAAAATCTTGGCCAAAGTTTTGGCTCATGGTTTAGAAACTGTTATTCCCTCTATTATTTCTGATGATCAAACTAGTTTTATTAAAATCCATCTTCCTTTTTTTAATATTCGGCATTTATTTAACAATTTATATTCACCTTCAACTGGGATTCCTGAATGTGTTATTTCCCTTGATGTGGAGAAAGCATTTGATTGTATAGAATGGAACTACCTCTTTGCAGTTTTAGAAAAATTTGACTTTGGTCAGTTTTATCTCTTGGATCAAATTGCTGTATCTGTGTCCCACTGCCTCTGTTTTGACTAATTTTCAGCAATCCCAATTATTTAACCTCAAACATGGCACCCATCAAGGATGCCCTTTAAGTCCCTTTCTCTTTGATTTCGCTATAGAACCTCTGGTGATAGCATTCCAAAGCTGTCCTGAACTGACCGGGATCTGGGGGGGGGGGGGGAGGGGGGGGGGGTTAGTGTTTAGCATAAAGTTTCTCTTTATGCTGATGACTTATTACTTTTTCTTTCAAATCCATCCACATTCTTACCTCCAATGTTTTCACTTCTTGATCAGTTTAGTCAGTTTTCTGGCTATAAACTTAATTTACATAAGAGTAAACTTTTCCCAATTAATAAAGAAGCACAAGAATTAGCATTTCGTGACCTCCCTTTTAAAGTAGTTCATAATCTATTTATCTTGGGATTACAGTTACAAGGAAGTTTAAAGATCTTTTTCATGAAAATTTTGCCAATCTTTTATATACTACAAAACAGAGTCTGTCACAACGTTCACCTCTATCTATGTCCTTGGTAGGTTGTATTAATGTTGTTAAAATGTATGTTCTCCCTAAATTTTTATATTTATTTCAATCAATCCCAATTTTTATTCCTAAAACCTTTTTTGATTCCTTAGACTCTTATTTTGTCATATCTGTGGAAGAATAAACGTTCTAGAATTAATAAAGTTTATCTTCAAAAATCTAAAAAAGAGGGTGGCATGGCCTTACCTAACTTTTGTTTATATTATTGGGCAGCTAACATACGTTGTACTACCTTTTGGTCTTTATTTTCATAGTCAACCTGAGTGTCCTAATTGTGTGGCAATGGAGTTGAGTTCCACTAAAGATTTATCTATTTCTGCACTTCTTGGCTCTGTACTCCCTAGTAGTTTGTCTAGACTAATTGTTAATCCTCCTGTTAGACACACTTTGCGAATATGGGCTGTTTCGGAAATTTTATGGTTTTTCCCTTTCTAGTCCTATCTTACATAATCACCTTTTTTTTTACCTACTATGTATGATTCAACATTCTATGATTGGTATAGGAAGGGCATTAGACATTTTGAAGATCTTTTTATCGATAATCGCCTCGCATCTTTTCAACAACTCTCTGCTGTTCAATCTGCCTAATGCCCATTTTTTTAGATATCTCAAAATTAGACACTTTATTAATCCTTTAATTCCTAACTTCCCTGAAATGCCCAAGAAAAATGTAATGGATTTATTTCTTTCTATTAATCCACTGGGTAAAGGTTTAATATCATTTATTCGTGATAAATTAGCATTCTTACAGCATTCCCCTGTGGATAAAATTAGAATGGCTTCGGAGCATGATTTCTTTATCTGATGAGATTTGGGACTCTATTCTCAAATTGGTTAATTCAACCTCTCTTTGTGCTCACCATTGCCTTTTACAGTTTGATTGTTCATAGAGCCCATATGTCTAAATCTAAATTATCTCGATTTTACCCTGATATTAGTCCTCTTTGTGACAAATGCAAAAGGGGCGAGGCTTCTCTTATTCATAGGTATTGGTCCTGTCCTGGCTTAGAGAAATTTTGGAAAGATATTTTTATAACTTTATCCTGTATTCGGAATCACCACTTAGAACCTAACCCTTTAACTGCTCTGTTTGGTTTTTTGGATGAGACAGATTTACGTTTGAGTTCGACTAAGTGTCGAATATTATCTTTTGCTTCTCTCCTGGCTAGACGTTTAATCCTCCTTAGATGGAGAGATGTTGCCCCACCCACGCATGCTCAATGGCTTAATGATATTATGTCCTGTTTAGACCTTAAAAACATTAATTATTCAATTCTTAATTCGGATATAAAGTTGCATAAGGTCTGGGAACCATTTATTGAGTACTTTCATAACCTTCCTCTTAATTAAGGTTTTTTTCAGTACCTTACTTTCAGCTCTTTTTTTTTGGTAGAAGGCATTATTATCTTCTGTTTTCAAGTGTATTTACAGTTTTGGGGGTTTGAATGTCCTGATTTATATTCTCTATATTGTGTTGTGGTTGGTCTGGAGTTTTTTTTGTTGTGGGGCTTGGGGAGGATACTAACTTTACATGACTTCAATTTGGGTGCTTTCTCAATTATCTTTTTTGTATTATATTATTGTATGTTTATTTTTGCACTGTATTATTTTTTATTTTGGTTTGGGGTTTTTTTCTTATCTGTCGTGTTGTAGAAAATGCATAAAAAAACCAATTAAAATAAGATATGATTAGCACGTCAAAATATACAGTGACCAACACAATCTGTGGTAGTGCTGGGGGCAGCCCGTAAATGTCACCATGCTTCTGTGCTGATATAGCACACCTAAAGCTTACTAATCCTAAACTGTACGTGTTTGGAATGTTGGAGGGAACCAGAGCACCTGGAGGAAACCCATATGATCAGGGAAAATGGACACACTTTTTTTAACAGACAGATTGCTGGCACAGTAAAGCATTACGCTACCTTCCACGTTACCATGGTGCCCATCAGAATTGGGCATATTTCCCATACATTCATTATCTGCTGAGCCATCTGCTAGAACACAGGTCTCAGATTCTAGAAATTTATTGCTTTTCTGACTTATTAATTTCTGTACTGTTTTAGTAATGCTAATTTCTTGGAGCACATCACTCAGCAATCCTGAGACTTAAAACCCAGTATTTTTGGATGGCACTTCCCAGTATTGCATTACCTTTTGAATGGAATGTCCCAACTAGGATTCCATCTATTCTCACCATTTTGAAAAGCAGATAGGTTCTCAGTGATCTGAACATTATTTACCCCACCCAATGAAATCCCAGGTTATTTCACCATTATCAAATTTCCCATTTATGGCAGATTGCTTCACACAAAATGGTGATAGTACTTCCTTCTTTACAATAGACAACATCTAAATTTCTCGAATAATATTGCAAAATATCTATGCTATAGGACATCATGAAAGGGTTGTGAAAGATACTAAATAAAGGCAAAGTTTACTTTGACCCTCTCGGTAGGAAGCAGCCAAATTACTTTATGTTAGAATTCTGTTGCAGTCTCCTAATTTGGCATCCTGTATGATACTTATAAAAAAAGTGCCTAAATAAGAGAGCAAACAGCATAACATAGGCACACATAACAAAGTCCCATTTACATTACTGGACCTATTATTCTCCAAAAGTATATGCAGATGTCTAAGTTGCTGCTTCACAAACTTCTATGAATGCACAGCAGAGTATTGTAACTGGTTGCATCACAGCCTAGTATGGACTCACCAATACTCAAGAATGGAAAAGCCTACAAAAAAATGGTGGACACAGCCCAGACCACCACAGGAAAAACCCTCTCCACCACTGAGCACATCTACAAGGACTGTTGTCACAAGAGAGCAGCATCCATCATCATCAAGGCCTTCCATCCAGGCCACGTCTGATCTCCCTGCTGCCATCGCAAAGGAGGTGCAAGAGCCTTGGGTTCCAAACTACCAAGTTCAGGAACATTTATTACCCTCCAGCTATTACTTTACTCACCTTAACACTGAATTAATTCCACAACCTATGGACTCACTTTCAAGGACTCTACAACTCATTCTCGATATTTCTAATTATTATTTTTCTCTTTTGTATTTACACAGTTTGTTGCCTTTTGCACATTGGCTCTTTACCCACCTTTGTCATGTGTGATTTTTCATCAAAGCTATTGGGTTTTTTCTATTTACTGTGAATGCCTACAAGAAAATCAATCTCAGGGAAGTATTTGTGACATACAAGCACTTTGATAATAAATATACTTTGAGCTTTGAAAAGATGTTGCATTCAGAAACAAATGAACCAAAAATAATTTACAAAATAAATGAGGGAAGACTTTGTACAGCCTCTAGAATGCTGGTTGAACCATAAGACACAACAGCTCTGCAGTTTTCCAGTTAGGTTAGTTTTATTACACAATAATTGACCGCCATTAAATTGTGGTTTAATCTGTAGAAAAATGGCAAGAAACAAGGCCATTTCCAAATTGAACAATATGGCTTTCAGAAGGACACAGTAACTGAAAATTTAAAAAAAAACACTCACAAAGATGCATTCACTGGTTGAAGACAGACTGCGTCATGATTTCAGTTATATGGCGACCAATTCCATACATTATTTACCAGTTTCATTGTATCAAGTATAAACTGAAGTTAATTACAATCTATAGTTGAATAGTTAAAATTTACAGCTGAGATATTGTTCTTCAATTGCTGAGATATCACAAGTAGGATTGTGTAGGCCAAGTGTCAATTTGATTTTTTTTAAGCATTCTCATCTATTTCCATTATAATGACTAATTTAAGAGGCGCCCATCGAAATGCACTCCTTATATATTAACTCTTGCTTATTAAACCTGGGATATTGGTGCACAATCCACTTCCACTGCTAAAGTACACAGGAACAAATGTGCAACATGTATTGCTCAGAAGGAAGGATTGCTCAATCTTCCATGGACTTCAGCATTTTCTCATAAGCCTCTTCATCCATCAGTTCATCAACTTCAGCAGGATTATCCAATGTCATTTTAATAAGCCAACCTATAAAAATCATTGATAATTTTAAAAAATTGCAATTTATTTATTCTGCAGAAATTTCAGCCTCCTATTAAAGCAAATAATAGTTCATGCAACTTACAACAATGTTCACAGTGCCAAACACTGAAGCAGAAATATACGTTGAAGTGTACATTACAATTAAACAATCCTTACACACCTGTGCAAAGTAAATCATGGAATGAATGACAACTAAGTATTGTATTGGCCTCCTGTATACCAGTGAGACCCAAATTAGATTTTAGAGACCAGTTCGCTGAGCACCTATGCTCTGTCAGCCAGAAAAAGCAGGATCTCCCAGTGGCCACCCATTTCCCATTCCAATATGTCTATCCATGGCTTCCTCCACTGTCGTGATGAGGTTACACTGAGGTTGGAAGATACCTTGGGTAGCCTCCAACCTGATGGCATGAATATCAATTTCTCAAACTTCTGGTAAAGCCCCTCCCCCCCTTTTCTTTCTTCCATGGCCTTCTGTCCTCTTCTAACAGACTCCCTCTTTTCCAGCCCTTCATCAATCAACTTCCAGCTCTTTATTACCCACCCCCTTCAGATTTCAGCTATCACCTTGTATTCTCTCTCTCCCCCCCCCCCCACCCCCACCTACATAGAAAACCTACAGCACAATAGAAGCCCTTCAGCCTAAAAAGCTGTGCTGAACATTTCCTTACCTTAGAAATTACCTGGAGTTACCCACAGCCCTCTCTTTTTCTAAGCATGTACCTGTCCAGAAGTCTCTTAAAAGACCCTATCACATCCGCCTCCACCACCGTCGCCAGCAGCCCATTCCACGTACTCACCACTCTCTGCTTGAAAAAAAACTTACCCCTGACATCTCCTCAGTACCTACTTCCAAGCACCTTAAAAATGTGCCCTCTTGTGCTAGCCATTCCAACCCTGGGGAAAAGCAGACTATCCACACAATCAATGCCTCTCAACATCTTATACACATCTATCAGGTCACCTCACATCCTCCATCGCTTGTTCACTCAACCTATTCTCATAAGGCATGCTCCCCAACCAGGCAACATCCTTGTAAATCTCCTCTGCACCCTGTCTATGGTTTCCACGTCCTTCCTCTAGTGAGGCGACCAGAACTGAGCATGTTTCTCCAAGTGGGATCTGACCAGGGTCCTGTATAGCTGCAACATTACCTCTCCGCTCCTAAACTCAATCCCACGATTGATGAAGGCCAATACACCGTATGCTTTCTTAACCACAGATTCAACCTGCACAGCAGCTTTCAGTGTCCTATGGACTCGGACCCCAAGATTCCTCTGATCCTCCACACTGCCAAGAGTCTTACCATTAATACTATATTCTGCCATAATACTTGATGTACCAAAATGAACCACCTCACATTTATTTGGGCTGAACTCCATCTGTCACTTCTCAGCCCAGTTTTGCATCCTGTCAATGTCCCACTGTAACCTCTAACAGCCCTCCACACTATCCACAACACCTCCAACCCTTGTGTCATCGGCAGACTTACTAACCTATCCCTCCACTTCCTCATCCAGGTCATTTGTAAAAATCACAATGAGTAGGGGTCCCAGAACAGATCCCCAGAGCATACCGCTGGTCATTGACCTCCATACAGAATATGACCTGTCTACAACCACTCTTTGCCTTCTGTGGGCAACCCAGTTCTGGATCCACAAAGAAAGGTCCCCTTGGATCCCAAGCCTCCTTACTTTCTCAATAAGCCTTGCATGGGGTACCTTATCAAATGCCTTGCTGAAATCCATGTCCTCTACATCTACTGCTCTACCTTCATCAACGTGTTTAGTCACATCCTCAAAAAATTCAGTCTGGCTTGCAAGGCATGACCTGCTTTTCACAAAGCCATGCTGACTATTCCTGATCATATTATGCTTCTCCAAATGTTCATAAATCCTGCCCCTCAGGATCTTCTCCATCAGCTTACCAGCCACTGACGTAAGACTCACTGGTCTATAATTTCCTGAGCTATCTCTACTCCCTTTCTTGAATAATGGAACAACATATGCAACCCTCCCAATCTCTGAAACCTCTCCCATCCCCACTGATGATGCAAAGATCAATGCCAGAGTCTCAGCAATCTCCTTCCCTGCCTCCCACAGGAGCCTGGGGTACATCTGCTGGTCCCAGTGACTTATCCAACTTGCTTTCCGAAAGCTCCAGCACATCCTCTTTCTTAATATCTACATGCTCAAGCTTTTCAGTCCACTGTAAGTCATCCCTGGAAACACCAAGATCCTTTTCGGTAGTGAATAATGAAGCAAAATAAATAATGAAGAACCACTGCTACCACCTCCGACTCCATGCACGTTTCCACTGTTGCACTCGATTCGTCCTATTCCCACATGGCTCATCCTCTTGCTTTTCACATACTTGTAGAATGCCTTGGGGTTTTCCTTAATCCTGTCCGCCAAGGCATTCTCATGGCCCCTTCTGGCTCTCCTAATTTCTTTTAAGCTCCTTCCTGCTAGCCTTATAATCTTCTAGATCTCTATCATTACCTAATTTTTTTGAACCTTTCGTAAGCTCTTCTTTTCTTCATGACTAGATTTACAACAGCCTTTGTACACCACGGTTCCTGTACCCTACCATCCTTTCCCTGTCTCATTGGAATGTACCTGTGCAGAACTCCACGTAAATACCCCCTGAACATTTGCCACGTTTCTTCTGTACATTTCCCTGAGAACATCTGTTCCCAATTTATGCTTCCGTTCTTGCCTGATAGCCTCATATTTCCCCTTACTCCAATTAAACTCTTGCCTAACTTGTCTGTTCCTCTCTCTCTCCAATGCTATGGTAAAGGAGATAGAATTGTGATCACTATCTCGAAAATGCTCTCCCACTGAGAGATCTGACACCTGACCAGGTTCATTTCCCAATACCAGCCTGTCCTGTTGTAGGCTTATCTACATATTGTAGAAACCTTCTTAAGCACACCCTACAAACTCCACCCCATCTAAACCCCTTGCCCAGGGACATGCCAATCGATATTTGGGAAATCAAAATCTCCCAGCACGTCAACCCTGTTATTATTACACCTTCCCAGAATCATTCTCCCTATCTGCTCCTCGATGTCCTGTTACTATTGGGTGGTCTATCAAAAACACCCAGTAGAGTTATTGACCCCTTCCTGTTCCTAACTTCCTCCCACAGAGACTTAGTAGACACTCCCTCCATGACTTCTTCCCTTTCTGCAGCCATGACACTATCCGTGATCAACAGTGCCATGCCCCTACCACTTTTGCCCTCCCTCCCTGTCCTTTAAAATCTACTCCTCAGCTTCTTTTTCTCCAGTCTTGACAAAGGGTCTCGACCTGAAACATAGACTGTATTCTTTTCCATAGATGCTGCCTGGGCTGCTGAGTTCCTCCAGCATTTTGTGTGTGTTGCTTGTATTAGAAGAGTATGATGTGATAATGATTGTTGCAATAAGTAGGCAATGCTGTCATTACTTGGACCTCAGTATAATACAATACGTGGTCAACAAGAATGATAGTGAATGGTAGAAGAGGGTGAGTTAACAATGTTAGCATCATTAACAAACCTCACTTAACATATTTTGTCACAACACTTCATTGTCCCAACTCAATTTATTAAACTGTTATGGGTCCTTTGGAGATGCTCCTGTGGTGCTGTTAGATAGGGAGTTCCAGCTATTCAATCCAGCATCAATGAATAAATCATGTTAATATGGAACTTAGTTGTTTCTGAGGGCTGTTTATCTTCCCACAGATGCAGCCTGGCATTTTGAATATCTGTAGTATTTTCTGTTTTGTTTTAGATTCCCATATCTGCAGAGACACAACTCTCAGTCTGAAGTACCAAATGTTTGTTTCCATCCATTGATAAAACCTGACCTGCTGAGTTACTCCAGCATTTTGTGTGTGTTATTCTAACATCTGCAGTTTCTCCACCACTCCCCCCCACCCCGTCCTACCATTTTCACTGGCAGTTATTTGTGAGCACATGGGAGATCTGGCATCAATTTCCATTATTTTACTGTGGTTGAGATTAGAATGATAAAATATTAATTATTCAGTTATATTTGTTCTGTGAATGGAGCATAACTAACAACTGGACACAAGGGACTGCAAAAAAAATCTGCAGATGCTGGAAATCAAAAGTAGCACACAAGATGTTGAAGGAACTCAGAAGGCCGGGCAGCATCTATGGAAAAGAGTAAACAGTTGACGTTTTGGGCTGAATCTCCTAATGGAAGGTATTACAAGAAACTGCAGCTGCCTGAATCTGAAGCTG
The DNA here is from genome assembly GCF_030144855.1 of Hypanus sabinus. NCBI lineage: Eukaryota > Metazoa > Chordata > Chondrichthyes > Myliobatiformes > Dasyatidae > Hypanus > Hypanus sabinus. The sequence goes on along the minus strand of NC_082722.1, from coordinate 57,468,010 downwards.
GAAGATCTTGTGAAACATGGGGGGGAGAGGGATGGGAATTGCCAATGCTTAAGGTCAAAGCTCTCGAAATGTTACAACTGAACTGGAAGAGTTCATGGTGGTTCTAATGCACAAGCAATTCAAGTAAGATACTGTTGAAACCATCGACTTCTTTTGTCTCCGGAGCAATTTTAGTTATCAACTGAGTGACTCAAGCTTGCTGATAATGGGTTTCACAGATACCATAGAGACTTGAGTTAGACAGTATCACGATCTTGATATTTCTGACTGCAAATGATCCAGCCTCACCTTTTATAATTGATATTGTAGTTTATTTATTTTTATTGAGATATAGTGCACAGTCGGCCCTTCCTGTCCTACCACCCAGCAACTCCCAATTTAACTCCAGCCTCATCACAGAACAATTTACAATGACCAACTAACCTACTAACCAGTACACCTTTGAACCGTGGGGAGGAAATACACACAGTCACAGGGAGAATGTACAAACTCTTTACAGACAGTGGCAGTAATTGAACCCAGGTCACTAGTACTGTAAAGTGTTGTGCTACCCACTAAGCTACTGTTGATGGGGAAGTTCATGGAAGCTACTTCAGTTAGCCATTTCAATTTTCAGTATAATTAACAACTAACTAGCAGGATCTCAATGTTTAACCTTACTTATTGGTTGCTGGAATCACTCATTTCTGATTGTTGCTTCTGCTATTTAGCATGAATTGAGTCCAGCACTGGCAGTACTTCTGGCTGGCACCCCAGTTTTAGTTATTGTTGCTGCTGTTCCTGGTAAACACTTCTTACTGGCCCTGGATAAATATTAATGCTAAGAGTGAGACGGATGTCAAAGTTTTATGGATCATGGCAGAACAATTGGGTTTACAAGTGTTGAGTTCAAAGTTACAAATCTGTTCTGTCCGTCTTAATATGATGGAGTGTCTTAAATATTGTGATGAATCTATTCCCATCAGAATTGCCTCTAACAGATCTAACATCTGTGACTGGCTGATTGGTAAAGGCGAGATTAAGTATGGATTTTCCTCCTGTTATTTAGCTCACCACCTGCAAATCCAATCTTGCAAGAGATTTTTCCTGAGGTAGGGTGAAATTATTTTATTTGTTCACGTAGATATACAGCGAGGCATCGGCGCTTCTAGTACTTTGAGCTGTGGCACCAGCAATCCCTGATTTAACTCTCGCTTAATCACAGGACAATTACAATGAGCAAGTAACCTACGAATTGGTAAACCAGAGCAAGCGGGGAAAAGTCAAGCATTTCACAGGGGAGGAGCATACAGATTCCTTACAGAGGATACCAGGTTTGAACTCCAGACTCCATTTCCCCAAGCTGCTATAGTGTCGCGCTAACCTTTAAGCTACCATGGCTATGACAAGAAATAAAGGTCATAGGTTTAGGGAGAAAGGTGAAATATTTATGGGGAACCCAAGGGAAAAACAACTTCACTCAGATGGTGGTGCAAGTGTGGAACGAGCTATCAGCCGAAGTGCTAGATGTGGGTTCAAATGTAATATTTAAGAGACATTAATGAGAGAGGTAGAGGGGGCTGTAGTCCACGTGCAGGTAGATGGGACTAAGCAGAAAACCAGTCAAGCATGGATTGGATGGACCAAAAGATCTGTTTCTGTGCTGTAGTGCTCTATAACTCCATGACAGTTGCTTCATGACCAATACATTCTGTGCTCTATCTCCCTTCAGTACTTCCTTCAAATCGCCCACCTGCAAGACAAGAGCAGAATTAGGCCTTTCAGCCCAGTCTGCTCTGCCATTCCATCAAAACTGACTTACTGTCCCTCTCAACTCCATTCTTCTGTCTTCTCCTTGTAACCTCTAATGACCCTACTAATCAGGTACCTATCAACCTCCACTTTAAATATGCCCAATGACTTGGCCTGCACAGCTGTCTGTGACAATGAATTTCCACAGATTCACCAACCTCTGTCTAAAGATATTCCTCCCCATCTCTGTTCAAAAGGGATGTCCTTCTACTCTGAGGATGTGCCCTCTGGTTCTATGCTCCCCCACTGTAGGAAACATCCTCTCATATTCACTCTATCTAGACTTTTTAAACATTCAATAGGTTTCAATGAGATTCTCCCCCCCCCCTCCCCCATTCCTCAAATCTCCGAGTACAGGCTCAGGTGCCAAACACTTATCATACAGAAGTTAACCCTTCCATTTCCAGGATCATTCTCATTAATCTCCTCTGGCCTCTTGCCTCTCTCCGTGACAACACACCTTTTCTTAGATAAGGGGCCCAAAACTGCTCAATACTCTGACCTTCAGCAGTACATCCTTATTTTTATGTTCTACACCGTATAATTTGTGTCCTTTCAACCCTCAGTACTTCCCTCAGGTTATGCTCAAATGTGAACAGTTTTCTTTTATCAGCTGAGGAAGGCAGGTGGCAGTAATCAGCCAGAATCTGAAAATATTGTGCAGATCAAAACTAGACTGCAGAGACTTTCAAAAAAATGGAAGGCAAATGTAATCAAACTCTTTGAAGGGACAAAAATAGTGAAGCAACTGTCAATGGATTTTATTTATATGAATTTCCTGATAGCATTGGTAAAATCCCTCATAAAATTGCCAAATAAATTTCACAGGATAGAACGCAAATAGTTAAGCTAGACAGGAAATTGGCTGAGGAAGGGGAGATAATGGGCAGGTACACAAATTAAAGTGTGGAGCCACAACTATTCACAGTACCAAAAACAGCTTGGGCGTTGGAGTGGAATGCCTATGTCTGGTGATGATAAAATATTGTTCACAATGTAGTTGCTGTAGATTTCAGTGCAGAAGAGTGTGGGGTCATTACATTGAAACTGGAAATACTGTGTCCTTCTCCCTTGTCTCATAAGCCCCTCATTTTAATTGGAAAAAAAGATAGACACTGTAAAGCTTAGATCAGAAGCAGGGGAATTCAAAAACACTTTGGGTTTCTTAGCAACACACACAAAATGCTGGTGGAACGCAGCAGGTCAGGCAGCATCTATAGGGAGAAGGGTCTCGGCCTGAAACGTCAACAGTGCTTCTCCCTATAGATGCTGCCTGACCTGCTGTGTTCCACCAACATTGTGTGTGTGTTGCTTGAATTTCCAGCATCTGCAGATTTCCTCGTGTTTGGGTTTCTTATGTACATGTTGAAGACAAGTAAAGAAAATAATCTAAGAGGTTAATGGAATGAAGGCTCTTCTGGATAGAAACTGAGAATTCTAGGGAATACAAGTAATCCTACAACTAAATAAAGCTCAGGTCAAACTAAATTAAATGTGCTCACTGTTCTGCATGATCAGAGATTAAAAAGCATATCTTGCAACTGCACAGAATGCCGCACAGATTTATTAAAATGACGCTGGGAAAGATTACACAAACAAGCAACAATCTTTTAAAAAGGAGATAGTTTAGGTGTGATCTAATTGGTTTTCAAGACAGTAACAGAATTAAAATAGATAGCAAATGCAGCAAAGTTTGAGGGTTGCAGGAAGTAAGGGAATTTTCAGTTGACAGTTACCGCTGACTAAAAAAAAGCTTGTGAATGTAATCAGGGAACTAAGAGCTAGCTAATGTTTTATATGACTAGACAGGTATATGGAGGAATTTAAAATGGGGGGGGGGTTATACGGGAGGCAGGGTTTAAGGGTCGGCGCAACATTGTGGGCCGAAGGACCTGTGCTGTGCTGTACTAGTCTATGTTAATAACAGACAATAAAGGCTAAGAGCAGAATTAACTATTGGAGTAAATAGCTAGAGCACTGGGATTCTGTGATCAACTTAGGAATCACCGAATTCTGTTGTGGTTCAGAGAAATCAGGAAAAAAAGAGCAACAGAGGCAAGAACAAAAGGAATTTTAAAGCACTGGATATGGACTATACTGAGCGTCTCTGGAAGTGTGGGGTCAATAGTTGTCTTCCAAGTGCTGATGGAAATTGAAGGAAAATGACATACTAAACAGAAAATAGTCTGAAGGAAGTCCAAGTTCATGCAGGATTAAATCATGAAGTCAGGGTGAAGCAGTAGCTTTGGGATGATGGATCCAGCCGTGAAACTGACAGGTGCTTTAAGGATGGAAAATAAATTAATGAATCAAGGGAAGGACAAGTTAAAGGCCTTGAACTTTAGTCATACATATTGACAAACAATAGGCATTATTACCCAACACTGTCTGGTAAGCCTCTCTAATGTGCACAGTAGATTATTTCATCTGGGTGGTCTCTAACCTGACAGCGCAAATATAGATTTCTCCTTCCAGTAATTTTTTTCCCCTTCTGCTCCCCTCTTCTTCTATTTTCCACTCTGGCCTTTTATCTCTTCTCACCTGCCTGTCACTTCTCCCTGGGTACCCTCCCCCTTCCCTTCTCCTATGCTCCACTCCCCTGTCAGATTCCTTCTTCTCCTGCCCTTTACCTTTCCCACCCACCACCTTCCAGCTAGCCCCCTTCCCTTCTCACACTCCCCACCCCAACTTTTTATTCTGGCATCTTCCCCCTTCCATTTCATTGCTGAAGAAGGCTCTCAGCCCAAAACATTGACTGTTTCCACTGATGTTCCTGACATATTGAGTTCCTCCCGCATTTTATGTGTGTTGCTTTGGACTTCAAGCATCTGCAGACTTTCTCATGTTTATGATTAGAGTTAGTTGCTCTGTAAAATTTTTTGGAGGTAATCTGAGCACAGGTAACAGGACTTGAAGCAGATTCAAGAACTGGCTAAAATACTTTCACTCAGAACTAATCCCTGAATACACTTCTGGTGTAGTAACACCACATCAAAATTAAACAATTAAAACAAATTCATACTAATTACAACACCGAACAAAATATATTGCCCACATCCCACCCAGTAAAAACATTTACAGTTGGCCTTTCTACCACTTCTGTTCAGAAGTCACAAAGTAGTATAGACAAAATAAAAACCTTAAACTCTTTAGCAGCTGAAAGCTTTTTGTTAACAGTTCACATACCTTCTCCATAACAAGATTTATTGACTAGTCCTGGATTGTCAGCTAAAGCCTTATTTATATCAGTTACTTCTCCAGTAAGAGGTGAATATAGTTCACTAGCAGCTTTCACACTTTCCAGGGCACCAAACTCATCTGAGGAAAAAAAATGTTTAAAGAAATACCAACACAATATATATTGCTAGTACTGACAATAATACTCTGAAAACATTTGATGTAATTTGAAGAACTTATCACTAAAAAACTTCAATGTTCATTTATTAATATATGCGTTGAACATGGCTGGCAATAACTTTTCACTAAGTTCGGTATACACTTATGCTTATTTGGAGCTGCTGGAAGCTGTGCTGAAGCTCTCATTCAGATTAAAGGAAGCCAGGAAATAGCACAAGGCTGCTACAGCCCCTTAAATTCCAATTCAGAGATTTGAAATTATGAGAGGTAGAGAAAGGCAGATAGTGAAAAACAGTTCTGTTTAGCATAAATTCCTTTGGCAACAGGTCATAGGTTTAAGCTAAGTAGTAGGGAATTTGAAGGTTTCCTCCTCTTCCCACCCCCCCCCCCCCCCCACCCTCAAGGCTGGCTGAAATCTTGAGGAGTTAATGGAAGCAGGGATCAGCACTGTAGGTAACAGCTGGAATTCTATGGCATAAAAAGCTACTGGCCAAGTGCTGGAAAATGGATTTGGTAAGGATGGGTTCTCGTTGTCTGGCATAGTCCAATGGACCTGTTTCCACGTTGTAACACTTCATGACTCTAACGTATGTATGCATAAGCTCCTTTCCTCATTTGTACAATAAAGACATATTGATTCAATGGATATTCTGTATAGGTACCATGCTCAATTGCTGTCAGAGGGGACTTGCATAAAGCCACTTACATTTCCTTTGTTGTCTGTTGAAGGAAAACAAATTAGTACATTATGCACAATTTACATCAACATAGCAGCTTGCTCCAAGCAAGTGCAAACATGTTCATCAGTTCACTCCTCTACTGACAGCTCTGCAAGTTCACATCATATATAAAAATTGCATTTACCATTAATATAAACATCCCTGGCTGCTTTATGTGAGCCTAATCAAAAAGTACACCGGGTTAACTTACACGAGGAGTAAATTAAAATAATGTCTTAAAAGGAAGAAACACTTAGAAGCACGGTGAGGCTTGGAGAAGATTTCCAGTATGAGGACCTGGGCAACAGAAGCTGTAACTGGGAAAGTAAAGGGGCCAGGCGAAAAACATCGATAGTGCCTTAGACCTCTTAGTGCAGAACGTGATTAGAAAGAGAAGAAAGGTAGGATAGGCCATCTAAGGATTTAAATTAAAAACCTGGAAATATTAAAATCAAGACTGCTAAATCTGGAGCCAATATAGAATTACTCTGCAATTACTTGATAGATTTAGTAGACCAATTTACTTTCAATGACTTATTCCTTATTGTGTTTTTCAGTATCTCTCTGTCCAAAGCTGCCTTGTTCTATCAAGAACAAAACAATAAAGAGGAGTTTCCCAATGCTGCTCCTCAGTCAGCGATTGGGAAGTCGTTGTCCACTTTGACTAGCTGTAGTATCCTGCTTGGATTTGACTTACACAAACTCAGTCTTGTTATAAAGATTTTTTTTTTCTCCAGGTAATAAGCTTAAGAAAGTGTTAAATAAATCAGTACTCACCCAGTTGGTTCAATTTTGTGCCAATTTCTGGCAAACCACAATATACAACATCTCCTAATGCTTCCTAAAAGCAAAAACAGTCCAAATTACTGTCCACCAAGATCCTTAGCTTACAAACTTTCAGCTAAAAAAAATTAAATTCCTGTATCTTCACAAAAGTTTTAACCAACGTAAATAAATCCTCATACCTCCAGTTATAATGGTAGCATCTTTAATAAACATCTTAACAGAAATATTAATAAACTTGATAGAACTATCCCAACACCATTAGCAGAAGAAAATTAAACAGGAGGAAGAAAAAAGTTAAATTCAGGCAACAATGGATGACCTGGTATAATGACTGAGCTATATTTGGTGACAGCTTGGGGTGGGACAGCAGAATTTTAAAAGAACTGCATTTGCCATTTTTAAAGAGCTTAGTTATTAGTCGTCAAGAGGGTCTAGGTTCCAGAAAGGTCATATAGGGATAAAAATTTCATCGAAGTAATGGAGGAATGGTTGGTGTTAGAAGAGCAAGCATAGTCTTAATGATAAAGATAACATCACATTGGATGCTTCAGTGAAGGTCAAGCTTGCAAAGTCTGATCCATCCAGAAATAGTGACCACAGAAGACAGTGTAGTCAATTGAAGGGAACTACATTTGTGGCAAGAATTTAAGAATTTGTTTTTCAACTTCCCAATATTCAGCTAGAAGCAAACAAAGCCGGATGTTAGCAAGCCACACAAGCCACCTGGCACCTTGAGACGCTCTACCAAGCAAGAGCAGAGGAAGTTGTTGTTGATGACGTTGCCAAGGGCTTCAGAAATGGAAGTGCAAGAAGCGTGGGAGGCAAACTGGATCACGGATTTCAGAGAAACTGAAGGTGGAAGCAGAGGTTAGAGGCTAAAAATATCAAGGAATTGGTGTTAAGATGAGGGGTGATCTTTGTGTTTTAGAAAGGTGGAGGGTATATGGGTCCTTGCAGTGTCAGCTGAGATGGGAGCCAGGAAGGCAAACTGGGTGGTCAACAGTTCAGTACAATTGGGGTCAAGAGAGTGCAGAGTTAATCCCATCCATGTAATGAACTCAGAGGTGACACAAGGGGTAAAAGATGATTGTACAGGGTTATAGCATCAGGCTCATGGGATAGATGAGAGAATGAAAAGGTTAATATGGATGAGCACTTTATAGGTGCAAGAGAGGGCTCATGCAGATTCACCAACCTTGTGTAAATCTGCAACTGGGAGAAATCATAAATCTACTTCTAATTATAAACATCTAATTTTGTGAACAAAGCATGGTGGTCAAAAAGTCATACTATAAGAAAAAATCTATCCTACACTTGGGAACATTCAATGGTTCAGTGACACGCAATTAAAAGTTTTCAAACTGGCCAAGAGATTCAACAGATGATGTTTCAATGAATCCCCCCCCACCGCCCCCGCCAAATCAGGGCTTCCCCGATTTTAGTGAAATTCATTTAAATATGTATCCACATATAATACAAAGCATAATGAGCAATAATGAAGTACTTTTTTTCAATTTTCAAGAAAAATGAACACAAAAGGGAAGTAATAGTGGCCCAAATTTTGTTGCTAGCAGCAAGGCTCCCACGCTTGTTCAGTACTGACCTGTAGTGACACATTAAAAGAAGTCACGTTGAGCTGCCAGACTCTGCTCAACCGAACAACCTTGTAGCGTGCAGTAATTCCAAACAAAACTTAAAACAAAGGTTTTTCTACGTTATCAGAAGTTATATTATAGCACATGAACCTTTAGTATTTTACTTTGAAGAGTCAATAAAATCCTACCATGGACTTTAGTCCCTCATAGCTGTTCACTTTCACTGAGGCTAGTGGAGAAGAATTCCCAAATCCAGCATGGGGCAGGATAAAAAGAAAATGACAAAACAGCTACTGGCAAGCTTGGGGACATTCCTGCACAAAATACCAAGGTTCCTGGCACTTAAGCAAAAAATATCAGCTGACTGCCAGCACTGAAAAGTGTGGGCCTTGCATGAATAAACTTTATGAACCAAGTGGTCATCATGTGCTTCAATTATTGTTCAAACATTGCTTCAACTATTGTTCTTCCTTGTTTCCACAACATGATCTTCAGATTTTTCGCTAAAAGTATTCACTTCGTTTTGAAAACAACTACTTACTCTGGCACACAATCTAAATGAGAAATTTAGATCCAGATCCATGCTTTCAACCATTTTAATGTCCAGTTTGAGTATTACAGCTGAACACATCTTTCACCACTTCAGACACATTATTCAGCTTTTTTTAAAAAGTATTCCACTGTGCTTTTAGTGAGTAATAAAGCCAAAAGCAAATCCACAGCCCTACCCCATTTTGCCCCTTCAAATAGCAATTCAATCACTGAGTCATGGATTTATGAAACACGGTTATTTGCCCCATCACATCTGTACTAACTGAAATGGGGTGAATTGAGGTAATCTTATTTTCCAGCTCTTGGTCCACAGCTTTACAGGTTATAGTTCTTTAAGTGACCATCCAGGTACAATTTAAATGTAATGGGGCTGTCTGCCTCCCATTCATGTTGTGTTCAAGATCCCCATTGCTCTGTAACCACTACTCATTGAGGAATACTTTTCCATCCAACTCCCCCGTAACTTGTCCAATAATTAAGCTGAAGATGTAAATTCTTCTGCTCAAGGTCATTTGATTGAAGCTCAGTGGTACTATCGGCACTGCCCAAACAGATTCAATATTAAGCACCAAACTATTTCTATGTTTTAAAAAAAATCACATTTTAATCAACCATAAGGTCTCAATATTTTACAATTTATAGATTAACAATTCACTGTTATTTTTCAACAAGTTTGCACTGTGAACATACCTATGTGAAATTATCTATTCTGTGTATGTCCATACTTATATCAATAAAACTTATACACACGATGGCAAATTACACTAACTTGGCACAAAGGAGTCACAAAACCTGAAGTACTAATACTTAAGTGAACCTTGTTCCCAGAGATAACTGAAAATTGATTAGGATAAGCTGATTCTGCAACATTAAATTGAGCAATGGCCCAAGTCCAATAATGATTAGGGGTCATACACTAAGAATTGTTCTGAATAATAAAATTAAAAATTACCCACCTGAGCATACTTGCTAATGCCCACTGTACCAATCCCATTTTCCACTGTTACCCACTCATGTTTGTCTGTAAACTTGCGAGCTGGAATGGTATATTTTTACATAATCAGCCAACATAGAATAAAACAACTTTCTTTTTAAATCTAAAGATCGTCATTCAGAGATTACAAAGCATATCAAAATGACATTTATTGACGCTATGAAGTGCTGAATGAGAAATCTACTTCCAATACTGGTTCATATCTAAGCTTTCTCTTTCACCTCCAGCATGACAGTTGGTTCTGTACAGATTAGTTGGTTAAAAGTACTCCTGGGATAATTCCAGTTTTTTGTTGCTTTTGAATTATCTGATTAAAAAAATGAAGAGCCCAACAAATTCCTGCCACTGCCTGTAAGGAAAACTCCTTGTATGTTCTCCCCGTGATTGAAGAGTTTCCGCTGAGTACTCTGGGTTCTTCCCACAGTCCACAGACATGCTGGTTAGTAGGTTAATCGGGCATTTTAAACTGTCCCATGATTAGGCTCGAGTTTAATCGGGGGATTGCTGTGGGGGTAGTGGCTCAAAGGATCGATTCCCTGCTGGATCTCAATAAATAAATAAATAAATAAGGATGTCGGTGAAAAATCAAACTATTTAAGCCAAGCAGGCTGAATGTTAACAGTGAATTTGCCTGCAAGAATTGAAATGGAGCCTTTCAATTTTAATTGTCTAGTTAGCAATCCAATTGATGCTGGTCTTTCCAGCTGCCTCTTTAAAAATAAATTGTCATCAAAAGATTGTATTTGCTCACAATAGGAAGTAGCCTTCCAACCTACTCTGGCACAGCTTCTTCTTTATGCAGGTAAACACAAGCAGAACCAGATCTTCACATTTGCTCTGTCTTTCAATAGGATCCTGTATGAATTGATAAAGGACCTTCAGGCAACATTCACACTTCTCCACCCTATCCTCTGTAGTTCAACTACCTGTCTGCCCCACCTAAATGACTCATCCCCATAGCTTTTAAGTTAGAATTTTCCTTAAACCCACAATCCTCCATGCAAGTACTTACTCTGAAACCACAACCCCTAGTTCTAAGTAACACGCATGGCAAATATTCTCTCAGCATCCTCTCTGTCCAGCTCCATCAAAATACTAAATGCTTAACATCTTATTCTTCCAAACTCTAATGAGTATAGGCTAAAACAGCTCAATCCCCCTTAATATATCAAGCCCTCCATCCCAACAATCAAACCTAACGAACATTCTCTGTTCTGCCTCTGATGCATAAATACGGAGCCCATAATTGTCTGCAGTACTCCAGCTGTGCTCTCAGGGAACCCTTTAAAATCAGATCAAACCATCCTTCCACATCTCTTAGAAGACAGGCCAACGTGCTGGACTAGCAAGACAGCCTTTTGTGTTTCATGTATTAGAATTCCCAGATCCCTTCGACTACCATACTTTGTAGTCTCACTGCATTTAAATGAAAGAAAACTAATTATTATTCTCCAACCCGCATTTTCATTCTTTGTGTCCCATTTGCCAAATACTCACATTTAAATCCCATCAGATTTTGGAATGGACCATGTCTATGGACTATGTCACATTTTGCATTATTTATGTATATAGTTCCTATTATAACTTAGTAATTTTTTAAATGTATTACACTGTACTGCTGCCACAAAAACAATAAAGATCATCTTAAGATACAGGAACAGAATTAGACCATTTAGCCCATTGAGTCTGCTCCACCATTTCATCATGGCTGATCCATTTTTCCTCTCAGCCCCAATCGCCTGTCATAACCCCCCACATCACTTCATGCCCTGACCAATCAAGCATTTATCAACCTCTGCCTTAAATATACATGAAGACTTGGCCTCCACAGCTGCCTGTGGCAACGAATTCCACAGATTCACCACTCTCTGGCTAAAGAAATCACTCATCTCTGTTCTGAGGCTGTGCCTTCTGGTCTTAGACTCTCCCACCACCCTCTCCACATCCACTCTACCAAGACCTTTCACCATTCTATAGATTTCAATGAGGCCACCCCTAATTCCTCTGAATTCCAGTGAATACAGGCAGAAAGCAATCAAATGCCCCTCATATGACAAGCCATTTAACCTTGGAATCATTTTCGTGAACCTTCTTTGAATCCTCTCCAGTTTCAGCACATCCTTTCTGAAATAAGGGGCCCCAAACTGCTCACAATACTCCAAGTGAGGCCTCACCAGAGCTTTATAAAATCTCAACATGACATCCTTCCTTTTATATTCTAGTCCTCTTGAAATGAATGCTAACATCACGTTTGCCTTCCTCACCACAGACTCAACCTGCAAATAACTTTTAGGGAAGCCTGCACAAGGACTTCCAAATCCCTCTGTGCCTCAGATTTTTTTTTTTGTTTTCTCTCCATTTAGAAAATAGTCAACCCTTTCATTTCTTCCCTCAAAGTGCATAACCATAAACTTCCCAACACTATTCCATCTGCCACTTCTTTGCCCATTCTACTAATCTTTCAACCATGATTCAGCAATGCCTATATATCATGCAATCTGCAACAAGTTTATCTGCCTGACTCAGTAAACTATGCACATTCAAATTTAACACTTCAGTCCTGTATTCAGCCTTTTCGATTTTGTCCACTTTTTATGTTGCAACTCATCCTGTTGACTGCAATTTCGTCCCATCATCAGCCTCTTCTTGCTAGGAGCCTCACTAGACACTGCCTCTGATTTGTAAACCAACTATTTCAGCTTCAGCGCTATCACTCCCACTTCCATCTTCAGATGTAACCCGTCCCTTTTGTACAGGTCATACCTTCCCCAGAAGCCCCAATGATCCAGAAATCTAAACTCCTGCCCCTGCACCAATTCCTCAGTCATGCATTCACCTGCCAAATCATCCTATTCTTGCCCTCACTGGCACGCGGCATAGACAGTAATCCAGAGGTTATTACCCTGGAGGTCCTGTTTCTCAACTTTCTACTTAGCCCCCTAAAATCTCTCTTTAGGACCTCCTCACCTTGTCTTCCTAGGTCATTGGTGCCAATATGTACCAAGACATCTGACTGCCCACCCTCGCCCTTGAGAATACCATCGACATGATTCAAGACATATGTCACGATGCAAGTCAGTGATAATAAATCTGATTTCAATTCTAAACCTAAGCATATCTCTATGCAGCTAGCTGTGCAGGCTCCAATTTTTCTTCATAACTTGCTAATCCGCCATCTCTGCAACATCAGCAAATCTGATCATTTTCCTTTCATAAAACCACACCGACTCTATCATAAAACAATTGAACATTGTAAATGCTGTACTATTACCTTCTTCGTAATGGATTCAGTTTTTTTTTCACCTAATGATACACTAACTGGTTCCCACTTTATCTTTCCCTCCATCTTGAGCAATGACATTATAAAAGAGTCACTATTCATGACACTGTACAGCGCAGTACAGGCCCTTCTGCCCACTCCGTTGTGCTCACCTAGTCCGTGATCAGTCAAATCCCTTCCTACTACACAACCCATAACTCCCGGTATTTTCAACATCCATCTACTAAACTGATTCTCTTGTATGTCCCTCTAGAATCAGTCTCTACCACCACCCCTCAGTGCATTCCAGGCATTTAAAAACTGTTTTAAAAAAAACAGACCTCTGATATCTCCCTAAACTTTCCTACACTCACCTTAACTGATATCCTTCAGAATTGGCCAATGCCACTCTGGGGCAAAGGCATTCACTGCCCACTCCATCCATACCTCCTATATTCTTACACACTTCAATTAATTTGTCTCTCCTTCCTCCTTCAGTCCAAAGAGAAAAGCCCTAGCTCACTTAGCCTTTCCTCATGTGGCATGTTCTGGGATCCAGGCGGCATCCTGGTGATGATTCTCTGCATCTTCTACATCCTTACAATTTTCCAGTCTGTAGGATTTCTCACAAAGACCCATCAGCCAGGAGCCCTATTTGTCTAAAGAAAATAGTAGCAAGCGATGGCCTCTTACTTTCACTGTTCCCATTTAGTAGAAGTCTACACCAAAAAGGCTACACAAGAAATGACTGCATATACTGTTACTCAAAAGTAAAAATCCAAGTTAATTTCTCACCCTACCAACAACACAAAATAATATAAAAAGCCCTTGTCAATAGTTCATATTGGCTCCTTTATCTATTTAGAATCAGAGGTATCACATTGAAGGACTTTAAGTGAGAACTTTCCACCAAACTATTCTCAGGATTTGGTTTTATTCACTTGAATGCATCTTCCTCTAAGAGCAGTGACACTCAGGATCTGGCCCCCAGGTAGAATTGTTCAGAAATAACAAAGTAAATGCCTGGTCCCTGCCAGTTATCAATTCAGCATTCCTTGCTCAGTCTGGTTACTCGCATGTTAGTATTCTATCCTTCAATTTCCTTCAAATAAGTCAAAACTATTCGAAAATAACCTCTATAGCACATTATCTAACCGATACACTTTTCATAAACACAAGAGATTCTGCAGATGTGGGAAATCCAAAGTAACACACACACACAATGCTGGAGGAATTCTACAGGTCAGGCAGCATTTACGGAAAGGAATAAATACTGTAGTCAACATTTTCACCCGAGATTCTGATGAATATCAGATTGAATATGTATTTTGATAATGAATTTACTTTGAATGGTCTCAGCTGTACATGCATTAAATACAACATAAATTAGCATCACACGTAAAATGATGGAGGAACTCAGCAGGCCAGGCAGCATCTATGAAAAAGAGTAAGCAGTTGACATTTTGGGTTGAGACCCTTCATCAGGAAATTAGCATACTGACTGGTGTCCTGCATCCTAAGTACCATGGTCATTAACATTCCACAGCCAGATTATCTAGTCACTATCACAATATCTTGGTGGGAGCTTGCTCTGCACAAAATAGCCTCTTTATTTCCAACATTACAATGGCGACTGCACTGCACTACTGGTTCCTTGCTTGAAGGATTGGTGCATGGCAAGGGAGGGGCTGCCATGCGGAAGTATTTTGATCCAAGACAAAATACTAAGACCCCATTAGTATCTAAGATTGCACTAAAGAATGCAAACATATATATGCTTATGTATAAAACATTTTGTAAATCTTACATTGGTAAATATTTCCTGCACTGTTCCCCAACCCCCTATTATAAATGTCTATATCCACATAAAGTGAATTGCCAAGTCAGCCCATCACATTAGAATTTCATTATTTCCAGTTAAACAGCATTACCATTAATACTAACACCACTAGACAGTTTTCATTGTAATATGGGAAGCAAAGTTTATATTTCAAATATATATTTTTAAAAGACCAAGATAAATATTGAAAATCAAGAGACTGTAAATGCTGTACTCTGCGAGGGGGGGCACTGCTAAAGGAACTCAGTGGGTAAAAAACTTGCAACTCCACCTCTCCTTCCTAGACTCATTCTTGGCTCCATCTGCCTGCCCACCCTCCCCCTCCTCTGCTTTCAGTGACTGCCTCATAGTCCCTGCCTTACTCCTCCCTCTCACTGCTTTATATCTCCCCTCTACTCTCTTCGTCATGGCGCAGGATCTCAATCCAAACCATTGACAATCCCTTTACCTCCACGGATGCTGCTTGACCCAGTTTTCTGAATGGTTTATTATGTTTCCCCAGATTCCAGCATCTGCAGTCTCCTGTGTGTACTCTCTGCTCTTATATGTTTTCAAACCAGTGGTTTAGCATAAACTCAAGATTTTGGAGCTGCAGGGAGTTACAGGAAACTATTGCAAAGCTGGTTGAGAGTGAAGTTGCTCAATTAAATGGGGTAAAATGATCAAAGTTGGTAATGATGCAACAAATCCACGAGTTTGTGATTATCCACCAAATCATTTATCTTTTGTATTTTGGTTACTTACACAAATGAATACAGCTGATCAAATACTCTACCAAAAGTTGTCCATTCAGCAAATAATTGTAAATTACTTCCAAAACCAACCTCCAATCAGGCTGGAGATCAACTTGCTAAAAAAAACTTCCCCTTTCCACAAGCTTGTGGCTTTCAACAATTTCCCTCAAATTTGCCAGTTACTGCTTTTATTTTCATGAACACGACTGTACTGTATATTATTAGCATAATTCCAGCAACAAATTATAACAGCATTCCATAACCATTTGTGCTATTAATAGCAAATATTAATTCAAAGGAAAGGTCATTGCTTAGATGAATTAAACGCGATATTTACCTATTTGTGCAAGAAAATCTAGCAATTTGGTTGATTGTGGATTGCATCATGCATTAATAAAAATCATTCACATCTCAATGTGATCAATAGGTTTGTAATATTATATAACCCATCTCACTATAATATTCTGCATCAATTTCTTGTGCAGAACAAATGCTTTCCTGGTCAATTATGGAAGCGTCCGGTTCATTTAATCCGCTTTTGAAACTTTACTCTGCGGTCAATTACGGATTGGTAAGTTTTTTTAACTAGTTCTCATCTTAGTAAAATGTAAATCCATGTTTATTTAGAGCTTTTGATGGGCTAAGATTTTCAACGATTTGGACAGAATTGTCTGAAAACTAATTAATAAATGTCCTTGTGTTTTTATATCCAACTTTGAAGTCCTCAACAATCACGAAACGTGTTAAGCTAGTTTCTACTGAAAGTATGAACGGCTTTGGAGGCTTCCACATTGCATTAGACACCAAGACTAGAAGGCAATTTTCAAAGAAACTCTGCGATTAACAATCACCTTTCAACGTACCCCCAAATGTCCCCAACGTATTTAATTTTTTTTAAAATCAACGTTTTCTTCGATGACATGGCAAGTTTAAAAAATATTAAGATTAGTACTTTCAACCCCTCTTTCCAAAGATGCAGCAAACAGCGTACAACTTGGCTAACAAGAGACCGGACTCATTACTTGGCTTTTCACTTTAATCCTCATCACCCGCCAACCCTAATTTGGAAAATATCACCCACATAAGGAAACCATTAAATATACTGAGTCCAGGCCCAAACTTTTGCAAACAATAATATATCTTCTGGTTGAGCTTTTAAATACCATCGCGTTAAGTGGCGTCCTGGCTGACAGCGCTGACTTTCCTCGGTCCGCTAACTTACCGTTTGTTGCCCCCCTTCCCCACACCTAGCCTCGCTCCCCTCCTCCCCCCCGCAGATCTGCAAGAGGGGAGACGCACCGGACAGAAGAGCCGCTCCCGTGCTCAGGCTCCGGGGCTGTCCGGCGACTCGCACCGTCCCGTACGCCGAGTGCAGGCAGAGAGAAGCCGCCGCTCGCAACTTGGACACGCACCTCCACGCCATCTTGGCACAAGCTGAGCAGGAGCGGATGGGGCGGTGCGGGAGGAAGTGGCCGGGCAGCCGGCGGGCGGAGCTATCGGCCGGCTGGGGAGCGGGGGACCGTCCCGGTGCTGGTTCCTCCCGTGCGGGCCGCGGGGGGCAGCCCCTCGGGATCGAGAATCACCGGCCTGGCAATATCGCTGCAAGGGATGATCAGTGTCTGGAAGTCATGGATTTTCTGAATGACACTGCACCCCGGAGTGCGCAGGGCATGTGACGCATTGGGATGGCAATATGAGGGGAAGAATCCATCGTGCTGCTGTTAGAACGCGGGCGTGTTTATTTCCTGCTGTCTATTGCCAGTGGAAAGACGGCGGTGAACCTCAGCGGTCTTTCTGTTGAAGGTTTCCGCAGTTCCGTTGAATTCGGGACTTCAGTGACAAGGCAGGAATGGCAATTTATATAATTAATTTGGAACGTTAACAACTGGCAATCTGCTGGAGGAACTCAGTGGGTCAAGCAGCATCTGTGTTCAGGTGTGTTTTGGGATTTGTCGACATTTACCCCTGTAGTTGCAGCTGGATTGTGGAGCTCCTCCAGCAGGTTAATGCTCCAGCTTTCAGTATCTGTAGTCTCATCCCACAGATGCTCCCTGACCTGCTGAGCATTTCCGACATTTTCTGTTGTTATTTCCAGAACGACAGCACCTGCAGTTAAAGGCTTTTCAATAATTATGGAGAGCAAGTTTTCAGTACTAACGCCCAGATGTTATCTGGCCCTCTCACAAACCAGAAAATCTGTGGATAACAACACACCCAAAATGCTGGCAGGGTCTGACGAAGGGTCTCGGCCCAAGACGACGACATCGCTTCTCCCTATCGATGCTGCCTGGCCTGCTGTGTTCCACCAGCATTTTGTGTGTGTTGTTGTTTGAATTTCCAGCATCTGCAGATTTCCTCATGTTTGCTCTTTAAAATCTGCGGATGTGGGAAATCCAACAGACACAGACAAAATGCTGGAAGGACTCACCAGTCCTGGTGAAGGGTGTTGGCCAGAAACGTCAGTTGTTTCTTCTTTTCCATATTTGCTGACTGGCTGCTGAGTTCCTCCAGCTTTTTGTGTGTCTTACACCTTTTCCTCTCATCCGTATCTTGACATCAATTGGACTGGGCCCCTCCGAGTCTGAGGATGTCAAAGTTCAAAGTAAATTTATTACCAAAGTACATATGTGTCACTTATACAACCATGAGATTCATTTTCTTACGGGCATACTCAATAAACCCATGATAGAACAATGACGATGATGGCTAGTTCTTGTGAAGATCATGAGGGAACTCCATCGTTCTAAGACTTTTCTTCCCGCTTGCGCTGCTTAGGTTTATGGCGAGGATCAGAGAACGCGGACCAAATCTTCAGGCTGGATGAAGTTCCACAGTGGCACAGTGAGCTGTGATTACTGCAGTGACTGCAAGGCTGAATGCCGAGTATCGGAGTTTTCCTTCCAGACCGGCTGCCTGGCAAGGCTAACAAGTTCCATCTGCCAGGGTTTGGATTTGGAGTTGTTCTTCTCCTAGGCTGGCTGCTAACCAAGGCGGATGAGCCCAGCCTATCTGCCCAGTTATACCACTGGACATTCAGTTACACCGTGACGAAGAAAACTCAGAATAGGGACGCCTCGTGAAGGCTTTGCTGTGAGCACAGTAGTGTGGGAAAGTCCATATGCAAGTGACCTGCAACATGGCAAGCCAAACAGTGGTCTCTACACCTTGAAAGGAGAGGCTATGGGAGACACTTCCCCTTCCTTAAGTGAGCAGGGTGTCCAGCCCAGGACTCGCCCATCCCCAATAGAATAATAACAAGAAGAGAATCAATGATTGATAGATCAATGAATGAATGAATAAACAAACAAACAAGCAAGCAATAAATAACAAGAACATGAGATGAAGAGTCCTTGGCGGTGAGACCATAGGTTGTGAGAACATTTCACTGATGGAGCAAATGAGGTTAAGTGAAGTTATCCCCTTTGGTTCAAGAGCCTGATGGTTGAGCCTGATGTTATTGAACCTGGTGGTGTTAGTCCTGAGGCTCTTCCTGAGTTCTTCCTGATGGCAGCAGTGAAAAGAGAGCATCTCCTGGGTGGTGGGGGTCTTTGATGATGGATGCTGTTTTCACACAACAGCGCTCTGTGTAGAGGGCTTTACCTGTGATCAGGAGGAAGCTGAGATGGGACTTCCACTTAAAGCATTTGTGAGAACTTCAGCCTTTCCATGAGCACTCAGTTCTATGCCACACTGTCCCTGAGGATGCAGATTTTCTTGAATCTTTCTTGTTCCATTGGCTATTTAGTTGTCTAGTGCTACCCATGACTAACTGTGACAGAGCTGCAGAATTCTGATCAGATTTGTTGGTTGTGAGGTCACTTACCTCTTGTCTAATGAATTGAACTTTTGTTATTCAGTAGTAGGCATATAGTGCACGTTGATTGGACTATGAATTGCCACAGGTCCAGTGGGTAGCTTTCCCATTCAGGAATCAGACAGTGGTTACACCAGAAAACTAGGCGAGGAGATTCTCAGGTCCTCACCCACTCTGTGCTCCTGCTGTGCTCAGTGTTTCTGCCAAATAAACTGATAACGTGGAGG
Source organism: Hypanus sabinus (assembly GCF_030144855.1). Taxonomy (NCBI): domain Eukaryota; kingdom Metazoa; phylum Chordata; class Chondrichthyes; order Myliobatiformes; family Dasyatidae; genus Hypanus; species Hypanus sabinus. The sequence continues at coordinate 57,448,342 of NC_082722.1, read as the reverse complement.
AGACCTCCATGTGTTTTGCTTGCGATGTGACGAGATTTTCATCCCATTTGTGGACTTTGCTCAAAATATATCCCACAACCAATTGCTTTTTACCTTGTATTGTCAAAGATAGAGTTACTGTATTGTTGCTGATTTTTGTGGACAAATTAATGGAGACATTATTATATCATCTTGTCTCCATTTGCCCAATATTTTTGTTGTTTGCTTCCCAGCTCTTTCATTCTCATTGTTCTTTAACAAACTAGAAAGTGAATGGACCTTGTTACCTGATTGGATAGTACCTAAATATCATCAACCGTACTTTTGCTTCCTAGTAATCATTTTTAATGAGTAATGAATTGATTTATCTCCTAGTAATTCACAGCAATGTCTTAAAATTTGATCTCCAGTTCCTGAAGTTTGGCCAGTCCTGGAAAGAAAGCTGTAATTGTAAGGGTGAAACGTAGAAGCAGGTTGGGAGACGTGTTACTGAGGAGAGTTCAGAAAAGCTGTTAGTGAAAATTTTATTGGAGGTGAGATTTTTCCAAGCAGCAGAGGTTGAGAGTGGTGGAACTGGAACAGGGCATGCTGAAGAAGGCAATCCAAAGTGTCTTTCTCAGTGTTGATTATAATCGCACTAATTGACTCAAGGTAATAAGTTAATTTGAATTCAAAGGAAAAGAAGCCATGAGTTTAGTTGAATTAATTCAGTGGATGAAGAATCATTTGGTGCAGAGTTCAAAGAAATGAGGGAATGACAGGACATGGGGTTTTAAAATAATCCTGGAAATCTGAAGCAAGAACCAGAGATGAATGTTGTCTAGATGATTTCAGCACTTATTACAGAGAAGGTGAATGTGTTAGAGAGGAAAAAAAAACATGATAGAACTGTGAGATGCAGAGCATGGCTGTCGCTGAAAGTCTGAAGTAGAGGAGAATGCAGTTAATACCCAGCATGTCAAGCTGAATTTGTGGAGATAGAAAAACTCAGTTAATATGTGGATCACCTTGAATCAAACCTAGCCAGTTCTGACACAACATTAAGGGCTGATTATCTGAAGTTGTTGAATTCAGTATGAGTCCTAAGGGGTATAGCATGTCCAGATGCAGATTACATGATGTTCCTCAAGTTTATGTGGGTCTTGGAACTGTATCATTAATCAGAGATAGAGGGTTTAAAGTGGGAGTGAGTTGGAAAATTAAAGTAACAGCAAATTATAAGCTTAGCATCATCGTTGAAAACTGAATGAAGATGTTTTGTAAAATAATCTTCCAATTGGTATAAGGGAAACCACACTGAGCACCCAATGCAGTGCCCTAAATTAAAAGTACAAATGAATTTGGCTTCATCTAGAAGGACTTTTTGGGTCTTTGGCTAATGGGAAGGGATGAAATTACAACAGCAGCAGTTCAAGGGAGAAACTGGAGAATGGAAGTGTCTGTTGAGGTGGAATAGCAAACCAAGGAGTGGTGGGAGGGACCAATCTCTTTGAACATGAACTTAAGGGGAACAATACCTTTTCTGTAGTTGGAGGGGGGGGGGGTTGCTAACAGAAGAATGGCAAATTGAAATGTATTTGAGAATGTTGCAAATTCCGAGTGAGGCCAACCCATGGTTAAAGAAAAGGAAGGACCTTTCACTGTCATCTCATCAAGAAGCATAGGATTAGGACCACAGAAATTGGGAGAATAGAATTAAATTCTTACAGGAACCAGGAGGTGAAGCATAGACATTTGTTAAAATTTGTGGACTTGCGGTGGATTTATAAATGCAAGTTCTCTGAGCTTCCTGTATCATTATGGACCTGGTTTAATTTTGTAATTTAAGAGAAGTTTTAATCTGTTTTCTGAATGTGGCAGCCGGGAATTGGTTTCAGATCCAATAAAGGGTCAGGAGTATATTTGTAATCATAAGAGGAATCTGATCTAACCTGTTACTGAATTTTGAAAATTATTTTCTGAATCTACGTGCCTGTGCTGCAGTTGCAAACAAGTTTTTCATTGTTCTGTATCTGTCTGTACCTATGTATATGACAATAAATTCAACTTGACATCGAACAAGGTTGTGATGCAAAGAAAATGTTGGAATAAAAAAGCACTCACTGATAAATTATCGTACTTTTCATTATACTTTATTTAATACACTGATGTAAGAGAATAACATGTAGATTTAGCCATTTTACTTTGGATATTAATATATCATTATATTATAGATAGTGTTTATTCTATATGAATCAAATTACATGCAATTACATAAATACATTAACTGCTAGATGGTAGTCGAAGGTGTTTACGACAGTCAGCCTCCCAGCTGTGAGGAATCCTTCTTAGATTTGATCCCCAAGAAACTGCACAGTTTTGTCAGCATTAGATCAACTATTTCTTCTTCCTCAGAAGCCTTAAAGATAAGTAAAAAATTCCTTATATTATTAATATTGTATCAAAATCAGTTTCATTATTTTTGGTTTAGCATATTTGAGCTGTGTTTTCATGCTATTATAAAATCTACCATTTTAGAATTGTGTAGCCCCACCACGCTGTCAATTGTAACTCATTTAACACCCATTATCAGTGTAAGAAAACTGGATCAAGTCAGACTCCAGGGAATAGAATACAGTATAATAATCTTGACTGACATTCCAGGGAAGGACTGGGAACATGATAGATTTCATCTTTCAGATGAGGTGTTAAACTGTGGATATACAGTATATTGTGACATTGTTTGGAATAAGAGTTATCCTACAGTCAGTATTATAAAATTGAAATGGAGTATTGTGTCATTCATGCATGACTGGGTAAGACTTTCCAGCGTGTGAGTAGGTTCTTACATGCACAATACAACACTGGTTGCCCTGGGAAAGTACTTAATCAGAATCCAGTTTAATATCACCAGCATATGCAAAAGTGCTATATAATTGAAGAGTCATTGACCGCATGATGTTTAATTTTAGCAAGACACAATGTAATTAGTGCAACCAACTTATATACAGTAATGTAGTAATAGAGCCTGTAGCCAAACTCAAACGCACAAATGTAATGTCAAAGTAATAGTTTTTTGACCTGATCTGCTTATTTAGATTGCATCTTTTAATTTGATCAGTTCATTGCTAAAGCTCTTGTGACTTCATGATCACTGACAATTAATGTAGTTTGCATGTGAAGAAGGGTGAAGCCTTGTTGCTCATAAAGATGAGCCATGAGAGAAAGAAAATGTGCAAAAGCGTTTCTTACTCAAGGATAAACAAATGAGTTTAAACAGATGTTGAAGCAAAGCAGCTATTTATTGAATAATTGAAATGATTAAAACGTTCATTGAAAATACCATGAAAATACACAGAGCAGATTGGGCAGCACAATGATAATGCAGGTAGCACTCCAGCATCACAACTTCAGTGATGTGGATTCCTCACTAGACCTCTGGTGCTATCTGTGTGGAGTTTGCATGTTTTCCCTGGGCCCACGTGGGTTTCCCAAAAACAACCTGGTTGTTAGGTTAACTTGTCACTGTAAACTCCATTTCATATTGATACATGGTAAGAGAATGAGAGGGAGAAAGTTATAGGAAAAGTCACAGAATGGAACTGATTAGATGTCTCCGTGAGTTGGCATAGACTCAATGGGCAGAATGGTTCCTTCTGTGTCATAAAGGAATATGAAATTATATATAAATAAATAAGTTAATAAAGATTATTATGCAAACCTTGTAATTCTTTTGTTCTTCACTGAATGCCACAAGTATAACTGAGATGAAAAGGTTCAACACGACAAATGTCATAAAGATGATGCATGACCCAATCAGAAATGAACCGAGAATTGGACTATAGTCCAGTACCTGGTCAGTAAAGCAAAAGCAAAATCAAATTTAAACCAGTGACAAACAAGAGAAAATTTGCAGATACTGAAAATGCTGGAGGAACTCAGCAGGCCAGGGAGCATCTAGGAAAAGAGTACAGTCAACATTTCATGCCAGAACCTTCTGGCAGGACATTTAAACCAATCTATTTTGGTAAATGCATTGAACTCTTGCAAAAATTGAATTATTTGTGAAAATGACTGAAATTGCAAATTAGTGTGAATTGAATCTATGGAACACTATCTGGGGACATATTACCCAGGCATAACAAGGTAAGAATTAAATTGGTTTGTGAATGATCTGAAGAATATCATTGCCATCATAAATAAGTGAATAGAAAAATACAACAGTATGAACCCTTCCATATTGCAATTTCCACAGTCTTAAATGTGATTGGATCACTTTGGAATTAATTCATGTTCAGAATCTGGATTACAGTGCAAAGAGAATAAATTGGAAGGTAATTCTGGAAGTTTGACTTTTGCACTACACAAGCTGTGGCGTAAAAAATGACACCAAACATTATCCAAATGAGACATTTAAATATTTAGCAATGCACACAAATGCTGGAAGAACTCAGCAAGTCAGGCAGTATATATGGAAATGATGAAATGAGTCGACATTTTGGGCCAAGGACTGGAAAGGAAAGGGGAAGATGCCAGAATATTAAAAGGTGAGGGAGGGGAAGGAAGCTAGGTAGAAGGTGATACATAGGTGAAGTCATGTGGGTAGGAAAGATAAAGGGCTGGAGAGGAAGGAATTTGATACGAAAGGAGAGTGGACCAGAGGAGAAGGGGAAGGAGGAGGGAACAAAGGGGAAGTGATAGATGAGAAGAGGTAAGAGGCCAGAGTGGAGAATAGAAGAGGGGAGGGGGATGAATATTGATTTCTCTTTCTGGTGAAAAAAATCTCTCCCCTTCTTCTCATCAAAATCTCCCCTCTTCTTACTGAAACACACAAGATATTGAAAAGTCTACTGTGGGTAGAGTGGACATGGAAAGGATGTTTTCAGAAGTTGGAGAGTCTAGGACCAGAGGGCACAGTCTCAGAATAAAAGCGCATCACTTCAGAACAGAAATGATGAAAAATTTCCATAGCCAGAGGGTGGTGAGCCTGTGGATCTGTCATTGGGTACATTCAAAGTGGAGGCTGATAAGTTTATTAATTAATAAGGGTATCAAAGGTTACAGGGAGAAGGCTGGAGAATGGGGTTGAAAGAGAAAATCAGCTATGATCAAATGGTGGAGAAGACATGATTCTTCTTTTATTGTTTATGGCGTTGTGGTAATTTGACTTGAATTGTATTTCCTAGCTAAGCAGATTCAGTGATCCCATATTGAAAAGTTATTCAAATTTGGACAAAGGCATTGGCTGCTTTGAAACCTGCAGTTGTACAGCTGCACAATCCTGGACCTGCAGGAGGCTGATGTAAGTGTTTCCTCCTGTGGGAGGACCTGAACTAGGAACCTCTGATTTAAAAAAATAAGGCATAATCCTGAAGATTGTTATGAAGCAAAATTTTCTTCTCTCAGAAACTAATTATCGTTGGAACTCTCTCATAAAGTGATTGAGACGTCTTTGAATATATTTAAGGCAGACGCAGATAGTCTCTTGTAATGCAAAAGTGTGAAAGGTTTCTTCTGTTAGCTGGGAATGTGGAATTGAGATTGATGATCAAGTCAGCCATGATTTTAGTATATGGTGGAGAGGTTGAAGGATTGGATTGGCCTGCTCCTGCTCTTAATTCATTTTATATATATGTTAACATTTATAATGGATGGGTCACATTTCAGAGGGAATACATTTACCAACTCTGAAAAATACAGCTGACAAGTGTAGACAAGCTGTCCCACACCTGCACTATAAATCATGAATCCTATTATGGAGTCAGAGTCATAGAGTAATGCAGCATGGAATTTTAAAAAAATCAATCAAAGTAGATTCAAAAGCAGTTTAACGTAGAATACAGCTTCTGCAAGGAATTGGGCATTTTTAAGTGTTTGATTTCTGTACCTCTTCATAGTTGAAGATCCCCAACTGAAGACTGACTATTGTCTCTGCAGCATCGAATATGGTTTTATAAGAAGACATACTCCAACCAAACATCAGGTTCGTCTGTAGAAGAGTGCAGACATTCATTACATTTCTCATTACAGTGATGGATGTTAAATTACCACATCTGATAATCAAATCATTTAAAGTAAAATTAAAGGAAAATAGTATCAAAATTGGCAATAGACTTCACATCCTAAATTTATGCAAATTTAGCCAAACACCCAAAGAATGTCAATGGATACTTTGTAAACCCAAAAATATTTGCAGCTGATGAAGGGTCTTGACCCAAGATGTCAACTGCTGATGTCACTCCATAGATGCTGCCCCTTGAAACATTGACTCTTTTTGTCTTTCCATAGCTGCCACTTGATCTCCTGAGCGTTTCCAGTTATTGTGTTGTTATTTGAATGGATATTTTACTCCCTGAAGGTTGCCTACATATGTAATGATCATAAGACCATAAGATATAGTCAAAGAATTAGGCCATTTGGCCCATTGAGTCTGCTCCACCATTTTTTTCACGGCTGACCCGCTTTTTCTCTCAGCCCCACTCTCCTGCCTTCTCCCCATACCCCTTCATGCCCTGACCAATCAAGAATTTATCAACCTCTGCCTTAAATATACATAAAAACTTGGCCTCCACAGCTGCCTGTAGCAAATAATTCCACAGATTCGCCACACTATGGCTAAGGAAATTCCTCCTCATCTCAGTTCTAAAAGGACACCCCTCTATTTTGAGGCTGTGTCCTCCGGTCTTAGACTCTTCCATCATAGGAAACATCCTTTCCACATCCACTCTATCAAGTCCTTTCACTAATCAATAGGTTTCAATGAGGACATCCCTCATTCTTCTAAATTCCACTGAATACGAGCCCAGAGCCATCAAACGCTCTTCAAATGACAAGCCATTCAATCGTGGTATCATTCTTGAGAACCTCCTTTGAAGAATCTCCAGTTTCAGCATATCCTTTCTAAGATAAGGGGCTCAAACCTTCTCACAATACTCCAAGTGAAACCTCACCAGATTACAAAGTTTCAACATTACATCCTTGCATTTATATTCTGCTCCTCTTGGAATGAATACTAACATTGAATTTGCCTTCTCACAACTGACTCAATCTGCAAATTAATCCTCAGGGTATCCTGCACAAGCACTCTCAAGTCCCTTTACCCCTCAGATTTTTGTATTTTCTCTCCATTTAGAAAATAGTCAGCCGTCTCATCTACCAAAGTGCATGACCATACACTTCCCCATATTGTACTCCATCTGTTATTTGTTAGCCCATTCTCCTAATCTGTCTAAATCCTTCTGTTGCCTCTCCACTTCCTCAAAACTACCTGCCTCTCCACCTATCTTCATATCATCCACAAACTTTTCAAGAAAGCCATCAATTCCATCATCCAACTCATTGATATATAATGTAAAAAGAATCAGTCCAAAAACAGACCCCAATGGAACACCACTAGTCACCAGCAACCAACCAGAAAAGGCTCCCTTAATTCCTACGCTTTACTTTCTGCAAATCAGCCACAGCTTTGTCCATGCTAGAATCTTTTCTGTAATATCTTGGGCTTGTAGCGTCATGTGTGGCACCTTGTCAAAGGCCTTCTGAAAATCCAAGTAGACAACATTAACCAATTTCCCTTTGTCCATCCTGCTTGTTATTTCTTCAAAGAATTCCAACATATTTGTCAGGCAAGATTTTCCATTGAGGAAATCATCCTGACTGTGGCGTATTTTATCATGTGCTCCAAGTATCCTGAGACTTCATCCTTAATAATTGACTCCAACATCTTCCCAACCACTGAGGTCAGACTAACTGGCCTAAAGATTCCTTTCTTCTGACTCTCTCCCTTCTTGAAGAGTGGAGTGACATTTGCGGTTTTCCAGTCTTCCAGAACCATTCCAGAATCTAGTGATTCTTGAAAGATCTCTTCAGCCACCTTTTTCAGAACTTGGGGGTGTACACCATCTGGTCCAGGTGACTTTCTACCTTCAGACCTTTTAGTTTCCCAAGAATGTTCTCTCTAGTAATAGTAGCTTCACACACTTCATGTCCTCTGATACCTGAAACTTTCACCATACTGCTTGTGTCTTCCACAATGAAGACTGATGCAAAATACTTATTCAGTTTGTCTGCCATTTTGTTGTCCCCCATTACTATCTCTCTAGCATCATTTCTCAGAGGTCTGATATCCACTCTCACCTCTCTTTTGCACTTTATATTCCTGAAGAAACTTTTGGTATGCTCTTTAATATTATTGGCTAGCTTACTTTCGTATTCCATCTTTAACTTAATAATTACATTTTTAGTTGTTCTCTTTTGGTATTTAAAAGCTTTCCAATCTTCTGACTTCCCACTAATTTTTGCGCTCTTGTATGCCCTCTCTTTTGCTTTTATGTTGGCTTTAACTTCTCTTGTTAGCCACAGTTGTGTCATTTTTCTTTTAGAATATATCTTACTCTTTGGGATGTATATGTCCTGTGCTTTCCGAATTTCTTCCAGAAATTCAGCCATTGCTGCTCTGCTATCATCTCTGCCAGTGTTCTTTCTCAATCAGTTCTGGCCAACACCTCTCTCATGCCTCTGTAATTCCATTTACTCCACTATAACACTGACACACCTGACTTTAGCTTCTCCTTCTCAAATTTAAGAGTGAATTCAATCATATTATGATCACTTGCCTCTAAGGATTCTTTTACTTTAAGCTCTCTGACCAATTCTGGTTTATTGCACAACCCCCAATCCAGAATAGTTTATCCTCTAGTGGAATCAACCCTGAACTGCTCTAGAAAGGCATTTCATGGGCACTCTAGAAACAACCCCTCCTGTGATCCGAGACCAACCTAATTTTCCCAGTCTACCTGCATATTGAAATCCTATTGCACATTGAAAGCTATTGTAACATTGCCCTCTTGGCATGCATCTTCTATCTCCTGTTCTAAATAAGATGTAGGCCATCTGCTGTTCGGCAAACTCCCAATTGGGTCTTTTTACCCTTGCAGTTCCTTCACTCCATTCACAGTGATTCAACACCTTCTGACTGTATGTCACCTCTTTCTAATGATTTGATCTAATTTTTTACCAAAATAGCAATGCCACCCCCTCTGCCTTCCTGCCTATTCTTTCAATAAAATGCGTACCCTTGGGTATTAGGCTCCCAGCTATAATCTTTCAGCCATGATTCAGTGATGCTTAGAACATCATACCTGTCAATCTGCAACTTTACTGCAAGTTCATCCACTTATTCCATATACTGCGCGCATTCAGACACAACACCTTCAGTCCTGTATTCAAACTTCTCGATTTTGTCTACCTTTTGTGTTGCAACTCATTCTATTGATTGCAATTTTGTCCCATGAACCGCCTCTCCTCACTACACATTATCTCTGTTTGTAAACCAGATACTTCATCTTCAATACTATTATCCGTCTTTCCTATGGTACAGTACTTGTTGCATTAAAGTATAGGCAGCTCAGGACACTACTCACACCATGCTCAGCCTTTTGATTCCTAACTTGTCTGAGGTCTTTCCAACATCTGCCTCTACAACTTTTCCATGAGCTTCCCTGGCAGTCTGGTTCCTATCCCCCTGCAAATCTAGTTTAAACCCAGCATTAACAAACCTTCCCGCTAGGATATTGGTCTCCATCCAGTTCAGGTACAAACTGTCCCTCTTTACAGGTCCCACCTTTCCTGAAAGAGAACCCAATGATCTGAAAATCTTATGCCCCCGCTCCTACACCAACTCCTTAGCCACGTATTAAACTGTATAATCTTCCCAGTTCTGGCCTCACCAGCATTTGGCACAAGCAGCAATTCTGAGATCACAGCCCTGGAGGTCCTGCCTTTAACTTAGTACCTGACTGCCTGATCTCCCTGTGCAGAACCTCATCACTCGTCCTACCCTTGTCATTGGCAGCTACATGGACCATGACATCTGGCTGTTCACCCTCCCACTTAATCCGACATATCTTGGGCCCTGGCACCCGGGAGGTATGATACTGTCTGGGAATCTCATTCTAGCCCACAGAACCTCCTATCTGTTCCCCGAACTAACAAGTCCCCTATCACCACAGTGTGCTTCTTCCACCCCACCCCCTTTCTGAGTCACAGAGGCAGAATCATGCTCAGCCGCTGTGACTCTCCTCTGTTAGGTCATCCCCCACCCCTCCCCGACTGGACTGGATATGATATAGCTGTTGTTCACAGGGCTAATCTGAACTGGCTGCTTCACACCCTTCCCCTTCCTAGCTGTCACCCAGTTTCCTGTGTCCTGTACCTTGGGTGTAACTACCTCTCTATACTGTATGTCCTATCTATCGGCCTCCCGAATGATCCGGAGTTTATCCAGTTCCAGCTGCAACTCCTTAAAATGGTTTGTTAGAAGCTGCAGTTGGATGCACCTCGCAACTGTTGTTGGTCAGGGACCCTGCAAGTCTCCCTGCCACCCCACATCCCGCAAAAGGAGCATTCAACTATCCTGCCTGACATCCCTATTGTTCTAGCTGAGCAGATATAAAGTAGAGGAGGAAAAAATCTTGAGCTTTTCTTTGATTGGGCAATGTTTGCTCTTTACTTTGATCTTCTCGTCCAAAAGCAGAGTAAAGCCACGATATCACAGTTTTGTGCGTAGGGCTATGTAGAGACACACTCCAGCCAGATAATGAGGAAATAGGTTTCATTTCAGTTGTTTGTCAAGTAATATCTGTAAGTTACTCATCAAATGTTTACAGAGTGAGGTGTAATGCTGTAAAGGTGTAATGCCTGCAGCAGCACAAGACCAGCAGTCCTTGCAAAGACACTTCCCCATTTCACCTGCAGCTGTCTAACAAGAGAAAATGAAATATGCCTAAACAGGGAATTTTAGGAAACCCTCTTATTTAACTCTTGGTAGCAAACTAAGTAATGTCACAAATATTTTGACACAATTTTTGACCATGCAGATGCAAAACCAGTTCCAATATTGCTGCCTCAAGAAAGCAACATAAATCAAAGATCCCTACAACACACCTGGACCATGGCATCTCCTTGCTGCTGCCATCAGGCAGGAGGTACAGAAGCCTGAAATCCCACACCAGCAGGTCCAAGAGCAGCTACTTCCCTTCAACCATTCAGCTGAATCAAAGTGCACAACCTAATCACTACCCAGGATAGTAACACTAGAGCCACTTCAATCACTTAGCACTACAATGGACCTTGTCTTTCAATTCTACTGGTGTTATTTCTGGTAAAAAAATGTGTATAATTTATGTTTATGTTTTTTGTGAATGCTTCTCCTCTGACGGTGTGTGCCTGGGACACTGCTGCAACTAATTTTTTCTTTTAAGACTGTACATTCATGTATTATTTCAATAAACTCCACTTCGACTTTGAATCTGAGTTGCCTCTAAACACATCTGTGATAACAAATGCTGGAAATATTAACCGGTCAGACACCATTTGTGGACAGAGAAACAGGCTGACATGTTGAAGAAATGGGAAAGAGAGAAAACTCATTAGTTGTTAAAGCATGGGGAGAGGAGTAAGAGGAGAGAGAGAAAGGAAGAAAAGAGAGGAAGAGAAATAAAGACAGAAATAGAGAGAGAGAGAGAGAGAGAGAGAGAGAGAAGTATACTGTATAGGTGGTATACATCTAACTAAACACTACAGCCAATGCCACCATACTCTTATGGTCTTATACCGAAATCCAGAACTCCAAGTAATGTCCTCCTTTTGACTTGCAAAGCTGAACTCAAAAATCAAAGAGCCCTACAACACACCTGGGCCATGCCATCTCACTATGATCAGTAAACCTAAGTAACAATGAATAATGAAATACTTTGTATTATTCTTACTGGAATACATCTTCTTACCGCAATAGAATAGGCCAGGAACATGATCAGAATAACAATAAGGAAGCCTGAGATGTCTCCCCACGCCCTTCTTAATGTAGATGTAATCATATTGAGCTTGGGGTTAAGGCGTAGCAGATGCCATAGTTTTATTGTTGCAAGGAGAACCAGGAAGGCAATTAAATAACCCATTATTGCGTCTGCCATAGCAGTCTCATAGAAACTTACAAACCTGTAACAAACACAGTAGATTGGAAATTAGGTATAAACTCAGATACAATGCACATAAATGTGAATGCAAACAACTTTCATCTGTTCAGTATCAGTTTTGGGAACATGAGTTCAGACGTATTACAGTTTTCTGGTGTTGGTGAGACTTTTGCTGCAGTTCTCTTAGTGCTGAGCAAATGGTTTTACTTCCCACCAGGATAGGAAATTTCTGCTCCATGACATTTATTTCACTCAATGTCACCTTTGGCATAAGGCTAACATAATAGGAAATAAAGTGGGTTTTAAGAGAAAGTTAATGAAAGTAATATCATGCAAAAGGAAGAAAGGGAAATTTAATTTATAAACACCATAGCAAGAAAGTGAGGCAAACTCCATAGAGTAGCAGGTTGAAGGAACTATATACACACACATGTTGGAACATATTTGTCATCCAGCTATGTTTAGAAGCCAAAGTGAGTCACAGTCCATATGGCAAGGTTATGCTGCAGTCTTGATATTCCTCAGTAGCAGCTATTGTTTTTATAATGCAGTATATCTATTCTGTTACGATATCTTTTTACTACCAATTCACATCCTTCATCTATATTAATATCCACAGGGCATTATTATTTTGGATATTTGACAGTTAAAAATTGGAATTCAAGAATGCACTGTAAAACGGGAATCAACGATGCACACAAGAGATTTTGTAGATGCTAGAAATCCAGAGTAATACACACAAAATGCTGAAGGAACTCAGCAGGTCAGGCAGCATCTATAGAGATGAATAAACAGTTGAAATTTTGGCCCAATAGATGCTGCCTGACCTGCTGAATTCCTCCTGCAATTTGTGTGTGTTACACAAGAACTAAGGTCCTGCTCTTAAAACATTATAAATGATAAGCAAGGACGTACCCTGTTCTGTGACTATGATAATATTCAATGTCTCGCTTTCCTAGAAGTGTTCTCTTTATGAATATAGAAAGTGCACTCCAGCTGATCATTATAATGGCTGTCTCCAGAAGGTTCCATTTGCTTTGGAAGTATTTCCATTTCTGTTCTTTCAATTGTTTGCCCTGGGAAAGATCAGAAAATATATAATGCACAACAGATTCACCTATGTATAAAATCTGATAATAAAGTAGAAAATGCTGGAAATTCAGTCATCACCTGAAAGGAAATAAAACATGGTGTAAGTTTGTCTCCAATGAACTTTCATGTATGGGTAGTGGAGAACTCAAGCTGTGACACCTTGGACCTCAATCTATATATGGAGAAGTGTTTTGTGTACCAGTGGAATGGGAATGATATTGGAAAGAAACAAAACTATACAACAGTTTGCAGGAAAGGAAGAACCCTTTCAGAATGTTGTCAGTAATAGATTAAGAATCCCAACACTAGACAATTGTTCGCCCTCGTGCCTGTTATCCAAACCTTGAGTGGAAAATTTTGTCCTGCCAGGAATTACACAAACAAAAAAAAGTCAGTTTTTTATTAAGGTGGATGCACCAGCAATATTGGCAGCCACTGCACTAATTAAATGAAGAAATTAGAGAAGATGGGATAGATCTTCTTCAGAGCACTTAAAGTTAAGAAGACTTTTGGTTCAACAACAAATGGTTCTATCAATATAGTAAGTAGGCTCTAAGGAAAAATGCAGGAGCAATGTCAGGTTGGCTCCATGCTACATAGGAGATAATGGGGCAGATAATAAAACTTTGTCCAATAGGTATATTTTTAAAAGTTACAAGAGACGACAGTTTCTGGAATCTGGAGCAAACACTGCTGGGGGATATCAGAGAACTGATGTAGGGTCACAACACAAAATGTCAACCATTCCTTCAAAATGCCTCCACAGACAATGCTTGACCTCCTGATCTCCTCCAGAAGTTTATATTAAACAGAATTGTCTCATATGAGAACAGAGAGATAGCAGGATTTAGATGTTTAAGAAGATTATCTTAAAGCTTAGGCCCTCTGTGACTGAATGCAGATTCACAAGTGATGGAGTGAAAAGGTTCATTTGTGAGCATAAGCTTATATTCAGAGGAATACAAATTCTCGATGGACATTTAAAAGACTTAAGTGGTTTGAGCAGAGCAATCAAGAAGAAGCTTTTTTTTTGAGTGACAATGAGTGGTAGGCAGAAGGTACAGTCTTAGGTGATTGACAAAAGAAATGAAGTTCACATGAAGGTTCACATTTTTTGGTTTTTGTTCGAGACACTATGGAACATTTTTGTTCCATTGCTTCTGGAATGCTGTACCTGGAAGTTACAATATAAGGCAGATTAATATCCTAAAGTTCAAAAGAGAATTGGATAAATGTTTGGAAATAATAATATTTTCATTAACAAGAGCATTTATTTCAATTACCCATATCTGCCAAAGAGCTAGCTCAGGCACTATGAACTGAATGACAACTTTTTAAACTCTGTCATTGCTTCTGCTTTCATTCCTGATGCTCCTTCATAGTAAAGGGATTGTAAAAATATGGCAGGTAACATCTTCCATGAAAATGCAAACTTTCATGAATGCCTCTTAAACTGCACTTCTTGCGTATCATCACAAATCTTCATGAAGCCTTGTGTTTGTGATTGAATTTATACAAAATCTTTCCAAAGCTCAAAGTAAGTTTATTCTGAATGCATGTACATATTACCATATATATATATATATATATATATATATATACACACACACTTAAGATAATATGTATATGAATCTACCCTGAGATCCATTTTCTTGCAGACATTCACAAGAAAAAAAGTAAGACAATAGAATTTACAAAAACAAAACTGCCATATACATAAACAGACAAAGACTAACAAACAACCCTTACCTCGAGATGGCTTGGTTTTCTAGTATCTCTTCATGCAGGTGATGTATGAGTTACTTTACAGTTGCTCATAATGCTCACCTGTCATAGACTTACCTGAATCACCATATAGTAGATGAGGAAGAGGAAATAAATCACTTCAGCAGCAACAACAAAAATGTGCAACCCGTCGGTGTACTGGTAGAGACGGATACTCTGAAGATCAGCATGTGTAAAGAAGGCCCCTGCAAATAGATATCGGTACATTGTTTTTACCAGAAAATGTATTATTTTTAAATGAACTTTGCAAGAAAGCTCAAGAAATTCTAGACTCCATCTCTGTTTACCTAGTTGAAGAATTTCATCAATGGCCATGCACCTCTGCTGAACATTGAGACAGTCCCCTCCCATCACACCCCCTCAACACTCTCCAAAAACCAGAGGTTACATGTCTTGCTATCACCAGCAAGGTATCTCAATGGCCATTTAATTAATGCTGGGTGTAAGCTCCCTGACTCCACTATCAGTAAATGCTGCAACAGTCCTGCCAGTCCAGTCCGGTCCAAAAGGTTGACTATACTCTTTTCCACAGATGCTGTCTGGCCTGCTGAGTTCCTCCAGCATTTTGTGTGTGTTGCTTGGATTTCCAGAATCTGCAGATTTTCTCTTGCTTGTGACAGGTGAAATCCAGTACTTTCACTTGACCTTTTATAGACAGATTAAAAACAGAATATTCATGCAAATCAAATTAGTTTTATGTTGAAGTTGCATTTGAACATTCAGTGAGAAAAGGCCAGATTATTTGCTGCAATTTCCTCCCTCAGGCAATGGTGCAGAACAACTTTTCAGATAGTGCAGAGGAAGAGTACAGGAGTGAAACAGATCAGCTGACAGTGATTTTCCAACAACGACCACACACTCAATGTCAGCAAGACCAAGGCATTGCTTGTGGGCTTCCAGAAGGAGAAGTTGGGAGTATACACTGAGAGGTCAACCATTGAGAGGGAGAGCACCTTCAAGACCCTATCTGGGTGCCAACATCTCCGAGGATCGACTCTGGGCCCAACACATTGATTCAATCTTGAAGCACCAGCAGCTCTACTCCATTTGGAGTTTAGGGGATTTGGTTTCTCACAGAAGACTCCTGCAAATTTCTGTAGAAGTAGGATAGAGAGCGTTCTGCCAGGTTGCAGGCCTAGTATGGAGGCTCCAATGTGCAGGATCAAAAGAAGCTTCAGAAGGTTGTAGATTCAGCCAAATCCATCACTATTGAGGACATCTTCAAAGGTTGGTGCCTCATGAAGGCAGCATCCATCATTAAAGACCCTTACCATCCATGACGTGCCCTCCTCTTATTACCATTGGGGAAGTGGTTCAATGATTCAGAAACAGCTTCTCTCCTCTGCTATAGGATATCTGAATGGCCCATGAACACTACTTCATTATTCTTTTTTTTGCATGATTTATTTCGTAATTTCTAGTAGTTTTTATTTCTTCGCACTATAGCTGTCACAAAACAAATTTCACATCATATAAGAAAGTGATAATAAACCTGGTCCCAATTCTGATACTGATTCAAGTGGTGTAAAACATTTGGTAACCAATTTGCTACTGTTGCCTCCAGCATTTCCAAATATTCCCAAGCCAACAAAAAACAAAGTAACCAGACCAATATTTCAAGGTACCAGTATATCCGAGGTGTCAGGGATAAAGAGGTGCAATTAAATTATCTCTTCTTCTTCATTTACAATGCTGAAGTGGTAATCCTTCATATATCACACAGAGCTAAAGAAACCTCTCCACTCTTCATGGACAATAGTAATCTAAACGAAAGCAAAATCCTGTAAACCTGTTGATCTAATGCCCATCTTTAAACCGACTTCAATCAGAAATTTAAAAGTTCTGGCCTGTGACAAGTTGCATGGCGTTTCAAATCCCCTCACCATTCCTGCATTGATCTTTCTGCCTTTGGCCTTTCCCTCTGCCACAACGAAGCCAAATGCAAACTAGAGGAACATAATCTCATATTCCAATTGAAGCCTCCTGCAGCCCAACAGTATGAGCAATGAATTTTCCATTTTCAGGTAACTCATACACCCATTGTTCCTTTTCCACTCCTATCACTCAACTTACATGCTCTCCCTTTTATTCAGCTTTTCCTTCCCATCTCTCTCCCCACCCATTATCCTACCCCCAACTTGCTTCCATCTGCCCATCACCTATACACCTATTCTATAGGTTTCTTCTCCCTTTGCCTCCACTATTTCACCTGCTCCCCTTCCTAGCTCCATCCCCCCTTCTCTGTTTATATTTCCATTTAGTAATCTTCAATGTCTGTCTGTGCCTTACCCCTCCCCTGTTGTCACCCGTCTCCATCTACCTATTTGTTTTGTTAGCTGTTTCCATTTAACATCCAGCAGCCTCGGCAACTAAAAACGCCCTCATCTCCCCCACCTGGCTCCATCTGCCCATCATCCTCCCATCTGACTTGGTTCCACCTACCATCTTCCAGCCTCTGTCCTGCTCTTCCCTCTCACCTCTTCATCGTGGCACCCTGGGGGAGCCCTTGCAGTCACGGGGATAACCTGCAAACTCTGCAGAGAGGTCAGGATTGGATGTGGGTCACCAGCAGCTTTGGCAGCAATGCCACTCTGCTGTCCAAATGACCCAAGGAACTTGTGAACTTTGTTACTGTATTTGTGCAAGTTTGTAAGTCAGATACAGTCATACTGAAAGTATCTACGGAATCATGTTTAACACGAGCTGACAGCTTTTCCATAGGCACAAGACATTCCACAGATGCTGGAAATCTTCATCATAACAAACTGTTGGAGGAACTCAGCAAGTCAGTCAGCATCAATTGAAGGGAACAAACATTTGACATTTTGGGCCAGGACCCTTAATCCTGATTTTTGTGTTCTTCCAGCATTTTGGGCATGAGGTTCCAATTTTTCCATAAGCTCATTTTTCCTTGGGAGAATAATATTTGGACTAACATTCAATTTCCTTCTATCATTGCATAACTTATAAAGTTAACCCTAGGTTTCTCCAACCTGTTTAATCCAAATAATTGGGCAATTTAAAAGGAAATTAGACCTAAAAAAAAAGTGTTCGAACTTTTGCCTCTGAAAAATATACTGATGTACTTGTAGTTTATGTGGTTTGCTAAGATATTTTGTAAATGATTCATTAATACTGTCCTTCCCTTAATAATTTTCTAATATCTTCCTAGTATGCATCATCTAAGGGTTCCAAAACAGGAAATAGTATTTTAACTGAACATAACTAATATCTACGGAAAGGCACTGTATTTATTTTATATTGCATAATTCAATAAACGCAATCCTAGCCTTGCTCTGAGTTGCATCTGTTATAGATCAAACCATTGTGAAATCCTCCCCTTGCTTCAAACTTCTGTTTTGCATTAATATATTTAACTTTGATCCTAGTCAAATGTATCACGCTGCGTTCATCCATATTAAATATTGCTTGCCTAACGCGGACAGATTCCTGTGACATGGTGAAAACCTCTATTAGTAATGTACACTCTGTTACAGTTTAAAGTTATCATACAGATTGCCAGAAGGGAGAGTATCACTCTGACTCTAAATTATTCAATTTTAAACACCACAACTACATTATTACTGAAGTTGAAGTTCAAAGTACTTTTATTGTCGACGTATGAATGCAGTACACAATCCTGAAATTCGTCTGCCTCTCGGACACTCACAGTACAAAGAAGAACCATGGTACCAATCCGTTCAAAGACAAACATCAAACATCAACCCCAGTGCGCAAAAATAAATTGCACACACGGCAACAAAAAACACAATTGAAAACACAGGCTATAAAAGACAAAAGGCATATTTCAGTGAGTCCAGCTCTGTGTTCATTATCTGTAGACCTTAATTTCTATTGTATTCTACCAACTGTCCTGAATTTTAGCAGAAGAAATGTAGAACGATCTCTGCATCATCCTTTGATAAAAGACCTCCGTACCAACAAAGATATGTGTCATTGCTGCTACAAGAAGCTTGCTAGCTGAGCTGCTTATCTTATAGATTAACTGTGTTTAACATGGCTATTTGAGCCTCTTTATTTAAAGGGGGAATCAAACCTGCACTACTAATCACTTTTCTGCAGATTGTAATTTTTCTCTGACCTCTCTGATGTCACATCCTACTCTGTTATAATTAAACTCAGAGTATGGCCTACTGGTTGCTTCTCATCTTGATTAAGCAGCTTCCTTCATTACAAATAGCACATTCAACAATTTTATCACATAATCACTACTAACATTTCTCTGCATGGCTACAGACGTATTGATTCTGGTATTTAAATATACAATTTCTGAGCCCATCTTGTGTGGCTTTACATGCTCCATTGCTCTCCCGTCCCCGCTTTTACCTTGACCATTCCACCTTTTCATATTTACTGTTCCCCGTCCTATGACAGACCTCATCCCTTCCTTGCTGATTTGCTCATTTCTAAAAGAATTAAAATCCAGAAAAGACTGCAGTTGCTGGAAATCTGAAATAAAAACAGAAAATGCTGGACAAATTTAAGTCAGACAGCATCTGCAGAAAAACAAACATTTAACGTTTTAGACCTGACTGAGACCCTCTGATGAAGGGTCTTCAATTTAAAGTATTAACTGCTCTTCCTTAGGTAGATCCTGCTTGAGCTACTGTGATCTTCCAGCATTTCCTAAAATATTTCTGATTCTGATTCAATTTCTAAGAATGTTTTCCCAGTTATGACACATGCAATAAATCTGAAGCACTAGCTGTTTATAAC
This sequence comes from Hypanus sabinus, assembly GCF_030144855.1. Lineage (NCBI taxonomy): Eukaryota > Metazoa > Chordata > Chondrichthyes > Myliobatiformes > Dasyatidae > Hypanus > Hypanus sabinus. The sequence continues at coordinate 57,428,795 of NC_082722.1, read as the reverse complement.
TGTACATGTTGCCTAACCAAAAGTGCAATTTTCTAATTTTATACACTGGTATAATTACTGGAACAGTTTTCTCTTCTTTGTGATTTGGGCCAAATCAAAAAATGCAACTGGAGGTACGCGATTCTTTATGATCCATTTATACTGTAGAATTATCTGAAAAAGTTTTGCAATATACTTGACAGTTCAGGTACCAATAAGTTGTGGATATTAATAATGCCAAGTACAATATCTATTCTTACCTATAGCATTACTTTCTAATATTAACGTGGCAATACAGAAAAGATTCACATTTGCATTATAGACTGTGAATTCTACAAAGATGGCTCTCGTGTAGGTGTCCAACCAGCTGTTATCAAATAGGTATTGAAGAACTCTGTGGATTCAAGAAGAATGTAATATATTATTGAATATGTAATGATATTGTTACAAGTCCTGCCTACAATAATTCAGATTACTTTACAAATGTTTGTCAATCAGGATATTGGTTAACCGGAGAAAACTCATAGATCAACATCTTGCTCTGTAATTTTGGCTGGAACTGATAAATGAGGATTCAATAGAGTTAGAAGAAAATAGAAGAGGAAAAATACAATAATTTACATTGCCTTGCAATGTTTAGTCAACTGGGAAATTGGTTAATCACCATAATGGGAGAGAATGCACAGAACAATGTTTTGCTTTAGAACTGAGAAGTAAAAGGTTATAGAACTAGGAATCAGGAAAAAAACACCCAAGACAGAATGTTTGTGCAAAATATTGTCCCAAGTGAGATAATAAAATGGAAGATACTAAAATGAAATTAAAAAAATCCCCAATGTGTGCAGAATTTTGCTTATGGAACCTCCTGTGTGCCTTAAAAGTTGATGTTTAGAATTATTGGAAGGAGGCCTTGTTGTCCATCAAGTGTTTGCTAGATTCTAGAACAATTCTTTTCCTTTGCTCTCTTTCCAAACAAGTAATTCATTGACAGAACCAATTTTGGGAAAGGCATTGCCAAAATCTCTCCCCATTCTTCTAAAGATAATGCCAGGATATATTTTCTAATCAGCTGAAGTGATTCACAGACCTTGGTTTAACATCTGATCAGAAATACAACAGCCTGGAAGTTCCATGACACAACATCATAAAAAATGGTACTCCATAATTGAAAATTATGCTAACGGAGGAAAGCAAATATTGCATTCATTTTGGATGCATTAAAGTTCAAAGGTCAAAGTAAATTTATTTACAAAGTACATATATGTCACCATATACAACCTATATTCATTTTCTTGCTGGCATACTCAATTAACCGTCTTATCAGAAATATTTTCATTTGCTTTTGTGAGAAATGACCAAGAATGTTGTTAGTAGCAATACAGTCCATAAAGTTCAACTCCAGTGTAATTTTCAACTTTCACTTTGAAAAAATGACAGCTCTCATTTATTCACACAACAAGCAAGCTTTTCAAGATGATGTTACAAAAGGACAACAGGCAAGTGCCATTCCTTGTCCTTACTCAAATGCCCGACCCCTGGTGACCCCATGCACTAGTACTCATGACTGCAATGCCCATGGAGATCAAGGTCACGGTCATTCTTGGCTTCCTAGCCTTCAGGCAGCTGCAGCCCTCTCTTCACTGCTTCCTGCTGTATCTGGGAGCTCACCCAATCTCCACACTCAAGAAAAGAAGACATTATCAACTCTATTAACAGGTTTGGGCGGGGGGGATGGGATGTGGAGAGTTGCCTGCAGTATGAGTTTTACTAATGTTCAGACATTCCAAGGCTAAACTCAGACCCTTTGAACAAACCCCCCGACAACCCGCGGTAAAGAGCAATGGTTGTAGCCAAGAAAGGTTCGCAAGGCCATCTTGCATTAAGAACATGCTGACTTTTAAAAAACTGATGCCAAAGGTCATAACCTTGAGTCTAAATTTGACACCTGTGTAAACTTACAACCTATTACCCTATATTAATTGGATCAGGGAGGCTCGGTTAAAGTCAAGCTATTGAAAGCACTTGGGGGAAGGGGAAGCAGGAATGTTTCCAAGCAGGTAATTCAACAGAAGAAGAAGTGTACAAAGTGAATGGTAATGTAAAGCCTGTCAAATTATCGTGTTGCAATGTTCATACATTAAATTCATTCCATCTTCCAACCTTCTGACCCTCCAGGAAGCACATTCCTCATACACACCGTCCTCTCACCCTACTTCAACTCTCAATTTTAGAATGGCTTTTTTGATTAATTAACCACAGTTTTTTAAAAAAAAAGCTGTTATGAAACATTAAGTGTAGGAATACAGTGATCACAGAACCACAAATGACGATTGCCATTCTGTACTGGAGCCATGACTAACTTCACTGCAAGGTGCGTAAATAGATGTCACCTACAATTTTCTGCAGACTGATGGTTTGAAGTGAAGATCAGACTGGAACTCACCCAGCCTCATTCGTGCTAGTTAGAGTGAAAATTGCACCATTACTTACTGGCTACCTCAGTACAATGTCCCCAAACCATCTATGCTCTGACTTTGTTGGGAAATCCAATACATTGAATAGAGAATGGTCATCATGGAGCAAATGAACATGAATTTCACATAAGGATGGCAAATTTGGTAAACAAAGGGGAATCAGAAAGAGTAGCATCAGGACATCTTCTGATACATGAGGGATTCCCAATCTTTTTTATTCCGAGGGCTGCTGCTATTAACACAGGACCCCAAGTTGGGAACTCCTGTGATACAGAGAAGACAGATTATGATCAGGAGAACATAGCAAGAGCCATGAAGTTGGAATCCCAGAGGAGATCAAGAGCACAACTGCCAAGCTTTGCTGATAAAGTTGTTCCATTGTTAAGTATGTTCTTTGAATACCTTAGAGGAGCTTAAGGTAAATTATGGGAATATATCGATAAGGTCTAAGTGGAAGAAACATGCATATACACCTGTTCAAATGGAATAAAAGAAAAAGAGTGGAGTGCTTCCCGAGTGCCGACACTCACATTGCTCCCTCAACATCAGTTAAAAAAACAAATTATTGGACCATTCTGATATTGTTCGTTGCTAACTAGTGGCCATGTGGAAGAGTGAGTAACGGGATATGATACAACATGACTCGGGATGGGGGTGTTCCTAATCACCTTGTTTTTGGCACTTCTCACGAAAGCTTACATATTCTGGGCCATATCGTCTGCACTCTTTCCAAACTCGTTGTTCATCTTTACTCTGATTATGAACATCTAAATTGTGTTACAACTGTACCCTTCCCCCACTAACGACCAGCGTACTCCCACCCTAAGGGGAGCGGCCTGTCTTTCCTGGCAGCTTGAAAGCCTTGGAGTGCTTGGAGGCAGTAGTAACTGTTGCATTGAGAATAACACTTAGCATATCTAATCATTCACGAATATAAATGAAGCATGTGGTGAGTATTTCCAAAACAACTTTTGTCGACTCTTATCAGACTTCTCCTGATTCTTCTTATAATCCACTGAGTCTTCAAAAGAACTCAATACATTTAAAGTCTTCTGCTTCAGGAGACAGTCAATAGAATCTTTCAAACACAATGAAACATTAAGGTTATTGCATTGCTTCTCCAGAGATATAAACACATTGGCTTTGTAAAATAGGTAGTACCTTAGATATTCAAAGTATTCGGTTACCTGTAAGCATCCTGCGCATCTGCACCCAACTCTGCAATGTAGCCACCCCCACTGTACATGGCAAGCTTTCCCCATATGGGATAACTGCGCAGTTCACTTTGGCTTTGGTACTGCCAGACGTAGTCCAGGTCGGAGGAATTCTGAGCTACAGTCCTGTTCCAGTGACGACCATAGGCAGACATATCCTCATTATCCAAGGAGTACTGGGCATGACATTCCCTGATAGACCCCCTCAGCTTTGCTGGAATGTGACAACTGTTGCTCTTTATTCTGAGTTGTCGAATGCGGGCAGATCCAACCAGCTTAGAATTGCCGTCAGTGACGAACCCTGAAATTTGAAGCAGATGTTTTTATACCCTTTCTGCAGGTATAAAATTGGAGAGAGATTGCAGAGCTTTGAGATACAGTTGTCCTCCTATATGATTCATTAAAGGCAAACAAACCAACTAATGAGGAAAGTTAGCACAATATTATCATTTCTTGCAGGTTATGCCTCATTCATATAGGGCATTATTGAGTCATTATTGGGACAGCATTGGTCTCCTTGTTGAAGAATGGATGTAAATAAATTGGAAGCAGTTCATTGGTTTATTAATATTTGAGTAGGTAGGAAATGTTGTATCGGCTAGACTTGTGCCACTGGAGTCTAGCAGAGTGAATGAGAGTTTAATTGAAACAGACAAGACCCTGACAGATTTTGACAGGGTGTATGTGGAGAAGGTGGAATTCATCATGCTGAAGAAACTAGAGCCAGAAGTCACTGTTTAAAAGTAAGAGGTTATCCAACTAATTTATCCATGAGGCAATTTTTTGTGTTCCTCAGAGGGTTGTGTGTTCCTGGATCTTTCTTTCTCAAAGAAAACGTGGAAACAGATTCTTCGAATATTTTAAGGCAGAGATGGTTAGGTTCTTGATAAGCGAAAATACAAAAGGTAACCAAAGCCCATAGGAATATAGAGCTGAAATTTCTGTCAGATCAACCAATAAATCAACCAATGTCCTGGTTTGTATTTTTCCTGTCAAATTTTGCTTCCATTTTAACTGACATTGGCCCACTCTCAGTCAGATTTCAAATCGTATTGAAATTTACTTCTTTCCACCTAGAAGTTCACTTCTGATTATTGTTTGTGCATCTCTACTATTAGTTTCAACATGATGGGCATTCCTTTCCCCAGTCTCTGTTCTCCCCTGCAGCAGATCCAGCCTTCCCTCCTTTCTACTAACGAGTGAGGAAAATGCAATCAAAAATACCTTCCTTCTCTCATTTTACTTTATTGTTAACTAATATTAGGTTTAGGTAATTAAGTCATCTAATATCATCACATTATAGTTCTTGCACATTTCTGTGATTTTCTTGCTCCTCCAGCTCTCTCACTGTTTGGAGGACTAATAAATACAACCAGTAGTGTGACCATACACTTTCTGTTTCTCACTTCCAACTTAATGTATTCATTCTTTGCTCCCTCAAGCACCTCCTCCCTTTGTAGCATTACAATTTTAATGCAGTACCACTTCCCTTCCTGATACCATCCAATGCTCTCACTATCTTATTCCCCTTTCTCTTATTCTGTCTTCTGACAACCCCTCCCATCTCATCAGTCCCAGTCCTACTGAGAACCATATATCCATTTAACATATTGCTCCTTTTGCTCCAGAGTTCCTTCCCGCCTCTGTTTCAGTTAAGAATTAAGAGCTGGGGAATATGGAGGTAGAAATCAGATGTAAAAAAATAATATTACAATGGAAATTTTAAACCCCATCAAAATATAGTGTATTTGTGTTTAAGTGGACTTGAGAGATCTTAAAACGTATCTCAAGACCACCACCGCCCAACCCCATTCCTATTTTAAATGAGGATCAGAGTCAGGTTTAATATCACTGGCATATGTCATGAAATTTGTTGTCTTTGCAGCAGAAGTACATGAAATACATAATAATAGAGGGAAAAAAGCTGTGAATTGCAGCAAGTATATTTTATAGACATACAATATGTAGTTAAACTAAATACACAGTCCAAAATAAAAATAAAAAAGTTGTGAGGTAAAAGAATAGGAGAGGAAAAGGCGGCAAACTAAACACTCCTGATAGGTGGCTTGGTCAGTGAAGTATTACAGTGAGTTTGCCTACTTCACCTTATCTCTTTTCAATGTTTCATATTTCTGTTGCTATTGGTTTATTATTGTCACATGTTCCAAGATACAGTGAAAATCTGCTGATTTGTACAACATCCGGATAGATTATATCAAACATAATTACTTAGAGGTAGTAAAGAAAATTGGACGCAGACTATAGTACTGCAGTTACAGAGTAAGTGCAGGTGGAGAAAGTGTAAGGGTCACGATAAGATAGATGACCTAGGTTTAACAGGCTGTGTTTTCCATGTGCAGGAAACCTGGCAGCTGAAAGAAGGCAAAGCACAGTTGTACAGAAGATGTAAGTGCCCTTCCAGCAAGCTTGTGGCTGAAGAAAAGCCCCAGGTCCCTAAAAATAACCTGTATCCTGCACACACACACACTCAGTCATCCACCTTCCTGACATGATCTTGATCCTCACAGTCACTGACCACCACTGAAATTCCTTATCCATGGAACTGTTCTATCCCTAAGTCTGTGATCATTACACCCTCTCCATTCCCCACACAACTGCTATTTTCCATGCTCTACATTTTAGGATTACTATGTCGGCAGTGGAAAACCTTTCTACTCCTGGTCTACAGCCTTTCTCTGTGTCAAATAAAGTAAATGCACACCAATGGAATAAAAGCTCACTGAACACTTGGCGGATATGCAGATGTATCAGTTCAGTATGACTAGAAGCATAAACTTTTTTTCACCCATCTCTATTACTAATTTTAAAAGTGCACAGAAGAAAGGGACATCTGCTTCCTTCCTGGCTGGGCCCAATAGTTAGGGTCAATTGTAGTGAAAGATTATTGACCGAAAACGTTAACCAGTTTTTTTCTCTCCACAGATGCTGACTGACTTGCTGAGTAATTTCAACATGTTCTGTTTTATAGAAATCCTTGATATTTTTAGAGATGTTCCCATCTGACTCACCTGGATAGAAGCCAAATAAATTGCAGATAAGTGTAGTGTTCGCCCATTTGAAGAAATCATTGTAACTCAAGGTCTCATCAAATCCACTGGTGAAGCTGTTTTGAATTGCTTTATTCAGATAATAGGAATTTGGATCGCGCTGTCCATAAGCAACCAACAGCAGCATCCACAAAAATCCCAGGTAGGCTACAACATGCAAAATTCAATGTTAAACAAACAAAAACGTGCCATTAAACTATTCTTGCAAATAAAATACTGCAGCTATTTTACATTAAATGTAATAAATAATCTAATTATAAAAAGTTAATGCGATGTGAAAATATCTAGAATTGCTTCATACTGCCCAATTTTATTATTATAGACATTAGAATCTAGTTAATAGATTTATGACATGTTTCCTCTGGAACGATAAGAAATAAGTCAGAAGTAATTGGAAATTTGATAGAAGAAAATCTATTTAAAAATCTGGAGCACATCATATGGCACTTTGTAAAATTGGGCAAGTATTTCTGCCATATCTTTGACTAAAGGTAAGCAGGGGAAGTTTGTGACGGTATAACAACTCATTATATTCAATCCCTTGGCTAAGTGAGTACACAAACAATGTTAAGAGATTTAACACTGTAGCATTGCTTTTCAGATACGGCACTGATCAGTTTAGTCTTGTGGAGGTCTTTACCTGATTGCATGAATATTTGCATAAATGTTAAATTCAGCAGTGCCTTTTTGACAACTATCAAAGTCTCATCAGAGGTGCTTAAATGTATTAGAGAAGCAACAAGCTCATTTAAGGTCTCCTAGCAAATATTAATCACTGGGAGATTATAGAAATATAGGGTATATTTATTTCAGGTATTTAGCATTTCAGGTATGCAGCTTTATCCTAGTTTAATATGAAGCCAAGAGGAACAAGATTACTTTAGCTATGAAGATAGACCTGTGTGCCCGACCTATTCAAATTTTTTAATTATTTCTGTGGCATTATGTAATAGACTAATTAAGTGATCATCACTAAAGCATTTGCATCCCTTTGATCCAGCTGTTCCCAACTGGGCGATCATGGACCCCTTGCTTAATGGTATTGGTCCATGGCAAAAAATAGTTTGACATCATTAGGTAAAACATTAGATTCAACCTAAGATTCATTGTGACACAAGTCTTCACTTAAGAAAATGTTCACACAATATTAATAAAACCATTTATTTTAATGGTACCAAGACTCAGATGTTCCTGGCAGTTGTAAAGGCACAGGGTTGTAACTGACATCTTAAGTATATGCAAACAAAGTCTTTCTGGACTCCAGAGCCCTACTGCTCAAGTTGGCTTTTTGTTTTGAATTTCATGTAGAAGTGCCGGCAACAGACAAGAGACAAAAGGATGGGTATATCAGATTTAATTCAGTAGACAGCAAATCACAAAGATAAAAAGCAGACTATTTTAATTAATTTTATAAACATATTATAGATAATAAAATAATTTGGGCATATGCATGGGATTGATGCAAAAATTGAAATATCAACTTGGTATAAAAATCATTTTGACATGGTACATAATTTAGAGCTCATTTACATTTCATCGACTGGGCTTGACACTTTCAGTGTATGTTATAGCAAAACTGTTGTACTCAAAGTTTTACTAACTTTACTGTTCGATGTTGATTGCATCAGTAAAGACCAAACAAAATCTCTTTGTGGACAACCTCCGACTAGAACTTTTTCTTCCACATGTAGAAATGGTGTTAACTTTCAGAAGTCCCAATGCCCTAAATTGAGAATTACTGTGCAGCCCGAGATATTGACTGTCTATTCATTTCTATATATGCACCCTGACCTGCTGAGTGATTTCAGCATTTGTGTGTTGCCATCTAAAGAATGCAATGAAAGTGACACTTTTTTCTGAACTTTATTTATATTTTAATTGATTACACACAGTTCTCTTTCCTGTGCCGTCCACTCTTCAAAGAGAGCTGATACAGTGTGGTTATGAGTGTCCTACGCTGTCTTAGAAGTTGTACTTTTTGGAGACCAATTAATCTGCATCTTTTTTTTTCTCCTGTTCACTTACCCTTAGCAATCCTGAACAAGTGGAGACTGTAAAAACAGATAGCAGCTCAGAAGTATTTGCTTACCTAGTATTTCCCTGATCAAAGCAAACACCTTCTGCTCTTTTATAGAGTTTTTCTTCATGTGCTCCACTTCCTTTTGAGGCGGTGGCTGATAGATATTGCTGCTGCTGTCCCTGCGAGCTGCTAGCAGAACACTGAGGTCCCCCACTGAAAACAATATTAAAATGTCACTGCCTGGAAATGTAAATTCAAAGACAATCATTTTCTTCCTCCTGGTCTGTTTGCTCTCAACTGTAAGGATCCACTGCACTGTTGTTTTGCACTAGCCGGAGGAATGTCCCTCCCCTCCTGATCAAATAGCTTCATCTAAGTGTTACATTTAGCTAAATTACATTATTTCTTTCATTTGCTTATTCAATATGAAGGGCCATGCTGGCCTTTTAGTCTTCAGTAGGACATAATGCTGTGAAAATGATAAATCTCCATTTATCACAGGTATGTCAAGAATGAGTCTTGAAACGTATGGCATTCATTGTAACTGCATCATTTGTCTCAATTCCTCGAACAAGTTGGTTCAAAAGGTTAAGCATAGACTACTTCAATTGGCTGGGTTTGGACGGAGCAAGGGAAAAGAGAGAGGATAAAAGAAAATGATTGTGACTGACCCCCAGACTGATATAAAATTAAGAACTGGCTCCCCTTTAGGCCCACTTTGATAATTTGATCTTCTTGATGGAAGTGTGGCCGGGCAATGTTGCTTTTTCAGTATCAGTAATCAGGAACACGAGTGAGAAAGAACAAGAATCTGATCAGCAGAGTCAGACTGGAGAGGTCACCTGAAGTAGAAAAGGGGCTGTCAATTGAGCTTTCACCATCGTCTTCCGGTTCGACTTTCTTCAAGACAAGAGCGAAGAAAGCTGCAAAACCCAGCACCTAAACAGGCAGACAGCAAAATGTATTGAAAAAACTCTACTCAAAATAATATTGAACCAAACTGTTGTTGATTAGAAATTGAACCTTTGGCATTGATTATTGCTAATTAATCAACAATTATTCATTGGTGTTAAGTCAGTCACAAGTTTTCAAAAGATATTAAGCAAAGCATAAGAATCAAAAAAAGTTGCAGTGAAATTGAAAATTGGATTAATGCAAGGGGCAACAATTTTGAGATTTTATTTTTGCCCTGTCAACAAAGTTGTTTCTTCATCTTTTCATTTTCTCTGGCACTATTCAGTGTAAATCTCTTGTGAAATGTGCAAAATCCATCTGCCATAAGATCTTCAATGTCACTGCTTTTGAAGACAACAGTTCCAATTTATTCACAGAGCTATCAGCTATTAAATCATTCTATTTAAAGAACCATCATTAAAACCACCTTCTTTGTCCTCATTGTAATTTGTGGCTTTTGTGACCTTGAATTTCACCTGGATATGCCTGTCCATGGAGGTTAGGTTCACGGTTACTGTCAGCTTCCCAGCCCCAACATCATTCCAGACTGCGCCTGCTGATCTCGGCCATATTTCACATTGTGCAGTTTCCTGCTGCGTTAGGGAGTTCACCCAGTTCATATTCAAGGAGAGAAGACTTCAGCTACTTTCTCTGCAGCCAACAGGATCAGGCTGAGCAGACAGGAATTTGTTTAAATTATAGACTTCTCTTAAGTGCTGGCAACTTCTGGCCAGGAGCACCTGGTTAAGGCCCTGAAGGAACTCCATAGTCTCCTGTGGGTGTTACTCTTCAATGGCCAGTCCAGATTTCTCTGACCCTTCCAGTCCATACTCCCATTCCTCCCCTGCCCCCCATCACTGCAAACTCCATTTCTCCAGTACCAACAATCCTCTGTAGCTGGAAGGCTATTGTTCCCACATTTGAACCTTTAGAATTTGTCTGTAGAGATTTCAACTGCTGTGTTACATTGTATCAACTGCAACACGTTGATAAGAAATTGCCATACTGACAGAGACATGGGGAAACCCAACAACAATATTTTGTGAACTTCTGAATTGAGGAAGCAGCTCCTGCCACAAATTTCTAAGCAAACTCTAGATGCTGGCAACCTGAAATGGAAACAAAAACTGAGCAGATCTGGCAGCAACTGTGGGAAGACAAACAAAGGTAACGCTTCATGTCAAAGACACTATTCTGACTAAATATCAGATTAGTCCCATTCCACAGATACTGCCTGATCTGTTGAGTGTTTCCAGCATTTTCACGTTATCCTGTGCTGTGGTGACCCTCAGCACTATTTTACACCTCTGAATTTGGCATGGAGAACTTCGAGGTTTTACTAATTTCATCGAGGCTTTATTGGATTTCTTTTTATTTATAGAAAACTGCACATTGGTAGTATTTCAATGGTGATTTAGTATTCTTTCCCCTGTGCTATCATTCTGATTTTATGTATTTATAATAATTTCTACTTATTTCATATGGCACTATGTAAATTCACATCAGATTGAGAATAATTTTGATTCAAATTCACACAAGAGGAATCTTACCTTAATCATTCAACTTAAAGAGCTAAACCATCCCATTTCCAGTTAACACTATTTAAGATGCTGTGTTTAACAAACAGAACACCAACTTAACAAAAATCTTGGGGACATTTGGTTATGGTTTTACCATAATTTAGTAGCTAGGCAGAGCATGTGAAAGAATGAAGATTGTGAGTAGAATCCGTATACTTTGTTGCATCCTTTGTGACCAATTTAGGTAGGCAGATCCCTTGAGGAACTCGCCCTTGGTTGCATAGAATCATAAAGAAGTACAGCACAGAAACAGCTCCTTCAGCTCATCTAGTCTGTGGTGAAACCATTTAAACTGCCTACTCCCATTGACCTGAACCTGGACCGTAACTCTCCATACCCCTCCATCCATATACCTGTCCAAACTTCTCTTAAGCATTGAAATTGAACTTGCATACACCACTTGCACTAGCAGCTCGTTCCACACTCTCATGACCCTCTGAGTGAAGAAGTTTCTCCTCGTGTTTTCCTTAAACTTTTCACCTTTCACCCTTAACCCATGACCTCTGGTGTAGTCCCACCCAACCCCATGTGCTAAATGTACAACACAGGTGCAAAAGAATACTGAGATCTGGATCCTGCCCACAGATGGGGCATGGTTTGTAAGCTACTGCAATCTTCCCACTGTTTATTCTTGGCTTCCAACTGCTTCTGATGTATTGACTCAAAGTTTTCAGGACCATCCAGGATATTCCTTCTCTCCTCTGAATGGTCATGGACTAGAGATTCCCAGGAGTCTGTGGATGTTGTTCATTTTCCAAGGACGCTATGAGCACATTCCTGAATCTTCTGTTCACCTGGTAATCTCTTCTCATGAAAGAACTGGAAACAGAATGTCCAATAATTGATTGGTTGTGGCATTTTCAGGAGCTATGGAAACGGGAGAGCAGCTAGTTCTTTTAAATGGAAACCGGTGTTCTATTCACAATGTAACTTCCACTGATACCTTGAGGCCATCAACACCAATCACAGGATGTTGCACATTTTGATTCTGTACTTTTCTAACTACAAGAGAAGGTAATAAATCAATGCTCATGGTCCTCACTGAAAATTGCATAAGGTCAGGGAAGCATTAGGTGGCTATCTCCTCTATTATCACATTGCTAAGGACATATCCCTGCTATTTAGACCCAGTTCAGGACATGTCAATTTTGTCAATGTATATTCTGCTTTTAAATAATTAGGGAGCTGTCCCTCAACACTATATCAGGAGACGTCTATTTTGGGTGTTGACTTATTTGTGCTCAGAACCCCTTGGACCAGCCACTGATATCTGAATATCCAAACAGTTTCTGGCATTTGGGATGCTCTCATTGTAAAGTATGTAGTACTGCAAAAGTTATCTTTCTACGCTCAAAATGTTAAAGTTACAGGTAATTATTGAAACTGTAGTTATCTAGTATTTTTGTCTTTAAAGGAAATCACTATATTGTTGAGTGTCAGGACAGGAGAAAGAGATTCTGCAGAGGACCTTCTTGTGTTGAATAAATACAATTTGCATTTATCAGCCCTACTGACTCAGTCACAGTCATAACAATGGCTAATACTTTAATCATGGAAACTTAAGCTAGATACTTGGGAAAATATTCATATAATTCAAAGTAAATTTATTATTTAAGTAAGATATACAACCATATATCTTTCAGGCATACTCAGTAAATCCAAGAAACACAATAAAATCAGTGAAAGACCACACCCAACAGGACAGACAAACAACCAATGTGCAAACGACAAACTGCAAATACAAAAAAAAATCAGCAATAAATATTCAGAACATGAAATGAGGATTCCTTGAAAGTGATTTTTTAAATTTATTCATTTACTGGATGTGGGTGCCAGTGTTTATTGCCCATCCCTAGTTTGCCCTTGGGAAGGTGGTGATCAGCTGCCTTCTTGAACCACTGCAATTCCTGAGGTGTAGGTACACCCACAGTTCTGTTAGGGAGGGAATTCCATGATTTTGACCCAGTGACAATAAAGGAACGGCAATATGTTTCCAAGTCAGGATGGTGAGTGACTTGGAGGGGGAATTCCAAAAGGTGGTGTCCCAGGTATCTGCTGTTCTCGTCCTTCTAGTTGGTCTGGAAGGTGCTGCCTTAGGAACTTCTCATAGGTTGTAAGAAAAGTTCAGTGATGGAGGGTAAGTGAGGTTATAATTGGCTCAAAAGCCTGATGGTTGAGGGATAATAACTGTTCCTGAACCTGGTGGTGTGGGTCCTGAGGCTTTTGTACTTTCTTCCTGATGGCAACAGCAAGAAGAGAGTATGGCCTGGGTGGTGGGAATTCTTGTGATTCAGCACTCCGTGTAGATGTGCTCAACAGTGGAAAGGGCTTTACCCATAATGGAATGGGCCATATCCACTACTTTTTGTAGGATTTTCTGTTCAAGAGCATTGCTGTTTCCATACCAGGCCATGATGCAACCAGTCAATATACTCTCCACCACACATCCTTAGAATACTTCAGTGATCTAAAACTGGTTTCAAACAACAGAATATTTTGTCTACCCCATAAAGACTGCTTTTAAAACTTATGATGCAACACGATTCTAGAATAAAGGTTTCCATTACCTTTAAAGGCTGTGTAATTAGAACACTTTCAAAGAAGGAGATAGCCATGGAGATGAGCCATTTGATAGAACTGTCTTTGCCATAGTGTAATCCATAGAGCATAGTAAAAAATGCAGATACACCACTGGTGGCTGCAACCAAGCCCCACCCAATGAAGACAAACCACCAGGGTAAACCTTTGGAACTGTGACACTTTTTGCTGTCTCCTGAAAGACTAGGAATAGGAGAGAATCTGTGAAAGAAAATAATCAGAGGTTACAATTTGATTCAGCCATTTGGATATTCCCTAGAGCAGGGGTTCCTAACCATTTTTAAGCCATGGACTCTTACCATTAACCGAGCAGTCCGTGAACCCAGATTGGGAACCCCTGCTCTAGTGTCAGATAATGTTATAAGTATTTTATTAATAAGCTATCCTCTAACATCTATTACACGCCTACTCATGCCAACAGCTAACTTAACTACACTTTGGCCTGTTTCTCTTCCTATAGATGTGGCCTGACCTGCTGGGTATTTCTAACACTTTCTATTTAACTTATGAAGGATATTATTTTGGATTTGCCCCTTTCCCTTCTTAAGGTATCCCAGACAGTCGCTTTGACCACTGCTTCTCTAGATCTAGCTGCCAGAGGTACGTGTGAAGAGCTTGAGTCAATGCACTCTTCAAAGTTTCCCTGCTTAGAGTGGTATGTGTATTGTTGCTCACAACACAGAGCTATAGTTTCATGCAGTTAACAGCTAGATAATGCATTGGGTATTGTATTTCGAGCAGGCTGGATTGTGGGTACAGCTGCAACCTGAAATTCTGAAAATTTAAAACAAGTAGTAATCCTAACACATGGGCTGAATTCACAAGACTATCAATACATAGGAATATTATATTAGGATTGATATACTGGCTTATTCCAGGGGGTTATTACTGTTGTTGCATGAATGAAGGCACTGGAGAAAATTACAAAGCAGCTACTTTATTTGACAAAACAAGGCATCATATGGAGAACGTTTTTGGTGGAAAGGTCTGCTGGTCTAACGTGGGGATCGATATTTTATGTGCCAGACATCAAAGGACAACTCCATATTTACAATGTATGGGCAGTGCTTTCTTTGAAACTGCATACAAGCTTCACGTGTCCTGATTCACATCCACGCCACAGACAAATGAATTTGAATCAGCATTGTCTGGACGGGATTCACAGCTTTTAGGAACTCATTGTTCAGAGCTGCACTCCACATTAAATGCACAATACACTTTCAGATGTGAAGCCTGGTAACCAAAGTCAATTGTTAAATGTTTATGTCCTAAACCCAAAAATCACTCTAACAATTACCTTTCTGAAACAGAATCAGAACTGCAGTTCGCAGTCTCAAGAAGATCCTTCATGTTTTGCACCTGCTGGACAGCTTGTCTGTAGCTCAGAGGGTTCTCAAACTTGCTTGATCCAAGGAATCCCAGCTCGTTTTCAATGCGCTGGATCTGGAGGTACAGATGGCGATTATAATCACTTCGCCTCTGCTTGTCAATCACACCCTTCTCAGGGTCAGAGCCTGTGACGTGTTCTGAAAGTAAAAGAAAGTCTAGTAACTGTACACCACGGCAGCATAGCAGTTAATGAAAAGCTATTACAGCTGGGGATGTCAGAGTTCAGAGTTCAATTCCAGCGCCATCTGTAAGAATTTGTATGTCCTTCCTGTGACCCCATGGGTCTCCTCCCACAGTCTAAAAACATACCAGTCAGTAGATTGATTAGTCATTGTAAATTGTCCTGTTATTCGGCCAGGGTTAAACAGATGAGTTGTTGGGCAGCATGGCTCATTGGGCCAGAAGGGCCTGTCCTGTGCTCTATCTCTAAATAAAATAAGTACAGAGACAGGAAGGATTCTGCACACATCGTAAATCTTGAGTAAAACATGGAAAATGCTATAGGAGCAGTGCAGGTCAGGCAGAATCTATGGAGGGAAATAAAAAGTCAAAGTTTCGGTCTGCTTCTGGCCCCCTTCCTTCCAACCCTGATGAATAGTGTCAGCTGGAAGTGTCAGCTATTCACTTCCCTCAATAGATGCTGTCTGACCAGCTGTATACCTCCACCATTTGTACATGTGTGGATATTAGTAACCACAGTATATGAACACAATTTGTTTCACCGTGGATTACAGTTTAGAAAAGGTTACCACTAGCCAATCTATATTGTTTACAGACATTGGGAATCCGAACACAAGGTACATCTTGTTTGGTGGAGTAACTGTAAGGTACTGGATATCAACCATATAGGGAGAACTGCTGATTGCCTCATGAGGAAATGTTTGTTCAGTTTGTCATTGAGTGGGAGGTGGTGGTGATCTGCCTTCTTGACTGCTCTAGTTTATGTGGTGAAATTGCACATACTGCTCAGTTTTCTCAGAGAGTGGGTAAGAATCCCCCTCATCGCAAAGACCCCCCAAGTCATGTAGACGTGAGATGAGGCAAAGCCAGCAGCTTTCCTTCCCATAAGAGAATCAAATGGCTTTTCAGAAGTTTTGAGATCAGCATTTGCTGATATGCTCTCTAATCAAGATTATTTAACTAATTATATTCAAGTTTCCTGGACGATACCAGGAGATTGAATCCTGGACGTGAGAAAATCTGCAGATGCTGAAAATCCGGAGCAACACAAACAGAATTGTGGAGAAATTGTGGAAGGTCAGGCAGCATCTATGGAAAAGAGTCAACAGCTGATGTTTCAGGCCCGAGACCCTTCATCAGGATTGGAAGGGAAGGGGGAGGAGTTGGAGATAATGAGTTCATGATCATTAGTACAGCTCTTTGGTACAGCAATTTAACCACAAGGCAAATGTTGACGAATGTTGACGTTTTTTTGAGTAATGTATTCTTATATTAACTACAGCAGCAATAATAGAATGAATACTATGAATGGGGAGGGCAGAGAGGAATATCTGAACCTTCCATGAAGTATCACCAGAGCACACCAGCCTTTGCCATCCTCTCCACAATCTGATGCTCCTGTTAAAACATCGTCCAGAAACAAAAAGAAATTCAAATTGGTGTCTTATACAGAGTCAAAAGCAACTCATTTGGCTGAGTCTGGATGCTGACCTAAGTTCCAACAATAGCCTGATTCAGTTCATAATTAAAGATAATTAAAGGAAGTCCTGTCTTGTTGGAAAACACACTAATTATTTGAGGCATCTGGCTATCTAAGTAAAAAAAAACCCTCATTGAACAATGTGAGGAAGCATTATCCAGTCATTCTGGTCAAATATGGTCCCTGAGAAAACTTCTCTACAAAACTGCTTTTAAAGTACAGAAAATGTACTTTAAAAAAATGTAAGCCTGTTTTTTTTATGAACAATAAGGCTAATCTCTAAAATGAAAGAATTAACAAACCCGAGAAGATTGGAGGAAACTAGAAGTATTTGACATTGAAAGAAATGACTGAAAGGAGACTATATAAAATGTATCAGTGCCAATCAGTCTGGATGAAATTAATTCAGAGCATTGCCTGAGGCTATGACAGGATTTTAGAACATGGAATAGAGTTAAATTGGTAAATAGATAACCTAGAAATAACTTCTTCAGAAAGAACTTTTTCAAAAGGTGCATAGCACTTTGAGTGATCCTGGCATTGTTAGGAACCAATCCTTTGATTGCACTTTATTTAACTACCTGCACTGTCCTTTCTTTGTAACACGATGTTCTGCATTCTGTCCTCCTTCCGAACCACCTCAGTGTACTTATATATGAAATGATGTGCCTGGCTGAAACAAAGACAAGACACTTTTCACTATGGCTAGGTACACTCGACAATAATAAAGTAATCCCAATTTCGTTGTGCAACAGGAGCCAAAGCTAAGTGGTCTGCTTGATTCCTATAACTTTGACAAAAATTGCGAACAAGATACATTTAACAAGATACAAGATGACTGTAGGGAATGGAGGTTTTTCTATAGATGAATGAGCTAAGGTGCGCTGACATTTTCCTTCATCTGTATATTTCTTGTGACTGGGTAAAATTAAATCATTTTAGTTCTCTTACTCATACGCTAAATATATTTTAGGCAAGTTTTTTAAAACTCACCTTTCAAATCAAATGATCCCAGGCTGAGGATAAGGGTATCTGATTTCATACAACTCTCATGATAAAATTCACAGTCAACTCTGTTTTGCTCTCGGATTATGTTTTCAACTAACGCTAGGAGTTTATTGATGTCAGTTGTTTTTTTCAGATCCTTGTCCAGTGTTGGTTGTGGATTCTTCTGTGTTTTAGTCAGTGAGTTAGCAATCCTCTGGATGTCCTGCGTAAAATAGATTTGTTTAAAAAGACTGGACGTATGACACTGATAACTGCTCTAAAAATACTTAATTCCATTAATTCCCTTATACTATAACCACATTTTCCCTTTACTTTCTTCTGATAATAGCCTAGAAAGGTTATTTTATGTTGCCAATGAGATTTTAGATTGACGTCCATATCCATATTATGAACTATTAATCCACATTCTTTTAAATGCTGGAATTCAATCAGCTTTACTCAATTAAAATATAATTAAGAACTATCTGAACACTTGAATAACAGTTTAGTTTTTAAGACTGCATTTAACAATATCTGTTGTGACTCTATTCCCAAATGGTTGTTTTGTCTGGAGCGCCAGAGGCTGAGGGGAGATCGGATAGAGGTTTACACGATGATGAGTAGTGTAGGTAGAGTGGACAGAGAGTATCTGTTTCCCAGGTCTGAAATATCTAGTGCCAGAAAGGTTAGGTTTAAGGGGGATGTGAGGGGTAAGTTTTTTTACTCAGGGAGTTGTGCATGCCTGGAATGCACTGCCTGGTTTGGTGGTAGAGGTAAATTCTTTAGAGGCTTTTAAGAGATGTTTGGATAGGCACATAGATGTACGGATGGAGGGATATGGACATGGTGTAGGTAGGAGGGATTGTTTGGGTGATTTTGATTTGCTTTTCAGCGGGTTTGGCACAATATCGTGGGGCAAATGTACTCTTCTATGTTCTAGGAGTCACATTTTGCTTTGTCCCAATTCCTCAAAGTCTAACTCTTTGGCCAAACTACCTGTTCCTTTCCCAACAGCTCCTTTCTGGTTTAGTATGTACTTATTCAATTCATGAATTTAAGGCTGGATATGAATGGAAATTGCAGCGTTATACGATTGAACTCTGCAATGACTGATGATGGTTTTATCATTGATCTAAATCAGGAAAGGCATTACAGATATTTTAAAACTTTTCTTTGTCAACCTTTGTCACAGCTTCTGTTGTGAGAGAGTAGGTCTGAAGACTTGTGGGTGGGGTTGGTAACGAAGGAGATATTCGACCATGTTTGCCCTGCTTTTTCTCCTTCAATCGAGGTCGAATGTTTCGGAAAATCTGGACAATGAGGAGGTTGATGGGAAACATTAGCAGTGAGCTCTCAAAACCAATCACCACCTCCTGCCAGGTAAATTCAATCTTCCCTGTGAAGGAGGAAAAAAAACAAAGTCAAGGTCTAGTTGGAAATGTTTATGTGCAAAATGATTCCTTGTGCATTTTCCAAGTGGATTTATTTTTCGATGAAGCAGATTTGTACACTCATTTTATTTATTAGTGCAAACATGAAAAATCCAAGGGAACTAAAAGGAAATAAAACTTTAAAATTCTTTCTCTCTATAAAAGCACAATTAGTTGATACTGTTAAATATTTTCAGATTTTGTGGAGTAGACTCAATGGGCTGAATGGCCTCATTCGGCTCCTATGTCTTGTGGTCTAAATTAGCAACATACCTTCAGCTTAACAAGATCATTTTCCGGCAGTAAGATTATCGTAAAACAAACTTTGGTTCAATGCACAGCTTGAACTCAGCGTCCAAAGACATTTCTTTGATTTTTATTCAAGGCATTTAGTTTTGCAATATGAAGACTTGAATTGTGTAGTCATGTCCATTAATTGGATTAGCTGAATATTTAACAGCATTTCTATTCAAAGATGAACATTTATATATGATATATCATGTACAAGAACTAGGTCCATTTACCCAGGTCCATTTTTTGCTGGGCAGGATCCTTTGGTACTCCCCAGAATATAATACTTGTCAGCATTGTGCAAAGCAGCAAAGAAAAGCAGCAGGAAACTCTCTGCACCCTTGTGAAGGGGCTCCTTGGTGGACGGTTCAGCACCGAATACCAAATATGCCCATCTCGGAAATCCCTGGCCGTCTTCATGAAGAACAGATTACTGTTGGAACATAGCAGGAATTTTGCCTTAGTCGTGGGAAGAGAAGACTGAAACAGAAAGAACACATTGCAAAACCCCCAGCACTCAATTGGAATCAGACAAAAATAAAGCAATAACAGCACGGGAACAGGCCCTTCAACCCGTGACAATTGCACTACACGATGCCAAATTAAATTAATCCCATCTGCATGCACATGGTTCCTATCCTTCTATTCCCTGCATGCTTATGTGCCTGGCCAAGTGCCTCTTAAACGTCACTGTTGAGTCTGTTTCCACCGCTTTCCTGCCAGCACATTCCAGGCACCCACCAGTCACTGTGTAAAAAAACTTGTTTTGCAAATCCCCTTTAAGCTTTCCCATTCTCACCTTAAAGTCACTCTAGTTTTTGACACTACAGCTCTGAGAAAATGATTCTGACTGTCTTCCCTGTCTATAAAGTTAACACAGTTCTATCACATTGCCGACATTCCAGAGGAAACAATTCAAGTTTGCCCAGCTTCTGCTGATAGCTAGTACTCTCCAGTCGGAGCAATGTGCTAGTGACCCTTTCCACAGCTTCGCATTAACGCAGTGACCAGAACTGAACTCAGTATCTCCAATGTGGCCTAACCAAAGTTCTATGCAGCTGAAACATTTAACGTTAATACCTAGTGATACCCAGTGCCCCAATTGATGAGGGCAAATATGTTGCATGCCTTCTTTACCACCCAATCAACTTTTGTTGCCACTTTCAGTGAGCGATGGACTTGAACTCCATCCTCTATTTGTCTATCAGTGCTGCTGAAAATGCTACTTCTTTCACCTTCCATTTGACCTGCCAAATGCAATAACTCCAACTTGTCTAGTTTAAACTCTGTAAGGCTTAGGAGAGGAATTAAGTCTTTCAGCCTATCATGTCAGCAGCACCATTCCATCCTGGCTGATTTATTATCCCTCGAAGCTGCATTCCCCTGCCTTCTTCCCCATAATCTTTGACACCCTGACTAATCGAGAATGTATCAACCTTCACTTTAAATATAATCATTTAGAGGAGATTTGATAGAGGTATGCATAATTATGAGGGGTATACAAAGGGTAAAAGCAAGCAAACACAAGGAAATCTGCAGATGCTGGAAATTCAAACAACAACACACACAAAATGCTGGTAGAACACAGCAGGCCAGGCAGCATCTATAGGGAGAAGCGCTGTCGACGTTTTGGGCCGAGACCCTTCATCAGGACTAACCGAAAGGACAGATAGTAAGAGATTTGAAAGTAGTGGGGGAGGGGGAAATACAAAATGATAGGAGAAGACTGGAGGGGGTGGGATGAAGCTAAGAGCTGGAAAGGTGATTGGCGAAAGTGATACCGAGCTGGAGAAGGGAAAGGATCATGGGACGGGAGGCCTCGGGAGAAAGAAAGGAGGGGGGAGGAAGCACCAGAGGGAGATGGAGAATTGGCAAACAACTAAATATGTCAGGGATGGGGTAAGAAGGGGAGGAGGGGCATTAACAGAAGTTAGAGTAGTCAATGTTCATGCCATCAGGTTGGAGGCTACCCAGCCGGTATATAAGGTGTTGTTCCTCCAACCTGAGTTTGGATTCATTTTGACAGTAGAGGAGGCCATGGATAGACATATCAGAATGGGAATGGGATGAGAAATTAAAATGTGTGGCCACTGGGAGATCCTGATTTCTCTGGCAGACTGAGCGTAGGTGTTCAGCGAAAGAGTCTCCCAGTCTGTGTCGGGTCTCACCAATATATAAAAGGCCACACTGGGAGCACCGGACGCAGTATACCACACCAGCCGACTCACAGGTGAAGTGTCGCCTCACCCGGAAGGACTGTCTGGGGCCCTGAATGGTGGTAAGGGACGAAGTGTAAGGGCAGATGTAGCACTTGTTCCGCTTGCAATGATAAGCGCCAGGAGGGAGATCGGTGGGCAGGGATGGGGGTGACGAGTGAACAAGGGAGTCGTGTAGGGAGCGATCCCTATGGAAAGCAGAAACAGGAAAGATGTGCTTGGTAGTGGGATCCTGTTGGAGGTGGTGGAAGTTACGGAGAATTATATGTTGGCCCTGGAGGCTGGTGGGGTGGTAGGTGAGGACAAGGGAACCCCTATCCCGAGTGGGGTGGCTGGCAGATGGGGTGAGGGCAGATGTGCGGGAAATGAGAGAGATGTGTATGAGAGCAGAGTTGATGGTGGAAGAAGGGAAGCCCCTTTGTTTAAAAAAGGAAGACATCTCCTTCGTCCTGACATGAAAAGCCTCATCCTGAGAGCAGATGCGGCAGAGACAGAGGAATTGCGAGAAGGGGATAGCATTTTTGCAAGAGACAGGGTGGGAAGAGGAATAGTCCAGGTAGCTGTGAGAGTCTGTAGGCTTCTAGTAGTTATCAGTAGATAAGCCGTCTGCAGAGATGGAGACAGAAAGATCAAGAAAGGGGAGGGAGGTGTTGGAAATGGACCAGGTAAATTTGAGGGCAGGGTGAAAGTTGGCAAATTAATGAAGTAAAAGCAAGCAGGCTTTTTCCACTGAGGTTGGGTGGAACTACAATTAGACCTTATGGGTTAAGGGTGAAAGGGGAAAGGATTAAGGGAAACATGAGGGGAAACTTCTTCACTCAGAGGACTGTGAGAGTGTGGAACAAGCTGTCTGTGCAAGTGGTGCATGCAAGCTTAATTTCAATGTTTAAGAGGAGTTTGGATAAGTACATGGTAGGTAGGGGCATGGAGGACTATGTTACCAGAACAGGTCGATGGGAGTAGTCCGTTTAAGTGGCTCAGCATGGACTAGATGGGCTGAAGGGCCTGTTTCTGTGCTGTACTTTTCTATAGTTCTATCTCTGTTCTAAATTGGTGTTCCTGTATTCTGAGGTTGTGCCCTCTGGACCTATACTCACCCACTTTCGGATACATATTCTCCACGTCCTTTCTATCCAGGTCTTTCAATATCTGATAGGTTTCATGAGATCACCCCTTATTTTTCTAAACTCCAGCGACTACAGGCCCAGAGCCATCAAACACTCCTCATATATGAACCCTTGCATTCCCAAAATCATTCTTCTGAACCCCTCTGGACCCTCTCCAATGCCAGCACATATTTTTTTTAGAAAAATAAAGGACTGCTCACAATACTCCCAAGTGTGGTTTGACCAATGCCTTAGAAAACCCCCAGTATTACATCCATGTTCTTATAATCTAGTTCTCTCAAAATGGATGCTAAAAGTGCATTTGCCTTTCTTACCTGCAGGTCAACCTTTAGGGAGTCCTGCACAAGTTGCTTTGCTCCTCTGATTTTTGTTATTGCTCCCCTTTTAGAAAATAGTCTATGCCTTTATTCCTTTGTCCAAAGCGCATGGTCATACACTTCCCTACACTATATTCAATCTGCTTCTTCTTTGCCCATTCTCCCAATCTAAGTCCTTCTGCAGAATCCCTTTTTCCTCAACTCTACCTGCCCCTCCACCTTTGATGCTTCACAAAGTTATCCAAGCAGTTCCAGTTGATGAAGGGTTTCTGCTCGAAATGTGAACTGTTTACTGTTTCCCATAGGTGCTCCTGGCCTCCTGAGTTCCTCCAGCATTTTGTGTGTGCTGCTTTGGATTTCCAGCACCTGCTGATTTTCTCCTGTTTGCAGTTTAATTTCTACATTTGAATAAAGTATGAAATTGTTAGTGAAGTCTCTCTGATCCGGATAATAAGATGTAATGGAGGAGAACAACAATCTTTCTGTAGCCTTTGCAAGATTTGGAAGAAGATTTAGCTAAGCTAACAGGCTTGCAGTAATAAGTGAAAATGCAACATTTCCCTGCTTCCTGGTGCAAATTCTTCCTGGATTCAGCTCAGTAAAATGATGTTGCCTTTGCTGTTTCCACACGTAAGCACTAATATGCTCTAAAAAACATGTTTTCTGTGACCGATGCCGATGCAAAAGTAAACCAAATGTAGCTTATTCCCCCAATCTATCTAATTGACTCCCAGACTCCCTGCTACCTCAACACTACCTGCCCCTTCACCTAGCACTGTATTGTCTGCAAAGAAAGCCATCGACTCTGTCATCCAAATCATT
The DNA here is from genome assembly GCF_030144855.1 of Hypanus sabinus. Lineage (NCBI taxonomy): Eukaryota > Metazoa > Chordata > Chondrichthyes > Myliobatiformes > Dasyatidae > Hypanus > Hypanus sabinus. Next base: position 57,404,669 of record NC_082722.1, on the reverse strand, counting down.
GACATATAAAGTATAAAGAAATGGTCCTAACACCAATCCCTATAGAACACCACTAGTCACCAGCAGTAAACCAGGAGAGGCCCCCTTTAATCTCACTCCCTGCCTCCTGCCAGTCAGCCAACCTTCTATCCATACTAGTATCTTTCCTGTAATACCACGGGCTCTTATCTTGTTAAGCAACCTTATGTGTGCTACCTTGTGTGAATATCCATGAAAACAACAATTCCTTAAAGAATTCCAAAGATTAGTCAGGCAAGACTTCCCCTTAAGAAAACCATACTGATTTTGGCCTATTTAATCATGTGCATCCAAGTACCCTGAAACCTCATCCTTAATAATGGACTCCAACATTGTCCCAACCACTGAAGTCAGGCTAACTCTTTTCTCCTGCCTTCCCCCACCAAGAGTGAAGTGTCATCTGCATTTTTCCAGTGCTCTGGGCCCATTCCAGATTCTTGAAAGATCATTACTAATCCCTCCACAATTTCTTCTGCTACCTCTTTCACAACCCTGGGTTTAGTCCATCTGTTCCAGGTGATTTATCTACCTTCAGACATTTCAGCTTCGCAAGCACCTTCTCCTTATTAATAGCAACTACACCCACTCTGCCTCTGACACTCTTTAATTTCTGGCATACTGCTAGTGTCTTCCACAGTGATCCAAAGTTCTTATTATGTTGATCCACAATTTCTTTGTTTCCCATTTCTAACTCTCCAGTGTTATTCTCCATGGTCTGATATCAACTCTCATTTCACTTTTACTTTTTATACAGCGGAAAAAGTCCTTTTGGTATCCACTTTTATACTATTGCCTGGCTTACCTTCATATGTAATTTTTTTCTTCTTCTTCTGGCCCGTTCGTTGCCTTCTGTTGGTTTTAAAAAGTTCCCCAATCTTCTAAATTCCCACTAATTTTTGCTCTATTATATGCTCCCACTTTGGCTTTTATGCTGCCTTTGACTTCCCTTGTCAGCCACAATTGCCTCATCCTCCCTTTAGAATACTTTTTTGGGATATATCTATTTTGCACCTTCTAACTATTGCTGTTCTGCAGTCAACCCTGCTAGCGTTCCCTTCCAATAATCTTTGGCCAGCTCCTTTCTCATGCGTCTGTAATTCCCTTTACTCCTCTGTAATAAGGATACATCTGACTTTATCTTCTCCCTCTCAAACTAATTCTATCTTATGATCATTGCCTCCTTAGGGTTTTCTTTTCCCCTAAGCTTCCTCATCAAATTTGGTTCATTACACAACACCCCCTCTGAAAGATACAAGTCAACAGGTTGGAAGTGGGTAGTCCAAATGGCATCTCATTTGGGGTGGAAGTGATGGGTCGAGTAGCCTCTTTCTATGCTTTATATGTCTAAACATCTCTCTACCTCTACTGCATAACCAATAAACTAAGGTTAAACCTTCAGCACATTTTATCACTGATTTCTCCCATGAAGCTGTGTTATTTGCTGTCCTCTCTCCATGCCCAAGGAGCAACGTGTCCTCCAAAATTTATCAATGATTACCACAACCAGAAAACATCAGGTTATTTTTTTTAAATTATATTGTTCCACACTGTTTGCTGCATTGCAGCCGGCTACAATGTGTACCTAAAACGTTTTAGATCCATCTCGGTTGCCACGGGAAAGAATTTGTCCAAAAGACAATCGCCAAAATCAATGGACAGCCATGAGTTACACAGGAAGCTCCATCGTTGGTCTGTTTGCAAGTCCAGCACTGTTACACGATTTACATACCTGGAAAGGAAGTCAAATAGAAAAGGTCAGTCTCAAATGTAAAAACGGCAATTTTATTTTAAATAATTGAATTTAAATCTGCAAGGAGAAAGCATAATTAGAAGGATGAGAGGGGATCTGATTGAAACGTATAAGATTATTAAGGGATTGGACATGTTGGAGGCAGGAAGCATGTTCCCATTGATGGGTGAATCCAGAACTAGAGGCCACAGTTTAAGAATAAGGGGTAGGCCAATTAGAACAGAGTTGAGGAAAAACTTTTTCACCCAGAGAGTGGTGGATATGTGGAATGCTTTGCCCCAGAAGGCAGTGGAGGCCAAGTCTCTGGATGCTTTCAAGAGAGAGTTAGAAAGAGCTCTTATAGATAGTGGGGTCAAGGGATATGGGGAGAGGGCAGGAACGGGGTTCTGATTGTGTATGATCAGCCATGATCACAGTGAATGGCGGTGCTGGCTAGAAGAGCCGAATGGCCTACTCCAGCACCTACTGTCTATTGTCTATAATTGTTGTCGTTCCTGCGTTCTGCTGTACTGAATGGTTTTGTTACATTAACAGCGGTGAACCTCCTGTCAGACCCTCACTTTTGTTCTTCCTCTACCCTTTTACTTCTGCGTCCCATGAGCAGATGTCCAAACAGTGGCAGCTTCCCAAACAAAATCAGCCCCACTCTGTGAAGAAGGCAGGAAAATAGGGTTGAGAGGGATAACAAATCAGCCATGCTGGAATGGCGGAGCAGACTTGATGGGCCAAATGACCTAATTCTGCTCCCGCGTCTTATGATCAACCTGCACCAGCCAAGGACTTCGAATCACATCAGGGTCCTGTCCAGAGAAATGTTTTAGCAGTAGGTTCAGTGATAGCCTGGCTGCCAAAATGCTTGGATGTTTGTGTATTCAAATGTATTAAAGACTTGTGCAAAGTATTTAAATGATCAAGTGGAAATCTTTGGATACATTGGAATGACTCAAGCAAATCATAGAGGGAGTCTGGTTTCCATGAGGTGCCGAGCTGTTTCCACAGACCTGCAGTTTCTTGTGATCATGTGCAGAGCAGTTGCCATACAGAGCTGCTATGTATTCAGATAAGATGCTTTCTACGGTGTAGCAATAAAAATAGGTAAGAGTCAACAGGGACATGCCAAGTTTCTTTAACCTTCTGAGGAAGTAGAGGTGAACTTCCTTGGCCATAACATTAATGTCTTCGGACGAGGACAAGATTGTGGAGGTGTTCACTCCTAAGATCACGAAGCTCTTGGCTCTCTCAACCTCAACAATTGTTAATGTAAACAGGAGCATGTGCATCTCCCTACCCCCATCCCAACCAGCTCCTTAGTTTTGCTGACATTGAGGGATAGTTCTGATTCTGTAACAATGACGCAGATCATAGTGCCACTGTTCAATTTCCTATCACTGGATTAGCATTCCAAGCAGAAAGATTGAGACATACAGGGAAGGAATTAGAATTCTGAAATTGAAGGATTTGTTTGAAACGATGGACTATAGTTTCATGAATTACCACAAAATGTCTGGTACTGAATCTTTCTAATTCCATATTTAAGCCTGACATTTGTCTGAAGTATGAGTTTAATTTTAAATGAATATTCACGTTAGAAATTAAAAGCAGAAGATCGTAAAACATAGGACCAGAATTAAGCCACTGGCCCATGGATTCTGCTCTGCCATTTGATCATGGCTGATATATTATCTCTCTCAACCCCATTCTTCTGGCTACTCCTGGTAACTTTTGATGCCCTTATTAATCAAGAACACATTTTCTATATTGCCAATCTGCAGAATTCAGTACCATCTATTGTAATGAATTCCACAGATTCACCACCCTCTGGTTAAAGAAATTCCTCCTCATCTCTATTCTAAAGAGATGTCCTTGTATTCTGAGGCAGTACCCTTTGGTTCTAGACTCTCCAGCTATTGAAAACATCCTCTCCATGTCCACTCTATCAACAGTTGGCTTTTCAATATTTTGTTAGTTTCAATAAAGGAGGATGAGAGGTGACTTGATAGAGGTGTACAAGATAATGAGAGGCATTGATCATGTGGATAGTCAGAGGCTTTTTCCCAAGGCTGAAATGGCTAGCACAAGAGGGCATAGTTTTAAGGTGCTTGGAAGTAGGTACACAGGAGATGTCAGGGGTAAGTTTTTTTTTACACAGAGAGTGGTGAATGCATGGAATGGACTGCTGGGAGTGGTGGTGGAGGCAGAAATGATAGGGTCTTTTAGGAGACTCCTGGATAAGTACATGGAGCTTAGAAAACTAGAGGGCTAAGGGTAAGCCTAGGTAGTTCTAAGGTAAGGACATTTACGGCACAGCTTTGTGGGCCAAAGGGCCTGTATTGTGCTCTAGGTTTTCTATGTTTCTGAAGTGGGTGAGGGGGAAGATTTTGATGAGAAGAGCAGGAGAGAATTGTTCAAAAGGGATGTCCTTCTATTCTGAGGACATGCCCTCTGGATCTAGACTCCCCCATTATAGGAAACATCCTCCCTATGTCAACTCTGTCTTAGGTCTTGCAATAGGTTGTCATTAAAAAAAAGTTTCAAGAGCACAATTAGATAATCACTCTTCCTACCAGCTGGTGTGGTGCATTATTCAAGACAGGTTTTAAGCTTTGACTTTCTAATGTCTGTCCTGCCCATATACAAAGGAAGCTTTCATTTCATCTGAACTTCCTGTAGTAGATTACCAGGATGGATTGGATCCTGAGTTGTCATGCCACAGTCGAATGCTCTGAAGATCCCCAAGAGGAAAGAAAGTTGTGAGCAGATATCCATCAACCCCTCCTCTCTCAAATGTAGGTTTCTCCGGGTCGGTAAGAAAATGTGGGTCACTCTCTCCTTCAGAGCCGTAGAGTGTTATGGTCACCTAGATACGCAAATATATCAAAATATGATAAACTAACAATACATTTATTCAAACTTATTGTACATTCAATTAGTAGGCTGATTATTTTTAAACATGTATGATTTAATTTCAACACGCTTAAGTCTTTCAAAAGTAACTTCTTTGTAAGGTAGATATTGAAACTTGTATTCACTTCCTCTTACTTCTACAGATTGACAAAAACTTTGTAGTGAGTTTCTACTATCTTTTGTGCAAATGCCCACATGCAACTGCCCATGTTGTACTTCATGCCATGATTTTCTGACACCCACTATCTTCATTTCATACTTCATCTCACCAATTTCAGAAACATCACAATACAACGAACACGACTCCATTTTCCTGCAGTGAGGACTTTTTCCTGCTTAAATTCTAACCAACATTAGCTTGAAGTCTGGATTTTCTCAAGTTAGGCTGGTCAAAATCTGGGGAAACTTGAGTAGGTTGAAATTTAAAGAGAAACAAACCTTTGAAGTGGTCGCTGCCCCTCTGCGATGGCCTGTGAAAACGGTCACCAAGTAGCGATACTGGGCAAATGGGTCATTATCAGCAAGCAATGTTATTTTCACCTTTATTTTGTGTTAAGGGATAAGAAAAAGAAAATTACATAAACAGCATTTTGCTGTAAACTGACACATCAGTTGGAAACGGAGAATGACCACTTTTAACAAATTCTTTTAGAATTTCCGTAATTTACTAATCTATCTCTGCTAAACTTCTTCAATGAACAGTAACAATAGAAAATGGAGGTACAAATTATTTGTACATAAATGCTGTAATACTGGAGTTGATTTCATTACGTAAAAGTAAACTAAATGCAATAAATGGCACAAAGGCTGGAAATTCTCTTAAGATAGCTAATTAACACATATATATATAATGATAGTTGCACTTAGAAACTATTCAATGTTTATTCTTAAACTCTATTGCTTGCTAGGACATTTTAAAGAGTAATTAAGAGTGAACCGTATGGTGAGTTTAGAATCCATGAAGGCCAGGGAAGGTGAAGGTGAAAGGCTCCCTTCTCTCACAGGAATGAAAGAGTCCCAATGGGTGTATACTACATTCTCTCAATTCCCAGGTTACTATTATTGGTACCAGTTTCTTTTAAATTCAAGATTTACAAATCAAATTTACATTCCTGTCTCAAAGCTGAAATGCTATTTTTACAACGGTATTTTACCCATTTCTTGTTCCCGATTTTCCAAAATCAGTAGTTCACCAATCACAGGGACTATACTTAGAGCTATAACACATTATAATTAAACAGCCAATCATTTTTCAGGGCAATCATATCACATCCTACAAAATAGAAGAGATCACAGATTACATCTTGTTCTCCAGACTGGCAAAATACCAGCCTTTCTCTCCTAGTTGAATGAAACTGTGCTTACATTATTTGCTTCCTTACCAATACATTTTCTCCTCAGTCTTCAGACTTCCTTTCTCTCCTACTCCAGAGCAACCTAAATTCATCTCAGTGTTTCATCCAAAAGGAATGTTCAACCATGCTTTAATATCAGTTAAATAAGAGAGAAGCAGGTAGGTAGAGTTACCTCCACCTACAGGTGATTGACCAGGTACACATCCGTTTAGCATTTCACCATTTTGGAGTGGTCTATATTCAACCCAGCCTTCACTACACAGACTGCAATATTACAAACAATTAGAGATGGTTATAGATACTGCCCTTGGCAACACTATTTTCAAGTAAATCAATATCAAGCATCGGTAGATGGAGCTCGTCAGCCTGGGAAGGCAGTCTATCTGAGAGAGGGAAAACTCTGATTTCAAACCTCCGCTGCCTTGCGGCCATACTCACTTATGGGAAAGGCTTCGGGAGTAAACCCTGAGGACAAATCTGGAGCTGGAGTCCCTAAGGCAGTCTGACATTCTCTTCAAACTCGTTTTGGCAACTCCTGCGATGACACCGGTGCCAAGCTTTATCGGCCCTTGCCCTTCCCTTGGACAACATCGGTGGCGTGGAGAAGGGAGACTTGCTGCTTGGGCATCTGGCAGTCTTCCATACAACCTTGTCCAGGCCTGCACCCTGGAGAAGACTTTCCATGCACAGATCTGTGGTCTCGCGAGACTAACGGATGCCAAACATACAATAACAAGCAGTTGCACTTCCTGCTGCCTCAGGAAAGCAGTCAACATAATCAAGGACTCCTCCCACCCTGGTCATTCTCTATCCTGTCCCCTTTTGATGGGCGGAAGAAGAAAAAGGTTCAAAGCACCTTCTACCAATCTCAAGGACAGCTTCTATCCTGCTGTTATCAGACTCCTGAATAGACTTCTTATGCAAGAAAAACAGAATTCTTGGAATCCCAATCTACCTGCACTTCAGTTTCCCTGCCACTGGAATGCTATATTCCACATTTTGTTTTCCTTTTTACCTTTTTCATGTATATATACAGGAGGTACCTAATAAAGTGGCAACTGAGTGTATGTTCATGGTCTTCTGCTGCTGTAGCCCATCCACATCAAGGTTTGATGTGTTGTGCATTCAGAGATGCCCTTCTGCACACCACTGTTGCAATGCATGGCTATTTGAGTTTCTGTCACCTTCCTGTCAGTTTGAACCAATCTGACCATTCTCCTATAACCTCTCTCATTAACAAAGCATTTTTGCTTTCAGCATGGTTTGGCACTGGATGTTGTTTTGATTTTTCTGTAAACTATAGAGACTGTTGAGCATGAAAATCCCAGGAATTCAGTAGTTTCTGAGATACTCAAACCACCCTGCCTGACACCAATAATCATTCAACAGTCAAAGTCACTTAGATCTTAAGCTAATGTTTAGTTTGAACAACAGCTGAACCTCTTGACCATGTCTGCATGCTTTTATGTTTAGAGCTGCTGCCAGATGATCAGCTGATTGGATATTTGCATTAACCAGCAGGTGCACTGGTGTACCTAATGAAGTGGCCATTGAGTGTATGTATGGAATGATCCGTCTGGATGGTATGCAGACAAAAGCTTCTCACTGTATCTCGGTACATGTGTCAACTTTAAACCACTGCCAATAAAATGTAACCGGTGCTAAGAGAAAATAGACAAAAAATACAGGACAGAGATTGAGAGGTTTGAACTGGGGATTTTAAAGTGACTGATTAGATTGATATGATTGGATTAATTACTTACTTTGGCAACATCTTGCCTATCTTTTCTTCTCGCCCACACAACAGCAAGAATGTAGAGGCCAAAAATGCAAGCGACTGTTGCAACGACTATTGGGTTGTCCTTGAATGTTGCAAAGAGTTCTACTGTCTTGCTGACATCCACTGCATTGGGCATGACAAAGAAGGAGCTGCCAAAGAAGGTGAGATGGTTGCACAGGCATTGAGTGCTGCTGGGCGTAGTTAGTGGGCCCACCTAAAACATGCAACAGAAAAATTATTTAGTCAATTGTTTAGTCACACACGTGCATTTTCCCCCATTGCACTTTAAAGTGTCTTAGTAAAATTGTGAAAGGAAAATAATTAACATAACATAGATAAAAAGTCATTATTTGTTATGTACAAATCAGATCAAGTTTAATTATCTGTCAAGTCATACATAGATACAGCTGAATGAGGCAGTGTTCCTCTGGGGCCAAGGTGCAAAACTTTCAAAATAGCAAGTACCTCAATTTTGAACTCAATTAACATGATTTGCTCATTAAATGGATCTAACAGGGAGCTCCTTCACACAGAGTGTGGTCAGAGGATGGAATGAGCTATCAGTGCAATTGGTGAATGCCGTTTCAATTTCAACATTTAAGAGAAACTTAGATATGTACGTGCATGGGAGGGATGTGGAGGTGCTAAGGTCTGGGTGCAGCTGATGGGAGTAGTGAGAACAATAGTTCAACATGGAGCAGATGGGCTGAAAGGCCTGTTTCTGTGCTGTAGCATTCTCTGACTCTATGACTCTAAATCCTAATGTCCAAGTGTAATAAAAATCTAGCAACTCAGCATCTCTCGAAAAAAAAGCAAGTAGTGCCTTTTTAAGATTTTGTCATCTTCACTGTTCTTGACATATATCAGAATCAGAATCAGATTTATCATCACCGGCACGTGACATGAAATTTATTAACTTAGCAGCAGCAGTTCAATACATAATCTAGCAGAGAGAGAGAGAAAAAAAAAATGAAATAAATAAATAATAATAAATAAACAAGTAATTCAATTATGTGTATTGAATAGATTTAAAAATGTTCAAATACAGAAATACTGTATATTAAAAAAGTGAGGTAGTGTCCAAAGCTTCAATGTTCATTTAGGAATCGGATGGCAGAGGGGAAGAAGCTGTTCCTAAAGCTTTTTGTATGCTTTTCCACTCAAACGTTTCCATACCAGGTTGTGATGCAACCAGTCAATATACTTTTCACCACACATCTAGAGAAGTTTGCCAGAGTTTTAGATGACATGCTGAATCTTCGCAAACTTCTCAGAAAGTAGAGGTGCTGCCGTGCTTTCTTCATCAGACCCAGGACTGATCCTCTGAATTGATAACACTTAAAGTTGCTGATCCTCTCCAACTCTGATCTCTTGATGACGACTGACTTAAGGGATCTCCAGTTTCCTCCTCAAGTCAATTACCATCTCCTTAGTCTTTTTGACATTGAGTGAGAGGTTGTGGTTGTGTCATCAGTCAGTAAGATTTTCAGTCTCCTTCCCATATACTGATTCATTACTGTCTTTGATTGGGCCAACGACATTATCGTCGGCAAACTTAAATATGGCATTAGAGCTGTGCTTAGCCTCACAGTCATAAGTATAAAGTAAGCAGAGCAGGGGGCAAAGCACACTGCCTTGCACTTATAGTATTTGGCAGTGTACAGGGCATTTCCCTACGTCTAGTAGTTGGGTAAATGTCAGAAGAGAGGAAACAGGAATAACAATAAGTAAAATAGTCCCTTGAGTCTGCTCTGCCATTCAGTAATTTATAGTTCATCTGCACCTCAGGACCAGGAAGGTTTCTGTCACAGATGCTGGCTGACCCTTTGAGTTCTTCCAGCAGTTTAGTTGTTGCATCAGATTCCAGTGACTGCCATTTCTATTGTTTCCACTGGACTGATTGCTGGCACAAGGTAGCTAATTTATGAGGAAAGATTGAAAAGATTGGACCCATACTCACAGAACTTCAGAAGATGAAGTGACCTTATTGAAACCAAAGATTTTGAAGGGACTTGACAGAGTCAGTACTGCGAGGAATCTAGAACTGGAGACATAGCTTCAGAATCAGAATAGGGCTGAGGAGACTGGATTATTTTTGGATTTCTCTAATGTAGAGAACTGTGAACTAAGTCATTCAATATATTTCAGGCCAAAGCAGACAGATTTCTAGAACACAATCAAAGGTTATGAGGACCAGGCAGGAATATGGAGTGGTGGAGTAGTGGCCAACAACTAGACCATCCTTGATTTTATTGAATGGTAGAATAGGCTAAAAGGTCTGCAGTTATTCCCAGATGCACAGTTAGACCATACAAAAGTGAGGGTGCTGCATTTCACTGGAATCCTTTTTCACCAGATTTCAAGTTAGACCATACAAAGCGATGGTATTGAATTTTGCCAGAGTTTACTTTCACCAGATTTCCAGTTAAACCATACAAAGTGATAGTACTGCATTCGATTAGAGTCCCTTATCGCCAGACATCTAGTTAGACCGGGGGTCGGCAACCCGCGGCTCTTTTACGTCTGTGCTGCGGCTCCCTGTTGCTTTGGGAAATAATTGGTTGTGGCGACCCTTTTCCTGGCACATCCGAACTGACTCACAATTAGATAGCCTACGGGGGTTTGCGAGCACAGAGCTTTGGAGCCTCTGCGCCATGGGGGGCAGGTTGAGGGAGGCTTAAAAGTGAGGCTGAAGATTTCGAATAAAGTTTTTTCCTTCGACTGCAGTTACCGACTCCGTGTCGTAATTTTAGCGCTGCGTGTAGCACACCGCTACGTGGTCAGTATTTAATTAAAATGTATTTTATGTTAGTTTGTTAGTTTTTGAAATGTAAATCTAAATTTGAAGATTATGGTGATCTTGTACAATCTAAATAAGACGTTGTGGCGACCCATTTCCTGACACATCCGAACCGGCTCACAATTAGCCAGCGTTCAGGCTAAGGGAGATAGCCTACGGGGGTTTGTGAGTACGTGTCTTTTGCAGCATCCGCGCCCATGGGGGGCGGGTTGAGGGAGGCTTAAAAGCAAGGCTGTTTAGTTCGAATAAAGCTATCTTTGACTGCAGTTTACTGACTGCGTGTAGCAACTGCTACAACGTGTTTTTATCGCTGGCTGTCCAGAGGGGAGGTGCTGAAACGCTTTGTCGCGTGTCTGGAAGAAGTGAAAACTTTCCTGGGCAGCAAAGGGCTCAACTTTCCTGAGCTGGAACAGCCAGGGTGGCTGGAAAAGCTACACTTCATGGTAGACATGACAGCGCACCTGAACACGCTGAACACAGCTCTTCAACGGGGTAAGGACGTACAGCCCTGCACATGTTGGAGGATGTTTTGGCATTCGAGCGCAAGTTGACGTTGCTTGCCAGAGATTTACAGAAAGGCACATTGTCTCACTTGCCCAATTTGAGAGAGTTCAAACAATGTCACGACATGATAAATTCGGAGTATTTACATTCTGCAATCATCGCAATGCAAACATCGTTTGGGAAACGCTTCTGTGAGTTCAGAGAGGAAAAAAACACATTATCCTTCCCGGTCACTCCCCTAAGCATCGATCCATCCCTACTGAATACGACTGCATTGTCAGGTGTGAGTCAACCTGAACAAGTATGATAAATATTTTAATTGCCTATTATTTTACGTATATTCATATGTTTTCATTGTTCAGTGAAATAGTCCTTTTATTTTTCAGGTTGACAGCCGGCTGACGTTATTTTTGATTTGCTGCTGGCGGCAAATTTAAGTTTGGCGTTTTTCATAAATACAAGAAGGACTCAAATAGACGTTGAGTATTTTACTTAAAAGTAACCTTCAACCCAACGTCTTTTTTTCGGAGTTCAAAATGTTTCTGTTGCATGCAGAAATGTAATTTCGTTTTCTCTGCAGGAGTTCATCAATTTCATAAATGCAACACATTATAGTTTGTTTATACATAGCATAAAGGCAAAACAAAACGTTGTATGCAGTGTTATTTCATTTTAAATGTCAAACGGGTTTTGCGGCTCCCAGTGTTTTCTTTTCTGTGGGAAACGGGTCCAAGTGGCTCTTTCAGTGGTAAACGTTGCTGACCCCTGAGTTAGACCATACAAAGCGAGGGTACTACATTTCACCCAAGTCCCTTTTCGCTCAAGCTCAGTTAAACCACAGAAAGTGAGGGTACTCACACGACATCCAGATGAATTCCAGTTGTTGTTAATTTCATCCCAGTATACACACTGGGATAAAAAGGAAGTGAAGGCCACAGTCATGTTCATCATTTGTGCAGAGTTCAGATCTGGGACAGATCTCACAGCTAAGTAGTAAGTTCCTACTCCATAGATTAACTCAGCAGGAGAAATCAGCCAGGTATATCTTGCAGCTTGTTGGGAAATATGGAAAGTAATAGAAATATTTAAAACACAGCATTTTTATCGAGAGAAAATATGATCAAATTTGAAGAACAATCATTTGAATAAAGCAGGATGAGTTTTTTATTTAAATATATAAAGTTGCAGATAGCCTTGCTACGGATAGACTTTTCTTTCGTGTGTTAATACTGTGGTCCTGAGTGGATGGGAGAGTTAAGTACGTGCTTTATCTTAAAGTAGTAACAGCACAGTCTCAGTCTGTAGAGCAGATGAAGGATTCAATATGAGTAAGTGTGCAATGTTGTACCCTAAAACCTTTGTGAACAGTTACAGATATTATTGAAAACAATGAAGTAATAAATTAAGCTTCTAAAAGTAATGTGTGAATCTGTTAATCAAAACTAACAAAAATATGGTGGAACAGATAAAGTTTGAGCAAAAGCGCTAGCAACCTAACCCAGCTGCAACTAAATTAATTACACTTTAATTCCATAAATTATTAAGTTACACAATAGTTTTTCAATGCACTGCCTATGAGACCAAGACATCAATGTACTGCCTTTGGAAAGGCTGAGAAAAAAACTTTAAAACTCCCAAACCCAGCAAAAGTAAAACTGATAATCCAAAAAACTGAATTAAGTGTTGATATCAAGGCCTCTGCTTGAAGATAACTATGACTCTGTGCTTAGGCACAGCTCAAACAGCATCTATAAATTAGACAATGACACAACTATCATTGGCAGAATTTCAGGCGGTTACGAGGAGGCATACAGGAACGAGATAGATCAGCTGGTTGAGTGGTGTCACAACAGCAACATTGCACCCAGCGTCAGTAGGACCAAGGAATTGATTGTGGACTTCTTGAAGGGAAAGCTGAGGGATTGCACATCAGTCCTCATTGAGGGATCACAAGTGGAAAGGGTGAACAGTTTCAAGTTCCTGGGTGTCAACATCTCGGAGGATATATCCTGGGCCCATCATATTGATGCAATTACAAAAAAGGCACAACAGCAGCTATATTTCATTAGGAATTTGAGGAGAATTGGTATGACACCTAAAAGACCCACAAACTTCTACAAATATACCATACAGAGCAATCAAACTGGTTGCATCACCATCTGGTATGTAGGGGCCACTGCACAAGATCAGAAAAAAACTGCAGAAAGTTGTAAACTCAGCCAGATCCATCATTGGCACCAACCTCACCAGCATTGAGGAAATTTTCAAAACGTGATGCTTCAAAAAGGCAGCATCCATCATTAAGGACCCCCATCAACTAGGACATGCTCTCTTCTCATTACTTTTACAGTACTTTGAAGAACTGATGTTTGCTTTAGTTGGACAATCTATTCTGAACCTAGAACATTAATGTAATTGTTCTCCTGAATTTTAATTTTCAGCTACAAAATATTTGAAAGGTTTTGATGTGACCTTATATTTCATTTCAAATGGACTGCTTGGATATGGAATCATTTACTACAATATGGCAAAGATCTAGGCACTTGCATTTAAGCCGTGAATAAGGAAGTAGTCCAGCTCTATCTGTCACAGTGGTACTGTAACCTGATTATGACATGTGTCTGCATTATTTTTGTAAAAGACATCAATTGAAGTGATTGGGTAAGGGAGGAGAATTTCTAGGAATGTTATTTTATATCATTTAAATGATGTACCCAACAACTCTTTGTTGGATTAATGAAGTTTTCAAACTACACCTGTGCTTTCTTAGAAGAGACAAATCACAATACTGTAGTTGTTAGAACAATTGTAAACAGCTCCTGAAAAATCCAGTGATCAAGAACAAGGCCCTAAACATGGCTTGTTCAAAGTATGAGTATACCACACTGCAGACTGCATGTTAAGATCTTGCAGAGGGTTGTAAATGAGGTTAACAGGAGTGGCACCAGGGGCACATTTGTGTTTATATGAGGAACTGGTATTGCTTTCTTGGAGAACACCTAGTCCTAAAGATTGATGAGATAGAGGTGTTCAGAATTGTAAAGGGCTTCATCGAATAATTAAGGAAACATTTTCCCAGTAGCATAAAAGCTGGTTATTAGTGGATAAATTTCTGAAAAATAACCATGGTGACACTTGAAGGATAATGTATGCTCACACGAGGAATTGTAAAAGACATCCTATCAGGCTGTTGCTGAAGGCACATTTTCTTTGAAAGGAAAATGGAGAACAAGCAAGAATTTCCTAAGACTGATCACAGGGAATGGGACCAAACGGTCCGTTCAACTGTGGGTGGAATTGATAAGTCTGTTCCGGAGTGGAGATGATTTCATGAAAGTATCCCCAAAATTGGATCTGCAAGATGCAATGAAGGTGTCTATTCACATTCATTCTTGCAGTGTTTCTCTCTTGCAGACACTTGCTTCACACTTACCTCCAGTGTACTTTGTATTAGGTAGCTGTGTGGAAACCAGAAAGTTGGTCTCATTAGGTTCATTTTCATAGCCCAAGTAAAGGACGATTGGGACATTTTGCTCAGTCTCCAGGTAAAAGCCAAGTGTGCCGTTGTCTGATGTAACGTTCACTTCCATAATGATTAGGTTGCTTTCCAGATTGAATTCAGTCCAATTCTCGCGAGTCACATCAGGTCGAGGGAGTATTATCTGTAACATTAATAAACTATGCTGCAACTCAAATGATATTTAAGCTGTCAAAGGATTAATTCAAAGGTTAGATCTGCTGCTGGGTTAGTGCTGTCAGTACAGTAGCAGAGGATCTAACTAGTTCCCCAACTCGCAGCACACACAGCCTTTTTATTTTGTCATTCATAATGACATCATCGTCATGGATAATTAAAAAAACTACCAGGCTAGGCCCTCTAGCACAAGATTCACAGCAGCTTTACACCATCCAGGACATGCCCTCTTCAGATCAGGGAGGAGGTGTAGGAGCCCAAAGAGTCACATGTAAGCAGACTTTCCCCCCTCCAACAACAGATTTTTAAATGGTCCATGAACCCTACCTCACTATTTTGCTCATTTTTGCACTATTTATTTTATATTTCTTATTTTAACGTATAGTTTTTTTTAATGATTTCTGCTTTACTACTGCGCAGAACAATAAATTTCATTATGTATTTCAGTGATAATAAACCTGATTTTGGTTCTGATTCCACTGAACCATTGTTAGTTCTGCGGACGGGAACACGGGCACCACCTGTGACGTGTGGTGGCATCGACTGCAGGACTGCTATCTAACCCTGCAAGTCCTTTGAATATTAATCACAGCCATGACAGCAGGAGCCTGAATTTGCATAACTTCCATAACAACAGTCTCGGCCTGCACTGTGCCACTGAGTTGATGGGTGGCTGTTGTTTGTGCTGAAGTTGGTCCTGGCTGGGGGTCTGACAGACTCTGTTCAGGGAGAACCCCCTATAAATCAGAAACACAATAGATTCTGCAGATGCAGGAAATCTTGAGCAACATGCACAAAATGCTGGAGGAGCTCAGCAAGACAGACAGCATCACTGCAGGGAAATATTTCAGGTCAAGACTCTTCATTAACACTAGCCTGACTGACCCGAAACATTGTCTGTTTATTCTCCTCTATAGATGTTGCCTGACTTGCTGAGTTCCTTCAATATTTTGTGTGCGTTCCCCTATAGATCAGTTTACTTTACGACTTGCAGAGCCAAGCAACTTAATGTCGGCACTCTCTTCGTTGGTGATGAAGGCAGGGGGCACAGCTTGTGGATTTACCTCAATGTCCTCTGGCAGATCCCTGACAGTGTGAACTGTGCCATTCGGTGATGCCAGCGTCAGACTGCTGACTGCTCCGGAGACCTCATTCTTTGTTGTCCACATGAAGGGGTTCACGGAAAAGCTTACCATCTGTACAAAAAGGAAAACTCTGGTATTTAATGGATTCCACTTACAATTAAAGCCGCCGGGGGAAAAGGAGAATCAATCTTTGAATCATCTGGGGAAATAGAGGGAGGGGTCTTGCGTCACTCTGGTATCTTTCATTAAGTTAGAATTTCTTTCCTCTCCCTAAAGCCACTGGCTCTTGCTTATCTGCTGCTTCTCTGCCCTCCTCTTTAAGGTCAGCTGCAAGTCTTCAGTTAGACACTTGACACTAGTACAGTTTCAAAGAGCATTTGTAGACTTGCATCGTTGCTGAGTCAGTGTCAGTGACTGAGGTCATCGTCTGCAAATTAGAAAAAATACTGTTCACTGCCAACAACTGATTCATGTGGGAATCTGAACAAATATGAGTTATTATGCTTTGCTCAGATGAATAACATTCAACCATATAATCCAGCTCTCATAGTGTGATTATCTCGCTGAATATAGTGGGTAATCTTTGGTGTCATGAAATTTGCACAATTGCTGTATAAGGCAAGGGTCTAATATAGTATTGAACCATTTGCAGAAAAAAATAAAGATCTAATGATTAGCTTTATTTATCACGTGTACGTACATCAAAACATATAGTGAAATATGTCAGTGACCAATGCAGTCCAAATACGTGCTAGGTGAGTGTCACCGTGCTTCTGACACCAACATTGCATGCCCATAACCGAAACACAAGAGATTCTGCAGATGCTAGAAATCCAGAGCAAACGCACAAAAAACGCTCATAACTTACTAAATTTAACCTAAATACTGGAACATTTGGAGGGAACAAACATCGTCACGAAGAGAACATACAAAGCCCTTACAGACAGCGGGGGATTTGAACCCTGATGGCAGATCGCTGGTGTTGCAAAGTGAAGAAAAGACCCAAGTCCATATCATCCTCTGGTTTCTTGACCCACACAATAGCAGTAACCTTATCTTCAACATATTTCAGCTTGTTGGCATTTGCCTTTAGGCCAAGATATATCACCTTGGGAATTTAGACTATTAATTTTCAGACTGAGAGGGTGAACATACTTGAAGGAGAACTACCTATTCCTGTCTGGACACGCCCCCCTGCTGACTGCTCCTGTGGCTCCTCCCACTGACCTCGGTATAAAGGCGATTGGAGGCACAGCCCCGGCCTCAGTCTCCAGGATGTTGTGTGGTGGTCAATTGCTGCTTGTGCTTTCTTCCAGCCAATAAAAGCCTATATCTCACCTCACGTCTCCGAGAGTTATTGATGGTGCATCAAGCATATGTAGGTTTTCCTCCACAGCAACTGTGCATCCAGACAATTGACACAATACACCCAATACTTTGTCCATTGTGGACTGAAGTAGCTTTGGTACAAAAGCCATATGCTGCACATTTGATTCTGCACATTAACCTCACAGCAAAATCCTGCTCAGGGTTTGGAGGCTTGCAATGGCTTTTCAATGTTCGAATCCCACATTGAGTACTGCATTTAGATTTAATTGTTATTTTAGTAACAAAAGCATATGTTGCAATGCAGTGCACCTTTGCCCATAGGTGCCCAATTCTTTGTCACTTTAACTCTGTTTACTAACATCTTCCATGAACAAAGGCAAGATCAATCAAATCACCCAGATTTTGTAATAATGGGCCTTTTTAAATAAGCAATATAGGGCTCCCAGGCATTTTATCCTCATGCATCTCAGCCATTCTCCACTCGTACCGAGTACTGACAAGACCACCCTGCCTGCAGGGAAAGGCAGCTCAAGGCTCCTCACAGGTTGAAGAGCAATTGTCACAAAAGCTGCAGATACCGAAAACCCAAAGTGAAAACAGGAGAAAACAAGAAGTCAGGCAGAATCTGAGGGGACAGAATCAAGGTTGCGCAGTAACATATTGGCTAGCGTAATGCTGTACAGTGCCAGCTGTAAGATCAGGGTTCGATTCTTGTCACTGGCTAACAGCAGTTTGCACGTTCTCTCCATGACCATGAGAGTTTCCTCTGGGTGCTCTGGGTTCCTCCCACGTTGCAACAATGTACCATTGGAGTTAGTGAATTGTGGGCATGCTACGTTGGCACAGGAAACACAATCCTCACTGATTAGATTTGACACATCTCACTGTACGTTTTGATATTTTACTGTATATGTGACAAATAAAACTAATCTTTAAATCTTTAAAACTTCAGATGAAGAATTCTTCCTCAGAACTGGAGGCTGAGTAAAGAAGCGGTTGGTAGACTGGGGGGAGGGCAGTAGTGTGGAAAGCAAAAAGGGTATGTCTGTGATAGGATATAGACCAATGCTGTCTTGGCATCAGTTACTTCAGATAATATTAATTAGAGTCAGAAGAAAAGGAATAAATTGACACAGAAGTACAGAGACAGACACAGACACACAGAGAACAAAGGGCTCAAAGTTTTTCATAGAGCCATGGAGTGCCATAACACAGACCAAATGTCAACCATATCCCTACCTGCCCTGGTCCCATTTGCCTGCAATTAACCCAAGGAGGGGAGAGTGAGGTAGTGGGGGTTTGACATTGAATTCAGAAGGCTGCATGTGGCCAGATAAAGGAGAAGATGCTGTTCCTTGTGATGACCATCTCTGGAACAAAGCAGGAGGCTGGATGTCAGGAACTGAGAGAGGAAGTGAGATCATGAAATAAAATGGCCAAACAAGAAACTGAGCATCATCCTTGATAACTGAACAGAAATATTCTGCATCACCCAATCCGCATTTGATTTCTCCAGTGTAAAACTGGACACACCACAAAAAAGCAAGTGCAAAACAATGGATAGGAAGAAGTTCAGGTGAGTCACTGCTTTGCTCAGAAGTGCTGTTTGAGACCTTGGCTGATGGGAAGGGACAGAGTTGAATCTCTGATATGAAAAGTGACAAGAGAAGAAGAGTTGTAGTAATGGAAGAGTAATCAGGAAGCCAGAGAGAGAATGATACCTTTGGTAGTTATGCAGGATCACCTGTTGAATGTGGGAAGCTGATGGAGTGGAAGGCTGGATGAGAGTAGACATGTGGGAAACAGATGGTACATACTCAGGGGACTTGTCAGCTGTGGTTGAGGGGAAGTCACACTTAAGGAAATAGGAAGACACCTCAGAAGAACTGATGTGGTAAGATTCTTCATTGGAACAGATATATCCGGGATGGAAGTTGGGAGAATGGAAAGGAGTCCTTTCCTCAAGAAAGGAAGCAAGACGAGAAGAGATGCATTGGAGATAGCCTTGGGAATCTTTGGGTTAATATAGGCATTAGTCATTAACCTATCCCCCGAGAAGGAAATGGTGATGTTAAGAAAGGGAGGCAAAGAGTCTGATATGAACCATGTAAAAATCTGAACTGGACAGAAATTTGTAGTGACATTAATGTGATTTTCAGTTTGTTGTGTGGAGGCAGGAAGCAACAGTAATATTGTAATCAAAGCAATGGGAAAAGAGGTGCAGGAAGGAGCCTGGATAAGGTGAAGAAACAAGCTCATTGCTTGCAGAACAAATCCAGGAAGAGGACAGTAGCTTAGTTACTACTACCGCTAATAAAATTAATTATTTCAAAAATCATATTTCACTTTCTGTGCTCCTGTGCATTCATCTGCTCTATTTATTACATTCTGTTCGGAAGTAAACGAGGATTTAATTTGCAAACACTCAGGGCGAAACCCATGTGTTGCTTGGTTGGAGCAGTTTCACA
Source organism: Hypanus sabinus (assembly GCF_030144855.1). NCBI lineage: Eukaryota > Metazoa > Chordata > Chondrichthyes > Myliobatiformes > Dasyatidae > Hypanus > Hypanus sabinus. Next base: position 57,384,982 of record NC_082722.1, on the reverse strand, counting down.
TAAGGTGTGGAACCCACCTTCACGTCCAGAGTGTCTGTGTCCCCGCTCAAGCTCTGCGATGATAACGTTGGAAGGGTGAAACTTGCTGCAGTCGAATCTGAAACCGTGATGGAATTGTGTTCCATGCTGTCAGCTGAGAGTCTAGAAATACAGGGAATAACGGCTCCTTCAACTAATAAGTATTCTTAATTGACCAACACAAAACAGGAAATTCAAAATATTCATCAGTAAAATGTCAACTATTCAGTTTTCTGTGTACTGGTCATCTTATTTCTGGATTTCAGTCCCAAGTATTCCAAACCACGTATCAGCAAATTCATAAAGATTTCACACTGTCATCCAACTCCACCCCGCCTTAGGTCATCCTCTCTTGAAGCCAATATCCACACCTTTGTTATCTCTGTTATCAGATCGTTGTAAGGTTAGATGATGGCCTCTTGTTTAACTCTCCATTTCTGGCATCAGATCAATGCAAAGAAATGCAAGTTCTTTCTTCTTTCTGTCTGCTGATAAAAGAATCTTGTTGGGAATGGAGAAACTGAACAAGCAAAAGACCCACCACTTTCTCTTGCCTAAACTGCACCAGAATAGACCCACCTGAGGACCCACCAGTAGACAACATCTTAGGAGGACATGATAGTCAACTCAAGTGATTGCTACTAAATCTTGTGTAGCTTCACAGCACAAAGGTGATGATGATTTTCATGAACCACTGCTCCGTACGCTCAGTGGTCAAATTAGCATGCAGTAAATTTTCAGATACAAATCTGGTGAAATTTATGTAACAGCGTAGGCGTTCTGTTGAAATTGAATGTGTGCAAAATTAGCAGGGTAAGCCACTCACATACACCTGCTAAACTAACAGAGGGAGCCAATAGCTATAAACACAAGGGATTCTGCAGATGCTGGAAATCTTGAGCAACTCACACAAAATGCTGGAGGAACTCAGTAAGTCAGACAGCATTCTTGGAAGGGAATAAACAGCTAACATTTCGGGCCAAGAGCCTTCATCTTTTGCCAATAATTGGCAATCTTTTCTTGGTAAATTTGGTCCATGGGATTGCAATTGCAATTCATGCTAACACGGGTGACAGCTTCTCAGCATTAAGACGCAGTCAATGACATTACTATTTATATAATGCACATTTCAGCCCTTTTAGACACAAATTGGAGTTGAAGAGTTCAAACGTTATCTATCCTGGAATTGTTTTACTCAGATTAGGAGGACAATGAGCCAGTCTGTTGCTTTTTTTGTACATGCATCTGTGTCCAGAGACCTGAGCATTTTTGTGGCCAACTCTCTGGGTGCAGAGCTCGGAAAAAGCGATGCACAGACTTTTAACATCGTAAATCAGTGAGTTGTTTTGCTATGTCTCCCCTCTTGCTGTGAAATAGGGATACTTCTTTTTCCCTTATTAGGGAGAGAGAGAGAGAGCCTGTGGTATGTAAAATGTGGATGAGTGGACTGCAAGTCTGTGTCTTTATTGATGTTTTGCTGAATGTTTAAGTGCTCAGTGGGGTGGGGGTGGTGCTTTTATGCTGCTGTGGGTGGGGGGGGGGGTTGTCGTTGCCTTGCTGCTATTTGTGCATGGAGGGGGAGCTGGGGGCCTTTGGGTTTCTAACATTTTAACTGTCATTCATTCTTTGGGGCACTCCTCTGTTTTGTTGATGTTTGTGAAGAAAAAAATTTCAGGATGTATATCGTATAGATTTCTCTCTCCTTGGGTAATGACACTACTGAGAGCACCCACATACTCACTATCTCCACAACTGGTCCTGAACCTCAGCACAGGGGGGCAAAGACATGTTCTTCAGTGAAAAAAGTCTATTCTCAGAAAAACTTTACAGAAGCAAAGTCCTCCCCTGTATGCCCTGAGGAACAGGCCTCATTTGTCTAAATCTGTCATCACTGCGATGTGACACATTGTAGGAAGAACTTTCTCCACAGAATCATTGACTCTAAACTCCCTCACCACACAACCTTTCTTAGCAACCTCTGCAAATCTCTGCCATACCTACTGTAATAAGCTTGTTTATAATAACGCAAGACGCACAGTGGTTTAGTGGGTAGTGCAGTTGATCACTGATCTGGGTTCAATTCTTTCTTTCTTTCTTTTTCAATCTTTTTATTAAATTTCATATATAAAAAAAATAACACAAAATAATGAATAGATTACAGATTCAATAGACTTGAGATTACATTAGTAATAGGATAATAATATCCTATTAAAACATCCATCAACAAAAGGTACATAAATCAATCAAGTCTATATAAATATATATGAAAAACAAAAATAATCGTCGAAAGAAGAAAAAAAAATTGAAATTATATATGAGAAAAAATATATAATGAAAAAAAATACTAAACTAAAACTAACATGGGCAATAATAGCACTTTATAAATATATAAAGGTGTCAAGAAAAACTCCAGAACTCCATACCTGAACAAGTATAAGTAGAGAAAAGGATCTGAAATAAGCCAAATTAATTCATATGAAAGTGTCGAATAAATGGTCCCCAGGTTTCTTCAAATTTAATTGAAGAATCAAAGATAGTGCTTCTGATTTTTTCCAAACTCAGATAAGAAATAGTTTGGGAGAACCACTGAAATGTAGTAGGAGGATTTACTTCTTTCCAGTTTTGTAATATAGACCTTCTGGCAATTAATGTTACAAAAGCAATCATTCGTCTGATTGAAGGGGAAAGCTGATTGCCATCTTCATTTGGTATACCGAAAATTGCAGTAATAAAATGGGGTTGTAAATCGATATTCCATACTGAGGAAATGACATCAAAAATGTCCTTCCAATAATTATGTAAAGTGGGACCTGTCCAAAACATGTGAGTCAATGAAGCCACTTCTAAGTGACATCTGTCACATTGAGGATTAATATGCGAATAAAATCGGGCAAGTTTATCTTTAGACATATAAGCTCTATGTACAATTTTAAATTGTATTAAAGCATGTTTAGCACAAATAGAGGAGGAATTAACCATTTGTAAAATTTTTTCCCATTTATCTGTTGATATATTACATCGAAGTTCTTTTTCCCATTCTTGTCTAATTCTATCCGATATTTCTGGCTGTATCTTCATAATCATGTTATAAATAAAAGCTACTAATCCCTTCTGACAAGGATTAAAAGTAAAAATCAAATCTGAAAAATCCGATGGAGTTGAATTAGGAAAAGATGGAAGAATTTTATGTAAGAAATTTCTAATTTGTAAGTATCTAAAAAAATTAGATTTAGGTAATTCAAATTTGTTGGATAGTTGATCAAAAGACATCAAAGTACCTTCAAAAAAAAGATCACGAAAACATTTTATACCTTTCCTTTTCCATATACTAAAAGCTTGATCTGTCAATGAAGGTTTAAAAAAAAAATTACATAAAATAGGGCTGTCCAGAGCAAAGTTTTTCAGATTAAAGAATTTGCGAAATTGAAACCAAATTCGTAGTGTATGTTTAACAACAGGGTTAGATATCTGTTTATTGAATTTGGCTAAATCAATAGGAAGAAAAGAACCAAGAACGGAAAATATAGAATATCCCTTAACCTCACTACATTCCAAATTTACCCACTGTGGGCACACAGGTGAATCCAAATCTAGTTTCCAGTACATTAGGTTACGAATATTATTCGCCCAATAATAAAATCTAAAGTTAGGTAAAGCTAGACCACCATCTTTTTTAGACTTTTGTAATTGCCTTTTGCTTAACCTAGGATTTTTATTTTGCCAAACAAATGAGGAAATCTTTGAATCAATATTATCAAAAAAAGATTTAGGAATAAAAATTGGTAAAGCTTGGAATAAATATAAAAATTTCGGTAAAATCATCATTTTAATAGCATTAATCCGACCAACTAATGATAAAAATAAGGGAGACCATCTAGTAGTAAGTTGCTGAATTTGATGAAGCATAGGTAAAAAATTCAGTCCAAATAAATCTTTATATTTCTTGGTGATTTTTATACCTAAATAGATAAAGTTATCAGTAACAACTTTAAATGGCATCCTATCACTCAATAAAGTTTGCGCATTTAAAGGGAATAACTCACTCTTATCTAAGTTTAACTTATAACCAGAAAAACTACCAAATTGAGCCAACAAGGATAAAATAGCAGGAATAGACCTACTAGGATTAGAAATATATAACAACAAATCATCAGCATAAAGCGATAATTTGTATAATTTCTCATTACGGGTAATACCAAAAATATTAGGAGACTCACGAATAGCAATAGCTAAAGGTTCTAATGCAATATTAAATAATAAAGGACTTAAAGGACAACCTTGTCTCGTACCACGAGATAATTGAAAAAAAGAGGATCTATAATTATTTGTAAGAACAGAAGCAACAGGTTTATAATATATTAATTTAATCCATGATATAAAATTAGGACTAAAATTAAAGTTTCTCAATGCATTAAATAAATATGTCCATTCAACTCTATCAAAGGCTTTTTCAGCATCTAATGAGATAACACATTCTGGGGTTGTAGGTGATGAAGTATAAATTATGTTAATCAATTTTCTAATATTAAAAAAGGAATATCGATTCCTAATAAAACCAGTTTGATCTTCTGAAATAATCTGTGGTAATACCTTTTCTAATCTAATGGCTAAAATTTTTGTAAGAATCTTAGAGTCTACATTTAATAAAGATATAGGGCGATAAGATGCACATAAGGTAGGATCTTTATCTTTTTTAAGAATTAAAGAGATAGTAGCTTCATAAAACGATTGAGGTAATCTCTTCTTAACAAACGCATCATTAAAGATTTCACATAGCCAAGGAGAAAGCAATAAAGAAAAAGTTTTAAAAAATTCTACAATAAAACCATCAGGACCAGGAGCTTTCCCTGAATTCATTGATGAGATAGCCTCTCTTATTTCATCCATAGAAATAGGAGCATCAAGCAAGCTACAATCTTCATCTATCAGTTTAGAAATATTCAAATTATTAAAAAAATTATCCATCGTAAACCGGTCACCGTCAAATTCTGATTGATATAAAGATTTATAAAAATCTTGAAAAGTGTTATTAATTTCTTTATAATCAGTAGTTAAATTACCGTCTTGTTTACGAATTTTAATAATTTGTCGCTTAGTCGAAATAGCTTTTAATTGATTAGCTAACAATTTACCAGTTCGATCACTATGAATATAAAATTGAGCCCTAGTCTTAATTAATTGATTCTCAATTGAAGAAGATAATAATAAACTATGTTCCATTTGAAGCTCAACTCTCTTCTTATAAAGTTCTTTGGTAGGAGTAACGGAATAAATCTTATCAATTTCTTTAATTTTATCCACCAATAAAGCTATATCTGAATATCTTTGTTTTCTTTTACCAGCGGAATATGAAATAATTTGTCCACGAATAAAAGCCTTGAAAGAGTCCCAAAGTATTCCTTTATCAATCTCTTCATTATAGTTTGTTGAAAAAAATAAGTCAATTTGTTGTTTTATGAAGGTAATAAATTCTGGATCTTGAAGTAAAGTAGCATTAAGTCTCCAAGATCTAGTATTGATAGAAGAATCCGAAATCTTGATAGATAACTTCAAAGGCGCATGATCCGAAATAGCAATAGAATCGTATTTACAATCAATAACATCTGTTAATAAACGATGATCAATAAGAAAGTAATCAATTCTAGAATAACTATGATATACATGTGAAAAAAATGAAAATTCTTTACCTTTAGGATTCAAAAACCGCCATATTTCAGTAATTCCAGAATCAACCATAAAAGAATTAATAAGTAAAGCTGATCTATTCGGAAGAGTTCGAATAGGTTTAGATCTATCCATCGAAGGATTCAAACAACAATTAAAGTCTCCACCCATAATCAACATATATTCATTCAAATTAGGAAGAGAAGTAAATAAACGTTTAAAAAATTCAGGACAATCAAAGTTTGGAGCATAAATATTAACTACAATTCTCTCTGCTATCTGTAGGGAGGCTGTATGTTCTCCACATGACTGTGTGGGTTTATTCTGCATACTCTGGTTTCCTCCCACGTTCCAAATAGATGTATGGGTTGGAGTTAGTAAGTTTTGGGCATGCAATCGTGCACCAAAAACATAACAACACTAGTAGGCTGCCCCCTGCACTTCCTCAGACTGTGATGGTTGTTGATGCAAAATGATGCATTTCACTTTATGTTTTTATGTACATGTGACAGATAAAGATAATCTTTATTCTTTTATAAAGGATGGCGTACATTGCTCAGCTCCAGGCAACATCTTTTATTCCTCGCCTCCTGACGCCCCCTGCTGGTTAAATACAGTCCAAGCCGGAGGAACAAAAAATTGCATAACTCAGTTCAAAGGGGGCAAGAGAAAATCTGTGGATGCTGGAAATACGAGCCACACACACAAAACGCTGGAGGAATTCAGCAGGCCAGGCAGTATCTATGGACAAGAGTACAATTGACATTACAGGCCAAAACCCTTCAGCAGAACTGGAGAAAAAAAAGCTGAGGAGTAGATTTAAAATGTGGGGGGGGGGGGGGGGGAGGGGAGAGAGGATCACAAGGTGATGGATGAAACCTGAAGGGAGAGGGGTGAAGCAAAGAGCTGGGAAGTTGATTGGTGAAATGGTTCAAAGTGGTCACTTTATTAGGTGCACCTGTACACCTGTTTGTTAACGCAAATATCTAATCGGCCAATTATATGACAACAAATCAACGTATAAAAGCATGCAGACATGGTCAAAAGGTTCGGTTCTTGTTGAAACCAAACATCAGAATGGGGAAGAAATGTGACCTAAGTGAGTTTGACTGTGAAATGATTGTTGGTGCCAGACAGGGTTGTTTGAGTATCTCTGAAATTGCTGATCTCCTGGGGTTTTCGTGCACAACAAAGAATTTACAAAGAGTGGTGCTGAAAGGCAAAACACAACCAGTGAGTTGCTGTTCTGTGGGCAAAAGCACCCTGTACAGGTCGAAGGAAAATGGACAGACTGGTTCAAGCTGACAGGAAGGCGACAGAAACTCAAATAACCCCATATTACAACAGTGGTGTGCAGAAGAGCGTCTCTGAATGCACACTATGTTGAACCAAGAAGTGGATGGGCTACAGCAGCAAAAAAATCACACCCGGTTGTGCTCCTGTATCTACTCAAATAGCCACTGAGTGTAGTTCACGATCATTAATTTTAACCACTGATATTGAGCCAATGGATTGGTAGTTTTCTCCCTCCTGTCGTACTTTCCTCCTATCATGCAGCACATACCCAACCAACTGGCTGCATAAGTTTTTGCTCATGTGATCTTTTGAATTTGTAGCCTCTGATTGTAGACCCATCAGCTACTTTGTTACTTTTTAATGTCTGAACCCCCAATATTGAAGCTCTACTACTTAGCCACTTTTCCTCTAGGCTTTCTTTCACTTCAAACATCAATATGCTTATTTCCTGTATAACAATTTCAGTTCTTCAATTTGGTTTTCCATTCTTCTGTAAAGTTACAGCAGAAAAACAGCAACAGATCCTACCAACAGCTCTGAACCAACACCTGTGGTTTCCCAGGTCTTACCCTGGGACTAACCCACTCTAGTTTCAAATTTCATGGGGAGAACGGCAAATCAGAATACTTAAAAGTTTTTTATGGACTTCAGCTATTCCCTTCCACGAAATGTTATTAGCTTTCTACTCACTGTTCCATCACCGCAAGGAGATTATTAAAATAGTTGCATCATTGAGATTCAGTAACTTTATTTTGTTCATTTTAACATTATGCTGTCGATACAAATCGTCAAGATGCTGGGTAATGAATTTGAAAAAATCTATCATGATTAATGGATAACCTTGGACTTCAAGCATAAATAATGAACTCAACCTTGACCTTGAGAATTTATCTTCTGGATGTTTGTTCACTGGGTAAGGTCTGCTTTTCAGTAAGAATATATACCTACTTAAATTCATCACAAACCTTGTCGGGCTCAATAAGCATAAAATAGATTGTATAAATTTTCATTTACCTCTGTAGGTACATTCTAACTGAGGGCGTTGTCATGAGAATAGGTTCTTCATTTGCTATTGCATCATTTAATGCCACTATCTGCAAATGGTCTATGGTGTCCAGTAAATTCTCCGAGATGACTCTTTGCTGAAATGCAAAAATAGATTTGACAACATGGCATAGCATGGGTGCTATCATTTAATGGTGTGCCTCAGGGATCTGTACTGGGTCCAATATTGCTTGTCATATACATTAATGATCTGGATGATGGGGTGGTAAATTGGATTAGTAAGTATGCAGATGATACTAAGATAGGTGGTGTTGTGGATAATGAAGTAGGTGAGATTTAGGCCAGTTAGAAGAATGGATTGAAAGATGGCAGATGGAGTTTAATGCTGCTAAGTGTGAGGTGCTACATTTTGGTAGGAATAATCAAAACAGGACATACACGGTAAATGGTAGGGCATTGAAGAATGCAGTAGAACAGAATGATCTAGGAATAAAGGTGCATAGTTCCCTGAAGGTGGAATCTCATGTGGACAGGGTGGCGAAGAAAGCTTTTGGTATGCTGGCCTTTATAAATCAAAGCATTGAGTATAGAAGTTGGGATGTAATGTTAAAATTGTACAAGGCATTGGTAAGGACAAATTTAGAGTATTATGTACAGTTCTGGTCACTGAATTATAGGAAAGATGTCTACAAAATTGAGAGAGTACCGAGAAGATTTACTAGAATGTTACCAGGGTTTCAGCACCTAAGTTACAGAGAAAGGTTGAACAAATTAGGTCTTTATTCTTTGGAGCGTAGAAGGTTGAGGGGGGACTTGATAGAGCTGTTTAAAATTATGAGGGGGATAGATAGAGTTGAAGTGAATAGGCTTTTTCCATTGAGAGTAGGGGAGATTCAAACAAGAGGACATGATTTGAGAGTTAGGGGGGCAAAAGTTTAGGGGTAACACAAGGGGGAACTTCTTTTCTCAGAGAGTGGTAGCTGTGTGGAACGAGCTTGCAGTAGAAGTGGTAGAGGCAGGTTCGATATTGCCACTTAAAGTAAAATTGGATAGGTATCTGGGCAGGAAAGGAATGGAGGGTTATGGGCTGAGAGCAGGTAGGTGGGACTAGGTGAGAGTAAGTGTTCGGCACGGACCAGAAGGGCCGAGATGGCCTATTTCCATGTTGTAATTGTTATATGGTTATATTATTTCAGTTATGAATTTTGGTCCTCAGTAGAACCATACTTACTGTATCTGGTACCATGCTGTCCGATTCATCGTTTTCTACTAAAGCTTCCAGAACGTTGTTTACCACATTAAATAACACTGTTGTTGCTACCATCTTTTTCTTAGGGTTCTCGTCACCCAGAGTCAGCAGTGATTTACTCACATTCTCCAGGGTTGCACTGGCCTCCAACTTTAGAGAAACAAAACAAATATAGTTTTGTCTCAGCACAGCTGAACAGACCACAGTTTTAATAATAACCGCATTTTTATCTTACTTTCTCCGATGCATTTTCAGGCAAATGCATAAGTATGAAAGTGAGCATCTGAAGAAGATGCCCTGTTTCTAGCATTCTGCCACTGCTTTGCAAGAGCACGGCAGACCTGAAATGATTTTGATCAAGCTGGAAGAGATTAGAAATGTTCACTTGCAGTGAGAGAGAGATGGTCTGTGGGATGTTGAAGTGTTGGGATAGACAGCGGTTTTGTGATGGGCATTAGATCATGGCCTCTAGAGGCTTTTTTATTCTCTGCATGGTAGGTCGTGGAGGGGGGAGGGATGATGCTTTTCCTGAAGCAAGGGGGGAGAGGGCAAGAGTTGATGCTTTTGCATGGGGGGGAGGGTGTCCTTGGGGATCTAACATTTTCTGTCATTCATTCTTCGGGGAGAGGGATTGTGGATCTCTCCAAAGAATAAGAATTGTAGGTCGCGTACTGTCTACGTTCACTGATATTAAATTGAACCGTTGATCCAGTGCTCGGTACCTGTGATGTAGATGTCAGTTCATCAGACCAGTGCGTTAGCTGCTTTAGAACTTCAGACACCTCAAGAACTTTGTGCAGTGATGAGATATCCACAACTGACAAGTTGGAGAGGATTGTTTCCCTCAACTTCGACGTGGTTTTGGTGGAAGAAAACACAATTAGATACAATTACATTAATCTTCAGCAACTTCTTCCTTGTCTAATGAATATATATTTATCTACATTACTCTAGAACATAGGTGTCAAACTCAAGGCCCGCGGGCCATATCCAGCCCGGCATACAATTATATCCGGCCCGCGAGATCATTTTCGATAGATCTATTATTTTAATTATTAATGGCCCGGCGATATGAAGCCTATGATTGTAAGTTAATACCAATCATAAAAGTAATGCTTGCTCAGCAGTCTTCTTCATAAGAAACGGAATTTGTGAAGTGAAACACTTTGTAGTTATAGCAGAGACTGAGACACATGAGAACAGGCTGAAAAAACGGAGGCAATGAAAGCTGCGTTCACACGCGCCCGACTGATCCGGCCCGCGTGAAGCTGCATTTTGCCCAATCCGGCCCGTGACCTAAAATGAGTTTGACACCCCTGGTCTAGAATGAAGGTTGATCTATTTCAATAGATTGAAGCCCTTAAAAATGTACTTCCAGATTGCAAAGTTCTTTCCTTTTATTAAATGGTGAGAGCAAATGTGATGATTTATATTGGTGTGTAAAGATTTTGAGATAATTGATGACTTCTAGCTAGTCCCTTCACATCCTTTCAAGGAAGTCTAGCCAATAAATTACTTTTGAAGTCATTAAATTTCAAAATACGAGGGGTGATTGATAAGTTTGTGGCCTAAGGTAGAAGGAGTCAATTTTAGAAAACCTAGCACATTTATTTTTCAACATAGCCTCCTCCCACATTTACACACTTAGCCCAGCAGTCATGGAGCATACGGATCTTGGACCTCCAGAAAGTGTCCACAGCAGGGGTGACTGGTAAGTGCGTGGCCTAAGGTAGAAGGAATCTCATTACATGTCCATGCAGTTCAACTCTTTGAGTGATTATGTAGAAAGTTTGAAGTTAATAACTCATTGGGGTGATCGATAAGTTCGTGGCCTAAGGTAGAAGGGGATGAGTTATAAACTTCAAACTTTCTGCATAATCCCTCAAAGAGTTGACCTGCATGTGCATGTAATGAGAGCTGTAGAACTCATCTCCTTCTACCTCAGGCCACGAAATTATCATTCACAGCTGCGGACACTTTCTGGAGGTCCAAGATCTGTATGCTCCACGACCACTGGACTAAGTGAGTAAATGTAGGAGGGGGACTATGTTGAAAAGTAAATGTGCTAGGTTTTCTATCATTGACTCCTACCTTAGGCCCCGAACTTATCAATCACCTCTCGTAAGTTGCAAATGAAGTATAATCACTAATGTAAATGTGAGAAAAGAACGAGCCAAGTAACACACTGCAAAATTCCTCAAATCTCAGCACGCTAATGATGAAATTTTCTGTTTGCATTAAGTGAGGAATAAAATTTTGGTCAGGACATTGGGGATAAATTCTTACTTCTTCAAAACAGAATCCTTCATGTTCATCTCGAAGCCAAAGAGATCTTGGTTTAAAATCTTATCTGAAAGACAGCACTTTCAAACATGTAATGCTCCCTTGGTCATGCAGTAAGCATCACCCTTGCCCTTTGTGCTAATATCAGCTGAGTGAGTCCGGATCCTGGAATGTACTGACTCATATAAGCCACTTTGTGGATTCATGGACATCGACGTCACAGTTATCAATATGTACAAACAATTCTTGGAAATTTCAAAGTTACTGGATCAATTTCACAAAAGTAGCTTGGGAATGTTTGGCTGTTATGAGCTCGAACCTTTATTAGGACTTAATTATGTTTTATACATTTATTATTTTCTCCACAGAACATACCTGCTTTTTGTCATTCAGAGTCAGTTTGTCCGAGTCTTCTGTATCAGACTTTTGATTCAGTACAGAAGTGATTGATTCAAACAGTTGGATTCGTGAGGAACTGTTGGGCGTTTCCTTCATTAGGTTCTTCGAGAAGAGCGTTGCCAAATCTTCATTCTCCCTGTTGTTTGAGAATTCATGAACCTGTAGCGAGGACAGAATAAACGTAATGAGGTTATTGCTGACACAACGTCCTCCATTTTACCTGTGACTCTCAACTGCTGTCAACGTATTACATAAGAAGATTAGAGAAAATAAATTTTAAATCTTAATATTGTGGGAAAACTGGTATTAGTAAAAGTGAAAATAAAGCTGATAGGTAACGTAAAAGCTCGAAGAAGTTTCTTTATATCTTCCCTCATAAAAACAGACCAACACATACAATGTAGAAGATTACAGCACAGTATGGGCCCTTTGGCCCACAAAGCTATGGTAATCTACAGTATATAAACCTACATTATTCTAACCCTTCCCTCCTACACAGCCCATGTCCCTCCATTTTTCTTACATCCATGTGGCTAAGGATCTCCTGAGAGCCCATTTTGTATCAGCCTCTCCCGCCACCCCCAGCAGTGTGCTTTACCTGGAACTCACAAGCTGAGCAATTGACTCAATCCAGTAAACCAATGAATCTAGAATGGGCAGGGAATGCCAGGCTTGGCAGCAAAAGCCTTAGTGCGGATGGTCATCAGGCCAGTCTTACACCCCATTGTCCAGAAGGACATAGGCTTCTTCCAATACTGCATCTGAAAGCCCAGATTTGCCTCACGGTAAGCATCAAGCAAGCAAAAGACAAGGTTGATGACAAAATGATGGCAGATGCAGCTTGGGAAGTTTTAATTTCTAGGCCCTGCTTGTTAACCCAATATTTGATTTCCCATGTGCAATCAGTGGGAAGTGATAAGTGCCCTTAGCACTGCATGTGGATTATACACAGAAGTATTTTTTAAAAAAAAGTTAACTTCAATACGTTTAAACTTCTCCTTGTCCACTAGACCAAAAATAGTCATAAAACACGGCCTATCTCCATCAAGATGACTACCTGAGCAAGTCCCATTTCCCTGCATTCGGCCTATATCCCTCTGAACCTTTATGATCCTTGTACCTGTCCAAATATTGTTAATTATATGGCTTCCTCTGGCAGCTCATGCCACATCCCTATCACACTATGTGTGAAACAGATGCCTCTCAGGATCTTAATAATTTTTTCCATTTTTTACCTTAAATCTACGCCTTTAGTTTTGGACTCCTTTACCATGGTAAAAGATTGTGGCCACCTACCTAACCTATGAGCCTTGAGATTTTATGTACCTCTGTGTTTCAATATGCATGTGATAAATCAGCAAATCTGAATCTGAATCCCAGTCTCTTACACTGAGGGGCCTACTCTATCCTGTATCTCAAAAATAAATAAACAAACCGGAGATTCATTTTCTTGCAGATGTTCACATTAGAACAAGAAAATACAATACAATCAGTTAAAAGCTACACGCAAAGAACACTTCTAATATGAAAGCTAAAGATGGAGGAAATAATCAGCATTTGAAGCAGCGTCTGTCAAGTCTGCAAAAAGGGAACCAGTAAATCCTTCGTGCTATGTCTAACTCTTCTGATGTTAAAGGTTCAAAAGGTTCAAAGGTTCATTTTATTGTCGAAGTATGCATGTACTATACAACTCCGATATTCATCTTCTCCAGGTAAAATACAGAAAAAACCATGTGAAGTTTTCTGTATTCTGTGAAGTACAGAAAAAACCATGGAAGTTGTTGAAAAAGAAGCAATCACTCCTCTCCTGACATGAAAAAGAAAAAGAAACAAAACTTGTGAACTCCCAAATACCCCATCCCTCCCTCGCACAAAAAACCAGCAGAACACCCACTTCCCCAAAACCCCAAAGCCCCCCCCAACAAAAAAACAGTGATGGTAACATCAAATACCCAGCCCCCTCCCTCACAGAAAATAAACAACAATAACATCAAGTTCCCAGCCCCCTCCCTTGCAGAAACAAAACAGCAACAATAACAACAAATCCAAACCCCCCTCGCAGAAAAGAACAGCGGCAATAGCATCAAAACCCCAACCCCTTCTCTCAGACACAAAAACAGATTCACCCACACAGAATAATACCAACAAGAACATCAAATCCTAAATTCCCAACTTCTCCCTCACAAATAAATGTAACATATCACCCACCCGCAAATTGGAAACAGGAAAGAAAACACTGAAAACTAATTGTCCAGCTGTGTATTTGTTGTTGACCTCATTTGTCTATAGACCATAACTCGTGTTTCACTGCATTCCCATCCCCCAACCACTAACCCTCGGATCAACATTGTCTCCTCTGCTTAGAAATCCATAGTTATTTCAGGGAATTTATTTACCCAAAGCGAAGAACAGAACATACCTTTGCTGTTATGACAACACTGGTTAAGGAGCCCAAATTATCTCTGACAGTGACTGTGATATTCAGCTGATCATCATTATTTGAGTCCCCCATTGGTAGGTATATAGGTGGCATTACTGGCTGTGGTCCACAGTGTAATGGAATATCTGTAAAGAGATTAGAAGCTGTGTGATCTGAAAAGCACTGTCTGAAAGGGTAACTCAAGCACATTCAACAGTAACTTTCAAAGGGAAGGTGATAGAGGCAGACTCGAAGGAGAGAGCTTCAGAGAGTACCAAGTAGATTTTGGACTAAATGATCTGCTGCTGGGCTACAAGTTCACATTTTTCTCTCTGGATAACCAGAAATAAAGTAAATCCCCAGTTTAAAATCTATTAAGTTCTGGCAGCAAATGTAATCTGTTAATTTCAAATTAAGCCATGCCCTTTTTTTCTGGGGTTTCCTTCTGAAAATTCTACACATCATCTGGACAATGCTTCACATCATGGAGTTATGATTGGAACCAGTGTGGTTTAAAAAAGCAAACTAGAAATATAAAGCAGTTAGAATCTGTTCCGCAAAAGGGAGCCATGAATCAAATTGTCCAGTTGCATTTCTCTGAGCTTAAGACATATTGTGCACGTCTCCTAGAGACATGTGCATGGTAAATTATGTTTGCATGTGTTGATGAATTTCTAATATATAATACTGCTGGAGTGAGCCAAGGCTATTATTACCTGGTTTCACAAAAAAACAGTAGGTAAGGCCTGACGAGCTGCAGGATAAGTCAGAGCTACAGTTGACACTACATTTGATGCTGAATTTTGTGGAGACAGTTGACCCTTCTTTTGGAGATACGTTGCAGGATGGCACTGGAGGTGGTGGCTTCTTACTAACAATATAATCTTTGTATCTGTAAAACCCATTGTCGCTGATCCCTGAAAGAAAACAACACATTAGCAAATATATTTGCTCACCTTATTCTGTAATTTCTAAGCAAACAGAAATTTTTCAATAAGTAATTTATCCTTTGCCTTCAATACCCGGAAAACTGTCCCGACGAGGGTGGACAAGTTGTGGGTGGGGGTCTTTTTAATTGAGGTGCATAAGCAGGCTCATAACATTAAAGCTTATAGATTCCCTCATAAGCAGAAGAGATCCTGTAGATGCTGGAAACCTTGAGCAATATACACAATCTGCTGGAGGAACTCCACAAGTCAGGCAGCATCTATGGAGTGATATAAGTGATCTGAATCAGAATCAGGTTTAATATCTTGAAATTTGTTGTCTTTGCAGCACCCTGAGTCATTGAGTGTGTGCCTTCAGGCTCCTGTATCTCCTTCCTGATGGTAGCAATGAGAACAGGGCATGTGCTGGATGCACATCTCTCCTTGAAGATATCCTGGAGGCTAATACCCACGATGGAACTGAACAAGTTAACAACTCTCTGCAGCTTATTTCGATCCTGTGCAGTGTCCCCCCACCCCGTACTAGAGAGTGATGCAGCCAGTTAGAAAGTTCTCCATGGTACATCTGTAGAAATTTCCGAGTGTCTTTGGTGACATACCAATCTTCCACAAATTCCTAACGAAATATAGCCGCTGTCATGAGAAACGTCAACTCTTTGACGTTTGACCCCTCCATAGTTGTTGCCAGACATGCTGAGCCCCTTCAGCATTTTGTGTGTGTAGAAATCCTCTCATGTAGTTCAACAATCAAATTGATTGCAAAAGTCAAGTATATCTGGAGCAGTGATCAGATAGAGTACAAAAGGGAACAGTACTGAATAAATGAGCCAACAGTCTCCTGTCCCTGAGGACATTGAATAAACTAGTATTTAAACCGTATTATAATACGTCAGTTACCTGGTTCTGAAACCTGATCTTCTTCTGTTGGTACTCAAAGTGTGTGCTGTGTCACTCAGCAGTAAATTTCAGAAAGCCTCCAAGTGTATGTTACCTTTAGTTCTGGTCAAGCACATAGTTTTCAATTCTTTCTTTCCAGCTAATCCAGACTTACTAGCTTTGAATAATTACTCACATTCATTCAGGTCAGAGGATATAATGCATTTTCCACTTGACCATTCCCAGTTTTTGAGCTGAAGACGGCAAACATTTGCTTGGATTATTTAACATTATTGACGCACAACACAAGGCGTTTCATTTTCAGTCACTTTGAGAGGAATCAGATGATCAGTAACCTCAATGATTTTAAAAGAAGGAGATCAATTCAACTTACCTACTGCCCTCACTTTTAATGTTGGAGTAGCTTTAGTCAATTCCTCTTTTCCCAAAACCAGAGTGCTTGTATTTTCCTTCATTAAGTCCAATGATTCCAGAGCAATGTTTCCTTGTTTGACATTATAAATGGAAGGCAAGTTGATCTAAAGTATAAAAATTGCAAATCAATGGATTCTGTAAAGCATTTTGAATTCCAACATTTAGATGTTATTGATTAAAACAGTGTAGCCTGGCTTCTTTTCTTACCTCAGAGTTTGAAGGATTAACCATGTACCAGTTATACTTGATTGTATTCTTGCATTCTTGACAAGAGACAATTAATGTAACATCTTCTGAAGGATTGATTGGATTGCAGTTGTCCTTACACCTGAGAGATAGCACCAGATATTTGCAGTCAACTTCATCTTCAAGGCAATAATTGCTAAGTTTGAGTCACTAAAGTTACCCTAGCAAAATGTTTACTTTTTATATTTTGTTATGCATTGGTCACTGCTTCATAATTCAGCTACATCCCCCACATCAGGGCCCCATCACCAAGAAGTCAAGTGAGAAGATATTGTTGCTCAGCTTGTGATCTTCATTCTGAAGTAATCCAAGGATTTATTTTTCTGAATACCACTTTCAGACTCGTCACTATAATTTTCTCAACAGATTCCTATCCAATCCGTTTAGACACAAGGGTTCCCAGCTTTTCTTATGCCATGGAGCCTTACCATTAACCAGGGGGTTCTTTGGACTCCTGGTTGGGAGCCCCTGATTTAGAGTTTGGAATTCATAACATGCAAGCATCATATGGTCTGTGGCAAGATAAAATTCGGATATTTTATATCATTCATAGAATGGATTGCTTCTTCACAAATATCAATGTACATCTATAGAGGAACTTTTTACCATTCTGGGCATGGCTCAAAATATTTCAAATGCAAAAGGAATGTAATGATAATGACCTCTTTAAAGAACTCATATCACAACTGGCCAATATTAAAGTGTTCACTTCCTTGGGTGCAGGCATTGGTAATCGCTCTGCTTTGGTCATCTAAGATTGTATTTATCTGACTCGACCTTCAAACTCAAAACATCAGATTCTTGGATGAGCTGGTCCAAACTATAATCAGGTACATAAATCAAAATTCACACAGCTACATTTCCTAAACTAACAACTCCTTATAATGTCTGGAAAGAAAACAATTCTAGTTAAAACTTCAGCGATTTGTACTCTAAAATTCCCCTGTTCTTGGTGTTGCTTCCTACTTGGGTCCATTTATTTTCCTTTTGTACAGACATATGCTCATCACTAATTATCATTCTAAATTAAAGTATGGAAGCAATACATCTGGGACAATAAAATTAAAATTAAAGAACTATGAGCCGATATGCAAGGAAGTTATAAAATGCTTCAGTGTGAACTCAGTTCTAACATGTTAGCACCAACACCAGCAGGTCTAAGAAGATGCTGGTGGCATCCATTCTAAAAGGGACCAAGGCCCCAGTGAGTGTAACGGGACGATGAGAGCCAGCTCTCCGTTGGGTTGAAAGGCAGAATGGTAAACATCCCCTGGTGAGACAGATGTCAAACCATTGGGGTTTCCAAACAGACATCCTGCAGGTTGTGGAACTGCCCTGTACCACACTGACAATAGAGCGGCGTTTATGCTCAGGTCACAATGTTCTAACATCACTGTGATATTGTTGCTGTAACTGGCTACTGGACTTGGTTGCAAACACAGAAAAATTGTAATTGAGTTGTCTTTCATAATTAAACTGTAGATCAACATGACCTAGCTCACTAGTTGACCTCTATTCTAGTAACCTTTGGTCCATACCTGATATCCAATCCTTTTTTGCCATTCTTGGTGAGGATCAGACACTTCTCAGCTGTGCTGTTCTTTTTGCCAGAAGCACTCACGGTTAATTTTATGGAAATGAACGAGTTGGGTGGAGGTAGGCAGGAGGGAATGATGGTCAGATCCTGTCGGGTGGTGTTGATTTGGCCATTCCTTATACAAATATTCCACAATGGCCAACATAGACCTTAACAAGGCAGAAAAAAAACATTGTAAGAATAGATGAAATACTCCCTCCTTCTCGGGATTATTATTACTCCTGAAGTATTACCGCAAACATTAAAACATCTTAATTTTTCCACAACCTGATATAAAAGTCTCTCCGGTACAACATGAGAAATAGGAACAGGATTAGACCATGAGCCTCACATGCCTTGCTCTGCCATTTGGTCAGGTAGCAGCTAATCTTTTACCTCAGTCCCACATCTCTGCCACATTCCAATGTCTCTTGATTCCTAAATATCTAAATATCCACTCTCTCTTGGCCATAATCCTAACAACTGCTTAATCACTTTTAATTGCATTAAAATGACATCATGGATCAACTGGCATTGTGAAATTCACAAAAGCTCAAGTCTTCCCACAGCAGCTTTCATAGAATTTCTTATGCAATGTCTTGCTGAAATGGAGACTTACGGTTTCAGCACGATGTTCTCTAGTGCTGTGTTACTAAATCTCATGGATGCTGGCACTCATGTTAAAAAGATCCCGAAGGATCATTGGGGACCTGAGTTACCCCAACCACAAACTGTTCCAGCTGCTACCATCCAGGAAATGGTACCGCAGCATAAAAGCCAGGACCAACAGGCTCCTGGACAGCTTCTTCCACCAGGCCATCAGACTAATTAGTTCACACTGATACAATTGTACATTATTTCTATGTCATATTGACTGTACTGCTGTACATACTACTTATTTCAAATTACTATAAATTGCATATTGCACATTTAGACGGAGACGTAACATTAAGATTTTCACTCATCATGTACTTGAAAGATGTAAGTAATAAAGTCAATTCAATTTAGCACAGGAAGTGAGATCCCTGAAACCAGCTCGCAAAGTGAGAGGGGAAAGATTTGATAGGAACTTGAGGGGCATCTTTTTCACAAATGGAGAGACTGTGTATCTATATATATGGAATGAGCTAAGAGATGAAGTAATTGAGGCAGGTACAAAAACAGCTTAAATAAAAACAGTTGGACAGGTTCGTGGATAAAAAAAGGTTCAGAAGATTTTGGGCCCACTGGAGGCAGATTGGGATTAGCTTGAATGAGCATCTTGGTTGGCATGGCCCAGTTGGCCATGAGGCCTATTCTGGGTGCTTGATGCACCATCAGTAACTCTCTCTGAGACGTAAAGGTGAGATATCGGCTTTTATTGACTGGAAGAAGGAATAAGCAGTGGTTGACCACCATACTACATCCTGGAGACAAAGAGGCCAGGCTCAGACCTCAATCGCCTTTATACTGGGGTCTGTGGGAGGAGCCACAGGAGCAGTCAGCGGGGGCGTGTCCAGACAGGTATATGTAGTTCACCACAGTGCTACAAGACTCCTGAAAGAACACTTTACACAGCAAGCATTACCTTCAAGCTGTTGGGGAGTGTTGCCGATTCCGTATTGGTGCAAGAAGTGGGGTGAATCCTCAGAAATGTAACAAAAACTTGGGAAGGTGTCTGTAGAAAGGCATGAATGAGACTCGTGTTCTTCGTGCTCAGTGACCATGGAAAATGTGAAACCTGACAACTAGGTGCTCCAGTCAAGAGGTCATTACAAAGACATCCGGGTGCTATTGTATGGCAGCAGTTCAGAGAGGCCTAGAATCCAGAAAACTAAAAAAGAAGGAGGAAGTAAATCAGAAAGCAAAATGGCAGAAAGTGAATGGAAAGGGTGGAGAAAGATGAATTATATTAAGTGGAAGGAGAAGGAAGGAGAGAAAGTAGAGATCCCTTGCCCAGACCCTTCTGTGATAGCTGGAATAAATCTTTAAAATGGAAGTGACAGTGTCCATTAAGGACCCCCATCACTCAGGACTTGCCCTCTTTTCATTGCGACCATCAAGGAGGAGGTACAGGAAGCTGAAGACACACATACAATATTTCAGGAACAGCTTCTTCCCCTCTGCCATCAGATTTCTGAATGGACAATGAACCTATGAACTCTTCCTCAGTATTTTCGCCCTCTCTTTTTGCACTACTTGTTAAATTTATTTTTCATATATACTTTATTGTAAGTTAGTTTTATTATTATGTATTACAACATACCTGATGCAGCAAAACATTAACATTTCACGGGTGTAAGCCAATGATGTAAAACCTGATTCTGATTCTGATAAATTTCTGCAGACTGTGATAAAAGTTACAACTTCAAGTGCCCTTCATTTTGATGAGACTAACCAAAGCTTATTTTCGTAATACCCAATAATGCCCTATTTTCATTCCAGAGATGTCCAAGCCAACTGGTCCCAGATAGGATGATTTTCTCTGGAGCGGCAGAGACTTGGAGGGATATGATAGAAGTTGAAAAGATTATGAGAAGGATCGGGTTGAAATGCCTAATACAAAAAGGCAGGTCTTTGTTTAAGAGCAAAGCATGTGGTGGGTGTCTGGAATATACTGACTGGGTGGTAATATAGGCAAATACGTAAGAGTCCTTCGGGATGCTCTTAGATTGGCACATGAACATGTAGGAAATGGAAGACAATTAGGCATAAGAACAGAATTAGGCCATTTAGCCCATTAAAGAATGTGGACATTGCAAAAGCAGAAGAGATTAATTTAGTTGAGTATTTGGTTACTAATTTAATTAGTTCAGCCCAACAGTGTGAACTGAAGGGACTTTTTGCTGTGCTGACTGGTGTAAATTCCATGTTCCGTTGTTGTTAATGTGATCGTGTTGTGTACCAGATGGCCATCTATATCTCATAGCACAACTGCAGTCAAGGATCATTGATTGGCTGCAAGTGCTTTGGGTGCTCAGGGTTAGGAAAAGGAAAAGGTAAATGCAAGCAAGCCTTACTCTTTCCTTAAATAAGTCTGGCCTCTCAAAATCGATTGAATAACAATTGATTTCAGGTCATTGGTCTGTGCATTCTGTCATACAGCTGTCTGGACAATTAAAAATTTATCCCCAGATTCTGAAGTCCATCCAATTTGATTCGTCTCTTAACACCTCTGTCCCCCACTCTTCCTCCCATCTTCAGATCTATGTTCTTCCTCTGATGGAAGGGGATGAGAATTAAGTTTTTTTGTGTGTGTATGGGGGGGGGGGGTTGATATTATTTTTGCTGTTTGGCGTGATTTGTTAGTTTTTTGTGCGAGGAAGGGGGTTTGGGGTATGATGTTCTTCTTACAATTTGGCGCAATCTGTTAGTTTTTTTTTCATGGGGTGGGGAGGGATTGATGATCATGTTGCCCTTTGTGAGATTTTTTTCTTTTTTCGGGAGGGGGGGGGGTTGATGTTTTTCTTTAAATGACCTCCATAGTTTTCCCTGTTTTGTGGTTATCTGGAGAAGACAAACCTCAGAGATGTATACTACATACATACTTGGATAATAAGTGTAACTTTGAACCTTTGAAACTTTGAAATGGGCAAAGGTGGTGCATTATTTTAAAAGGTAGTTAAGAGTTAAGTATATAACTGCAATTGTCACATTCTGGAGGTAATTACCAAAGAAAAAGTTATGAAAGGGTTGTTTTCGGAAAATAAATGATTTATGAAAGAAAAGTCACATTGGACACTTTAACAGGAACTTTTAATAAATTACAAAAGATACACATAAGTAAAGAATGTAGATGGAAAATACTTGGTATGTGCTCAGTATCTGCTCTGGATGGAGAAAATATGAAGTGTAAAGAACAATATTTAAAATGCTTTGACTAAAGGTGAAGTTTCAAATGATTTAATAACATACCACATGACCAATGGAACAACATTTTACTCTGGTCATGAAGATCAGAGTTCCTCGATTTCCTCCCGCTCAGAACGAGCTGAGAAAATGGATTTGCTGCCTCCAGGTAGCTACCTATAATCTTGGCTTGAAGTGAGTTTATTTGGAATGTTTCAATGGCTTCTCTCTTTGGAAGGGGCTGAAAGAACAACAAAAAAAAATGCTTTGGCATTGGTCAAATTGCTAAATTATTGTGTTAAGTTGATAATTAGTGAATAATGATTGATAAGTGAGCATTTAATTTGAAGAAAAATTATATGGTTCTGAAATTTCATAGAGCATAGAACACTACACAGCACAGCCCTTCAGCCCACAGCATTGTTGCAACCTTTTAACCTACTTTAAAATCAATCTAACCCTTCCCTCCTACATCGCTCTCCATTTTTCTATCATGTATGTGCCTATCTAAGAGTTTCTTAAATGCCTCTAAATGTATCTGCCTCAACTACCACCCCTGGCAGGGCGTACCAAACACTCACCACTCTCTGTGTAAAGAAAAACCTACTTCTGATGTCCTCCCCTATTCCTTCCTCTAATCACTTTTAAAATTTGCCCTTCAGTATTAACCTTGTCTGCCCTGAAAAAAGTCACTGGCTATCCAGTCGATGCATGCCTCTTATCAACTTGTACACTTCTATCAAGTCATCCCTCATCCCCGAAAGAGGAAAACCCGAGCTTGCTCAACCTATCTTCATTATACATGCTCTCTAACTGAGACAATGTCCTGGTAAATCTCCTCTGCAACATTAGCTTGCGGCTCAAGCATCATCTATAAACTTGCTGATGATACAATCATTGTTGGTAGAATCTCAGGTGGTGAGGAGAGGGCGTACAGGAGTGAGCAATGCCAACTACTGGAGTGGTGCTGCAGCAAGAACCTGGCACTCAATGTCAGTAAGACAAAAGCACTGATTGTGGACTTTAGGAAGGGTAAGACAAAGGAACACAAATCAATCCCCATAGAAGGATCAGAAGTGGAGAGAGTGAGCAGCTTCAAATTCCTGGCTGTCAAGATCTCTGTGGATCTAACGTGGTCCCAACATATTGATGTAGTTATAAAGAAGGAAACTGGCTAAACTTTATTAAGAGTTTGAAGAGATTTGACATGCCAACAAATACACTCAGAAACTTCTATAGTTGTACCATGGAAAGCTTCTGACAGGCTGCGTCACTGTCTGGTATGGAGGGGCTACTGCACAGGACTGAGAGAAGCTGCAGTAGGTTGTAAATCTAGTCAGCTCCATCTTGGGCACTAGCCTACAAAGTACCCAGGACATCTTCAGGGAGCGGTGTCTCAGAAGGGCAGTGTCCATTATTCAGGACCTCCAACACCCAGGACATGCCCTTTTCTCACTGTTACCATCAGGTAGGAGATACAGAAGCTTGAAGGCACACACTCAGCGATTCAGGAACAGCTTCTTCCCCTCTGCCATCTGATTCCTAAATGGACATTGGATCTTTGGTAACTACCTCACTTTTTTTTAACATACAGTATTTCTGTTTTTTGCACATTAAAAAAATCTATTCAATATAGATAATTAATTTTCTTGTTTATTTATCATCATTATTATTTTTTATTTTATTTATTTTTTAAAAATTTTCTTTGCTAGATTATGTATTGCATTGAACTGCTGTTACTAAATTAACAAATTTCACGTCACATGCTGGTGATAATAAACCTGATTCTGATTCTTGAAGTCAATTCTCTAGATTAATGAAGGCCTACAAACCATATGCGTGCTTCACCGTCCTATCAACTTGAACGGCAACTCTGAGGGGATCAGTGGACATGGAGCTTCACTGTTACTCCACTGCTCCTACAGTGCAACTCCGTTAGCATCCTGGTATATGGTGATGGTTGTGGTTGTGATTATGAAGAAATTCAGAACCATATTGTGTGGTGTCAGTGGTTCATCCCGTATCATGTACTACCTCAAAAAACTCTCCTGGCAGTCATGCAACGATCTGCAATAACGTGAGTCATTATCCTGAGGTACACCTAAAGCTATGAAACATACTGAGTAAAAATACATTTTTATCTTTACAAACTAAACTAATTAAGATTTATAAAGATAACTTTTATCCTCTATGAATGTGTTGGCAATTCAATCAGCGACAGTTTCCACAGGTGAACAGTTACAGCAGGGGGGAACAGGAGGAAAAGGCAAGTTACACCAATCAATCCTATTTTCATCCTTATTATTTTCAAATTATTAGAAACTGAATTTTAATATTTAATTGCTTACTTGTGGTGATGATATTTCAGCTTCGTCCTTGGTTTTACTGCGTAAGGTCTCTGCTGAAGCACAAATGAAGGAAGCAAAGACATTTCTCAGCAAAAGTTGATCTGTTCTCATTTTTTTTTACATACTTAAGAGGCAGAGCTTAGTCTGGTTGTAATAAAATTGTTTCATCAGCCCCTGCCCAGTGTTGAGCTTCATTCACTGATAGCAGTAATAATCATGATTTATGATCTGTGTTCTCCACTAGCAAGGGCAAGCAGAAGCAGCAGAGTGGTCTGTACTGAAAAATAATCTAGCTATATTTTGTTGCACGTAGTAACTCAAACAATTCTTTCCTTCATCTGTATGTTGGACAAAATCATTCATGAATTCAACTGTTATTTGTAAATTTATGAATAATGTTCGGAATTTGAGGAGGGGGTTAGGGGAGGGTGGAGCCCAGGCAGATGATGGGGTGAATGGTTATTTCTCCATTTAGCCCTTCAAGCCTATTTAACTTTCAATTAGGTCATAAGGCCATAAGACCATAAGATATAAGTGCAGAATTAGCCCATTTGGCCCATTGAGTCTGCTCCACCATTTCATCAGGGCAGATCCAGTTTTCCTATCAGTCCCAATCTCCTGCTCCCCCACCATATCCCTTCATGCCCTGACCAATCAAAAACATATCAACCCTGACTTAAATATACATAAAGACTTGGCCTCCACAGCTGCCAGTGGCAACAAATTCCATAGATTCACCACTCTCTGGTGAAAGAAATTCCTCCTCATCTAGATCATGGGGGAATCTTCTTCCTGGATCATGGATTCCAGATTTGGCTAATCCATGGGGATTTTTAATAAATCACAAAAGATGCAAATTAAGAAAGAATATAGATAGACAATAAATGATGTGCACTCAGTTTCTGCTCTGGATGGAGAAAATATGAAATATAAAGAACAAAATTGTTATAAATCATATTCATTTAAAAACAGGTTAATTTATTACTCAACAAACTGTATAAAAGAAAGTGAAGTAGTTATAAATAAATTATTTTATAGTAGTTTCACTTTGTTTCATAAAACAGAAGAAGATATTGCCATTGTATGAAGCATTGTCAGCTAGGCTAGCAAGAGATGGACATTACTAAGCATTGTGTAATGGCTTCTGCTTCCGAGATTAGGCCGGGGGAAAAATAAACTCCTTGTCCTCCATAGAATAGAAGTGCATTTTATGCAGATTCTTTCAGTAAAACATTATGATACAGTGAAATTGAAAATGCACGGAGATGTGAAATAAATCTCATTGCCTCATTCACTGGTTATTCACACTCCACTCCCTTCATCACATCATTCACTGGCTGTGGTCACTCCACCCCCTTCGTCACTCCCAATGACTTGTAATTAGCAGCTAAGGCCTTCCACTACAAGCCAAGTGTTATCTCACCCACAGGAAAGGTAGAATTTAGTAATAGATAGTAAAAAATAGATGCATGTTTATTTCTGATTCAGCACCTCTTAAAAACAAAGATAATATTATTACACTTGATTCATATGAGAAAGAATTATCCTAATTGTTGCAATCAATAAGTAATAATAATAACGTTATTTACATAGCACCTTTCATACATTAAGATGCAGACTCAATGTACTTGACATAGACTGTAAAGATAAAACAATATAATCATAAAAATACAAAAAAGTTAAAAATCATAAGAACCAACATTATACAGAATAAAATGTAATTGAATATATGAAATTATATAAATATAATCAACATCAACAGGAATTAAGTAATCCTATTAAAAGGCCAAATTAAAAAAAAGTAGATTTCCAGAAGTGTTTTGAAATGTTCCACAGTACAGTCCTGGTAGAGTATTCCAGATGTTTGGTGCATAAGAGCAAAAGGCCACATCACTAGTTCTATATTTGTTAAATGATTAACAAATTACAAACAGTTTGTTTTAGAAACAGTTAAAGTTTGTGGGAGCTTCTGTCCACAAATCAGTGGCTTCATCGCCTACGTTTTAAAAGTGAAATTGAAGATTTTCAAAGAGTAAAGATTAGCTTTATTTGTCACATGTAAATTGAAAAATGCAGTGAAATACATAAACATGAGAAATTCTGCAGATGCTAGAAATCCAAAGCAACATGCACAAAATGCAGGTCAGGCAGCATCAATGGAAATGAATAAACAGTCAATGTTTTGTGCCAAGAGGCTTCTTCAGGACTGAAAAGGAAGGGTGAAGATGCCAGAATAAAAAGGTGGAGGCAGGGGAAGGAGGCTAGCTGTAAGGTGAAGTCAGCTGGGTGGGAAAGGTCAAGGCTGGAGATTAAGGAATCTGTTAGGAGAGGCAAGTGCACCATAGGAGAAAGGGAAAGTGGAGGAGCACCAGAGGGAAGTGATACATAGGTGAGAAGAGGTGAAAGGTAAGAGTGGGGAATAGGGGAAAGGGGTGGGGGTGGGGGTGGGAGGTTTTTATTGGACGGAGAAATCAATATTAATGCCATCAGGTTGGAGTCTACCCAGATGGAATATAAGGTGTTGCTCCTCTGCCTTCCGACATGTCGAATGAGAATGGGAATCGGAATTAACATGTTTGGCCACCGGTAGGTTCCGCTTTTGGCAGATGGAGCGGTCCCCAGTATACCACAGGTCTCACCAATGTAGAGGAGGCCGCATCGGGAGCACCGGACACGATGGACGATTCCAGCAGCTTCGCAGGTGAGGTGTTGCCTCACCTGGAAGGACTGTTTGGGACCTTGAATGGAGGTGAGGGAAGAGGAGAGTTGGTGTAGCACTATGGTGGCTTGCAAAGGTAAGTGTCAGGAGGGAAATCAGTGGGGAGCGAAGAATGGACAAGGAAATTCCCGAGGGAGTGATCCCTGTGGAAAGCGGGTGGTGGGGGTGTGTCAGGGGATGTAAAGATATGTTTAGTGGTAGGATCCCTTTGGAGATGGTGGAGCATGATGTGTTGGACGTGGAGGTTGATGGGGTGGTAGGTAAGGACAAGAGGAACCCCATCACTGTCACAGCAGTGACAAAATGGGGTGAGCGTGGATGTTTGGGAAATGGAGGCGATGTGGGTGAGAGCAACATAAATAATAGAGGGTGGGAAATTCTGTTAAATACATTTAACAGGGTTTAAGTACACGCAATGAAATACATTGTTTGCGCCAGGTCAAATCAGCAAGGATTTTGCTCGGCAGCCCACAAGTGTCCACGTGCTTCCTGTGCCAACATAGCATGCCCACAACTTAATAACCCTAACCACCTGTCTTTGGCATGCTGGAGCACCTGGAGGAAACCCACATGGTCACAGGGGAGAACAGACTTTTCACAGACGGCGGCAGAAACGGAACTGGTGGTCTAAAGCACCGCGCGGACTGCTGGGCCACCGCGCTGCCTAATCACCCTCGAAACTACACTCCAACAGAACAGTTCACTGTTGTTATAAAATACCTTCTGATATTCTGATATAAACAAATATATCCCTTTTAACCTGATGGAAACTTTGGAGTTGGACTTATATCTGCAATCGGGGTTGTAAAACCAGCACATTCCCTTTTACACTTACTAAATATGAAGAGGGTGGAGTCGTAATCCTATGCAGGCTGCCCAAAAACAGGAGATCAAAATTTGTTGCATATTGTAACATTATTTATAGACATTAAAAAACTTACCTTGATCATCAATATCAGGTGGTTTCAGAGATGATATATTTGCCACAACAGTGATGTTCCCAACGTTAAAGCTAATGCTAGAAAGAGCGTTGACAGCTTTTCCCCTAACCAGAAAAGTACCTGTGCACAGAAGCCAAAGGGACAGCCATTATAAATGGAGTCACTATCTCTCATGATTTCTAGATTTCACTGATGATTGATAAGTATTTTTCCTCAGGAACATAGGAGAAGAATTAGTCAATCAAAATCATTCTATTAGTAACATATTAGAATTTATAGCAATGAATTGAAGTCTCCTGGTCTCTGGCAGAAGTTTCAGAGAACAGTACAGTGTTATTGGGCCTTACATTACTTCCTTTGTGTTTCCAGTCTTACCCTCTAGACAAGCAACATAATTTGTGACTAAAGTTTTGTGATTTCATGCAGACAGAACAATAGTCCTAGTTTGAACTGTTAATTTTTTTGTAAATTTTCCTGTTTAAACATATGTTACTGTCTTGATTTCATGATTCAAATCAATCCTGATTTAAATCATAATTGCAGAATCAATTGTAGTTAGAATGTTATATTATTCAGCTAAAAAAAAAGGTGAGCTACCTTCAGAATTCATTAGAAGGCTGTAGGCTCCCAGATTGCCATCAGGATTCTCAATGGCTTCAGAAAAGGTCTCGTTAGGACCAATAAATTCAAACTGCAGCTCAACTGGGGCTCCATGAGACACAGAAATGTTTATAGTCAAATCACTTCCCAGCTCCAAAACAGCAGAGTTTACTGAAGCCTTCAAACCTCTGATTGGTTCCACGAATTGAACAGTTATATTCAGAGATACCTCTTGAGTGGTCACATTATTCTTTGCTAGAACGGTGATCTGATGGGTGCCCGGACCTATCATTTGTTGAATGGCACTATCCAGCGAGACATTCTGAGGGATAAATCCTTGAGATGTGGTGATGGTGTGAATGGTGACTGCTCCAGCTAACATTACATAGGTCACATTTGTACCTGTGAAAGGAAAAAAAAATATATATATACTCCTACTTATTCAATAACATTGCACACGTTTTGCTTTTCATAACACAGGAGTCCATTTCAGCCCAATAACTCGAAGAACAATAGCATTCCCTCATTCATTTCCCCTGGAACCTATTCTATCCAAGAACTGGTCTTGGTTGTCAGAAGCTATTTGAGACTCATGCAATTAGGAGCATTTAATAGGTAGTGGGAGCTCATCCGCACCACCACCCCTGACCATAACAACCTTAGGGAACCTGGGTGGCATTGTTGCTAAGGTCACTGAATTAATAATCTGGAAGTCTTGACTAATGATTTCAAATGCCCCACAGAAAGCCAACCTGCCTGAATCTTGGCATGCAGCATAGCAATTAGAGCCACAGCTTACAGTGCCAGCCGTAGGATCAGGGTTTGATTCCTATTGTGGTCTGTAACGAGTTTGTATGTCTTCTCTCCGACTGGGTGGCTTTCCTCTGGGTGCTCTGGTTTCCTCCCACACCTAAAGACACATGTTTAGGGATATTAAGTTGTCGCTATGCTATGTTGGTGCTGGAAGAGTGTTGACCCTTGTGGGCTGCTAAGGACAATCCTTGCTGATTTGATTTGAGGCAAACAACGTACTTCACTGCAAGTTTCAGTCTATATGCGACAAATCAAGCTAATCTTTAGATCTTTAATCTTTATGTGACATGGACCTTGTTTGTTTCTCTTCAGCACAAACTCTGTTAGCTCATTGGTAGAACTTCCAACTTGAAATTAAAAGGTGGGGGGGGGGGGTGTAGAGGGTCAAATAACTTTCCAGCAACCTTGACTTAAAGATCCAATTTGACAGTCCAGTGCAGTACTAGAGGATTTTGACTTTCCGATTGAGTTCTAATCTCACCTAGCTGTGGAAACAACTTTACTGTCTCTATCTTATCTATCCCTTTCATAATTTTATATGTTTCAGTAAGATTCACTCTCATTTTTCTGAATTCCAGCAACTATAGTCCTAAATAACTCAATCTCTTCTCACAGGCTAATCTCCTCATCTCAGCCTGGTGAACCTCCCCGAACTACCTCCAATTCCAGTATACAGTCTCTTTGCTGAAATAAAAGACCACAACTGCATTCAGTGCTCTAGATGCAGCCTCACCAGTACCCATTATAACCTCGCTACTCGTAAATTCATTGATGGCCAACATTCCATTTGCCTTCTTGATAATAGACAATAGACAATAGGTGCAGAAGTAGACCATTCGGTCCCTCGAGTCTGCACCACCATTCTGAGATCATGGCTGATCATTCACTATCAATACCCAGTCCCTGCCTTGTCCCCATATCCCTTGATTCCCCTATCCATCAGATATCTATCTAGCTCCTTCTTGAAAGCATCCAGAGAATTGGCCTCCACCATCTTCGGAGGCAGTGCATTCCACACCTCCACAACTCTCTGGGAGAAGAAGCTCTTCCTCAACTCTGTTTTAAATAACTGACCTCTTATTCTCAATCCATGCCCTCTGGTACTGGACTCTCCCAACATCTGGAACATATTTCCTGCCTCAATCCTATCAAATCCTTTAATTATCTTAAACGTTTCAATCAGATCCCCTCTTAATCTCCTCAATTCCAGTGTGTACAAGCAAAATCTCTCCAATCTCTCTGCGTAAGACAGCCCTGCCATCCCAGGAATCAACCTAGTGAATCTATGCTGCACTTCCTCAATTGCCAGGATGTCCTTCCTTAAAGCTGGAGACCAAAACTGTACACAATATTCCAGGTGTGGTCTCACCAGGGCCCTGTACAAATGCAAAAAAGGACATCCTTGCTCTTGTACTCAATTCCCCTTGTAATAAAGGCCAACATTCCATTTGCCCTCTTCACTGCCTGTTGCACTTGCTCATTCACCTTCATTGACTGATGAACTAGGACTCCTAGGTCTCTTTGCATTTCTCCCTTACCTAATTCTACACCGTTCAGACAATACTGTGCCCTCTTGTTCCTGCTTCCAAAGTGGATAACTTCACATTTATTCACATTGAATGACATCTGCCAAGTATCTGCCCACTCCCCCAGCCTATCCAAGTCTCCCTGTATTCTCCTAACGTCCTCTTCGCATGTCACACTGCCACCCAGTTTAGTATCGTCAGCAAACTTGCTGATACAGTTTTCAATGCCCTCATCTAAATCGTTGACATAAATCGTAAAGAGCTGTGGTCCCAATACAGAGCCCTGTGGTACCCCACTAGTCACCTCCAGCCAGTCCGAGAAACACCCATTCACTGCTACCCTTTGCTTTCTATCTGCCAACCAGTTTTCTATCCATGTTGAAACCCTGCCCCCAATGCCATGAGCTCTGATTTTACTCACCAATCTCCTATGTGGCACTTTATCGAATGCCTTCTGAAAATCTAGGTACACAACATCCACTGGCTTACCCTCATCTAACATCCTTGTTACACCCTCAAAAAACTCCAACAGATTAGTCAAGCATGTTTTGCCCTTGGTAAATCCATGCTGGCTCGGCCTAATCCTATTACTGCCATCAAGATGTGCCACTATTTCGTCCTTAATAATGGACTCAAGCATCTTCCCCACGACTGAC
Organism: Hypanus sabinus; assembly: GCF_030144855.1. Taxonomy (NCBI): domain Eukaryota; kingdom Metazoa; phylum Chordata; class Chondrichthyes; order Myliobatiformes; family Dasyatidae; genus Hypanus; species Hypanus sabinus. The sequence goes on along the minus strand of NC_082722.1, from coordinate 57,353,138 downwards.
GTTAGGCTAACAGGGCGATAGTTCTCCGTTTTCTCCTTCCCTCCCTTCTTGAAAAGTGGGATAACATTAGCCACTCTCCAATCTTCAGGAGCTGATCCTGAATCTAAGGAACATTGGAAAATGATTACCAATGCATCCGCAATTTCCTGAGCCACCTCTTTTAGAACCCTTGGATACAGACCATCTGGACCCGGGGATTTATTAGCCTTCAGTCCTACCAGTCTACTCATCACAGTTTCTTTCCTAATGTCAATCTGTCTCAATTCCTCTGATATCTTATTATCCTGGCCCATCCATACATCTGGGAGATTGCTTGTGTCCTCCCTGGTGAAGACAGATCTAAAGTACGCATTAAATTCTGTTGCCATTTCCCTGTTTCCCATAACAATTTCTCCCAATTCATTCTTCAAGGGGCCAACATTGTTCTTAACTATCTTCTTTCTCTTCACATAGCTAAAAAAGCTTTTGCTATCCCCTTTTATAATCCTGGCTAGACTGAGCTCATACCTGATTTTTTCTGTCCGTATTGCTTTTTTAGTTAAGATCTGCTGTTCCTTAAAACTTTCCCAATCATCTGTATTCCCACGCATCTTAGCCCTGTCATACTTCTTTTTCTTTAATGCTATACAATCTCTGACTTCCTTTGTCAACCACTGTGGCCCCTTCCCCCTCTTTGAATCCTTCCTTCTCATTGGAATGAACTGCTTTTGCATCTTTTGTATTATCCCCAAGAATATCTGCCACTGCTGATCCACTGTCTTTCCTGCCAGGGCATCCGCCCATTTAACTTTGGCCAGCTCTTCCCTCATGGCTCCATAGTCTCCTTTATTTAATTGCAGCACTGACACCTCTGATCTGCCCTTATCCCTCTCAAATTGTAGATAAAAACTTATCATGTTATGATCACTACTTCCTAATGGCTCCTTTACTTCAAGATCACTTATCAATTCCTGTTCATTACACATCACCAAGTCCAAAATAGCCTCGTTCCTGGTTGGCTCAAGCACAAGCTGTTCCAAAAATACATCCCTTAGAGACACTCCACAAACTCCCTATCCTGGGGTCCAGCACCTACCTGATTCTCCCAGTTCACCTGCATGTTGAAATCTCCCATAACGACTGCATTACCTTTAACACATGCCAATGTTAACTCCCTAATCAACTTGTACCCAATATCCACGCTACTGTTTGGGGGCCTGTACACAACACCCATTAGGGTCTTTTTACCCTTACTGTTCCTCAGCTCAATCCACACAGACTCTACTTCCCCTGTTCCCAAGTCACCTCTTGCTAAGGACTGAATCTCATTCCTCACCAACAGGGCCACCCCACCCCCTCTTCCCATATTTCTGTCTCTACGATAGCATGTATACCCTGGTACACTCAATTCCCAGGCCTGATCCCCTTGCAGCCATGTCTCCGTTATCCCAACAATATCGTAGTTCCCCATTTTCATCTGAGCTTCAAGCTCATCTGTCTTATTTCTGACACTACGCGCATTCAAGTATAGAATTCTTAGCCCATTCCTCCTCTCTTTGCTTAAAACACTGTCTATTGTACCTAACCCAGCTCCTTGAACTTCCATCGGGCTAATTGCACCTTGAATTTTGATGACCTTCTCAAGATCACCCAAACCTTCTACACATTTAACCCCACGCTCCTTCTGACCAACCCTCTGTACATGTAGCTTTTCCAACACATGTTCTGTCTTACCTTTCTCCTTTACACAATTAATATTTGGGAAACGTGTATTCCCCATCTGTCCCTTATCCTTCATCATATCATCTTCTCTTGTAATCTGGATCCCTGCCCCCTGCACATCTAGCTTAAACCCCCCCAAGCAGCACTGGCAAACATTCCTGCAAGAATGTTAGTACCCCTCCAGTTCAGATGTAGACCGTCCCTTTGAAACAGATCCCAATGTCCCTGGAACAAAGACCAATTATCCAAAAACCTGAACCCTTCCTTCCTGCACCATGCTCTCAGCCTCGTATTAATGTGCATAATCATTCTATTCTTCGCCTCACTCGCACGTGGCACAGGTAGGAATCCCGAGATTGTCACCCTGGAGGTCCTGCCTTTCAGCTTCCCTCCTAACTCCCTGAACTCTCTAAGCAGGGCCCCCTCATTCACCTTACCCACATCGTTGGTCCCTACATGGACCACTACATCTGGGTTCATGCCCTCGTTCTCAAGAATAGCCTGCACCCGATCTGAGATGTCCCGGACCCTGGCACCAGGGAGGCAACGTACCATCCGAGACTCCCGATCTGCCCCACAAAATCTCCTATCTGCCCCCCTGACTATAGAATCCCCTAAAACAATCGCTCTCTTCTCTTCCCTCCTCCCCTTTCTAGTTGAGGGTTCAACCTCTGTGCCAGAGGCAGGACCACTACAACTCATTCCTGGTAGGTCATCCCCAGGAATGACCTTTTGCACCTGCAATCCAGCCTAGCTGCGATTCTCACACAAACACTCCCGTGCCCCGTTTCACAACAGAATGCTGCATTCTTTCACCGTTTTGATTGGATCTTCTATTTTTCATTTCAAAGTGGGTGACCTTGCATTTACCGACATTGTACCCCATCTGCCAGACCCTTGCCCACCCATTTTGAAATGAAAAATGGAAGGCCAGATTATTATTTAATCTGGACAGGACTGTCAAGTTGTGAAGACTTTCCATGTCCTCTGTAACACCCACGAAATACTGGAGGAGCTCAGCAAGCCGAGCAGCATCTATGGAAAGGAGTAAACAGTCAATGTAGCATTAGTACAGACTGATTGATCAGCATGTTCTGCAGCCCTGTGTCTTACAATGAATCTTCTATTGCCTGAATTCACACTTTCTAATTGTCCTCATTTCACAGCTTTTTATGGGCAAAATGCCATGTTCCCACTCCCTGACTGCTGCACATTAATTCATCAACCACTTAGCCTTATTTATAGCTTGTACCCAAAGCAATCCTGACTTCTTCCTTAAGGAGATATTCTATCCATCCTATCCATTTGTCTCCTTACTTCCCAGCAACTGAATATTAAGTTTTTTTTTCTCCTTCCCAGATCTGATGAAGGATTGTTGAACTGAAACATTGTTGGTTTCTCTTTCTACAGTTGCTCTCTTATCTGCTCTGCTTCCAGTATTGTTGTGTATATAATATTTCAGTAGTGTTAATTGTAAATATATTGTTTGATTAAGCATTCCCATTCGTAAATAATTTATTATGGATTATGGGTAAAAACAAGTGAATTGCGTATGTCATGACACTACCACTTGATATGTATGCCTTGCTTAATGTAAAGAACAAATCCTGTCTTTTTCTTCCAAATACTTTTATGTTTTGGGATTACAGAACATATTCAGTATATGAGGGGTGATCCTAAGGCAGAAGGAGTCAATTTTAGTAAACCTAGCACATTTATTATTCAACACAGTCCCCTCCTACATTTATACACTTAGGCCAGCAGTCATGGAGCATATGGATCTTGAACCTCCAGAAAGTGAAAACAGGAAGGATGATTGGTAAGTGCATGGCCTAAGGAAGAAGGAGATGAGTTATACAGCTCTCATTACCTGCACTTGCTGTTCAACTCTTTGAGTGATTATGCAGAAAGTTTGAAGTTAATAACTCACCAGGGGTGATCAATGAGTTTGTGGCCTAAGGTAGAAGGAGATGAGTTATGAACTTCAAACTTTCTGCATAATCACTCAAAGAGTTGACCTGCATGCGCATGTAACGAGAGCTGTAAAACTCATCTCCTTCTACCTTAGGCCACAAACATCAGTGTGTGTGTGTGTGTGTGTGTGTGTGTGTGTGTGTGTGTATTAGAAACATAGAGAACCTACAGCACAATACAGGCCCTTTGGCCCACCATGCTGTGCTGAACATGTACTTACTTTAGAAATTACCGAGGGTTACCCATAGTCCTCTATTTTTCTAAGCTCCATGTACCTGTCCAGGAGTCTCTTAAAAGACTCTATCATATTCGCCTCCACCACTGTCGCCGGCAGCCCATTCCATGTACTCACTACTCTCTGTATAAAAAACTTACCCCCGACATCTCCTCTGTACCTACTTCCAAGCAGCTTAAAACTGTGTCCTCTCATGTTAGCCCTTTCAGCCCTGGGAAGAAACCTCTGACTATCCACACAATCAATGCCTCTCTTCATCTGATACACCTCTATCAGCTCACCTCTTCCTCCTTCGCTCTAAGGAGAAAAGGCTGAGTTCACTCAACCTATTCTCATAGGGCATGCTCCCCAATCCAGGCAACATCCTTGTTAATCTCCTCTGCACCCTTTCTATGGTTTCCATGTCCTTCCTGTAGTGAGGTGATCAGAACTGAGCACAGCACTCCAAGTGGGACCTGACCAGGGTCCTATATAGCTATAGTATTATCTCTCTGCTCTTAAACTCAATCTCATGGTTGATGAAGGCTAATGCACCATGCACCTTCTTAACAACAAAATCTACCTGTGCAGCACCTTTGAGTGTCCTATGAACTCGAAACCCAATATCCCTGTGATCCTCCACACTGCCAAGAGTCTTACTATTAATACTATGTTCTGCCATCATATTTGACCTACCAGAATGAACCACCTCACACTTAACTGGGCTGAACTCCATCTGCCACATCTCAACCCAATTTTGCATCCTATCAATGTCCCGCTGTAACCTCTGACAGCCCTCCACACTATCCAGAACACCTCCAACCCTTGTGTCATCGGCAGACTTACTAACCTATCCCTCCACTTCCTCATCCAGGTCATTTATAAAAATCCTGAAGAGTAAGGGTCCCAGAACAGATCCCTGAGGCACACCACTGGTCACCGACCTCCATGCAGAATATGACCTGTCTACAACCACTCTTTGCCTTCTGTGGGCAAACCAGTTCTGGATCCACAAAGCAATGTCCCCTTGGATCCCATGCCTCCTTACTTTCTCAATAAGCCTTTCATGGGGTACCTTATCAAATGCCTTGCTGAAATCCATATACACTATATCTACTGCTCTTCCTTCATCAATGTGTTTAGTCACATCCTCAAAAAATTCAGTTGGGCTCGTAAGGCTCAACCTGCATTTGACAAAGCCATGCTGACTGTTCCTAATCATATTATGCCTCTCCGAATGTTCATAAATCCTGCCTCTCAGGATCTTCTCCATCAACTTACCAACCACTGAAGTAAGACTCACTTGTCTATAATTTCCTGGGCTATTTCTACTCCTTTTCTTGAATAAGGGAACAACATCCGCAACGCTCCAAACCCCCGGAACCTCTCCTGTCCCCATTGATGATGCAAAGATCATTACCAGAGGCTCAGCAATCTCCTCCCTCACCTCCCACAGTAGCCTGGGGTCCATCTCGTTTGGTCCCGGTGACTTATCCAACTTGATGTTTTCCAAAAGCTTCAGCACATCCTCTTTCTTAATGTCTATATGCTTGAGCTTTTCAGTCCACTATAAGTCATCCCTACAATTGTCAAGATACTAAATATACAGTATATCTATATATAGATATATTTAGTGTTTGTTTCAATTAAATCAGGTCATCTTCTCTTTCCCTGTTGATGAGAAAACTCCCAGAGCTTACTCTTTTACAGAAATACAGGGTGTGATCCTTAACCTCCTGCCCAATATTCACTTTCAATCAATGCCAAAGAGAGAGGGTTGTTTAGCTATTATTAAACAGACATTTGCGAAACCTTGCTGTGGGTAAATTGACAGTTTGTTTCCTAAACTGTAAACTTGATCGCACTTCAAAAGTAATCGCCTGGCTATATGGGGCTATGGGATAGAGCAGGGTTTTATTCTGTGTAAGACAAAAAGTTGCCCAGTTTCTGTAATGCTTTCTTTGCTTCCTTTCATGGAAATGGACATCAGTGGAAAGCCAATTTATTGTTTATTGTCTCATGTTGTTAGTCTTTGAAAAGGTACATCAGACTACAAAGTGGCAGGAATACTAAATTTCTTTTCCTAAAGATAAATTAAAACAATTAAAGATACTCAGCAAGTTTTAGAACAACCTTAAAAGATATGAGTCCCTAGTTTGTCTATTAATTGAATTTTAATTCCCAGGTGTTCCTGCTGAGCACGAGAGGATTCAGTAATGTAAACATTCTACCCTCATTTCCCTCTTCACTATAACTTACACTGCTCAGATTACTGGTATCAAAGGGAAAAATAACACAAATTCATTCTACTGCCCTTGAAAAGAAAACTGCACCTTCTTCAACCACAAGCTGAATCAACAGCGGATCTCCATATGGAACTGTGCAGTCGTTAATTTCTTCAGATTGATTGAGATTGTAGCATTTGATTATTCCAAAACCATTGATTGGCTGTTGGATTGAGACCATTTTCTGCGCGATCACATGCCACTCACTAGATGTACACTCAAGACTGAGAGTGAAAAGACCCACAGTCCGATACTGGTAAGTCTTGTTGCTAGTGGACCTTTAAAAAAGATTGAGAAAATAGTGGTTATAATTCATAACAAGCCAGTGTAAGGGGAATGAGTTCCTTAACATAATTACAAAAGTAGTTAAGTAATTACATTTTTCAATGAATTTCTTTGTTACATTGCTTTAGTGTTTCAAAGCTGTTATCGCCATGTTCAAAGAAAACAAGCTACCAAATGTGGGCAGCAGATTAATCTGCATTACTGCTGATTTTAATCCTCAGAAAATATGATGTTTGTAATTCTGTTGATTTTTTTCTATCTTGAAGTTGATTGCATTTAGGAGATTTATTTCTGTATTTTGGATTCTGGGGATTAGAACATTTTCTCATGAGGCAGGATTGAATAGAACTTTTTGTTTCGTCTCTGGAGTTTCAAAGAATTCAAAATGATCTTAGCAAAAGTCAACGGTTTAACAGGGAGACCCCTGAGCCTAGAAATAGGGGGTGAGATTCCAGTATGATGGATTGGTCTGCAAAAGGGACAGCAGATGTTGGAATCTGAAGCTTGCAGCTGGAGGAACTCGGTGGAGTGAGCAGTAGTTGTGTGAGGTGGGTGTTTCAGCAATGTAGACAACTCCTTTCCCCGCAGAGATGCTGCTCAACCTGCTGAGTTCCTCCTCCATACTGTTTGTTCTGTGGGACTGGTCAATTTGTACTGAGCTCAGCAGAAGTCTCTTCACTTTGACAGTTGGAGAATGCTTGGAACATTTCAATGTAGTCAGAGCTGATATTGATATATTTTTTAACAAGAAATTTCTGTGTTCTGAGCATTTGGTGAACCAGAGGGAAAACTTCACACCTCATCCACCCCATCACTGAACTGTTCCCACAACTTATGGACTCACTTTCAAGAATTCTTCATCTCATGTTCTCAATATTTATTATTTAATTACTATTATTATTTACTCTTTTTTTGCATTTTTCACAGTTTGTTGTCTTTTGCACATTGGTTGTTTGTCCGTCCTGTTGGGAGTGGTCTTTCATTGATTCTATTGTGTTTCTTTGTATTTACTATGAATGCCTGCAAGAAAATGAATCTCAGGATTGTATATGGTGACATATATGTACTTTGATAATAAATTTATTTTAAACTTTGTACTTTGAAATCTCAGTCCTGATCTCCTTTGTGTAGCAGGCTTGCATTGCCATTTGTCCTCAGTCGTTTTATTTTAATTTCATTTATAAAAATAAAATTCAAAAATAAGTGTTTTAATTTTAAAAATGGCTGCTACCAGTAATGCGGCAGATTAGATTTCTCCCTAATCTGCTCTGACAATAAAACACTTGGCATTAACAAATATTTTGTATCTGATTTCAATTCAGTGAATCCTAAACATAACTTTGTCATGGACAGTCCCAAGCCCAGCTGTGAAATGAGGAGGGTTGGGCATGGGGCTAGCAACCCATCCCTTAAAAACCCAGAGCTTCAGAAATGCCAACAGAAACTCTAAAGGCCTCATACTTGGGAGCGGAAGGATCTTTGCCCAGAACACGTATGAAGTCGTCTAGTGAAATTGGAAGCCACAGGGCCAATCAACTCTCTACCAACTGAGGACCAAGGATTCTGATGAGCTGATGTTGGCAGCCAATGCCCCAGTAGGGGCAATGGGCTTAAGAAGAATACTAAACATATGTCAAGAAATGATAATGGATCATTGTTGTAATGAATTTAATGTGAAATCACTGAAGAGAAAATACTGAGGAAATTAAGATGACTAACAGTCATTAAATCCACTTAATCTGAGGACCTGCATCCCACGTTATTGTGGCTACAGAGACAATGGATCCATTGATGATTTAGAAAAATTCCAAGTCCTTGGTTGTTAAAAGAAAAGAATACCACTAATTCATATTTCTGTCAATTACATTTGCAATTAGTACTCACTGGTCTGGATTATATGGTTCGATTACGAAGCCATCGCCAGTGTTGAGCGTGCAGGTGAGGTTCCCAGAATATGGATGCAGCAGCCACTTTTGAGATATCGTGACGTTTTCCAGGACTGCATACACATCATCAACTAGCAAATGAAGACCTAATCAAAATATCAAACGGACATCGTATTGTTACTACTTTTATCCTTCTTAGTATGAAGGATTGAGCACTTACAGACAGAGGAAAGAAATCTTGCTATATTATTCCCATCACTGTCTGTAAGGAGCTTATACATTCCCCCCACGATCACATGGGTTTCCTCTAGGCGTTCTGGTTTCCACCCACCGTCCAAAGACATAGCACTTGATAGGTTACTTGGTCATTGTAAACTGTCTTAGTTAAATCAAGGGTTGCTGGGCAGTGCGGCTCGAAGCCACGCTGTATCTCAATAAATAAATCAAATAACTTTTAAGAACCAGTATGTCGTAGTTACTTACTCTGAATGATTTTGATAAGTTTTAACATAATGTTTCACAGACTGCATCATTTTTGGCATTATTATATAGGTCTAATTTGGCCATTTTTTATACATTGCGAACAAAACACTCAAGACAAGGGTTTTGTTTTAAAAATCATCTGGCTGAGAACTTTGACAAGACATTCTCTTCTTCAATGTCCACATCTGCCTGTTGACACCATTTGATTACTTGCTGCAGGGAGTTTTGCTCCTCCTACAAACTCACAATATTTCCCCCATCAGATAAAGACATTACATACAAACATGCAAGGATCTATTTCATGCAGTCTGATCTAACTCTAATAATATTATTGATGAAAATATGACCATTAGAGATGTTGGGGTGGCATTTCTTACCTTCTTTGCAATGATAGTCGATAACAAGGTAATTGCCCAGGTCTGGACAAAGATCACCAAAGGATGTCTTATCTGCTCCAACTTGGCAAGCCTGTAATCCATGGCACTGACCTTCAATATAATATTTTTGGTTATATTTGTTGCTTAAGTATAAAATTATGTAGTTTCCCAACATAAACAATCCTCTAATCAACCAGTCTGATTGTACAGTAAATTTCCTCTGCTGTGTGGAAGATTTGTCTTCATTCTACATGTAAACATGTCCAGATTTAACAATGCTGGACTGAGGTTTTAAAGAACACTAAAGGGTAAACCACTCAGTGTTTCTTTGTGTGTCATTGCTATGGGTGTTAACTCATATTTGGATTGGGTTGCTTGACTATGACCCCAAAATCGAAGAAAAATCCCTAAGCAACAAAGAAAATGGTGACTTGTACAACGTGAGGGGAGGAAACATATGACAATTCTTTATATTCCCATGATATTGGGTTTAGATATTTCAATCTGATTCAAGTCGAATTGTCATTCACCCATACATGAATACAGCTAATGAATACGGAGTTATTCCAAGCCCAAGGTACAAAACACAGTACCAGCAGTCACACACAGCACAAGGCACACATAGCACATACAAGATAGCAAGCGCATGTAAAATATCAGTAAAATACAGCATGCAAAAAGTCCAGATCCTGAGTGCAAGGATGCTGCAGAAATCTGCAGTTGACCGCAAGATAAGGCGTAAACATCAGAAGTCTTTATGTGAAAGTTAACGAACAATAATGACTCTGACACCACACAGCAGAAGTACAAAGTATAGAATTCTGGAAAGTTCTACCTCAGTCTTTAGATAACTGTAAAAAGTATGTTACCTTTCACTTTTTCTCTCACATCAATCCAACTGCAATCTTGAGGTTCGGTTGAGGTTACAGACGCCAAGGTGCAGAAAGAGAGAGATTTGCGGCCGTAAAAACTACTGTTGATCTGAATCACCTCCCCGGACTCGCACTGTAGTGTAGCATTGAAGTGATCACAGGCAAAGGCTCGGCTGGACTCTGACAGAAATGTAATGGCGCACAAGATAAGTCAGCAATTTGAACTTTTAGAAAATGTAAACTAACAACTTTACCCAGTCTTCCAATGATGCAATAATACAACCTCTCTCATTCCATTATATTCTCCTAGAAATAAACAAAATATAACATATTCTGGAAATTGCCCATTGCATCTCTCAATAGCTCCAGTAGTCTTTCTAATTTGGCTTAGAGTGGCTGACTTACTTTGTTTAGCAAGGAACCTCCTATTTGAAGAGTTTCTAACTACATCTGCCATCTTCAGCTTTAGCTACTCTATGCAGGCATGGGGAATTGACAAAGAAACTGTGGAGATGCTTTTTGCTTAAGATGCTTTTATGCCGATTCTTCTCCTTTAGATCACTGGACCACCCCAAGTCTTCAGGTGACGTTTTTGTTATCAATTTACACAGATCTTCAGGCCCATTCCCTATGTTTTACTAATATAATGGGCAGCATATGTACATCACAGAGAGTGAGCACAGTCCCCTCCTGCCTTCCCACCCAAACTGCAGCAGAATTTGGCCTATCAGCCCACTGAGCCTGCTCTGTCAGTTGATCATGGTTAACTTATTTTCCCTCTCAACCCCATTCTCCTGCCTTCTTCCCATATTCATTAACACCTTCACTACAGACGAACTTTATTTGTTACATGTACACCGAAACTGTGGAACTTACAGTAGGATGTGCTTGCAACAATGACTGACACAGCCCAAGGATTGTACTGAGTCACCATGCCTCTGGTGCCAACATAGCATGCCTACAACTCACTAACCCTGGCCCTCACATGGGAGGAAACCAAGGCACCCAGAGGAAACCAGTGCAGTCATGGGGATAAATACGAACTCCTTAGAGACCCAGGTGGACCTGAACCTGGATCACTGGCACTGTAAAATGCTATGGCACAGTGACACCATAATCACAAACCTATCAACCTCCCCTTTAAATATACCCAATGACTTGCCCTCCGCAGCCATCTGTGGCAATAAACTCCCCAGATTCACCACCCTCTGGCTAAAGAAATTCCTCCTCCTTTCTGGCCCAAAGGGATGTCTTTTATATTGCTATCCACTTTATGCTTGTAAAGCAGGCCACATCAATATACCACCATGAGTAACATAAATAGTGGGAGGTTTCGGTTTGAAAGAAGTAAGTTGGATGATCTAAACCAAACAAAAAAAGAAAACTTTTGAAGAAAAGTAGGTGTAGAGGAAAGAAATAGAAGAACAATGTAAAAATGAATGAACCAAAGGAAAACGGGAGCACTAGTCAAGATGGTAAAAAGAAGGAGACTAAGTGTTGTGAACAGTAAGTGGTCATTTTGTCTGTACAATAAACTGTCCCAGAATCATGAAAGAAAATGGAAAGAACCATTGCTTACCATATTCACAAATGAAATGGAGCTCCTGGCTGCAGTTGTCTGTACTCTTCCAATGGTACACAGAGTTCTTCAGAATGTGAGCGCATGTTGCTGATGGAGAAGGCTGGTGTTCTGGAGCCCAGTTATCATACATCACCCTTGTACCATCCAGCCAGGACAGTGTTCCTGGAGCAAAGCCACAAATTGAAAATTATTTTTCAAACAGAATTGAAGATAAGAAAATACAGCCGATTGTTCCACTATTCAATAAGGCCTTGGTTAATATTTTGCCTCTGTAACACTTTCCTACACTAAATCAACATCCCTTGATTCCCTTAACACACAAAAAAATTATCAACCACTGATTTAAACATATTTAATGACTTAGCCTCAAAATCTACTTTGGGTTGAAGCTTAATTTGCACAGATGTCAATTTCTGATACAGAACATAGAACAGTACAGCCAAAGAATAAATCCTTCGGAGCACAATATTGTACCATACCAGCTAAAAAGTAATAAAAAAAAAACAAAAACTAATCGCGCCTGCCTAAACAATGTCCATATCCCTCCATCTTCCTCACATTCATGCGCCTATCTAAGCATTTCTTAGAAGCTTCTAAAGAATTTGCCTCTCTTACCATACCAGGCATGCAAACCAGGCATGATTGAGAACTATTTCTAGCTTGGGTACTTTTGATCCAATATAAAAATGATTTAATGAAAGATGTGGTTATTTCAACAGAATATTTGGTTAATTATTATTTTTTCATTTGAACATAATTTGGCTCATTCATGTCCTTTTGACTGCACGTCCATTTGGTCACACATGAAAATCTCTATGTTGTCAATGAACTTGCATCTATATTGCAAACCTAGCCACATTGAAGTTGAATCCTCACTCTCTCTCCCACATGATTGCTTGAATTTGGATAATTTGATAATGGAAAGTGAAATGAGCCAAGGAGTCCCAGGAGATTGCTACTCACAGTCAACTACGTCATTTAAATAATTGGATCAGGAAGGCAAGCAGAGCCTATCAGTCTGAGTGAGGAAGAAAAGCCCACCATTCATTGGTAGTACCACTGCAAAGCATTAAACCTCCTGCTAATTTAGAAAGAATAATAGAAAAAGTGAAATTAGAGCAGGGAAAATGTCAGAGCACAGGCAACAAGACAAAGATTATGAGAGTCTGTGTACAGATGCCAGCCAACAAGGTCACTGCTGAGCAAGTAGGATGCTGGGGAGATATTGTAGTTGTATTATTTTCTGAAACTTGATAAGAAACTTCATGAAGTTCACATTAATTACTTGTCTTAGTGAATGATATGACTAAAAAAAGCAAAGACTACTGAAATTGAATATGATTCTGAACTGACTCCAATGATTATATAGGAGGAGGTAACACAATGTTTCTGACAAGTCAAACAGAGGCAACGTTGCTGTATCAAGAGCTTCAGTTACACTGCTTTGTTAACACAAGTAACAAAATTACTGCTGCAACTTCAAAAGTGCAAAGTAAATTTATGATCAAAGCACATATATATCACTATATACAACCCTGAGATTAATTTTCTTACAGACATACTCAACTAATCCACAATAGAACAATAACCATGATAGAATCAATGAAAGACCAACTTGGGCATTCAACCAATGTGCAAAAGACAACAACTGCACAAATGCAAAAATAAATAATAATAAATAAATAATCAATAACTACCGAGAACATGATATGAAGAGTCTTTCAAAGTGAGTACGGAAACTGGTAACAGTTATATTTATAAACGCAAACACAAGGAAATCTGCAGATGCTGGAAATTCAAGCAACTAGCACAAAATGCTGGTGCAGCACAGCAGGCCAGGCAGCATCGAGAGGGAGAAGTCTACAGTCCAGACGAAGGGTCTCGGCCCGAAACATCGACAGCGCTTCTTCCTATAGATGCTGCCTGGTCTGCTGTGTTCCACCAGCATTTTGTGTGTGTCGCTATTGTTATATTTATAGATGCTTTTGTGCTTGTGAGCAATGATTGTTAGCTTCTCACTGTCACAGGACTGTGTCAGGTGACTAACCACTTGCTGAGTCATAACAACAGTGCAGCAAGTTCCAGAGAAGCTCAGTGAGAAGCCCTCGAGTAACTCACAAATGTTGCATGAGCTCTGCATTTCTTGGGTATATAGCAGCGTACATTCACTGATAAACTTTATTAAACATCTAATGAGCCAACACAGTTGACATCAAAAGTCAGCTGAAGAGAACAGGCATACACCACAATGCACATCACATGGATTCTTTCCACAGATAAAGGTACTAAGCACCAAAGTATCAAATGTTAATAAAAAGACATCAATGTTCCCATGTCAATGGTTTGGGATTTATTTCCAGAAGTTAAATTTTTTAAACTCGGAGCAACCTTTGTATCATTATCTATAATCTCATGTGATTCTGATGGGTTAGGACTAAGTACAAACAGCACATCACAGACCTACGCAGCAATAAAATTAATAATGATGGTGAAGGAATATTGCTGTGATTATTCATGGGTGATAAAGTAAATTTCTGAACTTCAGAACAGTTAATATATCAATCATTTGCAGAAAGACTAGGCAGTTCCAGATAATAAAAGACAACTCGCTTAATGCATGAGGGAAAATGTTGGATCTTGAATTGATGTTGCTAAGTGATCAGATTTCCTAAAATGCGGTCTAGCCATGGAATGGTAGGCATTCCTAATCGCAGTGTAACAGTGGTGGTGATGATAATTGGGCAGAGATTTCTTCAAATGAGCCTGATCTCTTGCCTATCTGTGTCATAGTTCCATGCTGGACACAGATTATCTAGGAAGCCAGAGGAAGGGGAGGAGAGAATTTCTTTCTTTCATTTATGCCCTGTTCATAAATGTGCCCAGATGTTGAAGTTGGCACATGAATAACAGAAAAACTGTCTCCGTTTATGCAATACATGCAGAATGCTGGAGGAACTCAACAAGTCTGCAGTGTCTATGGAGCGGAGTAAACTGTGAACATTCTGTGCTGAGCTCCTTCTTCAGAACTGTAAAGGGAGGGGCCTGAAGCCAGAATAAAAAGGTGGGAGGAGGAAGGAAAGAAGTACAGGTTTTTTTCCTTCCACAGATGAGGGGGAAGCTGGGTGATGGGAATGAACTAAGAAGCTGAGAAAAGATAGGTGGGAAAAGTAAAGGGTTGAAGAAGAAATCTGATAGGAGAGGACAGTGGACCATGTGAGAAAGGGAAGGAGGAGGGGAACCAATGGGGCAAGTGATGAGAAGGCATGAGAGAATAGTCAGTATGGGGAATGGAAAAAGAGAGGAGGGATGAGTAAGGAGTGAGTACCGAAAGTTAGATAAATTAATATTCATGGCATCAGGTTGGAGGCTACCTAGATGGCTACCTTCTTTAATCCGAGTTCAGCCAGTATAAACAGTGAGGTATATTAATGCCAAGCACAGAATCATCAATTAACTTTAAAATAGTGCAGGGGTCAGAGGAAGAACTATCTGAGCATTTAGTAAACATTGACATGTTATCATAAAGCAACACAGGTCATTATTATATAATGAGCACACATAATTAATAATCAGCTTGCAAGGGATAAGAACTTGTGTGAACAGACTACAAATCAAGCAATACAGTGTCACGACACAGCCAGTAAGCAAGCTGACTCACAACATAACCTTTCCACAGCACAAGCCCCACTTCTCAAGCACTTTACTTTGCAAAAAAATTCTGAAGGATCTGCTTGGATAAAATCTGTGCATGATTTCAATTCTACTCCCTATTCCCACACTGACTTGACTATCCACAGCCTCCTCCACTGCCACAATTAAACCAAACACTGTTGGAGAAGCAATACCTCATATTCTGCCTTGGTAGTGTCCAATCTGATGGCATCAATACCAATTTCTTTAACTTCTGGTAACCACTCCCTTCTGTCCCTCCCCGCCATAGAATGTTTTCCCTCATTCTATATCACACAATGTAGTAAATCAAAGGCAGAGTTGGATAGAAAATTAAAAATAAAATTAAAATGGTTCAGGACCACCCTTTCAAATTGGTCTCAGGTCATCCAATCTGCTTTTGGTTTCTCCAATGCAAAAATAGACATTGTCTGCTTTACAATAAGTTGGAAGAAGGGCAAGTGAACTGCCCTCCTGAACTGAACGGAAAGGACTGTTTGATTTCCAGGATAGTGGAAAGGGAGGAAGTTTAAGGACTCCAGGGATATTGGAAACTGTTCCATCCTCTGAATTAAAGATTAAAGAAGGGAAGCATCACATATGGATTGTATGAAATTGAGAGTTGTGTAGAAGTTGGCAGCAAATTTTGAGATGTATATGAATGAGAAAGCCAATTAATACAGTTATTAATCCACAAGGAAAACTGTTGAAGGAGGGGTGTCTGAATAAGATGAAAACATTGCCCCACATATCCAACCAAGAGATAAGCAGACTGTAGGTGTACGTGCTTTTCCGTTGCTAACCCTCTGACTGAAGACTATATTGTTGACTTGACAACAAATTAAACGTTCACAGGTAGAACTAACTCTTGCATTCAATTATTTTTGCGTAATTAGTAAATTACTAAACTTTTTGCGTAATTACTAAACTTTGTCACAGTTATGTTCTATGCAGGATAGCTCATTTACAGGTTTAATTTAGTAAACTAAGTAAGAAGAGAAAGAGTGATTACTCCATTCCTACTCTTTCTTTCCTCATTTTTGTTCTCACAAATTCTCACCTTCTGTAGTCATTTCATCCTGGGTTAAGTTCTGTTTCCATGGAGCTAGCCCAATCCACCAGTCCTTTTCCACTTCCAGATGGTCGTGTAGGAACTGTTGAGTTTCCTCATCCAAGATGAAGGCGAGGTGTCCGCCACCTCGTTCACACCATTTCTGTGCACCCTGAAAACTGCGTGACAGCCGGGTAATCTCATAGCAGCTTTGCTGGAAGGCAAGCTGTTGATCTAAGCAAGAAATCGCTTCAACTCGAAGATCTGTAAAGACAGCAGCTAAAAAAAGGAGATACCTCATCCTTGACTATCTGAGAGTCCTAGTGTTGCAAGATAGTTTTCAAAGGAGCAGAGCTGCTCCTGTACTAACTCTAAACTGACACCAAGCTGCATCCAGCTGTTGTACAAGCCCGAATGACAAGTAGACCGACAGCAATTGATTAAAAGGTGCTGGTAAATTATAGCCTTGGGGAACTATGAGGTTTTAATACCCCTATTAACAAAAAGCATCTAAACTATTGCATAAATCACCTGGCAATCAAGGAAAGGTTAAACCTTGCCTCCATGCCCAATGCATTTTAAAGCTAACAAAAACTGATGTCATTCTTTCATTATTTGGACATGTGCATGGTTGAGATAATGGGCTTTTATTGAATCGACAAACCTATCAATGACATCCTGTTTGCATGAGGATGGGAAGCATTCATGATGAAGGCACAGCCAAAGGATCAGATACAATCACATTGTAAGTGAAGCCATTATTCTACCACTTTGTTCAACTGTTTCAGGAGAAAGGACCATTCACTCTTATTTTCAATCTATTTCCTATTACATAGCTCTCCCCAGTACAATAGTTATTCCATTGTTTCCCCTTGCAGACAACATCCAGCCTAATCTTTCATCACAATAATATTGAGGAATGGCTTCAGGGGAGTAAGTTAGTATTGCTGATATTCTCCTTTCATCCTCCCACAACACCCCTTCCTCAATTCCTGGAAAACCCATGGCCTTTTATGGAAATGGACTAACTTTCAAGGACTCTTCATCTCATGTTCTCGAATTTTTAAATTTCTGTTTCATTTTATTGTGACACAATGTGGAGTAGGTTCTTCTGGCCCTTTGTGACAGACTGCCAGCAAGCCCTGACTTAACCCTAGACTAATTATGAGACAATTTACAATGACCAATTGACCTACCAACAGGTACGTCTTTGGAATGTGAGAGGAAACCGGAGCACCTGGAGGAAACCCATGTGGCCACAGGGTGAACATACAAGCTCCTTACAGGCAGTGACGGGGATTGAACCCAGGCCGCTGGTACTGTAAGGCGTTGTGCTACCACTACACTATTTATTGCTTATTTATTTATATTTTTGTTTTTTTTTCTTTTTGCATTTGCACAGTTTGTTGCCTTCTGCATCCTGGTTGAAAACCCTAGTTTGGTGGTCATTCTTTGATTCCGTTATAGTTACTATTCTATAGATTTGTTGAGTATGCCCACAAGAAAATTAATTTCTAGGTTGCATAAGGTGACTTTGAACTTTAAATACAACCCAGTTTGTTTGCCTACGTTCACAGTATGAGAGGCTGGAAAATATTTGAAGCTGGGCTCATTCAGAAGCATTAACATTTTTTAATCTGTTCAACCACAATAGATAAATCAGGAAGTCTGATCAAGATGTTTTTCCTCAAAGATATGCCTGTCAGACATGTTGGCTCTATGTTAGGTAATAAGCACCAAAGAACATATTAGTGTTTTATCAATACAACTTTTGTTAAAATCAGGAGCTAATTTGACATTCTATATAAAATTAACTCAGTTAATTCCATTCCATCACAAAAGACAATGAAGATGCATTTTTCATGTTTAATTTACTGGTGGAAATGACTAAAATCCACAGAGCTCAGTCGGAACTCATTTTAGTTCTAATCTACCGCTTCTCATAATAAGCACCAGCAGACTGTAGTCTGAGGATTCCTGGCGTTGAAAAGGGCTTATCCATGCTTTTCCCCAACACCTGGACTCCATCTCTTAGATGGTTTAGTTGCAGTCCTACTCTTTGCAGGGAGATTTGAAGTTCAGAAGGCCTTTACACTAGTTATGGGACTTCTGAGGTCTGCTGAAACCTATAAGATCTCCCTGTGGTCTGTGCTTTCCTTCAGATAAATCACTTCGCCTGCTGTAGCCTCATGAAAAGATGATCTCTTCAATCCACAACATTGCACCTTCAGTGATGCAGTCCTCTCTCAATACTGTTTGGAATTTTGGCCTAGATATGGGGGGAATTATTGTTACTTCCATCGAGCTTAACATAAATCCCTGCAGAGGAGCCAACTTCCAGTGAAACAGGAAGTGACATCTTCTACTGAGCTGTGTTTTATCCTTGCGCTGTGCTAACAGACTCTCTGAAGATCCAGCAGCGTGGACCTGAACATAATCCCATTTTCCGGTAAGATGGCGGCGCATTCCCAAGCAGCGGCCTCCCAGGGGCCAACCAAAAGTGCTTTATCTTTTGTTAAATGTGTTCTTCACAATCACGCAGCGGTTCTACTCCAAGAACTTAGGGTAGTGCAGGGCTACTCCATCAGTGAACTGCTCGTTGAACAGAGTAGTTGGACTGTTGTCGACGGCAGAGCTGGCTGAAGTGTCAAGGGGGCCAGTCAGAATGTTGGGGAAGATGCCAATGGGATGTCGGGGAAGGAAATTCTAGATCCACAAAATAAGGTCTCCTTGAATCCCATGCCTCCTTACTTTTTGAAGGAACTTTGCATGGGGAACCTTATAAAATGCCTTACTGAAATCCATATACACTACATCCACTGCTCTACTTTCAGATTCACTGGTCTATAATTTCCTGGGTTATCTCTACTCCCTTTCTTGAACAAGGGAACAACATTTTCAACACTCCAATCCTCTGGTATTTCTCCCATCTCTATTGATGATGCAAAGGTCTTTGCAAGAGGCTCAGAAATATCCTCCCTCGCTTCCCACCGTACCCTGGGTTATATCTCATCCAATCCCGGTGACTTAACTAGCTTAATGCTTTTCAGAAGCTCCAGTGCATCTTCTTTCTTAATGTCTATATGCTCAAGCGTTCCAGTTTGCTGTAAATCATCTCCACAATTGCCAAGGTCTTTTTCCCTGGTGGATACTGAAGCAAAGTATTCATTAAGTACCTCCGCTACCTGCTCCGACTCCATGCATACATTTCCACTATCACACCTGATTGGTCCTATTCCCACATGGCTCATCCTCTTGCTCATCACATTCTTGTAGAATGCCTTGGGGTTTTCCTTAATCTTGTTTACCAAGTCCTTCTCATGGCCCCTTCTGGCTCTCCTAATTTCAATTTTAAGCTCTTTCATGGAAACTTTGTAATTTTCTAGAGCTCTAACTGTGTGATTGAATAAGTAAACTTGATTTGATTTGATTTGATTTGATTGTCATGAAATAAACAGGAATAAAAAAAGTTTGCTAGAACAGTAATTAAACAATTTTAAAATGAAATTTGGTAAGTTTAAATCGGCTTTGTTGGTTAAGTCTTGATTAGTTTTGAACATTTGAATGACCTAATTCTGGTGCAATGTCTTATAGTCTTAATTTCAATTACAGCTTTGTTGCAAACTACTCAAGAAATAAATAACTAAGTAATGAGTTAATGAGTAGTTTGGAATGTTTCTTAGTGTCAAACATGTTCTTAAGGATTTAATTTCCAAGCAGACTCAATGGACCGAATGGTCTAATTCTACTCCAATGTTTTATGGTCATAACTTCCTTGACAGCTTTGACAGTTAATAAGTCTGGGACTGACCTTCAATGGTTGTCAAAGATATTCTATGAACATAGCTGATCACTCATGCTGAGAGAGACCCTTGGTTGCATTGGTGTAACAGAGAAAGAGAGTGCTTTTCGAACAGACGCAGCAGGACTTTCTAGGACATGGGGCTGGCAATTGCAAAGTCTGCAGAAGATCTGCCTCTGAGTGTTCAAATCTATGTTCTCAACTTGTGGTTTTTGAGTTGGGATGCTTCCAAGACCAGCTGGAACTCTGTGGCTGATCTTTGTGATGAGACATTAATTATGCATTGGACTCTAGGGGCTAAATGTCATATTTGAAAATACAAGTGAAATTCAACATTTTATGTTATCATAAAATTACCATCAGGAGAATTTAACCTAGGAACCATTTTAGTTAGAATACCTTTACACTTTCTGACCAATTGATGTCTTAACTGATGTCTGAGGGCTTCGGCCCTCTCTTCCCCTCCCCACCCCATTCCTGATGAAGGGTCTCGGCCCGAAACGTTGGCTACTCTTTTCTCACGGATGCTGCCTGACCTGCTGAGTTCTTCCAGCGTTGTGCACGTATTCTCTGATGTCTTAATTCATTTCAATAATACTTCAAGAAATGTAATGAATTACCTTCAAAGTGCTTTGAGATAGCTTATCAATTCAAATTCAGTCTGGTTTAATTACATGAAAGATTTCCCTGTCACTGTGCAAATGACTTATGTGAGATGAGTTGGAACAATCTGATTGCTCCAAAAATGTGCACCAGCAATATAAATTACTTCTTTTTAATCATCACTGGATTAGCAATTCCAGTTAGTGGCGTCTCTCCTGGGCTTGGTGATTAAGAGTGAGAAATTAAGTGAAATGACACCAGGACATCTTCAAGTCCGAAGATCATGTCCATGTCTAAAGAATGGATAAAAAAATAAATTCCCTATCTTAATGAATCAGGATCTCACAAAACCAGATTTGAAAAGAAGAATGCTTTCAAAAAACGGAGCAATATTTTGAAAACTACATGGCACAGGATTCTTAAAACTAGATAATTATTGAAGAGGGTAACTATTTTTTCCAAAAGCTGTTTCTTTTAACCATTGTTATTGTGTTTGAATTGCATTTCTCTACTGTACTTTAGTGTCATATTTAGACATTTCAAGACTAGTCTTCAGAACTGGAGTCAGAATCAGGCATAATATCACTGACATATGTCATTAAATTCGATGTTTTGTGGCAGTGGTACACTAAGAAAAAGCTGTAGATTACAATAAGAAATAAATATAAAAAATTAAATAAGCAGTGGCAAAAGAAAGCAAAAATTGTGAGATAGTATTCAAAAATAGAGCAAATATTGTGAGGTTGTATTCATGGTTGATTCATCGTCTGTTCAGACATTTCCTTCTCAAATGTTTCTGTTATGGTCTTCCTGGATTCTAAATTGTGTTTATCCTCTGTAAGTAATCATATATTTTAAGTAGAAAATTGTTAGGATTAGAATTTTCACGCAGTGGGAGGAGGCAAAGGGATGGCAAGGGGGAATAGTGGGATGTGAACAACTGCCTTGGGCATGACTGAATTAGGCACGCTGAAACTTTTGCCTGTAGAAAATTTAATTGTTTTGAGAAAACAAAGCAAGCTTTCATTCTTTGTTGAAGTTTGAATAGATTTGTTTTCCCAATCAGCTGAAAATGGGCCTCATCACTGTTGATTTACTGTGCAGGCTACAGTTTTGTATGTGTCTGTTGAAACCAGATAAACGATGCAGCTCTCAGCGTAGCTGGTAGGTACACAAATTACCCTATTGTTAGGTGAGTACTATGGTCAAAATGTTTGAATAATTGCCCTGTTTGCCTTCTGAGTTTATATCCAAACTCTGAGAACTGGATATTACCATCAGAGATTGCGCAACCATTACAAAATATAAGGACTAATCTTAGTCCCATGATTTGTCATGTGAACTTTTTGAATCTGCTTTTCCTAATGCAAATTAATGAAACATATGTCATTTAGGCTACATTCTTTCTGAAAAAAATTGTACAGGTTATTTTCTGCTATTTTTTTCCTTATTGTTGAATCAAGCCAAGTATGAACTATCTGAAACAGCTTTTTTAGAAATAAAAGTACATTTTGACTTGTTGATCACTTATCCTTCTGAAGAGGTTGAGTGCCCAAGTTGGATGATCTTTCATTGCTTCTGCTATGGTTATTATTCTATAGATTTACTGAGTATGCCTACAAGAAAATGATGACATATGATGTATATGGAGACATATATGTACTTTGATAATAAATTTACTTTGAACTTTGTTTCTGTGTCTTTATAATTTATCAAATTCATTAGGGCTATCTTTTCTGCGTGCTGCTTTTTACATGGTTGCCTCTTCCTCCTCATTTAGTACTTTTACATCAAAAGACATACGAGCAGAAATTTGCCACTGGGACCACCAAATCTGCTCTGCCATTCAATCATATCTGCTTTATTTTTTCCTGCTCAACACCATTCTTCTGCCTTCTCCCCATAATTTTTGTCACTCTTACTAATCAAGAATCAATCAACTTCCACTTTAAATACTGTACGCTCACTGTCTTGCCATTTGCAGGAATGAATTCCATAGATTCAGCACCCTCTGCCTAAAGAAATTCCTCCTCATCTATGTCCCAAAGGGATGTCCTTCTATTCTGAGGCTGTGCCTCAGGTCCTAGACTCACCTACTACAGGGAACGTCCTCTCCAAGTCCACTCTATTCAGGCCTTTCAATATCCAATAGGTTTCATCAAGATCTTACCTCATTCTTTAAAACTCCAGTGAGTGCAGGGCCAGAACGATCAAAAGGTCCTCATGTGTTAACCCTTTCATTCCTGGAATCATTCTTGTGAATGTCCTATGTACCTTCTCCAATACCAGCACATCTTTTCTTAGATATGAGGCCCAAAACTGTTACCAATATTCCTAATTTTGTCTGTCAAATGCATTATATAATTTCAGCATTGCGCTTCTGCTTTTATATTCTAGTACTCTTGAAATGAATGCAATATTGCATTTGCCTTCTTTACAAATACTCAACTTGCCAGTTAACCTTTAAAGGAATCCTACATTAGAACTCGCAAGCCCTTTTGTATTTCTGATTTCTGATTTCACTCCCCATTTACAAAATTGTCTACACCTTTATTCCTTCTACCAAAGTATACAGCTTATACATCCCCATGCTATATTCCATCTGCTACTTCATCTATTCTTCCAACCTGTCTAAGCCTGTTCGCAGACTCTCTGCTTTCTAAACACCATCTATCCTCTACCAATCTTCATATCAAAAGGCAAACTTGGCCACAAAGCCATCAATTCCATCATCCAGATCATTAAAGTACTGGACTCAGGAGTGAACCCTGTAGAATGCCACTAATCAGAAAATTCCCCCTTTATTCCCTCTCTTTGCCTTCTCTTCTGCCAGTTAGCCAATCTTCTATCCGTGCTTGGATCATTCCTGTATTACTATGGGCTCTCATCTGGATAAGCTGCCTCATGTGCAGCACCTCGTTAAAGACCTTCAGAAAATCCAAATAAATGGCATCTACTGACTACCCTTCATCTAGCCTGCCTATTACTTCCTCAAGCAATTCCAAAGGATTGGTCGGGCAAAATTTCCCTTTCAAGAAACTTTGCCTATTTCATCACATCTTTCCAAGTACCCCAAATCTCATTCTTTATAATGGACTGCTATAAAAGTTTACAAATCACTGAAGTCAAGTCTATACTTTCTTGTTTTTAATCTCCCTTCATTCTTAAAGAGTAGAGTAGCTCTTGCAACTTTCCATTCCTCAGGAACCATTCCTTACTCTACTGATTCTTGAAGGATCGCTACTAATGCCTTCACAATCTCTTCAGCTACCTCCTTCAGAATCTTGGAGTGTAGTCGTAGGTCTTAGTGACTTACCCATCTTCAGATCTTCCAGCTTCCTAAGCACCTTCAACTAATTAATAGCTACTACACTCACTTCTGTCTTTCTTATTTCTGGCACATTGTTGGTGTCCTCCACAGTGAAGACTGATGCAAAATTGTTATTCTCTTCATTTATCATTTCTTTGTCCCCCATTACTGCCCCAGTGTTATTTACCCGTGGTCTGATATCCACTATCACCTGTCTTTTATTCTTTAAACACCTGGAAAAAAAAACTTCTGGTATCCTCTTTTTTTTAATCTTATTGGCTACTTTATATTCATAGTCCACCTTTTCTCCTCCTGTTGCATTTTTACTTATTGGTTTTTAAAAAGCTTCCCAATCCTCGAGCTTTCTGCTAACTTTACAATATTGCGTTCTGATTTTATGCTGTCTTTGGCTTCTCTTGTCACCTAAGGTTGCCTCATCCTCCCTTTAGAATGTGGCTTGCCTTGGCCTCTGGAAGCACAGATCATTTGGTATGAACAATACTTCCTTTATGTTTTTATACAGTTTCA
Source organism: Hypanus sabinus (assembly GCF_030144855.1). Classification (NCBI taxonomy): domain Eukaryota; kingdom Metazoa; phylum Chordata; class Chondrichthyes; order Myliobatiformes; family Dasyatidae; genus Hypanus; species Hypanus sabinus. Next base: position 57,328,516 of record NC_082722.1, on the reverse strand, counting down.
TGCATGGGTTAATTTTTATTCAGTCTGAAGCACAGGGTGAAGAGACATTCATCTCCATCCTCCCTTTATTTGCCATTGAAACAGTACTATCTTTTCACAAGTAGAGATCTCATTAAAAATCTAGAAGAAAGCTTCTGTCTCGGGTGATCATTGAGAAATTGTTTAATTTACTGCGTAGTTGCGTAGATACGCACTGCAACGGCAGCAGAGTGAGTGATGTCTTCAAAGACATGGCCCCTGGACTGGACTATTGGCTGACCGCTGGAGATGATAACGTCGGCTTCTGACCCAAGCAACGTTGATCGCCTAGACCTCGAAACTTGTGGCTAATTGATCGCATCTTCGCAATGCTCGAATGAAACCTCAATTAATATAGCTGCAGCACAAACTCACGGCAGTGTTGAAGCAGAAAGAATGAGAGCAGCGTTTGCTGCAAATAGAGAAAGCTCGTATAGATATGGAGAGGGCACGCGTAGAAGCTACATTAACTGCGCTCAAGGAGGAGCATGAAGCCGAGGCTGCATTGGCAGAGGGAACGGTACATGAGGCAGCAGCTGATTTAGACAGTGGTGAGTCTATAACTGGAATCAGTTGTGTTTTGCCATCGCAACAGCTAATGCATCTCACCAAAAAATGTATCCAAATACATTCTGTCTATAAAAGGAAGACAGTGCTCCAGCTTAACAGGAAGAGACTGTCCACACCATGCAGCCAACATGCCTTTCACATGGTCCAGGTATTGACAGCAAAGGCCTACAGCAGTGAACACCCATAATACCCTCTGTCCATTACAGCAACGGCCTCTGTCAAGAGTTGCTACTCATGCCCGTCCGCACAGACATGGACAATTTGAACTTCCATCCATCCATTTGGATGAACTTTCCATCCATTTGGCAAACTAGACTCCACAATATCCTCTTTTGGGAGCTGTAGGTGCATTGGATTTGGCTTGGTATCTGGCTCATTGAAACCTAATCACAGCAGGACTAATAGTGTTCGAAAACCACTCTACCAGTTATCTGTCCTGGAAGTCAAGTTTTTGCAATATCCTGGAAGGGCTAAGTTGCAAACCCAGTGAAGATCCAAACCAGTAATTCCCAATGGGCCCGCGCTCCCCCAAGTAGGTGCTACGTGCCATAAGGGGGCAATAGGGGAAATAGAAATTGTCAGGGGGCATTATATTCTGGGTGGGGGGCAGTAAGTGGCATCCTAACTTGAGGCATGAGATTTGACTGACTGTTAGTAGAGCAGGCCCTTCCAAAAAAAAATGGAGGCGACACTGGAACTCAGGAAGAACTATAGCTCTGCAGGTTGTGAACATCCATCGCCATTACGCATCTGGACCTCAGCAATCTCATCTGACCTTACCAACCAAACAGACATAGTTGGGAATGCACAAATTAGCAACCAGGATGCCCAACACTTCCCCTTCCCTCACAGCACAGAGCTAGTCCATGCTGTTTAACAGTTGGTGAGACAAGTACACCCTCTCAACTTTCTCTACAGATCTACGGAAAACAGGTCGCACAACAATACTGCAGTGGCTAGAACCAAATGGTGAAACAGAGCCGATCAGTGAACCTGCTGACCCCGAGGACTCTTGAGGTGTTTAAAGAGACCTCAGCTTCATACGTGCAGTCAAGAACCATCTTCGGGGATTATGAGACCTTATGTGATTGGTCAATCACGCTAACTGGAGTAGTGTAAATATAGCTTGTCAAACAGCAGCTCTATCCCAACTGACGTTCAGCTTTCAATCTGAATCCTTGGCTACATAATTTCTGCTGTTGTGATCATCTTCATCTTTGCCTAGCCATTCCTTTGCAAGCCGCTACTATTGTTCAAATGTTGCTGTTGTCAACATCCGATAGTTTGTGTTATTTTTTTAATTTTAATTTATCCCCGTTAATGAAGGATAAATACATATGGCGCGATCTCTATGAGTCTAAAAGCGATGAAGCCTTGAGTTTGAATCCTGCTGAGAAACAGAAAGTGTGTCATTACAATGTATCATACCTTGAGTATGGTTTTATTCCATTCCCATCAGATCAACAACAACCCATGTGTCTTAATTGTAAAACTGTACTGTCTAATGAAACCATGAAACCATCGATTGCTAGAAAATTTCTGTAAAAGACACCCTGAAAAGGCTACTTATGGTATTACTCAGTTTCAGAAGATGAAATAAGCATTTGAAAAGCATTGTACACTCGCATCATTTACCAGAAAAGCTAAAAATGACCTTGATTGTGGTCTTATTGGTTCTGTGGTTGAACTTTTGCTCAAAGTCAACAAGAGCTTGGGGAAACAAGATTGAACTTTTACATTAAGATGTGGCATACCTAGTTGATCTGTATCTCAAAATGAATATTCTAAATATGAAACTGCATGGTGAGAATTTCAATTAAATCCAGGCCAAAGTGCAGTGTCCACTCTTATCAGAAAACTGGAACTATATAAGTAAAACATTGGGAGAAGAATGTTCTCATAGTTTCCCTGTGTAGGGATTATGGCACTCCTGCTCATAGATGGTGATTTGTAAGAGAGTACTACTTACACCTACAGTCACTGAAAAAAGGATTTTCAGAATCGATTCAAGGATTTGAACGATTTGGAAATTCCAGACATTTCTTTGGAAGGTAGAAGAACAGGAAGAGAGCTTGCAAGAAGAAATTATCGAAATTCTGAATGATGAAGAAGCAAAAATGTTTTTCAAAAACTTTGGTTTTTGTGGTACGTGGCTACAATGTCATACGAAGTTTTCTGGTCTTTGGAGCAGAGCCAAACTGCTCTTCATTGCATTCCCATCCTCCTACCCTGTTGAAAGAGGTTTCAGTGCAGTGCAGTGCAGTGCAGTGCACAAAAAACGTGAACCACATACTCACAGAAAACGGAAACCACTTGGACACTGTTACGCATGGGGACTTAAGGAGGATTGGGAAAAATATCTCCTTGCTGACAAGCAACACTGGATGTGTGCCACACAAACGTGAAATGACCCTAGTTTTATGCTCTCAACCTCCGGTTACACATCACCCAAAGAGGGATCTACAGCAACAGCACAGAAAAACAGAAATCCTACCATGGTCAACAAAACTGAAGTGAAAAACTCCATCACAATCCTCCATAGACAATGTCCTATCCATAAAAACCCTCAACTCTTAAGGAAATGCAGAGGATTCAGAGAAAAATCACTCACAGATTGAAGACGCTTTCTAAAGGAACACTCGGTATGTTTCAAATGTTGTGCTTTAACAGCACACTAAGCAAAAGACTGTAAAGCTGTCAAGCACTGCAATGGGTGCAACAGTGACCAGCACATATCTGCACTTCATTCAGGTAACACCTTGGGCCACGACTGGTTCCAATATACCTGCAGCAGAGCAACAGCTGGATAAACCAGCTGTTTATCCATCAGATGTAGCTCCTTCCTCATACACAGACGCATGCGGGAAAGGATTCCAGCTCCTGCTCTAAAATATTTCTAGCCGACATCTACCCGAAAGGACATCTGGAGCAAAAAAATAAAGCGATATGTAATGAGTAGTGCAACGTGTCACTGGCAAAATCAACATTCATCGACATAAACGGGAGAAAATCTGCAGATGCTGGAAATCTGAGCAACACACACAAAATGCTGGAGGAACTCAACGGTCCAGGCATATCTATGGAAAAAGGTATAGTCGACGTTTCGGGCCGAAACCCTTCGGCAGGACTGGAAAAAACAAAGCTGAGGAGTAGATTTGAAAGGTGTGGGGGGGGGGGGGGGAGGGAGCTTCACAGAAAGGATACTTGGCTGTCGTAGCGGGTCTGGGTAAGCACGAGTTCAAAGAGCTGGAGAGCAGCAGGGATCACAGGGGGGGAACAGTTTCAAAGCTTTCAAAGGTACATTTAATGTCAGAGAAATGTATAGAATATACATCCAGAAATGTTTTTTTCTTTGCAACCACCCACGAAAACAGAGGAGTGCCCCCAAAGAAAGAAAAACAGATAAATGGTAGAACCCCAAAGCCCCTCCAGCTCCCCTCCCTCCTGTGCATAAGCAGCAACAAAGCAACGATCTCTCCTCCCCCCAATGGTAAAAGAAAGCATCAGCACCCGCCACTGAGCACTCAAGTGTGAGCAAGGCGACAGCAAGGTCACAGACTTGCAGTTCACCTGGCTCAATCAGATTTAGGCAAGCTGACCTCCTGTCACTTGGAATATGATTACAAGCTGGCACTTTCCATCGAAGATGAGATATTCCTTTGAATCATGAACAAAGAGTTTAGCAATGAGAGTTTGGTAGCTCCCCTATCTTTCTGCTCTCCATGACACTTCTACCAAACAACAGAGAGCAGGCCCTCAGTCATCTCATGTCCCTCAGTCACACATTGAGGAGAATAACAGGAATGAAGGATCATTATGTGGAGTTCATGGAGAGACTCTTAAGGAACAATCATGCTAAGAAATGCAGTCATGATCAAGAATCTTGATCTTGGACGGGACCCTTCTCCTGTGCAGTGCAGTCTGGGCCTTGGATGGGGCTCTTTTACAGACCCCTTTACTTTCGATGTTGCTGATGCTGAAATACTATATATGAAAAGATATTGCTGTTTCAAATAAAAAGAGAATAAAGATAATGTCTTTCAACCATGCCCTTCAAAGCAAATAAAAATTAACCTGCACAGGAAATTACATTTAAAAAACACTTTACATATAGGAACGGATGTTCTGAAAAAATGAACTGTTCCTCCAAAGGCCAGAATACTCCCCACCTGGCATCCATGGGACAGCAAACTCAACTATTGAAACTGAAGGTCGGATGATCATTTCACTCAGTCTTTGGCAAAAGAATCGTCTCAGAAAACAACCTTGTAAATTTAAGATCCCTAATCAAATCTGGTTCACTGCACAACACCCAAACCAGCATTGCCTTTACCTTAGTGGACTCAGCCGTCAGCTACACTAAAAAGTCATCTAATCGAAATTCTACAAAGTGCTTCTCTTGGGATCCACTGGCAACTTGATCTTCAAAGTCTACCTGCATAGTGAGTCCCCCATGACCACTGAAACCTTAGCCTTTTTACATGCCTTTATCTCCCATTGAAATTCGCACCCCACATCCTGGCTACTGTACTCCCATTAGGGTCTTTTTACTCTTACAGTTTCTTGCATTCTCGCTATGCCACTCAAGAACCAATCAAGTTCCGCTTTAAGTATACCTAACGACATGGCCTCCACAGCCATTTGTGACAGTGAGTTCCATTGATTCAGCACCCTCTGCCTTATGAAATTCCTCCTCATTTCTGTTCTGAAGGGAAGTCTTTGTATTCTGAGACAGTGCCCCCAGTCCTAGATTCCCCCATTATCAGGAACATCCTCTCCACATCCTCTCTATCTTTCAGTATTTGATAGATTTCAATGAGATCTCCTCTCACGCTTCTAAAGTCCAGCTATTAGTGGTTAGCACAACACTTTACGGTACCAGCGACCTGGGTTCAATTCCTTCCACTGTCTGTGAGGGATTTGTATGTTCTCCCCGTGACCACGTGGGTTTCCTCCTGGCGCTCTGGTTTCCTCCCACAGTCCAATGGCTTGCCAGTTGGTAGGTTAACTGATCATTGTGAATTCTCCTTTGATTAGGCTAGCGTCAAATCGGGGGTTGCTAGGCAGCACGGCTCGAAGGGCCGGAAGACTTGTTCTGTGCTGTATGCCAATAAATAAATAAATAAATATTATAGCCCCACAGCCATCATTAGCCCTTTCATTCCCAGGAACATCCTTTGGATCCTATTCAGTGGCAGCACTTCATTTCTCAGATAAGGAGCCCAAAATCGCTCACAATACTCCAAATGTTGTCTGGCCAATGTCTTATAAAACCTCAGAATTGCATTTTATATTCTAGCCCTCTGAAAATGAATGCTAACATTGCTTTTGCCTTCCTTACCACGACTCAACCTGCAAGGTATCCTTTAGGAAATCCTGCACAAGAACTCCCAAGTCCCTTTGCACCTCTGTTTTCTGAATCTGCTCTCCATATAAAAAATAATCTATACCTTTATTCCTTCTACAAAAGTGCATGACCATACATTTCCCTACACTATGTTTCATCTGTTCCTTCTTTGCCCATGCTCCTAATCTGTCTAAGTCCTTCTACAGACTCTCTGCATCTTCAGTACTACTTGCATCTTCACCTATCTTTGTATCTTCTGCAAAGCTGGCCACAAAACCATCAATTGCATCATCCAAATCTTTGACATATAACATGAAAAGTAGCGGTCTCAACACTGACCCCTGTAGAACACACTAGTCACTGGCAACCAACCAGAAAACTCCCTTTATTCCCACTTCTTGCCTTCTGCCAGTTAGCCAACTTTCTATCCATGCTAATATGTTTCCTGTAAAACCATGGGCTCTTATGTTATTAAGCAACCTCAATTGGGACACCTTGTCAAAGGCCTTCTGATAATCCAAGTAAACAATATCCCAACTCTTCTTTGTTTATCCTGTCTTTTATTTCCTCAAAAATTCAACAGATTTGTCAAGTAAGGTTTCCCCTTAAGGAAACCTTGCTGACTTTAGCCTATTTTATCACGTGCCTCCAAGTATCCCGAAACCTCAATCTTAATAATGGCCTCCGACATCTTACCAACCACTGAAGTCAATCTAACAGGCCTACAATTTCTTATCTTTTACTCCCCTCTGTTCTTAAAGAGTGGAATAATATTTGTGATTTTTCAGTCCTCCGGAACCATTTCACTATATAAAGATACTTGGAAGATTATTATTAATAATATCTCCACAATCTCTTCAGTTACCTCTTTCAGAACTCTGGGGTGTGGTTGATCTGTTCCAGGTGACTTATCTATGTTTGGACCTTTCAGCTTCCAAGCTCCCTCTCGTCAGTAACAGCAATTACATTAACTCCTGGCCCTGACATTCCTGAATTTCTGGCATACTGCTGGTGTCTTTCATAGTGAAGACAGACGCAATATACTTTTAAGTTCATCCGACATTTCTTTGTCCCCATTACTTCCTCTCCAATGTCAATTTCCAGTGGTCCGATATCCAATTTCTTTCTTTTTTCACTCTTTATATATATGCAAAAATATTTTGGTGTCCTTGTTTATATTATTGGCTAGCTTACCTTCATATTTCATCTTTTCCCTCCTTACTGCTTTTTTGTTGCTTTCTACTTTTAAAAGCTTCCCAATCTTCTAACTTTCCTCTAACTTTTGCTGTATTTATGCCCTCTCTTTTGCTTCAACACTGTCTTTGACATCCCTCGCCAACCACTTTTGAGGGCACAAAGCTAGGGGGCATAGATTTAAAGGTGAGAGGGGAATGATTTAAAAGAGGAAGCATTTGAGGAGGAGCAATAGCATCATTGAAGAAGCCCTGAGATAGGTGGATGGATGGGTGGGCTTAGGGGTATATGGACCAAACACAGAAAACTGGGACTTGCTGGGTGGGCACTATGGTCAGCATGGACTCTGGGCTGAAACACCTATATCCCTGACATATTGTTCTATATACTTCATAAATAGGATCATTTGCACTACATAAATACAAGACATTGTATAGTTATGTATATATTTTTGTGTTGTTATAGTCATGGGGTTGGCAGAGTAGTGTGGCTGTTAATGTAATGATTTACAATGTTAGTGATCTGGGCTCAATTCCTGCCACTGTCTGTAAGAAGACTGACCATGTGGGGTTCCTCTGGGTGCTCTGCTTTCATCTCAAATACCAGAGGTGTATAGGTTAAGGTTAGTAAGTAGTGGGCGTACTACGTTGGTATGGCAACACTCGTGGGCTGACCCAGCACACCTTTGGACTGTAGTCAATGATATAAATGACATATTTCACTCCATGTTCTGAGGTACTGTACCTGTGACAAATAAAACTAATCTTTAAACCCACAATTGACGTTATCTTGTCATTTATCCCTCTTGTACACACAGAAGTTGTATTTCTCACATCAGTATAGTTACTGCACTTTGGAATTACTTCATTGGCTATAAACTATTTGACACATGACATTGTGCTGTCAACATTCGCACTTTCACCAGATTACGCATTGGAACTTCTAGGTTTCACTTTATCCAGCATCTTGGTTAACTGCTTGTTGTACCGTTGGCCACAAAGCCAGATTCACATGGTCAAAAAGTAATATTACCACAAATAAATTAACGAATAATAAGGTGCATTTACAACACAAGCTAAAAAAGAAAAACACTTATGTCATTCAACATGTTGGTGAGAGCATATGTATGTGTGTACGTAGCATCAATCAGAAATATGGAAGACTGGTTTTCATTAGAATATTGCTGATTTGAAACTGGTGTTCAAAGTTCCAGCTAACCCCTCTTAATCCTGAAGATCCATTTGTCAGTAGGAATTGCCTCTGAAAGTGCAAGACCTCACACTTCACTGCATAAAATTTCAACTTCCATTTTCAGCTCATTGTTCAACCTGGCGCAAATCTCACTGCAAACCATGATAGTTTTCCACCCTGTCCACTAGACCCCCAATCATAGTGTCATCCACAAATTTGCTGGTCCAGTTTACTGCATTATCATCCAGATTGTTGATATAGATGACAAACAACAATGCACCCAGCAACCAAACCCTGTTGCACACCATGTCATGGGCCTCCAATCAAATAGGCAACCATTTACTACCATCCTCTGGTTTCCCCCATTAAGTCAATGTCTAATGCAACTTACTACCTCATCTTGAATGCCAAGTGATTGAACCTTCCTGACCAACCTTCCATGCAGGACCTTGTAGAGAACATCCACTGCCTTGCTTTCATCAATTTTCCTGGCGACATTCTTGAAAAACTCTGCAACATTGGTTAGACGTGACTTACCACGCACAAGGCCATATTGGCTAACCTCTAATAAATTCCTGTCTACCCGATTTCTTATAATACCTTCCAATACTTAATTATGTTAGGCTTACTGGCCTATAATTTCCAGGCTAATTCTTAGAGCCTTTCTGAAACAATGAAACAACATTAGCTATCCTCCAATCTTCCAGCATTTCACCCACGGCTAAGGATGTTTTAAATATCTCTGCTAGGGTCCTTGCAATTTCTGCACTAGTGTCCCACAGGGTCCAAGGGAACACTTTGTCAGGGCCTGGGGATTCATCCAACTTAATTTGCCTCAAAATAGCAAACACCTCCTCTGTCATCTGAATAGGGTTCATGACCTTGCTGTTGCATTGCCTCACTTTGATCAACCCTGTGTTCATCATCTCTTGAGTAAGTATATATGCAAAAATTCCATAAAGATTTCCCCCATCTTGTTTGGCTCTAAGCATGGATTACTACTCTGAACTTCTAGAGAACCAATTTTGACCCTTTTCAATGCACCTATTATCCTTGCCTTTTATTCTGACAGGAACATAAAAATTCTGTAGTCTCAAAATTACACTTTGAAGGCCTCCCAATTACCAATTACACCTTTGCAGAAAACAACCTGTCCTAAGCCACATTCGCCAGTCCCTTTCTGATACCATCAAAATTAGCTTTTCTCCAATTTAGTCTCTTAACCCAAGGACCAGACCTATCCTTTTCCATAATTACCTTGATGCTAATACCATTATGATCACTAGATGCAAAATATTCTCCTTCACAAAATTTTGTCACCTGCCTCCTAAATTCAGGATCACTTTCAAGGACTCCACAACTCATGTCGTTAGTTTTATTTATTTATCTATCTATTATTTGCATAATTTTTCTTCTTTTGCATATTGGTTGTTTGTCAGTCTTTGTTTATATATAGTTTTCACAAGTTCTATTGCATTTCTTTATTTTCTGGCAAGAAAACAGCTTTTATAGATAGCATATAGTGACATACATTTACTTTCATAATAAATTTACTTTGACTTTGACATTGTTCCTTCACTACTTATCTTATACATTGCCCTTGTACCCACGAGGGCTCCTGCACAGTGCCAGGGGGTGAAAGGTGGCCAAATGTTAGAGAATGAGGCTGCAATTTCTAGAGGATAAGGTCAAGCATATTGCCTCTGGGAACAACTCAGCAAACCAGGAAACTTTTTGATAGACAGGTTTTTGGCTTGCTATGACAACCTTCAAGCCCTTTGGACCCTCTAAGCTCTTTGGACACTCTTATCTGAAATTATTATTTACAACAGTCTGAAATTACAAAGCAGCAAACTGACTTTGCAATGTAGCTGACGGAGATCATGCGCAAGAAATGCAAACTTCCACTGTGGCACCCAGGCAGTGCCAACCTCAGCCTGCGTTGCTGTGGGATACGAGACACTGGCCATCAATCCCATCACCAGTGATGCTGCCCAATATTTCTGCAAAACATGTGCTTAAAGGACATACCAAGAGTGAACAAGCTCTGTACAAAGCTAGTGCAATCTCAGACATAAAGTCATACAGCATAGAAACAGGCCCTTCAGCCCAACTCATCAATGCTGACTGTGAGGCCCAGTTAGCTAATCTCATCTGCCTGGCATTGGAGACGGTCCAGAGGAGGTTCACAATGATGATTCCAGGAATTAAAGGGTTATCATAAGAGGAACGTTTCATGACTCAGGGTCTGTACTTGCCGGAATTCAGAAAGATGAGGGGGGAATCTCAATAAAACCTTTTGAACGTTGAAAGGCCCTGAAAGAGAAGATGTGGAAAAGATATTTCCCATGGTGGGGGAGTCTAGGACAAGAGGGCACAACCTCAGGATATAGGGGTGCCCTTTCAAAACAGAAATGCAAAGAAATTTCTTTAGCCAAAAGGTGGTGAATTTGTTGCCACATGCAGTTGTGGAGGCCAGATTGTTGGGTGTATTTAAGGCAGAGATTGATAGGTTCTTGATTGAAGATGGCATCAAAGGTTATGGGGAGAAGGCTGAGATCTGGGGTTGAGGAGGAGTTAGTAAAAGGGAACAGCCATGATTGAAGGCAGAACACACTTCATGGGCCAGATGGCCTCATTCTGCTCCTATGTCTTATGGTCTTATTACAACCTCTCCATGTAGCACAATGAAGCCAAGTGATAAGGGAAAACTTGTAGGTGGCTAGTTAGCATCTCTGTCCAATAGGACGTGCTTTAACTAGTACATATTTTTACTTTGTGTTGACTTTTATTTTTGTCTGTTGTTCTCATGGACAGAGGTCCTCATCTGATGCAGAAACACCTCAAGCTGTGAAGGGATTGATCACGTAGCACCTTGTATCTGTCCTGGCCACAAATCACTTGTGCCTTGTGCTTTGACTGTTGGAGATCTCAGCTGTAATCTACTATGAAGTATGTGCATTATTTGAGCTGATGGCCATGATTTTTAAATCAAGTGAGAATATTTCTTTGCCTTCAGCCGGTATTAGGAAATAGTACCTGAGGATATTTCTGACTTGAGTGGCTTCAGCTTGCTGCTGGTTACGTCCAATGCTGAGAATCCTCTCTTCTATACAATAAGCCCGTGAAGTTCTGCTTATTCCCTCTAATCATGAGATGCCTGAACCAACAGAGGTGGCATCTGTCAGCAGGTGCCGTGGTTTTGCTTTAGCTTTTCTGATATGTTGCTCACCTTTGAAGAACGAGCATTAAGGTTAGCTTGTGAAAAGGAAATATTAGATAAGCATGCGGATTGCTGGTAGATAAATGGTGGGTGTGTGATACTGTTGGTGAAGTTGTTCAGAGGCCACAGCAATTTTTATTATACACTTCCTTTGCCTTTGACATTGCTCCCTCAACCCTTGTCTTTATTGTGGTCTTGTACGCTCGAGTGCTCCTGGAGGGCCACGTTACTGGTCCTCTGTTGAGACAGGCAGCCACACAACAGCCAGGGTCACAAAGGCTGCTTGCTTTAGTTTTGCAAGTCAATCTGAGTCTAAGCCTGTCAAAAAAGGGGGAAAGATTATCTGTGATCCAGCATTCCCACTTCAATTTTCAGGGACAATAGGATTCCGCCTGTAAGCTGCAGCTTACATATCCATTCATTGGATTAAAATTTTATGGTTAATTTACAATCAGGATAATTAAATCATATGGGTTAAAATCCATTTTTACATGACCTTATTAGGAATTCAATAATCTTAAAAAGCAGATGTCAGTTGACAAGGCTACACTGTTCATGTACAAAGTAACGTCCACCCGCAGCTTGAACATCAGAAGCTCCCCGGATGTCTTAAAGAAAGTTAACAAAATAGCATTATTTCCACTGAGAAGACTGGGACTGCCATTCAATAGCTTCATCAGGGCTTAAGTTTATAGATGATCTCTGAAGAGGAAGGTTTAGGGAATATACCAAACATTACTGCAAATTAATACATAAATAAAAAGAATCTTTATGTTCCTGTTCCTGTTAGGTTGAAAGGAAAGGTTAAAAGTTTGAGAGAGCCATGGTTTTCAAGGGATATTGGAAACCTGGTTAGGAAGACGAGAGATATCTACAATAAATATAGGCAGCCTGGAGTAAATGAGGTGCTCGAGGAATATAAAGAATGTAAGAAGAATGCTAAAAAAGAAATTAGAAAAGCTAAAAGAAGATACGAGGTTGCTTTGGCAAGTAAGGTGAAAATAAGTCCGAGAGGTTTCTACAGTTATATTAATAGCAAAAGAATAGTGAGGGATAAAATTGGTCCCTTAGAGAATCAGAGTGGACAGCTACGTGAGGAGCCGAAAGAGATGGGGGAGATTTTAAACAATTTCTTTTCTTCAGTATTCACTAAGGAGAAGGATATTGAAATGTGTAAGGTAAAGGAAACAAGTAGGGAAGTTATAGAAACTATGATGATAAAAGAGGAGGAAGTACTGGCACTTGTAAGGAATATAAAAGTGGATAAATCTCCAGATCCCGACAGGATATTCCCTAGGACCTTAAGGGAAGTTAGTGTAGAAATAGCAGGGGCTCTGACAGAAATATTTCAAACATCATTAGAAACGGGGATGGTGCCAGAGGATTGGCGTATTGCTCATGTGGTTCCATTTTTTAAAAAGGGTTCTAAGAGTAAACCTAGCAATTATAGGCCTGTCAGTTTGACATCAGTGGTGGGTAAATTAATGGAAAGTATTCTTAGAGATGGTATATATAATTATCTGGATAGACAGGTTCTGATTAGGAACAGTCAGCATGGATTTATGCATGGAAGGTCATGTTTGACAAATCTTATTGAATTTTTTGAAGAGGTTACGAGGAAAGTTGACGAGGATAAAGCAATGGATGTTGTCTATATGGACTTCAGTAAGGCGTTTGACAAGGTTCCGCAGGGAAGGTTAGTTAGGAAGGTTCAATCGTTAGGTATTAATATTGAAGCAGTAAAATGGATTCAACAGTGGCTGGATGGGAGATGCGACAGAGTAGTGGTGGATAACTGTTTGTCAGGTTGGAGGCCGGTGACTAGTGGTGTGCCTCAGGGATCTGTACTGGGTCCAATGTTGTTTGTCATATACATTAATGATCTGGATGATGGGGTGGTAAAATGGATTAGTAAGTATGCAGATAATACTAAGGTAGGTGGTGTTGTGGATAATGAAGTAGGTTTTCAAAGCTTGCAGAGAGGTTTAGCTTGCAGTTAGAAGACTGGGCTGAACGATGGCAGATGGGAGTTTAATGCTGATAAGTGTGAGGTGCTACATTTTGGTAGGAATAATCCAAATAGGACATATATGGTAAATGGTAGGGCATTGAAGAATGCAGTAGAACAGAGTGAGCTAGGAATAATGGTGCATTGTTCCCTGAAGGTGGAATCTCATGTGGATAGGGTGATGAAGAAAGCATTTGGTATGTTGGCCTTTATAAATCAGAGCATTGAGTATAGGAATTAGGATGTAATGTTAAAATTGTACAAAACATTGGTAAGGCTGAATTCGGAGATTTATGTACAGTTCTGGTCACCGAATTATAGGAAAGATGTCAACAAAATAGAGAGAGTACAGAGAAGATTTACTAGAATGTTACCTGGGTTTCAGCACCTAAGTTACAGGGAAAGATTGAACAAGTTAGGTCTTTATTCTTTGGAGCGTAGAAGGTTGAGGGGGACTTGATAGAGGTATTTAAAATTATGAGGGGAATAGATAGAGTTGATGTGGATAGGCTTTTTCCATTGAGAGTAGGGGAGATTCAAACAAGAGGACATGAGTTCAGAGTTAGGGGGCAACAGTTTAAGGGTAACACACAAGGGGGAATTTCTTTACTCAGAGAGTGGTAGCTGTGTGGAATAAGCTTCCAGTAGAAGTGGTAGAGGCAGGTTCGGTATTGTCATTTAAAGTAAAATTGATTAGGTATATGGACAGGAAAGGAATGGAGGGTTATGGGCTGAGTGCGGGCCAGTGGGACTAGGTGAGAGTAAGTATTTGGCATGGACTAGAAGGGCCAAGATGGCCTGTTTCCGTGCTGTAATTGTTATATGGTTAAACCGCAATGATTTCAGAAATTTGTTGGCAGTTCTTTAAGGAACTCCCAGAATTTCTCCAGTTTAATGGTCTCTTATGACATTATCATTAATTGGTCAATTTAATGCTATTAAAATGATAGTGTTACCGAAGTTTCTATATGTATTCCAAGCAATCCCTTCTTCTGTTCCTATACTGCTTTTTTTTGATAGAATAGACTCTAAACTTCTATCTTTTACTTGAAATAATAACAATCCGAGATTGAGTAAACCTTTACTGCAGAAATTTAGAAAGTATGGTGGTATGGCTTTACCAAATTTTAAAATGTATTACTGGGCAATTAATATTTGATATATTTCTTTTTGGATTAATTTCACAGACATACATGACTGTCCTTTATGGGTGGATTTGGAAAAAATTCAGTTAAGGGGTATTCTTTGGCCTCTTTACTGGGAGTTCCTCTTCCTGTTTTGCTTTCTAAGATTGGTAGTCGAGTCCTTAATCCCATTATTAAACATACATTAAGAATTTGGTTTCAGTTTAGTAGATTCTTTGATTTTAATAGTTCTGTTCTTTCTAATAAAATCAATCTCAATTATTTTTTAAACCATCAGACCTTTTCAATTTGGAAAACCAAAGGAATAGTAACTTTTTTACATTTGTTTATGGGGAATTGTTTAATGTCTTTCACTCATTTAGTGGACAAATACGACCTATCTGATGCACACTTTTTTTAGATATGTACAAATTAGGAATTTTCTCCGTAGTTTACTTCAAAATTTTCCATAGGCTTATTCACCCAATATAATAGATACTTTTTTTCAGGTTAAATCATTTCAAGGAGGACTGATAGCTATAATTTATAAATGGTTATTGAATTTGCGTATGTTATCTAATGATAAAATTAAAGCTGCGTGGAAATTGGGAATTGGAATTTCATGAGTCACTTTCAGATAATCAATAGGATAAAATTTTTCATTTGGTAAATAATTCATCCATTTGTGTCCATCATTCCTTGATACAGTTCAAGGTAGTGCATCAGGTGCATATGTCAAAGGACAAATTAGCCCATATCTTTTCCAATATTAATCCTATTTACGATAGATATAATACTGAGGTGGCTACTTTAACACATATGTTTTGGTTTTGTATCAAGATAGATCATTTTTGGAAAGAAGTCTTTAAAATTTTATCAAAAGTCTTGAATTTGGATCTACAAACGAATTTACTTACAATTTTTGGTATCATTCCATTGGAAGCAGGATATATTCCTGTTTCCTCTCAACAGAAACTTTTACAAGTTTACTGGCTAGGAGAGCCATTTTGCTTAATGGAAGGACTCTAATCCACCTACTGCTCTTTATTGGCTTACCTCCATTACATCCTATTTAAGTTTAGAGAAAATAAAAAGTCAGACATTTGATACATCCTTTAAACTTGAGGAAACTTGGCGATCTTTTATTCAATATTTTCATATGCTTTGATTTATGGCCCTTCCAGTTACCTTTTTGAAATGTTGGATTTGATCAGAAAGCTATTCTTTTTTCTTGCTTTCACTCTCAGTTTGAGCTGCCCAGTTCCCTTTTCTGTTGTTTTTTTTTGTTGTTTAGTGGGGGTTTTTTTGTGTATATTAAAATTATAAAAGTTTCTTTATCTTTTTTCTTCTTTTCATGGATAAGATTCAATTATCTTCATTGCATACAATTAGAATACTATGTATGATCTTGATAATGTTTTTTATCCTTTTTATGAATTGTTATTGATATAGATAACTGAGATAATTCTCTTGTTTATATGTATATATATATATGTACTCTTTTATTTAATTAATAAAAAGATTGATAAAGAAAGAATTTCTCCTTTTTAAGTGCTGAATTGTTTCAGATGGAAATCTTGAAATGACAGCCACATTCTCTTGTTGTTCAATAGGGTGACACTGGAGCACACTGAGAAACCTTCATGTTTTCAAGAGGATTCTGCTTCTCATGGGGTCGAAGAGAGGGGAAATGTTCATTTTGCAACTAAGTGTTGGCGCTTTCTTTAATCTTTTAATTATTTCTTCAGGTTTTGATAAACCTTAAAATAGTGAAAATTGAATTGTTCCTGACTGTCAGATGGCAGGTGGGGGGAGAGCCCGTCATCTGCCCATGTTTCTCAGAGGGATTGGAACTTGCTCTTACCTCCTTCAGAACCGGGGCAAAGTTCAGGCTCTTGTTCCTCAGTCCTGGGATTATCTGGCTTAGTGAGATAGACCTTCCAACTGGCTGAATTTGAAGGAATGGGCAACTTTGTAGATGAATGTAGAGATGAATAGCAAGTGTGGGCATCAGACCCATTTTGGTAAAATCTAGTCTACTGCTGGCATTTTAATACAGTGTCACTTTTACTGTTACCTTACTTTTAGGTTAGTTTTGTTTCTGTAATCTCCTTATGCTTTGAAATCTGATCAGAACATAGCAAAGATTAGTTAGTTCTCATACTCCAGGCAGTAATATTTAGTGAATTAATTTGTAATATTTGTCATTGCTTTATTTCATAATGGCCTTAAATAATCCACATAATTGTACTTCTGTTTATTTAAGAAATATTTTAAGAAACTATTTCTCAAAGAGTGATGGAAGTAATTGGTTTCCACAGTGTTGAATTGATATATTTGAGATGCTGGAGAAGCACTTGAGGGGATAAGGAAGAGGGTTATGAAAGTGGAGGAGGCCTGACTGAAGTGTAAGTTGTTTCATGGACTGTTGAGCTTGAATTTACTGACTATGCAGTACCAGTAATGCTTCCCTTCCTGCTGATCAAAACAACTTTTATGCACACTTCGAGGCATGCAATACCAGACACAAGAGCTACCCCCTCTTCCTGGAGTGCAGCCACTGTCTATAACAGCAGCAAACATGAGAACTCTGCAGAGACAATTCCTGTACAGCCACCGGGCCAGACAACATTCCCAGGCCACGTATTCAGGAAGTGTGCCCACCAGCTCATTGGCAGCTTTAACACTTCATTCACCCACGCTGCTGTCTCATGTTTCAAATTAGTGACCATCATGCCTGTACCAAAAGACTCTACACCTTCAGAATTAAGCATCTACCACCCAGTGGCACTGATGCCAATAATGATGAAGTGCTTTGATTGGTTGATAATGGCACACATCAAAAACTGCATCCTTGCCACACCTGACACTCACTGACAGAACCGCTTTATGACAGATGCCCGTGGCCCTAGAAAACAAGGACACTTTTGTCAGAATGCTGTTCTGGATTTCAGTTCAGCATTCAACGTAATTGTCCCACAGACCTTGGTGAACAAACCCCAACTCCTCTAATTATACCACTGTGCTACTGGGTGTTGCCCTTCCTAACCAATAGACCTTACAGTCAGGATGCCCAACCACTCCTCCCTCTGCATCATCCTCATCACAGGTACCAGCCAGGGCTATGTGCTAAGACCATTGTTGCACTCTGCTCGCGTGTGACTACCCGGCCAAATAGCCAGGCAATCACTTTGTCAAGTTCACCAAAGGCTTGACAGTGATGGGACTCACCACCAATAATGAACAGATGGCCTACAGACTGATGATGGAAGAGTTGGCGGCCTGGCACCAGGCAAACAACCTGTTCCTCAATGTCAACAACACCAAAGAGATAGTTATTGACCTCAGGAGAACTCGCACCATTCAATCCCCTCTTTACATCGGTGGCTCAACGGTAGAAACTGTGAGCAGTTTCAAACTCCTAGAAGTGCACATCTCACACAATGTCTCAAGGTCCCAGAGCACATCCTACATAGTCAGAAGAGCTCAACAATGCCTCTACTTTCTGAGAAGGCTGAAGAGAGCTGTGCTGCGCACATCAATACTCACAGCCTCCTTCAGATGTGTAGTGAAGAACATCCTGACATTCTGGTACAGAGACTGCACCTTGGCAGAGAGGAAGGCTCTTCAACAGGTAGAAAAAACTGCCCAATGCATCACCATCACTAGCCTACCCACAATTAAGGATATATATATGTAGAAGGGTGATGGGAAAAGACCAGCAAAATCACCCCCTTCCGGCTCATGGACTGTTTACCCCACTCCCATCAGGGTGGAGGCTACATAGCATCCACACAGCCTCTTTTCCCAAGCAGTAAGGCTAATCAACACCTTTACCCATCCTACAACACACCATCCACTACCTCTACTTCACAACTTCCTGTCAGATTCACCTTATGTACTGTGTCCTTTAGTGCTACAGCTGATGTGGAGTAACAATTACTTTGCTCTGCTTTACACTTGCGTGCTGGAAATGAATTAAACAGTCTTGAATCTTGATTGCCCTGCTTCCATGCTGCATGTCTCTTGTGATGAAAACAGTGAGTGCACTTGGGAAGTACTGTATTGGATAAAAAGGTATTTCAGAAGTTCTTCAGGTTGTTCTTCAGGTTCTGGAAGGTATCTAAAGAAAAATGTAAATGCTCCAAATACTTATATTTTTATTGCCAAAATGCATGGGAATAGAAATGTTTAGAATTAAAATGAAATAACAGCATTATCTAGGTAAGCAATGGCAATTTTAATGGTAAAAGTTGCAGCATTGATTATGCACCTTGAAGTGGAATGGATGCATTTGTTTCTTCAGTGTGGATGTTCTTTTGTTTTCTTACTGAGAGTTTTGCTATCAATTCACTTCAGTAGCAGGGTGTAGTTGTAAATAATCAGCTAGAAGGACTCAGCAGAACAAGCAGCATCAGCAGAATTTCAAGAAAGGAACAGTTCACGTTTCAAGTCAAAACTGGAATTCCCGACTCTAGTGCTCGTTTCTCTAGTCAAACCTGCATGATCATTGCCCTCGCAAGGTGCAATTGTTTAAAGGAGCAGGTTTGACGGATTGAGACCCTCTCACTTGCACTGGATCAGATTTGCTTCTCCACTGGGGTAATCCAGTGTGGACAGGATGTCTTCAGCACCTGTTCACAGAGAAACTGCTTTGTTTACCAGAAGCAAATATTAATAGCATGCACTTTAGATACGTAAATAAATAATATAATTTACTGTTAATTTGCGCAGACATTTAAAAATTTATAAAATCAGAATCAGGTTTATAATCAGTGGCATGTGTCGTGAAATTTGTTAACAGCAGCAGTTCAATGCATTACATAAAATAGAAGAAGAGAAAAATAATAATAAATTCTGAAGTACATCATATACACATTCTTTATTGAAAATTTTACTGTGGCAAGTGTCTTCTGACTACATTAAGTGGATACTGTATGCCTGCAATAGATTTAGTAATTTATTTAACTAAATGTGACAAATTTGTTCAATTATAACAAACAATATAATGTCAGTTACATTGATAAAATCTGGTTTAATGAACTGGGTGACAGCTACAAGGCTAAGACAGCAGAACAGACATCACAATCAATTATTTAAGTTTCTATCCAGTGTTTGTTATTCATCAAAATTTTCCAGCAGACTGAAGCAGCAGATTCCTTTATATTGTCCTGATGCAAAACCTAGTGTATCACAGATATTTTACACATTGCGTCAACAACAGGCCAACAAACCAGAACATCTCCATCTTTGCATTATTATTCTAAATGCAACTTCAGCAATGCACACTGTATATCTGTGTATCTGAATGGAATTACACTGCTCTTGACATATGCTTCTGCAAATGCTATGACATTGAACAAGTTTCTCAGGAGCCACCCTTGCTGGGGCTCTCTACAATCTTCGGTAAGAATTTCAACAGCTCTATTATAAATCTCATAATGAGCCTCATCATTAGTTTGGCAATTGAATTATACAAAAATGTAGCACCTGCAAGGAGATAAATCATTGCCAACAGGAGGAAACCTGTACATGCTGGAAATCCAAAGCAACACAGACAAATTGCTGGAGGAAGTCAGCAGGCCAGGCAGTTTCTATGGAAAAAAGAGTACAGTCAATGTTTTGGGCTGAGACCCTTCATCAGGACTGGAAAAGAAGATGAGAAGTCAGAGTAAGAAGGTGGGGAGGGAAGGAAGAAGTACGAAGTGGTGGGTGATAAGTGAAACTGGGAGGGGTGAAGTAAAGAGCTGGGAAGTTGATTGGTGAAACAGATGAAGGGCTGGAGAAGAGGGAATCTGATAGGAGAGGGTAGAAGATCATGTTAGAAAGGGAAGGGGGAGGAGGACCAGAGGGATGTAATGAGCAGTTAAGGAGATAAGATGAGAGAGGGAAACAGGAATGGGGAATGGTGAAGGACAGGGTGGGTAATTACTGGAAGTTTGAGAAATCGATGTTCATGCCAACAGGTTGGAGGCTACCCAGCCAGAATATAAGGTGTTTTCCTCCAACCTGAGCATGGTCTCATCGCAGCAGTAGAGGAGACCATTGACCTATTTTGTTTGCTATGACTTTTCATGACTTCAGAATCATTTTTATTTCTGGATGTTATCCTGTGATGCTATTTTTTGTAACTTTGTTTCTTCCTTTAATAAATAATCATCTCCAAATTGTTGCAGCTTCATTTTCCAGTTAAACAAGCTCTGCTTGTTCAATAATTGGAATTGAATATGATTCCAATTATTTTTAAAACATTAATTATATTTACATTGTGTATTTCAGAAATATAATTTCAAAACAATTATATTTTTCTCTTGCTATGAACTGACGATGTCAGTGACGGTTTAACCCAACAAGTTCACATCAAAGTCTTAGATAAAATATAATAGATTTCTATACTGTATATTTTCTAGCAATAAATTGCACCTGCAAAATAATGTGGCATTTTATAATCTGTAATCTTAAGCTATCTTTCTTAGCAAGTATTGATCTATTTAAATATACTATTTCACTGTCAATCATTAATTGTGAATCTATTTTGTGTTGAATTTTGTATTTTTTTTAATCTTTTATCCAGCTAATAGTGTTGTCATTGTATTTTTGCCACAAAATAACTTGATTGAGGATGAATTAACTAAAACACTTCTCATGACATAAAGATCTGAATCTCAAGTTCATCTCTAGTTATTCACAGGAAGTCATTCCAAGCAAGATGTGGGAGCTTTCTGCTCTTTTTTTGCTGTCCAATAGCTAATGTTATTTTAGTCAAAAGGCGGCGAGAGTTCCATGGAACAGGCATTCGCTGTTCTCCTTCACAAACAATATATTTTTAATTTTGTGTACTTAGCTCCTTTTCAGGAATAAACATGCCATGAAGATCCAGATGCAGATCAGCACTAACAGAAGCACGGCCCACTTCTTTGAAAGTTTTTGCATCAAGCACAAGTAAAAATGAAGATTTCTTGGCATCAGTAGATACAATTGAAGACAACAGAACACCTAAAAATGTACACAAATACAAGCTTAAGGCATGTTTAATAACCTCATAAAAATCCAAAGATGTAGAAGCCATGCAGTATTAATGGGGCCTGATGTGCAACCAGACCAGAGTAATCTACTACTACTCTACTGCTTAAAGTTGACCCTAAATCTGAATTCACTGTATATTTCAGAAAAGTGAAGTAAATTGTTTCACATCCAAATACACATGTATTGTCAACAGGTCGAAACATTGATCTAGAATTCTACCAACATGACCAGCTTACTAATTAAATATTGGGCAAAAGTGAGAAAGTAGTTCAGATTTGCCAATTATTATGTAAATCTAATTATTACTCCCGTTTTTTTCAAAAAGTAGAGCATAATAAATATTCTGCTGTTTCACAGTTCCACTTTTGTTTCCATATGGACTGCAGGAATCTACACATACCTAGAGTAATCCTTGATACATTGACCTTTATCTATAAATCTTCTCTCATACAGTTTAGAGCATTACAGAACTCCCCAGCTAGTAAAACAGAGAAGGCCTCGGCGTATTAGAGATATTACCTCGGGGGGGGGGGGGGGGCTGTGCGCACACACAAACACACCTAATACTTTTACATTATACTCTAAGTGGCTAACAAGGGGACAAGTCTTGGAGTAACACTTGTGGGTAGGTTAGGGAGAAATTGGAATATTTTGTCAAAGGGGTGAGACTGTTGGGAATTGGCTGCATACTGGGGAGGGGGTAGCAGACTGGGGCAACGGGGGAGTTTGTAACTATTTCAGTTGCCTGCAGGTCTCTTGATTTGCTGCTCTTCCAAGAGTGCACAGAAAGCAATAATAACTAGCCCCAGAACCATCTGTCACAAGAAGAACTCATGACAGGAAGGGCATGATTGAGCTTCATGGTAAACGTGATTTTTCAGGGAAGCAATTACAAACGGGACTTACTCCAGGGTTACAACATTTTCAGCTTCATGCTGATAAAAAGAACAGTTCTATGGATTCCTGCTATAACTAAATGTTCCTTTAACTATCTTTTGGGGGCGGGGGGGGGCAGCTTCAGTTCCCCACGTTGCTCAGATAATCAGGTGAAACAATGAGAAATGAAAGTCCTCCATACCCTATTAGAAAATATCAAATCAATAACATCAGCCACACAAATGAATTTATGGAATGAGACTTTTGCATTGGATGTGAGACTAGAGGTCCACCCAGGTCCACAATGACCATCTTGGAGATCAGAAAAAATTTCATGTTAGAGCCTACTTAAGTGTGATTTTTGTTGTGTGATTCAATTTATTTTTTTTAGTCTGGGGAGCCACTGCAATAAGTAAGCCCTGTTGGGATGGTGGTGGGGCCCAAGAATAGAGGCTGGAAATGGTCCAGAGAATTGTGTGGCTCAAAAAAAAAATCGCTAGAACAAATTTTGAGAGAGTAGTTGGTTGGATGCCAGAGAACACATGACCTATTTCTTTGTAAAAGCTGCCCTGAGCTTCCACAGCAGGTACAACAACCTACAGTACGTGAGTGATTCAGCAAGTTCCTATCGGTTTCTAGTTCTAAGCTTACTTTTAAAATTAGTGATAACTGATTCTGAAAGTACAAATCCCCAGTATGTTTTAGAAGTTGCTGTCCAAGTTTTCAAGTGAAGGATGGGTGCCCCGCTGTTGAAAGTCACTTATGATGGACAGTACCAGTTCTGTCTGACAAAGAAATATCTCGATATCTGTTTAAAATGTAGTTTTCAATTCTAATTTTTGACCTCTGGGCTTTTTACTCTGCTTTTTTTTTACAAATAAGATTCAGGTATAGTGCTTATATTTTGAAAATGCAGCTGCATTCAATCTCCTCTATTTTGCCTATTTCTACATAATGGTGATTGTGGTTTTCTGAATTCTCCGCTAAGCACCCCTTTTATTTTCCTCTCTAACCCCACCCTTGTGTACCTGTTTTGACTGTTCTCATTTTGAGTAAGGAACACTTACCATCATCTTCCTCTTTAGCATCTGGAGCTTGGACAAATACTGGCTCTGCAGGCCAGCAATCTGCTTCCTCCCACTCCAGGAAATCCCTGGTCTGAATGTCACATTTAATTATCTTGGAAAGAAATGAGTTTTAGTCAGTATGCAGTGGAATTGCAAGGAGGGTCCATTTCCATTTATAAAGCACTGCTGCAAAAATTAAACTGCAGTAACACTGGAAGGAAAATTGAGGCCCCTACTCCAGCCGACATGGGAGGAATTTCCTGGACAAACTCTGCAGCAGTACACATACTGCATATTATCTGATAGCTGAAACTGATATACAGAATGCTGAGTTCCTCCACCGTGTTGTACGTGTTACTCTGGATTTCCGTATTTGCAGAATCTCTTGTTACAGAATAAGAGTTTGATCCCAAAGTGAAAGCAAACACCCTTGAAATGCAGCACTACGAATAAAAACATAATATAAATGTGAACACCTACCTTTGTTGGAATTGGCTTCCACTGAACTCTGGATGCATAAATGTACCTGTACTTCTTACCATTGTAATCGTAATTTATTCGCGGAAGCTCTACACCTGGAAACACAACGTTGTATGTAGTGCAGTCATTTCCATTATTATATATCTACTTGGAACACCACAGCATAGAAACATGCCCTTTGGCCCATCTGGTCCAATCCAAACTATAGTCCCTTCGACCGACACCTGAACCACAGCACTTCAGACCACCCCTCCACTCCCATCCAAGTACCTATCCAAGTTTCTCTTAAATGTTGAGATTGAATCCACATCCACCATTTCCACTGGCAGCTCATTCCACACTCTTACCACCTCCTGTGTGCAGAAGTTCCCCAGCATTCCCCTTAATTTTACCCTTCACCTTTAACCCATGACCTCTAGTACTAGTATCACTGAACCTTTAGATCCAAATTTTCTGAATGAATTTAACACAACAGTAATTTTGAATCTATATCCAAACTACCATCTTCATTTTATGTTTAACATTGTAATTTATCTTTTTATGGATATTTAAATTTAGAGGAATAACAGATTTATGCCACCTTTGCTGCAGCATACCTTTAATTAAAGACCAACTTATTTTCTATCAGTGTACCTTTCCTTAGAACCCTACATCCCTTCAACTTAGTTTGGCTAACATCAAATATGCCCTAGGGCCTGAGCTGAGAACAAACTTACAATGTCTTCGCACACCTTAAACTTCCCAAATCTTTGAAAGACAGCAAATAATAGCCATACTGTCGAGCAGGGGTTCCCAACTTGGGGTCCATGGACCCCTCGCTTAATGGTATTGGCCCATGGCATAAAATAAGTTGGGAACCCCTGCTCTAGAGCCTAGTGCATTTGCATGAGCATATTAAACCAAACTACACTCATTAATCTACAGAGCAGCACAGTGGTGCAGCTAATAGAGTTGCTCATTTGTAGTTCCTGCAAACCAGGTTAAAAACTGACATCCGTTGCTGCCACTGTGGAGTTTGCATGTGACTATGTAGGCATCCTCTAACATCTCTGATCTTCTCTCAAATATATGCTAGTTGGTTGGTATTCTGGATTTGTTTTGAACAGGAAGATGCGTTTATGAACCTATATTCACTAAGAACGGTGCACTTCACGAGGCCCTACTTTACCCTGCCTCAGTTCTTCTGCTGGCTGCACCACTGTGAATGCCATATTGAACTGCTCAACTGGTCCTTATGCTCAGTTATCACAAACTTAAGGTTCATGTATACTTCAATGACAATGCCCAAAATGGACTCTCTCATTGATCAGACCTGTGCTCACTGACTTCGACTGGCTGGTATTAATTTCATCCTTTCATCCTTTCATCTTTCTCTACACTCTTGTAGTCCCACGACCTTCAAAGATAGTTCTTGTCTATCCAGTGCCAGCCCCATTTGCATTGCCAGATTTAATTGCTCCATCATTTGAGCTGCCAAGGCTCTCGCTCTTGAATTCAGCCTCCTGGCCTGAAACATTTCCTTGGTAGTTGCTGCCTGACTTACTGAGTTCCTGCAGCATTTTGTGTGTGCTGCTCAAGATTTCCTGCAATTAATATTCCATTCAGTGTAAGTCTTTGTTTTTCTAAGTCCTTGTCTTCTTTTAAAGAAACCCTCCGTGACCAAGCTTTTCAGTACTTGTACTGATATTACATGTGGTTCACACTATTGTCAAATATGCAACCTTCTTACACTATTGTATTATTACCTTCAAATAAAACTTCAGGTGTGCAGTACACATGTCCATCTTGCTCCTTCAGTGCCTGTGCCGTGGTGCCCTGAAGTCTGACAATGTTTGTGCCGATCTCAGTGTTCTAATAAAACAATAAGTAATTACAGTAGGTAAACTGTACATCTTCTCTCCATAGACACCCAGGTCTATGGTGTAGCAGTTCATTCTGGAATATTATTCCACACAATAGTCTAACAAGTAACATCAACAAGCCTACTTAATGTCTGCAAATGGGCAATTTCCAAGATTGGATCACAGGACTTCAGTTATAGACCTTCTCTTTCTGACAGGATTGTCAGTCTAGTCTTCTAACACTGATATTGCCAAAACTGACCAACTCCAGGGAAGATGAATTTGACATCTTCACTTGCACATGGAGCAGCACCATCTCCTCCTAACCATTTATTTCTGTGATCTGGATGACGTTACCAATAAAATCTCAGGGCAGCATTTGTGTAACTTCAAGATTTTTGTTTCATGTAAGGTGGTTTTATAATGTGTCGCCACAATTTTTCAAAACAAAGATTAATATAATTATTAACAGTATCTGTGGAAAAGGAGATTTCATTTCCATTTTCAGAATTCTGCAGCATTCAAATGAAACCCTGCAGATGTTTATTTAGTATTTTGTATATCTATGCATGTTTTCAATTAGATAATAATTATGCACAGAATGAAGTTATAAGAATGCATTGCACGAAATATCTCCTGCCTTATCCCTGTTTGCTCCTGGTAAAGCCCAAAGCAGTAATGTAAACGTCCACCCTGCATGATATTTCTTTCCAAGTTAGGGGAATTATTTGTTAAGCATTCTGGGCAGATGCAACTCCAATTCTTAAGTATATAAATGATAACTGCTTTGCTTCTGAAAAAGGATTTATTTAAGAAAAGTGTGCTGTAAGCCTAGGGGGCACAATTGTTCATTGTCCCATTTGGAGTTTCTTTAACTGTACATTTCACTGAAATATACTCCATTGAAATCTTGAACAGATGATGAGAATTTTTATTAATTCACCATTTTAGGGCGTCACTGACAAGGTCAGCACTTATTGCCCATCTCTAATTGGCACTTGAGAAGGTCATTGTGACAAATAAGTGGCTTGTCAGTCCATTTGAGAAGACATTTTAAGAGTCAACTATATTTGGGTGAGTCTACAATCACATGCAGGCCAAACCAAACAAGGATGGTAGATTTTCTCTCCTAAAAGACAATAATGAAACTGATTTCTTTATGACAATCCACTGATTTCTGTGGTTATCAGAGCCAGAACTACTGGCAGTTGTTGCAAACTGGAGCAGCACAGTACAGGAGACCCGGGTTCAATTCCTGTCACTGCCTGAAAGGAGTTTGTACGTTCTCCCTGTCACAGCATGGGTTTCCTCCAGGTGCTCTGGTTTCCTCTCACAGTCCAAAGAACTATTGGTTGGTAGATTAATTGGTCATTGTAAATTATCCCTTGATTAGGCTCAGATTAAATTGGGAGATTGCTGGGTGACGTGGCTGGAAGGGCAATTAATATCACCTCCCTGAACAAGAAGGCACAATAGTGCCTCCACTTCCTAAGAAGGTTGAGATAAGCAAGACTCCCACCGCTCCCCCCCATCTTAACTGTGTTTTACAGGAGCACCACTGATAGCGTCCTGACAAGAGGCATCTCCATCTGGTATGGGAGCAGTCGAGCATTGGACCTGAAGTCCCTACAAAAGACTGTGAGAACTCCTGAGAGGATTATAGGGGTCTCCCTACCATCCCTCAGGGACATTTATCAGAAGTGTTGCAATTGTAGGGCCCTTGGTATCACTAAGGATTCCACCCATCCATCCAGCACCCTCTTTGACTTTCTACCATCAGGAGGGAGACTTCAATGCTCAGAAGCAAGAACGGTTAGGATGCGAAATAGTTTCCTCCCCCAGGGCATTAGGCTTCTGAACTCCCTGCCATATGGTATTCGAAGTATCCCTGGTTAACCTTTTCCATACCTCACAATATTTAATATTAATGCACTTTAGTTTGTTATTTATGTGTGATTTATCTGTAGATCTTATCCCTACTTTCATAAGTAGTCGTGTGTTATGTGTTTTACACCCTGGTTCAAAGAAAAGTTGTCTTGTTTCTATGTACATTCAAGACGTATGTAGTTAAATGACAATAAACCTCACTTGCCACTTGTCTGTTCCGCGCTGTATCTCAATAAGTAAATAAATTGCAGATTGTCAAACAAATTCAAATCCCTTGGCTGCCTTCAGAGGGATTTGAACTCAATACGCCCAGATCGTTAGTCCAAGTTTTCTACAGAAACAATTTAACTGCTATGTTACCACCGTAAAAAACACAATCTTTAATTATGTGATTGAGATCCCTGCATTTCAAAAAGACAGACATTCTCTACCATGTTGTATTATTGCAGAAATATAGATTAAACCTAACCTCGTCAATGTCCAAGGGAATTACAAATCTTCTACACTGTGGCAGTGTGAAGCTTTTGCCTTTGTTTTTAAATTCATTATCATCCAACTTCATGTTTGCTAAGTAGAACATTTCATACAAACTGTTGTCTTCATATGCGATGATGTCAATAAGCACGTGGTTGTTCTCTTCATAGGCATTGACATGATGATAGACCACCAATGCATCAGTGTAGAACTTCATGGGCAGAGCCTTCTTTGTTTTTCTGTCTATGATATGAATATAGGTCTGAAAATCATAAAATTAATATTGGAATGAACTTAACAACTAGAAAACTTTCCACAATTGACAAATAATGTCAAAAATTCGTAAGGTTTCCAATTTGAACCATATTGAAAATTAAGTTGCAAGTCTAGAGCAACATAACTGATTGATTGTCAATAAAAAAAAGGATGGCACTCCAATATGGCCAAAATTGTCTGCTTTGATACATGGTAAAAAAAACTCCTATCTTAAGGGGATCATTTTATGGATGTCTATCAAGCTGATCCTGGTATGCACTGAGTTAAAATTAAAAGTTAGCCAAGTAAGTGGCTACCAAGGTATATATATGCCTGGTGAAGCCAGCTGCAAGGGACCACAGAGGGGCTTACATCTGAAACATAGCCGAGACATCCAGACTACTTTTTATTTTTGTTATTAATCACCTCTCTCAAAAGGAAGTTATCAAAGGTATGTGAGCAGCTTTTGTGGCTTGTAGCCCACACACCTGCCACTGAGCCGTTACCCCTTACTGGAGCAACTCAAATTACCTCTCGGGGTGGCACAGTAGCCTGGTGCCTAGCACAACGCTTTACACCTCCAGTGACCCGGGTTCAATTCCCACCGCCGCCTGCAAGGAGTTGGCACGTTCTCCCCGTGACCACGCGGGTTTCCTCCGGGTGCTCTGGTTTCCTCCCACAGTCCAAGGATGTACCAGTCGGTAGATTAATTGGGCATTGGAAAATTGTCCAGTGATTAAGCTTGGGGGATTGTTGGGTGGCGTGGCTCGAAGGGTTTGAAAGGCTTATTCCACACTATATGCCAATAATACATAAATAAATAAATACATTTGTAAATCCTTCCTTCACTCAAATAATTACACCAAATGTTGCACCAATATCAATGTGTTTAATTAGGACCTTTGCCTCCAAAGCCAAGGGTTATGGGTTCAAGTCCCACCCTAGATACTGGATCACGATCAGTAACAATACTGAGGAATTGCTATGGTTAGAGAGGACATCTTTCCAATGAAATGTTTAAACCACCGCCTTTTCTGCTCTGGAATTAAAAGATACCCCAACAATATCTTAAAAAAAATTGCTGTGTTCTCCCTGACGTTCTAACCAACATTTATCCTTTGGTCACAAAACACAAATCAAACATCACAAAGTTGCTGTGTCTCGGAGTAACAAACAAAATATTGGAGGAAGTTGATGGATCAGGCAGCGCCTGAAGAGGGAAATGAATAGTCAATGTTTTTGGTCAAGGCGCTTCGGATGGCATAATAACACAGTGGTTAGCCTAACACTGATACTGGGCTGGCAACACGGGTACAATCCTGCTGCTGCCTGTAAGGAGTTTCTAGCTTCTTCCTGTGACTCTGCGGCCTTCTTTCGAGAACTCCAGTTTCCACCCACATAGCAAAGACATGCAGGTTGGTAGGTTAATGGATCACACAGGCATAATTGGGCAGCAAGGGCTCATTGAGATAGAAGGGCTTGTTACCATGTTGTATTTCTAAATAAATATGGATGAGTGTTGGCTATGCAGTCGTAACATTAAATCAGTGACTGTATTGAAGAGGAACATGTTTACTTATAAAATACTTCGACATATCCTTTCTTTGTGAATGATGCTACAAAATTATTTATACCACCTCTTTTTCATTTATCTCTTCACTATGTAATGTCCATTGAGGCATTTCCATCCTAGATACATGTGCCATAGTATGTCGTAGATTAAAGTCAACTTAAGAACCTGAAGTCTCTCTGCTTGCCTGGGGGAAAGGACTCTGCTGAGTTTGTAGTGACCCTTGTGTAAAAATTCAATATGCAGACACAAACAGAATGCAGAATGCATCCATTGAAAGACCATCAGATACTAAATCCGTAACTTGACCACTATGTTACCAGACATGATTAAGGACACGACGACAATCCTACCTTCTCCTTTGGGTACCAACCCAGGCAGCTGGCCCAGTTTATTCCTTTGAAGTAGGCTGTAGCCATTTTGAGTATATCCAGTTTAAATGGCTGCTCTAAGAAGATGATGTAGTTTTCAGTCATACCAAAGCTGTGGTAGTAACTGGGGCTGAGAAGCGAGCGACAAGGAATGGAGCAGAATATTTCACAGTTTTTAAAGCATGCATTCTTGTCATCTGTGTGATTCAAGAGGAGTGAAACACCAGTTACACAATTGCTGTCTTTAAAAAAAGACTAGTATTGCACTTTCAAATTATATAAATAAATGCAGAAAATATCCAAGGTACAAATTACTTCTTAAGTGTTGGTAGTTTTATTTCTCTTGTTCAGATGCTATAATGTTGGAGCTGGGCAGATTTTGAGGCGGCTATTGAAGAGCTCAGTCAGTTTGGTTGGTGACGAGAAGAGCCCAGAGATCTGGAGGTTCTCAGGTTTGATATGTGCTAAGGTCACTGCTCACATCTGGGGTAATATTACAGGTACTTGTGTTTGTAATAGTCCACTAGCCTCTTGACCACCTGCCATAAATCACCAACAAGGCTCGGAGAGACAGAGCCCACAGAAAGACAATTTGACAAAGGGTAGGATTCTATACAGAGTTTAGGTCCAGACTGTATTGGCTAAGTATCAAAAATGATAAAGGAGAGCAAACAGATGGGCTGAAAAACATCAGCAAGTTTATTGTTTCGTTGTTGAAGCACTAGTAAGGCACCAATATTAAACTCCACTTTTGCTCATATTATTGTTTCCTACTTCTGCTGAAGATTTTAGCTTGTAGGGTAACGTTATTGGGGAAAAATACATATAATTCACAACTACCAACATTAGAGGCTGGTCTGATGTGATGATGTCATTACATAAAAAGTTTTTTAGTGCACTTTTGTTATGTAGGTTTTTAAGTTTAATTAAATGTACAATGGGTTTTGTTAAACATAAAACGCCTCACTTCTATTTTATTTGTGGAAGCCTACATTGGTGACCCCGATGCTCTAGGACGATTCCAGAAGCTATTGACTATGTCGGCCAAGGCAGGTGCTTTGAAACTGCTGGAGTTTTGGGAGCAAAATGCCATCGTTTGGTTTGTACAAGCAGAGGCCCAGTTTGCTCTGCGAGAAATCTCTGCAGACAACACCAAATTCTACTACGTGGTAGCGTCGCTCAGAAATCCCACAGCAGTGAGAGTGGTGAGTCTGCTTGAACACAAGTCTGAATACGATAAATACAGATCACTAAAAACTTTTACAAACTTTTGGACTATTAGAGTCTGAACGCGCCAAACAGTTGTTCTCCTTACCCAGTCTCAGCAATGATAATACAGCACATGCTGCCTCTCCTGGGAAATCACTATCCTGGTTTTATTTTTAAAGAACTTTCATGCAGCACATGCCTGAACAAGTTCACATATTGCTTGCTAATGCACCCCTGATGCACTATAGGGAGCTTGCTAAGATGGCTGATAGTCCAAGCCAGCCTTTCCTGACCATTTTGCCCTGGAAGAACCATTGAAATAATTTTCAGGTCTAATAAAAATTATTATATCTATAGCTCATGGTATGTTAGCATGATCAGTGATTTGTAGGTAGAATAATCCAAAAATAATTGTCAATGCTCTTTTGAGTAGAGAATGACAGACAGACATACTTTATTGATCCCAAGGGAAACTGGGTTTTGTTACAGTCGCACCAACCAAGAATAGTGTAGAAATATAGCAATATAAAACCATAAATAATTAAATAATAATAGGTAAATTATGCTAAGTGGAAATAAGTCCAGGACCAGCCTATTGGCTCAAGGTGTCTGACACTCTAAGGGAGGAGTTGTAAAGTTTGATGGCCACAGGCAGGAATGACTTCCTATGATGCTCAGTGTTGCATCTCGGTGGAATGAGCCTCTGGCTGAATGTACTCCTGTGCCTAACCAGTACATTATGGAGTAGATGGGAGACATTGTCCAAGATGGTATGCAACTTGGACAGCATCCTCTTTTCAGACACCACCGTCATAGAGTCCAATTCCACCCCCACAACAGCACTAGTCTTACGAATGAATTTTTAGCTGAACTTTCTTGAAATGAACTTCTTTCTTTTCCTCTTTTCCTTTCATAAATTTTAAGAACTCATCAGGCAAACATAATAAGTTTCTCTTTTCTTGGTTGAACTTGAGTTAAGCACACATGAATTTCACCTTCAACTGAAATGAAGCGATTTCCATCCTTGCTCTTGATGCTTGTTAAGCAAGTAAAAACTTGCTCACACAAGTAAAAAGTTGAAAACTGCAGCAAAATGTTCATTGCTTTCCTGTGAATGGCAGGATACTCTTCTTTCACAGAAATCCAGAACTTGTCCAGGGTCAGTCAATAAATCTCATCTTGAGTGCACGATCAGAGTGAAGCTCACAAAGTTCCTCCTCTTCTCTCAAAGACAAGCTCTCAGGCTGAGCAGAAGATTCTGAGAAAGGATCCCTCACCCAGTCATACACTTATGTTGAAAGGGATGAAAAATACTGTTCAATTTCATTCTACACTTCTTCCGGGTGATTTTCAAAAAGACATGATATTCTCTGATATTCTTCCTCTCCCTCGAACCCAAGCAGTGTGGAAACATTTTGAGATTTCCTTTTGCAATTTTTTTTATATATAAAGATTCAGTATTCTTTAAAATCCAATACTCTTGACATTTGAAGTCAAAACATTTTCTCCAGGGCCTTACAGAGGCTTGTTCAACTGGTTCATATGATGAAAAATGTCTTGTTAAGTAGGCTGATTTCTTCAGCAATTCTTCACCGTCAAAGCACTCAGCAAAATTTGGCCTACTATTTTCTTGAAAGTGCTCCTGCAATTCACCTTTGAACTCAGACGCCCTGTTGAGAACTCTACCTCTGCTAAGCCACCGGACTTCTGTATGTAGCAGGAGACTGGTGTGCTCTTTATCCAGGTTTTCATATAGTTTTTTAAATTCTTAAGTGAACTAGTCTTAAAGCTACTAAATAACTTGCTTCCTGAATGCTTTTATTGACAATGACTTTATTTCCAAAAGCTTTAATGTTTGTTTTGAGATTCCAATATTTATTTAAAATAATCAACACTTTTATGTGTCATAAAGATGTGATTTGTAGTTAAGTGTCTTTTCAATTTTGCTGGAGCCATTACTACATCTGTAAGTTGCTTGTCACAGACTAGGCACAATGGAATGGGTCAACTTGAATCACCAGTCCATGTAAAACCCATTGATAAGTAGCTTTCATTGTAAAGACAGACTTTTTTATGTTAGTTGTTGCACTAGTTGAGTGCACGATCAGTGTGCAGCGACATTACTCAGAAGACTAATTCTTCATCATTAACCTTATCAGAATTGTCTGTGGACCTTGGCCTAAAATCTCCTCTTCCATCCTCTCCAAAAATCACCACATTGGACGTCTTTAGAATGAAAATTTCCCTCCAATTTGCTACTACACCAGTAGTTTGTTTACTCGCATAAGTCGGCCAGCAGCATGTAAGGGGAAGTTAGGGAAGGTAATTCAGGAAGGAGAAGCTGACATCACAGGCCAAGTTGGCCAAGCCCATTCAATGCTCAGAAAACACACTTCACACTCATCAGCCTACCGTCCTCCCCTCCATGCAATACAGCGCTCACCAATTATCAGCCTACTGTCCTCCCCCTCCCGACCCCCGCGCTCACCAATTATCAATGGCCTCCCTCTGTCTCGCATCAAAAACTGAGAATGGACTCAACCAAATAAACGTGGTCAACCTTCGCACTGCCAGGCCGGGCGGAGGTTGCCAATGGGGGCTACTCGGTCACTGCCCACCACTGCGAGCACTAGCATCGCGCATTATGCCAAGTTCAAAAAACCATGTTTGTTTTTGCTTTAATCACGATCTCTTGCAGAACCCTTAGTGTCTTCTCACGGAACTCTAGTGGTTGCGAAACAGACGGTGCCGGGCTTCGGTAGGAACGCGAGGAAGTGCCAACAGCCAAGCAGCTTCGACAGTGCCAGCGTGTCAGGATATCAGAGGTTTGTGAACCGTGGGTTCCAGCTGCCAGGGTCGTCTGCTGTTCACTACGGACACCCTTTTGGGACGATGTTTCCTGCAAGATACGGGTGCTCAAGTGAGTGTGCTGCCAGCGTCGTCTATTGATGAGAAGGCAAAGAGTGGTGAAACCTCCCTGGAGGCCGCCCACAGCAGCAAGATCGAGATCTACAGGACACGATAGGTGACGCTCTGCTTCAGTAGGTGACGTTACACATGGGACTTCGTCCTGGCTAAAATGGCTAGACCACTGCTCGGTGCAGATTTCCTGTGAGTCCACGGACTGTTAGTTGATCTTAAGAACTGCTGGCTTGTGGATGTCAAGGACATTGAGTCGTTGCCTTGTTCCCCCAGTAAGTTCCCCACAATGACTCTGTTAAGTGCATGCACCACCGCATGTGAGTTTCTTCAACTGCTGGGTGATTTCTTAGACCTCACCAAGCCCACATTCTCCACTACAGTCACAAGCACCACAATTCCACAGCTGGCCTGCCAGTCCATGGCTGAATGCTTAGACTAGACCCAGAAAAGCTGGCAACTGTGAAGGCTGAGTTTGCCATTATGGTTAAGACTTGGCATTGTGCACCAGTCGAATGGCCCCATCGTGCCCGCAAACTGGAGACAAGCTATTTTCAACTCTATACATGGCCTCTTGCGGTTGCACTAAAGTTCGTTTGGCACGGCCTCATAAAGGACGTGCGTGATTGAGCAGCAGCTTGTATGGAGTGCCGGTGGGCAAAAATTAACCGTCATGTTCACGTACCACTGGTATCTTTTGGGGTCCTTGAGCAACAGTTTGACCATGTCAACTTTGACCTTGTTTGTCCTGTTCCCACCCCCTTCCTACGGTTTCATGCACCTTCTTACCATGGTGGATTGTACCACCAGGTGGCCAGAGGTTGTTAGGATATATCACACCGTGGTGTATCACTCACAGTCCAATGGCCAACGTGAGGGTTTTCACCACTTCTTAAAGGCTACTCGAGTGCTTCCCTGACCGATGGTATTGGAGTGATCAGCTCCCATGGGTTCTGCTGAGGCTCAGAACTGCTCCATGAGAGGACCTGTAGTTGTCCATGGCTGAATTGGTATAAGGGCAGCCAATACAAGTTTCAGGTCAATTCATTATTGATTCCAGACTGGCTGGTCGGCCTCTCAACACCGTTTCATCCTCCTCAGTAAATTCAATCCCTTTTCACCTATTCCTACCTCTCATCGCTTGAGTACACAGCACCCTTTGATCCTCATAGACCTACATTCCACCTTGTTTGTTCTCATCACCATGATGCACACCGACATCCCCTAGGCCCCTTACAATGGCCCATTCCACGCTTTAGAACAGGGAGAAAAAGCCTTTTATCAACGATTAGAGGGGTAAACCTGAACGTATTTCAGTAGATCATCTTCCGGAGGTATTGAGCATGTCGGTTAATGCAGTTGCTTTGAAACTGCTGGAATTTCTTGTGGAAACCTACAAGGTGACCTCTTGAGCTGAGTGCCCACAACTCATTCCACCCTACACTGCATTGCAACCAATGAACTGGCACTGGCATTGCAATTAATGATGTTGACGCACCTGTACTAAGTCTCTGAATGGGAAATTCTTAGGATTCAGTTAATTGCTGTGCATATATGAATTTAGATGGCAAATATTTTTGTGACTTCTGTTATTAGCATTATATAGTAACTAGGAGTGTTGAATTGAGAAGCAAAAAGTTCAATAAAAGAACTGCAAGATGCAAACTAAACTAGAATGATTCCACATCTGACCTCCAGTTTGACCTGCTACAGGAAAGTGAAATGCACCAAGCCTGATTCCCTTGCTCTGGTTTGCATTGAAAAGTATGAGGCAAGGGAGTAGGGCAGGGGGCAAATGGAATAACGAGGCATCCCAGAGCCCCCCAACTTATCAGTTTCACTTTAACTTCCACAGAAGTTAACGGAAACCCAGGTGAGAAAGGAAAAATATTTCGAAGTCCCTCAAACACATCACACAAAACCATCTAAACAGACACTGAAAGGATCACAAACTGTGTTTACGGAACTACCAGGTTGCAATGAAAGCAGAGGATGCTGTAAATACTCAGCAAGTCTAGCAATATCTGCAGAAAAAGAAACAGAGCGTATTTCAGGTTGAAAATTCTTTGCCTGATATTTTAAAAAAAAACATATTTAGATCTCTAACATGAAACATTAACTTTTGTTTCTCTCTCCATGGATGCTGCTTGCTTGCCCCTAGTTTCTGGTATTCTCGGTATTTGTTTCATATTTCCAGTGTATTTTGGTTTTCACTTACCTGGCTTTATAGTCGGTACTTTCACAATCAGGTACTTTGTTTTGCCTTTCTCTGCAATAGACGTGCCAATGTTGTAGGAGTTTCCATTTCCATCATAATGCGGATGAGATGTTGCCAAGTTGAGTGGGACATAATTTGCATAGTCAACCTATTTAAGTATGCAAAAATAGTGAAACGTCACCCTTTACACAGAACATCCAGAATCATTTATTTCTTCGTTATTATTCTCCTGAAAATCATTCATTGACCAAAACTCAATTGAATAAATGTTGAAAAGAACAGAGAAACTAAGAAGAAAATTGTTTCATACATACCAACTATGTTGCATTATGTAGCTCCTTTGCTTCAGTGATTCAATGATCAAGTAGAGATTTGTGCTTGAATTTTAGAACATCTTATAAGGTCCTTTTAAATTCCCCCAACCCTGTACGTTACTTAATGTTCCTAGATGTTTTTAGCACTATAAAGTCTAAAAACCAGTCTCCTTGGGCAGATGGGGCTCATCAGCCGTGGTTGGCAGTTCATCTGGCAGAAGGAAAACTTTGATCTCAAACCTCCGCTGTCTTGCGGTTCTACCCACTCATGGGGAAGGCTTTGGGAGTAAATCCCGAGGGAAAATCCGGAGCTGGAATCCCTAAGGCTGGCAACTCCTGCAATGCTGCTGGTACCAAACTGTATCGGCAAGCTCTGCCGTTTATTCACCAGATGCATGGAGAGAGGGAGCTTGCTACACGGGCAACAGCTTGCTCTCCATATTGTGCTGCCCAGGCTTGCATATCCAGACAGCTGGGATACAATACTGTATAGTCAACTCTGACTGACGGAGGCCTCAGACCTCAGACATAAAGTCTAAATTTCCCAAGATGTTTTCTATATTACAGCACGTGAAATATAAAGAGATTGAACAAACTTGGCACAAATAGGGTAGTCAGTTTTTAACCCAAGATGGAACTATCATCATGGCTTTAAGGAAGGAAGGGGAAAGTTTAAAAGGGATGTGTGAGGTAATTTTTTTTTGTTTTACTCAGAGAACAAGGTGTTAGTGGAGATAGTGAAGCCAATACATTAGTGATGTTTTGTTTTTCAGGCAGTTAGGCAAGCAAACGAGATTCTGCAGATGCTGGAAATCCAGAGCAACACACACAAAGTAATGGAGGAACTCAGCGGGTCAGGCAACATCTACGGAAAGGAATAAACAGTTGACACTATGGGCTGAGAGCCTTCTTCAGGACTGGCTGGTAAAGAACAGGCAGGTAATGAAGAGGTACTGTGTAAGCCATATGCAGGGGGATGGAATTAGCCTGATTTTACATCATGGTTAGTTAGCACAGTCATAATGGGCCAAATGACCTGTTTCTTTATTATGTTCTATAGAATAAAATCTAGATACTTTCCCCAAAAGAGACTGAAGTGAAAGAAGGAGCCCGATAAAAAAAAGAGCTGAATTGTTCATTGTATCTTCATTGGAAAATGGTCGTGAAATGGAGTAAAATGCTAAAGAACCTTACTCTCCTCCCTTTCTGAAAAGGGAATCATGTAGAATTAGCAACTCCACATACATTACACTTTAATGCACACTTATTTCTTACTATTGTTAACATGTAAAGATATCTAAAGCATCTCAAAAGAATACTTTGTTCTATGAAACATGTACTGAACATTCAATGTGGTATCTCAGCTTCTGAAATTCCAAAGTTCAACACTTATATAATACCCTATCACATCTTTGATGTATGTATCATAGAGGTTACTTTTTAACTCAGGATGCTGTATATGTGGAATTAATTGCCAGAAATAGTTGTGGAGTCCAAGTCATTGGGTATATTTAAAGTGGAGGTTGGTAGGTTCTTAGTCTGTTAGCGCATCCAAGGTTATAGGGAGAAGGCAGGGGAATGGTGTTGAGAAGGATGATAAATCAGCCATGGTGGAGCAGACCCAATGGGCCCCGTGGCCTAATTCTGTTCCTATTATGCGGTCTAAAGCACAGGAACATGTTTGGACAGGTAAAATGGAAGTCTTGCTCGCAGCATCATCACAATTGCCACAGTTCAGAGACAAACAAGAATCTCACCTTTTCCAATGTGTCTAGTGACCTTGGGTCAATTCTTCTGATGTAGTTAACTTCTGATGAGGCATAGAAATTATCGCCATATTTGATGATGTTAATCAGACAATTATCAGTGAAGTCAGGAATAGCATGCGCAAGGTACGAAAACGCCCTGTAAATTTTTTTTTAAAGTTATTGCTTACATTTAATGAATGTCTGTCCTATTTTGAGTCAGATTACAATGTAACAATTTATAGAGATGTCCATTGAAATGAATTGGTTTTGAAAAATAATTAGTGGAAATTAAATTGTCCAAGTTATTCATCATTAATTCATCCACTTCTGTTGAAAGAAATCAGTAATAGTCCACTCAGACACTCCAATGATAATTTTCAAGTGTATTTCAAACTTTTTCATATGAATGGAAACTCAACTCTGTTCACACAAAATGGGAAGGGAAAACCGACTGAGAATAGATCCAGAGTCACAACATCAGATTCTTGCAGATGCTGGAAATCTCGAGCAACACACATGGAATGCTGGAGGAGTTCAGCAGGGCAGGCAGCATCCGTGGAGAGGAATGAACCGTCGATGTTTCGAGGCAGAGCTGGAACGGAAAGGGTGCAGACGCCTGAAAGTCTAATGACAGTTGCAGGAAACTGTTAGGAACAGTGAATGAAATAAAGTTTAAGAAAATATTCAGAAATATAAAGGCTGGCCAAGGGCAGCTGGCTCAGAATTTAGAAAGGGATGTCAGTCTGTTTGATAAAATTAGCAAAGATACTTTTAAGAAATAACAGATTATGTAAATATCAGCAAATCACAGATGCCATGAGTATGAGTCACCTGAAGACATTCCAAACAATGATTCAGATGAGTAGTTCAAGTGGAAATATGTAAACATGAAAGATGACTACAGATGAAAAACAGAATTGGGTTCAATAGATTTCACTATGACTACAGGAAGCGATTCATCTCAATAGAACAGTATTTGCCCTTGCTTTAAATAGATTATTTTAACCTGGATGAAACTTGCAGAGTAGTTTGAAAACAATAAAATGGAGTAGCAATTCATAATCAACGTGCATTTATTTTGTCTCTCAATAAGCAGATAAGAGTAAAACTGCTTATGTTCTGATGATTTGAACCGTCCTCCCGGAAGTGCTCTACTGAGCTATGCAGCTCGGAGTGGCTGTCTGAAAGTTAGCGAAGGTGTGGGCAGTGAGCTAGCTAACTGGTGCCCTTGACAAGGAAGGTTTTGGAAACTTAAAGAGAAAGCCAGTGGAACTAGAGATGCAAGAGATTCAGCATATGCTGGAAATCCAGAGTAGCACACAAACACACAAGATGCTGAGGAGTAATGAAGGGTCTCTACTATTTGCTTACTCCATAAGACCATATAAGAGTAGAATTATGCCATTCAGCCTATCAAGTCTGCTCCACCATTCCATCACGGCTGATTTATTAACCCTCTCAACCCCATTCTCCTGTTTAGTCCATTACCTTTGACACCCTTACAAATCAAGAGCCTGTCAATCTCCGCTTTAAATATACTCAATGACTTGGCCTCCATAGGAACGTGTGACAATGAAATCCACAGATTCCCCATCCTCTGGCTAAAGAAATTCCTCCTCATCTCTGTTCTATTCTGAAACTGTGTCCTCTGAACCTAGACTCCCCAAGTAGAGGAGACATCTACTCTATCTAGGCCTTTCAATATTTGAGCAGCACACACAAAATGCTGGCAGAAATCAGTAGGCCAGAAGCATCTATGGAAAGGGGTACAATTGACATTTTGGGCCGATACACTGACTGTACTCTTTTCCATAGATGTTGCCTGGCCTGCTGAGTTCCTCCAGCACTTTGTGTGTGTTGCTTGGACTTCCAGCATCTGCAGATTTTCTCTTGTTTGTTCTTTCAATATTTGATTGGTTTCCCCCTCATTCTCCTAAACTCCACCGAGTACAGGCCCTGAGCCATCAAACACTCCTCATGCATTAAGCCTTTCATTTCCAGGATCATTCTTGTGATACTCCTCTGGACTTCTCCAATGCTAGCACACCTTTTCGAAGAAAAGGGACCCAAACATACACTCAAAATTCCAAGTGCAGTCTGACCAATGCCTCAAAAAGCCTCACCAATACATCCTTGCTTTTGTATTCTAGTCTTACTGAAATGAATGTTGAAGTTGCATTTTCCTTCCTTACCACCAACTCAGTCTGCAAATTAACCTCTAGGAACTCCGTCTCCAAATTAACCTCTAGGAACTCCTGCACAAGGACTCCAAAGACCTTTAGCACTACTGCCTTATGAATTTGCTCCGTTTAGGAAATAGTCCATGTTGTTATTTCTTCTACCACAGGTACTGCCTGACCTACTGAGTTCCTCCAGCATCTTGTGCGTGTTAAACCAGAGGAATTTGCTGTTTTGTAAATAAAGGCAGATGCACGGCAGCATTATATAATTATGAATTTAAATAATAATTTATATCAGGTCATGTGAAGGCTGAGTTGAAAGAGGTAAATGTGCCACTGAGGTGTTTAATACAGTTTAACTAGAAATGGGCCAGGATTGAGAGATCAGAATTTGAAGAAAATATTTAAAATGCTGGAACTAGTCACACAGGAATTTAGAATAAATGGGGATATTAAGTAGAAATTTTACAATTTGGGTCTCTTGATAGGAAAGTGATAATTAATTGAAAATCAACATTAAGAAAGTAAAAGGAGGTTAGGAGAAGAGTTTTTGATGAGGACATTATTTTTTCTCTGCTTGCTTTTAAGGGAGAAAAGTAGAAATCTTTGAAGCACAAAGTTCTAAGGCCACAAGGAGAGATGGGGCAATATAATTAATTTTAAGTTGTTCTAGGCAAAATCCTTTTGAGCTGCAGTTTTCTAGTTGCATTGTATAGATTAAAATTAAGTGTATTAGGAAGTGTAAAGTATTTCATTTCTTACTTGGAAAAAATATTCTTGCATGGGTCTGGATAAGCCATTGTGCCGAACTCTGACACGACAATCCTATTGGCTTCTATATTACGCTTGTAGGTATCACTCTGGAGGTACTTGCTTCTGTAGAACACCTCACCTGGATTTAAGAATACAAAAGTGGGCAACCATTGTGGTTTGTAGCAAAATACTTTTAAACTTTCAAACTAGATTTGGGAAGTTAGCATCTAACATCAAGTGTTGGATTCTACGGCCTACTACAGTTGTACCACTTTGAGCTGCTACAAACAGTGGTATTATGTTCAACTTATATTTTGGAATAACTAATATCCATCCTAATGAAAGGCTAAATGCCGATAAACAGAAACAGGGCGCTAATTATATTTCTTCACTTAAAGCCAGTGTGTTCTTGCTTCAGTTGCATTTACCTCTCCAGCTTTCCTTTGGAGTGAGTATCTGGCATCCATTTTCCCGGAGTTTTAGTGTTTAGTCTCAATTTCAAAAAAGCACCTCACATATTGGAATATTGAAGGATAAATTCCTTTAAATGAGCATGCACAGAAAACACACTGAAACACTGATGGACACCTTGATAAGATCACCCTATTATTTGCTTTTTGCTAATATTGGCTTCCTTCCATTCTCACTTAAAATTAACACTTTCTTTCTGATTATAGTTAAAGCAAATGAGAACATGAAACATTTGATGTCTTTATCAGAGAACAAGCATGAGTACAAATACAAGGAGTAAGATAGTGTCCAATAGTATTTCTCTGGTGAATTATGGCACACTGAATGGCAAGGGACTCTAACAGCAAACCTCATGTGTACTTCATCTCATTACAAAGGCTTATTATCCCACTTCTGCAGCTTCTCCTCATTTGCTTTATGAGGGATCACATCTCCTCCGATGTGCTACTACCAAATCAAACTATAAATATCAAAATGCACACTGAAAACAGTAAACTTTGGTTACACTATTGTGGCATTACAAACTCCATATCTATTTTGAGTTGCACCAAAATTGAACTATATGAAATAAAGAGTTATTTCACAATGGAATTTTTTTTTAATTTAAAAAGATTATCTTTAAGACACAAGGCATGGCAAGATCCTTTTTACTTCCTTAAAGAACAAATAACTAAAGAAATGGGTAGTGATAAAGTCATAATTATAACACGGAAACAGGCCCATTGATTTGACTCATCCATGCCAAGGTGGCCCACCAAGCTAATCCCATTTGGCCCATATCCCTCCAAATAGTTCCTAGCCATTGTCCTTTTTCACGACATATGCAAGTGATATTAAACCTGATTCTGATTTATACATTAAATCAACATACCATTTTCAAAGGTGAAGCTATGTAACAAGGATAACCCATCGAACCAATGGTTGTAAACGGTGTCTCCAATTTTATGCATGCCAGGTCCATTTCGAATGAGAACACCTTGCAGCCATTTTGGTATTTCACCTATTTACAGTTAAAATAAAAATCCATTAAAACAATTTCCCATTTTATATTTATCAGTTTTTTATTTAGAGAATCATAGCTTGGAAATTCAATGCACTGGAAGTAATACAGTATGCATATTAAGATAAATTGGGAATTTTTTGACTAGATCACATGAGCTATTGAGGTAGCTGTTGCAT
Source organism: Hypanus sabinus (assembly GCF_030144855.1). NCBI lineage: Eukaryota > Metazoa > Chordata > Chondrichthyes > Myliobatiformes > Dasyatidae > Hypanus > Hypanus sabinus. The sequence continues at coordinate 57,285,003 of NC_082722.1, read as the reverse complement.
AGGCCATTTGAGACACAACAAAATCTGCTGTACAGTGGACATTCTACATTTACCTTTAACCAACAGATGATATGGAAATTACAGCAATTTCTCCCCCCAGGAAAAGCAGGGCAGTGTCTTCCGAAAAAGCAGTAGGTAGAGGATTGTTCTGGCTACGTTAACCAGGGTTAATTGAGAGAAGTTGTTGTTTTTGTTTTCTCTGGTCTTTAAGTGGACATTTTGTTGGCTGTACAATGGACAGATTTTTGTGAACATTAACTCATGGGGTTTGATGTTTTGCCCCATAGTAGGACCCCACAACTGCAAACGTCCTATATCACAGATGGAAGTTTAAACCAATCTCAGAAGAAGGAGAATAGTGTCAACTTTTGGGCTACATACTGAAAATACAGCAGTGTTACAGCTCTTCGAGACAGCAACACAGTTTTCCTCACAGAACTGTGTGGTCCTCCTACACGTAACTCTGAGTTTCTAGCATATAGCAGCATCATTCACAGGGAGGATGTGGGCCCTTTAACTCTTGGGCTGAAACACTGATATTTCAACTCTGCCTGTTAAGATGTATCTGATGATCGCTATATGTTCTTAAAGAACAGAGCACCTGGCTGCAGAATTCCCAGTTTGCAATGTGGGCCCCGGTTTCAGAGTTTCATACAGCCCAGTATAATCAGAGGGAACCAGAAGGATTTCTGATTTTTGCTTCAAAATTCCTAATCTTGCCCTATCTCACCTCATTGTTTACAAACACCTCTTACCTTGTTCGAATGCGAACCTGCAATTGCTGACAGCTGCAATACAAACATAGCTTATCTTCTATCAACATTACAACCTTACTGATCTGCTCTACCTTACATGGTTCAGATTTGTCCAATCTATTGTTTATGCTCGTACATTTTAAATCAGTGACCTGCCTTTTGTTCAAAGCAGTGTCATTGCTGGGAAGTAATATTGCGGGCAAAGGCGGTTTACTAGTACCCTAAACAGTCGCTTCAGGCAGATGGGGCTTGTCAGCCATAGTTGTCAGCTCATCTCGAAGGAAAACTCTGATCTCAAACTTCCTCTGCCTTGCAGCTATACCCACACATGGGGAAGCCTTCAGGAGCAAACCCCGAGAGAAAAATCCAGAGCTGGAGTCCCTAGGGCAGTCCTAATTTGAGTTCAACACTGACCGGCAACTTCTGCGATGCTGCTGGTGCTAAACTGTATCGGACTCTGCTGTTCCTTTGGATTTATCAGTTGTGTGGAGAAGGGAGCTTGCTACATGGGCAATAGCTTGCTCTCCACATCATACTGCCCAGGCTTGCATACCTAGACAGCCAGATCACAATATCCACAGTCAATTCTGACCGATGGAGGCTCTCAATCCGATGAATAGACAAAGTGTGTTGATTTTTAAAAATGGATTTGTATAGAAATTATATCACTTGCTTAAAGTGATGTTGATCCGATTAGTTTGAAATCTATAATAAATTTTTAGCAATTTATACTTTTGTGTTTGCACGTTTCTGCTTTCCCATATTGATTCTAGTACAAATGACTCACAAACTCCATAAAAAGATAAACATCCAACCCTACAGAAAGAACCCAGAAGTTATATTAAAATAAAACTTTTCCACAATGCAGGCTTCTCTAAAACAAGCATTGCATCTCATTCAAAAAGAAAGCACAGGAATTTAGCAGAAATGACAGTTCATCTTTGCGAAGTGTTGGTAATGTTTCACTGTATTTGAAGATTTGAACTAATATAAATGATGACCTTGAACTTTTACCCATCTGGATTTTGTGCACCTGTCATGTGAAAGCGATCTACACATCCAGAAACCAATCTGCCAACCAATAAATGGAAACAAAATTCACAGGCAGGTAGTCCCAGTGGGAATTCTGTTAATCTCCAACCACATAGAATGATTGCTACAAAGCCAACGATGGTCTCTGCTGCTTTGTGAATGTATGAGAGACTGAAATGAAGCACAGCATCATGACAGCAAACTATTCAGTGACATTCTGTATGTAAATCTCCAGATCCATCATCAACACAAACCAATATGGACTGAAGCAAAACAGCTAATTTAAGCTTTAAGAGCCAGCTGAAATGAGCATTTTGCTTTGTTTTGGATGCACCTGGGAAGCGTGTCATACACGGAAATGAGCTTTGTGCCAAGGACTCGGACGTTGGCACAATTAGGCAGTGTTCAAGTGGAGCGTGCAGATGGGGTTGGAATAGTGGAGGGCTGGATTAGCCTGTATCTATAATCCTACTACTTAATAGCAAGCAATCCCAATGTAACATTTAAATAACTTTATCTCTCACACCTAAAAACTCTTTTATATCAATGTTTAGAGTTTTGACTTAAACATTCTTTATCGATAGCAAACAGCACTCAACAGTTGATAAGACAATATATTAAAATTGATAACATGTAATTCATTTTCAAAGGTATGTACACATTCAATGCTTTTCCTTTATAAAAATATAACAAACCATTATAAATGTATATAAACTATTTACAACAGATAGTGTAGTAAAGAACTGCTGTAATTATATATGATCAGGGATCAAGTTCATAACATGCATTTCAACATTGATTCTATCTCACAAGAGCTTAACATAAGCCAAAACTTCATTAACTGCAGTAGTTAAAAGTTTCTCTTGTTTACCAAAGTACGTATTATTTGTCTTATTATTTCCCATCTGCTTAACTCCACATGCTCTTCTCTGCACCACAGTTCTCACTTTGGTTCATCAGGCATTGGACTTTTCCCATTCTTTGCTGACTTTTTCAAGCTAGAAAGTCATCACCTCTCACCTTCTACCTCTTGATGGTTTCTAGTGCATACAACTCAGCTTCTGCGGTCCTTAACTTTTTTGCTGCACCTTGGCTAGAGAGTGCAGAGAGATGACATTGGTATATCCAACCCTCAGATAATACCATGCATGGAATCTTCAAACTCTCTAAATTGGCAGAACAATGTATTAAGATTTCCTTAATGCACCTGTTGGGGTCACCTATATCTGGTGCTCCCAGTGTGGCCTCCTGTATATCTGACATTATTGCTATAATAGTAGCATCTGCACCTACACTCTAGGAAGCTATAGAGCAGGTGATGCAAGGTTGTCCAGGCTCACAGTGTTACCTGGATGACATCATTGTTATTGGTGAGGATGACAAGGGACATCTCCAAAATCTCAAGGCAGTGTTTAATAAGATTAGAAGATTATAGGCTCAGAGTACTTTAATTTATTGTCACTAAACAATTGATACTAGAGCGTAGTAAATCACAGTGAAATTTGTTTCTGCACTTCGCGCTCCCTGATGTACAAATCGAAGTATAATAAAAATTTAAATTATAAATCATAATTAGAAAATAGAAAAAGGAAAGTAAGGTAGTGCAAGTCAGGTCCGGATATTTGGAAAGTATGGCCCAGATCCGGGTCAGGATCCGTTCAGCAGTCTTATCACTGTTGGAAAGAAGCTGTGCCCAAATCTAGCCGTACGAATCTTCATGCTCCTGAACCTTCTCCCGGAGGGAAGTGGGACAAAAAGTGTGTTGGCTGGGTGGGTCTTGTCCTTGATTACCCTGGCAGCACTGCTCCGACAGCGTGTGGTGTAAAGTGAGTCCAAGGATGGAAGATTGGTTTGTGTTATGTGCTGGGCTATGTTCACGATCTTCTGCAGCTTCTTCCGGTCTTAGTCAGGACAACTTCCATACCAGGTTGTGATGCACCCTAGGAGAATGCTTTCTACGGTGCACCTATAAAAATTAGTGAGGGCTTTAGGGGACAGGCCAAATTTCTTCAGCTTTCTCAGGAAGTAAAGGCGCTGGTGGGCCTTCTTGGCAGTGGATTCTGCTTGGTTAGACCAAGTCAGGTCATTTGTGATATTCACCCTGAGGAACTTAAAGCTTTTGACCTGTTCCACCTGCGCACCACCGATGTAGACGGGGTCGTGCGGTCCGCTACTCCTGCTGAAGTCAACAACCAATTCCTTCATCTTGCTGACATTGAGGGATAGGTTACAACAAGTGCGAATTATTTAAAACATGCATCACTTACTGTGGTCACACCATTGATGCACAACTATTACAAAAGTGGGATGAGAAATTTCAAGCAGTGGTTTGTGTTCCAGGGCCAAAGTACCTGTCACATTAATGATCCTTTTTAGGATTTGTCAATTACTATAACTGTTTCCTGCCAAACCAAGCTACTGTGCTCCATCCCTTGAACTCATTACTACAGATCGAGAAGAAATGGCAATTGACAAAGCAGTGTGAGGTGTGTGTTGCTTGTAAGTATATTGTTTGACTAAGCGTTCTCGTTCATTTAAATAATTTATATATGTAAAAGGTACATCATTCTGCCACCCCCTCTTAAGTGCACACACCTCACTTAAAAGTAAAAAAACACAAGATTCACATCTCTTGGGCTCCTTTGTTTTATTTTGATTAGTTTTATGTCTTGGAATTACAAAACATAACAATTACAGCTCAGTACTGGCCCTTTGTTATATAATGTTACGCTGACCTTTCAACCTAATGTTACCGAATCTCACTTATTTTTTTTAGCAAAGCCACTTTAATCAAGCAGATGGATTTTGTATATCACAGCATTAAGTTCTGGTGGTAAAGGGAATGAATGCCTGTGACGGTGGATGACTGCTTTGGCAAGACAGTATCCAATTCCTTGACAATTACTAGAGTTGCACTCACTCAGGCAAGAGAAGGGTTTACCACCGCCCTGCCGACTTGTGCCTTGTAGTTGGTGAAAAGGCTTTACAATTTTGGGAAGCGAATTATTCTTCAGAACAGAGGAACCTTCCAATCTGCTCCTCTCACCAATGTGTAAATGTAGCTGATCCTCTCGTTGAGGGATTTCACAATGTTAAGACCTCTGAATATCAAGGTGGGGCAGTTAGACGTCCTTACGGAAATAGCCAGTGGCTGGCTGAGGGGGGAGTGAGGAAGGGACTTGTTTTGTTTTTGGTTGTTTTGTGTTCTTTTTATTGCTGCTGTCTGTGTTGTTCTGCTGAACATCGTGGGCCTGCTATGTTAGCACTGGAATGTGTGGTGACATTTGGTTGTTAATGTAAATGACACATTCACTGCAGGTTTTGATGTACATGTGATAAATAAATCTTAAACCTAGACATTGATTCACTCGCCATCTTTAAATTCTCCAGTGTTATTATTGCAGAGGACCTGTCCTGAGCCCAAGAGGTAAGTGCAGTTACAAAGAAAGCAGCGCAGCACCTCTACTTCCTTAGGAGTTTGCAAAAATTTGGCATGACATCTAAAACCTTGACAAACTTCTGGAAGATGTGTAGTGGAGAGTATATTGACTGGTTGCATCACAGATTGGTATGGAAACACCAATGCCCTTGAACGGAAAAAGTAGTGGATACGACCCAGTCCATTGTGGGTGAAGCTCTCCCCACTATTGAGCACATCTCCATGAGACGCTGTTGCAGGAAAGCAGCATCCATCATCGAGGGCCCCCACCATCCAGGACGAGCTCTCTTCTCACTGCTGCCATCAGGAAGAAGATACAGGACTCACACCACCAGGTTCAGGAACAGTTACTGCCCCTCAACCACCAGGCTCTTGAACCAAAGGGGATAACTTCACTCAACTTCACTAGCCCCACAACCAATGGACTCACTTTCAAAGAGTCTTCATCTCATGTTCTCGATATTTATTGCTTATTTTTCTTTTTGTACTTGCAGTTCATTATCTTTTGCACACTGATTGAATGCACAAGTTGGTTTGGGCTTTCACTGATTCTGTTGTGGTCATTATTCTATGGATTCATTGAGTATGCCCACAAGAAAATGAATCTCAAGGTTGTACATGGAAACATGGGCACTTTAATAATAAATTTACTTTAAACTTTGGTTGGTTCTGCTTGGGTGATTGTTACTTGTGTCCCGTTGGCCTCAGTATCAGCCAGATCTTGCTGCAAGCAGCACGGATTTCTTCCTTTGCTGAGGACTTGTAAATGGAATTGAACAGTTTGTAAACAGTTGCTTCTCTGATTCATGGTAGAAAGGGCATTTGTGAAGCACCTGAACATGGCTTGGTTTAGGCCAAGGAACTCCTGCAAAAAAGTCCTGAAACTGAGAGGATTGGCCTTCAACAGCCTCGGCCATCATTCTTTGTATGAATTCCACCAGTGGAATGTTTTTCTTTTGCTGCCAATTAACATCAGTTTTTTTTTGGGTTTATGGTCCACAGCACCAATAACCACATGAATGTTCTGTGCATTTCTGAGTATCACTAATACCCTGAAGTTTGTTGCTGTGTTCTCTGCTGGGACCTCAATAATCCCATTTCCTCTTAGAAACTTGCACCCAACGAACGGACTATCCCAAACCAATTGCTTTTAGTACAAGCTCGCCCCCATGCTGGGTGCCACTGGGCAGTCGGCTTCAGCACAAAGCAAATCAGAGTACTGAAGTCAAACCAGGCCAAGACACAGGGACAGTTCTGTTCATCACTTCTGCATCAATACAATCCATTTCAACTGGAAGGCTTTGCTGTTTGTTTCTATATGTTACTCATTCAATCACCAGTTTTTAAATTGATTGCCCTAAGAATGAGATTTCTCTTCATCATTAAGTTTTATAGGTCAGATCTCACCAGTGTTCTGGCAGGGTAACTGCCAACTAATTAACTTCACAAATGCAGACAATATCTGTATTGTATGTTTCGCAAGCAAACACCTCTCACGCGTTGCCAGCTCACCAACATAACTGTCACACTGTAGCGGTGTGCTACACGCAGCGCTAAAATTACGACAGTCGAAGGAAAAAACTTTATTCGAAAACTTCAGCCTCACTTTTAAGCCTCTGTCAACCGGCCCCCCGTGGCGCAGAGGCTCCAAAGCTCTGTGCTCGCAAACCCCCGTAGGCTATCTAATTGTGAGTCGGTTCGGATACGCTAGGAAATGGGTCGCCACAACACCATGGCCACTGGAGCTGTGGAGAACATGCTTGTCTTTCTCTTTGCCTTTCTTCTTCCTCAGCATCAGTACCAAACTACCCCCTCCCCCCAAAGTAGCAACCGTAAGTACTCCTCTACATTGTCGTTCAGTAAAGAATACAACCTTTAACCAAAAATCTTTTGTTGTTAGTGAATAACATTTAAGGAGCAGCCCTGATACCTACAAGGATGTATCAAAAGTCCCAAGACAAAGTAAGCAAAATAGTGAAATGGCATAGCCATATCTAAATAGGCAGCTTCAACTTAAATTCCACAGATGTCTTCTCTTCCAAGGACAATTATTAGATAAAGCTTGAGATTTATAATTTACATGAGTTATAACAAAAATTCTTAACATCATCTCATCACGTTGCAAAGCCAGAACGTGCTGCATTCTAACATTTCAAAACTAAAGAATCCCCACATGGCCGCGGAGCGCCGTTTTATTTGTACTGTCTGCTTTCGCTTTTGAATAGCGTTAAATTAGGACAACTTTGATGTATGTTTTCATTTTCGGCGCTGTGGCGGTAAATCATACAATCCCCGGCGAGAGAGAGAGAAAAAAACATTGCTACGTCTTCCTGAAGATTTTATTTCTGTCCTCCACTAAAGCTTGCTAACAATCTATCGCTTCCGAATTTGACGGGGTCTGAATTCTCACAGTAAGCGGCACGGGTTAAAAGTGAAACAGGTTAGTGAGGAATCGGTGGCTGACTCAGATTCAACCGTTCAGAGTGTGATCAGTTTCACTCAATTCCTGCATTATGACGCAGTATTAATGTTGATTGTCCATTTTAGTACACTTCAAATAACATATACAAAAACATATTTAAACATGAAACTGCGCCACTGATCATCTCTGTCCATTCTACAATACACAGTGCTTCCTCACCTTTAATTTCTGCTTTGATTGCCTCTGGAGTCTCCCTTTTATTTTCACCAAACAGCGACTGCATGATCTCGGCAGACCGTGAGCAGCGCCGGCACCCAATGTCCGGACTACCCCAAACCGCTCGCTATTTATACGACCTCGTCCCCCTGCTGAGCGCCACCAAGCTGTCAGCTTCAACACAGTAAAACGCAAACGCGGAGTTAGCCCAGGCCAAGCCTGTTTTACGTCCACATAAAACACTTCTGCGAAATAAGATATGTTTCAACGACGCATGCTTTGGTTTTTTTTTTGTTCCTCTCTGTTACTCGTTCAATCGCCAATTGTAAAGTTGATTTCCCCTCACCGTTGTTTTATACGTCACCTGTCACCAACATTCTGGCAGGATATTCCCAATTTATTAACTTTACAAATGCAGACAATATCCTTAGCTGCACCCCCCACCCCAGCACTCTTTGAATTAATGAAAAGCCCAGGATGACTGAGCAAACAAAGTTTGGAGCTGGACTTGTGCCACATGCACCTGTCAGATTCAGGTTCACATTTACATTGAAACGCAGTGAAATGTGTCGTTTGCGTTAACAACGAGCACTACCTAAGGATATGCTGGGGGCAGCCACAAAGTGTCACCACATATTCCTGCACTAACATAGCATGTCCACAATGCTTGGCACAACAACAGAGAATACAAGCAACTAAACAACGACAAAAGCAAGCCCTTTTCCTCCCTCCCAACTGTCCAGTTTTTCAGCCTGAGGCCTCCATATACTCTTGAGTAATAGGCATCCAACATCCCCAGAGGACTACAAACACGCAGACCCAGGACTTTTGCCCCATTGTGCTTGGACTTATGGACTTCTCAATGACTAAGGGTTTGGCTCAACCCCAGCACTAGCCAATGGCAGGATCCTGGACTCCAGGCCTCGAACTCTGGAGTCGCTTAGAGGGAGGTCACTGGCGCTTGTGACGCTTGCTCACATGGACTTCTGATCCCAGGGGAAATCGCTGACCCAGTGGGCCTTCAGCCCTCACCCTCACTGCTCTTTGTTCACAGCACTTGGCAGCCCAACTTACATGGATGTTATTCATCACACGCCACATTGCTAGTTTTCAAGTGTGGAGCAGAGGCATAAATTCTGGCCTGCCCTCTGACTCCTCCACATCCCTTAAGCCTAACCTGACTCTCTAACTCCCTTGTCCCCAAAACCATCCCAACAAACTTAAGAAAACAATTAAGTCCAAGTCACCTTCTTTGATGGAGACTGCATCTGTGATTCTGTAACAGAATCACATTCTAAGATTTGGGTCTTTTGTTTAATAATCAGTGCTGCAGTGTAGTTCATACAGCCTGATAACCTTATTTTAATTACATGACTGGGGTTTTCATACTCAGCAATTAATTGAGCAACTAATCAACAAGCTTCAAAATCTGGTCCTCTATCCCCCTTTGCAACTGGATCCTCTCTGCCAATGAACACAGGTGCACCTCAGTGATGTGCTTTTAGTTTGCCACTCTACTCATGCCTGTGTGACTAGGCACAGTGTAAGTGCCATCTATAAATTTGTTGATGATGACTTGTTGGCAGAATCTCAGATGATAACAAAAGGTACATGAGTGAGGTAGATCAGTTGGTTGAGTGATGTCATAACAACCTTGCACTCAACATCAGTAAGACCAAGGAATTTATTGTGGACTTGACTGAGGAAGGAGAACACATACCCAGTCCTCATCGAGGAGTCAGCAGTGAAAAGGGTGAGCAGCTTCAAGTCTCTGGATGTCAATATCTCTAATTATCTATTCTGGGCCCAACACATTGATGCAATAACAAAGAAGGCATGCCAGCAGATACACTTCTTTAAGAACTTGGAGATTTGATATGTCAGCAAACACTAACAAATTTCTATGTTGAGAACATTCTGAATGGTTGCATCACTGTATAATATGAAGCCACTAATGCACAGGATCAGAAAAGGCTGCAGAGGATTGTAAACTCAGCCAGCTCCATCTTGGGCACTAGACTCCACACCATTCAGGGAATCTTCAAAAGGCAATGCCGCTCAAAGGTGGCATCCATCATTAAGGATTTTCACCACCCAGTACATACCCTCTTCGTTAGTACCAGCAGGGTGGAGGCATAGGAGTCTGAAGACATGTACTGTATTTTAGGAACAGTTTCTTCCTCCTCACCATCCATTTTATGAATGGTCCATGAACCCAACACTACTTCACTATTTTGTTCTCATTTACTCCAGTTTTTTTAAAATATAATTCTTCTTGTAACTTGCAGGATTTTTTTTAAATCTATTGCACTGTTGCTGCCACACTACAAATTTTACAATATATGTCAGTGATAATAAACCTGATTTTGATGTTACCAACATTCATGCACCTCCTTGATGACAGAATGGTGGTAAAATTATTCTTTTCCTCACATTGATTATAAAAAGGCATTGAGATTTAAATTCTTTATTTCAAAATATAAACATCAGAAGCAAAATTTCAAATGTCACCTTCCACATTAATCAAAAAAATCTCTGCAAAGAGCCTTAAGCAACCAATATATTACACTAACCACACTGTACATCAAACAGAATACATTTAAAATGAATATTAACTAAAATGTACCAGGCATATCTTTAAATGTTTGGATGTTTCTAAATCACAAAAAAATGTATATTACTATAAATCAGGGGTCCCCAAACTTTTTTTCTGCCATGGCCACCTGCCGGTAACCGAGGGGTCTGTGGAGTCTCAGGATGGGAACCCCTGCTATAAATAATTAGAAATACAAGAATGAACTGTAGGAGGAGTATTTTAAAGCATTTCCCTGTATTTAGGCATCTCAGATCCACATGCTTTTGAGGATTCAATTATCTTCATGGTGCAAGTAGATTTTGATATTATTTAGTTTATATCAGCATCATTAATAATATAGGCACCACTGGAAATGGTTTGTATCAGGATTAATTCAAAGGCAATATGATAGCTCAATTACACCAACAGGAGAATTAAAGTTGGACAAACAGTTGTTGATTTGACACAAAGCTATTTTTCTTAAGTTAGCTAATCAAGCAATTTAATTTTTTTTACACAATTAATAAAAGTTCAGCTCAGCAAAACTATAATTGATTTTCAAGAGATTTGTCTAGATTGTAATCTTTAAAGATATACAATTTGCTGTATTAATATAATTGGTCCTAAATACTTCGACCATTGATTTCTAGCATTGAAAGTTTTTGTTGTATTGCAATTTGATTAAATTTTTAAGAGAAATGAATTACTGAAACAACTGAATGAATTTACAGAATTTTTCACACACATATAGATGAACAAAAATCAATGTTGCACAATAGTTTTTTGACTCCAGACATTTCTTACAAGGCTTGTTAGGTAGGAGTGAGGCATTTTAACAACATAATATAGTATAGTATGTCAGAATGGATAAATTGTGTATTTCCAACATGACATTAAGCCATCCACAATGTGTACATCTTTAAGGATAATTTCTTAAAGCACCTTTATAATGTATCATTCCATGGCTATTGCCATCTTGAACTCAGAGAGTAGCATTGCAATTTTTACTACAGAATTAATTTTCCTCCAAGTCTGAAATACACTTTCAAATTACAATTTACTAGGCCAATGCAAATTATTTACACTGAACACCATCTTTTGCTCACGTTGAAAGACTTGAGCTACTTTAGAAAAAAAAGGTTAAATGCAATCAGTATGTAGTTACATGACTAATACTAATTCAGAGAGCATTAGGCAAAAACAAAATGGATATTAAAAGGCACTTTATGCAAGATCAGAATTTTAACTGCTTATGGAACTGCAGTTCTTGTAAGTTTTCTTGAATGGTTATCAGACCAATGGCTATTACTTGATAAGCACTTATCAAATATTAGAGACTGCAAGCACACTTGTACAATCTATCAGTAGTCTCCTTAAATTCTCTGGATCTAAACAAAGTTATCAACCAAAAGTAAACCTTAGCAGAACAGCCCAACAATCCCATTTAATACAGTAGAACAGACAAGAATCTATCACCTCTTCTTTTGGGCCTCTAGGTCATAGTAGAAGTGACATTCACAGCAAGCTAACATGTCCTGCAGGACATACTCACTTCAAAATAGCTTAAGCAAATATTAAGTCCTTGGATATTTAGTGTTTCTTTTCTTTGTAAAGTTCACCAAATCAGTAGTCTTAATTATTAAGTTCTTACAACATTTCCAAGAAGTGCTGTGATTTTGGAAAATATGATCATGAAGTATTCAAGTCATGCTGGTCTCAGAGCTGAGACCAAGTGTGTAACTGACAACAATACATTCTCTGCAGATCTAAAGCATAATTACAAACAATTTGCATATATACATGTTAATGAAACACTGAACTCAGATTAATTTCAATAATGGCAATATCAACTTAAAAGGGTGCAAGTTTAGAGGTATACAGACATTAATGTACCAATTTTTTTTAAAATATTGATTGGACTCTCCAGGTTTAAGTGTAAAAGTAGCATATCAATCTAATAAGTGACAGTATGTGTTTTTGAACATTATACATATTGTACATTTTGGTGTCACTAGGACAGCGCAAGGTAATGCAGATTATATGCTGTCATCCAGGAATATACAGTATGTAGATCCCACCTTCAATTCCTCAAAGCAGCCAACCTAGAAAAAAGCAATGAAAATTTCAGCTGAACATTTATTAAATGTGAAAAACAGAAAAAGCTCAGAAAGAATTTGTTTTATATATTGCCTAGTTTGTGATCTTAAAGTACATTTGAGATGCTAATCACACCTATAAACTAATCTAGGTTTAACTTGAATCCTCTTGAACTTTAAAAGATTAATAAGAATGTAAGAAATGTGCATATTTGGATATTGACACGTCATCTGGAGGTGTGCACTATTTATAATAAGAAGAGCATTATTGCTTCTTAGTAGTAGGAGCTGAGAGTAAATATAAAATTTGACAGCAGATAATGCACAAAAGACCAATGGAAAAGAAAGCAGGAATAAAGAACAGAAATTCCTGCAATGGTGGTTCTGATCATTTTATTGACAGAAAGTGTTTCTTTCATATATGCAGCAAGACTAGGCCCGCTCTCATCACTTGCATCATCCCTCTTATTTTCCTGTAGTCCTGCAACTTATTTTCTCTTAGACCCCCAATTTCCCTTGGATTATTTTGTCACAACTGTGCAAAGAGAAAATTTCCAGTGGCCAATTAACCTACCAGTACATATAGGAAATGAGGGGAAGATGGATTACTTGTGAAAATGGTTAGCTCATCTTATGGTTATGAGATGGAACTTTTGTATCAGTAATCACCACTATTACACTCCAATGAAAAATCTTATTAAACAGTGCTACAGGACAAAGAAAATGACAAGAAATGACAGCAGTACTTATTAAATTAAAAATGCTAATTTAAAAGTGTTATTGCCAGCTGTAACATTTCTCTCTGGTACCACACCACAGTCCCACATAAGCTCACTCAATCAATTTAAATCAGTTTTTGTTGCAGATTTTGTGCTCAGCCAGGATGATAAAATTGTTGGTAAGATATATCAGTAACGCTGTACAACAATTTCCGACACTAGTGGCCTACAGCACCTACCTTCTTGAAAGCTGGTCTTCCCTGTCTTGGTCACGTACTGAGGATTCACCAAGGGATGCTGCACCTGCTGGAAGTTGATTCAGTTGGTCCATGACCTCCAAACCATTCTCCTCTGCAATCTGCAAAATGAGGCTGTCAACCTGTTCTTGAGGAGTAGTTAACGTCGTTGCAGAGCTCATAGAGTCTTCCATCACCTAGAATCATGCAAAAAGTCACTTGGCAAGAGTGTAGCAATTAACTGAATAATATATACACTTGATTTTGACAGAGGTGACGAAAGCGAAACAAGGAACATTTAAAGAGGAAAAACAATTGAGTAATTTTTGTTCAAAAATAACTATACACATTTTGCTGCTGTCTTCAACAATGAAAAAATAAACATTTTAAGTACTTACTGAAGTGTGTACGTCTAGATTTTGAACTTGTTGTTCAAATTTGTCCATTACAGCAGAGATTTTTTGTAAGTCCATTGACTTCAATGCCTTATCCAGTCCTTGTGTAACACGTGCCATATTCTTTGTAACCTAGGTATATGAAGAATGTTCAAAAAGTTTTCAACCTTGAAAATGAATATTACTATTGATAGTCAAGAGAAGTACAAGCAAGTTATAATCACTCATGCACAATCAAGCCCTAATCATACATAATTCAGCAAAATGTATAATTACTGAATCATAAAGTATATTTAAGCCTTGAATGTTTCTATTTTAACAGAAATTCAAAAGATTGCTTTTTTATCCCCACTGATAAACTTTACACTGGCAGTAAGTTTGTGGTTTGCTCTTAGGATGCTGCTGCAGCTTTCTAACCACAAACTTCTGATCTATCTCCAGATGACTATATGACTTTCCATTCAATCATCGAGTCAAACATCACAGATACAAGCCCATTTGTCCATCCTGTCTATACTAGTCAATAGGAATTTATCTATAAAACCCCATTTCAAGCACTCTGCATTTAGCTTTGCATGCCACTGTTTCAAGCTTTCATCTAAATACTTAGAGGTAGTTGCTTCCACAACCTTAAGATATTAATTTCGATTACAACCAAAAATCTTCTAACCCCGCCATGTTTATCTGTGCTCAGGAGAAAAGTACGTCACTGCCCATTTATTGCCTATCAATTTTATAAACCTCAATCAAGTCACCTTTTGTACTTACTCTAAAGAAAACAAACACAGCCTATCCAATCCATTCTCATATCTGAAACACTACTCCAAGCAATATAGTGGTAAATTTCCAAGAAGCAAACACAAGCACATACACTACAGCAGGTAAGAACAGGTAAGGCAACTGCTTTACATATTCCATGCGGTGAAAAAGGCAAATGGTATGTTGGCATTCACAGCAAAAGGATTTGAGTACAGCAGCAGGGAGGTTGTACAAGGCCTTGGTGAGACTGCACCTAGAGTATTGTGTGCAGTTTTGGTCCCATAATCTGAGGAAAGACATTCTTGCCATAGAGGGAGTACAGAGAAGGTTCACCAGATTGATTCCTGGGATGGCAGGACTTTCATATGAAGAAAGACTGGATCGACTAGGCTTAAACTCATTGGAATTTAGAAGACTGAGGAGGGAATCTTATTGAAACGTATAAAATTCTAAAGGGATTGAACAGGCTAGATGCAGGAAGATTTGTTTCCGATGTTGGGGAAGTCCAGAATGAGGGGTCACAGTTTAAGGATAAAGGGGAAGCCTTTTAGGACCGAGATGAGGAAAAACTTCTTCACACAGAGAGTGGTGAATCTGTGGAATTCTCTGCCACAGGAAACAGTTGAGGCCGGTTCACTGGCTAAATTTAAGAGGAAGCTAGATATGGCCCTTGTGGCTAAAGAGATCAGGAGGTATGGAGAGAAAGCAGGTACAGGGTTCTGAGTTGGATGATCAGCCATGATCATACTGAATGGCGGTGCAGGCTTGAAGGGCCAAATGGCCCACTCCTGCACCTATTTTCTATGTTTCTATGCCCCATCACTACTATTTACTTACTTCTGCCATATGTACTGTATGTCTTATAATGTTACAGTGATCATCTGTTAGAGGGAATTCAGTTCTTTTAGAAAGCCAAATCACTATTCCATACCCCTTTCATCGTTACTGCTGTCTGCACTTTCGACGCTACTGCATCAACTCGGGAAGCTGTCCGTAACCAGTTAAGACCTTCATTTTTCTTTCTGATGGCATTTTCCGCATAGATCTTCGCTCCTTCGATGTTTTTTTGCTGAAGAGCCTTGGGGGAGAAAACAAAATCAGGGTGTTGATAGGGATACTAATATTTCACAAAAAAAACGTAAAACTGAGTAGTTGTACAAATTTACATAATATTTTAAATATAATATAAAAGATTAAGCAATAAAGGGAAGAGAACAAAGCTGTACAACTTTGCTTTCTGGAGCCTTCCCTGCCTCACTGCTAAACACCATACAACTGCCATTAACTCTTAAATTAAGCATACTGATAATTATTTGAATATTTGCATTAACTTTTAGGTTAGTATGTTTGACAATTCTACCTTGCTCCAGAATTGTTAAAAAAAAGGATGAAAAGGAGATGAAACAAGTAGTGTCAAATATTATCCAGTTTAAGCTTATCCTATCCAGTGCACACACGATAATCCTCTGAATGCAAATAGTTGGTTTAAGTTGAGGAAGGTTCAATGAAACAGAAGAGAAAATGAATGCTAACCTTCTTCACTTTAGCTTGTTCCGCTTTTGAGTCTTTTTCAGCCTTCTTCGCCAATCGCTCCAGTTGTTTTGATGTAAACTACAAAACATTAAGAAGCTTGAGTAATATCTCACAAATATCAACTTCAAAAACTTGTCTTTTTCCTGTAAATAGGCTTCAATTTACAATTTTCAGGCATGGAACTACAGATACTGTATAGACAGCAACTTCAATGGCATGAAACCTTATGACCCAGAACAATGAGGCTTGAGCACTGATCAGGGCATGATTGTGCAAGCTCATGGACGTCAGCCAGTGAGAAGAGCTTAAAAGGAGACAGCTTTACAGAACAGGCATCGGAGGAGCCGGTGACAGAGTAGGAAGGCTTTGGCTCAACGGGGCATCAGCAATAATGGGCCAAGGCGAGGTAGGTTGCCTGTATAGAATACAGACAGGAAGTATGTATGTGAGACCAGTTTTCTGTGATCGGTGTCAGATGTGGGAGGTCCAGGAGACTCCCAGCCTCCCGGATGACCACATCTGCACCACGTGTGTCGAGCTGCAGCTTCTAAGGGACCGTGTTAGGGAACTGGAGATGCAGCTCGATGACCTTCATCTGGTCAGGGAAAGTGAGGGGGTGATAGATAGGAGCTAACAGTCAGGAGAGGGAAGGGTAGGAGTCAGAGGCTAGAGAGCTCTCCTGTGGCTGTACCCCTTGATAATAAGTACTCCTGCTTGAGTACTGTTGGGGGTGAGGGGGCTACCTGGGGGAAGCAACAGTGGCCATACCTCTGGCACAGTGTCTTGCCCTGTGGCTTAGAAGGGTAGGGAAAGGAAGAGGACGGCAGCAGTGATAGGAGACTCTATAGTAACAGGGTCAGGTAGGTGATTCTGTGGACACAGGAAAGAAGCACAGATGGTAGTTTGCCTCCCTGGTGCCAGAGTCTGTGATCTTTCTGATCGTGTCCACGAAATCCTGAAGTGGGAAGGAGAACAGCCAGAGGTCGTGGTACAATTTGGTACAAACAACATAGGCAAGAAAAGGGAGGAGGTCCAGAAAGCAGACCACAGGGAGTTAGGAAGTTGAGAAGCAGGACCACAAAGGTACTCATCTTGGGATTACTGCCTGTGCCACGTGACAGTGAGTATAGGAATAGAGTGAGGTGGAGGATAAATGCGTGGCTGAGGGATTGGAACAGGAGGCAGGGATTCAAGGATTCAGATACAGGAGTGACCTGTACAAAAAGAACGGGTTGCACTTGAATGAAGAGCTTAAACTAGGATTGCTGGGGGGTGGGAACCAAACTGAAAAGACAGAGGAAGAGGCAGTTGGCAAAAGCAAGCTTGCAAGACAGTGCGAGAGGGAAGACAGTATTGGAGTATAAAAGTTGCATTGTTTGCTGTGTAACCAAAACTATGTAGTCAGCTTTGAGCTTGCTATTTGCTATGCATGTATCCAATTTAGTAGGAGAATGAAATCTGAAGGATGTAGAAGACAATGGTGTGTTAATGAGAGGTAGTTAAGAGATGTAGATTAGAACATGATTAAGTCAATGGGTAGAAACAATAGTGGCGGATGTACTTCTGATATGCAACTGTAGACTGATAAGATATGCTAATGCAACTAAACCAGGAGATTGCTATAAAACATGCTATGTACAAGGATCGGTGGGCAATCGACGACTAGCTCAACGACGGTCTCAGCTTTGATTTGCAAATTAAAGTTTAACCCTTCTTGAAGAATCTTCTGCGTCTCCTGGTCGTTTGTGGGGCACGAGAAACCATGACAAAAGTGGCGACCGTGGCAGGACCGGAAAGAGACCCGCAGAAAGGAAACGGCAGATTGGGAAAGCTTCCCAGTCCTCTAGGAACCCCCACAAGGCTAACAGAATTAAGGGTGCACCCAAACGAAGCGACAATTTGGACTAAGAATTTTGTTGGTTTTGGGGAGGTCTTGGGAGTCTCAGAAGTGTGGAACCACTGCTGAAGGGTCTCTCCGGTCCAAAGAATCTGGCAGAATTGGGGGTTAACAGGAGGCTCAGAGGATTGATCAAGAACACTGCAGTGAGGGTAAGTACAAATAAATTAATAAGAAGTTAAGAAAAATTCCACGTGGTGTTGGTAAGTCCCTGTGGATACCACTTCGTATGAAATGAAGGCCTGAATGGGCAGGGAAAGGGAAAATAGACAAAATCCCTGTGGATACCGCTTCGTATGAAACGAAGGTCTGAACGGGCAGGGAAAGGAAAATAGAGAAAATCTTTGTGGATACCGCCTTAAGAGAAAAGGGTCTGAATAGACAAGGTGCAAAGAGAAAGTCCTGTGCATACCTCTCTGAGGTCTGTAAGGACAGAACTGAATAGGAAACAAGGACAGTACAATATATAGTTTAAAGCACTGGTAGACAGACAATAGACTAGGCATAGAGTAAATAATATTATCCAGTAAACAAACTGTGAATCTCTGAAATACCTTAAAAAGAGAGAACAACATGACAGGTAAAGGAACAGCAGTAGAGATTCTGAGCAAAAAAATCCCAGTAAATAAATATGAGATTGTAGTGGTGTGCAACACGCAGCGCTAAAATAACGACACGGAGTCGGTAAACTGCAATTGAAGATTTTATTCGAACTTCACAGCCTTGCTTTAAAGCCTCCCTCATCCCGCCCTCCCCGGGCGCGGATGCTGTAAGGTGCACATACTCACAAACCCCCGCAGGCTTTCCCTTTGTTGGTGAAGCAGACCTGGCCTTTGTGCCGGTGCGCAGGTTATTTGTGAGTCGGTTCGAGTGCGCTAGGAAGTGGGTCACCACATAACACCCCCCCCCCCCAAGTACCGGTGATAAACCCCCCAATGTCCACAGTCTGGGCCAGACCCTGTTTGGGAGGTCGGCCTCTGCGCCGCGGTGCCGGAAACTTGACCGGTTGCGCCAAGTCCACGTGGGCTGGTTTGAGCCGGTCCACCGTGAAAACCTCCTCTCTCCCCCCAACGTCCAGCACGAATGTGGACCCGTTGTTCCTGAGCACCGTAAACGACCCCTCGTAGGGCCGTTGCAGCGGTGGCCGATGCCCGCCCCTTCGTACAAACACAAACTTACAGTTCTGCAGGTCTTTGGGTACGCAGGTCGGGTTCTGCCCATGCTGTGAAGTGGGTATGGGGGCCAGGTTGCCGAGCCTCTCGCGTAGTCTGCCCAGGACTGCTGCGGGTTCTTCGTCGTGCCCCCTTGCGGCTGGTATGAACTCCCCGGGGATGACCAGGGGTGCGCCGTACACCAGCTCGGCTGACGAGGTGTGCAGATCAACTTTGGGCACCATGCGGATGCCGAGTAGGACCCAGGGAAGCTCGTCCGCCCAGTTGGCTCCTCGCAGGTGATGGTGGAAATGCTCCACCAGTCCGTTCGACTGTGGGTGGTAGGCAGTGGTGTGGTGCAGTTGTGTCCCTAAAAGGCTGGCCATAGCTGACCACAGGCTGGAGGTGAACTGGACGCCTCTGTCGGAGGTAATGTGGGCCAGGTACACCAAAGCGGGACACCCAGGTGGCGATCAGTGCCCAGGTGCAAGATTCGGAGGTGGTGTAGGTGAGTGGGATCGCCTCTGGCCATCTTGTGAACCGGTCCACAATAGTCAGAAGGTACCCCACGATATCTACATGAATGTGGTCGAAACGCCGGTGGGTGGGGTGAACTGCTGTGGCAGAGCTTTGGTGTGCCGCTGCACCTTGGCCGTCTGGCAGTGCATGCACGTTCTGGCCCATTCACTGTACTGCTTGCGGAGTCCGTGCCAAACGAACCTGCTGGAGACCATCCGGACGGTTGTCCTGATGGAGGGGTGCGCCAAGTTATGAATGGAGTCGAAAACGCGTCACCAACAAGGTGCTGGGACGACGGGACGGGGCTGGCCAGTGACGACGTCACAGAGTAGGGTCCTCTCACCTGGGCCTACGGGGAGGTCCTGGAGCTGCAAACCGGAGACTGCAGTTCTGTAACTTGGGATCTCCTCGTCTGCCCGCTGCGCCTCTGCCAGCGCCTCAAAGTCTATCCCTTGGGAAAGGGCATGAATGTTAGGGCGAGAGAGTGCGTCTGCCACGACATTGTCCTTACCCGAGACGTGCCAGACATCCGTCGTGTATTCAGAGATGTAGGACAGATGGCGCTGTTGGCGGGACGACCAGGGATTGGACACCTTCGTGAACATAAAGGTAAGCGGCTTGTGGTCCGTGAACGTGGTGAAGGGCCTACCTTCTAAGAAGTACCTGAAATGCCAGATTGCCAGGTATTGTGCCAACAGTTCCCGGTCGAAAGCACTGTATTTGAGCTCGGGTGGCCGCAGGTGTTTGCTGAAAAACGCCAGGGATTGCCAGCGACCTGCGATGGGTTGCTCCAGCACCCCACTGACTGCCGTGTTAGATGCGTCCACTGTGAGGGTGGTAGGGACGTCCATTCTGGGGTGTACCAGCATCACGGCTTTCACCAAGGCTTCCTTCGTTTGAATGAAAGCGGTGGCAGACTCCTCGTCCCAGGTAATGTCCTTGCCCGGACCCGACAGCAGGGCGAACAGGTGGCGCATGATTCGGGCAGCTGAAGGGAGGAAGCGGTGGTAGAAATTTACCATACCTACGAATTCCTGAAGGCCTTTGATTGTGGTGGGTCAGGGGAAATGGCGGACCGCGTCTACCTTAGCGGGCAGAGGGGTTGCCCTGTCTTTAGTAATCCTGTGGCCCAGGAAGTCAATGGTGTCGAGCCCGAACTGGCATTTGGCCGGGTTGATTGTTAGACCGTATTCACTCAGCCGGGCATAGAGTTGACGGAGGTGGGACAGATGCTCCTGACGACTGCTGCTGGCTATGAGGATGTCGTCCAAATAGATGAATGCGAAGTACAGGTCATGTCCCACCGCATCCATTAACCGCTGGAACATCTGTGCGGCATTCTTCAGGCCGAACGGCATGTGGAGGAACTCAAAAAGGCCGAACGGGGTGATGAGAGCCGTTTTGGGGACGTTGTCCGGATGCATCGGGATTTGATGGTATCCTCGAACGAGGTCTACCTTGGAGAAGATCCGTGCGCCGTGCAGGTTTGCTGCAAAGTCCTGAATGTGCGGCATAGGGTAGCGGTCCGGTGTGGCAGCCTCGTTCAGCCTGCGGTAGTCACCGCACGGTCTCCAGCCCCCTGTCGCTTTGGGCATCATGTGCAGGGGAGAGGCCCATGGGCTGTCGGACCGCCGGACGATCTCCAATTCCTCCATCCTCTTGAACTCCTCCTTCGCCAGTCGGAGCTTGTCTGGGGGAAGCCGCCGAGCACAGGCGTGGAGGGGTGGTCCCTGGGTCGGGATGTGGTGCTGTACGCCGTGTCGGGGCATGGCTGCCGTGAACTGCGGTGCCAGAACTGATGGGAAATCCGCCAGGACTCTGGTGAAGTCGTTGTTGGACAGCGTGATGGAGCTGAGGTCTGGGGCTGGCAACTGGGCTTCTCCCAGGGAGAATGTCTGAAAGGTCTCGGCGTGGACCAGCCTCTGCCTCGGCAGGTAGACCAGCAGGCTGTGAGCCCGCAAAAAATCCACACCCAGAAGCGGTTGAGCTACGGCGGCCAGTGTGAAGTCCCACGTGAACTGGCTGGAGCCGAACTGTAGCTGCACCTGACAGGTGCCGTAGGTCCTTACCGTGCTGCCGTTCACGGCCCTCAGGGGGACACCCGGTGTCCTGTTGCGGGTGTCGTAACTCGTCGGAGGTAAGACGCTGATCTCGGCACCGGTGTCGACCAAAAAACGGCGTCCCGACCTCTTGTCCCACACATACAGGAGGCTATCCCGATGGCCAGCCACAGTAGCCATCAGCGGCAGCTGGCCCTGGCGTTTCCCGGGAAATGGCAGGGCGGGCAACAATGGCGGGCTTCTGCACCCCACCGCTGGTGGTAGAAACACCATTGTTCGTTGGGCTCCCCACCCCTGTCTCTGGAGTTAGCGGGCTCTGCGGCCGGGCCTGGACTGGTTTGCTGCTGGGAGCGTGGCCTGGTGATCTGTGCGATGGATGCCCCACTCACCTTCTTGGCGTTCCACAGCAAGTCCGCCCAGGCTGCCACCTTCCGGGGGTCACTGAAATCCGCGTCGGACAGCAGCAGGCATTATGTCCTCGGGCAGCTGCTCCAGGAATGCCTGCTCAAACACGAGGCGGGGTTTGTGTCCGCCAGCCAGAGACAACATCTCATTCATTAGAGCCAAGGGAGGTCTGTCTCCCAAACCATCCAGGTGTAGTATACGGGCAGCCCGCTCGCGCCGTGAGAGCCTGAAAGTCCTTAAGAGCAGGGCTTTGAATTCCGTGTACTTGCCGTCCGCCGGGGGAGACTTTACGAACTCCGCAACCTGGGCTGCTGCGTCCTGGTTGAGGGAGCTCACCACGTAGTAGTAACTTGCATTAGGCTATCTGCCGAATGTGGAACTGGGCTTCTGCTTGCTGGAACCACAGGTGAGGTCGCAGCGTCCAGAAGCTTGGCAGTTTCAACGAAACAGCATGAACAGATGCGGCGTCGGTCATCTCCGGTCCAAAAATCGTTTGGACCGTCGGGGTCACCAATTGTAGCGGTGTGCTACACACAGCGCTAAAATAACAACATGCAGTCGTAAACTGCAATTAAAGAAGATTTTATTCGAACTTCACAGCCTTGCTTTAAAGCCTCCCTCATCCCACCCTCCCCGGGTGCAGATGCTGTAAGGGGCATGTACTCACAAACCCCCGCAGGCTTTTCCCTTTGTTGGTGAAGCAGACCTGGCCTTTGTGCTGGCACGCTGGCTATTTGTGAGCCGGTTTGAGTGCGCTAGGAAGTGGGTCGCCACAAGATCACAAAAACTTCAGAAAAATGGGAAAAGAGAACCAAAAACCTGGTCACAAAATGGCTAAGAGAAGGAACATTTGATGTAAGCTTGTGTGAAGAAATGGAGGCACTAATTAAAAATTACAAACCAAAAGATAAATCTAAGAAGAGGGCAAAAAAGAGAACAAGAAATGGAAGTGCTAAAGCTCTTCAGAACGGAGGGAGAAAGGCTGAGGAGGACAGGTAGAATATTGATTACAAGCGAGGAAGACACTAAGATGCTGGAGAAACAACCTGTTAGAGAGAGAGGAAGGTACAGTGAGAAGCTGGCTTCAGCTCCGTACCCGGATGCGAAAGAAACAGAAAAGCCCCCTCCCTATAATGAGGACGGAACCCCTAAGCAGTGCCCCTTGCTGACGGGAACAGTAAACATGCAGAGAAAAGTACAAGTTTGGGATAATGAGGAGGAAAAAAGACAATACGAGAAGGTAAAAGCGGAGATATGGAAGGAGATACAGGCAGAAAGGATAAAGGTGGAACAGGCAAAGAGAGAAATGAAAGAAGAGATTGAACGGATGAAATACTTAAGAGGAAAAAGAGTATGAAGAGTATCGGTTATACCATAGAAATAAACAGACTAGAAAAGAAAGTGGCTCATCAGGGCAGGAAGAGATGAGGCATTCAAGAGGAAGTGGAAAAAAGATAGGAGATGAGAGTCTTGGAGAAACACAAGAGAGAAGGGAATCAAGCACGAGTAAGGATCATGAGGAGTCCCTGCCACATGTGTACAGACACAGACAGGAAGAAAGAGAAGGTGACTCATTGGAGGAGCAAGAGTTAAATGGAGAGAGAGAGAGGATGTGAGAATTTGTGGGGAAGAGATAGGAGGCAGAAGCCTAGAAGAGCAGAAGGAGGTGGTAGGGGAGCGACTTGTGGAAGTAGAGAGAGAGCTAGATAAGTTACTGAGAGGGGATTGCCAGAGGAGATGCAAAAAATACTCCAGGGGCCAACCAAGTATTGAATCAAGACAGAAAGGAAAGACTCCACAGGGAGACCAAAGGAAGAAGAGGACCCCAGAGAAATTTGTGTGGGAGGCAGTAAAGACAAACCCTGAGACAGATGGAGAGTCAGGCGAGGAGGAGAGCTATGGGCAGAGGGGATCAGTGAGGAAACAGGGGGAAAGACAGGTAGAGAGATTGTGCTGGGGATGTAATCAGCCAGGTCACATGAGAAAAGATTGTCCGTTTACACCATGGCCTGTCACACACCAGCAGGAACCGATAAGAAGGGAACTAAAGTTTAGCCAAGGACCAGCCCCCACAGGCCCAAGCGGACCTGTGAACCCCTATGCGAGGGGTGCCCCGAGAACTCGAGTCGGAAGGGACATTACCCAATGATAACAAGGGAGGCAGACGAGGAACCCATTGTTCAGGTTATGTTAGAAGGGCAACTGACACCAATGATGATAGATACTGGAGCCACGTACACTTGTGTACAGCCACAGTATGCCCTTCACCTTCCCATGTCAGGAAAGTTTATTAAGACGGTAGGGTTCTCGGGGAAAACACAGTTGACACAGTGCATGGCCCCAGTGCAGTTGAGAATGGGAAATAAAGGAATTGTTTTGCTGGTGCTAGTATTTAAAGGAATTCCGATTAATTTGTTAGGCAGAGATGCCTTATTGAAACTGGAATTAAAATTAGAATGCACCAGAAATGGGCTGAGTGTGGAAAGAGCAGGGGCTCAATTGATAGTGCGATAAGACAAGAAGGCTAATGTCTTTTGGATAGGAGACATCGCAGATCAGATTCAGGAAACCTGGGAAAAATGGAAAAAGGGCGTGCAGGCTATATTACCCAGGGCTGTAATGCCCAAATCTGAGCTACATTGTACAGTGATTTTTGACGAGACTCAGAACAGGGAGTTAGAGGAGAGGTGACACCTGGAAGCATGTACCCAACAGCACCTGGAAGGGGAGGTTGTGATAATTGGAAAGCAAGGGGCAGCTTTACAAGTTAAGTGGAACACCTTTTTAGAAAAATAGTACAGGATACCGGAGGCTGTGTCCCACGTAACGTTGTTGGTAAACAAAGGATATCAGTCTAAAGACTTAGGACCCTTAGTTAAGAGTGCTGAAACACTGTGGAGGAAAATCACGCCAGAAGTGTGGATATCAGAAGACAACAATTGCATTAAAATAATGGTAAGTGTAGATATGGTAGGGACAGTGAGAGAGGTTGAAATAACTCCCCAACCACACATGCCATTGCTGGGAAAAGAAAGAGGCCAGCAGAAAGATAGAAGGTTAGATGAGTTGCCATCTCTTCTGTGGTCACAGCATGACACGGACGTAGGGAAAATAAAAACAGCTAGTCTGGTGGAAATACAGCTGAAAAAAGGAGCAATTCCACCCAGGAGACCACAATACTCTGAAACCAGAAGCAGAAGAGGGAATAGCATTGACAGTGCAGGGGTTGCTTGAAATAGGAGTGCTTAAAAGAACAAACAGTCCATGCAATACCCTGTTGCTGCCGGTCTTAAAAACAGATAAATCTAAGTGGAGATTGGTGCATGATTTGCGAGCGGTAAATGATGTGGTAGAGGACTGGCCAGCGGTAGTCCCCAACCCACACACGCTTTTGACTAATGCTCCACCAGAAGCAAGTTACTTTTCAGTGATTGATTTGTGTTCGGCTTTCTTCAGCATTCCTCTGGCCGACCAGTATCAGTATCTGTTTGCATTTACTGACAGAGGTGCTCAGTATACCTATACCAGAATGCCGCAAGGGTTTAAACATTCACCACACGTTTTTAATCAGGTGTTGAAGGCAGACCTAGAGGGCATACCATTGGAAAGTACATTGTTACAGTATGTGGATGACTTGTTGATTTGCTCCCACAGTAAGGAACAGTGTGAGCAGGACACTATAACTCTGTTATGGAAGCTGGCGCATGGAGGACATAAAGTATCCAAAAAGAAACTGCAATTTTGCACGCAGCAAGTGGAATACTTAGGCAGGGTAATATCCAAGGGAGTGAAGGTGATAGCACCAGATCAGATTGAGGCAATAACTAAGGCCCCAAAACCCCAGACTGTAGGGCAGATGATGATGTTTTTGGGAATGGCAGGGTACAGCTCAGACTGGATAGGACAGGGGTCAGCAACCTTTACCACTGAAAGAGCCACTTGGACCCGTTTCCCACAGAAAAGAAAACACTGGGAGCCGCAAAACCCGCTTGACATTTAAAATGAAATAACACTGCATACAACGTTTTGTTTTGCCTTTATGCTATGTATAAACAAACTATAATGTGTTGCATTTATGAAATTGATGAACTCCTGCAGAGAAAATGAAATTACATTTCTGCATGCAACAAAAACATTTTGAACTCCGAAAAAAAGACGTTGGGTTGAAGGTTACTTTTAAGTAAAATACTCAACGTCTATTTGAGTCCTTCTTGTATTTATGAAAAACGCCAAACTTAAATTTGCCGCCAGCAGCAAACCAAAAATAATGTCAGCCAGCTGTCAACCTGAAAAATAAAAGGACTATTTCACTGAACAATGAAAACATATGAATATACGTAAAATAATAGGCAATTAAAATATTTATCATACTTGTTCAGGTTGACTCACACCTGACAATGCAGTCGTATTCAGTAGGGATGGATCGATGCTTAGGGGAGTGACCGGGAAGGATAATGTGTTTTTTTCCTCTCTGAACTCACAGAAGCGTTTCCCAAACGATGTTTGCATTGCGATGATTGCAGAATGTAAATACTCCGAATTTATCATGTCGTGACATTGTTTGAACTCTCTCAAATTGGGCAAGTGAGACAATGTGCCTTTCTGTAAATCTCTGGCAAGCAACGTCAACTTGCGCTCGAATGCCAAAACATCCTCCAACATGTGCAGGGCTGTACGTCCTTACCCCGTTGAAGAGCTGTGTTCAGCGTGTTCAGGTGCGCTGTCATGTCTACCATGAAGTGTAGCTTTTCCAGCCACTCTGGCTGTTCCAGCTCAGGAAAGTTGAGCCCTTTGCTGCCCAGGAAAGTTTTCACTTCTTCCAGACACGCGACAAAGCGTTTCAGCACCTCCCCCCTGGACAACCATCAGACTTTGTTGTGCAGCAGGAGATCAGAATATGCAATTTCCAGCTCGTCCAGTAACAAACGGAATTGACGGTGATTTAAACTTTTTGCCATTATTTTATTGACAATCTGAATGACAACATCCATTACTTCTGTGCATTCCGGAGGAAATGTTTGAGCGCACAGTGCCTCTTGGTGCAAGATGCAGTGAAAAGTCAGCAGCTTTCTGTCCAGCGACTTCTGCAGTAAAGCCACAATTCCCTTGTGCGTTCCCGTCATATTCGGTGCCCCCATCAGTAGCTACTGACACCAGATGGGTGGTCTTTATTCCTTTGGCTCTTAAACAATTCAAGACAGCCTCACAGATGTCCTCCCCCCGTGTTTGGTCTTTTAGAGGTATCAACTCAATCAGTTCTTCCTGTGGCCCGGCAGAGTTTACATACCGGCAGAACAACGCTATTTGTTCAATATCACCTTTGTCTTTAGACTCGTCACAGGCAATCGAGTAGGCCACAGCTGAATTGATGTCTTTAATTTGCTGTCTTGTGATGTCTTCTGCCATTTTTATGGTTCTGTCTTTGACAGTCTTTGCAGAGAGGGGCATATCCCTGATTTTCTGCACAATTTCACTCTTGTTTTTAAAGTCCGTGAATAGATGTTCTGAAATCTTAATGAAAGATTGTTTTATATATTCACCATCTGTAAACTGCTTCCCGTGCCTGACTATTTCCTGAGCGGCAATATAACTGGCGTATGTCGTTGATTTTCCAGACTTCATCCATTTCTGGAAATGATTTTTGCTCAGATCAACCTTCCGCATCAGTTCCGAAACGGCTTTTTTTCTCTCATCTCCATCCGGATATTTTTGAGCAAAGGCTGCGTGTTTATTCTGGAAATGCCTTGCGACATTTGACTTTTTGTTGTTTGCTAGTTTCTCATTGCATATTAAGCATACCGGTAAACCAGTCTCGTCAACAGTGAAAGCAAATGAATCTGTCCACGTATCATTAAACGTTCTGTTTTCTTCAGTCACTTTTCTTTTTTTAGAATTCTCCATAGTTGGCTTACCTTGGATCGAAAAATTAAAGAAATCGCGCACTGGCGGGTGTCAGGTATTGGCAGTGGTGACGTATATTAATAGCGATAAAAACACGTTGTAGCGGTGTGCTCACGCAGTCAGTAAACTGCAGTCGAATAACTTTATTCGAACTAAACAGCCTTGCTTTTAAGCCTCCCTCAACCCAGCCCCCATGGACGCAGATGCTGCAAAAGACGCGTACTCACAAACCCCCGTAGGCTATCTCCCTTAGCCGGAATGCTGGCTAATTGTGAGGAAATGTGTCGCCACACTTAGATTGTACAAGATCACCATAATCTTCAAATTTAGAATTACATTTCAAAAGCTAACAAACTAACATAAAATACATTTTAATTAAATACTGACCAATTATTTCCCAAAGCCACAGGGAGCCGCAGCACAGAGGTGAAAGAGCCACAAATGGCTCGGGAGCCGCAGGTTGCCGACCCCCGGGATAGGAGAATATGCTGAGATTGTGGCACCTTTGAGAAAGATAATGAAAGAAGCAGAACATACAAATCTGAAGAACGGCTTACAGTGGAATGAAGAGGCGGAGATAGCTTTTAATACTATTAAGCAGGAATTGCAGTCAGCACCAGCATTAGCTTTGCCTGACTACGAGAAGGTTTTTCATTTGTATGTATCCAACCGACAGGAGGGTTATGTCACAGCGGTTCTAACACAAGAGACAGGCACAGGAAAAGCAAAGCAGCCAATAGCATACTACAATACGTGACTAGATGAGGTGGCTCAGGGGTATCCACCCTGTTAGGGATTGGTGGCGCTGTACTATGCATATGAAAAGGCATCATCTGTAACCCTGGGCTATCCTGTGACTCTGTACACACACCACAAAGTAGCAGAATTGCTGGAAAGAGGGAAATTTGTGCTGACGTCAGCCAGGATAGCAGTGTATCAGATGCTATTGACATTTCCAGATATAACTATACAGAGATGCACTACCAGTAATATAGCCGATTTTGTCCCTTTGGGCAATGAAGGAGAACCCCATGATTGTGCAGGGAAGACACAATCCATTTGGCATTTGCCAAACTGAGAGCAGATTTACAGTCAGAACCACTAGAGGATGCAGATAAAAAGGTTCTGTTCATAGATGGCTCTTGTTATAGGGATTATGATGGAAATCATGCAGGGTTCTCAGTAGTGCAGCAGGATCAGTCGAGCTATAAGATTATTAGGATGGAGTCCTGTCCCCAACCGTGTTCCGCCCAACTAGCGGAAATCAAAGCCCTGACAGCTGCGTGTGAAATGATGGAAGGGGAGAAAGTAGACATCTACACTGATTTGGCATATGCTCATGGCAGTGTGGAAACAGGTTTTAAAAAAAGGAGTGGAGATCCTATACAACGTTGTCAGCGAATTCTAGACTTAATAAAAGCCATGATGAAACCTAAAGCATTGGCTATAGTAAAATGCCAGGCACATAAAAAGGGAAATGATGTAATAACAAAGGGAAATCAAGCTGCGGACAAGACAGCCAGAAAAGTGTCTGGATGTACATCAGCTGTCATTGCCCCCCAGGTAAGCCTAGCTCCAGAACCTGTGGTAGAGGACCTAATTGAAATACAAGGTAAGGCAACTTTGGCAGAGCAGACAATGTGGAGACGAAGGGGGGCCAATCAGAACCCGGAAGGCTTGTGGAGCATGGAAGACAGTTTGTTGGTAGCGCCCACCCCACTACTGACGTTTCTGATTTCAGAAGCGCATGGGATTGACCATGTGCGGGGGGGGGGGGGTGATAAAGAAAATAAAGAAGGATGGTTTTTGGTCACCCTACCTACAGGCTTCAGTGGACTTTGTCTTGCGCACAGAATGCAGGGTCTCCTGGACATCAGTTATTTGACTGGTTAGAAAGTAGACTTGGAGGATGGGGAGCATGGCTGACTAAAATGGCAATAACTGTCAGTATTGTATTGTTGAGCTGTGCGCTTGTGCTGTGCTGTTTTCTTTCTTGTCTCAAATCTCTTGTAGTCCGTGCTGCAACCAAACAATTTCCGATGCTTGTGGCAATTACTGAAGCAAGCTTAGTGGAGAAAGAAACACCGAAAATGTATCGTTACAGCCTACAACATCTGCAGGATGAACAAGAGCAAAACGACAGTGTGGGAGTAGATTGTAAGGGCTTCTGAGTTTTTTTCCCTGTCTCAGGTACAAAGGGACAGGTTTTTGGCTCAGCAGCCCAGGGTAACAGGGAGAGAATACTTTGAGGTCTTGGCGCAGAAAACTGTAGTTTAACCCGAGATTTGGGAATAAGTGCTTTGAGTTTATTGGGGCTTTTGTGCGCGGACTCTTAGTCTTCTTTCTCTATGTGAAAGGGGGGATATATTGGAGTATAAAAGTTGCATTGTTTGCTGTGTAACCAAAACTATGTAGTCAGCTTTGAGCTTGCTATTTGCTATGCATGTATCCAATTTAGTAAGAGAATGAAGTCTTAAGAATGTAGAAGACAATGGTGTGTTAATGAGAGGTAGCTAAGAGATGTAGATTAGAACATGATTAAGTCATGGGTAGAAACAATAGTGGCGGATGTACTTGTGATACGCAACTGTAGACTGATTAGATATGGTAATGCAACTAAACCAGGAGATTGCTATAAAAAATGCTATGTACAAGGATCGGTGGGGAATCGGTGACTAGCTCAATGACTGTCTCAGCTTTGATTTGCAAATTAAAGTTTAACCCTTCTTGAAGAATCTTCTGCATCTCCTGGTCGTTTATGGGGCACGAGAAGCCACGACAATAGCCAGGTGATAGAGAAGGGATGTGCTCAGTCCAAAGGTTTGAGATATGTCTATTTTAATGCAAATACTATGATGAACAAAGCGGATGAGCTTAGACCGTGGATCAGCACTTGGAACGATGATGTTGTGGCCGTTAGAGAGACTTGGATGGCTCAGGGGGAGGAATGGTTACTTTGAGTGCCAGGCTTTAGATGTTTCAGAAAGAATAGGGAGGGAGGCAAAAGGGGCATGGTACTGCTGATCAGAGCTAGTGTCATGGCTGCAGAAAAGGAGGAAGACATGGAGGGACTGTCTATGGAGTTTCAGTGGGTGAAAGTTAGGAACAGGATGGGGTTAATAACTCTACCAGGTGTTTTTTATAGACCACCCAATAGTAACAGGGACATCGATGAGCAGATAGGGAGATGGATTCTGCAAAGGTGTAATAATAACAGTTGTTGTGATAGGAGATTTTAATTTAATTTTTAATCCCAAATATCGATTAGCATCTCGCTAGAGCCAGGGGTTTAGTTGGAGTGGAGTTTGTTAGGTGTGTTCAATAGGGGATCTTGGGGTCCAAGTCCATTGGATACTCAAAGCTGCTGCACAGGTTGACTCTGTGGTTAAGAAAGCATATGGTGCATTGGCTTTCATCAATCATGGGATTGAGTTTAGGAACCGAGAGGTAATGTTGAAGCTATACAGGACCCCGGTCAGACCACTATTGTGCTCAGTTCTGGTCGCCTCACGACTGGAAGGATGTGGAAACCATAGAAAAGGTGCAGAGGAGATTTACAAGGATGTTGCCTTAGGTTGAGTGAACTCTGCCTTTTTTCCTTGGATTGACAAAGAATGAGAGGGAACTTAATATAGGTATAGAAGATGATGAGAAGCACTGATAGTGTGGATAGTCAGAGGCTTTTTCACCAGGGCTGAAATGGCTAGCACGTGAGGGCACAGTTTTAAGCTGCTTGGAAGTAGGTACAGAGGAGATGCTAGGGGTGATTTTTTTTAAAACGTGGAGAGTGGTGAGTGTGTGGAATGGGTTATCAGTGACAATGGTGGAGGTGGATACGATAGGACCTTTTAAAAGACTCCTGGACAGGTACATGGAACTCAGAAAAAATAGAGGGCTATGGGTAACCCTAGGTAATTTCTAAGGACCTGTTCGGCACGGCTTTGTGGGTCGTAAGGCCTTATTGTGCTTTAGGTTTTCTATGTTTCTATGATGGCAATTAGTTGACCATGGAGATGCAGTGAGATGATGGTGAAAATTATAAGGGTTAGAGGATAAGGAGATTTTTCTTATTGATTTCCTAAACACATTATGCTTAGCCATAAACACTACCTCACCATTTCTTGTTTGTTTTAGATCAACCAAACCAGTTATTAAGTTTGGGATCTTCTAGTTCTGGTGTGCCAAGGGGAATGTTTTCTCACCAAGCCAGCCTATAGGGAGTATTTTATTAGTAATTAATAGTATTATTAATTTGCTCCTCCTTTTGGTAATTGGTAGTCAATCTCAAAATTGATGAAAATTCTACGAGTTGTCTCAAACACCAAATGGCTGCCAACGTGGACATGGACAATTTTGGCTCTCGACTGAGATGACAGATTTGGCATCTGTTAATCATTTTAATTCAAAGCTTGGCACCTCCAATAAACTGAAAAGTATCTCAGTAATATCACCCCAAATTTTCCATTTGCTCTGCAAACAATTTACTGGTCTTCCAGTAGGTAATTCTGACCTCTGCACCTCCCCCCACTCCCATTCCCCTCCCACAACTGGGCAGAAAATACAACAACCTGAGAGAACAGACCACTGGGTTCAAGGACAGCTTCTATCCTGCTTTTAGAAGACTTTTGAAAGGTTTTCCAGCACAATAAGATGGACTGTTGACTTCACAATCCACCTCACTATGACCTTTCACCGTATTGTCTACCTAAACAGCACTTCCCCTGCAACACTATTTTGCATTCTATAGTTGTTTTACCTTGCTCAATGCTAGGTTGTAATGAATTGATTGTAATGAGTAGTATGCAAGATGAGATTTTCTCTCTACCTTTGTACATGTGACAATAATAAACCAATTACCAATGCAACATGAAATGCAGAGAACTCAAGTGAAAATTAATCTGCAGTTGAAGTTTTGCAGTTATAACATTCATCACAACCATCAAACTTAGTTGCATACAAAGACCCAGCAATCTCTGTGATGCTGATTTATCCCTTTAAAACTAATGTAGTTTATGGTGTGTGAAATAGAAGTTGGAACATCAATGAAAATAAGCAGAAAGATTAAGTATCTACGGTTATGTATGAGAAGCACTGAATTTTAAATTACTATAGTAATGGAAAAATTTCTATAAGTTTTTAAAGAGTCAGAGAGGAAGTTAAGTAAAAATTATAACCTGATATTCCAATAAAAACCTTCTTGACCTCTGGCAAAAAAAGTTGGAAAAACTTCTTGAAATAACACAAATAGTCCTGAAGTACCCTAAAATGTGTGTTTACATGGTCATTGACTAGGACACAGATTATGCCACAGAAAACTGAAAATTAGCAGTGCCTAAAGGGGAGCACATTATCAATGACTCTAAGTTTTAGATTTTTTTCATTTAATTGCATGGATACGCTCCCAAAGCTGTCAGTTTCAAAGTGCAAATAGAGAAAACAACAGAGTTTGCTGCCTTAAAACAGGAAAACCTCGGGACTTTTTCTTCTGAAGGTGTAATGACAAAAGGCAACAGAACTACTCCTAAGGTTGACATAAAACCTATATACGTTGGATATAGCATCTGGCTATGGGAAAGCAGTATAGACATTTTAAGTAAAAAAAAATGGTTTACCTATTATAATTGTACCACAACTATAGGTAGGAGGTTAAAGAGATATCTGCTTTAAGCCTATTACCCACCTGGCTCTTATAGTGGGTAAACTTAGTAGGGAATCATAACTTTGCTTAGTTATCGAGATGAAAACAAGATGGCAGCCACGAACCCTACAAAATATCACAATATGCAAATCAATGAAGGACCAAAACAACTCACTGCAGAGCTGTGTAAGGTATGAGGTTTAGGATGAGCAATTGAAGTAATACTTCCAGAGAAGTGCTTGGTAACAACTGCCCGAAGCAAGAGCAAACTGAACAACTTGATCCTGATGTTAAACTGCATCACTGTTATAGAGTGATGTCTATCACAAACTCTTAGTGGAGATAGTTAAGATATTTCAGAGTGTATTTACCAAATAAAAGTCACGGGAAAGTGTGTCCACAAAATACTGTAGTTACCATCCTAGGCCACTTCAATTAACCTTTCGACACCTACCAAGAATCAGATGAAGAGTTCCAGGATTAAGGGCCAGCAAAGAGGA
Organism: Hypanus sabinus; assembly: GCF_030144855.1. Taxonomy (NCBI): domain Eukaryota; kingdom Metazoa; phylum Chordata; class Chondrichthyes; order Myliobatiformes; family Dasyatidae; genus Hypanus; species Hypanus sabinus. The sequence continues at coordinate 57,250,755 of NC_082722.1, read as the reverse complement.
ACTTGCAAGTGGTGGACACTCCGGTGCCCCTGCTGTTCCTTCTTGATGGAGTTTAATATTCAAGAGATACTGTTACCCAAGTATATGAATAGACCCCACTTTATAAATGGTATATATTGCAACAAATTGAATCAGGAGGCAAGTGAGTGTATGTTTTGGGTGATGGATAGGTTTCCAATCAAATGGGCTGCTGGACATAGTCACTATCCGACCTTGAGCAACAATTATACTTGCCACTTGTTATCCCAATTATCTCCCAGGTCTTTCAGATGAGCTTTGTTTCATTTAATGAGATGAAAACAGAATTGAAAATTGTGCAATTGTCAGTAAGCATCTCCACCTCTGACTTCAGGGTTAAAACAAGTTCACTGATAAAGCAACAGGAAGAGGTTAGGACTAGAGCACGGCCCTGTGCAGCGATGTCTGGAGGCTCAGATATCTAATTGATCACCAACTGCCAAAACCATCTGGCTTTGTCTGAAAATGATTCCAAGCAGCAAGTGTTTGTTCGTTAACTCCTGATGACCAGTTTAATCAAAGCTCTTTAATCACACATTATGCCTTGACTGTAATAATCCCACACTCTGATTGTAGAATTCAAGCCTTTCGATCAGATTTGGACAAGGCTGCGATGAGAAGAGAACTGAAGCCACATTCAACTGCATTAAAGATATTCATCCCATAGCTACAACAGAGAAACAGCTGGATACTTAGTAGTTTATCGCCGAGTCTCTCAGGTCTTCACATTGTTTGCAGGACCCAAACCAGGTTTGTATTAGAAAATGTTTGCTTGAATGGATGCAGACACAACAATTAAAGCACAATATCATCCAGCTTAAAGAAGCTTTCTTTTGTGAAAAACTCTGTTCTCGCTGGACCTGCAAACCAATTCCTCAGATGCGAAATATAATATAGACGTTCAGCAACTAAATCTTACATGAACACACAATACTCATCCTCCAACACCAAACAAAACTGCAATATTGTGGAAACACCAATATTAAATTACACAACAGCTTAACAGAGATGGACACTCAGCCTTTGTTGGTTCCTCATTTTCTTTGTGTGAATCCATGCACTTCTGAGTTGACTCCAGGCTGCATCTTAAGTCTCTTCCACCACCTCGCCCAACAAATATATCTCTGGACATGTAAGTACTGAGAAACCACTCTGCACAAAGATGGTGATCACCACAATAGAGAGCAGAGTAAAAGACTCCATCAGCGACGGAGAACAGGATTTTAGTACAGTAGAATCTGTACAGGTGAGGCATGATGGTGAGGTAAAAGAACTTTTAAACAAGTAATAAACTGAATTCAATGGTTACAAATACTAGTGGAGGAAATAAGTGCTACAATACATTGATACCATAACAAAAGATAAAAGCAATGCTCAGCACAGAAAAAGTATAAAATTAAGGATGTAGGTGAGCAACCTCATTATCAATATATTTGTGGTAGCTGAATTGAAACTTACAAATAAAAGATCCATCTGTTGTCAGAACAGAGCAATCCTAAGTCAGGTGGATGTGAATAAGAGTTTGAGGAGCTTAAGCAATTATGAAAGAATAGAAAGTGGGAGAAGGAAAAGCACACCATGTATGCTATAGGGTAATATGAAGTACAGATTAAAGAATTAAATAGGTAACAGTGTATGGCAAAGTACTAAGTTAGTTAGGCCAAGCAGCAACAGAGTTTTAAAGGGACTGAAAATGGGGAAAAAAAATCAAATTGACAAAATTTTTGTACTTACCCGTAATTGAAACAAAGTATCTGTAAGAAAGAGAAATGACCACACATTACTGATAAAAACAAAACATTTTTAAAATCACATACCTTTACACTAAAGATCCCATTGCAATTAATTTTACTGCCAAGAAAGAAGCATTTTATACCGATTATATCATGAAAACATTGATAAGGTCTCCAGGGTAAGGAAATTTAAAACTAGAGGACATAGATTTAAAATGATAGGAAACATTTAAAAGGAACCCAAGGACAACTTTTTTCCCCATACAGCTGATTGGGTATGTGCAGCAAGCTGCCAGAGGGAGCTGTAGAAATGGGTACAATTACAACATTTAAAAGACATTAGGAATATAAACACAGAGATTCTGCAGATGTTGGAAATCCAGGTGGATGTCCTGATGAATGATCGGGTCTGAAACATCAACTCATGATGCCTCTCCATAGATGCTGCCTGACCTGCTGAGTTCCTCCAGCATTTTGTGTGTGTTACATTAGGAACATAGACAGGGAAGATGAGAATACGGGCCAAACACAGGACAACTCAGGCAGACAAGTTGGAGTAAAGGGCCCTGTTTGCATGCTGCACAACTCCAAGGCCCTACTAGATAACATTCCATCAGAAGCATGCAGAACATTGAGGTAATTTAGTAATTTCAATCTAGCCGTCACATATTTCAAATGCACCAAACAAGACAAGTGTACCTGATTCTTATTCTTAATTTCATTTAAATCAGAAAGCGAAATGAAAGTTACTGGATTGTTTATAAACCCTCTTCCTCTCTCATGCGGGAGATAAGTTCCAGATTATTGCACAAAATACAGTCTGAGAGTACTACACAGATCCACACATCTGAAAACAATAAAGGTAGTAATGATGGTAAAAGCTAATTCCTCATTTAACCACTATTAAATTGACATTGATTGGGGACCTGTCGTACTCTATTCAAAAAACTTAAATAGCTTGTCCTTGCAAAAGAATCATTCTGATTCCCCAGTGGTCATCAACAGGACATTGCAGAGCAGCTCTTTATGGTAAGCAGGTAGGTTTGTTATCTATTCATATTTCTATGGCTAGCTGCTTTAAAAGTATAAAACTAAGATATTAGAAAATAATTACATTTTTATTCATACATCTGCACAAATTATATTTGCATTTTCACTAGCCCAGAAGTCTAAGATTTCAAAACCTAATTCTCAAAACTCTACTTCAGAACTAGGCTGCTTTAAAGTATTCAAACTTACAAAGAAAATAAATTACACTAAATTCAGATAATCTTTTTAAAGTTAAAAATACTAAATATGTCCTATTAAAAAGCAAACAGATCTAATCCTAAGTAGCAAGTCACAACTTCCCTTGCAAAGAAATATTTATGTAGTATGAAGTTATGGGTATCTATTCCGTGAACTTCCAGCTATGTAAATTTTCTAGTGTTTAATGAGTCATATATTACATTAGATACATCACTGAAATAGTCCACTCAAGAGCATCAATCCACAGCATAGGCCCTTCTCATCCTTCGAGCCATGCCACCCAGCAATTCCCCAATTTAAACCTAGCCTAAATCACAGGACAATTTACAGTGATCAATTAACCTACTAACCAGTATGTCTTTGAACTGTAGGAGGGAACTGCAGCACCAAGAGGAAACCCATGCAGTCCCGGGGAGAACGTACAAATTCCTTGCATTCAGCAACAGAAATTTGGTCTGATCAGAACATCAACTCCACATGTCCTTTGAGCCACACATTTACCTAACCCGACTTAAAAATGATCAGGTTTTTGCATTCATCACCAGCTCTCAAAAGGCATGGATTACATCCTCTCCAAATCTGCACATATTATTTGGTCTTTTCTTATTTTTAATTACTGCCAGAACAAAAGCATCAAGACCAGCAATTTAGTTTCATTCCCTAATTGAATTCAAGAGGGACATGAACTGCTACAGTCCACAAAGTGAAATGATCGTAACTGACTACTGAGGAGGGAGTTCATCTACTTAGAGCCAGCGGTTTAGAAATAGCATATTGCCAAATCAGGACGATGTGAGTTGGAGAGAAATTTGCAGACAAGTGGTGCTGATATTGTTATGCAAAGCTGGCCGCCAGTACTGGCTAAGAAACAGGCTACACTTCATATACTATTTCCTTGGATGACAAATACTTTGGGATGCCGTGAATAAGGGGAGTGCACTTTACAAACACAATGTTTTGCTTCCTGAAGCCCAACCTTAAGGAAGCACTCCCAACCACCTCCCCGAGCTTCCCTTTCAATAGGACGTGACGAGAAAGCACCTCCCGACTCCTCCTCCCGCACCTGCATGGGTCCCAAGGGTGTACAACCCCAAACCCGGCTGGCGACCAGCACCAACGAATCCCGACGGGCCCGGTTCAAGGTCTAGGCTCCGGGCACCAGTCGGTGAATGGGTGAGAGAAAGGGGAACGCGCATCGTCCGCCCCCGCCGCCCATTTGCCGAGTCTGGCTCCCCACTCGCGAACATCAGCCCGGGAAGGCGCCTCACCCACCGTCCATGGTCTCCGGGCCGCTGTACAAGTCGCCCAGCCTCGCTGCCTCCTTCCGTCAGCTACCAGCTCCACTGGCCGCTCCAACTCTCGCGCGAAGTCGCGTGACGTCACCAAGGCGGGGAACCCGTCACGGATTGCGTCACATAGTTACCCAAACAGTTGGGGCTCCAGGTTACAGCATCTCCTCCTGTCCATGGGTACCGGAAGCAGCAACACGGAAAATAAGGGTAAAAATCTGACAAGCGTTTAGTTCCCATCATTTATTTCAGATGTTCACAACTATTTCACTTTTTATCCGGTTAAACTTCTATCAAGTGGTTTATTGTCATTTAGCTGCATGTATACAGTGTATGTACAAACGAGACAACGTTTCTTTGAAACAGGGTGTACTGTATAAACAAATTACATACGATAACTTATGAAGAATAAAGTCCACGGATGAATCACACATAAATAAATTAAAGTGCATTAATGTTAAATATTGTAAGGTAGGAACAGATTAGCCCTGATGTACCTGCGGCAGGGAGTTCACAAGCCTAACGGCCTGGAGGGAAGAAACTTGTTTCTCATCCTGACCATTCTTGTTTTTATGCATCATAATCTCCTGTTTGATGGTAGAATGTCAAAGAAGGTGCTGGATGGATGGGTGGGACTCTGCGAATGCAGTACCTGCTAAACATCCCCACTGGATGGGGAAGAACCCCCTATGATCCTCTCAGCTGTTCTCATACTTTTGTAGAGACCTGGGGTCCAGTGCTTGACTGCTCCCATACCAGATAGCGATACAGCTTGTTAGGATGCTCTGAGCAGTGCTCCTGTAAAACACAGTTAAAGAATGGGGGTGGGAGCCCTGCTTGCCTCAATCTTCTTCGTAAGTCGAGGCGCTTTTTGCCGTGCCTCCTTCTACAGGGAGGTGATATTAAGGAACCAGGTGAGATAATCTGAGTGAACTCCCAAGAACTTGGTGCATTTAACTCTCTCTTTGGAGGGGCTATGTATTCACAGAGGGGAATGGTTTGCCTGCGACTTCCTTAAGTCCACAATGATTTCCTTTGTCTTCTCCAAACTTCCAGATGAGTATTGAATCGAGAAGTGCTCATTGGCTCTGTGAAAAGAACTCTTATAAGTGATTCTGCTTCCAGCACTCTCAGGCAGTGCTTTCCAGGTATACATCACTCTCTGAGTGAAAGCAAACCCTTGGATCTTCTCTAAATCTCTTAGCCCTCACCCTAAACCTATTACCACTTACCCCAAATCAGCCCTATAATTTTGCCTACCTCTGGTTTGGGGAAACACTTCTTACAGTCTACTGACACCAAAGATACCTTAGTAATGTTCCTCTTCACCTCTTCCACTTTGGGGAAAGCAGACCTTGCCTCTCCAGTCTCTCCTTAAAACTGAAATGTTCCATTCCAGGCAATATCCACTTTGTAAACATGAGAAATCCAAACCAACCTACACAAAATGCTGGAAGAACTCAGCAGGTTAAGCAGCATCCGTGGAAATGAACAAAGTCATCAGTTTGTGTCATATCTACCTTGTGTCAGTGCTGAAGAGTGTGCAAAGGATTTCTTTTAGTAATCGTTCTCTGGCCACCCATTCATATGTTCTGCATAATTCACAACAATTAAGCATCTACAGTACATTAGAGAATTGGCTTAAAAGGTTATTGTTTACTTGCCCTGCAAAACACTTTTGAATCACAGAACGAAATAACACAAGTATTCCCTAGCAATCATTTGTACGTATTGTCTTACAGAAAGTACTGAAAATACTCAGTAGGTCAGGCAGTATCCATGAACAGAGAGAAACAAAGATTATAGTCCAGAGGTCCAGAGGAGGTTCACAAGGATGATTCCAGCAATGAAAGGGTTATCATACGAGGAATGTTTAATGTCTCTAGGTCGGTACTCGCTGGAATTCAGAAGGATGAGGGGGATCTCACTGAAACCTTTTTAATGTTGAAAGGCCTAGACAGGGTAGATGTGGACAGAATGGTGAGGGAATCTAGGGCAAGAGGGCACAACCTCAGGATAGGGGGCGCTCTTTCAAAACAGAAATGCAGAGAAATTTCTTTAGCCAAACGGTGGTGAATTTATGTAATTTGTTGTCAGATGCAGCTGTGGAGGTCAGGTCGTTGGGTGTATTTAAGATAAATTGATAGGTTCTTGACTGGACGTGACATCAAAGGTTAAGGGGAGAAGGCCAAGAACTGGGGTTGAGGAGGAGAAGAAAAAAAGATCAGCCGTGATTGAATGGCAGAGCAGACTCGATAATTCTGCTCCTATGTCCTATGGTCTTATAATTGTTCATCAACAAGGATGTGCCCTCTTCTCATTACTATCATCAGAGAGGAGGTACAGGAGCCGAAAGACATACATTCAACATTTTAGGAACAGCTTCTTCCCCCTCACTGTATGGTCTACTTCTGAACAGTCCAGGAAAACTACCTCACCACTTTGCTTTCTTTCTGCACTATTTATCTATCTATCTATCTATCTATCTATTTATTTATTGTAACTTATAGTAATTTTTATGTATACACTGTACTGCCACAAAACAACACATTTCACTTCATATGTCTGTGCTAATAAATCTGATTCTGAATTGGAGTATTGTTTCCAAAGAAAGCTTCCCACAAGAATCCAATCATCTGTACAGCAGATTTCCCCTTGACTGATGTCAGTAACTATCAGCCATCAGTTCAATGAAAATCCTGTCATTTCGAGCTTGATATGTCATAAGCTTTATCAAAAATCTTTATATTGTGTTCAGGATTTGTTTTACTGCAACAGTACATCAAATATCCAACAAAGGAACAGACATTTTAGACCCAGAAATGTGCAATTTAGTTCAAAGTTCAAAAAAGACAGTAGCAATAAACCATGTACGCAGAAGGTTAGTGGAATAGAATGACACATTAATTTAGAAATGTGAAGAGATACATTTTGATAGGTAAAATGAAGAGAAGGAATACTCTTGTATAAAAACAAAGAAACAGAAGTGGGAACAGGCTCCTCTTACCCACTCTGCCTTTCACTTCAGTGTCACTTTTCTCCACTAAATCTGACTGCTTTGATGGCCTTAACTTCCCACAGTGCAGCAGTCTCTGCTTTGGATATAGTCAGTGACTGGATTCCTTCGCTCTCTTCCTATCCAGATGAAGAAATGTTATTTTTCTCTCCTGAGTGGCCATCTGCTTACTTTGACATGATGATATTTGTTTCTGGACACCTCAGTTTAGGAGGAGTATCAGTTGTGTAACTCCACTATGAAGTTCCATAGGATTTCATATATTACAATTTTTCTGACACTCAAGAGAGTATAGACTCTGTTACCTTGATCTCTTCATATGATGAACCAAACTTTGAAGAATCAAGCTGTTTCACTTCTGTCACAATTAAAAATATTTGATCCTGACCTCTGGTGTCGTCTGTGTGGAGACAGCATGTTCTTTCAGGTTCCTCTCAGATGTTCTGGTTTCCTCCTATTGTTATGGTCCGGACCGGAGCCCGCATTCCGGGTTTTGATCCGGTCTGCGGACTCCAGACTCTGGGTCTTGTAGCCGTCCCTCCTTTCACCCTTAAGCCCAGATAGGATCATCTTGGCTTAAGGAAGCACAGCTGATGCCTATTGGCTGGCAGGTGTATATAAGGGGCTCTGGGACTGAGTCCAGTTGGAGGATTGTCCTGTTTTTGCTGGCCCTGCAGTTCTGTCTGGTTTGCCTTGTTTGCCTGTCTATCCCGTTTTGACCTGGTTGCCCTGTTTACCTGTTCCGACCTGTATGTCATGTTTGTCCTGCTTACGCTCTTTGCCCGGTTTCGTTCTGTTCGTCCCGGCTTGGAGTACCCACCGTTAATCAACTGGTTCTGTAAGTCCGTTCTCGTAGTCACCCTGGACCAAGCTCCCTTCCGATCCCTTGCCTCTGTTGGGTAAGCAGACTGGACTGCTGTTACCCGGCAGGGGACTTTGCCCTTTCTATTCCTTACCTCCATTGGGTAAGCAGACTGGACTGCTGTTGCCTGGCAGGGGACTTTGCCCTTTCCAATCCCTCTCTTCCGACGGGTTGTGCCCCACACCTGCCCAGGCCCCTGTGTTCCTGCCTGGGACGCTGGGCCCTGCCCAGGGGGCTATCCTCCCAGCATTCCTTGTCCCGTAGACCCATCCTCTAGCCTAGCCAAGATCCTGCCTAGCCATGAACTCCAGGATCCTGCCTTGCCATGAAATATCTCTGAACCCCAGGATCACCTTTGAATGCCACATCCCTCACGCATGCCACGGTCTCCCCATCTTGTTCTATCCTTTAGTTGTTCCTGTCCTGCCCCTAGTACTTCAGTGTTTGCATCCTGCATTTGGGTCCAGTCTCCATGTCCCTATGACACCTATATTTCAAAGATGAAATTAAAAATGAAATATTTGGTGTTTAAAAGTGATGAATGAATATTGTGGAACCTAATAGTTTGCTTTAAAGAGTATTATTCAGAGTTAGGTAGCACTACAATTAGCATTAAGGCTAAAATGTCCTGGAGCATTTCAGGACTTAAAATTGCATCCCCTGGCTCTGAACCCACCACACATACCCTTCATCAGCCCAAAAAAAAAGAACATTTTAAAGCAGATTGATAATTTTGTAGCCAGAGGTATTTCAATTATATGGCAGGAAAAGATAGCTAAAATACAAATTAGCTATTAATTAAGTACATAGTGGAACAAGCTTGATGAAATTTCTTAAATATTATTGTAATACTTTGGCCTTGTTATATCTTCTTGAATCTGTTTAGATAACCACCCATCTTCAAATGAGAGCAGAAATCAGAGTAAAGCAAGTATTCCTACAATTGTAGTTACATCTGCATCAGCAAAAGCTACTACAAATTCCAAGATGCCTTCTGAAGGAGGGAGCAAGAAAGGCTGGAAGACTATGTTTTGTTGGAAATTAAAGTAAAACTGAATTCTGTTTTTAAAAAAAATGCAAAATTTCACTTGTCCAATTAATTTGAAAATTCAGTTCCTTATAAAAATATATAAAAGCAGCCAGTAGTTCTATTTAGGGTTTGTGTAAATTAAATACCTATTTTCCTTGTTTATCAATATAACTGACAAGTACTGCATGGATACCAAAGCTTTAAGATAGGTACTGTTTTAACGTTGCTATTTATTCTATCTTTGTGTCTATTGAAATGCAGTTGAGCAAATAAACTATTGTTGAAGAATTCTAAATCCATATCTGAATGTGCGAATTGTCTATAAAATGAGACATGAGGAAGTTGAGAGCAATAATCAATTTATGTTTAGTGAGATTGGTCATCATTATTGTATTGACCAGAATTCTTTAAGGTTACAAAATAAGAAAGGATGATTAAGTATCAGATTAGTTTCTTTTCTGTACATTGCTGATACCAAAGCACAATATTTTAAGTAGCATTTAAAGTGCAAGTTTGTTGCAGAATGAAGAACTTTTATGCCCATGTCAATGTATATAAAAGTAAATAAAATAAAATAAATAAAATAGAGTTTCTAAGGCAAAATTTATTCACACTTAAATAACTAACATAACTGTAAAATTATGGAAATAAAAATAATGACTAACCCTTATTAATAATGGAATCCTTTTCAATAATAAAGACAATAGTAGATGCCATTTCATTGACTCTTCACTCAGCCCTGGAACATCTGACGGTGAAGATACATTCTTCAGGATGCTCAATATTGGCTACAGCTCAGAATTCTGCACTATCATCTCCTCAAAATTAATAATCTCCAAGACCTAGACGTTGATACCTCCTTGTGCAACTGGATTCTTGATTTCCTCACTTGCAAACCCCAGTCAGTTTTTATTGGCAACTATATCTCCTCCACAATCACAATCGGCACAGGTGCACCAGAAAGCTGTGTGCTCTGCGCTCTGCTCCACTCACTTTGTACTTATGACTGTAAGGGTAAGTACAACAGCAGTACTATATATATAGTGGTGACAAATTGGCATATAGGAGGGAGACTGAAAATCTGGTTGAATGGTGCCACGACAATAACTTCTCACTCAACATCAATGAAACCAAAGAGTTGATTATTGACTACAAGAGGAAGAAATCAGAAATTTGTGAGCCATCAGTGGACCATTCTGTAGATTTGCTGAGTACGCCCACAAGAAAATTGAATCGTAGAGTTGTATATGGTGACTTCCATGTACTTTGATAATAAATTTACTTTCATCTTTGAATCAAGTAAGTCAAATTTATTGATAAACAACTATCTTTTCAAAACTAAACCAAAGAAAGCTCACGTCCTTAGTTCTTAGCTGGGTTTTGGAAATATACTGTACCCTGAATCTCTCTTTTAGAAAAGCCAGTACAGTATTTCCTAATTTCAGTTAGTTATTGTAAGGAAAAAGACAAATATGATTCCTCCTTGGTATACGCTAAAATAAAATGGAAGTCTGCAGGACAAAGTGCTGTTAGCTTGGAGTGGAATTGTACAAGAGAACAAGTCCACAGCAATGCTTTGAGAAAGTCGAGGAAATCCAAGTCTACAGCCATAATAGTGGAAAGTGGTGAAAATCACATTTGTCCAGCCTGAAGGTCACGAGAGATAAACAAATGGGATGGGGATGGGGTGGGGGGAGTGCAGAAAACAGAAAACTACCAGTGCAAGTGCATAAAAAGGTACACTTCCTTTGTGCAGTGGGGAAGAGAGGTTTGGCTGAGGTTGGATCACAGCTGGTGCTGAGAGAGGGAACAGTACGGGTACATTGAGATAGTCAGAGTTAAACAGACTTAGAGCCAGAAAGAGAAAACAGGCTGCTTGTGAGTTTCTCGATCTGTGCCCCCTCTGCATTGCAGACATTGACCTATTAGTGAATGATAAGTATTGTTATGACTTCTGTACTGCTACTACTGGACACATTTGTTTTTCTTTCAGCATTACATTTGTGCGAGTTCTACTAAAGTGTTTTCTTATGGTTGAATACATGTGAAGTGTCTGTTTTATTTGTGGATGCACATGTAAATACCCTGAGCTGAGGAAGGAAGGAACACAATGAATTTTAAAATAATTTATGTTCAAAGTTATGAATTGTTAATTTGCCAAAAACTAAAAAATTCTCATTCTCATGAACAGAGAAGAAAGTAACAATATAAATTCAATCAGCAATAGCTTGTTAACATACACTTAGTAAAGTAATTTTTTTAGGGGATGGCGCTGTGTAATAAATTACTGGAAGTAAGGAAACAGTAGAGCAAATATTTTATGTCTCTCTTCTTGGTAGAAGACACTGAAAAGATCCCAATTATTTGGGAAGGAAATGTTAGATAATCTTATGGGACTAAAGGCTGATAATGTCCCTGAATCTAATTATCTACATTCCAAAAAATAATGATTGGCTGAGATCTTACAGAATTTTCTAGATTCTGAAAAAATCCCAGTGGATTGAGAATCTATAAATATAACAATAAAGAAGGGAAGCAGTTACTGGGAAAATGCTACAAGGATGGATAAAGACAAAATCAGTAGCTGTCATGCATTTGGATTTCCAAAAGCATTGTTACATATCCTGTGGGTATCTTGTGAGTATGGTGTAATGGTCTTGTGATGGTGGGGTGATGTAATTTCCTGTCAGTGTGAGGTCATGTGATGACTTCACACTGAACAGGTATAAAACGGGAAAGCCTGCTGTGATGCAGTTTTGTGCTGAGTCATCATTTAACTCGTCAGTTACTCCGTTATGCTGCGAGTTTGCCTCATGATGCAGTTTTGTTTTAAAGTGGAGTTTTACTTTCTATTGTAAGGTACAGAATCGTTGTGCTGAAAGTTTTGCCAATCACTGCCAGTTGGTTGATATATCTTTGACTTAATTTTAAAGTCTAAGTATTGGAAAGTGAAGACTTTACCGAAATATAGGAACCTGAAGGATCGAGTAAAGTTGGTGTCGTTTGGCAGTTTAATACAGGATCGACCTCATTGAAACTTCGTTCAGAAAACAGTGACCTGCATCTGAGATAACCCCTGCCTGTAAGAGCAGAAAGGGTTGTGCAGTGTTATTCGCTAAGAAAAAGGTCAGTACCTTTAAGCCGTTTTTATTTCCTTTGTCGTGAATCCTTCGGACAAGGCATATTTCGGCTGGGATCAGCAGTAACGTCACATCCTCGAGGAATTCGTTACTTCAGGAAAGTCCCTCCTAATTGACTGTATAAATCACTTGGACTTTTATATTTACCGCTTTAAGACTGTGTTCGCATTTTCTGCTTTAAAAACTGTTCCAGAGTTGCCGTATTGCAGTTAACTTTTGGTTAAGTTAGACGTTGTTTACTTTTCATTTTTTTCTGATCAGAGTTTAATAAATGTTTATTTGTTTATAAAACCTGACTCAATTCTATATTCATTGTTGCCGTATCGTAACAGCACTCAGTGAGGTTTCACACAAAAGCAGTTATTATATAAAGTAGATCATTGAATTAATGGGGATAACATATTAGCCTGAATAAAGGATCAACTAGCCCAGCAAAAAGATAGTCAGGATAAGTTGATTATTTTATGCAGGCCATAACATCCGGTACCATAGGGTTCAGTGCTGGGGCAACAATGACATATACTGTAATACAACTGAGTTGGATGAAGGAAGAAAATGTACAGTACCTAAATTTGTTGATCATAAAAATAGGCAGATGGGAATATTCTGAAGATATAGGATCTGCAAAGGTATATATAATAGAATTGGAAAAGGCTGGAGAAACACTGCATATGTACAGTGAAACCTTGCATTTCTACTTGATAACCTTTCATCAAAACTGCATTTAAATACTGTACAGTCAATAATGTGGAAGGCAAGTGGAATGAGGATTAGTGCAAGAGAGAAGACTGTAACATTTGACTTGCTACAATCATGCAAAAAGCAAGTAAAGATACAGGTACAGTTTTGATTTTGTTTAAAGAGGGTATATTTGCACCGGGAAAAGTTCAGAGAAGGTTTACCCAGACTGATTCCTGGGATGAAAGATTTCTATTGCACTTATTGAGACTTTGTTCAGAGAAGTTTATAAGAACAAACATATTTTGGATTTGAGAGTATTTGATAGGATAGTTGGGATAATCTCAAGCAATTCAACCAATTTGAGAGGAGAATTAATTTGTTTTCACAGGTCCATGAATCTGTGAGCCATGGATACTTACTGAGTCAATGAATACAATCAAAGTTTGTGGCAGACTGAATTTATACCATAGGCCAATATAATATGCTATAATACTAGAAAAGAGAATTTAGTTATGAAAAAGCCTGTTAAACACTGCATCACTAACTAGTACAGTATTTTCTATACAAAGGAACATGCTTTCATTTACCATACAGCTTTTGGTAAAAGATTAGAATAAATTGTTGAGTCGCACATCATAGACTAGGAGTATAATTGACAAACATTGCTTTCAAAAGCAAACAAGTTGCTCCAGTGATTAATGGGGAACCGGCAGAAAAGTGGGATTTTTTTCAAGACCAGATTAAGAGTGATGGTAAAACAGATAAAGGCAGCACGATGATGTGTGCTATTTCTGTTCCAGACCTCAACACATTCTCTTTACCCCTCAGGTGATTTGCTTAAAACAAGTGCTTCAGATTATCTCTTACTTTTGGTCAGCGTTTTATTTTGGGTTCATATCCCTTTATCTCACACTCCAGTCAATGCCATCAATTTATATTTAACATTATGACAATCACCCAGCACTATTTGCAACCCAGGATGCTTTGTGTACTGATTGAAGTCCTTACAAAGTAACAAGGCTTCAACCAGTCTGGGATATTCTCTCACTCAACACATGCAAGAACTTCCCTTGTACTTCTATACACTTCAAAACTTGCAGCAATTGAAATATTAAGAGAATAACTTTCTCAACAATTTGATGTTACCAAAAATTGACCAGTGGAATATTCCCATAGTACTACCCTAACAGTCAAGGGTCCAACCACTACTGGACATTGAAAGGCTCTATCTGGTGGGCAAGCTCCTTGAACAAAAGAAAGGTGTATAGCCCCAGGAAGCCTCATGAATGACAATTGTGCATTTTGTTTTGTAACTCCAAAACATAAAAATAATTTCACAGAAAAATGTGGAGTCCAGAATGCAAGTCTAACTTTGCATTTACCTTAAGTGAGGTGCATACGTAATATACGGTGATGTGACGATGTATACCATTCTCATACTTAATACATGGAGCCATAATGAATTATTTAAACAACAAAGAATGCTTAATCAAGCAATATATTTACAATATTACTGATATATTGAATTCACAACATTGTGCCATTTACAAAAATAGGTGCTGACACTACTATGTGGAGCAACACACAATGCTGAAGGAACTCAGTGGGTCAGACAGCACTTAGGAATGGAAATGGACAGTTAACATGTTGAGATGAGACCCTTCATCTGGAATCAGTGTATCACTTAAGTCGAGTTTATTGTCATGTACGTACAGATGCAATTTAAATCTTCCTTGCAGCTTCATCACAGGAATATGCATCATACAGGCAGCATTCACAAGGAAAACTTAAATTATTTAATTTTTTCGAGAGGAAAAAAAAGCACAATTTGGACAAAGTCCACTATAGACCAAAGTGATCAGAGTGGTCGTGGTGTTGCTAAACTGTAGTGGTGATTAGGATTTTACTAGCTGGTTCATGAACCGAATGGTTGAAGGGAGCTAGCCATTTTTGAACCTGGTGGTGTGGAATTTCAGGCCTCTGTACTTCCTGCCTGATGACAACTGCAAAAAGAAAACATGGCCTTGATGGTGGGATCATTGATGAAAGACACTGCCTTTTGAGACAGCACCTCCTGTAGATATAACCTACGGAGAGGAGGGATAAGCTCATTATTTATTAGGCAGAGTCAGTTATGCAGCTTCTTACATTATTGTGCATTTGAATTGCAACACCAGACCAAGATGCAGCCAGTCAGGATGCTTTCAACAGTCCATCTGTAAAAGTTTAAGTGGTAGAATGTTTGGTAACAAGCCAAACCTCCTTAACCTGCTATGAAAGTAAAGATGCTGCCCTGCTTTTCTTGTGATTCCATCTTTGAGCTGGGCCCAGTTCAGATTGTCCAACATGTTAACACCCAGAAATTTAAAGCTGCTGGCTCTCTCCCTTGCCAATATTGACTGCTGCCTGTTTGCCCTCCTTCTCCTTCCTGAAGCCAACAGCTAGTTCTTTAGTTTGTTGACACTTTGATGATCTGACTGCATAGGACCAGGGACACAGAATGTATAATGGACACACAAGAGACTGTTAATGTCAGAATCTGTAGCAACCAACATCTGCTGGAAGAACTCAGCAGACCGAGCAGCATTTGCGGGAGGAAAGAAATGATCGCCAAATTTTCAGACACAAACCTGGCATCGGGACTGAGAGTGGAGAGAGGAGATACCCGGTGTAAAAAGACGCAGAGAAGTGAGAAAGCAATAAAGCAATCAGCATAATCAAAGACCCCAGCCACCACAGACATTCTCCCTTCTCCCCCATCCCCAGGACAGAAGATACAGAAGCCTGAAAGCATCTACCCCATTATTGGGTGGTTCCCCATTAGGATAAGGTGGACTCTTGATCTCTCAGTCTACCTCGTTATGATCTTACCTCCAGGGTCAGACAAGTGATAGAAAAGAACAGCATGGACACAGGCCCTTCAACCCATCTAGTCTGTGCTGAAGCCTACCTCCATCGACTTGCACTAGCACCATAGCCCTCCATACCCCTACCATCCATGTACTCATCCAAACCTCTCGTAAACATTGAAATCGAGCTCGTTTCACACTCTTACGACCCTCTGAGTGAAGATGTTTCCCTTAAACTTTTCACCGTTCACCCTGAACTCATGATCTCTGGTTGTAGTCCCACATAACCTCAGTGGAAAAAGCCTGCTTACATTTATCCCATCTATACTCTTTATAATTTTATATACCTTTACCAAATCTCGTCTCAACCTTCCACATTCTATTGAATAAATTCCTAACCTATTTAATCTTTCCTTATAACTCAGGTCCTCTAGACACGGCAATATGCTTGTAAATTTTCATTCAAACTTACTTACATCTTTCTGGTAGGTGGGTGACCAAAACCGCACACAATATTCCAAATTAGGCCTCATGAACCTCAACATAACTTCAACATAACATCCCATCTCCTGTACTCAATACTTTGATTTATGAAGGCTAATGTGCCAAAAGCTTGCTTTACGACTCTATCTGCCTGCAACACCTCTTTCAATGAATCATTGACCTGTATTCCCAGATCCCTTTGTTCTACCGCACTCCTCAGTGCCCTACCGTTCACTGTGTAAGACCTACCCGGGATGGTCCTACCGAAGTGAAACACCTCACACTTGTCTGCATTAAATTCATCTGCCATTTTTCCAGCCAATCCACATCCCGTAACAAGCCGTGATAGTCTTCCTCACTGTACACTAAACCCTGAATCCTGGTGTCATCTGCAATTTTGCTGATCCAGTTAACCACATTATCATCCAGATCATTGGTATAGATGACAAACAACAACTGACCCAGCACCAGTCCCTGCAGCACACCACTAGACATAGGCCTCCTGTGAGAAAGGCAACCATTTTCTTCCACTCTCTGTCTTCTCCCACAAAGCCAATGTCCAATCCAATTTACTACCTCATCTTGAATGCCAAGCAACTGAACCTTCTTGACCAAGCTCCCAAGTGGGACTTTGTCCAATGCCTTGCTAAAATCCATGTAGACAACATCCACTGTCTTGCCTTCATCCACTTCCCTGATACTTCCTTGAAAAACTCTATAAGATTGGTTCGACATGACCTACCATGCACTAAGCCATGCTGACTATCCCTAATCAGTCCATGTCTATCCAAGTACTGATATATCCAATAAGAATGATTATCCACTAAGGTATAGAAATACTTTCCAACAAGTTTCCCACTGTTGAAGTTAACCTCACCAGCCTATAATTTTCTAGATAATTTTTAGAGCCTTTCTTGAACAGCTGAACAACATTGGCTGTCCTCCAATCCTCTGGTACCTCACCTGTCACTAAGGATGATTTAAATATCTCTGGTAGGGTTCCGGCAATTTCTGCTCTTGCCTCCAAAAGGCTCCAAGGAAACACCTTTCTCTGGGAATCTATCCATCCTAGTTTGCCTCAGGACGGCAAACATCTCCTCTCCTGTAATTTGTATGGGGTCCACGAAGTCGATGCTGCTTTAAGATCTTTCCCTACTCTTTGGCACCACGCATTCTTATCTTCCAGGTGAACAACGTTGTCCCTTGCAATCCTTTTACTCTTAACATATCTGCAGAATCCCTTAGGATTCTCCTTCACCTTGTCTGCTAGGGCAGCCTCATGCCTTCTTTTAGCCTTCCTGATTCCTTTCTTAAGTGCTCTCTTGCATTTCTTATACTCCATAAGCGTCTCATTTGTTCCTGTCTATACCTGCAATGCACCTCCTTTTTCTTCTTAACCAGGGCTTCCAAATATCTTGAAAACCCTACACCTGCTATTTTACCTTTTATTCTGACCAGTAGATATAAACTTTGTACTCTCAAAATTTCACTTTTGATGACCTCCCATTTACACCTCCCGCTTACCTGAAAACAGCCTGTCCCAATTCACACTTCGCCATATCCTTTCCGATACCATCAAAATTGGCCTTTCTCCTTGACTTGTGGACCAGACCTATTGTTTGGATTATTTACTTTGAAACTAATAACATTGTGATCGCTAGAGGCAAAGTGCTCCGCTATACAGACTACTGTCAACTGCCCGTCTCATTCCCTAACAGCAGGTGTCTCTTTGGGACTTCTATGCACTGATTAAGGAACTTTTCTGAACACGTTTGACAAACTCTATCCCATCTAGTCCTTTCACAATATGGGAATCCCAGTCAATATGTGTGAAGTTAAGATCACCTACCGTAACAACCACCCTCCAGCATTTTACATGTGTTGGTTTGGATTTCCAGCCTCTCCAGATTTTCTCGTGGTTTTGATAACAACTTGATGTTTCTTCCAACAGTCGGCCATCTCTCCACAAATTTGTTCCTCTAAATCCTTCGGATTGTTGTGTGGTCTGTAACATAGCCCCATTATTTCTCAGATCCGTCCATAACGCCTCACCAGACGAGTTCTCCAGCCTATCCTGACTGAGCACTGCCGTGACATTTTCCATGTCCACCCGTCCTCCTTTAATCCCTCCCGTTTTGACATGTGTCAACGGAACCCCGGAATACTGGGCTGCCAGTCTTGCCTCTCCCGCCACCAAGTCTCACTAATGGCTACAATATCATAATTCCAGGTGTTGATCCTTGCCCTGAGCGTACCTGCCTTTCTTACGATACCTCTTGCATTGAAATAGAGTATACGGAACTCAAGACACTCGTCGCACCACGCTCAACCTTTTGATTCCTAACTTTTGTCTTGAGGTCTTAGCTATATCATAACCTCTCCCCTAACTGTTCTAGCACTCTATTTCCCATCCTGCTACAACTCTAGTTTAGATGTTAATTTACTCCGCAATCTGTTTCTGTTTAACCCTGTACACTTCAAGGCACTGAACAGACATGAACTGTATGAATAGTACGCAAAACTAACTTTTCACTCTACCTCGGTAAAAGTGACAATAAAAAGCCGATTTCAATTGGTGCACTGAGGAGGGGTGTAAATCAATTGGCGGATTGTATATATCGATCGTACCAACATTTCAACATACTCTTGTTTTGTACATTTTTATTGTGAATAACGTTTACTTTTGAAGATAAATCAACAACCCGGACCAGTAACTCCAACAGGCGCTGGTTGGCCATCACAGCGCAAACCCCGGTAGAGCCGCCGCTTGGCCAACCGTGGCTGGTTCCTCCGGAGCTGCTCCGAGATCATGGGCGACGCCAACGACGAGCCGGAGCCCATCCGACTCAAGTCCCTGAAGTACGAGGGCAGCTTCACGGTGCCGCCCGAGGACAAGGTAACACTGACAGTAAGGAGACGCGTGGGGCGAGCCGGGCACTCATTCACGGGCTCCGATGGAAGCAAACCTGCCCTGTTTGTGCTTCAATGATTGGCCCTTGGCAGTCACGTGGATGAGTGCTGTCACATGACTGCCAATCCCAGAGACTCCGGAAGTCTGCAACCCAGACACCAGTGTTTAAATCTCACTCATTTCCAGGGGAATTTATACCTCAGTTATATAGCTACCCGTCACCATGAAGTCGCCCGATTACCATAAAGATCAATCTAACTAAACTGAAAGGTCAAAGGCCACCAGAATTGCTCTTGGCAGAGAAAAACATTTTAAAAATTTGCCCTGATTTAATAATGGAAAATTAACTGATCCAGTAGAGAAATCTCATTTTGCTGAAATTTGCCTTAAATGTTATCCGTTTGTCGCTTCACAGATGCGGACCTGCAGTTATTTCGAGCATTCTCAGTTTTTGTTCCGTTTTTGTTTCCCACTCTTTGAATTCTTTCAGCAGCGCTGGCAACTCATAGGCTAATAGAGATGGATATTACATGTTGACGCAATCTGATCTGCATTTCCAGTATTTCGAGTTTTAGGTTTCCAACAAATATTTAAAAAAATATATTCTGGGTATTAGCTGTGTCTTATCAGTAACACACGTTCTGTGTCTGTAGACGATATGAATTGTCAATGTTTCAGGTTGAATCAGATTCCGGTCAGGTTTATTATCACTGGCATGTGACGAGAATTTTTTTTAACTTAGTAGCAGTTTCAATGCAATACATAATATAGGAGTAACATTATATTAATAATAAATAAGAAAATCTTAGTATACTGAATACAGTACATGTATATTGAATAGATTAAAATCATGCAAAAACATAAATACTATAGATTAAAAAGTGTGGTAGTGTCCAAGGGTTCAGTGTCCATTTAGGAACTGGATGGCAGAGGGGAAGAAGCTGTTCCTGAATCTTCTGTACCTTCTGCCTGATGGTAACAGTGAGAAAAGGGCATGCCCTGGGTGCTGGAGGTCTTTAATAATGGACACTACCTTTCTGAGACACTGATCCCTGAAGATGTCCTGGGTACTTTGTAGGCTAGTGCCCAAGATGGAGCTGACAAGGCAGTGGGGCTATTTACCCATATATGTGTATGACTTAAAGCTTTGCAAAATCAATGTGTTTTTCCACAGCCCTTTCCTATTATATCTGGTGAATTCTGTTGTCTGTCAGATGGATTGTTTTTGCTTTTTTGATGTAATATAAATTGTTAATGTGAGGCCAGAGCTAGGATTGGGACTAGGGAATACAGCTGGGATTGGGAATACTAGGATCAGGAACATATAGATACAAACTTACACAGTTGTTACCCTTTTGGAGAGGGTGTTTGATTACAGCCTCATTGTCATTACCAATAGTCCAAGATTTACCTGCAGGACACTGTGTCCTATCCCTTGCGAACAATGAGAATGGTTCTGTGTACTTTCATTGATATAGCTAAGACAGTTAATCAGATAGCTGACAGAAAGAAGTTTGTTTTCAATGAATTAAAAATTCATACATTGAAAATTAACCTGCTGATAATCTGCTGTGTGAATTAATTAAGTAAAATAAATAATGTATTGAGTAGGCATGTATCTTTGACACTAGCAGCTTTTCTAGATAGTGCATCTTCAAAGCTACCCTGTCATCAGTTTTTGTTGTACCTTTCTCCCCCTGTACAGAATTGTTGGAGGAATCCATGCTGTCATGTGCAGATCTGGCTGTAACCCTTCAAAGGTCGGCTGTCAGGAAGAGTTTCAAATTATGAATCAATACCATTACATCAGAGATCCAAGTTGCATTCAAACAATTTTTTTTTGAAAATAGGAGTTTCATTCACACCTTTCCTTCAGTGCTGAAATGGCATGTTTGTATTTTAACTTTGCAGCTGGGTAGAGGCAGAAGCGTGAAGGAATTTGTGAAGCTGAATCGTATTGGTGAAGGAACCTATGGTATTGTATGTAAGTCCAACTTTAATTTAATTCTTTCATAAAGGGATGATTAAGATCTGCTTTTTTTGCTTCAAAATCAATGAGGTTCCTGATGTACTGTTTTCCACCATTCCTAGATGTTTCAGTTGTGGTAGTACTCAAGCATTCTGTCACAAGAGAGCCCTCTCATTCACCCATTGTCCACCAGCTTCTCTTTTGCTGTTTTCCTCTCTCCATTGTCCACTTCCATGGCATTGTTCCACTGTGAACAATATATCATTCTGAAATGGTTTCTCCTTCATTGTCTGTATACGTTCCATTCTCAGACACCAACATTTTATGCCAAAGGACAAATTACACTAACAAGAGAAATTTTGCAGATGCTGGAAATCCAAGCAACACACACAAAGTGCTGGAGTAACTCAGCAGACCAGGCAGCATCTATGCAAAGGAGTACAGTCCACGTTTTGGGCTGAGGCCCTTCCTAAGGATTAGAGAAAAAAATGATGAGGAGTCCGTGTTAGAAGGAGGGGAGAGGGAAGGAAGAAGCACAAGGTGATAGGTGAAACCGGGAGGGGGTGGGGTGAAGTAAAGAGCTAGGAGGTTGATTGGTGAAAGAGATCCAGGGCTGGAGAATGCGGAGTCTGATGGGAGAGGAGAGAAGGCCATGGAAGAAAGAAAAGGGGAGGAGAGGGGAAAAAGGGGATAGGGAATGGTGAAGGGGGATCAGGGGTGGTGGCCATTATCAGAAGTTCCAGAAGTCAATGTTCATACCATCAGCTTGGAGGCTACCCAGACAGAACATAAGGTGTTGCTCCTCCAACCTGAGTATGGCTTCATTGTGGCAGTAGAGGACATGTCAGAATGGGAATGGGAAGTATTAAAATGGGTGGCCACTGGGAAATCCCATTTTTTCTGGCGGACGGAGTGTGGGTGCTCGGCGAAGCTCTCTTCTTAGCTAGTATATGATTTCACATATTCACTGTCACCCAGCTCTATCAGACCACTTTTTTCTATTAACCCCCTTTCCAGCGTTTGAGATGGATGCAGCAAAACTCTCAATAAGCAAAAGCAGAACTATCTTCTTCGGTTTCTATAAATAATTCTACACTTTTGGTTTTAGCATCATCTTTCTCCTTGACCAAACAACTCAGACTGAACACAGAATTCATAATGTTCAACCTAGAGTTAGCTTCTGCCATGAAGCTCAATCTCTCTCAATGTTTGCTATCATTCACACTCAAAATCTTGCCCACCTCCTCATTACTGAGACCTTAATTCATGTCATTAACATCTTTTTCTGCCCTTATCCAGTGTACTTTTATTTGATTTTGATGTTTCTGCCATTGTAAACTAATAAGTAATCCAAAAGGTTTCACCCCTAACCTTTACTGCATCCTCGTGATATTTTCTTAATCAATTCGACTACACCCTTGTTTCCTGAAGAATCGTTAACAAACTTATTCTCTTCCACTTCAAAAGCCTTCAAGGCTAAACTCCACAGTTTTCAAAATCTCTTTGAGCCAAAAATCCCCTATTCACCTTTTGTCCTCTGTGTAACCCAACTTCTCTTTCATCAATCTTCTATTTGGCTATTGGTGATAACCTCTTGTACCAGTTTCTTCTACCTGCTGGATCAAAACCCATTCTACAATGCCACACCCTTAGGATTCACACTTACCAGCTCCAGACTTACCTTCAGAATCTTTTCTAACATTTGCTTTGTATGTGTACCAGTGCTCCAGCTCAATCCTCTAACCTCAAAAAGGGTGCAGCAGCATGCGAAGCATTTTGAGATGTTGTTTTACACTGTATGTGCGAGTACTATAGAAATTGAAGGCCAAGTCTCTAACTCTTACACTCTGAGAATAGAAACATCATTTAGCGCCATGGTAGAGAAGCTGTTAATGCAACACTATTATTGCCTGGGGAATCGGAGTTCAATTCCAATGCTGTTTCTATGTCCTCCCCATGAACACGTAGGTTTCGTCTGGGACGTCCAGTTTCCTTTCACATTCCAAAGATGTACCGATTAGTAGGTCAATCGGTTATTGTAAATTGTCCTGTGATTAGTATAGGGCAGTAGTTCCCAGATCTTTTTGGGTTACCATCTGTTTGGCTCCCAGACCACATCCCCAGCGTCTCCCTCTCCCTTTCCATCTGTTACATAAAAACTGTGAAGAATTTTGATTAACTATGCACAGTAAAAGAAAATAGGAACTGCTAATTCAAAGCAGTGACAGGTAATTGCGAAGATGATTCAAATCTATTAAGAGCTCCAATAAAATTGTTTCTTTATTTAATTGAAGTAAAGACAATTTTCATCTACAATTTAAGAGTGTACCTTTGTAGTCCAACTATTCACAATTTCATTGTATTTTCACCTTTCAATGAGACAGATGGGCTTGGTGCAGTGATATCAGCCTCTCAACATCAGGCTGAATGTCACTCAGAAGGAGTTTCAGTTCTCCATGTTCAGTAATTTGCAGTCTATTTTGTTGCTCTGAAAGAAGTTGGACCACTGCATGAAAACCGCGCTTCACTAGTTATGACTTTATAAGGTACATCTTGACATTTTTCCGCAGTACAGAATAGCATTCAGAGATTTCTTTCTGTAACCAAAAGTTTTGATATGATTTTTTGAATCTCTGCTTCAGCTCAAAGCCATTTTGCAGTGGCATCGGTTGTTTGTCCATCCTTCCTGTTAATTCCTCATTACCAGTGTTCAGGATGGATTTATTACCCAATCTAGAATTTGGATCAAGAGGAGATCGACACAATACAGATTACTGAGGATGAGACATTTGTTATCTTGAGGCAAATCAGGGTGGATAAATCCCCAGGTCCGGACAAGTTGTTTCCTATGGGAGGCAAGTGCAGAAATTGCTGGGGGCCTAGCAGAGATATTTAAATCATCCTTACTGACAGGAGAGGTACCAGGGGATTGGAGGATAGCCAGTGCTGTTCCACTGCCTAAGAAAGGCTTTAAACTTAAACCAGGAATTTATAGGCCAGTGAGACTGATACCAGTTGTGGGAAAGTTATTGGAAGGTATTCTAATTGACTGGATATATAAGTATTTGAATAGTCAGCATAGCTTTGGGTGTGATAGGCCATGTCTAACCAAGGTTAAAGAGTTTTTTGAGGAAATTACCAGGCAATCTCAGGTGGTGACGAGAGGACGTACAGGAGTGAGATATGCCAACTAGTGGAATGGTGCCACGGTAACAACCTGGCACTCAACATCAGTAAGACGAAAGAGCTGATTGTGGACTTCAGGAAGGGTAAGACGAAGGAGCACATACCAATCCTCATAGAGGGATCAGAAGTGGAGAGAGTGAGTAGCTTCAAGTTCCTGGGTGTCAAGATCCCTGAGGATCTAACCTGGTCCCAACATATTGATATAGTTATAAAGAAGGTAAGACAGCGGGTATACTTTATAAGGAGTTTTAAGAGATTTGGAATGTCAACAAATACACTCAAAAACTTCTATAGATGTACCATGGAGAGCATTCTGACAGGCTGCATCACTCTCTGGTATGGAGGGGCTACTGCACAGGACTGAAAGAAGCTACAGAAGGTTGTAAATTTAGTTGGCTCCATCTTGGGCACTAGCCTACAAAGTACCCAGGACATCTTGAGGGAGCAGTTTCGCAGAAAGGCAGCGTTGATTATTAAGGACCTCCAGCACGCAGGGCATGCCCTTTTATCACTGTTACCATCAGGTAGGAGATACAGAAGCCTGAAGGCCCACACTCAGCAATTCAGGAACAGCTTCTTCCCCTCTGCCATCCAATTCCAAAATGGACATTGAAGCTTTGGACACTTTTTTAATATACAGTACTTCTGTTTTTGCACATTTAAAAAAAATCTTTTTAATATATGTGATTGATTTACTTGTTTATTTATTATGTTTTATTTTATTTATTATTTTTTTTCTCTCTCTGCTGGATTATGTTCATTAAACATTGAACTGCTGCTGCTAAGTTAACAAACTTCATGTCACATGCTGGTGATAATAAACCTTATTCTGATTCTGATTCTGAAGTGGATGAATTCAAGGCAGTGGATGTTGTCTACATGGACTAGCAAGGCATTTGACAGGATTCCATATGGGCGGTTGGTCAAGAACGTTCAGTCCCTCGGTATTCAAGAGAAAGTAGTAAATTGGATTAGACATTGGCTCTGTGGGAGAAGCCAGAGAGTAGTAGTGGATGATGGCCTCTCTGACTGGAGGCCTGTGACTAGTGGTGTGCCGCAGGGATTTGTGGTGGGTCTGTTGTTGTTTGTCATCTATAGCACCAATTTGTATGATCATGTGGTTAACCGGATCAGCAGATTTGCAGATGATACCAAGATTGTGGGTGTAGTAGACAGTGAGGAACACTATTGTGGCTTGCAGAGGGATCTGGATCAGCTGAAAAAAGGTGCTGAGAAATGGCAGATGGAATTTAATGCAGACAAGTGTGAGGTATTGCACTTTGTTAGGACCAACCAGGGTAGGTCTTACACAGTGAGCAGTAGGGCATTGAACAAAGGGATCTGGAAACGCAGGTCCATAATCCTTTGAAAGTGCCGTCACAGGTAGATAAGGTCATAAAGAAAGCTTCTTGCACATTGGCCTTAATAAATCAAAATATTGAGGAGATGAGGTGTGATGTTGAAGCTGTATAAGATGTTAGTGGGGCCTGATTTGCAGTATTGTGTGCAGTTTTGGTCACCTACCTACAAGAAAGGTGTAAATAAGGTTGAAAGAGTACAGAGAAAATTTACAAGGATCTGGAGGACCTGAGAAAGAAAGAAAGATTGAATAGGTTAGGGGCTTTTTTTTTGCGACAACAAATGTTGCACTTAATTAGGGTTAACTTGAACAGAAATGTGGATATGACTGATTTGACTTTGATTACTGAATGAAGCATTCTAATCTTCAAATAATTTTTTCACAGTTTTCAAAAGCACATAAAAGTGTCTCAGGCAGTTTCCTTTGAGGGCCTTTTGACTTCTGTGTGCAACTGCCAGTATTCAAACTCAACACAAAGCTCTCAACATGGTCGAGAATTGAGTGCAATGGACTTGGATTTTATTTACCGCTCTGTTAACGGTATTTAATGATTTGTGTAGCTAATCACATAGGCTTTTTGCAACAAGACGTTGTCTGTAAATTGTACTGTGAATTCTCGATCAGGATTGTGGGAATAATGTTATTGAATGCTGAGCTACAGTCGATGAACAGAATCCTGACTTAGGTGTTTGTGTTGTCCAGGTGGTCTGAAGCCGTGTGGAGAGCCTCTCAAAGCATTTCATCACTGTCGATGTGAGTGCTACTGGGCAATAGTCATTAAGGCAGCCTACATTATTCTTCTTAGGCACTGGTATAATTGTTGCCTTTTTGAAGCAAGTGGAAACTTCTGCCCGTAGCAGTGAGAGGTTGAAAATTTTGTGGAATACTCCTGGTAGATATTAAATATTAACTCCTCCATTGTTTCTGTTTCTAGGCCCCTTGCAAATAACAACTCTTAAACCATATTTTTATTTTTTTTTGAAGCTAAGATTTGTTGACTGGCAATGTTGATCGAGGAGCCCGTTTGTTGCAGGCCAAAGCCTCAATTCAGCGCAGAGATGAGTAAACTTCATAAGCAGCGTGCTGAACACCAGCCCATCCCTTCCCTCTAGCTTGAAACCCTGACCTTTACAGTCTGGCCTGGCACTTAAATTGGCCAAACAGCGGGTCATTCCTTGCTCTCAGACCCAGGCCCTATTGCTTCGATACACTCTTGGGTCCAGGCCCCACCACCTCGATTCACTTTATGCAAAGTCTAAGTGAAGGGTGGGCTAGCAAAAGATGAGGTGATTATTGATCATTGTAATCTCAATTACAAGGCACTGAGGATTAAATGCTTATAATAAGTAATTCATTTCTTAAATTAAGCCTGTAATCCTTCAGTTCCCTCTTGCTACTGAGCACCCCTCCCCACTGTCCCCTTTACCTTTATCACAGCAGGGGTGGAGGTAGTTGATAATCACCCACTTTGGGAACTGCTGGTCTAAGGTTAAATAGATGAGTTGCTGGGTGGTGTGGCTCGTTGTTCTGGAGAAGCACTGTAGTTCTAAATAAAAATGAATAAAATATAAATGTTTTGACCTCTTGGTTGTGAATAGCTGCAAAGTAATAGTTTCTACATTAATGTTCTTTATTGCTTTAGACCGTGCCCATGATATGAAAACTGATGAAATTGTTGCTCTCAAGAAGGTTCGAATGGATAAAGAAAGGGATGGTAAGTTAGAGATAATAAAGTTAATACCAATTGTTTAACGCTTTGTGGTTAACTCAATTAATCTATTTTAAATGTTAGTCTGATAATGTTTGAAATCAATTCCACTCCAAGTAGACATTTTGAATAATGAGTACTTTGGTCTTATTCAATTAGCAACTTTTACTCTAGCTATTAAAAAATAAGAAAAAGACATACATACTTATAAATAAAATTAATACTGTCAACTTTCTCTACTTCAGGATGCTTTGAAATTTCTTTATGCTTATTGTTTGTGTAATTTTAATTTAAGAGCATCTGCACCTGTGACCATAGTTTTTTATATATTAAGTTCTGGGGTCCAATGTCAGCAGTAAGATCAGAATTTATAACTCAAGGAGAACCAGTACCAGTTTGATGAGAATACCCAGGAGACAGAGCAAATTAATCACAAATTTAAGAGTTTACTGGATTGGCAGCTTAGGTTTTTGTGTTGAAGTCTACAGATAAGCCACAGTAATGTATAAAAATATGCAGCACCCAAGTGCTCCTGGTTGTGACATAGGACAGCTGGTACTTTTCAATGAGAACTTTATAGAGATGTTTTGAACACTTATTTTATGGAAATATGAAATAAATTTAATGTTTTTTCATTTTTACATTATGAAATAAGACCATAAGACACAGGAGCAGATTTAGGCCATTTGGCCCATCGATTCTGTTCTGCCATTTCGTTAAGGTTGATCTATTATCCCTCTCAACCCCTTGTCCTGCCTTCTCCCCGTAACTGTTGATGCCCTTACTAATGAAGAAACTATCAACCTCTGTTTTAAATATACCCAATGACTTGGCTGTCAATGAATTCCAAGATTCACTACCCTGGGGTCTAAAGAAATTCCGCTTCATCTTTGTTCTAAAAGTACGTCCTTCTATTCTGAGGTCGTACCCTTGGTACGAGGCTCTCCCACGACAGGAAATTTCCTCTCCTTGTCCACTCTGTCTAGGGCTATCTCTGAAAATAAACTGCTGCTGGATTCTAATAACTTCTGATTGGATCTCGTCATGTGGAAAGGTGCAGTTGGCATTTCAGTCTCCTATGCAATAAAGCAGTCTACAGTGAAATGCAACAGGACTTGGACAATATCAAGGCTCGGCTGATCACTGACTTATGTATATGAGGTAAAATCTGTTGCTTTGTGGCAGCAGTAAGTACATTGACATAAAATTCCAGCAAGTTATAAATTAAATAAATATAGCAAAATAGAAGGAATAATGTGGCAGTGTTCATGGGCCATTCAGAAATCTGATGGTGGGGAAGAAGAAGAACTTGATTGTAGGATTTCTGGCTTCTGTACCTTCTCCCCGTTGGTAGGGAGGAGAAGATGGCGTGTTTTAAATGGTGAGGGTTCTTAGTGATGGTGTCACCTTCTTGAGACACAGGCCCTTGAAGATGCCCTAGGTAGTGGCCTGGACTGTGCACACACGTGCCAGGCAGTGATGAAGAAACAGCTATTACCCTCACTGGCACTACTATCACTGAACTGCCCAACGATCAATATCCTGGGGGTTACCAATGACAAGAAGCTAGAATGAAGTAGCCATAAACACAATGAGGTTATTGCAGTAGGTCAGAGTCTAGGGATCCAATGGTGAGTAACTCGCCTCCAAACTCCCCTGAGCCTGCCCAGCATCTACAAGACTCCAGTCAGGGGCATGATGGAACACACTCCAGTCGCTTGGTTGAGCGCAGTTTCAAAAGCACTCAAAAAGCTCAACTACATGCAGGACATAGCCGCCCACTTCATTGGCACTCCATTGGCACCACTTCATTGGCACTTAATTGGCACCACTCTGCTGGCACTCCATTGGCACCACTTCATTGGCACCACTCTGCTGGCACTCCATTGGCACCATTTCATTGGCACCCCATCTGCATCCATTGGCACCACTTCATTGGCACCCCATCTACATCCATTCACTCATTCCACAACCGATGCACAATAGCAGCAGTTTGTAACATCTACAGGATGTACTGCAGCTACTCACTAAGATTACTCAGACAGCACCTCAAAATCTTTAGATCTACTGATGAGGAAGACAAAGGCAACAAAAGTACGGGGAACACCATCACGTAGAAATTGGCCTCAAATCACATAATGTCCTGATTTGAAAGTACTCTCAGTGGCCACTTTATTAGGTACACCTGTACACCTGCTCATTAATGTAAATATCTAATCAGCCATTCATGTGGTAGCTACTCAATACATCAAAGCATGCAGACATGGTCAAGACGTTCAGTTGTTGTTCAGGCCAAACATCTGAATGAGGAAGCAATGTGATCTAAGTGACTTCGACCGTGGAGTGATTTTTGATGCTAGGCGGGTGGATTGAATGTTTCAGAAACTGCTGATCTCCTGGGATTTTCACGTGCAACGCTCTCTAGAGTTTAAAGGGAATGGTGCAAAAAACAAAAAAAATCCTGTGAGTGGCAGTTCTGTGGGCAGAAACTCGTTATTATTGAGAAAGGTCAGAGGAGAATGGGTAATCTGGTTCAAGCTGACCGGAAGGCAACAGTAACTCAGATAACCATGCGCAGCAGACTCAATGAGCTAAACAGCCTAATTCTGCTCCTATACCTTATGTCTTATGGTACAACAGAAGACCATCTGAACACACAACCCATTCCTCCACCAGTGCTGTTCAAAATCCGACATCTCTCTCACCCTGTAACACCACTGCGGGTAAACCCACTCCTGAGTGACTGCAGCGGTTCAAGAGGGCAGCTCGTTACCACCTTTCGAGGCTGATTACAGATGGGCGTCCCATGTATGAATATATATAAAAACAGAAAGCTGACAGAATTTAGTTTTATGAATTTATGTATCATCTTTTTCAATTTTAGGACATCTCAGTGATAAATAACTTTTGAAGTGTTGTCATTGTAAGCAGAAATAGAGTTTAATTTAATATAACTGCACAGCCAAGCTTCTTTGTTTCTTTTGCTTATTTGCAGGAATCCCCATCAGCAGTTTGAGAGAGATTAACCTACTACTTAAACTGAGGCACCCTAATATTGTAGAGCTAAAAGAAGTAGTGGTGGGAAATCACCTGGACAGGTTAGTGATTTGATTTATTACACAAACATCTTTTACCTGAAGCTATCTGACAAGCCAGACTTTTAAGGTTAGCTTTAAAAAAAAGGTAACTTATTAATCTTAAATTTTCAATTTAAGAGAAGGAGAATAATCATTTCTCCTTTGAGGTTTCTCTACCTGATGTACAATCACATTGCAAAGAGAACAGGCAAATACTTTGATAAGGAGTTGGTAGTTCTGAAATACAAAACTATCAGCACAAAATATGAAAATTTTGTAATAACTTTGTTAAAATTAGTTTTGCTTTAAAAAAGCAACCAAGCTTATTTTGAAAGGATAGAGATCCACCTTTTGCAACAGAAGTTACTTCTAAAGATTTTTTAAGATTGACTTTACATGTTACATGTATATTGAGACATCGAAACACAGGGAATTGTATTGTTTGAGTCATCAACGACCAACACAATCTGAATATGTGATGATGATAGCCCACAAGTGTAATTCACACGTCTTTAGAATTTGGGAGGAAACCAGAGCATTTGGAGGAAACCCATGCTGTCACAGGGGGAACATACAGTACAAACACTTTACAGAGAATGTTAAGAAGATGTTACCGAGGTTCTGTGTTGATAGATTGGACTGTGGACTCTTTCAGTTCTGTTTTTTATATTCTTGTGTTGATATTCTTGTGTTTTGTTAGTTTCTTTTGTGTGGATGGAGGGAGGTTTGGAACATCAAGGCGAGTGTGGAAGGTGAGCAAGGATTCTGCACCGATGGCCTGCCTTTTGAATGGCTGACGGGATGGATCTCTCGTGCTGGAGGAGTTTGTGGGTCCCATCGCTCTCTAATCCATCCGATCAGCAACTTGAAAGGCAGGCGGTTGGCGCAGAACCCTTACTCGCCTTTCGGCACTACCAAATGTATGCGATAGCTTCCTGGTACTCAAAAAAACTAAGAAATCTGACTAAAAACATCACTAAAATACCTTTTCTGAGGTAAGTTGTGTTAAATTTTCACTGCAAGCAGTGAAAGGAAAGTGATGATGAGAAAAGCTAGCAGGTTGAATCATTGCAGATGGAGTTCCGATGCCTGTACAACTGGCTCGGGAGTGAGGTTGAATCACTCTGGGTGCTGTAAGCAGAAGTGAGGCCCGGGCAGAGGAGATTTGATTTTGATGCTTGTACAAGGCGAAGTTGGATCACTCTAGGCGCCAAGCTGATTTGAAGAACTTGAGAGTTACTTTGGGCTGGGCCATGAAATCTGGGTCCAGAGTGAGTCGCTGGGTGGCGGAATCTGGGCCTGGAGTGAGTTACAGGGTGGCGGAATCTGGGCCTGGAGTGAGTTACTGGGTGGCGTGGTCTGGGTCCAGAGTGAGTTGCTGGGTGGCGTGGTCTAGGCCCAGAGCAAATCACTGGGTGGTGAAGTCTGGGCCTGGAGCTAGTCACTAGTTGGCAAAATCAGGGCCTGGAGTGAGTCACAGGGTGGAGTGGTCTACGCCTGTAATCTTTTGCTGCAGATGGGTCCTAGAGCAAGTTACGATTCGCTGTAAGAATTTAAATTTAAATTCCGGCCCAGATCGGAGGGCTGAACCGATTTTGCTTGCTCTCTGCGATCTTCATTCCATTGGTCAGAACAAGAGCCGATTTTGCCCATTCTTCGCAATGAAGACTGCCCTGGCTGCTGTGCTCCATGCCCACTAATATGATGAACTCATAAGTGAGGCTTTGGGCCTGCTCAGGAATTCAGATCTGAGGAGTCAATTTTGGTTCAGAGTACAGTTGTTTGCTTCAGTTGTTTGCCTTATTTGTATTTCTTTTCTTTCCCTTGCACATCAAGTGTTGGTGTTTTATTTTTATTTTTCTTCCTTTTTTAAAATTGAGTTCTTTAAGGTTCCTTGCTTTGTGGCTACCTGTAAGCAAACAAGCCTCAAGTTTGTATAATTTATACATTTTTTGGTAATAAATGTACTTGAATCTTGAATCTGTTGTTGGAGGGCAGGAGCCTGTGCCTTGTTGCGTTTGTTATTTTTTTTGTGGAGGGGGTGGTGGATGACCATGTTGCCGTTTGTTTTGCGGGAGCGGAGTGTGGTCTGATGTTTTCTTTTGAACGATTTCCTTGGCTTTCTTTGTCTCATGGCTATCTGGAGAAGACGAATCTCAGAGTTGTATACCGCATACATACTTTGATAATAAACAAAACTTTGAACCTTTTGACATCAGTGGCGCTGTAAAGCTTTATGCTGCTCTAACGTGCCAGCCCTTACCCATGCTCTGTTAGTTTATCTTTAATTGTTGCTTTTTAATCTCCTCACATTTACTTCATTATTAAGAGAAAAGGGATAATCTATTGGTAGTAAGTTCTGTAACTGGTAAATGTTCAAAAAGGTTGATTTTTTTATTATGACAGATTCTCACCAGAAAAAGGTTTGTCTAGTAATGCCCTGACTTACCCTGACAAAAACATAATTCTTGCTTTATGCAAATATTACTGCAGTGCAGTAATAAGAGCTGATGATCAAACCACCAGCTGGTGTCAAATAAAATATTTATTTACTTACATTTTGAATATCAAGGCATACAAGCAGCAATTTTAACGTCCTTAGCTTCACAATATTGTTAAGTTGTTGGTCAATAATGCTACTACTGACGACCGTGCGTGAGGCCCAACAGGAGAAAATAAATTCACTGCAATTTAAATTTTATTTCCCACAGTATTTTCCTAGTAATGGGATACTGTGAACAGGATCTTGCCAGTCTTCTTGAAAATATGCAATCACCATTCTCAGAGGCTCAGGTAAGCAGAGAACCATTTAACATACCAGAATCTTTTTACAGGAGCTGCTTTATAAATACAAATTTCTGCTTTAAGTTTTAGTACCAAATTAAAGTAGTAAATATATGCTTTTGCATTTTTAAATTATCATTGTAAAATGCTCCACATTTTAATTATGAGTCCCAGAACTTTTTAAAATCACTTATTTTTGTTGTTTCTGTTTTTCTTAAGGTGAAATGTATAATCTTGCAGTTATTAAAGGGACTGCAATATCTACATGAAAACTTCATTATTCACAGGTGAGTGAATTGAAAAGTTCAGCATCTGAGTAATTTTGTTTTAGCGCAGACAATGAATGAATGTAAATGAAAATCAAAAAAAATTGCAGTTGCTGGTGATCACACAAAGTGCTGCAAAGAAACTAGAGACTAAGTTAAACATACTTATTGAGTACAAGAAGCATGACTTTCTTTCTTGGGCCCTTGGCTCCGAAGTGGAGCATAGGCCATCAATGATCTCCTACCTCTGTCGGCCTCTGAAGTCGATGATATGGTTGGAGTACATAAACATTTCTACAACCTATTGCATCCACTGTACAGGGGGTTGGCCAAGACAGCTTCACCAGAGCACTGTTGGCCAGCCTTACCCATTTCCACCTCTCACAACGAGAATGAAGGGTTTGACTTTGAGAGGCGTACAGGAACCGTGTTCCATAAAAACTGGTTCAGCAAGAAGACAAATGAACCTTGCTGGATTGAAACTGCTGAGATAAATACAGCATTCAAAACAAATTAACTTTTATATTGTCTCTTAACTTCTCAGAGCTAGAATATAATGTAAGACCATAAGTCAAAGGAGTATAATTAGGCCACTTGGCCTATTAAGTCTGTGCTGCCATTCGATCATGGCTGATTTATTTTTGCTCTCAGCCCTATTTTCTTGCCTTTTCCCCATAATCTTAGATGCCCCTTACTAATCAAGAATCTATTAGTCTCTGCTTTAAGTATACCCAATGACTTGGCCTCCACCCTCATTGGTGGCAATGAATTCCACAGATATACGACATCTGGCTTATGAAATTCCTCCTCATCTCTGTTCTAAAGGGCCATCCTTCTATTTTGAGACAGTTCCCTCTGGTCCTAGACACACGCACTACTTGAGAAATCCTCTTCTCTATCTGGGCCTACCTATTTGGTAGGTTTCAATGAGATCCCCCTTCATTCAAGCTCAAGTTTATTGTCATCTGACTGTGCATATATAACAACCAAATGAAACAACATTCCTTCAGACCCCAGTGCACCCATAAAACACATATCCCACGCAGCACATAAAACAAAATATGACTTCTAAATAAGTTATTAAAATATAATTCAAAATGCATGTAGTGCGCAGTACAAGTAAATGGTAAACAACTCGCTGTCCTGGTGACGAGATCTCAGTGCTGGCAGACTTAGTTTCATAGCCTGAGGGAAGAAGCTTTTACCCTGTCTGGTAGTCCTAGTCCTGATTTTCATGTACCTCCTTCCTGATGGTAGTAAGTCAAAGAGGTTGTGCGATGGATGGTAGGGATTCTCAACAAGGATCCTCTACAACGCTCCCAGTAAATATCACGAATAGTGGGGAGGGAGTGCCGGTGCTCCTCTTGGCAGTTTTTACTATCCCCTGTAGGGTCTTGTGGTGCAATGCCTTGCAGTTTTCATACCACACAATGATACAGACAGACAGTTCACTTTAACATTAGAAAGTTGTTAGTATGGGGCCAATTGCATGCCTCAGTCTCCTCAGAAAGCGTAGATACTGTTGCAGCTTCTGGACCAGTAAGGAGGTGTTGTGGGTCCAAGTTAGAACTAATCTTTCTTTTAACCATAGTGAATACAGGTCCAGGGCCATCAATCACTTCTCATACACGATGAAATATTGAATTGGGCTATTTCTCTTTGCACATGGGTAAGACCTAAAGCCATTTTATCTGTTGACTTAAACTTTTCAAATATTCATTAAGTTCAATATATCAATTAAATGATCCTGATATAAAAATTTTCAGATGCTAGAAGTCTGAAACAAAAAAAAAAGAAACACTCAACAGGCCTGGCAGTTTATATAGGGGGAGGAATAGACAACGTTTCAAGTCAATGACCCTTCAGTTTTAAAGAGACGTGGGTTTTCCTTGTTCTGTTGATGTGATGAGGTAATGTAGTAAGACCAGGTATATGTTCAGGCTATTCTAGTTATATACTACCCTTGTATTTTAGTGCATCAAACTAAGAAAAATATGGTGTTATGGCAAAGAACCAGCAGGCCAACAAACTGCAAAGTTTTGTTTTTTATCTTTTGAAACAACTATATTGGTAATAAGAGCGTTCCATTTCTTCAGAGACCTTAAGGTATCTAATTTGCTGATGACTGATAAAGGGTGCGTGAAGATAGGTGAGATATGTATATTACTTTTGTATCAACCTTATTAACATAAAAATTAAGACTAATATCTTACATTGACCATATCTATTTAAGTTTAAATTTAGCCTTTAAATGCTTATTTTGCACATGATTATTTTCGAAGAAGCTGTTTAAAAAAAAGTAGCTATTAATGTTATTCTTAATTTGTAATTTTTCACTGTGTATTTGCCACTCTAATTTTTTTTTACCACACTCTTATCTCATTTGGTATGCAAATATCGATTGCAATTTTTTTACTAACTGTTTAGCTACAAATTGCTTTGGAATGTCTTGAAGTTGTGGAACATGTTTAATAAATTCTCTCTTGCTTTGTCCATTACATAGCTTTCCTTTTTAAAATCTGTAAATGTATGTTATTACAGCGGACTTTGGGCTGGCACGTGCATATGGGGTGCCTCTAAAACCAATGACTCCAAAAGTAGTAACACTATGGTAAGTTGGCAGAGACACATTAGTGCAAGTCTTATGATAATTATAAGATGACTTAATACTAAGCTAAAGGTGTAACTGGGTTTGGCCCTTCCTGGAGTTACTCCGCATGCTTTAATGCTGCTACATTATCTGCCCCATCACCTCCTCTATCACCCCCTCATGCTTTTATATCCAGCAGCATCTTGTGGCCTATTTTAGTAACTGTTATATTTTAAAATTTAAAATATTTACATTAGTTTGGTGGATAGGAACATATGGAAAGAACAGATGAAGAATTTAAGCAATTTCAATTTGTTCCAAATTACTTCAAAATGTCTGTAGGGATGACTGGCTTCCTTTTACTCAGAGTATTTCCATATACTCAGATGCCGGCACTTTAGCATTGAGGTTAGCACGATGCTTTACAGTGCCAGCAACTAAGGTTCAATTCCCGCTGCTGTACGTTCTCCCTGTGCTGTCCAGTTTTCTCCCACAGTCCAAAGATTTACCAGTTGATAGATTGTAAATTGACCCATGATTAGGCTTGGGGTTTGCTGTGCACTGCAGCTCATAGGGCCGGCAGGGCCTGTTCTGCACTGTATCTCGATAAATTAAAAAAAACAATTGGGTGTGTTGCATAAAGAATGGCTCTAGAATTATCCAAAGCACTATTGCTCCCATTTTAAGAAATTAGCAAAATAAAACCTGCTGTGGCTTTAAAGAACTATACAATCTTTATTTATCATTTCCCTCCAAAGCTCTGAACGATGTTTCATGGATTTCCTGCACTTAATACACTTGATGTTCCTACGTTTGTAAATTGATCTACATAATCGATTGTCCAACAAATTTGTAGATCATGTTGGATATTGACTCCAGGACTCAATGCAAAATCCCACACTATTGTTGCATTGCAAATATTGATTAAATGCCAGAGACTAACCTTCATGAAACACATTACTTCCAGACTCTCAGATGAAAAATAGACTTCTTAAAAGCACTTTGTGGTAATGTTGTTCCCCACTGAGACATTCAGGTTAACCTGGTTTACAATTGTCTAAATTTGTCATTTTTTTCTTGTGATGTATTTGTTGTGATTTTGTGGTACATTTATTCATGTTAACATAGTCCAAAGTAATTTTTAAAGCTTTGCTGTTGGTTCCCAGTTAGTTATGGATCACAGTATATACTTACAATGTGTGGTTTTATGAGCAGTTTTGACTTTGTGAAACATTAAGGATTGAGGCGATGCTTCTGTACTTGTGGACTTTGAATTCCTGACTGGATCTTGTGTTCTTGTATTGTTAGGTACAGAGCACCTGAATTACTACTGGGAACAAAAACACAGACTACAGCTATTGATATGTGGTTGGTAGCTTGCGTGCATGGTTGCCTCACCATTTATGTGTGTTGCTAAACTTTGCTTCAGCTTTTCTCATAACCTACTCTTGTTTTTTGTTGTTTACAGGGCAGTAGGTTGCATCCTTGCAGAGCTACTGGCACACAAACCTTTGCTTCCTGGAAGCTCTGAAATCCATCAGATTGACTTAATTGTTCAGTTATTAGGGACTCCGAATGAGAACATATGGCCTGTAAGTCTTGCTGAAACCTATCAGAGGCCTTGAATATTAATAGCGTTTTTAAAGCAAAAAAAAATGACTCTGGGAAAATATACGTTCATGTTTATTTTATTTCTTTTTTTTTGTCATTCATCTCAATTTAAAGTTAATACAGAAGCATCGATTCGAAATGCCTTTCTGGATAAGCGGACTAAGATTTTAACTGTGATAAACGTACCCAAGCATGTAATTTTGCCAAGCACATGTGTTCTATTATAGTATAGTTGATATTCGGTTTATTAGATGGAGTCCTGATGAAGGGTCTCGGCCCGAAATGTCAATGGTTTACTGTTTTCCATAGGTGCTGCCTGGTCTGCAGAGTTCCTCCAGCAATTTGTGTGTTTATTAGATAGATTCATCTGGTATCCGCTTCTTTTTTTTCTTTAAAAAGCACAAGTACTGTTTTGTCCTGTTCTATTGATCATCAGTGAGTAATATGACAGTTACAATTGTAATTCTCCGGTTTGGTGGGAGTAAACTGGAAGTAACTAAGAGCTTTCTAATTCTTTTATCATATATTGGAGTCTATTCAACTTTTGCATTGATTTTATTATATTTATTCATTTTGTTTGCCTAATATTGAACTTTGAATGAAAAAGAGAACCATCTCAGAATCAGGCTTTCTATCACCGGCACGTGATGTGAAATTTGTTAACTTAGCAGCAATGCAGTTCAATGCAATACATAATTTAACAGAGAAAAAATAATAAATAAAATAATAATAATAAATAAACAAGTAAATCAATTATATATATTAAATAGATTAAAAAAGTGCAAAAACTGAAATACTGTATATTTTTTAAATAAGTGAGGTGGTGTCCAAAGATTCAATGCCCATTTAGCGATCGGAAGGCAGAGGGGAAGAAGCTGTTCCTGAATCGCTGAATGTGTGCCTTCAGGCTTCTGTACCTCCTACCTGATGGTAACAGTGAGAAATGGGCATGCCCTGGGTGCTGGAGGTCCTTAATAATGGTCACTGCCTTTCTGAGACACTGCTCCCTAAAGATATCCTGGGTACTTTGTAGGCTAGTACACAAGACGAAGCTGACTATACTTACAAGCTTCTGCAGCTTCTTTCTGTCCTTTGCAGCAGCCCCTCCATACCAGACAGTGATGCAGCCTGTTAGAGTGCTCTCCACAGTACAACTATAGAAGTTTTTGAGTGTATTTGTTGACATGCCAAATCTCTTCAAACTCCTAATAAATTATAGCCACTGCCTTGCCTTCTTAATGACTACATCAATATGTTGGGACCAGGTTAGATCCTCAGAGATCTTGACACCCAGGAACTTAGCTGCTCACTCTCTCCACTTCTGATCCCTCTATGAAGATTGGTATGTGTTCCTTTGTCTTACCCTTCCTGAAGTCCACAATCAGCTCTTTCGTCTTACTGACGTTGAGTATCAGGTTGTTGCTGCGGCACCACTCCACTAGTTGGCATAACTCACTCCTGTACGCACTCTCGTCACCACCTGAGATTCTGCCAACTATTTGGCCACAGGGAATATTACTAAACATTTGTAATTATCTTTGCTTGAAAAAGTTGATATGATACAGTTATTACTACACTGGATTTGATTCTATCATTTAACTCTTACATGCATATATATTGCGATCTAGGGCTTTTCCAAGTTGCCATTAGTGGGACAATACACTCTGAGAAAACAACCTTACAATAACCTGAAGCACAAATTTCCGTGGTTATCAGAAGCTGGCCTCCGACTTCTCAACTTCCTCTTCATGTATGACCCGAAAAAAAGGTATTGTAATGTAGTGTCTCTATTTAGTTAAGTTTCATTTCAGTGGCTGCTCGTGTAGAGACTTCGCTCAGAGCTACAGGAAAATTGGGTTGAACTTTGGAAGGTAGCATAGTTCAATAGATGTTGCCTTTTAATCTAAAATTATTCTAACTGCTTACCTTGCAGGATGCACAAAGAAAATTACAGACTTCCTGCTATGACTTCTAAATTTTCAGCTGATGTGATGAAACAAATAATTCAGGTTGTGGTTAAGGTGGCACAAGTGGAGAAATAATATCGTTCTTTTTATTTAATTGTGATATGAACTCTTTGCTAAATAATCTATTTTTAAAATGTTATTTTTTTATAACTTTCTTGCCTCAGTTTGTTTCTATTTCTCCATTTTTTTTTCATTTTGCCTCACTTTTCTACAATGCCAATTGGAGTGGACAGTTTAAAATTGGGAAGTTGATTAATTGAGTTTAACATCCAGAGAGGATGCAAGTCCTTTGCTGTTGTTTCATCTCGAGTTCAATTTTATGTTAGGTGATAGACATTTCCTCAGCACCTGGTTTCTGGGTGATTCACTTTGATTCATAGTCTGTGTTGAATTCTGAAGGTAAATTATACTTTGTGTCCTGACGAAGGGTCTCGGCCCGAAATGTCGACAGCACTTCTCCCTATAAATGCTGCCTGGCCTGCTGTGTTCCACCAGCATTTTGTGTGTGTTGCTTATAATTTGTGAATTCTGATTTATGTCATTAGGTCTCGTGTTCTTCATAAAGGTATTGCTTAAATGTGCTTTTGTCACAGCATGTTCTCATAAAATGTCACCACACTGTACTTACATTCTAAGTGTAGACAGAATTAATTTATAGAAGGCATAGGTTTCTGAAGGGGTAAGAGGAATAGAGGGGCCTGAGGAAGGTTTTTTTTTGTGAGGATGATTGGCATTTACAACATATACCCTGTGTGGAGAGTGATGAATGGAGATACAATTGAAACATTTAAAGAGAACTGGATAAATGCTTGAATAGCCAGGCTTAGAAGAAGAACTCCTGATAAATGGCATGATATAGACATGTACTTGAAGTCAGTAACAGCATGATCAATGGGTCCAAAATGGATACAGACCTATGCTGAATTTCTCTATGACTCTGTGCGTGTGTGTATTTTTCCCTCAGTCTTGGGGCCTCTACCAGAGGCCTGAGAATTTGAGGGTTTGGTGCAGTATCCTTGCATTTCCTAGTAGTGTGCTCTTCTGGACTGAGATCTTAGGTGTTGTTCCCGTGATTTGTTGGAGCCACTCTCTCAGTCCAGGTATCACAGCTCCACATGTTCCTGTCACCTCTGGGATTACTCTGGCTTTAATCTTCCACGTCCTTTCTAACTGCTCTTTCAAGGCCTGTTCCAGCTTTTCATCCTGCTATTACTGTCATTAGGGATTGTCACATCTATTACTATTGCTTTATTCTGTTCCTTGTTCAACTTACAATCTCTGGTTGGTTGGTCTGTATCTGGTAATCAGTCTAAAAAGCTTGGAAGTCCCACAGGATATACCTGTATGTGTGTTGGATTTTATTTTAATATATTGCTGCTCCTCTCTGTTCTTAAGTCGCTGTTATTTTTCTCTGAAGAATTTAATTGGCTCTTGATTCATTGACTCTCAACATGAGTAATTAGGAAACTGCTAATTTTATGAAAAACCTCCAGTAGTCTATTAGATTTCAGTTAATGCAATTGTACAACACTGGAATTCAATTATTAGGATGAAGAAAAACTGATGGATATTCTATGTTTTAAGGGCT
Organism: Hypanus sabinus; assembly: GCF_030144855.1. Lineage (NCBI taxonomy): Eukaryota > Metazoa > Chordata > Chondrichthyes > Myliobatiformes > Dasyatidae > Hypanus > Hypanus sabinus. Next base: position 57,209,389 of record NC_082722.1, on the reverse strand, counting down.
ACAGCAGAAGATAGTCTGGAGAGTTCCTATTTTAAAGAAAAGCCATTGCGTAAGTTCAAAAATATTTTGTAATAATTAGCAATTTATTTTGCTTGCAGTTGTGCTGATCTTTTTTTCTGAATGAGTCAAAATGACACTGTGATTAATAGTGAAACTTCAAAGTGCTGATGGAATACTGATTCTTATCCGCATTTTACAGTCAAGCATATTATAAATATACCTTCGATCTCTGAAATAATTTGTCATCTGCAGCATTTCCACTCACATTTATGATTTGTGCATATTTTGCCTGTTTAACAGTCACAAACCCAGCTTCTGACAAAGCCATACACTCGATTTCTTGTTGCAAATCTATCTCTGACTCTCAAGCATTGTCATCATCATTGTCCCGGGCCATAGGTAGGACCATGATCATTCTTAGCAAATATTTTTCCAGAAATGGTTTGCCATTGTCTTCTGGGCAGTGTCTTTACAAGACAGGTGACCCCAGCCATTATCAATACTCTTCAAAGATTGTCTGTCTTTTCATGGAGAAGATAGTAATGTTCGGATAAATTCATGGTATCAAAGCAGAAATTGAAATGATTCAAAAATAATTAAAAGAATTAAATATTCTTAAGTCAATTAGTTTATCAAGGTTGTATGTAATATTATGACAGTCTCATTGTCAAATTGTCAAAAAGAGTTTCAATGGTACTTACAGGAATAATAAATAAGTGGAAGTTTATGTCAGATGTGAGACCATCGGACAACATTCGCAGCAACTTCAGAATTTTTGGTCTTATTGGTGAAACACTGACACTAAAAGCATTCATGTTGTTGAGGGCAGGCATTTTTGCCATCATTATGAACAGTTTCCCTTCTTACAACAATGAAGGACTTGACTTGAAATGCCGGTTGTCCATTTCTTTGTAATGATTCTGTTTGACTTACCCCAACATCTTGCTTCTTCCTTCAAAATAATTAAGAATATTTAGTAAGTATATTTTTTACTGCAAAGTTTGGGCCACTTATTCATCTTCCTAACATTCTAAAACCCAAATATGATGGTGTTCAGCACAAGCATTATCACCTCTAGTAGTTCCTGACGTACTTGATTGAATCGTAGAATTAAAAAATTGAAAGGGGATGTAATTTCTAAGGTAATGTTTTATTTTTGTTTCTTTGAAGCATGTGAACCAGAACTTATGCCAACATTCCCCCATCATCGTAACAAACGAGCAGCTTCTAGTGTGGATAACCAACAGAAACGACCCAAGGTGTGATTCATTAAATCTGGTGACCTGAAAACCATCCTCCAGTATAACTGTCTTCTGTTCATAGTGGATTTTGTATTTTGTTTTATGACAATAAACATCCCCACCAGAAAGTAGTCAGCAAATCATAGGATTGAAACAACTCTGTAGTGCTATTTTAAATTTAAGTGGATGGTTTGATGCTTTGAAAGTATGTCAAACATCTTTTCAAAATTTTCCATTAAGAACTTGATGTTGGTTTCTCTTAATCTTTTTGTATGCAAAGCATTGAATTCAAGGTATGAAAACCATTTCATACTTTTCAATCTCAGTTGAAAATTTCTCAAGAAAAGGCTACATTTATTGAAAAGTTTTAACTTTCACAATGTGAACAATCGCTGTCAAAAAGCTGGTGTTCTAGTATTTCTTGTGCAAGAATAAGGGAAATTGACTGGTTATTTAATTGACACTGATACTTTTGTGAATTTTATATATCAAATCCAAGAACATTAAAAGATTTTACAGACAACTATTACACTGTTGTAATGCTGTGTGTGGTTGCACAGAATGATACATTCGAATTGATGATGCTATTCAGGAATATCAGTGTTCTGTAATCACTAAGATTTTTGAAAAGTATGTTGTTGTTATTGTATTTTTTAAATAAATCTATTATTTATTGTCAGATTATACTCGAGAGCTAGAAGGCTGGGTTGTTTCATCCCAGCTGGACACCAGTGAGCTAACCAAGCCAGGGATCGTCCAGATGCAGAAGAGACGAGGGTCTGAATGATCAAATATTTCAAACTACTTAATGCACAAAAAAAACTCACTAAATATTTCAACAAATTGTCAACAAACACGAGGAAATCTGCAGATGCTGGAAATTCAAGCCACACACACACAAAATGCTGGTGGAATGCCAATCACCTTTCCAGCTCTTAGCTTCACCCCTCTTACCCCCCCCCCCCCGAAGTCTCTATCATTTTGTATTTACCCCTCCCCCTCCTGCTTTCAAATCTTTTACTATCTTTTCTTTAAGTTAGTCCTGATGAAAGGTCTTGGCCTGAAACGTCAACTGTACTTCTTCCTATAGATGCTGCCAGCATTTTGTGTGTTGCTCAACAAATTTGTCACCTGATTTTAAATTTAGTCTCATAATGTGTAGTCAGCTACCTGAATTAAAAAAAATTCCACAAACTTACATTTTTTAGCATGTAATTGCAATACATATGCTGTGATGCTCTCCTCTCATCATAGTTCTATGTTGTTTTGACTTTGACCAGATGTTTCTTTTCATGTATTAAATAGTATTTGTACAGTTGGCCACCATTTTATTCAACCACAGATGGTATTCAGACACAGTAAAATACCATCAGAGTGCTTGAAGACCTACACAATGTTTTAAGAGCTGCTTCTTCCCTCCACCACCAGATTTCTAAATGGTCCATGAACACCATCTTGCTATTTGCCTTTCGCACTATTTTATTGCTTAGTGATTTTTGTCTTTCACTGTACTACTGCTGCACAACAAATTTCACGGCATAGGTCAGTGACAATAAACCTGATTCCAAATGACACATTTAATTATTTAGATCCCTGTCTGTCCTGAACATTAAATTAGAAAAGGACAATTCTGTTCAGTTACCAGAAAAACTTGTGTTGTGCTGAAATATACTTTTTTGCTGGCAGATGGGAAAGGAACATTTATTAAGATCCTGTTCCCAGATCAATACATTTATATGACTATCAGTGTGCACACTTTGCTAGGTTAAATCAGGAACACACTGCAACAGCACATTTGACTTCCAGTTCACCTGCTTACTCATTTTTAAGTCCAGTAGCAGAGCTTAATTGGTGCTGATTGAGGACCAGATGCATTAACATTTGATCCCTTTATACTTTAGGACTGGGCTTACGATCCATTGCCTGACACTAAGTCACTACTTGCAGACTTTTCAATTCCACAGGATGCCATGGCAGTCAAACTTGCAGTTCCACACAGTTGTAGAACATCAGTGCAAGAACAGGGCAAGTGGAGCATAATCTAACTTATATTTCAACAAGGTGGATTTTATAGAACTGCCATACTACATGGTCAAATCTCCATAATAAATCTATTGTACACTTCAATATGGTCTTGGCTTTTTCCAATTTTAATTTTAGCTGAAATTGAGGAGGTGTGTATCTCTTAAAGAGCAAGGAGACTCTGCTGGACTAAACAGCTAGGTACCAAATTAAGAAGCGAACCAGAACAGATAATAATTGATATCTTGTTTAATATCCAGCTGAGAGACCGCTTTAACAGATTGTACCCAAGAGAGTTAAAAACACACGTCAAATACTGGTGCGGAAGAAATGGGTCTTAATAGAGCACTGACATTGCAACTGGGAAGAGGGAATTGCCACACTAGGACAAGACAGACAATTGAAAACTACCTGAATGGTCCTCTGATGATTGAGTGCATTCAGGACAGTGAGAGGGCAGTGCAATAAAACAAATGCAAGTGTGTTTCAAGGAACTCTCAAGTCCATATAAAGGGATATAGCATTCATGATGGAAGCCTTTGGTGACTGCAAAGAAAAATATTTAGGCAGGGTTGTGTAACCATCATTATGTAATGGCTAACTTGAGTACATAATTTATAGCAAATATTCCCTGTAAGACAAAAACCAAGAAAAAATAATTCAGTTTCCCAGAATACATTACTATTGATGAATCTGCAAAAATGAAATATTTTCCAGGAATACATTAATTTTTGTAATCAGAAAAGGCTGCGTAAAACCCAATAGGAAGTTTGTTACAATAATCAGTTAAGCAAGAAATAGTTACAAGGAAGGTCTAGTCTGAAACATTAACTGTTTGTTCATTTCAATAGAGGCGACCTGACCTGCTGAGGGCCGCCAGCATTTTATGTGCTACAGTGAGAATTCAAAGTGAATGGTTGAATATCAAGAATATTAGTAATACTGCAAAAGAAATTGTTTATAATATTACAAGAAAATGTAGTCGACTTGATAATTTTAGAAGTGAATTGAGGAACAAGACATTGACAAGAGTGGGAACAAGTAAATTAACAGGACATCAAAACCAACTAAAACCTTCTATAAGAAATACTAGTAATAGTTAATAATACATAATTTAAAATGATGGACGATTGAAAAGGGGTGTTGTTCAGCTTTCTTGTATAGAAATCATTGAAGATGAATGCAGTTACAATTAAGGATGTAATTGTTACATTGGCTTTTAATACAAGAGGCTTTAAGTGCCACATATTGCAATTCTATACAGCCCCAACAGACCATTATCATTCTATTCTCCTTACCCAAAGGGAAGGGTATACTTGTAATAGGGAGAATGTTGTGATGGGTTATCAGATTAATTCTTGGGATTATTCTGCAAGGAGAAATTAGAAGCATCAATGGTGATTTAAGTGAAACAAAGTGTTTATAGGGCTTGGCAAGGTAGATACAAGATGCTTTCCGTGGTCAGACTGTCTAGATCCAACAAGTCAAAACACACAAAGGATGAACCATTTTGGGCAGATGAGAAGAAATTTCTTTTGCTAGAGAAAGCAGTGTATCTTTGGAATTCTCCAATTTCTGTAGAGGCAGAATTAGTGCATTCAAAACAGATCAAAGGTTTTTAAATTGACGCAGACGTTAAAAAACAGCTATGATTTGACCAACCAGCAAAACACGTTCAGAACTACTGCTTCCAAATGTTCCTCCTAGAAGGAAATCAATCTTAGTTCTTATTAAACAATGCATGACTCGTCACCATTAATGAATTTTGTTTTGCTATTGTTGATGTCCTGATACTATTTTTAGTATGTGAAATTTAGATTAGTGCCAAAAACAGTACGCGCTGTTAAAATTTTGGTTGAGACGATAAGGTGAAAAGATCTAATTTGGAGTCCAAAGAGTGAAGAATATCGATGTTCAGAACAGGTTCTTTTGAATCTGGGAAAGCACTAGTAGAATTACAGGAAAGAATGCAGGAAGGTTTCAGGAAAAGATGAGCAGGGGCAGCTTAAAAGACATTAGACAAGAGCAAATATTAACAGAATTGTCAAAGATCCTCAGGTTTTATTGTGCAAACACAATGGGATCTGCTCGGTCTGATAAGGCTCAGAATGGGGGAAGAGCTACAAGCTGGCAACAGTCATGCCTCTGCCCTTCTCATTGTAAACCTTTGTAATGATCACAATTATGTCATCAGAAATATTATCTAGAAGTAATGACATTTTTAGTCCAACGGTATTTTTTCACTGACGCTTCAAAGTCAAATGTTTGCACATAATATTTCTTCGTTATTTTAACATTGTGCATATGATTGTCGTATTAACGCACAGTTAACTATTCACATTTGGGAAGTTTAAGACAATTGACCTCAAAGGAGAACAGATGCAGATTTTCATTTCCTCCTCCGCAATTAACCCAAATAGCCGATAATAAACGTAAGATTTGACTGTACAATTCGCCATAAGTATCAAGCACTTTCAGATTCAAACAGTTTAATGGAAAATGATAGGTATTTGAGTCTGCAGAGTACATTTGATCAAAGACAAAAATTCTTATATTATGAAAATATTACAAAATGTTTTCACAAGCAATAATTTCAAAATGTTACACTATTTAACTGACCATTCACATAAATCACTTGTGTACACCCTATTGTTTTTACCATAAACGTGTGGGTGTCCAAACACAATCAGGATCTTAACTTCTCTAGCATTGTGTCACATTTCTGACACATTAGTACAGATTGGTAACCACAGTATGAACACTTACACATGCCACATTCACAACAAATGTATGAGGCTAATGCTTTACATGTCACACACGCAAGACCTATTTTAAGTATGCCTGCATGCGATGACTGCGCCAAGTTACCACATGCACCTTCAGCCTGTTGGGGATAAACAGAGTCTTCAGCTTTAAAAAATCTGACGACATGACCCGTGCAAGCTTTCATACTGTTACAGGAAATGGTATGAGCTGTACAACATGTATCACAACAGTAGCGAACTGATTCACCATTGTCAAGACAATTATGCTTTGAGTATTTTCTCAGATCCAAAACATTTCCAGCTGTATTGGGGTCACCAACAGATTTAAACTCAGCTGTGGTTTTATGGAGGTCTTGAGATTCCTCAAATTTATTGTCTTCAATATTCGAAGGAGGAATGTGCTCATTACCAGAGATTCTAGTAACGTGCTTGCTGCAAGTTTCATCCTTACACTGGTCACTACTAGAAGGCCTGTACTCTACATTCATTGCCAAGGGGGACGTGCTTCTATTATATTCATGCTGAGAAGGAGGATTGGTTTGATTATTTGTGCTAGGATTAGATCCTGAATCCATATAAATATCTTCTGCATTGGAGACAGATGCAAGTCTTCTTTGAAGTTGCTTTTCTCTCTGGGTCTCAGAAGCAGAACAGGTCCAGTTTAGCCTTTCCACACAGGTGTCAACACTGGTCATCAGTTTTCTTTGTAAAAGCAGTTCTTCTACTGAAACCTTGCAGTAGCCAAGTTTTCCAACCACTTCTAACAAGATTTCACATTCAGTTCTTGCAACAAAGAAGTTAAACGCCAGACTTATCAATTGTGAAGCCTGTGGAAGATCCCCCACTTCAAGTTCAAGATTATCCTTTACCTGATAGCCCATTCTCTTAAAAATTCTTTCAAGGTCTTCATTGCAGATTGTAGGTTTTAGGTGGTACATATAGGCTCCTGAAAAAGTCTTTTTTTAAAAAAAAAGAAAAACATACGATTAAGATTTTGGACAAGGATGTTGAGGGTGATAGAGAGATGTAGAGGGGAGGACAACAGCAGAAAGTTGATCCAGTGGAGGTACTGTATTGTAAATTCATCACAATTAAAACTATGGACATTCTGGTTTGTACAAAGGTATTGCAACAGACAAAACATACTAGAAAGTAATGCTTTTGTTGAACACTTAGAGCATTTAACTCTTCAAATTCTGTGTAAGCTGGACATCTCAGCCGGCAAAATAAAATTTATTAGCAGACTTACCTTTATTGATTTGAATTCATTTCTCCATGGGTACTGAAAGAGGTTGGCAGCAGCCATTTCCAATAATTCAAAAGCCCCAATCAGCTTCTTGAAAATACTTGGGTAATTATGTGACCTTTGCAAGGATTTGGCAATAATTTCATGCACATCAACCCACAGTAAGGAGGCCAAATGTGCACCACTTTTTATTAACCACTGTCTGATTTCTTCTTTCAATTTGTTATCGCGACAAATTCCATTGTGTCCCAAAGACGATTCTTCACAAACTTTCTTGTATTGTTCAAAATAACATTGTAGTTCAGTGGTCATTCTGAAAGAAAATCTAACACAATTTATTCTATTAGAGCACTTTTTAAGTACACAATTGTTTACATTAGGAATTTAAATGCATACATGGCCTAAACAGGACAATTAACAAGGAGAGAGATTTACTTTCCCACTTAGAAGTGAAGATAATAATCACATGGGTTCATTCCTAATATATATATTTGATTAAGAATTTGAGTCTTTATTACTGTTTTCTCCTTTAACCACTACAGGGCAATTTATATTTTGAAGTACATTAAGATTGACGATTCCTTGCTGAGGGCAGCACAATAGTGTAGGGGGTTAGCATAATTACAGTCCTAGCAATCCAGGTTCAATTCCCGCTGCTGACTGTACGGAGCTTGTATATTTGCCCCCTGACCGCGTGTGTTTCCTCCAGGTGCTCCCGGTTTCTTTCCACATCCCAACAACGTACAAGTTAGCAAGTTGATTGTCATTTGGGTTGTATTTGAGCAGTGCAAGTTCATTAGGCTGGAGTGACCTGTTACTGTGCTGACTGTCTAAGTAAAATAAAATTCAACTGTATTATTATTATTTTGCCCGTGTATTTCCAATCCAAAACTCAGCTACGTTGTAGCATAAGAGTGCATGCGCTGTTAGAATATTACATGTGCTTACTGACAGTAGAGGAAAGATGACCATGGAAGAAAGGGAAGGGGGAGGAGCACCAGAGGGAGGTGATGGGAAGGTATGGAGATAAGGTGAGAAGGGAAAAACGGGAATGGGGAATGGGGAATGGTGAAGGAGGAGGAGGAGGAGGAGGAGGAGGGTGCAATTACTGGAAGTTTGAGAAATCGAAGTTCATGTCATCAGGTTGGAGGCTACCTAAACAGAATACAAATTGTTGCTCTTCCAAGCTGAGTGGGGCTTCATTGTGGCGATAGAGGAGGCCATGGACTGACATGTCAGAACGGGAATGGGAAGTAGAATTGAAATGGTGGCCACGGGGGGAGATACCACTTTTTGAGGCAGATGGAGCATTCTTCCACTCTACATTGGGTCTCACTAGGTGTGGCACTAGTTCTGCTTGCAAATGCAAGTACCAGGAGGGAAATCATTGGGGTGGGACAAGAGAACAAAGGAGTTGGGTAGTGAGTGATCCCTGCAGAAAGTGGGGGGGGGGGGGGGGGGGTTGGATATCTGGGTGATGGGATCCCATTGGAGATGGCATAAGTAACGTGCTAAATGCCTTTTTACCACCCTGTCTAACCATGACAACATTTTCAACAAACTAAGCAATTTTACACCTAGGTCCCTCTGTCTTATTATATTTCCTCACCCCCCCCCCCCCCCCCCAACCAGGATGAAGCTGCTCCGTCACAGGAATCTGCATCAAACTGGGAGAGCAGATTTGGAGATGGCACTGGGAACCCAAATTTAGTGTTTGGGGGGGGGGGCACAAAGTAATTTGTCGATAAATGCCCAGAAGAACACACCACCTAATGAACAACCCAGTTGCCTCCCCTGTCATGCAGCTCTTGGAGTGTCGGTGTGTGGGTCCCACGTTAGTCCCACACTGGAGTGGAAGCAAGTCATCCTCACCCACAGTGTCTGCCCAGGAGGAATGGGAGAGAGGGTACATTAATACATCCACTAAATCACTTCATCTTTTCAATTACTTTCAGTTTTAACAAACTGTGACAACCTGCTGCAGAGCTGCCCGTTGTTTTTAATCATGTTGTTAAAAATGACTTCACTTATTAAGAGTCTGGAAATGATCACAAACATACAGGCCTGTTGAATTAGCTCTCCTGCTCTGAGCATCATAGGCTGCAGCATTTGGCACTTTACCAAAGGCTACAAGGCAGAAATATTCCTCATCCTATTGCGTTAATTATTCAATTCTGTTCAATTTATTTTATTTAGAGATACAGCATAGTAACAGGTGCTTCAGGCCCAACGAGCCCATGCCACCAATTAATCGACTGATGTCCGAAACGTAGAAAGAGGCTGGAGTTCCTGGAGCAAACCCATGTGACCACAGGAACGACGTACAAAGTCCTTACAGAGAGAGGCAGCACTAAACTAGGTCGCTCTAACTGTGGTAGTTTGTGCTGAACGTCGTGTGCCGCCCCCACTCACGGTCTCTTTGCAATTCATTGCCGCCTATTCAACAAGGCTCCTTAATTTAGTGCCATCAGCAAACTTGCTAATCCTCCAAAATACATTCATATCCAAACAATTTACATACACAAGAAATGCAGAGGTTCCAACAATGATCCCTGAGGTTCCCCACTAGTCACAGACATCCTTTAACCATCACCCTCTGCTTCCTCTCATTGAGAGAACCTGAACCTAGCTTGCTGGCTCCACCCAATTGCATGTAACCTAACCCTTCAGATCAACCTTCCATTTGCCTCACTAAAGTTCATCCAGGCAACAATTGCTACCCTACCTTCATCAGACATGACCTGTCATGCACAAAACTGTACTTCATCAGTCCTTAACTGACCCAGCAACAGCAGGTCCAGTCTGCCAAAATTCCCTCCAGTAACTTCTCCACAACTGAAGTCAGGCTCACCAGCCTGTAATTCCCCTATCTGTTCTTGCTGCCCTTCTTGAACAATGAATAACATTAGCCACCCTCCAGTCTTCTGGAAGTTCACAAGTGGCTAATGACAAAACAAACATCTTGACAAGGGCCTCTTGTGATTTCCTTCCTGAAAGGTCTAGGGTGCACTTGTTCAGGCCCTGGGGAGTTGCTCACCTTAAAGTGCAAATACCTCCCTAAGAAGCACACAATCCAAAACCTCACTACTTATCACCCTCATTTCTTTGGAATCCATGATTTTCCCCTCAGTAAACACTGGAGAAATAGACGTTAATCTCTACTATCTCCAGCAGCTCCACACACTGGTGGCTCTGATAGCCTTTAAGAGACTTAGTCTCTCCTTAGTAACCCTTTAACTGCTAACATAACTGAATAACCTCGTGACATTATCTTCAACCCTGCCTGCCAAATCAACTTCATACCTTCGTTTTGTCTTTCCAGTTGTTTTTAATCCTCTTCAACTCACTAAGGGATCCAGTCATACCCAGCTGCCTAACCACAACATACACTTACTCCTTTTTTCTGACCTGAGCCGTGTTTTATTTTGTTAGCCAAGGATGCTTCAGCTAGTTGTGTCTACTCTTCACTCAGACAGGAACACATCACCCAGTCAACCCCAGCCAGATTCTGCCTGATGCTCTCAAAGATATTCCTGCTCTAGCTCAGGACTTTAACCTATGAATCTACTCTATCTTCTTCTGTAACTATTTTAAAACTAATAGAATTATGGTCACTGGACTTCAGTTACTTGGCCACCCCATTTCCTAAAAGAAGGGCATATGTACCTCCCTCTGCAACCAGATCCTTGACTTCATCGGGAGACCACAGCCAGGGCGGATCAGAAGTAACATCTCCTTCTCACTGGTACACCTCAGGAATGCGTGCTTAGCCCACTGCTCTACTTTGTCTACATCTACGAGTGTGCAGCTCCTGACAACTATTGTTGAAGAACTTCAGACGGTGACAATGAGTTGTACAGGATTGAGATAGACAAGCTGGCTGAATGATTATGCAACAACAATTTTGCACTCAGTGTCAGTAAGGCCAGCAACTGATTATTGACTTCAGATAGGGGATGTCAAGGGAAGACCCACCAGTCATCAGTGAGGGATCAGCAGTCAGCAATTTCAAGTTCCTGGGTGTCAGTATCTGGGCCCAACATATTGATACTAGTACAAAGGAGGCATGCCAGTGGCTATACTTCATTAGGAGTCTGAGGAGATTTGGTATGTCACCCAAGATCTGAGAAAATTTCTCCAGATCTACCGTGGAGAGCATTCTAACAGGTTGCATCACTATCTGCTATGGAGAGGCCACTGCATAGGATCAGAAAAAGCTGCCGAAAGCTGTAAACTCAGACAGCTCCATCACGGGTACTAGACTCCCCAGCATCAAGGACATCTTCAAAAGACAGCACCCATCGCTAATGACCCCCATCTCTCACATGCCCTCTTCTCATTATTACCATCAATATTTCAGGAACAGCTTTCTCCTCTCTGCCATCAAGCTCCTGAATGGACAATAAACTCAGGAACGTTAACACAATATTTTCCCTCTTTTTGCTTAATTGTTTATATAATATTCTTATTGCAATTTATAGTCTTTCTTACAACGTATTGCTGCAGCAAACAAATTTCACAACATCTGCCAGTGATATTAAACCTGATTCTGATGTTCTTAGAGCTGCACTTTGCATTCTGGGTGTTCTGGTCTATACTGAGGAAACAGAAATCTCTCACTTGCACTACCCTGCTATTCTCACAACTACTTGCAATTGTCTAACATGTCTGCTCAAGCTCCCGCTGACAATTGGGGGAGGGGCGTTTAAAATAGACCTCTACCAAGTGTCTTTATTCAGAGATACAGTAACACCAAATTTAACAACGTGCAAAAAAAAATTAAACTGACACTTCATGCCTCTTGTTCATAAAGACTGCTGAAGATACCAATCCATCACGATAATGATTACATCCACTAAACACCTTCACCAGCCTTTACACTCCAGAACAACGGAGTTAGAAACGCAATTACCATAAGGCAGAGGCAAATGAAGATTCAAACTCCTGATACACCAATTTGTAAACGTCAAGATGTTTGTTATTACTCAAGATCGTCATTGATAGTGTGGTCAATAAAATGATTTAAAGATAAATTGTATATTAATAGAGCGCAATTGACGTCACTTTTCACTGCACATCAGCATGAAGTGGCAAAATTACTTTGGAGACACCCGACGCTATGACTGAGAGACTTCTGTTTTGCTGGGATTTAGAACGAGTCAAATCCCAGAGCGAATCCAGTCCCCGGGGAAGGATGTTCCCTGTTCTATGCTGGGCTCGAAAAGTCACACAAAAATTAATAAACAGTCAAAAATTCAAAAAAGTCAGAAAACTTTTGAACAAGTTATTTTTTTTAGTATTTTTGAATGGCGGGGGTGGAGGAGGAAACTAATTCCCGTGTCAAATTTATTTGCCGCGAAAAAGTGTAAGAGCTTTATTTTGGACAACCAGGGGGCAGCCACATGGAAGCTCTTTATAACCTACAACTCCAGCTACGATAGGTTTAAGTTTACTTTTTGGGTACAGATATTAAAAACGGCTTTTATATCAATTTCACCACTGTCCCAAGTACGGTGGCTGTCGCGATTGTGACTGCTTTCCCAAACGACACGATGAACGGACGGAACTGAAATCGAAAGTCTTAATTTTCCGTCCCCAACATTAAGCATTGGAATTAACCTCACTTCCCGAGTTTTCGCTCACTTTTAGAGAGTTAGAAATGTCAACAACTATCACTAATCCATACCCCTCGAATGTTGAACAACTTCTCAAGACACGAAGGTGAGAGCTTGATATCGATCTTCTGCCACTGAACGGTTCTTTTAAACTCGCCGACCAGTGACCACCTTAAGATCTAGCTTCGTCTGAAGATAAAGGAATCCCCAAAAAGTACTTCGGAACAACACATAAATATAAAAGATAATAAACTAAACACACACAACTCACTGTCAACAAAAGCTGCGAAGTTGCTTTTCCCTCTAGGGCTCGTGACAAACATAAGCCCGGCCTCCCGCACGTTACTGGTGCATGGGAATGATGGGCATCTCACGTCCGCAATCAGGCGCTGAGGGAGAAACGTGTGCTACCTTGGACCGAAATCAATGATCTCCTTTATCAAACTTGAGCTTAAAGTCACTATATTTACTGAGAACAATGGACTATACAGAAATAGTTATACAGAAGCAATGTTATTTCTGTATACATTGATAGTACAGATGGCATCGATGGTACAATGTCCTCAACTCTATAGCTTCTAATCTGATCCCTTTTGACCTCCTCTCTCATTTTTACCTTTTACTTTACTTTATTGTCACCAAACAATCGATACTAGATCGTACAATCATCACAGTGATACTTGTTTCTGCGCTCCACGCTCCCTGAAGTACAAATCAAAGTAAATATAATAAAAATTTAAATTATAAATCATAATTAGAAAATAGAAAAGGTAAAGTAAGGTAGTGCAAGTCAGGTCCGGATATTTGGAAGGTACGGCCCAGATCTGGGTCGGGATCCGTTCAGCAGTCTTATCACAGTTGGAAAGAAGCTGTTCCCAAATCTAGCCTTACGAATCTTCATGCTCCTGAACCTTCTCCCGGAGGGAAGAGGGACAAAAAGTGTGTTGGCTGGGTGGGTCTTGTCCTTGATTATCCTGGCAGCATTGCTCCGACAGCATGTGGTGTAAATTAAGTCCAAGGATGGAAGATTGGTTTGTTTGATGTGCTGGGCTATGTTCACGATCTTCTGCAGCTTCTTCCGGTTTTGGACAGGGCAACTTCCATACCAGGTTGTGATGCACCCTAGGAGAATGCTTTCTACGGTGCATCTATAAAAATTAGTGAGGGTTTTAGGGGACAGGCCAAATTTCTTCAGCTTTCTCAGGAAGTAAAGGCACTGGTGGGCCTTCTTGGCAGTGGACTCTGCTTGGTTAGACCAAGTCGGGTCATTTGTGATATTTGCCCTGAGGAACTTAAAGCTTTTGACCTGTTCTACCTGCACACTACTGATGTAGATGGGGTCATGCAGTTTGCTACTCCTTCTGAAGTCAACAACCAATTCCTTCGTCTTGCTGATTGAGGGATAGGTTATTGTCTTCGCACTGTTACGAATCCCGTAACTGGAGAACTTACCAGCAAAGATAAAGAGGTCCGTTGAAGACTGATATCACTATTTTCAAATGTTTTTATTTATAAAGGGGCACAAAAGTAAGGTTAATGCAAACATTCAGATAATGCACATCACCAATACGCAATCTAAAGCGCGGGTATAGTCATAATCATCATTAAGAAGTAATCTCGGCTGTTGTCTAGGGGATAATATTTTTGTCCATTGGAAATATAAAAAGTCATTCAGAAGTCTTTCGAGGAATCGCTGTGTTTTAGAGGGATCGCTGAAAATGAAAAGAAAACTTGCCCGTGTCTTTTTGACCACTCCGTTAAAATCAGGGGAGCGTTGGTTTCCCCGTTGTTAGTTCGAAGTCCTTCTCGGTATTATCAGCCACCCGCTCCCCAAGCAAAGGAGTTAGGAGCACACGTGGCGTTGAGTGGCTTCCAGCTCTCCCGGGACGTTGAGTGAGCAAGTTCCTCTGGTGCATCGCTAGGGTACTGCCTCCTGCAGTCCGCTTTTATCTTTACTTGCAGAGTTGTAGCTGTCCATCAAAGTAGGGAGATGCAATCTCCACCCCCACATGGCCCGAGGGTGCTCATGTCCATGGTAGTTGTCACGTAGTAGGGACACACAGGTGCCTCTAAGAACAATAGTCAGAAGCGTTGCATTGTCTCTCACTTTCGAGACCAGAATTAATAGCGATCTTGCGATTCTCCGGAAGGAGGGGGCTGCTCCCGCTCCTTCGGCCCCTCAGAGCTGTGGTACCTTCATAACAGCACCATGCCACCAGGTTCTTAATTTCCTCTCTGTACTCAGACTCATCATTACCCAAGATATGGCCTACAATTGTGGTGTCATCAGCAAACTTATATATTAAGTTCGATGGAAACTTCGATGGTTACCTATTGTGTAACCTACCAGCTTTGCTTCAAGAACTCCTTGTGATATCAAGTTCTACACTCCCCACACTCTTTAAGAATTTTCCTATTAGATTTCTTGGTGATTATCTCAAATTAAACAAAGTACTCTTCTCACCAGTGGTAACATTCTCCTTGTGTCTGTCCTACCAACGTCATCATTTTAAAAACCTCTTATCAAGTCATCCCTCTGTTTTGTTCATACGTGAAAAAAGACCTAGTCTGTTCATCCTTTTCTGATGTGTGACTCTGAACTCTGAATCTTGATCCTTGTAGACCTTTCCAGCTTCTCAGGCTTTAAATCATCTTTAAAGGATGGTTGCATGATTTTAACCTTTTCCATGTTTTTTCATTAATAAGGCAACAAGAAGGAACATAAGTAGGCCATTTGGCCTTTTGCACCTGCTTTGCTGTTCATGGCTGGGCAACTTTACTTATGTCCAGTTTCCTGCTCTATTCCCACAGCTATTGAACTTATTACTAATATTCACAGAATCAGTCACTGGAGGTTTGAAGAATGAGAGGGGATACAATGAAATTTATTGTATCACATATGTAACCTCCACTGTGTGAGAAAATTCAAAGTTCAACTCAAAGTAAATATATTACCAAATTCTGTTTATGTCACCATCTACTGCCCTGAACACAATCTGTGCGGATTGGTGATAACATCTCCTCCTCGCTGATGATCAACACTGGTGCACCTCAGGGGTGTGTGTTTAGCCCACTGCTCTACTCTGTGCATGACTGTGTGTGACTCTACCTATGACTGTGCGGTTAGGCATAGCTCAAATACCATCTATAAATTTCCTGGGCGTCAAGATCTCTTAGGACCTAACCTGGTCCCAACATATTGATGGAGTCATAAAGAAGGCAACACAGCAACTATACCTCATTAGGAGTTTGAAGAGATTTAGTGTGTCAACAAATACACTCAAAAACTTCTGTAGATGTACCATGGAGAGCATTCTGATGGGCTGCATACCTGTCTGGTATGGAGGGGCTACTGCACAGGACTGAAAGAAACTGCAGAGGGTTGTAAATTTAGTCAGCTCCACCTTGGGCTCTAGCCTACAAAGCACCCAGGACATCTTTAGGAAGTGGTGTCTCATAAAGGCAGCGTCCATTATTAAGGACCTCCAGCACCCACGGCATGTCCTTTTCTCACTGTTACCATCAGGTAGGAGGTACAGAAGCCTGAAGGCACACACTCAGTGATTCAGGAACAGTTTCTTCCCCTTTGCCATCCGATTCCTAAATGGACATTGCACCCATGAACACTACCTCCTTTTTAAAATATATATTATTTCTGTTTTAGCACAATCTTTAATCTATTCAATATACATATACTGTAATTGATGTATTTCATTATTTATTATTATTAACTTTCTTCTATATTATGTTTTGCATTGAACAGCTGCTGCTAAGTCAACAAATTTCATGACCCATGCCAGTGATAGTAAACCTGATTCTGAGATTCACTTTCTTGTGGGCATTTACAATAGAAATACAATAGAATAAATAAAAACTACACACTAACAAAGATGGGCAAATAATCAATGTGCAAAAGAAGACAAACTGTGCAAGTAGATAATAATATTAACAATAACAACAACAACAACAATAATAATAATAACAACAACAACAACAACAACAACAATAATAATAATAATAATAATAATAATAATAATAATAATAATAATAATAATAATAATAATAATATCTACATTGCAACATACTGTGCAGATTTAACAGCATGGCTCCAAAATAGTCAGTCATGAACAGAAACCCCAAACTGAGTATTGAAATGAGAACACCTATACAGCAGGAAGATTAATAACCAAAATTGAAACTTAAGAGCAGAAACAGACCACCTAATGAAGTACAAAATGGATAATCCAAGTAAGAAAGTTAAGAGAAAAGCTGAAGAAACACTTGGGAAATATAAGGTCCACTCAAGCCGCAGTCAGCTTAGCAAAGGCATTGTAGAATTTATAGATACACTCAAACAAAAGCATGCTGCATACAAAGCCAGAACAAATAGATATATGAAATGCAAGAAAACAGAATTATCACAAAATGCTGCAGTAACTCAGCAGGGCAGGCAGCATCGACGGAAAAGAGTACAATCAACATTTTGGCACAGTGTTTTACGTGTGTTGCTCAGATTTCCAGTACCTGCAGATTTTCTCTAGATGGTGAAACAGAATGATCAGTTCAGGAACAATATAAAAGGTTTTTACAGGACAATGAATCTAAATTTGACACACGGAAGTGTTGGCAACCATAGCACAGAATTAATAACAAACAGAGATAATAAACTTTTGGTCTGTTGTCTGGTCAAACAGGGTGACATATGTCAAGAAGCAAGCTGGATTGGGGAGGAAAAAGAACACACGCATGATTGAAAAAATACAAACACCTGAAGTTACGACGGATATGGAGAAAGAGGTTATAATAATACCCACAACAGGAAAAGTACTGAATGTGATAATACTCATAACTATTGGGATAAAAATTTACTTCTCTTCATCCATACCTATTAATGCAAATCAACAATTTTCTTAAAAATCCTGAAAAAGTGTCTGAATTTTTGATAAAAGTTAAAATATATTTCTTGCCGGCTGGTGGCATAGTGGCATCAGCGCTGGACCTCAGGGCGATAGGTCCCGAGTTCGAATCCGGCTGGCAAATCACAAATGACCTCTCAAGATACCGTCATATTACTTATTTACAAATAATATATAAAATTGTAACATCATACATCTCACAAGTAATCATCACTCACTTAGACAGCCGTGATATACTTATTGAAGGTCGGGAAGAATACCATAAGGATATGACAGGATGTAAAGAACAACTGACATGTACTCTGTAATTCTAAATCAAGCCTGACAGAAAAGCAGAAATCTTTCACGTTGTTATACTGACAACCAAAAAGCATTTGATCTTGTTACACAATCATAGTTAATAGAAGTTCTTAATAAATATAAACTACATCCAATGCTTCTGAAATTCCAACAACTTCATATGAAGCTTTGGTGTCCTACCTACTAACAACCAAAAAAGAATAGCCACCATTATCAAACTAAATGGAGGCATTTTGCAGAGTAACTCTATAAGTCCACCATGTTTTTGTCTAGCTTTAAACCCGATTTCTAATTTACTGATTGGGATGAAAATTGAGTATCAAGTCAGAAACAACCGTACAAATGATACCTTGATGTACTTTCTATACATGTATGATTTGAAATTATATGCTCCTTCATCAGTAAAGCTAAAGCAATTAATTCAAATAATAGAACTATTTTCTAAAGATATAAACATAAATTTTGGACTAGACAAGTGCAGAACTTTAAACACAAAGACAGGTGCAATAAAGTTAGTAGAATTTAAAACAGAGCAGCAGGATCCAATACAACTAATAGATGAATATGAAACATAAATATCTGGGAACAAACAAGAGAAAATCTGCAGATGCTGGAATCCAATCAACAAGCAAAGAAATAGACCATGGTGCAATAAAAAGAAAACTTATGACAGAATTTATTTCAAGACTTAAGAAATTTGCCAAAAAGAACTCAATAATAAAACTATAATAAAGGCAATGCTTATTTGCTATACCCTTATTAATATATCCTTTCAGTATAATATCTTGGTCCAAAACCAATCTGGAAAATTTACAAAGAAAAAAAGAACTGAAATGACAGGTATTAGGAAACGCTATGCATACTCGAACACACTTAGCCTAACACCATCTAGCAGAGAAGGAGGAAGAGGAAAAGCACACATAGAAAATTTACACAACAGTTGGGTTATAATTCTAAGGATATACTTCCATCAATGAAAACAGATTTCAGCACTCCATGTGAGCATATGCAATTCTGGTAAGAAGGACGAACCACTAAACCTAAATGAAAGCACAAGGCTGAAAAATGAAGACATTATCACTACTGAAGAAAAAGTGAACCAATGGAAGAGCATGACTCTCCGTGGAAGACATCCCATGATCTGAGCAGACATGATGTCAAACACTTGGCTCAGAGTTGGAGACCTCTTCCCAGAAACAGAAGTATTCCTTCCGGCAATTCCTTTTTGAATCAGGAGCAAGTTACAGCTTGTGATTCAGCTGGGAGCTCAGAGAATTCGACCGTTGTAGGTAGGATTTAAGCCTACCTGGTCAATACCTGTGGAGGAGGGGGAACTGCGCAGGCGCGAGTGACGTCAGCGTCGAGCGCGCACTTTAAAAGGCAGGACTTTTCAGAGCGGGCAGTGGAGTCCATGGAAGCAGAGTCCTGGACTTTGGCTAAGTGGGCTTCGGCGTAAGGGGACTTCGGCAAGCCTGTGTGATTGCTCGCTGAGGGGAAGAAGGTAAGGTCGCTAGGTGCTTTTTAGACTTATTCTATTAATCCAGTTCAGGTATGGGGGAGACAGTCAGAGCAGTGGTGTGCTCCGTATGCAGTATGTGGGAAGTCAGGGTCAACACAGTTGTCCCTGATGACCACACCTGCAAGAGGTGCGTCCAGCTGCAGCTCCTATCAGCCCGAGTTAGGGAGTTGGAGCAGGAGCTGGATGAACTACGGATCATTCGGGAGGCAGAGGCAGAGATAGATAGGAGTTATCAGGAGGTAGTCACACCAAAAAACCAAGAAGTATGCAGATGGGTGACGGTCCAGAGAGGCAGGGGGAGCAGGCAGAGAGAGCAGAGCACCCCTGTGGCCATTCCCATTAACAATAAGTATACCGTACTGGATACTGTTGATGGGGATGACCTACCAGGAATGAGTTGTAGTGGTCCTGCCTCTGGCACAGAGGTTGAACCCTCAACTAGGAAGGGGAGGAGGGAAGAGAAGAGAGCGATAGTTTTAGGGGATTCTATAGTCAGGGGGGCAGATAGGAGATTTTGTGGGGCAGATCGGGAGTCTCGGATGGTATGTTGCCTCCCTGGTGCCAGGGTCCAGGACATCTCAGATCGGGTGCAGGCTATTCTTGAGAATGAGGGCATGAACCCAGATGTAGTGGTCCATGTAGGGACCAATGATGTAGGTAAGGTGAGTGAGGGGGTCCTGCTTAGAGAGTTCAGGGAGTTAGGAGTGAAGCTGAAAGGCAGGACCTCCAGGGTTACAATCTCGGGATTGCTACCTGTGCCACTTGCGAGTGAGGCGAAGAATAGAATGATTATGCACATTAATACGAGGCTGAGAGCATGGTGCAGGAAGGAAGGGTTCAGGTTTTTGGATAATTGGTCTTTGTTCCAGGGACATTGGGATCTGTTTCGAAGGGACGGTCTACATCTGAACCGGAATGTTTGCCAGTGCTGCTCGGGAGGGTTTAAACTAGATGTGCAGGGGGCAGGGATCCAGATCCAGAGGGTTGGTCAGAAGGAGCATGGGGTTAAATGTGTAGAAGGTTTGGGTGATCTTGAGAAGGTCATCAAAATTCAAGGTGCAATTAGCCCAATGGAAGTTCAAGGAGCTGGGTTAGGTACAATAGACAGTGTTTTAAGCAAAGAGAGGAGGAATGGGCTAAGAATTCTATACTTGAATGCGCGTAGTGTCAGAAATAAGACAGATGAGCTTGAAGCTCAGATGAAAATGGGGAACTACGATATTGTTGGGATAACGGAGACATGGCTGCAAGGGGATCAGGCCTGGGAATTGAGTGTACTAGGGTATACGTGCTATTGTAGAGACAGAAATATGGGAAGAGGGGGTGGGGTGGCCCTGTTGGTGAGGAATGAGATTCAGTCCTTAGCAAGAGGTGACTTGGGAACAGGGGAAGTAGAGTCTGTGTGGATTGAGCTGAGGAACAGTAAGGGTAAAAAGACCCTAATGGGTGTTGTGTACAGGCCCCCAAACAGTAGCGTGGATATTGGGTACAAGTTGATTAGGGAGTTAACATTGGCATGTGCTAAAGGTAATGCAGTCGTTATGGGAGATTTCAACATGCAGGTGAACTGGGAGAATCAGGTAGGTGCTGGACCCCAGGATAGGGAGTTTGTGGAGTGTCTAAGGGATGTATTTTTGGAACAGCTTGTGCTTGAGCCAACCAGGAACAAGGCTATTTTGGACCTGGTGATGTGTAATGAACAGGAATTGATAAGTGATCTTGAAGTAAAGGAGCCATTAGGAAGTAGTGATCATAACATGATAAGTTTTTATCTACAATTTGAGAGGGATAAGGGCAGATCAGAGGTGTCAGTGTTGCAATTAAATAAAGGAGACTACGGAGCCATGAGGGAAGAGCTGGCCAAAGTTAACTGGGCGGATGCCCTGGCAGGAAAGACAGTGGATCAGCAGTGGCAGATATTCTTGGGCATAATAAAAAAGATGCAAAAGCAGTTCATTCCAATGAGAAGGAAGGATTCAAAGAGGGGGAAGGGGCCACAGTGGTTGACAAAGGAAGTCAGAGATTGTATAGCATTAAAGAAAAAGAAGTATGACAGGGCTAAGATGCGTGGGAATACAGATGATTGGGAAAGTTTTAAGGAACAGCAGATCTTAACTAAAAAAGCAATACGGACAGAAAAAATCAGGTATGAGCTCAGTCTAGCCAGGAATATAAAAGGGGATAGCA
Organism: Hypanus sabinus; assembly: GCF_030144855.1. NCBI lineage: Eukaryota > Metazoa > Chordata > Chondrichthyes > Myliobatiformes > Dasyatidae > Hypanus > Hypanus sabinus. The sequence continues at coordinate 57,187,578 of NC_082722.1, read as the reverse complement.
AAAGCTTTTTTAGCTATGTGAAGAGAAAGAAGATAGTTAAGAACAATGTTGGCCCCTTGAAGAATGAATTGGGAGAAATTGTTATGGGAAACAGGGAAATGGCAACAGAATTTAATGTGTACTTTAGATCTGTCTTCACCAGGGAGGACACAAGCAATCTCCCAGATGTATGGATGGGCCAGGGTCATAAGATATCAGAGGAATTGAGGCAGATTGACATTAGGAAAGAAGCTGTGATGAGTAGACTGGTAGGACTGAAGGCTAATAAATCCCGGGGTCCAGACGGTCTGCATCCGAGGGTTCTAAAAGAGGTGGCTCAGGAAATTGCGGATGCATTGGTAATCATTTTCCAATGTTCCTTAGATTCAGGATCAGTTCCTGAAGATTGGAGAGTGGCTAATGTTATCCCACTTTTCAAGAAGGGAGGGAAGGAGAAAACAGAGAACTATCGCCCTGTTAGCCTAACGTCAGTCGTGGGGAAGATGCTTGAGTCCATTATTAAGGACGAAATAGTGGCACATCTTGATGGCAGTAATAGGATTAGGCCGAGCCAGCATGGATTTACCAAGGGCAAAACATGCTTGACTAATCTGTTGGAGTCTTTTGAGGGTGTAACAAGAATGTTAGACGAGGGTAAGCCAGTGGATGTTGTGTACCTAGATTTTCAGAAGGCATTCGATAAAGTGCCACATAGGAGATTGGTGAGTAAAATCAGAGCTCATGGCATTGGGGGCAGGGTTTCAACATGGATAGAAAACTGGTTGGCAGATAGAAAGCAAAGGGTAGCAGTGAATGGGTGTTTCTCAGACTGGCTGGAGGTGACTAGTGGGGTACCACAGGGCTCTGTATTGGGACCACAGCTCTTTACGATTTATGTCAACGATTTAGATGAGGGCATTGAAAACTATATCAGCAAGTTTGCTGACGATACTAAACTGGGTGGCAGTGTGACATGCGAAGAGGACGTTAAGAGAATACAGGGAGACTTGGATAGGCTGGGGGAGTGGGCAGATACTTGGCAAATGTCATTCAATGTGAATAAATGTGAAGTTATCCACTTTGGAAGCAGGAACAAGAGGGCACAGTATTGTCTGAATGGTGTAGAGTTAGGTAAGGGAGAAATGCAAAGAGACCTAGGAGTCCTAGTTCATCAGTCAATGAAGGTGAATGAGCAAGTGCAACAGGCAGTGAAGAGGGCAAATGGAATGTTGGCCTTTATTACAAGGGGAATTGAGTACAAGAGCAAGGATGTCCTTTTTTGCATTTGTACAGGGCCCTGGTGAGACCACACCTGGAATATTGTGTACAGTTTTGGTCTCCAGGTTTAAGGAAGGACATTCTGGCAATTGAGGAAGTGCAGCGTAGATTCACTAGGTTGATTCCTGGGATGGCAGGGCTGTCTTACGCAGAGAGGTTGGAGAGATTGGGCTTGTACACGCTGGAATTGAGGAGATTGAGAGGGGATCTGATTGAAACGTTTAAGATAATTAAAGGATTTGATAGGATTGAGGCAGGAAATATGTTCCAGATGTTGGGAGAGTCCAGTACCAGAGGGCATGGATTGAAAATAAGAGGTCAGTTATTTAAAACAGAGTTGAGGAAGAGCTTCTTCTCCCAGAGAGTTGTGGAGGTGTGGAATGCACTGCCACGGAAGATGGTGGAGGCCAATTCTCTGGATGCTTTCAAGAAGGAGCTAGATAGATATCTGATGGATAGGGGAATCAAGGGATATGGGGACAAGGCAGGGACTGGGTATTGATAGTGAATGATCAGCCATGATCTCAGAATGGCGGGGCAGACTCGAGGGGCCGAATGGTCTACTTCTGCACCTATTGTCTATTGTCTATTGTCAATTCAGGTCAAGATGGTTAAATCAAAAGATGATCAAAAACACATAATAGGAGACCAACAAATTTGAGATGATAAGTGTAGAAAATGTTGAGAAAAAAACAGAAACAATTCAACACATTGCAGAATCCTGTAGCAAATTAACACAATCTGATCACTTGCACAGCCACAATCAAGTGGCAAGTGTCATTCATCAAAATATTGCTTCAAAACACAAACTCTTAAATGAAATCGTGCCTTACTATAAATACAAGCCTGGTCTAACTTTAGAAGTCAGAATAGCACAAATTATATTATGACCGATTAAATATTAAAAATAGGGCAATCCATAATAATCATCCAGATACAGGATACACAAGAACTATTTATTTACTAGATATAGCAATTCCAAATACACATAACACAGAAATCCACAAGAGAGAACACCAGAAATATGCTGAATTAAAAGAGGAAATTGAAAGTCTTTGGAACATGAACAAGGTATATATTGTCTCCATAGTAACATCTACAACTGGTATCATTCCAAAGTCACTGCATAATAGCATTAAACAATTAGGACTACACAGTAATACATACAAGTCTTCAGAAAGCCACAATACTAAACACCACTAGAATAGTCTGAAAGTTCTTAGTAATTGACATATGAGTGTGCTTGGCTGTGCCTGTACCTCAGGTTTCTCCAGCTTGAGCTGAGAAAAAATAAGTAATAATAACAATAATTTTGAAAACCATTATCAAAGTAAACTGAGGCATTTCCCCAGGTGACTCTCTCTCTAAGTCCACTATGGTTCTGTCGAGCTTTGAACCCACTCTCTGATTTACTGAATTGGATATCAAATCAGAAACAACGAAATGAACTATACTTTAGCACACCTTCTGGATGATTTGAAATTATATGCTCCTTCATCAGTAAAGCTAAAGCAATTAATTCAAATAGCAGAACTCTTTTCGAAAGATATGAACATGAACTTTGGTTCATGCACAACATTAAACATAAAGAAAGGTGCAATAGAGCTAATAGAATACAAAACAGAACAGCAGGATACAACGCAACCAATGGATGAGTATGAAACATATAAGTATCTGGGATATCAACAAGAAAAGATAATAGATCACAGTGTTATTAAAGGAAAAACTTCTGACAGAATTTACTTCAAGGCTTGAGAGAATCTGCCTGCAGAGCTCAGTAGTAAAACTATAACAAAGGCAATAAACGCCTTTACTATACCCATATTAATGTATTCTTTTGGCGTAACACCTTGGTCTGAAAACAATCTGGAAAATTTATAAGAAAATTAAGAACCGAAATGACAAATTTCAGGGAACATATGTACACTTGGATGCACATAGATTAACACTACCTAGGACAGATGAGGCAAGAGAAATAACAGACATTATATAACAGACAAATCTACACAACAGTCAGATAAAACTTCTGAGGATATACTTTCATCAACAAAACCAGGATTCAGCACTCCATGCGAGCATATGCAATTCTGATAAGAAGTATACACCACTAAACTTAACTAAAGCACAGCCTTGAAAAATGAAGACATTATCACTATTGAAGAAAAAAAATAACCAGTGGAAGAGCATGACCCTCCATGGAGGATCTCCCATGATCTGAGCAGATTAGATATCAACAAGGAAGTGTCGAATGCCTGGTTTAGAGTTGAAGACCTCTTCTCAGTAACAGAAGAGTTACTTGTGGCAATAGAGGACCAGGTGGTTAAAACAAAAATATTAAAAATACATTATAAAAGATCAACAAATTCAAGATGATAAGTGTAGAAGATGTTAAGGAAAATCAGAAGCATTTCAACATATTGCAGGATCCTGTAGTGGTTTAACTCAATCTGATTACTTACACCGGCACCAGCAAGTGGCAAACGTCCTTCACCAAAATCTTGTTGTAAAATACAACTCATAAAAGAAATCATGCCTTACTACCGATACAAGTCTGATCCAGTTTTAGAGTCAGAAAACCATAGATTATATTATGACTGATCTGTTATTACCGATAAGACAATCCATAATTATCATTCTGATATGATAATACAGGATAACCAATCAAGAATAGATTACTTAATAGATATAACCATTCCAAACACACGAGACTTCCAGAAATGAATAAGTGAAGAACACTAGAAATATGCTGAATTAAAAGAGGAAATTGAAAGACTTTGGAACATGAACAGGATATCCATTGTCCTGATAGTAACATCTACAACTGGTAACATTCCAAATTCACTACACAATGGCAATAAACAATTAGGGCTTCACAGCAATATTTATGTAAATCTTCAGAAAGCCACAATACTAAACACTACTGGAATTGTCCAAAAGTTCCTAGCAATTGAGAAAAGAGTATGTTTGGCTATGCCTGTACATCAAGTTTCACCTGTTTGAACAGAGAAAAATCAGAATACCAGTGTGCTAAAGGAAATATGGAACTGAGCCCAATGTGTTTAAAGGGCACACAGGAACTAGGAGCTACACAGAAACCACAAAACGAGGTGAATGTAACAAAACCAATATCCGTTGTGATGAAGTGTTTTGATAGATTGGTCATGAAGCAACTCATGCCTGAGAAGTGACCTGGATCTACTCCACACATCAGAAAGAAGTCAAGACAGCATCTCTAATTTCTTAGGGGTTTCCACAGATTCAGACAAGTCCTATAGAAAATATCCAATCTGGCTGCATCATTGGAAAACCAATGCCCGGGAATGGAGAAGGTTACGGAAATTGGTGGATGAGGCCCAGTCCATCACAGGCAAAGTCCTCCCCATTTACCTGGATCACTGCCACAGGAAGGCAGCATCATTGCCAATGCTCTCTTCTTGGTATGTACCACCATGGGGCAGAAGGTACAGAATAGGTCCCACACCACCAGGTTCAGGAACAGTAATTACCCTACAACCGTTAGGCTTCTGAACCCATATGAATAACTTCAATCATTACTACCCTGAACTGATTCTATGACCTGCAGGACTTTTTACAACTTACGTTCTTACTGTTTTTTTATTTGCACAGGTTTGTCTCTTCATAAATTCTATTGCATTTCTTTTCCCCCATAAAATGCCTGAAAGAAAATGAATCTCATGATAGTATTTAGTAATATACATGTACTTTGATATAAAAAATACTGTACTTTGAAAGGGAGTGTGGAATCGAAGGCCCTCGCATGTCAAAGGGATCAGGAGAAGCCAGACACCACTGTGTTAAAAGGAGATGGGAACTAGGGTTCTGGTGGATTAAAGGGATGTGGCGATCAACACCTAGTTAGGTCATCACAGAAGCATCAAGATCACCAAACAAATGAATAAGTGGATTATTGGACTTTTATAGTAGTACCTCTTCCAAATATTTCACATAAAATACACTAGGGGGCACTCTTTAAACACTTTTGATCACTTCAATGGTGCTTTTGCTAAACTAAATAACATACACGCCCCGCAAGACACAAAATTTTATATTTAAAAATATTTGTAATCTTTTAAAATGTTTGTAACTATTTTCTTTAAATCTGAAAAATATGTTGAAATCAGTCTGAATATTTATTGCCCATTATCAATGTTGCCATCTTATAGCAAAGATTCAGAGTTACAAAAACAGTCTTTAAAGAGAGCGTTCAGCCAAATTAAACAATAATATTTATTCATATATTTGCACACATTTAATAAACAGTCAGCCTTGTGGAGGAAAGGAATTTAGAGTGTGATTTTAACCCAATTTGCTGGACAAGGGACAGAAATGCCTGACTCCCGTTAGTTTCCTAATGAAGAAGCTAAATTCCATTTTGGCATTTTGACACAGGTAACATAATTGCAAGTTTCATGCAGGTACAGAAGATCATTATGTGCCCTTGTAGTTGGTAATTATACTTTCTCATTTAGGATCATTCTTGTCATTATCATGATGCCCGAGAAATATTTTGCCACAGAGCAAAATACTTTCTTCCTGCTGTCAGTGTCAACAGTCACTGATGCTGGGATAGGTCAATGAACAGGAAACAGATTTTATTTTATCATAAAGATCAAGATCTCAGCTCTTCATTACTTGTTTTCTATAAAGAAATCAAAAGATAATTACACTTATTAAAGATAATCTAATTCCCAAAGTAAAATCAATTTCCGTGAAATGAACTTCCTTTTGGAGAAGGATTATGTCCTGATATCAGCCCAAAAGATAAATGATAGAATCTTGAACAGCATTTTCTATTTCTGCTTCTGCTAACCAACTTGAAATAACATTCCTGGTTAGCCTTTCCTAGAACTATTGCAAATTATAATAATATTTCCATTCTAATTGGGCTCAGTACAGTTTTCCAGCTCTTCTGGCTTGGTGATCACACATACTGAGATGCAGTGAAAAACTTTGTTTTGTATGCTGTCCAGACAGATAATTCGAAACATAAGCCCAGGGCTATACCAAGGTCTTAGGCACATATATATAGCTTGGGTGCCCAAGACATTCATAGAATGTACAAAGGACATAGAAATCTACAGCACATTACAGGCCTTTCAGCCCACAATGTTATGCCGACCATGTAATTTACTCTAGAAACTGCCTAGAATACCCTACCACATAGACCTCTATTCTTCTGAACTCCACGCACACAGGAGTCTCTTGAAAGACCTTATTGTATCCACCTCCACCACCATCACTGGCACTGTATTCCACACATACACCACTCTCTGTGTGAAAAACTTACCCTGACATCCCTCTGTACCTACTCCCAAGCACCTTAAAACTATGCCCCCTCATGTTAGCCATTTCAGCTCTGGGGAAAAAAGCCTCTGGGTATCTACACAATCAATGCCTCTTATCATCTTATACACCTCTATCAGGTCACCTCTCATCCTCCGTTGCTCGAAGGAGAAAAGGCAAGTTCACTCAACCTATTCTCATAAGGCATGCTCCCCAGCGTGCTTGTAAATCTCCTCTAAACCCTCTTTCCAGTACCCACATCCTTTCTGTAGTGAGGTGACCAGAACTGAACACAGTACTCCAAGTGGGGTCTGACCAAGGTCTGATATGGCTGCAACATTACCTCACGGCTCTTGAACTCAGTCCCATGGTTGATGAATGTCAACACACCATACACCTTCTTAACAACACTGTCAACCTGCGTAGCAATTTTGTTTTCTTTAGCCAGAGAGTGGTGAACCTGTTGAATTCGTTGCCACAGGCAGCTATGGAGACCAAGCATCCACTAAAACTGTGGTGGTAATTTTACGTATTGCACTGTACAGCTGCCGCAAAGAAAAAACAAATTTCATGATATATGTGAGTGATGATATCCCTGATTCAGATATGGTCTTGTATTGTGGACTGAGAGTGGGAAGTGGGCAGGGAGAAGGGAAGGGAAAGGGAGAAGGGAGGGAGCAGGAAGCATCAGAGAGATTTCTGTAAAGATCAATGAAACAATTATTTGGAATTAAATTACAGTGCCTGGTGTCTCAGGGTTGGGTGTGTCTGCACCTGCGCCACCTTCCACTCCTAGCACTCCTTCTCTGCCACTTGTCCCACATCCCTCCCTCCTGCAGGATCCATCCTCACCAACGCTAACATCGTTTGCACCCACCAGACTTCGAAACATGCTGTCCGCTCCATGGTGACTAATACAGTGCTCTGCTAAAGACTCAGAGAGCCTATATATATATATATGTGTGCCCAAGACTTTTACACAGTACTGTACATAAAATCAAAATGAACATTTGAAGAAATAGTGTTAGAGTTGTGGAGGAGTTGCTGTGCAAGTGGACAAATACAGAGTAAGTACCATTACGAAGTAGGTTGAAAGATTAAGAACTCATTTTTGTCATACTGTGCAACGTTACGGTGTTGCTGTGGTCAATCTTTGAGACTTCATTTTATTTGAATGAACCAACAGTTAGCAAGATGAACATAATTCAATGTTGGACAGATACTTAATTTTTTTCTGGTTTGTAGCCCATTGCAGAGACTCACAACCACACCAAATTACAATCTATAAAGAAACATATTTCATTCAAACTAACATTGTGTTTTAATGCATGTAAATAATGAACAAATAATTTATTGACATATGGCTATAATAAGACCATCAGATATAGCAACAGAATTAGACCTCTTGGCCTATCAAGTCTGTTCCACCATTTCATCATGGCTGACCCATTATTCCTTTATCCCAATCTCTCGCCTTCTCACCCTTCATGCCCTGACCAATCAAGAATCTATCAACCTCTGCCTTAAATATAATTAAGACTTGGTCTCCACAGCTGCCTGTGGCAATGAATTCCACAGATTCACCACTCTCTGGCTAAATAAATTCCTCCTCATATCCATTCTAAAATAATGCCCCTCTATTCTGAGGCTGAGTCCTCTGGTTGTAAACTCTTCCACCACAGGGAACATGCTCTCCATATCCACTCTATAAAGACATTTCACCATTCAATAGGGTTCAATGACACCCTTCATTGTTCTGAATTCTAGTGAATACAGGCCCAGAGCCATCAAGTACTCTTCATATGACAAACGTTCAATCCTGGAATATCTTTCCTGAACGTCCTTTGAACCCTCTCCAATGTCAGCACCCCCTTTCCAAGGTAAGGGGGTCAAAACTGATGATATCAGTAGAATACCTTCAGGATAAACCAAGATAGTGTTTACACATTCTTGACCATCATAACATCAGAAAACATCCACAGTATGGGTGACATTTTTGTGCTCAATTTTCTAGATGCAGGATGGGAAAAGAAGGGAGGAGTCTCAATGCTAATAATGAAAGTAAAACTAATTGTTTGGCAAATGTCTTTTGGGCTTTGTGATTAAATGGAAGTACAGACTCATTTGCCAAATGAATTCATCAAGTGAATTTTAATTGCTGACTTCTTTGGATCATCAGTGACTTAACCCACTTTCGATGCCACAGCAATGGCAGGAGAGTGCAGGAGAAGTGTGAGCCTGGATGAGAAGTGTAGTCTTTAACTGAAGGATGAAAACTTGGTTCATCTTGAGTTAATGGAGCCTATTAGCATACTGTGAACCCATTCTTGAAGACAACTGTGGAATCTTCTGTTATAACTCACATCTCAGTTTCCTAGGTAAGGTCTTCAGCTTCCCTTGTGAGGGTGGGGAAGCAGGGAAACCACTCCCATGCTTGCATTGACCTCTATACTCCTCCTTCCCAGACTAGGCCTGTCACGATGAAGCCCAGCAGTTTTCAGAGTAGTGAGGTGGCTGCTTGGGTCTCTTTGCCATCACTCCCAGTGAAATGATATAATTTTAAGACCAGTACTTAAAGCAATAGATTCTGTTGCAAATCTCTTCTTTTGTGGATCAAGTAGGTAAGTTGCCATTTCCTATACAACACTTCCTATCCATTTCCTATACAACTACTTGCTGAGGATCAAGAATCATGTCCTTAAATACGCAACTTACTTCACAATTGGTGAATGAGAACGTTGCTTGGCTTGAGCTCAGAAGAAACTCATCAGGATCCCCTTTGAAGCACCATTTTAGAGCATTTATTTTACGTATTTGAATTTCTAGCTCAATTGTTTTAATTTGATTGCCATTTTCAATGCAATTAAAAATTAACTAGAGAATCCTGAGATGGGATTTCTAGAATATTCTCACAGGATTATTATCACTAGGATAGTTTTTTGATTGGTGTCACTCTGTTGAAAGTAATGAGATTAGACATTAGAGTATAATAGCCCCCCACCTGCTTTCATTTTGTTTGACCCATGGCAGAAGTAGAGAGTAGGGGAGAGAAGGAGTAGTCACATGAATAAAACAAGAATGTGTGAGAAAGAGAAGGAAATAAAGAACTTTTAAATGACAGAATACCACAATTATAGCAAGATTACATATTCTTGAAAATGCATTTTCCTAATCTGCTTTCTTTCCTGCAGGTATTACTGTTTTAAAAGTAAGAATCATTCAAATGTTAGCCTTTTTCCATGTCTGCTTTCTAATTCTGTATTATAAACCACAAGCACTTGGTGATTGCACAAGAAAAGGTTTAAGCATCCATTGTGCATGAAACATAATACTCTTGCAGGTATACTTTTCAGCACCTGTCTGAGACACAGATGAGGGATTACATGGCATGGGTGATTTAATAAATTCTACATCATGCATACAGTAATTGGCATGTGCAGTGAAGGTACTATGTTCACGAGACCATTTACAAGCCTTCTAGATGAACAGATCAGGCTGATGAATAAAAACATTAATAGTACTTAAGATAATTCACCATATTTCAAAGTGAACCTTAAAATAGATGAGCATTTATGATTGTGTGAGTGTGGAAGGTATTGGTGGGAGGGGTTTAATTAGGAAACATTCCAGCCAAAAAAGAAAATCGAAAAAGAATTGCAGAAATAGAACATCTGAAATAAAAACAGATGATGCTGGAAAAACTCAGCAGGTCAGGGAGCAGCTGGAGGAGAACACTTAATTTTTCAGAGTTGGGACCTTTATCTCTCCACAGATGTTGCCTAACTTGCATACATTTCTCATATTAACTGTTTTTATGTCTAAGTTCCAACCAAATTGTTGAACAGTCAACAAATCTAAATAATTTATTTGCAGAAGCAGGAGATACCCTGTCAGGAAACAGTTTATTATTTTCACACCATCCTTGGGCCCAGATTGTTCTGGTATAAGGTGTCTTGCAGATTTTATACTGTCAGTAAGATTTTTGAAGGCTCAGGTAATCAGATTGGTGAAAGGGAGCAAAGACTGCCGAGGATGTTAGATGAAGGCTTTTATATCACAGCTTCTCAGCCAGGCGAATAATGTTTCCTACTGGCTTTCCAAATCTCTTACTCCTCATCAGGTATTCCCTTACAAGGACTCCTCGAGCCTGGGATCAGACCTTTGAGTCAAGTACTGGGATAGGATGATTCATCCCAACCTTCCTCCTGTCTATCTGATCGATCTCTTCTAACGCTTTCAGATCCGACCTAACCTCACACCAGTTCACTCTCCCCAGAATCTGGATCAGGTTGTCATGGTCCTGCAGGCTGCTCTGAGGTAATTCCCAAACAACTAAGAGCAAAACCTGTCAAGCCGACATACAGGTTTAGCTTCCTGGCTCCCTACAGGGTCTGCCTACGTTATCCACAACAAAATGTCTAGTTCAAATTTATCACTGCAAACATTTTGGAAATGGTGTTCAGCTTTAACATGTAGCCCTAAGTTCAATGATTTATAACTGGAATGCAAATGAATGTAACAACTCTATTCGTTTTAATGACACGAACATCTTGGTCTACATAGTCTTCTTCTGTGCCATTATTTATAAGGTTTGAAGATTTTTGTTCATGATGTTCACCAACGATGTCGGTAGCACAGTGGTGCGGCTTCACAATTCCAACCACCAGGATTTGATCTTGACCTCTGATGCCACCCATGTGGGGTCTGCACCCTCTCCCTCTTCCCTGCAGATACTCCACTCTCCTCCCACATCCCAAACAAGTGGGGTCTGCAGGTGAATTCAAGCGAAAGGGCGCAGGTCAGTGGCAGAATCCGTGGGGAGTTGATGGGAATGAGGGGAATAGGAAGTGAGATTCATGGAGGATTAGTATAAGTGGGTTGTTGGTGGCCGGGATGGACATGGTAAATGGAAAGCCTGTTCCCAAGCCGTGCCATTCTATGACTGCCTGGCATCAAATTAATTATCTCAAAATGTCCAATTTTGACATACTTAAAAAGGCTTCTTCCCCTTTCCTTTCCAGTCCTGATGAAAAGTCTTGGCTTAACACATTGAATATTTATTCCCCTCTATAGATGCTACTTGATCTGCTGAGTTCTTCCAGTGTTCTTTGTATTGTTAAGATACCCAGAGTTATTTTGGACTATAAAAGCTGATGCTTATCCTGGGTGGATTTATTGACTTATGGCAAATTACCAGACATACGAAGGTGTTAATGCAATAGGCAATATTAACAGTTTAACAGACTGTGAATGGTGGTGTGCTACAGGGATTAGTATAAGGTCCTCAGCTAATAAAGTTATGTTAATAAGGTAATGAAAAATCAGTGTGTAACGTATCCAAGTTTGTTGATGACACACAGGTACACGTGAAGGTCAATTATGAGGAGGATACAATAAATCAGCAAATATACACAGAAAGATCACTTGGGCAGGCAGATGGCAGATGCAATGTAATGTGGGGTCATAAATTTGTGCTCTGTGGCTGTTCCAATGAACTTTGCAGACTATGTCACTCACTCCAGTACGTGATGATGAGGGAACTCATAAGTGATTATACCATTGGCAAGAAAAACTAAAATGAAATACATTTAAATTTATGAGACGTTAGTAGAAGTTACAGCACACCGACATATTGAAATACAGACAATAAACATACTGCAAGAATAAGGAATTAAGAAGTCTTGCACAATGTTTATTCATTCAAGATTGCTTAATATAATTTCCAGTACACAAGTGTAAAGGAGAACAAAATAATTATTACTCTGGATCCGAAACAGCATAAGCGAAAGGACACAATGATAACAAAACACAAAGATAAATACAGCAGATAGCTTATGTACATCAATTGTATGTGCATGAAGTGATGCTAGGTACAGGAGTGTCTGTACATGAGGTGACTGACAGGAATGATAAATTAGTGGTGGTTGGGGGTGTGGAGGGGTGGGTTAGTGGGTGGAGGTGTTGATCATCCTCAGTGTTTTGGGAAAGCAAATTGTTTTTGAGTCTGGTTGTCCTGGCATGGATGCTACAGAACCTCCTCCCTGATGGGTGGATGGGATCCTTGATGATTTGCTGGCCTTTTACTTGCACCTTTCTGTAGATGTCCTTCACGGTGAGTAGGCTGGTGCTCGGGATGCACTGGAAGCTTCCTGCCCATCGCAGTGCAGTTTCCGTACCATGTGGTGATGTAGCTTTTTAGGATCTGCAGAAGGCTGTGAGTATTGATGTGTATAGTTCAGATCTCTTCAGCTTCTTCAGAAAGTGGAGGCACTGGTGAGGTTTCATGATTGTTCAGGGTGTGTCCTGGGACTGTGAGAGGTCATGCAAGATGTGCATTCCCAGGAGTTTGAAGCTGCTCGCAGTTTTGACCCCTGCACTGCTGATATAAAGAGGGGTTGAGTGGTATGAGTTCTCCTGAGGCGATAACTGTCTTCTTTCTCTTGTTGACATTGAGGGACAGGTACTTTGCCTCTTACTTTAATACTCTGGTGAAACTATTCCTGTAGAACTGTGTGCAGTTTTCGTCTCACAGGATAAAAGGGGTGTTTCAGTATTACAATTTATCTTACTTTATAATTAAAACCTTACAATGTTGAACCCATTTGTTTACAGAGGATTGAGGGTTCTAAGCTGTCTCTGGTTTAGTTCCCATTCCGATATGTCTATCCATGGCCTCCTCTACCGTTGAGATGAAGCCACACTCAGGTTGGAGGAACAACACCTGATATTCCATCTGGGTAGCCTCCAACCTGATGACATGAACATTGATTTCTCTAACTTCTGTTAATTCCCCTCCTCCCCTTCTTACCCCATCTCTTGTTTATTTATTTATTTATCTATCTATCTACTATCTATTTATTTATCTATTTATCTATCTATCTATTTATTTATTTATTTATTTATTTATTATTTACTTGTTTGTTTATTATTCCCTCCCTTTTATTTCCTCTCTCTTTTTTCTCTCTTTGTCCCTCTCACAATCACTCCTTGCCTGCTCTCTATGGTGCTCCCCTCCCCCCTTTCTTTCTCCCTAGTCCTCCTGTCCCAGGATCCTTTCCCTTCTCTAGCCTTGTATCCCTTTTGCCAATCAACTTTCCAGCTCTTAGCTTCATCCCACCCCTCCTGTCTTCTCCTATCATTTTGGATCTTCCCCTTCCCCCTCCCACTTTCAAATCTCTTACTATCTCTTCTTTCAGTTAGGCCTGACAAAGGGTGTCAGTCCGAAACGTCGACAGTGCTTCTTCCTATCGATGCTGCTTGGCCTGCTGCGTTCCACCAGCATTTTGCGTGTGCAGCAGTTTTTGTCTGCAAGTCTGAGGGAAAATATGTTTGTCTTGGCATTAATGGACTGTAGGTAATTTGGGAGAGAAGATTGTGAAATAGGGAGAGATTAAGCAAGATTAACCTATTCTTATGACAGTTGTTTAGACTGAAGCCCACAAGATTTGGATTGACAAGTGCAGGTGTCAAAAGGCTGCTCCCTCAGGCTGGGGAATGTCAAACTAGGCAACAGAATCAGTGGAATATTCTGAAAATTGAGGAGAAACTTTCTTACTCACTGACTGCTGAACCTATCAGATTTCTTGCTCTAGAGAGCCATAAGTATCAACAATCAGTACATTCAAGTAAAGACAGATTGGTTCTGGGATACTAATAGAGTCAGGATAAACAAGGATCAAGCAGGAACATAATATTACCGAGTGACTGAGAAAATTCAAGCTTACTCCTGCTATTTCAAACATTGAATTACATTAAGTGGCCACTTTATTAGATACACCTGTACACCAGTTCGTTAGTACAAATATCTAATCAGCCAATCATGTGGCAGCAATTTAATGCATGCAGATGTGGTCAAGAGGTTCAGTTGTTGTTCAGACCCAATGTCAGAATGGGGAAAGAAATGTGATCTAAGTGACTTTGACCGTGGAATGGTTGTTGGGGTCAGGTGGGATTGGTTTGAATATCTCTGAAATTGCTGATCTCCTGGGATTTTCGTGCACAACAGTTTCTAGAGTTTACAGAGAAAGGTGCAAAAAACATAAAAGAAAATCAAGTGAGCTGCAGTTTTGTAGCCAAAAACTCTTTGTTAATGGAGGACAGAGTAGAATGACCAGACTGGTTCAAGCTGAAAGAAAGGTGAGAGTAACTCAAATAACCACACACTACTACAGTGGTGTGCCCAGGAACCTCTGAGGTTACCCTCCATTATTACCACTCCTTCCAAGGTTTATTTCTCAAAGTTGCAGAGCTGTCTGCCTTTGGTAGATGTGAAATAGTTGCAATAAATTCTTATGTGTGGAAGCATTTACCTCAGCACTGAAGTGAGGAAAAACATAAAGTTAAACTGGAGAATGAGAATAAATGCCATCCTTATGATTTTTAGAATGTTAGTCTGTAGACCCAAAAGGCGATGAGTAAAGATGACAAGAAGTGTAGTCAAAAAAAGACTTTCCTGCAAATTGAACAAAACTTACTCTCCTCATGGCAAATGAGAGATGCGCCTCTGTTTTATATTTTGCATTGCAACGTTTTTTTATAAGGAAGTTCTATTTATCAGCCTTGACCTTTTGCTCACAGGCTTTCCAGACACAAGTGTGAAATAGTTACCGGCAGCTAGCAACAGTGAAACTCAAAGTATTTCTATCGTGTCACTTGTCTTGACTGGCAATGAATTAATGTCTTTTTTTACATGGAAATATCATGATGGTATGTAGCTGTGCCTAATAATGCTGATCCATCAACAAAAGTGTTGATTATGACTCTGAACATAAACCTCCAGAGCAATTAGCATTAGACTAGGCTCTCTCTTAAGCTTCTTCATTCACACTATTTATTCTTACTCAAAGATGTTTGGAACACAACCAAACCAGAGACAGCTTAGAACCCTCAATCCTCCGTAAACAAATGGGTTCAACATTGTAAGGTTTTAATTATGAAGTAAGATAAATTGTAATGTTCATTCACCTTTAACATTCAGAGTTTATTTTAGCTTGTAATAATGTGTGAAAAATGATGGATGTAATGACATCATGCATCTAATCCTTCTGTGCAACTGGTCACAGCCCATTAGTGGAATGATTTGGTAGCACTCAGGATATTATAATTATGCCAATTATACACAATTAATGCATGTTAATCAAGTCAGTGAGAACCAGAGTTCCCCTAGGTCTCCAAAGTCCTGTCTCTGGAACCATGGAGAATATAATTATGTCATTACAGATGATGATACAATCACTTAAGCTAATTGGACAAATACATCTTTGCCTTGGGTTAATTTGAAAGTGGCATCTTCTACATATCCAACATTTATTAATTCAAAATATTCTGAACAAATTGGACAAAGGGATCAAAAGCACGTGACTATATCAATCTACTGAAACCCATGACGTTAGTCACATTCCCGATTTACTGCTTTACTTTTTGGAAATGATTTTGCCAGAGATACAGAACATTATCATTATCATTGTCTAATTATATGGCCCACATTCAGAAGATGTATTCTATGCTTCTTAATCTCTACTCTTTCAATCTGCTAATTCTTCGCTAAGCATCAATTAATGTCTCTAATCTATCATGGAGTGAATATTTGCTTATAAAAAATTCCCTAGCCACACTAATTTGTTTTACATGTTAAGGACTCCCCTATTAAAGTCTGGCATTGTACCAATTTCTGTGCTAAACAAAATCTGTTCTCGTTTTTCTTTTTTCTATTGCATACCCCTCATTAATCAATACCCAGATGATAATCTTCTGTTTACAATATGTAATTATTGACTTTACAACCTTCTGTGTCATGCGCTTTGTAATATGAAGTGCAAATGTTATCTATGACACTACAATCAAACAATATGAACAACATATGTAATAAATTGGGAGCATAAAACACAAGGAAAATTCCATTGAATATTTATATAATCACCATGTACTTTGGTATTTCAATATTATGTTGCAGGTATGTCACTTTAAGTCAGGCCATGATTAAACAGAGTATACCCTAAATGAAGTCAGAAGTTCAGAGAAAATTTTGAGGCAGTACCTTCAGAGATCATTAAATATCAGAGAGAAAGCTGGGAGCCAAAAACGGCTAATGGAATACAGCTTTCAAATGAAAAACTTACTTGCAGCAGCATTACTGCCAGAGCATCATATAAGCAGCATTCGCAAAGAAAAACAAAGTTAAACATAAGTCATAAACTATTTTTACGAGATCGAATACAATTAGAACAAAAAGAATGAAGTTCATTTTAGTGCAAAGTAATCACTGTCATGAGGGTTGCACCCGGTGGTTCCAGAACTGAATGATTGAGAGGAAGCAGCTGATCTTGAACTTGGGGATGTGTAACTTCAAGACTTCTGTACTTCCTGCCCAATAATAAATAGCTGCAAGAAGATGGCATGGCTCAGATGGTGGATGCTGTCTTCTTGAAGCATCTGTAGATTCTACAGATGGTGGGGAGGGATGTGTCTGTCATGTACTGGCAGAGTCCACTAGACTCTGTAGCTTTGTACATTGCTATGTATTTGAATTGCTGTATCATACTGCCCTGCAACCAATCAGGATACTTTTAGCAACACCCCTTTAGAAATCAGTTAGAGAATTTAGTGACAAGCTGAACCTCCTAAGGAAGTAAAGATGCTGGCATGATTTCATTATGATTGCATGTATGAGCTGGGCCCAGGATAGGTCATCTGATCTGATCATATCCAGAAATTTAAAGCTGCTGACTCCACACTGCTGCACCTCAAATGTCAACTGGCACATATTTGCCCTCATTCTCCTACCTGAAGTCAACAATCAGCTCTTTAGTTTTTCTGACATTGAGCAAGAGATTATTTTTGTGGCACTGCTCAGCCAGATGACTGATCTCGCTCCAGTAAGCTGACTCATCACCACTTGTGATTCATCCAACAACAGTACAAGTTCAAGTTTAACTTTGCTTTCATGAGCAGGAATCTGAGATCTCACATAGACCTCCTGAAACCAGATCTACGGAGGGAAGTGCAGAATAAACAGTTCAGCCAGTAGCCAAGTGAAGCAGCGAGGAGCTTTGAGATTGGACAGGAAGTCCTGGCGCGTGATTACTGATAAAACAAGTGGATACTGGTAGGATAGTTACCAGAACTGGACCATTGACGTACACGGCGGATGTTGGAGATCAGACATGGAAGCATCATGTGGACCAGATATTGGATGCTCAACCGAAGAATACACCTGAATTGAGCACATCCCATGAGAAGGACACACTTCAGCCACCAGACTTAGCTCTCAGTGATGATCATGTCATTTACATCAACATGATACCGGAAACCGAGAGTATTGTCTTGGACAAAAGACATTTACCAAACCTAATGCTACTCCACAGGTCCAGAGGCACTTACTGAAAGAAACGGAGCACCATCCAAAAGGCTTAACCTTTAGTACAGTGAAGTTAGTTATGGACCATTATTGTGAAAGCATTTATTTGGAATTTGGGTTTACGAAAAGGAAATTGAATGATTTGTACATATATAGTTTTATGTTGCATTAATCTAAAGGGGAAGATGAGTAATGTACGGATCTAATTATTTTAGAGCAATGACAACAGATGTCATTCAACCTTCCATTAATACCCATGAGTACAGCCAAATGAAACCATTTTTACCTGGAGCCAAGGTGCAAATCACAGTATCAATATTCATACACAGCACAAAGAACATGTAATACATAGCAGTAAAATAAAGCACCACTAAAAAAATATAATAGAGTCCAGGACCTGAGCATCACACCCTGTAGATTGATGATGCATGGATATTGTTGCAAAAACAAGCCCATAGCAGCCTGCAGATGAGCACAGTCCAGCTTGGTTTACACTGAGTGAACACTGGAGGGCAGCACCATTGGGAGGGGGCTCGCTCCCAATCCTGCATGGCCACGACACCACACCACCCCCAGTGTCTCCCTTCCTGGCTGCAGCATGAGGCCTAGTCCGCACTACAGCTGAGGCCATGTAGCTTCCCCACCTTCGGCCTCGACAATAAGTTCAAGTTCAGGTTTAATTATTATTCACCCATACAGAAATAAAGCCAAACAGAACAGTGTTCCTCTGGAGCCAAGATGCAACACACATCACCAAAGCACATGACACAAATAGCACATATGGTTACAATTTCAGAAAACGTGCAGTCACAAAGCAAAGTAATAATTTCGCCCAAGTCCCTGAGTGGCATGTCTGTAATCCTGGTCCAGCTTGTTCTTCAACCAAATGAACACCAGAAGGCAGCACAGAGTGCACACTGGAAGGTAGCTCCAGGCAAACACTAACAAGAGAAGATCTGCAAATGCTGTAAATCCAAGCAACACACACAGAATGCTGGAGGAACTCAACAGGCCAGGCAGCATCTATAGAAAAGAGTACAATCGACATCAGGGACTGAAACCCTTTGCCAGCACACGAACAATGCAGAATAGCACCAAGCGAGCACTTGAAGGCAGCATTAGCAGAAGGGACCAGGCCCCAACCCAATACAGATTCCTATGTGTGCCACAGTGGCTCCTCTAAACCGCTTCAGCATCTCCTCCTCCGGGCGGCTTGCACCTCGTCCTCGTCACAACCGAGGGAAAGCTTCTCCCCCGCCATCAGTCTAGTGAATGAACCAACGTCCAGTGGGATCCTGCAATCCCAATAACATCATCCAAGGTAATCACTTGCACCATGCAGTGTCTTGGCAACAAGTCCAGGAGACAACACAATGACTGTATACAATAAGTCCAACTCCATCACTGATGGGATAGTCCTGCAGCATTTGATGTTCTGAGTATCTACAAGTGACTTGCAATGATTAAAAAAAAACATACAAGACATCTTTGGTTGGACCTGTGGTGGCCACTGTGTCTAAGTGTGGCACCATCTTACTGGAGGTAGTGTTATCGGTGTCTTTGAAGTTGGCATTGCATCTTGTTATTGGTGACTTTGAAGATGGTATTGGAGCTGTTGAATGAGAAAGGCGAGTATCCAATTGCAGAAAAGGTACTAGGGCATCTAGGGCTTCATCTTGATGATTGACGATGAGTTTGGATGGGATGATTGGATCGACCATTGAGATGTAATCAATGGCTTGACGTATGAGTTCCTGTTGTTTAGGTAATCCATAGCACAGTGAAGAGCCACAGAAGTCACATCTGCTTTTTGATCTACTGTGGCGGTAGGCAAATTGGGGCAGATTTAGGTCATTTCTGAGGCAGCTCTTGATTCGTACCATAACCTGTTTTTTTTTAACTTCAAAACATTAAACTAATTCAAAGGAAGACATGGGAGTCTGAAATGTGAGACTAACTTTGATCTTACTTTAAGCAAGCAATGCGCGTAGCATTTTGTAGTGTGATGACATACGCAATTCATATAGTTAGGCATATAGCTATAATTAATTATTTAAATGAACAAGAATGCTTAATCAACCTATATATATATATATACACGATTACTCAAATATTGCTGAAATATTAAATACACAGCACTCCTCCCTGCTTAACTATAAACCCCAACTCAATGGAGCATGCATCTCAACTCTACACAGTATACTAGATAATACAACCACCGTACAGATATCCACTGATAGTCTATTTTAAATTGTCCTATTCAGGCTAAAAGATTTGATTACTGTGGAGGCTTCTTATTTTTGAGGGATAACCTCTTCCCTGACAAGGTGGCTCACTCTGTTTGGCAGGTGCCACTTGTGTCTGTGAAAACAATCTCAGGTTCTGGGTCCTCCTCTGTGGGTGTTGTAGGAGTTGACCCTGAGACTGCAGGGAAGTGGTTCTGACATCTCTGGACACCTTTCTTCTTCCTTATGTTCTTCTAGTTTGTGCATCTTGATCTTGGGAAGGTCCAATTAGTTCACTGCAATATTCTCTTATTCATCCTTCTATTGCTCCATTTATGATCTGATCTGCCCTCTTGGTTTCCTCATTCACAACATCATCATATGAATCCTCTGTCTTTGAATCTCCATTGACTCCTTTCTTTTTGGCTTTCCATTCATCCAGCTGGACTTTGGCCTTTGCATCACTTTTACAAGCAGCTTTTTGTCTCCAACTTGAAGTTCAGTCAATAAACTTAATGCTCACAGAGCAAATCCTGGTTCTTTCTACTTACAAAAGCTGAATGAAGGTCCTTGAAGTCTTCCTGTTTAAAATCATTTTTCAAGCAACTGCCTGATTAACAGCTGAAGCTTTCTCAGATATGTTGCCTGCAAAAACTTGCAGTCAGATCACTCCTTTGGCCACTTTCACAATTCCCCTGAGCAGCATGGTCCTTCCTGGTCCGATATGCTTTCTAACCAGCAGCACAGATGTTGGCACCAACACCTGTTTGTCCTCTATTGGGCAACAGTTCATGGTGTACGGCATGGAGACAGTTGTGGCATCATTCAGTACCTTTCTAAATTTGTTTTCAGTTGACTTTATTACTAATGGCTGCACGCTATTAGTGGATGGATCTCCAATCAATTTGTAGCAGCGTCAGTCAATCATGTCCCTACAATGCTGGCCACCAAGTTTTTACCACACACAAACTCAGTGTGGCTTGATGGCTATTGTATTTCTCTGTCACAAACGTCATTCCCACAGGAGTTATCTTCTCTCCTGTGTAAGTTCTTTGTTGGATATCTTCAGACTTCAGTTTAGTATCTGTGAAAGGCTGTTCAAACTCATTTTGTGGAATGGCTGTAACAGCCGAGCCAATGTCCAATTGCATTTTAATTAATTTGCCGTTCACTTCTGGTGTAAGCCACACCGCTTGTCTCTTGTTAGTTTTGACAATGTAAATCTCAAAGGTACTCAGTCCTGTGTAACTCTCAACATTAGTTGATTTTCCACCAATAACATGCAGGTGGGGGCTCGTTTTGAAACTGCAACTTGACTTTTTATCTTTTCCCTGTGCAGTCCATTTGTTTTTGTCTGCCCAACATACTCTTTGCATGTGTCCCGCTTTGATGCGTTTTCTGCAAGCTTCACCTTTAAATCTGCAGTGATCTGCTGTATGTGAGCTTCTGCCATTGCTTTCTTGTAAGATTCCACAAATGAAATGATCTCTCAGTTCATTACTGAGCCAATCAAATAACTAACAATGCTCAGACAATCTCAATTCAGCCACGTACACAGAAATGGACACCACTTCCCTTTGGTTCTATTTATGAAACCTTAAGTGTTCTGCAATCAAAATTGGTTTTATTTCTAAGTGTTCCTGTATTTATTTCATTATAGCAGCAAAGCTCAATTTTAATGGCTTGGTTGGAGCAGTTAAACTTTGAAGCAAACTGTATTCCTTTAAACACAACACACTCAGCAAAATTGGTACTAATTTCTGATTGGCTATTTCATGTGCTTCAGAGTACTGTTCAATTGACTCAGCATACATGAGCCAGTTACCCATCGAGCAATCGAATGTCTCCATCTTTCTGATGTAGCCAGCCATTTCTGTTCTTTCTTTTTATGATTCTTATCACTGTACTTATTGTTTATGAAATCATGAAATCTTTCATTTTCTGCATTTAAAAAAAAACTTGATCATGTCTTCCCTTCTGTACACATGCAGTGCTGCTTTTTTTTTAAGTTGACTGTCTCTGAACACGCTCTGCTGCATTTTCTTTAACATGACTTTTCTTTGATGTGCTTTGTTTAACTTGAATGTCTCGCTGCACTTCAATAGGTCAGAAGTCATATTGGGTTCATTTTAAAAATACCTTGTTGCCATTGTTATGTTTTGTAATTTCAAAACATTAAACTAATTCAAAGAAAAAAGACGAAGGCTGAGAATGCGAGTCTAACTCCATTCTTTACTTTAAGCAAAGTGCACATGTATCACATGGTAGTGTGATGATGTATGCAATTCACATATTTATACATATGAATTATTTAAATGAACAGGAATGTGTAATTAACACACACACACACACACACACACACACACACACATATATATATATATATATATATAAGACTACCCAAAATTTACCAAAATATTAAATAGACAACATAACTAAATTCCAGAAGCTCTTCATAATGGTTGATGTAATTGCTATTGGACGCTTGTTATTGAGGCAGATCACCAGGCTCTGCATGGGTAGCTGCCTTTTCGAAGCAGGTCGGAACCTAAGACCACAGAAGTGAGAGATCAAATATAACAAATAAATCTGTAAATACGCCAGTCATTTGGGTCCACATAGATCACTAGTGCACGGCCAAATATGTTGTCTGAACCAGATGCCTTTCATGGATTCACTCCTTAAAGCGTTAGTTTTGGCCTCAGAGACATCCGGAGTTGTGGGTGCCCTCAAATTGATAGGTTATGACACTGTCGAACAAAACAAAGCTGGCATCATACTTAAGAAATAGAAGCAACATTGTCATTTTGGTCCTCTTGTTTGCTACATCTTTCAGTTATTTCATGGTTGATCCTATAACTCAGTACTGCTTCCTATCCTAACTGTCTTAATTCCCTTAACATCTACAGTGAAATTCCCTGCACAATGAAAGGTTTGCAGCAGAGATTATCAGGAGTGTACTCAAACTCCAAAGGTTAAAGTATAAGGAGGTATGCAAATTAGACATGAAGTTCTTGGAATTTGTGAGTTTAAGGCCAGTTGGACTGAACTATACACAGTACCCCACCTGTGGCCTAATCAATGTTTTATAAAGTTTACCATAATCTCCCTACCCTTACGTACAAAACCCTGATTAATGGAGACAAATGTCCCCTGCATAATTTTTATTTTTCTATCTTCCTATGGTGCCTCCTTCAGGGACACTTGGACCTGTACAGCAAAGCCCCTCTATTCTTTAATACTCCCTGGCTGCTACCATTCATTGTGCATTTCAGTTTTCCCAAAGATTGTCACCTCAGAACAACCAGGGTTAAACTCCATCTGCCATTGCTCTGCCCATCTTACCAAATGACCAATTCCATCCTGTACTTTAGAACAGGGGTTCCCAACCTGGGGTCCACAAACCCCTTGCTTAATGGTATTGGTCCATGGCATAAAGAAGCTTGAGAACCTCTGCCCTAGAAGAATCCTGCTCACTACAGACTTGTGGATGCCTGAAGAGTGCTGCCTGGTATGGTGGGAGAGGCAAATACAATGGAGCTTTGAAGAGACATTTGGATAGGCAAATGGATGTAAGGAAGGTGGAGCGATATGGACATGGAGTAAGTAGGAGGAATAGTATTTGGGTGTTTTTGATTTGCTTTTTAGCTGGTGTGGCACAACATTGTGGGCCAAATGGCCTGTGCCTGTGCTGTACTGTTCTATGTTCTATTAACGTCATCACCAATTTTTATCTCAATTATCTTATCTCCTACATTAAGATGCAAATTGATCATCAATATAATGAACAGTATGTGTCCCAGCACTGGACTCTGTGATACACCATAAACTTCCAATGACAGTAATAACCTTCTACTAACACCAAGTCAATTGCCATGTATTACCAAGTCAATATATGAATCCAATTTGCCTTCGGTCCCCTGGACTCTAATCTTTTAGAACAGTTTCCCACGTGACTCAGTGCCAAAGACTCTCCTGTGGCCCATAATGAGTACGTCAGTTTCACCATCCTCATCCATATCCTCAAAAGGTTCAATCGAGCTGGTCATCCAGAACGCCATGCAAACAAAACCAAGCAGTCTTTAATTTAATCTCTGCTTTTCCAAGTACAGATGAATCCTGTCCTTCACATGTCTTTTTCAATAGCGCCCCCACCACTGAGGATTAGCGACAGGCTCCAGTTAAGAAGGTTACCATCCTCGCATAAAGGTAGCCTATTTGCTGTGCACCAGCTTCCTGTCTTATAGGCTGTCAAACCAGAAATGATAGCATTTCCTAATACTCTTCTCCTATCCAATAATCAACTTAAAAGGTGCATTAAGCATAAAGATTAGTTCTTGTTAAATAATTTAGTTCCCAGTTCTTTTTCCCTCATACCTTCCTAGAGTAATGGAGCTACAGTATACTTGCTAAATTCCATTCCCCAAGAACAGGTCTTAAAATGCTGAAAATGAACATAACCACCATTTCTGTAGCAACTTTCCTTCAGAAGCAACATGGTAGCTTATCGGTTAGTGTAACATTTTAAAACAACAGCAATTGGGGTTCGACTTTTGCCACTGTCTGTACGGAGTGTTTCCATTCTCCCTGTTTCCTCAGCTGCTCTGGTTTCTTCCCATATTCCAAAAGCGTACAGGTTAAGGTTGTTATTTGTGGGCATGCTCTGTTGGCACTGGAAGCATGGCAACAGTTGCAGGATGCCCCCCGTGCAGCCCTGGTCTGTGTTGGTCATCAACACAAATGTATTTCACTGTATCTGACAATGTACATGTGATAAATAAAGCTACACATACAAAATACTGAAGAAACTCAGCAGGCCAGGCAGCATTTACGGAAATCAAGTCAAGTCAAGTCACTTTTATTGTCATTTCGACCATAACTGCTGGTGCAGTACATAGCAAAAATGAGACAATGTTTTTTCAGGACCATGGTGTTACATGACTGAAAACTAGACTGAACTATGTAAAAACAACACAGAGAAAGCTACACTAGACTACAGACCTACACAGGACTGCGTAAAGTGCACAAAAACAGTGCAGGCATTACAATAAATAATAAACAAGACAACCGGCACAGTAGAGAGCAGTAAGTTGGTGTCAGTCCAGGCTCTGGGTAATGAGGAGTCTGATGGCTTGGGGGAAGAAATTTTTACACAGTCTGGTCGTGAGAGCCCGAATGCTTTGGAGCCTTTTCCCAGACGGCAGGAGGGAGAAGAGATTGTATGAGGGGTGCATGGGGTCCTTCATAATACTGTTTCCTTTGCAGATGCAGTGTGTAGTGTAAATGCCCATGATGGCAGAGAGACCCCAATGATCTTCTCAGCTGACCTCACTATCCGCTGCAGGGTCTTGCGATCCGAGATGGTGCAATTTCCAAACCAGGCAGTGATGCAGCTGCTCAGGATGCTCTCAATACAACCTCTGTAGAATGTGATGAAGATGGAGGGGGAGTGAGAGATGGACTTCCCTCAACCTTCGCAGAACGTAGAGATGCTGCTGGGCTTTCTTTGCAAATGACTGAACAATCAACGTTTCGGGCTGAGGCCCTTCATCAGGACTGGAAAAGAAGATGAGAAGGTAGATCATGAAGGTGGGGGGAGGGGAGGAGGACGTACACGGAAGCAGGTGGTAGGTGAAACTGGGAGAGGGGTAGGGGTGAAGTAAAGTGATGTGTGAAAGAGATAAAGAGCTGGAGAAGGGGGGCTCTGATGGGAGAGGGTAGAAGACCATGGAAGAAAGGGAAGGGGAGGAGCGCCAGAAGGAGGTGATGGGCAGGTAAGGAGATGAGGTGAGAGAGGGAAATGGGAATGGAATGGTGATGGGAGGGGGCATTACCGGAAGGTGGAGAAATTGATGTCCATGCCATCAGGTTGGTGGCTACCCAGACGAAATATAAGGTGTTGTTCCTCCAACCTGAGGGTGGCTTCAACATGACAGTAGAGGAGGCCATGGACTGACATGTCAGAATGGGAATGGGACGTGGATTTAAAATGGGTGGCCACTGGGAAATGCCACTATTTCTGGCGGATGGAGCATAGGTGTTCAGCAAAGCTGTTTTCCAATCTACGTTGGGTCCCATTGATATATAGGAGGCCACACCAGGAGCACCGGATACAGTAGATGACCTCAAATGACTCACAGGTGAAGTAAAGCTAATCTTTAATCTTTCTCTTTACCTCTTTTAAAGCCCTTGGATGTTGACCATCAGGTCCATTGGTTTTGTTGGCTTTCAGTCTCATTAATTTCTTCAGTACTTTATTAATGCCAATTTCCTTAAGCCCTTCATTCACTCTAGGATGTTAGCTCTCCACTACTGTATGATTTATTGTATCTTCAAAAGTGAAGATGTACAAAATAGTTCCTCTAATCTCAATGATATACCTCTCATTCGAATAAGCTTTCATACCTACATGACGTAGTTTGTTCAGACTTAAAACCCAATCTTCATAGTTAGCCAACTCAAATTCAAACACTGTATAAAATTTTATCATAGCCTATCATTCATAATATAAGTTTTTTCTTGCTTGGCATGTGAAGGATAATAGCAGTTGAATGTTTATTTTTTGTGAGTTTGCAGAGTTTTTAAACATGATTATTGACTGACTTATGAATTGGGCTACAGGTGTTATGAGCAATGATAAATAAAATTTGACAATACAATGTGAACTGAATTTTGGAATTCATTTAGAAAAGAGATTAATTGTTCCTCAATTACCTTTGCCAAGATGTAGTGGACATCATTTAATGTGAAGCCAAACTTTCAAAATTACTCCCTTTAAGACTGCAAATAAGGTGAATCATGATTAGCAGTTGTTTGCTTTTTGCCAATAAGTGGGAAACCAGTGATATTACTGAAAAGAAATAGAGAGGAAGTTGGTAAAATATCTTTATACAGGTGGAGTTTTGAATTTCCCTCAAGACTCATTGTCTAAATAAGCCTCAGTACCTGATGCATCATATGCAACTTCTATTTATGGACTGCATTTGTGAGTGATTTTCTTAAGAAAGATCATCAACTTGAAATGCAAAGCCCATTTTTCTCCGCACAGACTCTGCCTGACTCGCTGACCATTTACAGCATTTTCTGCTTTAATGTCAGACACCTGCAGTATTTTGCTTTCGTAGCTCATTGACAAAAAATCTTGTTTTAATGCTGTACATTGTGGCATGTGACTACTACTAACAAAATCAGAATCACAGCATACATCGTGAAGTTTGTTGTCCTTGCTGCACCAATACAATGCAATTCATAAAAAATAGAGAAAAAGCTGTGAATTATAGTAAATATTTATATAACTAGAAAATGGTTAAATGAAATAAGTACAGTAGTGTAAAAATAGTGAGGTAGTATTCATGCGTTCAATATCCATTCAGAAGACAGATGGCAGAGTACATACAGAGCTCTAACCTTCGTTTGGTTGAAAGAAAGCTGTAAGAGTGGTTGCCTGTCACTCAAACCCTTCATTTAAAGTATTTTTGCTGGTGATTTGAATTACTATTTTCCAGTCTCTTTAAGAGATAGGTTGGGAGACAGAATGTCAGAAGTTCTGGTTTGAATAAGCTATTAAATTTAAATGCAATGCTTGTCTCTGAATATCAAACACATCCTCCAGCTGAGGTGACACACTGACATTCTACATAACCTGATTGAGACAGTAATGGCGGCAACTCAAGGTGCTAGATTTTCATTCAGCTGATTTATCTAAAAGACACAGAGAGTGGAAGGACAAATTCACACGACAAATTAAGCTGGCTGTGACAAATACAAGCAGATGAAAGTAAAGGCACCTCCAATCCATCTGCCAAACGCAGAGTTCCCACTGGCCAAACCTTTTAATTCCGATTCCCATTTTCATTCTGGTATGTTGGTCCATGGTCTCCTCTTGTGCCTCTTAGACCTATTTCCCTGGGTGAAGGATCAACACCTTATATTTCTTCTGGGTGTCCTCCAATCTAATGGCATGGATATTGATTTCTCCTTCCAGTAAAGTTTTCTTTTTCCTCTCCCTTCCATCTTCTCCTCTTCCCCCTCTGGCCTTTCACCTCTTCTCACTTGCCTATCACCTCCCCCTGGATCCTCTCCTATCAGATTCCTTCCTCTCCAGCCCTTAACCTTCCCCACCCACTTGGCTTCAACTATCACCTTCTGGCTATTCTCCTCCCCCCCTGCCCCCACCTTTATATTCTGGCATCTTCCCCCTTCCATTTCAGTCCTGAAGAAGGGTCTCAGCCTGAAAAGTTAACTGTCATTCATTCCAATGGATGCTGCCTGACCTGCTGAGTTCTTCCAGGATTATGCACGTTCCTCGGGATCTCCAGTATCTGCAGACTCTTGTATTTATGAAAGTATAGATGTTATTGTTTCTGATTGGTTAGGAAGGGAGAGAACTGAATCATAAACGAATACCCTCCGACTGGAGCAATACACACGATGTACTGGAGGAACTCAGCAGGTCAGGCAGCCTCAATGGATATGAATGAATGGTTGACATTTTTGGCCAAGACCCTTCATCAGGACTGGAAAAGAACGTGGAAGAAGTCATAATAAGATAGAGGAAGGGAGGAGGAAGTACAAGGTGGCAGGTGACAGGTGAAGCCAGGAGAGGGGTGGGGAGGGTGAAGTGAAGAGCTGGGAAGTTGATTGGTGGAAGAGATAAAGGGCTGGAGAAGGGGAAATCTGATTGGAGAGGACAAAAGAAGAAAGGAAAGGGGGAGGAGCACCAAGGGGAGGTGATGGGCAGGTAATAGATTTTACTTCAAACACATTGTCACCTGTGCTTGATTACCCTTTGACATTTTCTTAATGGACCTAAAGTTGTTAGCAGATAATTAGCAGGTATTCCCATGTTCACAAATTAGAAATACTCACACTTCAAAGATTAGTTTTTTTGTGAATTCTGGGAGTTCAGCCTGAGGGAACAGTTATTATGTGAGACAGAGCTATCTTTCAAAGAGTGCACAAATACTGCTAGTTGTTTTTAAATTGCCCTGACAACTCACATTATTAAAACATTGACTATTTATTCATTTCCATAGCTGCTGCTTGACCTGCTGAGTTCCTCCAGCATTTTGTGTGTGTTGCTCAATATTTCCAGCATCTGCAGAATCTCGTGTTTGCACTCGGGATTTTGGTGATGCCAGACTGGATTTTTAAGACTGCTGGATATTGTTCCAAATAATACTACAACATATTCAGATGGAGACACAGGAGGTTGAAGTTGCTGGAATCTGGAGGAACAAACAATCTGGCAGAAGAGCTCAGTGTGTCGTGCAGTGTCAGTGGAAGGAATTGTTGATATTTTGGATCGAAACTCTATAGCAGTACCAGATCTTAATTCACTTTTTTGGAGAGGCTGTGTAGTAATATGACCATAGTTTTTTGGGGGGCGGGGGCAAATTTAGTAAGCCTAGAGGGACTGCTTGAAGTGAGGCCTGGCTATGTTTGAACGAAACACTGCAACCGGGCCCTGATGAGTTTAAAGAGAAGTGCACAAACCAAGGCCCCAGTGTGTAAAAGTCAGCTTGGAACCAGGGACAAGAGGAAAATCTGCAGGTGCTGGAAATTCAAGTGACACACACAAAATGCTGGAGGAACTCTGTAGGCAAGGCAGCAATGTGGAAAAAAGTACAGTCGATGTTTTGGGCAGAGATCCTTCTGAACCAGGGGCCAAGATATTAAAGGTAGTACAAACCAGGGCTCCAATGTGTTAATAAATGCGCAGGAACTTGAGCTTGAGTATATAAAGGGAGGCCCAGTATATTAGGGGATGTGAAAGTGAGCAGGCGAGTAAGCATTCAGTGAACTAGATGCCAAACCACTGGGATTTCTGCACAATTATCCACAACCACATAACCATATATAACCATACAACCATATAACAATTACAGCACAGAAATGGGCTATCTCGGCCCTTCTAGTCTGTGTCGAACACTTACTCTCACCTAGTCCCACTGGCCCACACTCAGCCCATAACCCTCCATTAAATTGCGAATTATTTGAATTTTCCTGTATTTTGGTCATATAACCTAGGAGCAGAATTAGGCCATCTGGCCCATCGAGTCTGCTCCACCATTCAATCATGGCTGATCCTTTATCCCCTTCCTCAGCCCTACTCCCCAGCCTTCTGTGTCCAATCAAGAAATGGTCAACTTTGCTGTAAATACACCCAACAACCTGGCCTCCACAGCTGCCTGTGGTAATAAATTCCACAAATTCACCATCCTCTTGTTAAAGAAATGTCTCCACATTGCTGTTTTAAATGGACGTCCATCTATCTTGAAGCCATGCCCTCTTGCCCTAGACTCCCCCACCATGGGAAACATCCTTCCCTCATCTACTTTGTTTAGACCTTTCGACATTCGGAAGGTTTCAATGAGATCCCCCCTCATCCTTCTAAATTCCAGCGAGTACAGACCCAGAGCCATCAAATGTTCCTCATATGATAACCCTTTCATTTAGAAAGAGATGGTGCCCTAGTTGTTAAAAACTGGGAATAGCCATGAATAATGACCGGGTAGACTTGAACTGGAAATTCTGAAACATTTCTTTTAAAAAGCTGCTTGTCTGGAGAGGGAGGTAATGGAGACTGGGAATCATGGGATACGTGCACTTTCTTCATCTTGTACAAGGGAGATGATCAGCACTTGCATGTTAGAACAATCTGTAAGTCTAAGGTCTGACTAAGAATTCTGAATTGCCACTCAGAATTCTCTGAGCTCAGTATCTTCAATCAGTAACTCCCTGAGGTGTGATTTTCATCATAGTTTACTTAGTTATTAGTTTATGAGATGAAGGCACTGCCGGCAAAACCAACACTGTTGCGGATCCCCGGTTGCTCTTGAGAAGGCTGCAGTGAGTCACCTTTCTCCGTCTCTCCAGTACTTGTGGTCAATGTACTGCCACGGTGCTGTTGAGATTTCAAGCCTGTGATGACAGCAAATTATTGCTCTAGTTGGTGTTTGGAAAGCGATGCCAGAGGAGGTGCTGGGGGTAGGAACAGTGACAGCAGCTAGCAGCCATTTGAACAGGTACAAGTGCACAGGAGAGGGAGGGACCTGGAACTAATGCAAGCAGGTGGTATTAGTATGGACACACAACAGTTCAAAGTCAAAGTGAATATGTATTACCATATAACACACACAAAATGCTGGTGGAACACAGCAGGCCAGGCAGCATCTATAGGGAGAAGCGCTGTCGATGTTTCGGGCCGAGACCCTTCGTCAGGACTAACCGAAAGAGACAGTGACCCAGGTTCAGTTCCACTGCCGAGGGCAACGAGTTTGTATGTTTTCCCTTTGACTGTGTGGGTTTCCTCGGGGTGGTCTGCTTTGCTTCCCCATTCCAGAGATATAGGGTTCGTAAATTCATCAGCTACATGGGTGTAATGGGGCAGAGCAGGCTCCTTCAGCCAGAAGTGCCTGTTACTGTGTTGTATTTCAAAACAAACAGACTCTCACATTAGCTTTCAACTGAACCCCCTCACTGGATCGGTCTCCATCTTTGCCTTCTTCCTCAAAAATCACCTCATTGGCTATTGGAAAGGATTTGATAAAAGGTCATTCTTCAGAAAGACCTTGCCAGAGATATTTCCAGGAGTTTCCATTCTTATCCATTCTCAGAAAGACAGCATCCATTATTAAGGACATCCAGCACCCAGGGCATGACCTTTTCTCATTGTTACCATCAGGTAGGAGGTACAGAAGATTCAGGAACAGCTTCTTCCCCTCTGCCTTCCAATTCCTAAATGGACATTGAACCCGTGAACACTACCTTACTTTTTAAATGCATATTATTTGTTTTTTGCATGATTTTTAATCTATCTATTATACCCATACTGTAATTGATTTACTTATTATTATTATTTTTCTATTCTATATAATCTATTGCACTGAACTGCTGCTGTTAAGTTAATAAATTACACGACACATGCTGGTGATCATAAACCTGATTCTCATTACCTTGATTTCCACCATCTGCTTGTACTTTATAATTGCCAGAAATGATTAACATTAATATAAATGTATCCATAAATTACTGAGGGTTTGATGTAGAAGTTGGGATCGAAAGATGCTGGTATATGGTACATTGACAGCGATGTAAACAAAATAGAACAATGCAACAGGGGGGCCTGGCCACTCGGCCCACAACGTCCGTGCTAGCAACGATGCCTAACCAAATAATTCCTTCTGTCAGTACAGAATCCATATTCTTCCATTCCCTTCGTGTACACGTGTCTGCTAAATGACTCGTAAAAGCCACTGTTGTATCAAAAGACTGTGTGCTCTGTGCTAACGAGTGAATGCGTGGGGAGAAGAGGGTGGAGTTTTGAACCAACGGGGCGGGTACTCTCGCAGGCCGGTATAAGAAGAGTCTCCATTGCTCATTTTCTGTCAAATTCATCCCCTTTCCCTGGAAACCGGCTCCGATCCCGCTGTCTATAACTAGGATGGCTGCAGTTGATCGCACCGTACTCGTGCTTGGGGGAGCTGGCACCGTCGGCTCAGGCATCGTCAAAGTTCTGCTGGAGAAAGGTAGGCGGCGAATATTCCGCTATAACTGCCCGCTGGAAGGTACAGCGGGAGTCGTATTTCATTTCACACCTTGTTCACTGTTTATTTCAGTTCCACTTCCCCGTCCCTTCATCAGGACTTGCTTTTTGTAAGGACATTGAACTTTCCAGCATACCGAAAATGTCATGTGACAGACAGTGTTGAAACAAACCAAGTAACCTGTCCGAAGGATATCGGGCAGAGAAAAATGCCACTGGGGTATTTGGCATTTGCCATTTAAGCGCGGTGATGATCACTGCCTTGCTTTGTACCCACATCCCTGCAAGGGGATCTGCATCCGGAGTGAAATGATGCTCGAGAGCGGCTATGGAGTGACAAGCCCACTTTGTCACATTTCAGAGCCACTGAATTTCTTTGCCCTCTCGCCTGCCTGTGCGTCGCTTTCCAGCATGTGCCCAAATCCTTTGCAGAATTCCTCTGTTTTGCGAACGCACCTCAAACTCGCTGGAAAAGAAAATTATTCTTTGGTCCTTGTGATCTTTGGCCGGCGGCCAGCCTCCTGCCGATGAAAGCGGTTTCATCGCGTTTACACGAGATCTCCTCTGAACTTCTGCATCAAGGAAACGGTCTCTGAACTGCGGACATTCCTGCTATCTCTGGTATTATTTCAGCAAATTTCCGCTGCAGTTCTCCGCTTTAAAATTAAGATGCGTTATAATTGGTCTCCCCACCGCACCGCTACTCACCCATAGCCTGACTTCAGGATGGCTCGAATTTGGGTAGAATCCAAAATGTAAGTAATGGCTAGAATTATACAACAGGTTGTTCACAATCTCCAAATAGGGTCTTTCACTTAAAAAATAAAGCAAAAAAAAAATCCAGTTCCAACCCTCGATAGGAAACTTAATTGAATTGGGGTCCTGATACTTTGTATAGACGTCAATTTCTGTACCACTGTTTTCTATGAGAGCTAATGCAGCGTTACAACCCAAGAAGCAAAAAGTCGGGGAAACATTTTTTTGTGTGATGTTGATTTTTTTTAATTTACAAATTACAACGGCTTCCCTTCTCACCTGACCAGTTTCTTAATAATTGTGTCAACCTTTCATGACGTGTTCGGACTATTGTTTAACGATGGATGTGTTTTGCTGAGTTGCAAAAGACACATAAACCCACGAAAATGTCCAGATTCGATTTACCAGCTGCTTGCAAAAAAAAAGACAATAACGTGATTTTAGTTACTCCCAAGAATAATACTGTCAGGAAATGCATGCGATATATGATTTAATCTACGCAATCGTTACGATTCGAACAGCCGCGGAGAATAAGGCACTCAAAATGAAGGAGGAACTCAGCAGGTCGGGTGTAGCATCTTAGGAAAGAAATCGGCCACAAACGTCGACCCCTTGTTACTTTCTGCAGATGCTCCCAGATGTGCTGAGCTATTCCAACATGTTGAGCGCGGGTGCTCTGGATTTCCAGCATCTGCAGAATCTCATGTGGTTATGAGTCACCGAGAATGACTGGAAAATGTTTTTTTTTGCTTGCTGTTCATTCCAACTTAAAAAATTCAGTGTAGAATTTGCAAAGTAAATCAATCTCTGGGAAATGCACATAATAGAAAAAGTTGAGTGCAGTGATAGATGTCATTCAACTTTTGTTTTATTCTTTAAATCACACAGTGAGGTTGACATTAACAAAACTCTTCTTGCCCCTAGGAAGACATTGGTGACCTCTTGTTCAGTCACTTCAGAAAGCTACACAGATTCAACCACATTGAACCCAGACTGGTTTATTTCTCCAAAGAGCCAGAAGAGCATAAGATCAAAACACTCAGGAGCAGAATTAGGCCACTCCATCTACTGCATCTGCTCTGCCATTCCACCATGGCTGATTTATATTCCTTCTTTACCCCATTCCCCTGGCTTTTCCATGTAACCCTTAGTAATCAAGAACCCATCTACCTCTGCTTTAAACGTAACTAATGACTTGGCCTCTGTAGCTACCTGTAGCAATGAATTCCAAGGTATCATTTCCCTCTGGCTGTTGAAATTCCTCCTAATTCCCATTCTAAAATGACCTCCTTCATTTCTGGAGTTGTGCCCTCTGGTCTTAGACTCTCCTACTATCATTTAAAGTTTAATAGCTTCTTGCTGGCCATTATTACTATCAGATCTGGCTTGTCTCTCCCCATATTTATTTAAATAAATTATTTAAAATTCACATCCTGCTTGATGAGATTTACACCCGTGTCTCTGAATTATTAATGCAAGACACGAGGTTACCATTCTGGAAGTATATTGATTTGCTGACCCAGCGACTTCAAACGTAACTGTGGTATTTTTCTTTGTTGGTGGGTTTCACTATTCAGATGAGATTTTCTTTCCATTTTACTGGCAGGTCCAATGTAAAAAATATAAAGCCTAGAATACACGCCTATAAATTTGAGTGTGGAAGATCCTGCCTGTCGTTATGGTAGTTTAATGACTAGCTGGAAGGCAAACCGAAGCTGACATGCACTCGCTGTGCTTGCAAGCAGTTTGTTATTTGGTTTTAAAAATCGACATATGTTGAACTATGTCAATGGAGCATTTGCAACAACACACCTTTCATTTTTAAACATCAACCAATCCAATAGCTGCGGGAAAAGCCGGTGCCGTATGATTAAGGTACTGGTTGGGTGAGGACAGAAGCCAGATGCACATACATCATAACCTTAATGCTTTTTCACATCATTTTCTCCCATGCATGGTTGATGTTCTTACATTCACATATTAGTCTAAGTTAAGCTGATTTCATCATCACTAAGCAAACAAAAGATATTGGAATTCTTGCAATTTTTTTGTATGTTGTATCTCAATTCGCCCCATTGTTAACCCTCAATTCTGGGGATTAACTAAGCATAACAGGGATCATTCAGGAACTCAAACCAAGGGTTGCAAAAATAAAATGTAAAACATCAACTTCGATTTCCTTTAATATTTTTGTTTATTTATTTTAAATATAACTATTAATGTTACTATTGCATAAACCTTCTTTGGGGAGAGTGCAATAAATCTTACTAAGTATTAAACCAAAGTGTTACAGCTGGGTCTGCAATCACCCTTGCACAACCAAAATTGATAACTGTGGATAAGACCATTGAAACTGTTTCACTTTGTTAATTATGATGACTAATAACTTCTTGTGAGAGGAATTTCTTTATTTAAAGGGTTGTGGCCCATTGGAATTCTCTACCTGAAAACGCCCTGACTGTTCTGTCATTGAGACTGATAGATCCTTGGATCAAGAGATTCAGGAGATATAGGGATGGGTGCAGAGGTAATGGAGAGGCTGACTATCAGCCTTTATTGTACTAAATATTGGAGAGGTATTTGAGAGCCAGAAAGCCTTCCTGTTAACCTACAACTATTTCACTTGTGTCACCGTTATTGCTGCCATATTATCAGGTTTCTGTCTGACATCAATCACCAGATGAAGTGCAACCCAACATTAGCAAAACTCCAATAAAAGCAGGATGTTGGATTCGCCACATAGGTCAAATGCTACTGGATCTGCAGACTGTTACAGCGTGTTCTACTTCTATTACAGATTTCCAGCATCTGTATTTATTTTCAAATTACACTTGTTGAGCTTTGTGCATCGTGAATGTCTCAACTTTGGCATTATTTACGTGGTCTAATTTTGTCAGCTTCCAGGCTGCTCACTCAGGCCGAATCCAGTAGATTCTAATCTAAGTAATTGTTTAAATCTAGATTAAACATCTCACCACATCTACTTAAGAAGATTGTTCCCCTTTTATGGTTTTATCTCACCCAATCCCTTTTGGAATAGTTAATTTTTTTTAGTTCAATGATTGTGTACTTATTCATTATTCACATTCTAATCTCACAGTATCCTCCCCTTTATAATAATAATCAAACCTTGGAACTGCTACGCTATACCATTATAAAACCACATTCATATTGTACTCAAATAACACGTCACCCCACCCCCCCAAGATGGAAAGTCTTGAACTGTATTTTGAGGGGGAGGAATAACAAATGTATTACATTACATTTGGACACTTTGCAAACTTTATAAAGTAAGTACATACACTCAGTGGACACTGTATTAGATACACCTGCTTGTTAATACAAATACCTAACAAGCCAATCATATGGCAGCAACCTAATGCATAGAAGCATGCAGACATGGTCAAGGTGTTCAGTTGTTTTTCAGAACAAATATGAGAATGGTGAAGAAATGCGATCTAAATGACAATGAGCGTGGAATGATTGTTGGTGCCAGATGGGGTGGTTTGATTATCGCAGAAACTGCTGATCTCCTGGGATTTTCATGCACAACAGTCTCTAGAGTTTGCAGAGAATGGTGTGAAAGACACAATAAAAAAAAATCCAGTGTGCAGCAGTTCTGTAGGAGAAAGCACCTTGGTAATGAGAGAGGTCAGGGGAGAATTGCCAGATTGGTTCAAGCTGACAGGAAGATGACAGTAACCATGCGTTACAACAATGGTGTGCAGAAGAGCATCCCTGAACTCACAACACATCCAACATTGAAGTGAATAGGCTGCAGTAGCAGAAGACTATGAACATGCATTCAGCGGCCACTGTATTAGGTATAGTAGGTACCTAATAAAATGGCCACCATATATTGCGTACGCTTCTCGTTGACTACTTTTGCTCATCCATTAGCTGAAGCAGCTTATGAGCAAAGAGTTGAGGCTCTTGAATAAAACACGAAGGTATGAAACTCTTGTTTTATAATGAGGTAGTTGCTGTTTCTACCCATTCATAAAGTCTGCCCCACAGACCCTTAATTGCTGCTGATTTTGGGGGTTGCCCATTACTCTACCAGCAGATGTCCTAAAGTGGGAGTTCAAGGCCAAATTTTTCACAAAAGACAATAAACAGAAATGTTGTCCAATAAGCTGCCCAGAATAATCAACCATTTGGAGCTGAAAGCTTCCAACTAAGGGATGACAAAAAAATAAGCAGTATTAGTCAAATTCAACAGAAGGGGGTTCCCCAAACCTCAACGAAAAACATTGATTTTTGCAGCTACTGTCTCTGGTTTGATCTGAAGCTGGAATTCATTAATCTGAGCATCCCTGGAGAAATGAGACAAGAAGTTTGCTTGGCTTGTAAATCAGACTGCAGTTTCTTGACACCTGCTGTGTGAAAATTTGGCTGCCTGCTCCCAGTGTATGGTGAAGGGATGCTGGTATGATTGAAGTATATAGCACAAGAATCAGGGGTACTCAAATTGTTTTTTTTGGCTCAGGTTCACATGAACACACTGGCAATTTCTTGAAAAGCAACTGATTTCAATGCAGTTGGTGGTTGTTAATTGAACAGTTGGGAATCTCAATGGAATAGACTATAATCCTTTTGTACAATGGAAGGATGGCATTTCAAAGGCTTGCATGTTCAAAGACATTCAAGGGAATGCTCTAAATGTATGGAATCGCCACCTTTGTTTACTTGCTACTTCCTATAAGTTTGATACAGAGGCCGCTTTAAGATACACTGGCTGTTATAAGTCCTATCTAATTGGACTTGTCTCAAGGCAGAAGCTCACTGGGAATTTCAAGGTCATTGAATCAGATCAGTTAGGCTGGGTTAGCTATCTTGCTGTGATTCATCTTGTATGCATGGCCAATCAAATGAGAGACAAAGGGTAAAGTTCAAGTGAACTTGGCTACATTGATAACTTTTGCTGAAGTATTGACAGAAGATATTGACCAGTTGAAGAACCATCAAACCCATGAATCTACTTCTGAGATGAAATTAGGAACAGGCATGACTGATTCTTTGAGACACATCAGTTGTTAATGTAATGAACTTTGTGATCTCAAATAAAATCTGAATTGAAATGACTAAGAAAGTATATGCTCAGTAGCCACTTTATTAGGTACCTCCTGTACTCAGGCCACTAAATTTATGTTTATTGTCTTCTGCTGCTATAGCTCAGCCACTTCAAGGTTCGAGGTGTTAACCATTCAGAAATGCTTTTCTGCATGCAAAACATGATTATTTGAGTTACTGTCACCTTCCTGTCAGCTTGAAGCCATCTAGCTATTTTACTCCGACCTCTCTCATTAACAAGGCATTTTTGCCCACAGGATATTTATAGCTTTTCACTCACTTATCTGTAAACTCTAGAGACTGTCGTGCATGAAAATCCCAGGAGGCCAGCAGTTTCTGAGATACTCAAGCCACTCTGTCCAGGACCAACAACCATTCTATGGTCACTTAAGTCACATTTCTTTCCCTTTCTGACACTTGGGCTGAACAACAGTGGAACCTCTTGACCATGCCTGTATGCTTTTGAGCATTGAGTTGCTACCACATGACTGGTTGATTAGATATTGGCTTTAATGAGCAGGTATTCAGGAGTACCTAAAAAAGTGGCCACTGAGTGTGTTTTTTAAAACTTATGTATTTATTTTTAAATAGTGAGAGATTGAAAGGACCTTATGTTCAGAGGGACTGGGATGTCCTTGTACAAGAATCAATGAAAGCTAGCTTGCAGGCAATTAGAATGGAAAATTCCTTGGACATTATTGAAAGAGGAAGAGACAAGTTACTCCAATTGCCTTAGACCCTGTTGAGAATATAATTGAAATACTGTATCGAAGCCTGGTTATAACAGAGTGCAGTGATGATTCATGGGATTGATTGCTGTAATGGTGGCTTTATTCCATGACCAGAGATTAAATAGGGTATGTTTATTGAGTGATCTTATTGAAACACACCAAATACTTACTGAACAGGGTAGATGTGTGGTTGATGTTTCTTGGGGCTGCAAGGTCTAGAATCAGGGGACATTTGTTTTATAGTAAGAGGTCAGCCATAATAAGAGGATATAGATGAGCAGATATTTCATCAGATGATGATGCTCCTGTGGAATTTCCTCCCCCAAGGTGCTGTGAGATACGAGCCATAACCTCATTGAATAATGGAACATGTTTGAGGGCTGAATGATCTGCTCCTCCACTGGGTTTTGGCTCTTCGGTGAAGTTATACAGAATCCAGCAGTTTAGTGGCCACCATTGACAGGTGGCATGGTAGTGTAGCAGGTCGTGCTCCCTTCTTGCTGCTACCATCTCAGCTAGAAGGAACAAGAGTCTTAGGACTTGTACCACCAGGTTCAGGAACAGTTAGTACCCCTCAACCACCAGGCGCTTGAACAAAAGATGATAACTACACTCACTTGCCCACATCCAATGATCTATCTTTAATGACTCTTTATCTTGTTATTTCATGTTCTCATTATTTATTGCTATTTATTTATATTTATATTTGCACAGTTTGTTGTCTTTTGCACTCTGGTTGATCTTTCACTTATCATATTGTAGTTACTATTCTATAGATTTGCTGAAGAAAAATGAATCTCAGGGTTGTATGTGGTGACGTATTTATACTCTGATAATAAAATTTACTTTGAACTTTTAACTTTACAGCCCCAGAAATCACTACTCAGGATTCAATTGCCTCCGCTGACTGTAAGGCATTTGTATGTTCTCTCCATAACCATGTGGGCTTCCTCCGAATGCTCTGGTTTCATCCCACATTCTCAAAGTCATATGGTTAGGATTAGTGAGTTGTGGGCATTCTGTGCAACATGCACAAGATGCTGGAAGAACTCAGCAGGCCAAGCAGCACCTAGGAGAAGAGTATAGTCAATGTTTCAGGCCAAGATCCTCTGCCAGGACTGGAGAAAAAAGCTGAGGAGTAGATTTAAAAGGTGAGGGGAGGGGAGAGAGAAACACAAGGTGATGGGTGAAATATGGCGGGGGAAAGTTTAAGTAAAGAGCTAGGAAGTTGATTGGTGAAAGAGACAGAAGGCCATGGAAGAAAGAAAAGGAGGGAGGAGCACCAGAGGGAGGCGATGGGAGGGCAAGGAGATAAGGTGAGAGAGGGGATGGGAGGGGCTGGGGGCATTACTGGAAGTTTGAGAAATTGATGCTCCTGCCATAAGATTGGAGGCTACCGAAATGGAATATAAGGCAATGTTCCTCCAACCTGACTATGGCCTCATCACAACAGTGGAGGAGGCCATGGATTGACATATCGGAATGGGAATGGGAGGCGGAATTAAATTGGGTGGCCTTTGGGAGATCTTGCTTTTTCTGGCATAGGTGCTTGGTGAAGCGGTCTCCAATCTAGTTGGGTGTCACTGATATACCAGGAGGCCGCACCGGGAGCACTGAACACAGTATATGACCCCAACAGACTCAGAAGTGAAGTGTCGCTTTCACGTGGAAGTGCTGTTTAGGGCCCTGAATTGTATTGAGGGAGGAGGTATAGGGGCAGGTGTAGCATTTGTTCTGCTTGCAAGGATAAGTGCCAGGAGGGAGGTCAGGGGAGGGATGAATGGACAAGGGAGTGCAGGGAGCGATCCCTGTGGAAAGCGGAAAGTGGGGGGTGGGGGATGGGAGGGAAAGACGTGCTTGGTGGTGGGATCCCTTTGGAGGTGGCTGAAGCTTTGGAGAATTCACCAGAAAAAGCGGGATCTCCCAGTGGCCACCCAATTTCATTTCACTTCCCATTCCCGTTCTGATACGGCCATCCCTGGTCTCCTCCACTGTCGTGATGAAGCCACACTCCGGTTGGAGGAACAATACCTCATATTCCATTTGCGTAGCTTCCAACCTGATGGCACGAACATCGATTTCTCAAACTTCCAGTAATGCCCCGCAACCTCCCCCATCAACCCACTTTACCATTTCCCATCCCCTTTTCCCTCTCTCACCTTCTTGCCTGCCCATCACCTCCCTCTGGTGCTCCTCCCTCCCTCCTTTTCTTTCCTCCATGGCTTTCTGTCTCTTTCATCAATCAACTTCCCAGCTCTCTACTTCATCCTCCCCCCTCCCCGTTTTACCTATCACCTTGTGTTTCTCTCTCACCCACCCCCCACTTTTAAATTTACTCCTCAGCACTTTTCTCCAGTCCTGCTGAAGGGTTTTGGCCCAAACCGTCAACTAGAGTTCCTCCAACATTTTCTGTGTGTTGCTCGGATTTCCAGCATCTGCAGATTTCCTCCTGTTTGTTTGTGCGGACATGCTGTATAGGAGCCGGAAGCGCATTGACACCTGTGGGCTGCCCTAGCATATTCCTTGGTCGGTGACTCAAAAAGATGCATTTCGCTGTATGTTTCGATGTCCATTTGACAAGACAAGCTAATCTTTTATTCTTACCAGCTTTTTAAAAAAACCATATATCTTATTAAGTTACCTTAAGTTTCCCTGTTGCCAGGGAGTGCTATGATTTGGACTCGTCTCTCTGGGTGACTCATGGATCTCTAGTGCACTAATGCAAGCATGACCACGTTCTGACTCAGAGACGTAAGTTGACTCTCAGTATAACAACACCTTGATTTTAACATTCACACTCTTGCTTTTAATCCTTAGTGTCCTCTTCCCTCTGTATCCAGTAGTATAAGCCTCAGCTACCTACTCTCCTTCAACGCTGTACTCTTTGCTAGACCTGAGTTTAATTAATCCACCTTCTAAGCCCCATCTTCATCTGTCAAGGCTTAGATCCTTTTCTGTCTCCTTTTGGAGATACACCAAGAAACCTAAACCTTTTTCCGGGCACTTTATTCTTAACACCTTCATTGCTAAATTTTGTTGGATCATGCTCCTGTGATTCATGATGAAACCTTTGTTACCTTGATAATTTGTATGATGTTGCTGTTGTCTATACTTGATGAATAAACCCTGGGAAATACTTACTATGCACAAGATTTTTATTTGATTAATATAATTTAGTAATAGTGAAGTACTAATTTGTTTATAGAAATAGCATTAGTGTCTTCCCTTATGTCTCACAATTTTGTATAATAATTAATATTGCCTGAAATACAATCCCAGGGAGATCTATGATGGTATCTATAGTGGCTTAAATTGTGATATTCCTACTGATGTTCAGAGCCATGATCAGTACCTCAAACTTGGGTTCTAGTCAAATCTTGACTGTAATTATTAACTAACTCACCCAAGCTACCTGATGCACCATCAACAACTCACTCTGAGACGTAAGGCGAGACATCGGGTTTTATTGACTGGAAGAAGGAACAAACAGTGAGTGACCACCATACTACATCCTGGAGACAGAGAGGCCGGGTTCAGGCCCTGATCGCCTTTATACCGGGGTCTGTGGGAGGAGCCACAGGAGCAGTCAGCAGGGGGCGTGTCCAGACAGGTATATGCAGTTCACCACACTATCCAAAAGCTTTTATTGACAGGATCAACTCTGTTTTCCATGACGTTAAATACAAGTCATTGCATGTCATTTTGACATTAAAAACTTCTAAAGATTGAATCAAAACAATGCCAAAGTTAATTTCATGTTGCATTAAAGGTATGAACTCTTGAAATATTTTCCCTGTATTTTGGTGGAAGTTTTATTCTTCTCATGCAAGACTGGAGTGGCATTTGCAAATTGAGTTTGATGTTTGTACGGCAGAGGTTATAATGCATTTTAAATGATTACATCATAGCTTTGACAATAAGGGCATTTCCCATAGGCACATTCATTAATAATATTTATAAACTTGCAGTGTAATTCAAGGGCCAGCATCATAGGGCCTACATCGAGAAGCCTTTACACAAATGCAATGAAGGAAAAT
The DNA here is from genome assembly GCF_030144855.1 of Hypanus sabinus. Classification (NCBI taxonomy): domain Eukaryota; kingdom Metazoa; phylum Chordata; class Chondrichthyes; order Myliobatiformes; family Dasyatidae; genus Hypanus; species Hypanus sabinus. The sequence continues at coordinate 57,144,292 of NC_082722.1, read as the reverse complement.
CTTGCTTCTTACCTTTTGGATTGTGTTTGTTCATTCAGCAGAACTAAGAGATTAACTTGCAGTTTTATAAGATGATCACTGTTTACAATGCTGTATAAAAGTCCTAGGCACATATATATAGCTAGGGTGCCTGAGAATTTTACACAGTACTGTAGTAATCTTATGCATTGCACTGTACTGCTGCCACACACAACAAAATCCTGACATATGTGAGTGATGACAAACTTGATTCTGCTATGAGTCTCTATTGTGGACTGAGAATGGGAAGTGAGTTGGGAGAAGGGATTCCCGGTTGGAAAAGGGGAAGGGAGAGGGGAGGGAGCAGGAGGTGCCAGAGAGACATTCTACAATGATCAATAAACTAATTGTTTGGAATCAAATGACCTTGCATGGTGTCTCAGGGCTGGATGTGTCTGCATCTGCATCATCCTCTAACCAGTACTCATTCTCTGCCACCTATCCCAAGCCTTGCCTGCGGCCATTCCCAATGTTCCTGCCAGATTTACAAACTCGCTCTCCACTCCAAATTCATAGATACCCGTACTGCACAAAATCCCTAGCTATGTACAGTGTATGTGCCTAAAACTTTTGCACAGTACCGTATTTCCTGGACAATATTCATTCCTTAACCAAGAGGACAAAATAGATGTTAATATGTATTGTATTTTAATTGATTTTTGTGGGATCTTCCAGTTTATATCAACAATCATATCAACACCATTTGTGAAGTTTACCAGAACTTCTTCAGTACAGTATTGTGCGAGTGAAATTAAAGTTGTTTTCTGTTTTGAAAATGAATTGGAATTGCATTTTGAAAATACTTGTGTAATGCAAAACAATATTTTGTTGCTGAGGCTTGGAATAGCTCGGCCATGATGATGCATCCAAAGGAGAGTAGCAATCAAAAATAGTCGAATCCATCTATTTGTTCAATTGCAAATCAATCTGTCTCTAGGTTCCATCTGAACACCCAAGCACTGACGATGAAGATTGACACTATTCAGTCAGGTTTACTTCTGAGCTCTTTCAGCAGTGCGGCGATATCTTGTAGATTGAATCCAAGCTATGTGACATCAGTGACAAATCTTCTAATCATCTAAAGTTTCTTCATTAGCTGGAAATGAAACACAGTCGTTACAGTTGCAGAGTAATTTTGTATGAATCCAGTAACTCATTTATTACTGGTATCTAAATGGTAATTCATTTTGACTTTTCTGGTTCTGTGCAGTGATCACATATTGTTCATCATCACAGGTTTCCTTAGTAGTATATTCTTAACCATTCTAGTTTAACTGTTTCCCTCCTGTGTGTAGAAAGAAACATGCTTATGCAATACCTTCTGCATGCTTAGAGCAATACAGAATCTTTCATGTAACTGCATCTTCTTTTCCAATCAGATTCCTTTATCTTCAGCCCCTTGTTCCCTTTACTCATGCCAGCCTCTGTCACTATTTCCACCTCATCTGTCTTTCATCCTCTCATCTCCTGGATTCACCTATTGCTTGCCGGCTATGGGGCCACCCCCTTCTCCCACCACTTTATATGGGCAGCCTCCGCTTCTTTCAGTTCAGGTGAAGAGTCTCATCCTGGAGCTGTCCATTTCCCTTCACAGACTGACCTACTGAATTTCTCCAGAAGTTTGTTTGTTTTTTTTTTGCTCCTTCATGTAAATTAATTTTGGAATTAATACCAGTATAAGAAGGTGAACAAGTGCAACAAACTATTTACATAAAGCAAAGTCTCTCAAAGTGGTGTTAATCAGCTAAGCAGTTTTGGTATGTATGTTGTCCAGGGCATCATCAGACTATTAAATGTTAAGTGTGAAATGTAAAACTCATCTTAACTCATCCTCCTTCTTAAAGGCCAAAAAAAAAGACCTAGCTTTTTGCAGCTTATGTTGAGTTCCTTTTATTTCAATGTTTTTTCAGGCTTTCGTGTGGCAGTAATATCCAGAGATGCGGCTCGCTTAGAGAAAATAAAAAACTTTGTCTCAACTGCTACAAAATCCAGGCTTTTTACACTGGTTGGAGATGTGGGTAAGGTATCCTTTCCATGAACTCAAAGCATTCTTTTTCATATTAATTGGAGAGAAAAATTGGCACAAATAAGTAGAATTGAGAGGTCAAAGAAGTCTAAAAATGGATTAGTTTTGATTCTTGTTTGATTTGCGCGTATAATTGAAGGGAATGGGAGGAGACTCATTTGCAAGGCCGGTTTCTGAGCCTTGTAATCCCAATACAAAAAAAACTGCATACAGCTTTTGTATTGGAAACAAAGCTCTGTCGTCAATATAAACAAAAACATACTGTCCTTTGACCTGCGAGGATGTTCAGAGGAGATTTAGAGAAGTCTGGTTTCTAAATTCCAACCTCAGAAACGAGACCTGATGTAATACTCAGTTTGGTACATTTCAGACATGCCCAGAGGTTGTGGGTGGTTAGTGTGGCAAGTCATTATATGCATCACTGTACTTCGGTAGTTTTAATCAACTGCCTGAAACGGTTCCAGGTTCTGAAGAGGGTGCAGAAGCAGCTAAAAATGCAGTCCTCCAGGCTGTTGAGAAAGTGACAGATATTGTGTCATCCCTGGGGTTCAGCTGGTGGCAGGGTGGCCCTCCTCACACTCAAACACTGGAAGAACTCAATAGGGTAAGTGGCAGAATTATCACTCTAAACTCTAGACCGTTGAACAGCACTGCACCTTGCAATCTTAAGCTATTGACTGCTTGTGATTACATTAAATTATCCTTCAATGAACCCAGTACTGAATGACATAATATTTGGCCACAGAGTCGGGACTGTAGACATTTTTTATGCGTTGCTTAACATCCACGATATGTTCTGTGAAATTGGCCGTTATGTGATTTGGACATTGTGCAAACATGATATATACTTAGCAAACCTATGTGGAGTACTGTAGTGTACCTGTATTGACTACATAGCCAAGAACTTACACTAAAACTGTATACTGTACACAATAATACATACATACACTATCATATTTTATTTTGTTTTAAACTTTTAAATTTTTTTCACTTTTTAAACTTTTATGTAAACACTTTCTTAGCCTATTTCACACACAATTTATCAATGAGGATCAGGATCATCCACATCACTGTTCTCAACTTCCTCATAGAGTTCCACTTCTTCAGGAGGTATTGGCTTCTTCAGGAATATGTCCAGTGTTGTTTGCCTAGTTGGCTTTTTCTTTTCTTCATAAATTTCTCGAAAAACACTGCCTCAATCCATGTCATTAGCAATTTCTTCATATCCGATATAGGTCCCCCTTGCATTTTCATGAGCCTTGTAGTTTTCAGTGAAGCCGATCCTTTAACAGCTTTGAGAATTTTTTTCTTTGTTTTTCAGGCTTGTCCTGATCATTGAGTGCGACATGCCTAAATCCCGAGCAATAGCATTCACTGGTTTTTCCACCTTCGTATTGTTTAATAACCTACTGTTTCACTTCCAAATCAATACCTTTCCTTTGCCTCTTGCTGCTGCTATCCCTAGGAGTGGTTTTGCTGCGTTTGGAAGCCCTGGTGCACTTTACGGTAATATTTTCGAAAGAAAATTAAACAGAGAGATAACACTACTACCTCAAGAGACGCGCGATACTCAAGATTGGCTACAGCACATTCTCCAATCAGGACTACAGACGTATATGCAGTTGGATGTTGTCTGAATGGATGTTAGGCGGCGCATACATGTATTATGTGAAATAGTTAAAGTACACTACATTTTAACTTTATGGACCTGTACAATTTGGCAGATGGCTTGATGTCAGCAGTACCCTTATTTATTAACAAAATGCTTTTGAAGCTACATGTTGAACACATGCCATTTTTATAATATACATGTTTGCAACCATTTCCACATAAAGCTGCAGGGCTGCTTGACTGCACTTGCCTTTGTTGTTAAGCCAATCTATCCTAACTGGAAAAATCAGATAATGCATCAATTTCCCCCCCCCACCCCTTATTGTAGCTGGATTTTGGAAATAGCAGTTTAATGGGTAAGAAACTTAATTACCCTTCTCAATCACCCGAAGATTTTTAAACATTTCTTGACACTCTTGTAATAAAAGTGGAATCAGTTCATTCATATGAATTTCACTTCTTATGCACTGTTCTCGCGAGGAATACTTTTTTAACCTTGCTGAATGGGGTGTATTTTAAAAGGACTGGCTTTAAAAAATTTGTGACTCATTTGTGACAACGTCCCATGGTTTTCAAAGTATTAAGCACGAACTTTTGTTTATTTCATGTTTGTGCAATGTTTGAGTTTTGTGTTTTCGGTCACCCTGGGTTACAAATGACCTGATTTATGCAAATCTAGCTCTTTGCCAATTTGCCCATACCTGTTTAACACACTTTTCAAGCCAGTAACATTATTACTATTTTATGGTATCCATTAATGACTAGATGCAATATATATCTATAGATAGTGTAAGGATGATAATTCAACAATATCAATTAGTGGTATAATATGGGTTACTACTATAAGCAGATGGTTCTAACTTGTGATTAGTTTCCAGAAAAAAAAAAATTCTTATGTAACCCGGAGGTTATATATATATATATATATATATATATATATATACACGTTAATCAGTCACATTGTTACACCTAAGAGTAGTTGAGTGACAAAAGAACAAAATGAATTTATGAGCGTAAGTTGCAGGGCCGGAGAGGAAATGGGAATTATACTGATAGAAATGCTATGCTGTGACCTGACATTGATGATGGGCTGAATGGTCTCCTCTGGTTTCATCATCTACCTGAATCTCACTTCTTTGTCCTAATAATAATTTTGCTTTTTGTAAAATGATGAAAATGAATGATGATCTATGCTTTATTTACTCGCCTTGTTTTTCTATGAATTGTCACTAAACTGTAGATGTGACATCTAATTCTAGGTTGCAATTTTCTCCCATTGCTGAGTAACCTAAAGGAAGGGTTCACATTGAACGGGAGCCTTGATTTTATCTTGGAGAAGGAATTACAGTCAAGTAGCCTCTGTGCATAATCAGCTGATTTATCATTGTCCAGCCATCTTTAATATGTCGCTGACTGGTCAACCTTTAAAACTGAGCGCCAAGACACTGCAAGAGTTATAACCCTTGTTTTTAAGCAAGTGCTTCTTGAATGGAGTCCTGATTGGGAGAGGGAAGGCTAAGTTTCCTTATGATGCTCCCTGGATTATATCACTTGGTCTGTAAAGTCTTTCTTGTCTGGCAGAGCTTCCTTTTGGTCCTGTTTTATGCTCCTGGAAGATTTGGCCTAGTGGGTTATCACCAATATATTCCCCCAACTCTGGCCTCAGTTGAATTGACTAATGTCAATAGCCAATAGCTTTCCGAGCAGATTTAGTCCTTTCAATGTTTGCCGTTTCGTCCTTCTATTTTAATTATCACCATCTCTTCCCCCTCACATTCTGGAGAGGGGTTTAAATTTGTCCCTCCTTCCTCACCTCCATCCTTTGATCCATTTAATAAACTTTAATCAAAAAAAATTCTTCTCTGTTTTAAGTCGGAATGTGTACCAGGGACTCTGCGGCAGCCAGAATATATTGCTGATGCATCTAACCCAGGTATTATATGCTCTAGGTTCTGAACACACTGGTGCTGAGCACTTTCACATCCTGGAAGGCATTCTTTCCTCTGGTTAAAGATAACCCCCATGGATCATACACATTTATAACTGGTGAGTTGACTACTTCAGAATGTGACAATTATTTTTGAAAGACTCAATATTACTTCAAATTGACGCAGTATATTATTTTCACCTTGGCTTTTGAACATCTGATTGTACAGTCCATTCCAATGGTTGCTAATTGAAAATGTAGATGGATGGATTAGTAAGCTTGTAGACATTATGAAGATTGGTGGCATTGTGGATAGTATGGAAGTCCGCCAAAGGATCCAGTGGGATATAGATCAGTTGCTGAAATGGGTGGGGCAGTGACAGATGGTGTGAGATCAAAAGAAAAGGGACAGTATAGTGTTAACGCCAAGACTCTTAACAGTGTTGACATACAGAGGGATCATGGGATCTCCATCCAGATCTCCCTGAAGGTGGCGACACAGGCTGATAGGGTGGTAAAGAAGGCCTATGCCATGTTTGCCTTTATTAGTTGAGGAACTGAGTTCACGAGTTAGGAAGTCATGTTGCAGCTTTATAAAACTCTAATTGGGCTCCAGCCTTTGGCTTTAGGAACTGATCTTGTACAGTCTATTAAAGCAAATTAGATTTTTAAGAAGGTGCTGAAGCTTTCTGATGTCAACATATTCTAGCTCTGCCTGTTATCAATATCATGTTCCACAATTTATCCTATTAATCTTAAAAGGAATTTCTGGAGGTGGAATGGGATTTAAAATCCACAATTAACTTTTACCATATTTCTGTGAGTATACTTTGATACACAGCGTTGTTTGTGGCAGGAGAGGTGCAGTATGCGTCAATGGATCTGGGGCTGAGAGGGTGAACAGCTTTAAGTTCCTCGGCATCCACATCACCGAGGATCTCACGTGGTCTGTACACACCAGCTGTGTGGTGAAAAAGGCACTACAGCGCTTCTTTCACTTCAGATGGTTGAAGAAATTCAGTATGGGCCACCAAATCCTAAGAACTTTCTACAGGGGCATATTTGAGAGCATCCTGACTGGCTGCATCACTGCTTGGTATGGGAACTGTACTTCCCTCAATCGCAGGACTCGACAGAGAGTGGTGCGGACAGCCCAGCGCATCTGTAGATGTGAACTTCCCACTATTCAGGACATTTACGAAGACAGGTGAGTAAAAAGTGCCCGAAGGATCACTGGGGACCCGAGTCACCCCAACCACAAACTGTTCCAGCTGCTACCATCTGGGAAACGGTGTTGCAGCATAAAAGCCAGGACCAACAGGCTCCAGGACAGCTTCTTCCACCAGGCCGTCAGACTGATTAATTCATGCTGACACAACTGTATTTCTATGTTATATTGACTGTCCTGTTGTACATACTATTTATTATAAATTACTATAAATTGCACATTGCACATTTAGGCGGAGACATAACGTAAAGATTTTTATTCCTCTTGTATGTGAAGGCTGTAAGTAATAAAATCAATTCAATTCAGTGAGTAAGAGCCAATCCGGACGGATTAAGCTTATTTCAAGTAACACATTTTTCTGAAGCAAGACTGCTAATTTCATCACTACCAGGGGTGCTGTGAGTAACAGACTATATGTCTATCGAGACCTGATACATACATCTATACACTCAGTGGCCACTTTATTAGGGAGCTCCTGTACCTAATAAAGTAGCCATTGAGTGTATATTCGTGATCTTCTGCTGCTGTATCCCAGCCAATTCGAGATTCGACATGTTGTTTGTTCAGAGGTGCTCTTCTGCACACCACTGTTATTTGAGTTACTGTCACTTTCCAGTCAGCTTGACCAAGTCTGGCCATTTTCCTCTGACCTGTCTCATTAGCAAGGTGTTTTTGCTCACAGAACTGCTACTCACTAGATTTTTTATTTGTTTCTCTTACCTTGTTCTGTAAACTCTAGAGACTGCTGCCCAAGTCACTTGGATCACATTTCTTCCCCATTCAGATGTTTGGTCTGAACAACAACTGAACCTCATGACTATGTCTGCATGCTTTCATACATTGAGTTGCTGCCAAATGATTGGCTGATTAGAGATCTGCATTAATGCATTAAAGTAATGTGCAGGTTTACTAATGATGTGGCCACTGAGCGAGTGTGTGTGTGCCCGCAGAAGAGCTTTCAATGATCCAAGAAGTCCTGCCCCCTTCCTCAGTTCCTCAGCCACCCTTTGATCTGGTTCTATCTTTCTGCCCTGACTAGCATGTGACACCAAGGGTGATCCAGAGACTACTGCCTTCAAGGTCCTGCTTTTCAGCCTACTTCCTAACTCCCTATACTCACTGCACAGGTGTCCTTCCCCCATTCTACCTTTGTCATTGGTGCCAATGTGCACCATGACCCCTGTCTGCTCACCAAACTTGAGAATGTTCTGCAGCCACTCTGAGATACCCTTGGCCCTAGTACCCAGGAGGCAACACACCATCCTGGTGTCTCTTTTGCGGCCACAGAACCTCCTATCTGTCCTCGAACCATCAAGTCTTCTGTCACCATTACCCCACCTGACTTCGCACTCTCCTGCTGAGTCTCCGATCCAGTCACTGACCTGTCTGCTGCTCCCACCCACCAGCAGAACCCGCAGAGGCATACAGGTTGCAGAGGGGAGAGATGGGCACATGCTTTTAATTCTGCTTTTAACCCTTGGATTATTAGCAGGGTACCAAGTGGAAGGGTGTCGGCCAGTTCATGCTGTGGTTAGTTTGAAGCACTGAGCATCAACCCTCTAATTTTCATAATTTTTCTCATTAAGAAGCAAGTCAACTAAACAATGCCATTGTTATAATCTGTAAAATAACCTCTTTTAAAACCACCATGCATGCTTGTCACAATTTAAACTGTGTTAAAACCATAAGGCAAAGGAGCAGAATTAGGCCATTTGTCCCATTGGTTCCCTCCACTATTTGATCACGGCTGATCCATTCTCCTACCTTCTCACCATAAACTTTTTATGCCCTGATTTATCAAGAATCTATCAACCTCTGCCTTAAATACACCCAATAACCTGGCCTCCACAGCCACCTGTGGCAACTCTTTGGCTGAAGATTTCCACCTAATCTCCATTCTAAATGAATTTCCTTTCATTCTGAGGTTGTGCACTCTGGTCATAGACTCATCCACTCTATCAAGACCTTTCAACATTCGATAGGTTTCAGTAAGATACCCCACCTCATTCTTCTAAACTCCAGTGAGTACAGGCCCAGAGCTACCAAACATTACCTATATGATAAAGCTTTTATTCCTGGAATCAGTTTTGTAAGCCTCATTTCAACCCCCTCTAATGTAAGTATATCCTTTCTTAGATAAGAGACTCCAAACTGCTCACGATACTCCGTGAAGCCTTCCTAGTGCCTTAAAAAGCCTCAGCGTGACATTCTTGTTTTTATTATTCTAATCCTCTCAAAATGAATGCTAACACTGCATTTGCCTTCCTCACCACTGACTTAATCTGCAAGTTAACCTTTAGGGAATCCTGCACAAGGATTCCCAAGTCCCTTTGCATGTCAGATTTTTGAATTTTCTCTCCTTTTAGAAAATAGTCTACACTTTTATACCTTCTACGAAAGTGCATAACCGTACACTTCCCGACACTGTATTCCATCTGGAACTTCTTTGCCCATTCTCCTAATCTAACTCTGCCGCAGCCTCCCTGCTTCCTCAAAACTACCTGCCCCTCCAGCTTTCTTCGTATCATCCCCAAAGTTGGCCACAATGCCATCAATTTCGTCATCTAAATCACTGACATACAACTTAAAAGGAAGCAGTCCCAAAACTGACCCCTGCGGAATACGACTAGTCACTGCCAGCCAATCAGAAAAGGCTTCCTTTATACCCACTCTTTGTCTCCTGCCAATCAGTCAATGCCCTATCTATGGTAGAATCTTTCCTGTGTTGAGCAACCTCATGTGTGGCACCTTGTCGAAGGCCTACTGAAAATCCAGGTACACATATCAGTTCTCCTTTGTCTACCCGGCTTGTGTTTTCTTAAAGAATTCCAACAGATTTCAGGCAAAATTTCCTTTGTGTGGAAACCATGCAGGGTTTGCCCTATTTTGCCATGTGCCTCCAAGTACCCCCAGACCTCATCTTTAGCAATCAATTCCAGCATCTTCCCAACCACAGAGGTCAGGTTAGCTGCCCTACGATTCACTTTCTTCTGCCTCCCTCCTTCCCTTCTATAAGATTGGAGTGACTCTTGCAATTTTTCAGTCCTCTGCAACCATGCTGTAATCTAGAGATTCTTGAAATATCATTACCAATGCCTCCACTATCCTTCAACCACCTCTTTCAGAACCCTGGGGTGTAGTCCATCTGGTTCAGGTGCTGAGGGGGATATCACTGAAACCTTTGGAATATTGAAAGGCCTGGACATAGTAGATGTGGAAAGGATGTTTTCCATTATGAGGGAGTCTAGGAAAAGAGGGCACAGCCTCAGGACAGAGGGGTGTCCATTTAAAGGAATGATGCAGAAAAATTTCTTCAGCCAGATGGTGGTGAATTTGTGGAATTTATTACCACAGGCAGCTGTGGAGGCCAGCTCATTGGGTGTATTTAAGGCAGAACTTGATAGGTTCTTGATTGGACATAGCATCAAAGGTTATAGGGAGAAGGCTGGGGAGTGGGACTGAGGGGGGAAAAGGATCAGTCATGATTGAATGGCGGAGTTGACTCGATGGGCCAAGTGGCCTAATTCTGCTCCTATGTCTTATGGTTTTATGGATTTATCTACCTTCAGACCTTTCATGCTATCTCCTTAGTAATTGCAACAGTGCTCACTTCTGCCCCTTGACACTCTCGAACTAATGGTTGCTGCTAGTGTCTTCCACAGTGAAGACTGACGCAAAATATTTACTTAGTTCATCTCCCATTTCCTTGTTCCCCCATTACTACCTCTCCAGTGTCATTTTCCAGTGGGCTGATATCTACTCTCACTTCTCTTTCACTCTTTATATATCCGAAAAAACTTTTGGTATCCACTTTGATATTATTGAATAAATTACTTTCACGTTTTCTTCTCCCTCATTATAGCTTTTTTAGTTGCCTTCTAGTTTTTTTTAAAAGCTTCCCAATCCTCCAACTTCTCACTAATTTTTGCTTTTATATCGGCTTTGACTTCCCTTGTTAGCCACAGTTAGAATACTTTGGAATACTTTCTTCTTTGGGATGTATCTATCCCAGGCATGGGCAAACTACGGCCCGGGGGCCATATGCGGCCCGTTAAGCTTTTTAATCCGGCCCGCAGAACTTGATGAAATTATATTAATAAACCTTGTTAACGTTTTTTTCCCTGCAATTCTGGCGTTTTCCCAATAGATGACGCACTCTATATACATTGACCTTTGTTGAGGTGCAGCGTATTACTCCACATTTGCGCTTTACTCTTTGTTCAGCTCGACCTATTTGTGTGAACAGGCGTTCAGCGTCATGATCATCAACAAAGCCAGCCACAGATCCAAGTTAACTGACCAACACCTCAGATCCATCCTGAGAATCGCCACAACAAAACTAAATCCAGACTTTGATGCGCTGGCTAAAAAGGGAGACCAACAACACTGTTCCCACTGAAATTAAAAATAAGTTTCTTCGTTGTGTTATGTAAAGAGTGCATTTGAAAATATTTTTTTCAATAAGCCTTACATGTTACATGTCATTTCTGTTAAGTGATGGACATGAGTAGTGCGCAGGTGCACGTATGTTCTCAAAATAAAAAATGCGCTCCAGATCAAATAACGCGCTCCGCATACTGACGCGCTGTCACTGTTCTGTCCTTGTGCTGGTCGTTGTTGAGTTTTGGCACAGGGGACAATTGAATAAGAATGAGCAGGACAAGTAGACCTGCATCTCCTACCGTTTTTGAAATAAAGACAGTCAGGAGGAGAGTGATGATGATAATATCTTGAAGGATAACAGAATTTTCAGTGCTTTAAAGTAATAACTGTTACTATTAAAAAAAGCTGTATTTTATTCATTTAATTTTCAGTGTTTTAAAAGTCATTTCAATAAATAGCTAAATACCATGGGACTTCAAAGACAGATATTTTGTTGTAATGCATTTGTTCATTTTCAATTGAAATTAGAGCACATGTTTTCTACATATCCCATGATATTTTATTTTCTCTTATGAGGTGTATTACCAAAACGCTCCGTCCATCTGCTCCTGGTCCGGCCCCCCTGTCAAATTTTAGAACCCTTTGTGGCCCACAAGTCAAAAAGTTTGCCCACCCCTGATCTATCCTATGCTTTCTGAATTGCTCCCAGAAACTCCAGCCATTGCTGCTTTGCTGTCATCCCTGCTGGTGTCCCCTTACAATCAACTTTGGCTAGCTCCTCTCCCATGCCTTGGAAATTCCCTTTACTCCACTGCAATACTGATACATTTCCTTTAACTTCTCCCTCTCAAATTTCAGCATAAATTCTATCATATTATGATCTCTGGCTACTAAGGTTCCTAATTAAATCCGTCTCATTACCCAACACCCAATCAAGAATAGCTGATTACAACTTGGGCTCAACCACAAGCTGCTCTAAGAAACCATTTCACAGGCATTCTACAAATTCTCTCTCATGTGATACAAAATAAGCATCAATCTGATTTTTCCAATCTACCTGCATATTGAAATCCCCCATGAATATTGTAACATTGCCTCCTTTCGCATGCATTTTCTACCTCTCGTTGCCACTTGCAGCCCACATCCTGGCTATTGTTTGGAGCCCTGTATGTAACTCCCACCAGTGTCTTTTTATCCCTGTAGTTCCCGACCTCTACCCACAAAGATTCTACATCTTCTGATCTTATGTTGTCTCTTACTAAGGATTTGATTTCATTTTTTTATCGACAGAGCCGCGCCACCCCCTCTGCCTACCTGCCTGTCCTTTTGTTGTAATATGTATCTTTGTATGTTAAGTTCCCAACCATAATCTTCTTTCAGCCACGACACAGCAATGCCCACATCATTCCTGTCAATCTGTTAACTGAGCTAAAAAAAAAATCATCTACCTCATTCCATATCTGGTGTGCATTCAAATATAAGAACTTCATTCCTATATTCATCACTCTTTTTGATTTTATTCCGGTTACACTGCAACTCATTCCACTGACTGCAATTTTGTGCTATCATTTACCTGTCTTTCTGACAGTCACTATACACTGCCTCTCTTGTGTACCAACTGAAACCATCCTCAGCCCTATCATTCAGTTTCCTATCTCCCTGCCAGATTAGCTTAAAACCTCCCAACAGATTTAGCAAACCAGCAAACCTGCCCACAAGGATATTGTCCCCTTTGGGTTCAGGTGTAACCTTTTGTACAGGTCAAACCCTCCCCAGAAGAGATCCAGAAATCTGAAACCCTACCCCCTGCACCTGTTTCTTAGCCACACATTCACCTACGTACTAAAACATCCTATTCTTACCCTCACTGGTGCATGCCACAGGCAGCTATCCAGGTATTACTATCCTGGAGGTCCTGCTTTTCAGCTTTCTGCATAGCTCCCTAAATTCTCTCTTTCCCCTTTTCCTACCTATGTTATTGGTGCCAATATGTGCCAAAACATCTGTCAGCTTACCCTCTCCCTTTAGAATACTGTGGACCTGATCTGAGACTTCCCTGACCCTGGCACCTGGGAGGCAACATACCATCTGGGTGTCTCTAACACGTTCACACAATCTGTCTACTCTAACTATGGAATCCCCTATCACTGCTGCAGTCCTCTTCCTTCCCCTTCCCTTCTGAGCCACAATGCCAGACTCAGTGCTAGAGACCCAATTGCTGTAGATTACTTCCCTCCTCCCAAGAGTATCCAAAGTGGTATACTTATTATTGAAGGGAATGGCCACAGGGATACTCTGTACTGGCTGCCTATTTCTTTTTCTTCTCCTGACAATTACCTGGGTACATGCCTCCTGCAACTTGGGAATGACTAACTCCCTGTAGCTTCCATCTATCACCTCCTCAGTTCCCTCTATAAACCAAAGGTTAACGAGCTGCAGCTCCAATTTCCTGACACGTTCTCTGAGGAGCTGCAGCTCCATGCACCTGGTGCAGATGTGGTTATCCAGGAGGCTGGAGGTCTCCCAGAATTCCCACATCTCATACCAAGAACACAATCAGCCTCTTGAGCCACCCTTACTGCTGTATGTACTATCAGACAAAGAATGAATAATGAAGAAGAAACATCAGGTATGTACCTCGCCCAAGCCTGTCTGCTCTAAGACTGGTCCACTCACACAATGGCCACTCCGCTTATCCCTATCTTATTTTTATTCTTTATGCTAATGAATCGCTATTTGATTGGACCACCAGAAAACACTGAAACCCTGTGAATGCTTCTTCGTTAAATCTCACTCATAGACCTATGATCTGCCTCCTCTCACACTCCTGTTTCAATTGGGCCGCTGGAAGAATAGCGAAAGCCCACAAATGGTCCTTTTTAAGATATCACTCGTGTACCTGTGTCTCCTCCCTTGCTCCTGATTTGATGGGGCCAGCAGAAAAAAACAGTGTTGTTAGGCAACGTGCCAGTTTGACTTGAGAGCAGACCCTGGCTCTATTTCTTCCGGGTTGAATATATTAGTGAGCGTTATTATATTTTGGCAGAGGTATGTTGTCCTCCGGAATGGTGTAATGAAAGGCTTCAGTGGGCAGATGGGAACCCATTGGGTTTTGGCATACAGCTCACAATTCTTCGGCCGGATGCTGTCCTGGCTAGGAATACCAGCTGGACAGGTATCTGAAAGAAACATCACTAGTGTAAGGTGATTGGCAACTACCTTATTATACCCAGAAAAGAAACATCAACATTTAGTCATGCATGAATGTACAAGAATTCAGCTGAGGTACTTTTTGATTGCCTTTTTGTCATCTGGAAAAAGAAGTGAATATATAGTGAAATGACTGAATCCAAAAATAAGTAATCAATTGCTTCCTCTCAATTTTTTTTGGCCATGCAGTACAAGTTGGTTGCATTTCAACACTACATGACGTCCCTTACAATGATATCTCTGGGTTGCTGGCATTGATATAATCTTGGGTGGTAGTCACGCACATCTTAAGGTAGTCATCCAAAATACTTATGATGTAGAAAAAGATAACTCAGACAGAAATGACCAGAATCTGTCATTTTTATTTATACTGTATAAATTCTTTTATCACTTAAACTAGCAGTTATAAAGATTGAGAACAAACATTTTAAATGATTACTGATTTAACATAATTTATCAATGACCTTGGCTAATACTTTGTTCAAATACAGAGCAAATATAGATACACTGTGTATCTGTGGTTCAGAAGCATGATAGATGGCAATCTGAATATAATCAGAAGTCTTTACAACCCTATTTTATTTCTGTGTGCTTTTTTATAAAAAGTTTTGTCCCTATAATACGGCCGTAAGAGGACTGAACAAATGAACCTGGAATTTGTGTCATGTCATCCCTCTTCTGTTTGTATTTATCTTGTGAAACTCAATCTAGACTGAAGTAAAAGGCAGAAACAAACATTTTTGGTTGAAATGATGAAATTGGATGGGACTTAAGCAGTAATTCACATTAGCATGCCTAATCTTTCCCAATGTCACACGCCATTCATGATGTTGCCGGTTGCGTATTGCTGAGTGTCAATGTAAAGGGGAGGTGAAAACACCAAACTCCAACCATTGTGGAAGCACCACAATAGAACTAAGAGTATTGTTGTTTGTCTCAAAAATTGGGAGACCTGTCTGAGCAGTTTCCATACTTACACCTCCAATGTCTCCAGGGTTTATTGAAGCTATCAGGGAGTTGCTCATTGTTATTTGATTGCTGAGATGCTGATAAAATTGATATTCATTTGTGGCACCTCTGGCAGTATTCCATTACACTGGACAACAAATTTTTTCGGAAGGTTGATTCATCGGAATTTTTTAAATTATAGACCACTTGAAGCTGAGCACGTATAATTTCAGATTACTTGTCTCATGTAGGAATTTGGAGAAACAAGACATTAACTTTTATTGAACATAATGCGTTTAACTGCATACGGACTAACTGCATACTTTGCAAGAGTTCAACAAAGCCAAAAATGTTTTGTTGATGAAGCCTTTCACCGTGCTTGTTGCTGACAGGGCCAGATTTGCAAGGAAGAAGTCGAAATATGAATGCAGAAAATGAATCCTTAGTGACATGTAGCACTTCATGGTTTTGTGTGCTTGAAGTATGTTGTCAACCAACAGCATGTTGTTTGGTGCTCTGTAGTTGCCAGAAAAATTTCAACAACGTCCTTGAATGCCTTCCATGTGATTTTCTCCTGTCCCACTAGATGTTATTCAAATTGCCCATCATTGACAACCTGTTTGGTTTGTGGACCAACAAAAATGCCTTTCTTAATCTTGGCACCAGTTAGTCTGAGTTGAATTATGAATTGAGATAACAAATACAGGCAATTTCCAAAAATGGTATGTGACAGAGAAATTTCATGGTGATTTTCATGATCAGCAGCCCAAAATCCATAAGGTACACCCAAAAGTATTCAGGAAGCAAAATTTTTGTTGTCCAGTGTTATTCAAGGAGTCATTATGACTATGGGTAATCACTCAGGAATTTCAGGCCAGGAGGCCAAGTTATGTCAGTCAGTGAAGAGTCTCCTTCCAGAGAGTCTTCAAAGACACCACATCCTAACTAGAACATTCAAGTCGGAAAATCATTGGCATGCTTATGTGTTCCAAGGCTGTCGTGAATAAGATTTGCCACTTCTATGGGAAAACCTTTAGCCAAGGTCATGGGTCTGGACTGCACTTCGCATAGACGTCATGGTTATGTTTGACTTTCATCTTCCCTGATCTTTCCAAGCAGCCCTGGAAAATCCCTGGCATGTCTCCCAATTTGAATCTCACTGTTTCATTAATGAGATCATCTATGCAATATAGTTTCACCAAATGCAATTCTGGTGAGGAAAATTGAAATCGCTGGCACAGGAATTTTTCTGTCTTGTCAGCAGTCATTGTCAGCACATCTTCCCACAAAGCTTCCCATGAGGAACCTAGGCCCGATCATCCATGGAATCTTTCCCTCAATATTCAGCATGAGAAGAATGCCTCATGTTGGATGCCACTTTGCCAGGAGCAGGTGCAGCCCTCTTATCCGGAGGGGTTCCCCAATGCTAGATGTTTTTGGTGCCAGTTACTGCTCGAAGGGATAGATTTTGTGGGGCAAGGGCCATGCTCTTCATCACTTCCTACCCAAACCAGTGTTTCTCCATGGACAGAAGCTAAGTACAAGCACAGGAAGACAGGATACCAGAGTGGTAGAGAGTGTCAAGGGAATACTCATCGTTCCTCATAGACAGATCAGCAGCGGGAAGGGTGAGCAGTTTCAAGTTCCTGGGTGTCAATATCTCTGAAGTTCTGTCCTGGACCCAATATATTGATGCAGTTACAAATAAAGCACGGCAGTGGCTAAGTTTCATTAGCAGCTTGGGGAGACTTGGCGTGTCATCAAAGGCTCTTGCAAATTTTTACAGATGTACTGTGGAGTGCATTCTAACTGGTTGTATTGCCCTCTGGCATGGAGTGGCCACTACACTGGATCAGAAAAAGCTGCAGGAAGTTGCAAATTCAGCCAGGCACTAGCTTCCCCAGCACTGAGGACAGCTTCAAAAGGCGATGCCTTAAAAGGCGGAATCCATCATTCAGGACCCCCATTACCCTGAACATGTCTCTTCTCATTGCTACCATCAGGGATGAGATACAGGAGCCTGAAGGCACACACTCAATGTTTCAAGAAAAGCTTCTTCCCCTCCACCATCAGATTTCTGAATGGACATTGAACCCATGTAAAGTGAATCACTATTTTTTGCTCTCTTTTTGCGCTACTCATTTAATTTATTTATATATGTCTTATTGTATTTCATTATTTTGTATTGTAAGGTACTGCACTGCAAAACAACAAATTTCTTTAAATATAATGCCAGTGATATTAAACCTGATTCTGATTTTGATTGTAAAACCCCATCAGTCTCTACAAGATAACGTAGTGTTGTAGCTCAAGTCTGGGGGTGCTTGCAGCAAGAGAACCTGGGTCCTGAGGAACAGAGTTTATCTTTTCATCTACCAACTGAATGGAGGAAGGAAGCTTCCTTGACATGGGATTTCTTGGCCTTTATTGTGGATTTGGTGGGCTCTGTGATGGATGCAACAGTGACAAGAAAGGACTACAGTTCAGCTCACGTGTGTTTTGGAAATTGGGCTTTCCAAACAGAGACATTGAAGAGTCCTGCTGTACGGTTATTGCTAATGTTTAAAAGAAAGCTGGCAAAGATGTAGGTACGATAGGTGTCTTAAAGGAAAGGTAGAGAGTTGTAGAATAATAATACATGAACTTTGTGCTTTGGCAGCTGTTAGCAAGACCACCAAAGGTGGAGTGATCACATTTAGGGATATTGAGGAGCACAGAACTGAAGAAGCAGATATGATTTTCATGAATTGGTTACAGAGAGATACAACATGAAAATATATCCCTTGATCCACAGAGTCCACTCCAGCCATTCACACTCATCATACATTAATCTCTCTACATTCTATTAACTGCCTCTCCCCCCACTACATTCTACCATTCATCCATACACTAGGGGTTACTTGCAATGTCCAGATAACATGTGTGGAATGTGGGAGGAAATTGGAGCACCTGGAGGGAGAACATACGCACTCCACACTGACAACAGTGAGGTGTGACTCGAACTTGGGTCTCTGACACCATGAGGCAGAGGCTCTATCAGCTGCACCCCTGTGCTGCCTATTAGTTTCTGCACAGAGTAAATGAGTTCAGACCCACAGTGCAAGGTTTTATCCCGTGTCTGGATTAAGTCAGTTCAATACCATTCTATGGTTGGTCTGGACCGTGAAATAAAAAAATGCAATGGTTCATATTTCTAATCATTGCAATAATCTCTATTGGTTATCTATTGGTTTGGACTACTCTTAGACTGGGTCTGACTTGGTAAAAGTAGGGGAAATTGTCATATGGTAACCAAAATAGTTATTGTCAAAGTCGTGGTGAAGGGTCTCAGCCCAAAATGTCGACTTTTTATTTTTCTCCGTTGATGCTACCTGGCCTGCTGAGTTCCTCCTGCATTTTGTTTGTGTTACTCTTCATTTCCAGCATCTGCAGAATCTCTTGTGTTTAAGATTATCAGACCCATTTCCTTGCCATGAAGTCTCAGTCATTCTGTTAATTTATATTTAAAGCTCAAAGTAAATGTATTATCAATGTACATATATATAACCATATACTACTTTGAGATTTATTTTCTTTTGAGCATACGCAGTAAATCCAATAACTATAATAAAATCAGAGAAAGACTGCACCAAAAGGGTGGACAATTAGTGTGCAAAAGGCACCAAACTACAAGTACAAGAAGAAAGATTAAAAATCAATAGATAACCAATAACTACTGAGAACATGAGATGAGGAGTCCATACCTTTTGGCAACAATTCGGTGATGGGGCAAGTGGAATTGAGTGAACCTGGTGGTGTGAATCTTGAGGTTCCTGTACCTTCATCCGGATGGCAGCAGTGAGAAGAGAGGACATCCTGGATGATGGGGGTCGCTGATGATGGATGCTGGCTTCCTGCAACAACACTCCTTGTAGATATGCTCAATGGTAGGGAGGATTTTATCGGTGATGGACCGGTCGTATCCACTATTTTTTGTGGGATTTTTCCATTCAAGGGCATTGGTTTCCATCCCAGGCTGTGATGCAGCCAATATATTCTTCATCACACATCTATAGAAGTTTGTTGAAGTTTTAGATGTCATGCCAAATCTTTACAAAATCCTAAGGAATTAGAGGCACTGCTACGCTTTCTTTGTAATTACACTTAGATTACATGCTGGGCCTGGTCAGATTCTCTGAAATGATAACACCAAGGAATTTAAAGTTGCTGACCCTCTCCACCTCTGATCCTTTAATGAGGACCGGCTCATGGACCTCTGTTTCCTCCTGCTAAAGTCAACAATCAGCTCATTGGTCCTGCTGACATTGAGTGAGAGGTTGTTGTTGCGACACTACTCAGCCAGATATTCTGCCTCCCTCTGATGGGCTGATTTGTCACCACCTTTGATTTGTCCTGTAACAGTGGTGTCATCAGCAGACTTAAATATGGCATTGGAGCTGTGCTTAGCCATATGACCACAGCATCTGCAGTGTACTTTGTGTTGGCTATAAGTGTGAAGTGTGCAGAGCAGGGGCCTAAGCATACAGCTTTGTGGAAAAACTGTGCTGATGACGATTGTGGAGGAGATATTGTCAAACTAAACAGACTGGGGTCTAAGAAAAGGATCCAATTGCACAAGGAGGTATTGAGGCCAAGGTCTTGAAGGTTCTTGATTAGTATTGAGGGGATGATAGTATTGCATTCTGATTTGTAGTTGATAATGAGCATCCTGATGTATGTATCTTTGCTGTCCAGTGGTTCCAGGGTTGAGTGAAGCGCCAATGAGATGGCATCTGCTTTGGACCTGTAGTGCTGGTAGGGAAATTAAAGCAGATCCAAGTCGCTCTTCAGACAGGAGCTGATATGCTTCAAATCCAGCCTCTCTCAAGACACTTCATCACCGTAGATGTAAGTGCAGCTGGATGATGGTCATTGAGGCAGGTTACCACATTCTTCTTGGGCACTGGTATAGTTGAACCCTACTTCAAGTATGTGGTACCTCAGACTGCCAAAGTGAGAGGTTAGAGATCTCAGTCATCACTCCAGCCATCTGATCCACACAGGCCTTTAGGTACCCAATCTGGGCTGCATGCTTTCCAAAGGTTCATCCTCCTGAAGGTACTCTCACGTTGGCCTCAGGGACTGGAATTCCAGGATCATCAGGGGCTGTGGGATTTCATGATGGTCAAAGCCAGCATGGAGGGCATTGAGTTCATCTGGAAGCAAAGCCCTTTGTCACCCATGTTGCTTGATTTAACCTTGTAGGAGGTGATACCATTCAAGTCCTGCCACAGCTGTCAAGCAAACTTTATTGATCCAGATTTGGTCCAGAATTGATCTGATCAGCTGTGGATGGAAAGTAGTAAAGTATCTGATGTATAAGTGAAGTGCTTCCAGTTGATGTGTTACAACTTAGGTGCAATGCACCATGAGGAGATTTATGAAGTACAGTGTCAAACAGTTAATCCTTTCCCTGTTGCTTCCCCATGTGTGAAGGTGGTGCCGGGGAGCGCCTACTGATGCCTGGGACTGGATTCTTGACCCTGGGAGCTGCGGGAGCTCTGGCATTCTGCCAGGTTGTCAGAGAGGAGTACCCTGACGTCCCATGCAAACTGAACGAGGTGAAGATTTTAATAAGACTGGCTTTATTCATCTGATCTTCATGAATTTGTTATACAGAGGAATCAGATTCCTTGATCCACAGAGCCCACACCGACATTTACACTCTTCCTACATTAATCTCGTTTTCTACATTCTGCTCGAAACATGGAGTGAAATGTATCATTTGCATCAATGACCAACACATCCAAGGGGCAGTTGCAAGTGTTGCTCTGCTTCTGGTGCCAGCTTAGCACGCCCACAACTTACTATCCCTTTCGTCTTTGAAGTTTGGGAGGAATCTGGGCACACATGGTCATGGGTCAACTTATAGACTCCTTACAGGCAGCGGTGGGAATTGAACCCTGACTGATCGTACAGCTGGTGCTGAAAAGCATTGCACTTACTACCATGCTACCACGGTGCTTCTGGACCTGCTCATGGCAGACAGAGAAACAAATACTTTCTAAATAACAAGATAACTGCTTTCCATACAGATTTAATGATCCATATTTGATTAATAATTGCTTTCATTTTCTTTGTGGTAATTTAAGTGGGAAATGAAACCTGTTTCTTGAATACCCTCATGACGCATCTGCACTCTGTCATCTCTTTTAAATGAGCAAGGTCATTTTTCAGCCATTAATAATATCTGGCACATTTGGTCATCAGGTTTTAAGCCTAACTTATCATTCTTAACACCAACTTCCAATTAAGGGCTTACACCATTATTGTTTTCATGTCAGACTTAGACTGATAAAATATTAAGTTTGATCTTTGCAGTGCAATTCCTTTTCATGAACTTTTACATTACTGACTGTTGTCTTAAGATATAGATGTAATTTAATAAACTTATTGGTATTTCTTGTATAAGTGACTGGAAGTTAACTTGCTGTCATACAATAGAAAATCTCTTGGATGCAAATTATTGTTGTTACATTGACAGGTGAAGTTCAACATGGGTGTTGTGACCCCAGATCGGATTGCTCCTGGCTTTGTCAATCATCTGGATGTCGGTGAAGCCATGGCCAGTATTTTGGAGAAGTCATCTGTTTCCCACTACATATTCTGTGTGAATACCCCAGCTGAGCTGAAAGCCTTGATCACAGAGGGGAAAGTTTGAACCTGAAGACCCTTCAAATCTCTGTACCAAATCAGCATTCGACATTCTGTACTGCATGTATTGTTTATTTTTAATTTTAAAGTCCTTTAATACTACAGTGGTGTGCACTGTACTATAAAACCAGTAATATGTCTGCCAATGCTTGTGTTGATTCTTGCACTTAAACTGAAACAGATTAAAATCACCTGTCTCCATTTTGTTTCATGTTACATTTCAACCAACCTATTCAATCCAACTGCTTCCTTCTAGCATTTATGCCTTACCTAAGGTTCTCCCTGTCCTCTTTTCCCATTCAATCTTTTGTCCCTTTCGCCTTCTTCTCATGCTTGTCCAGTCTCCCTTCGACCACTTCCTTTGGTAGTGAGTTCCCCATTCTCTTCACTCTGAGTGTCTTTGAATTCCCTTTGGTTTTCTTGGAGATTGTCTTCCCTGGATGGACTCAGAGCTGGGTGGATAGGTCTCCTCCCACAAGTGGAAACTTCCTCCACAGCTTCCCTTTCAAAAACCTGCATATCTTAAAGGTCTGCATGAGGTGACAATTTATCCATTTCCTTTATTGAACAGATGTATTAGCATGCTATCTTTCACACATGAAGCCCACCACAGCCTACTAAGTTCCAGCAGCTTCATTTGGACATAGAATAATTTTCACAGAACAAGTTAAGGCTGGATCTGGGTTGATCATAGTTTGAACTGCATCCTTTGTAAAGAAAAGGCCTTACAGATCTGTCATTGAATACTGATTTATGTTTTTTTTAGAAATCATCTTATTAGTGCATTTACAACTTGTGCCTATATTTCAAATCCTGCAATTTCAAAGAGATCAGGTCTAAATTGTTGATTAATCTGTGGGTGTCACACTTAAGCAGAACGATACTCACTCTACAGTGCCAGGAATATATAAAACTCTTCTGTTGCTTTCTCTCTGCCCTTGGATACTCCAGAAATACTCCAGATGTACAGTAAAACAATGTTTGATATCATTTTTAATATTGATCATAAGAATGTTCGAGCAGGAAGTCATACTTGTTCATTGTGTAAACAACAATTGGCTGTTATTATGAAGACAGTATGCATCACCATGTCAGCTGAAAAGAAAGAATGAGATGCATCAAATTGACCTTCTCCAAACTTATTCAAGAATATTTGACTCCTAAGTTGTGTTTTGTGTCAAGATAAAGGGTTATGGATGACTTCCTTAACTAACATCAACCTTAAGTATTACTTAATAGTCTGAGTGAAATACTTAGAATATCAGCTTTATTCTGAATAATTGCCCTTCATGTAGTACTTAGAAAAAAGAGAAACTATTATTTAGACTACCATTTAGTTAAGTGATAAAGATAGTTTAGTTTGTGTCCTTACAAGATTAGAAAATGGACTATACAAAGATACATAATTTGCTCAAGTTCAAAGAATTTGAAATGATTTTCATGAAACCTTTCAGTTTACTGCAAAGGCAATTGCTTTGGTTACCAACATAAGAGCATTAGGAACATGAGTAAGAGTAGGTCATCTGGCCTGCTGAGATAGCACCACTTTTCCATAGGATCATGACAGATCTGGCTTTGAACTCAGCTCCACCTGCCTGCCTTTCCCCCACAACCCTTAATTCCCCCGCTATTCAATGATCTATCTAACCGAGTCTTAGATATATTTCATGAGGTAGCCTCTACTGCTTCCCTGGGCAGATAAATCCACAGATTCACTACTCTCTGGGAAAAGCAGCTTCTCCTCATTGTCATCCTAAATTTATTACCCTGAATCTTGAGGCAATGTCCCCTAGTTCTACTTTCTCTAGAATCCAATTATATCCCATGGTCTCATTCTTAGAAAATTAAGATCAATTGATTAAAATTAAACTTTTAAGCAACAAAACCAGGAATCAGAATCTGAATCAGATTTAGTATCACCGGCATGTGTTGTGAAATTTGTTGTTCTTGCGGCAGCAGTACAATACAATACACAATAATAAAAACTGTGAATTATGGTAGTTATATATATATATATATATATATTTAGATAAGTAGTGAGGTAATGTTCAATGGCCATTCAGAAATCTGATGGCAGAGGGGAAGAAGCTGTTCCTGGATCGTTGAGTGTGTGTCTTCAGGCTTCTGTAGCTCCTTCCTGATGGAAGCAATGAGAGAGAATTGTAGTATTGTTGTCAGTACCGATAATTTAGCTGACACTAACAGGTGTCAGTTTGGGTTAAAACATTTCTAAGATCCACTCACTAAACAAGGGATGGTTGTTTACATTGTTACCAAGATATTTAGATTCATTTAAGGCACACCTTCCCTTACAGTATTTTATGTTTTTGGTACTGAAGTAAGCTGCCCACTTCTTTAGACAAATTGTAGGACTTCAACCATTTGCCATTCTTAGTGAGTTTTTTTTTAGCTAATATTACATATTCATTACAACAGTTAAGTAACAAATCTGACTGTGGTATGGTGACTTTTTTTTAAAAAAAATTTCTTACATGTATTTCTTACCATAAATTGATATCAGTCAATTTTGTTGCATGATTTAATAAAGATGAATGTTTGTTCTAAAAGTCTGGTGATTTTCTTTGAATGGGTTCTATGGTTCTCCTTTGTTTCATGGCTGTCAGTGGAGAAGACAAATCTCAGGGTTGTATACTGCATACATACTTTGATAGTAAATCTAATGCCCTTCTCTGGGACAACATCAGTGGTGTTGAGAGGGGAGACTTGCAGCTTGGGCAACTGCTGGTCTTCCACAAAAAAAAACTTGCCCAGGCTTGCACCCTGGAAACCTTCCAAGGCGCAGGTCCATGGTCTATCGAGACTAACAGAGGCCTACACTTGATAGTAAATGTACTTTGAATCCTTAATGAATTAGCCTCATTTTTACTCACTACTAATAGCACACCCTCTGTGTAAATGTGAACATTTTGACATGTTGAAGATGTGTAATATGTCATGATCTTTAAAACTCACTGATTTATTTAGGTTGATAAATAACATTAATTACTGGGAATGATCTAAAGTTACACTGTTATCAGTAGATTTTCATGATAAGTGCAAGCATGAAATTGGGATCTGTTATACCAGTATGTTTTTTTTTGTGAAGGATGGGTGGTGCCTCAAATGTTTTGAAGTAATTATGATGGATGTCACATTCCACCTAGTGCACGCACATACATCAAACAGCCACTCAAAGTATTCAGAGAGGGAAGATGAAACCTCATGCTGATTGGACGCCAGGGCTACATTTTGATAGCAACAATGCCCACTTTTGATCAAGATTTGTACTCCCTTCCTCCAACCAGTTCCCTTTAAAGAGATTATAAATTGCTTTCAGGTTAAAGCTAGCTTACTCTGGCTGTAAGTATGATTCTATGTTTGAAGTGTTCCACAATTATTTCAAATTACAAAGCTCTGCATGGAAGAGTGCAGTGGTGATGGAGGCTATTTTGCTGACTTAATCTTCTGCGGAAAAGTTATTCCAAAGCATGAGCTCATTAGTTAGCATTGCCCCTTTGTGAATGGACAGGGACTACCTGCGACAAGACAAAAAGTTGAAATAAGGAAGGAGAGGAGAAGGTAAACGGATCATCAGCCCTAAGTGCACAGGAAGCATCTCTCTTAGGTGTACTTTGCCTGAGGACAAAATGAGACACCCAACATAAATCCTGATTGCAATCTCCCCCCTACACAGCCACAATGACAACTACTGATTGGTGTCTAGGTAAGTGTCAATGAGTGAAAATTTTGGAACCAATGATAATAATTCAGAAAGCTTTTAGATAGTAGCGAAGAGGGGCAAGATTGATCTGCAAGTTAGACATCTAAATTGTGAGCAGGAGTAGATAAGTGTAGATTGGGACCATCTGCTGTTTGGTTGTGTCCTCACGGGGCCAACAGACACTTGGAGCTCTAACAAGATCAAAAATAAATTGTATACTTTTCTAGACAAAGCATTTTGTAATTTAACTAAATTTCTAGTTAACGAAGGCAGCAATCAGTTTGAGAAGAGAGTGTGTCACAGTTAATAACACTTCAACTGCATATCTGTGTCTCTTTGAATCATTTCCTGTTTCTTATTAGAAACATTCTTGATTCTTCAGTCAATTGGCTATTGTGAATTTTTATGAAATAGGCCAAGTTCTTGCACATGTTTATCTGGCTTGAAGAATTTCTGTTACATTATGCAGGGGATTTCTATTTGTTTATCTTCTATGATATTTGGGTGTACTCTCTAAAAATGTAAGAGGTAAAAACAATATAACTAAACAAACAGAAAATGTTCTAATATTTTGTAGATATTATACACATCTTCTTCCCTCAATAAACCTAATACATGTGCCAATATTCCTCTTACTCTGCGGATAGTATTTGCATTTACCTGTAATTTTTTGAATGATAGAAGGCGAAAGTAGTGCAAATAATATTAAGGAAGAAGTAGACACTTGATAATGAAGTTTGTAATAAAATATGTGATTGTGTTTACAGGTAGGTAAGTATTTTTAGAAAGTATTTTTCATTGCAGATTGAAAAAAAAGTTGATTTTCTCTTTGGGGTAAGAGGAAACTACCTGTTTTAACACAGCATTATTTTTTTCAAACCTGAGTCTTGCTCATGCACCATCACTTTATATATATTAAGTTCAAGTTCAAGTTTAAATTTCATTTAACCATACGTATATACACATGAATACACGTATATACACATGAATACAAATGAAATACCATTACTTATGATTTGGCACCACAATTTGTCAATTTCTGAAAGTGTATGCACTCGTTATATGTTGATTCTGCTTTTTCTAAGAGTTTATATGATCTTGTTGTTAGTTATCTTTAACAAAGGCTTTAGGAATTGGCATTGCTCCAATCGATATTTGTGTTACACCTGCAGCCTGATAGATTTTTGATAGCATAGACTTCAAAATGACTACCTATCAATTGCTATTAAATGTTTTGATTGTCACACTAAGCTGGTGGGTCATCAACAAACAGATGGAAGGTATATTTTCTGAGGAAATTTGATGCAAGCCACTGTTATAAAATACACTTCATGTCTTTATATAGAATCATAAATTTATACAGTATGGATGCAGGCTCTTCAGCCCAATGGATCAATGCTGCTGAAGGCACCTTCCTGAGCCCATTTGTTTGTCTGCACTTGGCTCATATTCTTTGCAAACTGTCTTATTCATTGTACCCGTCCAAGTGGCTTTGAAGCATTGCACCCACCTCTACCTTTACCTCTGGCAGCTCATTCCTTATTATATGGAAAACCTGCTTCCTAGATCCTGTTTGACTCTTTCCCTCTCACCTTAAACTGATGCCTTCTAGTTTTAGACTCCCCTATCAGTGCTGGGGGGGGGGGGGCGGTGGAGGTAGCGAGGAGATCATCTTCCTTAGGCTATTCCTATTATCCTCTATGAGGTCACCTCTCTGCCTCCTTCACTCCAGAGTGATCTAGTTATAACTCAAGCCTTTGGTCCCTTGTGAATCTCTTTTCTACGTTCTTGAGCTTAATCAAATCCTTCTGGAGCTGCACACAATATTTTTGTTGTTTTCAGCACATTCTTGTACAGCTGTGACATTACATCCTGACTCTTGTAATAAGTACCCTGTTAAATGAAGGGAACCATGCCATCAACCTGCCACCTTTATCAGCTTGTCTACCCATGTTGCCAATTTCAAGGAATAATATACTTGTAGCCTTGAGACTCCCTCTGTCCCACAACACTTCCCAGGATACTGTCACTTACTGTTATGTCCAACCCTGGTTTAACTTTCCAAAGTGCAACACTCCATATTTGTTAAATTAAATTCCATTTGCCATTCCTTTGCCTAATTGATTTATTTCCTGTTGTAACTTTGGACAAACTTCACTGTTGGCCACATCACCACGTTTAGTGTCATATGCAGAATTAGTGACGAAAAGACCATTATACAACCAACAATATTTTTACCTCCACAGCTGTCAAAGAGTTTTAATTTTTCATCCCAGCTTAACTTTGAAACCCATATTAACCTCAGCAAAGCTTCAAGCTGCATCTATCACTGGCCTTGCCAACAGTTTCATTGCAAGGTGGTGTATGTATACTGCAGGTTCCATCAGATGTCCAAGCAACAAAACTGGTAAATTTCTTCCATCTTTTACTTCTCTTATTTGTTGGAGAAAACCAGAAAGGAGAGGTTTTGTGAGTTTCTAAATCAAACTCATCTAGATGATAATGAAAAAAGAATTTAGTCTTCAAATAAAGACATGGATTTTGATGCAGGGAGCGGACAACATTTACAAATGATGTTATTATCCACAACATTGAGTTGAAGACATTTCCTCTCAATGTCTGTTTTAACTTTCTGAGGTCCTTAAAGCACCATTACGTTATCTCCACACACTGGCCTTGGACTTTACCTAATGTTTCTTAGAAGTTAAGTGACCAAAGTACACAAGCTTTCACAAACAGGATGTGATAATGGCAAATGCAATCAAGCACATCTACAAGGAGTGCTCCCACAAAAAAGCAGCTTCCATCATCCAGGCTATGCTCTTTTCCCATTGCTGCCATCAGGAAGCAGGTACAGGAGCCTTATGTCCCACACCAATAGATTCGGGAACAGTTATTACCCTTCAGCCATCAGACTCCTGAACCATTGTGGATAACTTTACTCACCTCAACTCTGAAATGATTCCACAATCTGTGGACTCACTTTCAAGGATTCTACAACTTATCTTCTCAGTATTATTTATTTACATTTTTATGTTGCACAGTTTATCTTTTTTGCATTGTTTTTTTTTGTCCGTCCTCGTGTGTAGGTTTTCTATTGTGATTCCTCATTGTACTGTGAATGACTGCAAGAAAATCAATCTCAGGTGATGACATAAACATGCTTTATAAGCATGTATCTCCACCGTTTCATCCTCATTACAACAGGACTTATATTAAGTGGGCCAAGGAATGACGGATGGAATTGGGCAAGTGTGAGGTATTACATTCTGGCACATTAAACCAGGGCAGGACTTGCTGTAAATGCTGGGCCATAAGTGTTCTGCAGAACAGACCTAGGGGCCACAGATGTATGATTCATTGAAAGTAGTTGCACAGGTGGACAAGGTAATGAAAAAGGTATTTCAAGGTTGAGAGTAAATTTGTTATCCAAGTTCATACAGTTTATGTTATCATATACTACCTTGAAATTTCATTATTTGCAGGCATTTACAAGGGAAAAAGGGATAGAATTTTATAAAAAAGATACATAAACCAAGACTAACAATGTGCTTAAGAAGAAAAACTGCAAATAAAAAAAATATGAGTTTTTAATTTTTCTTGGAAGTGAGTCCGTAGGCTGTAGAATCAGTTTGGAGTAATAGTGAATGAAATTGTCACCCTGGTTCAGGAACCTGATGGTTTGTAGGACTAGTTATTACACCATTCCTGAACCTGATGGCATGGGACCTCTTAAAGCTCCTGTACCTCCTCCCCAATGGTAGTAGCAAGAAAGAGGCATGGGCTAGATCAGGAGTTCCCAACCTGGAGTCCAGAGATCCTTTGGTTAATAGTAGGGGTCCATGGCATAAAAACGCTTGGGAACCCCTGGGCTGGATGGAGGGCTTCTTTGATGATGAATGCTACTTCTTGTGGCAGTGCTCCATGTACGGTAAAATGTACTCACCGGTGGAGGGGGCTTTGCCTCTGATGGACTGGGCTGTATCCACCACTTTCTGAAGCCTTTTCCATTCCTGGACATTGCTGTTTCCATTCCAGGCTGCAATGCAACCAGTTAGGATATTCTCCACTATGCATCTACAGAAGCCTGTTAAAGCTTTTGGTGACAAGGCAAATCTACACAGGCTTCTAAGAAATTAGTGGTGTTTAGGTGCCTTCTTTGTGATGACCCCTAAGGACTCGTCCCAGGACAGATCCTCTGATAAGTTAGAACCAAGGATTTTAAAACTCCTAGTTAGGACTGGCTCATGGTCCTCCAGCTTCTTCCTCCAGTAGTTAATAATCAGTTCTTCGATTTTACTGATGTTAGGTGAGAGGTTGTTGCAGTGGCATCACTCAGCTAGATTTTCAATCTCCCTCTGAAATGCCAATTAGTCGCCACTTTTGATTTAACCAGCAGCAGTGGTGTCATAGGCAAACACCATTGGAGCCACACAATCATAAATATAAAGTGAGTAGAGCGGGGGGCTAAGCATACAGGCTTGTGGTGCTCCTGTGCTGAGGGAGATTGTGGAGGAGATGTTGTTGCTAATCTGTACTAACTGGGGCCTCCCATTGAGGAAATCGAGGATCCAGTTGAACAGGGAGATAATGAGGCCTTTATCAGTCATGGCACTGTGTACAGGAGTTGAGACACAAGTCACTGAGACCATACTTGGAATATTGAGCATAGCTTTGGTTGCCCAGCTACCAGAAGGATGTCACTAAACTGGAAAAGTTGATAGGAAAATTCACAAGCAAGCTATTGGAGCTGAAAGACTTGAGTTGAGAAGAGTCTGGAAAGGTGGGATTTTACTCTGGAGTACAGGAGGCTGAAGGTGGCCTCAGATGTATAAAATGATGAGGGGTGTGAATTTCTCAATGTAACTGAATCTAAAACTAGAGTGCATAAGGTGAGCTGACAACGGAAGGTCTAGAAGCTGTAGAGGCAGATACAGTTCCAATGTTTAAAAGATATTTTGATTTGTATCTGAATAGGAGAAGTTTGGAGAGATATGAGTCAATGCAGGAAAATGCAACTAGAATGGATAGACTTTAGTCAACAACGATGAGTTGGGCAAAGGTTGTGCTGTAAAAATTGAGTCATCTGCTGAAGCAAAGCTTGTTTTCTGGAAACTACAGCTGAGGGATGTTTATGAACAGAAATAGAACAGGGAGATATTGCTCAAATCCATTATACCCTGAACAGTTCAGAAATTTCTAGTGATTTTACAACATTGCCTTGATAACTTTTCATTTCTAACCAGAGAGAGAGTACTGACAACATGGCCTCTTTGGCTTATGACCCATTGTTTTTCATTGAGGTATGAAATACTGGATTTAACAAGTTGGGCTTTATTCACTATTAATTTGTCTACGTCTCACCCAATGGTAACGAGTGGAGTAATTAGATTACAGAGTATTTCAATTTATTTTAATGAGCCTTGCAATATTATCTCAGTGGCTTACAGTATAGAACTCCTGTTTGGTATTAAGGTTCTAGCTGTGAAATATCTTGGACATAAAACAACAACTAAAGATTGATTGCTATTTATTTCAGTTACCTTGTGTATTTATTGTCCCATAACAATTAATATGATCAATATGCTAAAGGATGAGAAGGATCACAGTTATTGTCATGAGGGATGTTATTTTTGTCTTTAATTCTGTTTTTGGGAAGGGAAATGTGGACACAAAATGCACTCACAACTTTCCTGACTCTCCGTAATGCTGAATGTGGGCGGCAGATCTAGAAGGGGTTGAATGATGGCCCAAATTTTTTGACATTAGTTACAAATATGCCACAAGCTTGTGTCAAATCCTGCTGAATCTGCTCTCAATATTCAGAAAATATGTCCATAACACCATAAGATATAGGAGCAGAATTAGTCCAATTGGCCCATTGAGTCTGCTTTGCCATTTCAGCATGGCTGATCCATTTGACCTCTCAGCCCTAATCTCATCCCTTCTCCCCGTATCCCTTTGTGCCCTGACTAATCAAGATTCTATCAATCTCTGTCTTAAATATTCTCAGTGACCTGGCCTCTATAGTCGCCTATGGCAACAAATTCTACAGATTCACCTCTCTCTTGCTAAAAAAAAATTCCTTCTCATCTCCATTCTAAAAGGACACTCCTCTATTCTAAGGCTTTATCCTCTGATCTTAAACTCCCCCACCATAGGAAGCATTCTCTCCACATCCACTCTAATGAGGCCCTTTAATATTCGATAGATTTCAATGAGTTCACCCCTCATTCTTCTGAATTCCAGTGAGTACAGGACCAGAGTCATCAAACGCTTGATTATGACAAGCTTTTCAAACACCGAATCATTTTTGTAATCCTCCTTTGAAGCTTCTCCAATATCAACACATCCCTTCTTAGATAAGGGCCCAACACCGCTCACAATACTCCAAGTGAGGACCCACCAGTGCTTTATAAGATCTCAACATTACATCCTTGCTTTTATATTTCAGTCCTCTTGAAATGAATTCTGACATTACATTTGTCATCCTCACCAATGTCTCATCCTGCATGAGAACTCGCAAGCCCCTTTATGCCTCAGTTTTTGTATTTTCTCTCCTTTTAGAAAATAGTCTACTCTTCCATTTCTTCTGCTAAAGTGCATGACCATACACTCCCCAACACTGTATTCCATCTACCACTGCTTTGCCCATTCTCCTAATCTAAGTCCTTCTGTAGCTTCTCTACTTCCTCAAAACTATCTGCCCCTTCACCTATCTTCATATTATCCACAAATTTTGCAACTGAGCTATCAATTCTATTATTTAAGTCATTGACATATAACATGAAAAGAAGCGGTCCCAACACAGACCCCTGTGGAACACCACTTATCACTGGCACCCAATCAGAAAAGGTTCCACCCTTTGCCTCCTGCCAATCAGCCAATGCTTTATCCAATGCCAGTATATTTCCTGTAATACCATGGGTTCTTAACTTGGTAAACAGCCTCATGTGTAGCACCTGGTCAAATGCCTTCTGAAAATCCAGGTACTCAACATCCACTAATTCGACTCTGTCTATCCTGATTGCTATTTCTTCAAAGAATCCCAACAGATGTGTCAGGCAAGATTTTCCTTGGAGGAAACCATGCTGACTACGGCCTATTTTTATCATGTGACTCCAAGTACCCTGAAACCACATCGATAACCATCAACTCCAATGCGGAAGGAGCTATGAAGTTAATCATCATTTCAGAAGATCAGCCAGATCATGCAATCTCCTGAAAGTGTGGCTTTTTGCTTGAATGTTTTCTGCACCGAAGCCTAATATGCATGTCTGGTATTTTTTAATATACTGGTTTGAGCATTGCACAGGGCAGCTTTCTATCATTATGTAGTTAATTAAAATTCAATTTGTTCATTTTTTTAAAAGGGAAAACTACATTGTTTTAAAGCTCAAAAGTATTGGCAAAACATTCTTTAATCATAATTATCCCCAAGCTGGAGGAAATTAGTAGATCATGACTGAGACTGAAATTTATCACTGGGTCATCTTAGTAGCTTTATTTGTTTCTGGAGTACACATTCCCTTCTCTTCCAGGGTAATGCTTCCATTAATGTAGCCATGATAATGGCCACCTTTAAATATTTACCAAATTGCCCCCTCTGCATTTGGAACAGTTGCAGGAGCTTAGAGATGCCCTGCAAATTCCAGTTTCACAATTTGGAAAGGCAGACAGATTGGAAGAAAAGGCAAAGATCTCCCAAACACTTTCTTAATGTCTACAGTCTGTCTTCCAGTACTGAATTCACTGTGGCAGAACAGAATTATCCTTGCTTGCTCTCTGGATTGCTCCCGACCCTAGTGCCAAGTAATGTGCCAGAATATTAGTTAGTCCAGACTATGTCAGCAGCAGATTAATTTTATCCATGGCACCAAGAACTTGAACTCTTCTGGGAACTGGTTAAAACAAATGTGTTATTTTTGCCTAAGGGAGTGGAAGATGAGGAAATACTTGAACATGAATTTACTTATATAATGAAAGCAAGTGTAGACCAAGTGAGTTTCCAAACACATCATGAATTTGAGTAATTATTGGAGTTTAAGTATGTACCCTCTCCTCTAGTCTCCTTATTTGAATTAATATGCACTGCTTTGACATTTCCCAGTTGAACAACTGTCTTATGTCTTGAATATAATTTGAATGAATAAATTAACTTCTGTGTCTGTTGCCTATGTATGTGGTTGACATAGGCTTCCACATCAGATTTATTAGCTAATTTGCAAAGGCATACTGTTTACTTGAAAACACTGTGTCATTTCATTTATGACACTGAACATCCTAATCAGAGCTGTTCTAAACCTTGATCTTTGGATTGAAAGAAATCTTATACAAGGCAACATTTTCACTGATAGTAATTAGGTGGTAAAATTATGTGCATTCATAATATTTTTCCCAACAACTTAAAATGTAACAAACAAGACGGCATCTGTCATAATATTTCATTATGAATGTAGATTTTAATCAGGCTGA
This sequence comes from Hypanus sabinus, assembly GCF_030144855.1. NCBI lineage: Eukaryota > Metazoa > Chordata > Chondrichthyes > Myliobatiformes > Dasyatidae > Hypanus > Hypanus sabinus. Next base: position 57,110,052 of record NC_082722.1, on the reverse strand, counting down.
TGCCATTCTTGTGCAAAAGCATAATCTCCCAAGGTTATATCAGAGGTGAGTATGTATTGAAAATTTTAGTTTTTTATTTGCTCAGACTTTAATGGTGACACTGTTAACCTTGGATTAGTTTTGGTTTTATTCATTGATAAAATCATTTGTTTTTCTATTTGTCATAGAGTAGAATTTGAGCTATATTGTTATTGCCTAGGCCCACACATTGTGCAAACGCATAATAACACAGTTACAAGAAAAGATGACCCTCACGTGTATATCTTGCACTTTAAACAAAGAGAGCTATTAGAATTTTGGGTAATGACAAAAGAAAAAAGTGTTTGGAGCTGCTTAGCACTTTAGATGTTTCAAACGTAAAACTTTGAAAAATTAACGAAAATCGTGGCTTGGCTTCGCGAACGAAGTTTTAGGAAGGGGGCTGCCCACATCTCTTGCAGGCTTGCTGGTGGCTGAAGAGGCCAATATGGGACAGGCAGACCCGGCTGCAGCAGCTGCAAGGTAAAATCGAGGAGGATGGTTGTAGGCGTGGGCGTGTCCTTCGGCCTGCGCAATGGTTTTTTAGGTGGAGTGCAGTGTGCATGGTACTGGCCCCACCCTTAACACCCAGGGTTCATCTGCCATAGCCTAGCAAGCTGGGACGGTGACAGCGAGGTCCTCGGGTCGTAGGAGTTACGTCGGAGTGTCCTTCTCCTAGGTGGATGGCCTGTCAAGGCTGACAAGCCCCACCTGCCCAGGTTCGGAGTCAGAGATAGAAGGTGCGGGGACAGGAAGGAGAAACTCAAGATAATAGGTGAAACTGGGAGGGGGAGGTGTGAAATAAAGAACTGGGAAGTTGATTGATGAAAGAAATACAGGGCTGGAGAAGGGGTTATCTAATAGGAGAGGACAGAGTCGTAGCATTTAAATTCAGCAGTCAGAGGATATTTGGGCCCCTTATCTTAGAAAGGATGTGCTGGCATTGGAGGGGGTTCAGAGGAGGTTCTTGAGAATGATCCAGGAATGAAAAGAATAGCATATGAGGAGCATTTAATGGTTTTGAGTCTGTATCATTGGAGTTTAGAAGAATGAGTGGGGCATCTCATTGAAACCTATTGAATATAGAAAGGCCTTGATAGATTGGACATAGTAAGAATGTTTCCTATAGTGTGGGAGTCTATAACCAGAAGGCATGCCCTTGGAATAGAAGGGCATCCCTAGAAACAGAGATGAGGAGGAATTTCCTTAGGCAGAGGGCTGTGAATCTGTGGAATTGATTGCCACCGATAGTTGTGAGCACCAAGTCATTGGGTATATTTAAAGAAGTTGATAGGTTCTCGATTAATAAGGGTGCAAAGGTTACAGGGAGAAGTCAGGAGACCGTCCTGAAGAAGGGTCTTGGCCTGAAACATTGACTGTTTACTCTTTTCCATAGATGCTACCTGTTGTAGCAAGGGCTAGGCCCAAGGCATAGGCTTGCCCGTTGCTGCAGTCCAGGTGAGGAGACACTGGAGTTGAGGTAGCATGGCATCTGTGCTCATTTGGGGGAGGACTCTCCCATTGGTACTGCCCTCCAGTGCTGGATCAATGGAATTACAGGCTAGACTGCTGGGAACCATCAATTCGCTCAGGGTCTTGGACTAAAAATGTGTTTTCTTGTGTGACTATGTTCTTTTTATCTCTCTCACTATTTTGAATGTACGTTTATGTTTTTTTCCCCTTAGCCCCAGAGGAGTGTTGTCTTGTTCGGCCATATTCATCTATGGTTTGAATGGTAATTAAACTTGATGTGATTGATTCAAGTCAAGGTAGAGTGCAACTTGAAGGGGAAAGTGAATGTGTACTAGCTGCCCATATCTTCCCAGTGATAGAACTGAGATTCAGGAATGCTGAGAATCAGGCTTACTATCATTGGCATATGCCGTGAAATTTGTCATTCTCTGGCAGCAGTACAGAGCATAAAAATGACTAGAAGTTGCAAAAAGATAAGAGGAGCAGAAGAGGAATAGTGAAGTAGTGTTTTTGGATTCCTGGACCATTCAGAAATCCGATGGTGCAGGGAAAAGCTGTTCCTAAAACGCAGTGTGTGCCCCCTCCCCAATGGCTGTAACATGAAGAGTGGGGAGTGAGGGTCTTTAATGATGGATACTACCTTCTTCAGGTGCCATTTTTTAAAGATGTCTTCTGATGCAGATAGTTGTGCCTGTTATGGAACTAGCTGAGTCTACTGCTCTCTCTTTTGATCCAGTGCATTGGAGACCCCATACCAGCAGGTGATGCAGTCAGAATGCTCCCCCACTGTACATCTGTGGAAATCTGCAGTAATGTTTCTTGTATGTTGCCAGACTTATGTTTATGTTTACAACTAGGAGAGTCCATCAAAGTTCAAAATTCAAAGTAAAACCTATTATTAGAGTACACATACCTGTCATCACATATAACCCTGAGATTCTTTTTCCAATGGTACACTCAGTAAATCTATAGAATAGCAACTGTTAAATAGGATCAGTAAACATCAAATAGTGTAAATGTAAAGATAAATAAATAGCAATAAATAATGGGTATGAAATAACAAGGTAAAGAGTCCTTAAAGTTAGACCATTGGTTGTGGGAACACCAGGAATAGAGTGAGTGTATTTACCCCCTTTTGTTCAAGAGCCTGATGGTTGAGGGTAGTAACTGTTCTTGAACCTGGTGGTACGAGTCTTGAGGCTCCTGTACCTTCTACCTGATGTCAGTGACAAGAAAAGAGCATGGCCTGGTTGGTGAGGATCGTTGATGGTGGATGCTACTTTCCTACAGCAACTTTTCATGTAGGTGTGCTCAATGATTGGGAGGCTTTACCCGTGATGTACTGGGCCAAGTCCGCTACCTTTTGTAGGATTTTCGGCTCAAAGGCATTGGTATTCCCATACAGCCAGACAGCACACTTCTGCCAAACATTTATAGGAGTTTTCCAAGGTTCTTGATAACATGTTGAATCTCTGCAGACTCCCGAGGAAGTAGAGGCACTCTTGCGCTTTCTTTGCAATTATATTTATACGATGGGTCCAGGACAGGTCCTCTGAGATAGAGACACCCAGGGATTTAAAGTTACTGACCACCTCTGATCCTCTGATGATAACTGGCTCTTGGACCACTGGTTATCCTTTCCTGCAGTCTACAATCAGTTCCTTGGTTTTATTGACATTGAGTGAGAGGTTATTGTTATTACACCACTCAGCCAAGTTTTCAAATGAGCTCCTGTACGCTGATTCATTACTACCTTCGCTACAGTCCACACCAGTGGTGTCATCAGCGAATTTGTATATGTTGTTGGAGCTATAATTAGCCACACAGTCATGGGTGTAAAGCGAGTAGAGCAGGGGGCTAAGCACACGTTCCGGTGGTGCTCCTGTGCAGATGGAAATAGTGGAGTGGATATTTTTGCCAATCTCAACTGACTGGCATCTACAAGTGAGGAAATCCAAAATCTAATTGCACACAGGGTATTGAGGCCCAAGTCGTGGAGTTTACTGATTAGTTTTGAGGGGATGATGGTGTGAAATGCTGAGCTGTAATTAATAAATAGAACCTAGATGTATGCATCTTTGTTGTCCAGATGTTTATCATGTTGGTTCATTTAGAACTGTGAAATAAATAACCCAGTCAACAGAACATGTCTTAAGTGAATTCAATTAATTGAAATACTGATTAAAAGGTCTTGACGAAAAATAAGTTATTTGCCACTTCAGAGTTTACGTGATCAGCAAGATATTATCTTCAGATTTTAGACTTGAATTGCCTATAAAAATTTAAAACTAAACAATATGCTTAAGTATTTTGGGACATGCTTTTTAATATTGTTATTTTGCAACTATTTGATATCCTAATAATAATCCTTGGGTGGCAGGGTGGAGATACGTACCTATCAAAGGAAGTGTAAGGTGTTCCTTTCCTCTGCTAGCCTATAGGTCACCCTTGGGCAAGGTGTAACGCCTGCTTAGTACCCCTACCCTACCAATCAGGGTCACATGAAGCTTTGGGAGCAGGTGGTGGATAGTTGTACGAGCAACTGGTGCAGATCACAAATTCTTGTTATGTGACCACTTGTGGTGAACTAAATATACCTGTCTGGACACGCCCCTCTGCTGACTGCTCCTGCGGCTCCTCCCACTGACCGCTGTATAAAGGTGATTGGAGGCACTGCTCCTCCGTCAGTCTCCAGGATGCTGTGTGGTAGTCTCTTACTGCTAATTGTGGTCTCCTGCAGCTAATAAAAGTCTATTGTTCACCTCCCATCTCTGAGAGCTATTGATGGTGCATCAATTTTATTAGCTGCAATTTTAAAACATGGAGAGCATTTTACGACCAGACAGATTGGACATTGATCCTCAATCTCCCGAAGTAACTACTGCCTTTGAACTCTGGCTTGCATGCTTCCACTGCCCCGAAACCACTGCCACGTCTGTCATAAAAGCCCTGTACCAGCTCTTCACTCTGTTCGGATATCCCTGCTATATCCACAGTGATAGAGGGTCCTCCATTATGAGTGCCGAGCTGCGCCAGTACCTGCTAGCTAGGGGCATTGCTACTAGTAGGACCACAAGCTATAATCCCCGGGGAAATGGACAGGTGGAGAGGGAGAATGCCACTGTGTGGAAGGCCACACTCTTAGCTCTTAAGTCAAAGGGACTGCCATTGTCTCGCTGGCAGGAGGTCCTCCCCGAGGCAGTCCACTCTATCCACTCCCTGTTATGCACGTCCACCAATGCCACACCTCATGAGCAACTCTTTTCTTTTCCCAGGAAGTCTGCCACTGGGACCACCCTACCAGCTTGGCTGACGTCCCCAGGTCTAGTGCTGCTCTGGAAACATGTGAGGAGCAATAAATACTCCCTGCTGGTCGAGAGGGTTCACCTACTTCATGCAAACCCCCAGTATGCTTACGTGTTTTTACCTGATGGGCGGGAGGACACGGTCTCTGTCCGCGACCTGGCACCCGCAGGAGCACCAGACCCCTACCCTGAACACTCCATGGTGACTATGAACCCCGTACCCACTGATGTATACACCCACGAGACACCGCGCACACCAAGCCCTACACAGACTCCTCACAACACTCCCGTAATGGGCGCCACGCACACGCACGAGGGATTACTGACGCCTAACGGGCTGGCACCTCAAGTCAGGCTGGAGCCAGCACAACCACCGTCACTGGAGCAATCACCACCGGCACCTGTGCAATCACCACCCGTGTTACGTAGATCGCAGCGACAGATTCGACCGCCCGATAGACTTAACCTGTAAATATACATGTAAGAAACTTCACCCCATGGGGACTCTCTTTTAAAACAAAGGGGGGGGGGGGTGAATGTGGTGAATGTGTCTGGACACGCCCCTCTGCTGACTGCTCCTGTGGCTCCTCCCACAGACCCTGTATAAAGGTGATTGGAGGCACTGCTCCTCCCTCAGTCTCCAGGATGTTGTGTGGTGGTCTCTTGCAGCTAATTAAGGCCTATCGTTCACCTCCCGTCTCTGAAAGTTATTGATGGTGCATCACCACTGATGCCAGGCAGACAATGTCTGAAGAGTATTGATATGATTGGGTCACCCATTTTGCAAAGGCACTGTTCAGAAGAAGGAAACAGCAAACCACTTCTGAAGAAAAAATTGTCACAAGCAATCATGGTCATGGAAAGACCATGGTCGCCCATATCATATGACATGGCAGATAACAAATGAACAAATAGTATTCTGACATTCTGTGAACAATTTGTATTAATGGTGTGGGCCAACAATGCTTTCATTTTGATTGATGTCAGCTTTACAGACTAAATTAAAGGCTAAATCTAAAACGAGCATGACAAGCAAGCTTGTCTTTTTCATTGGGGGGGATCTTCAAGACAGGTTTGGGTGAAAAGCAACGCTTATAGGCTTGTGGTAATGTTTTGATTTAACGCTGTCTGATTGTGTGCACTCGAGCCATTGGTATTTTGCCCATGAGTAATATATCAACAGCCTGTTGTTTTAACTTAAAATTTTAGGTTATTTAATAGTACTTAATGGTAGAACACATCACATTGGGGTTTACCATGAAATGCCATCTTTGCTATGACGTTTGTCTTTCAATTCCATTCTTTTATATTTGAAATATTTACACAATAAATATATTTTGATATATGCAGAATATATGTTGTATTTCAAAATTTACCATCAAGGCCCAGGATTTATACTTGACTCAGTTTATAAGGTATCAGTTTTAATTTATTTGCCACTTTAATGTCCGAGCAGCATATTGCTGTGGTAGTTCCAGCAAAAATGAGCTTTGCCATAGAATTAGATTGGAATTCCAGAGACAGAACCAAGTAACAACTTCAGTGTTGAAGTTGCATATTTGAAAACCTGTTTGAAAGTCCGAGACTTGCTGTAGTTGATCTGAATTGCCAGCAATGTTAGTCCTAAATGAAAGCCTGTATTTCGATAAAATAACCAAAGTCATCTATACATTTATGGAAAATTATTTGTACATGAAGTAACTTCTGTTAATTAAAAAGTTGTAGCGGTGAGCTACATGCAGCGCTAAAATTACGACACGGAGTCGGTAACTGCAGTCGAAGGAAAAAACTTTATTCGAAATCTTCAGCCTCACTTTTAAGCCTCTGTCAACCGGCCCCCCGTGGCGCAGAGGCTCCAAAGCTCTGTGCTCGCAAACCCCCGAAGGCTATCTAATTGTGAGTCGGTTCGGATGTGCCAGGAAATGGGTCGCCACATAACCCCCCCCCCAGAACCGGCGATACACCCCCCAATGTCCACAGTCTGGGCCAGAACCTGCTTGGGAGGTCGGACTCTGCGCCGAGGTGCCGGAAACTCGGCCGGTTGCGCCAGGTCCACATGGGCCGGTTTGAGGCGGTCCACCGTGAAAACCTCCTCTTTCCCCCCAACATCCAGCACGAACGTGGACCCGTTGTTCCGGAGCACCATAAATGGCCCCTCGTATGGCCGCTGCAGCGGTGGCCGATGCCCGCCCCTTCGTACAAACACAAACTTACAGTTCTGTAGGTCTTTGGGTACGCAGGTCGGGTGCCGCCCGTGCTGTGAAGTGGGTATGGGGGCCAGGTTACCGAGCTTCTAGCGTAATCTGCCCAGGACTGCTGCGGGATCTTCCTCTTGCCCCCTTGGGGCTGGTAGGAACTCCCCGGGGACGACCAGGGGCACGCCGTATACCAACTCGGCCGACGAGGCGTGCAGGTCATCCTTGAGCGCTGTGCGGATGCCGAGTAGGACCCAGGGAAGCTCGTCCGCCCAGTTGGCTCCTCGCAGGCGGGCCATGAGGGCCGACTTCAGGTGACGGTGGAAACGCTCCACTAGCCCGTTCGACTGTGGGTGGTAGGCAGTGGTGTGGTGCAGCTGAGTCCCCAAAAGGCTGGCCATAGCTGACCACAGGCTGGAGGTGAACTGGGCACCTCTGTCGGAGGTAATGTGGGCCGATACACCAAAGCGAGATATCCAGCTGGCGATCAGGGCTCGGGCGCAAGATTCGGAGGTGGTGTCGGTGAGCGGGACCGCCTCTGGCCATCTTGTGAACCGGTCCACAATAGTCAGGAGTTGCCGCGCTCTGCGCGACACTGGCAGGGGGCCCACGATATCCACATGAATGTGGTCAAAACGCCGGTGGGCGGGATGGAACTGCTGCAGTGGGGCTTTGGTGTGCCGCTGCACCTTGGCCCTCTGGCAGTGCATGCACGTTTTGGCCCATTCACTGACCTGTTTGCGGAGTCCGTGCCAAACGAACCTGCTGGAAACCATCCGGACAGTTGTCCGGATGGAGGGATGCGCCAAGTTATGAATGGAGTTGAAAACACGGTGCCGCCAGGCTGTCGGGACGACGGGACGGGGCTGGCCGGTGGCGACGTCACAGAGTAGGGTCCTCTCACCCAGGCCCACGGGGAGGTCCTGGAGCTGCAAACCGGAGACTGCGGTTCTGTAACTCGGAATCTCCTCATCTGCCTGCTGCGCCTCTGCCAGTGCCTCAAAGTCTACCCCTTGGGAAAGGGCATGAACGGTAGGGCAAGAGAGCACATCCGCCACGACATTGTCCTTACCCAAGACATGCCGGACATCCGTCGTGTATTCAGAGATGTAGGACAGGTGGCGTTGCTGGCGGGATGACCAGGGGTCGGACGCTTTCGTGAACGCAAAGGTAAGCGGTTTGTGGTCCGTGAACGCGGTGAAGGGCCGACCTTCTAGGAAGTACCTGAAATGCCAGATTGCCAGGTAGAGCACCAACAGTTCCCGGTCGAAAGCACTGTATTTGAGCTCGGGTGGTCGCAGGTGTTTGCTGAAAAACGCCAGGGGTTGCCAGCGACCTGCGATAAGTTGCTCCAGCACCCCACCGACTGCCGTGTTTGATGCGTCTACTGTGAGGGCGGTAGGGGCGTCCATTCTGGGATGTACTAGCATTGCGGCATTCGCCAAAGCTTCCTTCGTTTGAACGAAAGCGGCGGCGGACTCCTCGTCCCAGGTAATGTCCTTGCTCGGACCCGACATCAGGGCGAACAGGGGGCACATGATCCGGGCAGCTGAAGGGAGGAAGCGGCGGTAGAAATTGACCATACCTACGAATTCCGGAAGGCCTTTGATCGTGGTGGGTCGGGGAAAGAGGCGGACCGCATCTACCTTAGCGGGCAGAGGGGTTGCCCCGTCTTTAGTAATCCTGTGGCCCTGTGGTATCGAGTCCGAACTGGCATTTGGCGGGGTTGATTGTAAGACCGTACTCACTCAGTCGGGCGCAGAGTTGACGGAGGTGGGACAGATGCTCCTGATGACTACTGCTGGCTATGAGGATGTCATCCAAATAGATGAACGCGAAGTCCAGGTCCCGTCCCACCGCGTCCATTAACCGCTGGAACGTCTGTGCGGCATTCTTCAGGCCGAACGGCATGCGGAGGAACTCGAAAAGGCCAAACGGGGTGATGAGAGCCGTTTTGGGGACGTCGTCAGGATGCATCGGGATTTGATGGTACCCTCGGACGAGGTCTACCTTGGAGAAGATCCGTGCGCCGTGCAGGTTTGCTGCAAAGTCCTGAATGTGCGGCACAGGGTAGCGGTCCGGTGTGGTAGCCTCGTTCAGCCTGCGGTAGTCACCGCACTGTCTCCAGCCCCCCGTCGCTTTGGGCACCATGTGCAGGGGGGAGGCCCATGGGCTGTCGGACCGCCGGATGATCCCCAATTCCTCCATCCTCTTGAACTCCTCCTTCGCCAGTCGGAGCTTGCCCAGGGGAAGCCGCTGAGCGCGGGCGTGGAGGGGTGGTCCCTGGGTCGGGATGTGGTGCTGTATGCCGTGCCTGGGCATGGCCGCTGTGAACTGCGGTGCCAGAACCAATGGGAAATCTGCCAGGACTCTGGTGAAGTCGTTGTCGGACAGCGTGATGGAGCCGAGGTGAGGGGCTGGCAACTGGGCTGCACCTAGGGAGAACGTTTGAAAGGTCTCGGCGTGTACCAGTCTCTTCCTGGGCAGGTCGACCAGTAGGCTGTGAGCCCGCAAAAAATCCGCACCCAGAAGCGGTTGGGCTACGGCGGCCAGTGTGAAGTCCCACGTGAACTGGCTGGAGCCGAACTGTAGCTGCACCTGACGGGTGCCATAGGTCCTTACTGTGCTGCCGTTCACGGCCCTCAGGGGGGGACCCGGTGCCCTGCTGCGGGTGTCGTAACTCGTCGGAGGTAAAACGCTGATCTCAGCCCCAGTATCGACCAAAAACCGGCGTCCCGACCTTCTATCCCACACATACAGGAGGCTATCCCGATGGCCAGCCGCCGTAGCCATCAGCGGTGGCTGGCCCTGCGTTTCCAGGGAACTTGCAGGGCGGGCGACAACGGCGGGCTTCTGCGCCCCACCGCTGGTGGTAGAAGCACCAGTGTTTATTGGGCCAGGGGTTGGCGGGCTCTGCGGCCGGGCCTGGACTGGTTTGCTGCCGGGAGCGTGGCTGGGAGATCTGTGCGATGGACGCCCCACTCACCTTTTTGGCGTTCCACAGCAAGTCCGCCCGGGCTGCCACCTTCCGGGGGTCACTGAAATCCGCGTCGGACAGCAGCAGGCGTATGTCCTCGGGCAACTGCTCCAGGAATGCCTGCTCAAACATGAGGCAGGGTGTGTGTCCGTTGGCGAGAGACAGCATCTCATTCATTAAAGCCGATGGAGGTCTGTCGCCCAAGCCATCCAGGTGCAGTAAACGGGCAGCCCGCTCGTGCCGTGAGAGTCCGAAAGTCCTGAGGAGCAGGGCTTTGAATTCCGTGTACTTGCCGTCTGCCGGGGGCGACTGTACGAACTCCGCGACCTGGGCCGCTGTGTCCTGGTCGAGGGAGCTCACCACGTAGTAGTAGCGGGTGTCTTCTGAGGTGATCTGGCGAACGTGGAATTGGGCTTCGGCTTGCTGGAACCATAGGTTCGGGCGCTGTGTCCAGAAACCCGGCAGTTTCAACGAAACCGCATGAACAAAGGCGGCGTCGGTCATTTCTGGTCCAAAAATCGTTTGGACCGTCGGGGTCACCAATTGTAGCGGTGTGCTACACGCAGCGCTAAAATTACGACACGGAGTCGGTAACTGCAGTCGAAGGAAAAAACTTTATTCGAAATCTTCAGCCTCACTTTTAAGCCTCCCTCAACCTGCCCCCCGTGGCGCAGAGGCTCCAAAGCTCTGTGCTCGCAAACCCCCATAGGCTATCTAATTGTGAGTCGGTTCGGATGTGCCAGGAAATGGGTCGCCACAAAGTACTTATTAGTTCTTTCATGAAGAAAGTGAAGTCCATCCCACCTGTAATTTAAATCCTTGTGTATAATCTTGTTGTACCATTCATCCTAACATGGTTGAAATACAAACCATCACAATGTAATCTCCCATATTGATGTTAGTGCCCCAGAGGCAGAACATCTTTCTTCCTCTCTTGTCTTCGAACCACTCATTTACTGCTTTAATACAAAATAAAAATAAAATGGATGAAGATGTTGGGAATACTCAACAGGTCCAGTATTTTCTATTTTTGTTTTTATTTCAGCAGTTTTTAAACTTTGCTTTGATATTATTTGTGCATGGTTTCATTCATAACCTGGAGATTACTACTTTCATTCCAGTTGTCAATTTGCTTCAAGTGAGTTAAGAGGCATAGCTACATCAAAGGAGAAGCTAGATGTGTACATATATGATGGATAGGGAAGAGAATGGAGAGCAAAGGAAGGATAATGGGGGGATTAAATAAAGATGGAGAAGTTTGAATACAGCATAAATCCTTGCATGAACCTTTTGCATGAAATGTCCTTTGTGTTATAAATCATGAAGTATTTTGTACAAAATAGCATGATTGTGTTCCAAAACATTTCATCTTCATTGGCCTAATCATCCTGGGTCAAAAGGAATTGCCTTAAATGAATGACGTTCAACTTCTCTCTGAAATTCTGGTCGGCACTAAGATCACCTGCTTGCATCTCCATAACATGGGCAATTTTCTCTTGCCTGCCCACTGAATTTAAACTTCATCTGTGTCTTTTTTACCTCCAGACATGAAAGTTCTTGACTGCCCCTCTCTATCCAAAATTCTGCTGTCAACATCTAAATCTATCACCCAATGTTTATCAATTATTTTGACTTTCTATTTTCTCAGCTTAAAATACCTCTATTATCTGCAATTTTCTCCATCTTATGACAACTTCTCTATCTTTTGAGAATTCTGTATTCCTTCAGTGATGGGCTTGTGAATTCCTGCTATCTTTTATTCCAATTTGTCATTCTGCCATCCAGGACCCAGAGCTCCTGTCTTAGATGTCCCTGCACTTTTACCCCCCTCCCGCCCTACTACATCAATGACAACATCTGACCATGCCTTTTGATCAGTTGTCCTTGATCACCCTGTATGGCTCAGAGTTTTCAGGTTCAGCTCCTCATTAAATGTACTTTATAAATACAGGTTATTTATATTGACTCAAACAGAATTAATTACATATCATATGCCTGTTAATCAGTTTTTACTTTTTATGATAATACACAATGAAAAATGTAGTTATTAAATCTTTATGGCAGGCCTAAATTGTGCATCAAAATTGATATAAATTTATTCAAAGATTGCTGTTTACATTATGCAGTGACAAGTAATTGTCATTGCAAAAGTGCAATGAACAATAAAATGTAACTAAACAGAATAAACAACAAAAGCAAGAAAACATCAGTACGTAAAATTCAGAAATCTATTAATGTACTTAATAACATGGTGATTATGTTGTGTAGAAAGATACACAATAGAAGTGGAATCAATGACGTGACAAAATTTGTTATTTTACACCAGCAGTAGAGTGCAAATGCAAAATTACTGATTACAAGAACAGTGCAAAAATATTTGTTATTGTTACATGCCCTTACAATGTAAAGCCTGCATACCATTCCAACAGATTACACACTGCATTAAGGTAGCACAAGGTAAAACAATAAGCTCTCTGCAGTTTCTTGTGCTCCTGGGCAGAAGAGTTGCCATATCAAGCTGTAATGCACACAGATTTCTGCGGTGCATTAATAAAAACTATGAGTGAAGGGGAAAGGGGACATGCCAAAGTGCCACACTGCTCATGAAACTGAAGAAGGAGTAAGAACTTGCTGGACCATCTCAAGGAGAACATTTCTGATTAATTGTATCACATTTCCTGTCTCCCCTAACAAGAGGAAATCTGCAGATGCTGGAAATTCAAGCAACACACACAAAATGCTGGTGGAACACAGCAGGCCAGGCAGCAGCTATAGGAAGAAGTACAGTCGACGTTTTGGGTCGAGACCCTTCGTCAGGACTCGTTACATTTTTTAATTCACTACTGCGGAGTCCTGACGAAGGGTCTTGGCCTAAAACGTCAACTGTACTTCTTCCTATAGATGCTGCTTGGCCTGCTGCGTTCCACCGGCGTTTTGTGTGTGCTTCCTGTCTCCCCTAGTGACCTTTCATCCCTTGCTTATCACAAATTTGTCTACATTGTCTTAAGTATTCAATGTGCTTCCACTGCTCCTTGACCAAGAGTTGCAAAGATTCACAACCTCCTCGGATTCGGGTGAGTGTGTGGGCTGCTTGCTGGGGGGGGGGGGGGGTGTGGGCGCTGGTGGGGAAACGCACCCTGTCCTGGAACCTTAAACTTTGGAAAAAGTCAGGTGATAAACATGATTTGGGGAGGTGAGCTTGTAACTTCAATGCAGTCGAAAGCTTACTAGAAAGCTTACATTTAATACAAAGCAGGGAAAAAAAAACATTGCAAGAATTACGATTTGATTTTCTGGATTCAGTAAAACGGTTGACACTGAAATAGTTGAATAATTTGACTGTTATTGTAACCTGGGATGTCCAATAATTGCTGGCCATGCTCATGAAACGCACATTAATAAAAAATCCCTAAACCCCTCATGTCCTTCAGGAAGGGAACTTCATTCTTTCCTGGAATAACAACTGCATCAGAAATAAAGATTCTTTCCTCAGTTTGCTATAGTCAAGAACAGCCAAATAGGGATGTGAATATGGCTGCTAATAACCTAGCTGCATCTTTTGCCTTAGCACTCAGGATTTGTAGAGAAAAGGCATGAAGATATCAAATCGTAGCTTTTTTCGATTTCCCAGCACAAAGTGCAGATAATGCTAAAGGAACTCAGCAGACCAGGAGCATCTATGGAAAAGACTAAGCAGAAGATGTTTCGGGCTGAGACCATTCATCTTGTGTGTTGATACAAAGCAGACAGTCTCTTGTACAATTAAATCACTGTGTAATTTAAGAAAAATGATAGAGTTGAAGTGAGGATGCATTGAAGCAGATAAATCAGATTTTGCTTGACACTGTCTCTTATTTTGTAAGAGATTTATGGTCATGAAAATCTTTAAAGTTCTATAAATCTTAGTGTAAGTTTATCCAGAGATGTAATTTAATCAAATACTTATTTGGATTGCTTTAGTGGTTTTGACCGAGTACAATCAGACAGTAGCTATTGATTCATACTGGTAGAGAACCATAAAACAAATATGAAAAGTAATTGAAAGCAAAAAAACCCCCTGCAGGTGCTGGAAATCTGAAATAAATGGAATACTATGAATACCCAGCATTCAAGGATATGTCTGCCTTGCACATGAAGTCCTTGTGCTTCGAAATGATTTGCTCAGATTGAGGTAATAGGCCATCATGGGTTAGTTGTGTCTCTTGAACTAGCTAGGTTGCTAGGCCATTTTGAAGGTGAGGTGAGGGCATATCTTTAAACAGATATATTATTGCAGACCATTTAATGAAGGACTTTAAGGAACTACATGAGTGTATATGACCAAAACTGATGTTTTTCTATCAGAGCTTGAATTTAAATTGCTTGCACTAATAATGGACCTACAAATACAAACTATTTTGTACTTGTTTTTTTTTAAAAAGTAACCTTCTCTTAATTTCATCTGACTATAATGGAACTATAGTATACAAGCCAGGAGAATGCATCAATTGTGTTGGGGTATTGAGGCATTGTTGCCTTTTCCTACAGCTAGCAACAACAAAGCAACAAAATAAGATGATATTCCTATGATGGCAGCATTAAAGGAGCATTTAGATAGACATGTGACCAGGCAGGGAATTAGGAAATACATATCACTTGCAGGCAGATAGACATGCATTTTAAATTGACATCATCTTTGGCACAGACACCCTGGGATAAAGGACCTGTCCCTGTGCTGTACTAATTTGTTCCAAGACAACTTTCAAGTTCCATCAGATGAACTGCTGTCCAAACATTGGTCTTGAATAACTCGCGTGCTGAGCTTTAACAACTGGAGTGAAGAATTTTCCATCACCCTACTAGTTAATAAATTAGGTAGGTCTGCATATAACACAATCTATGGATGACACGACCGTGGTGGATCTCATCAGCAAGAACAACGAGTCAGCTTACAGAGAGGACGTGCAGCAGCTAACGGACTGGTACAGAGCCATCAACCTGTCTCTGAATGCGAACCAACAAAAGACATGGTTGTTGACATCAGGAGGGCATGGAGGGACAACTTTCCACTAAACATTGACGGCTCCTTGGAAGAGATTGTTAAGAGCACCAAATTTCTTGGTGTTCACCTGACGGAGAATCTCACCTGGTCCCTCAACACCAACTCCATAGCAAAGAAAGCCCAGCAGCATCTTTACTTTCTGCAAAGGCTGAGGAAAGTCCATCTCCCCCCCCCCCCCCCCACCATCCTCATCACATTCTACAGGGCTTGTATTGAGAGCATCCTGAGCAGCTGCATCACTGCCTGGTTCGGAAATTGCACCGTCTCGGATCACAAGTCTCTGCAGCGGATAGTGTGATCAGTTGAGAATATCATCGGGGTCTCTCTTCCCGTCATCACGGACATTTACACTACACACTGCATCTGCAAAGCAAACAGCATTATGAAGGACCCCACACACCCCTCATACAATCCTTTCGCCCTCCTGCCATCTGGGAAAAGGCTCTGAAGCATTCGGGCTCTCACGACCAGACTACGTAACAGTTTCTTCCCCCAAGCTATCAGACTCCTCATTACCCAGAGCCTGGACTGACACCAACTTACTGCTCTCTACTGTGCCTATTGTCTTGTTTATTATTTATTGTAATACCTGCACTGTTTTGTGCACTTTATGCAGTCCTGGGTAGGTCTGTAGTCTAGTGTAGTTCTTTTTCTGTGTTGTTTTTACGTAGTTCAGTGTAGTTTTTGTACTGTTTCATGTAGCACCATGGCTCTGAAAAACATTGTCTTGTTTTTACTGTGTACTTTACCAGCAGTTATGTTTGAAATAACAATAAAAAGTGACTTGACTTGACTCTGTGACCACATGTGTTTCCTCCAGGTGCTCCAGTTTCCTCCCACATTCCAAAGACACATGGGTTGGTAGGTTAATTGGTCATGTGGGTATTGGGCAGCAAAGGCTCATGGGCTAGGGGCCCTGTTGTTGTGTTGTATCTCAAAATACGTACAATCACGTGACATGGAAAACTTTTCACCGGAAGACAGTCAGTTCACTAAGGCTTCGCTGGTAGAAAAGGAACTATCTAGCTCTTCTGTGGCCCAGCACATTGTCGAAATCATGATGCATGCCTGAGTACTTTTAAATTAAGGATTCTCTCCCATTATCTTCTCAGACGGTAACTTGCAGAAACTCCTACTCCAAACCCCACTATCCCCACATTGCAAAAAATATTTTCTCATTTCTCGCACCCTCCTCATCATTCTACTATTTACCTTAAGCCAAAGCCAAAGGCCTCATGACCTTCTCCTAGGAAGAATCTAGTTGTCTTACATATTTTAAGGATTAAAGCAAAGGGATTACAGCGGAGAGTGTTGCCCAACATTTTTCCGTGTTTTGGATGTGGACCTGGAGTATAAAATCTTTTTTCCCCAGTATTATAGTTACTAGTTTTTATACTCCGTGTCTTTTTGCCCGATCTTGTTTTTTTTGTGCGGGGAGAGGATTTTTGGGGTTGATGATCGTGCTGCCTGCTCTTTCTTTCATCGCTTTCATGGCTGCCGGGAGGATTGAAGAATTTCAGAGTTGTACACTTTGACAATAAAATGAATCTTTGCTCCTTTGATATGTAGGAAGATTTTAAAATCCAATACGGCACACAAGCTTTCAATTAAAAGCATGAACTGTTGTGAATTATTATTCATAACTGGGTAAGAACGCAAAGCAATGGGATCTTGGAGAATTAAAGTGCATTTTCATGTTTCCTTTGGAATTACAGAGTTCTTGGAATTTGCCCAATTAATAACTCATGATCAGATTAAAGGCAATGGTCTTTGGTACCTCCTTTAAACAGAAGTTTGATGTTATGTAACCAAATACTTTCTGAACATTGTCACAAAGCCAGGGGCTGAAAGATCTAGGTTTTGGATTTCCTCGGACAGTAATAGGTTTCTGACTATCAGTTAATTTATTTCTCACTGTTTAATGCAAGGTAGCAATATTGAAAAACATTTCTTTATTATTCAAGTCAAGTCAAGTCACGTTTTATTGTCATTTCAACCATAACCGCTGGTACAGTACATAGTAAAAATGAGACAACCTTTTTCAGGACCATGGTGTTACATGACACAGTACAAAAACTAGACTGAACTACGTAAAAAACAACACAGAAGAAAAAACTACACTAGACTGCAGACCTACCCAGGATTGCATAAAGTGCACAAAAACAGTGCAGGCATTACAGTAAATAATAAACAAGACAATAGGGCAGTAAGGTGTCAGTCCAGGCTCTGGGTATTGAGGAGTCTGATAGCTTGGGGGAAGAAACTGCTACATAGTCTGGTTGTGAGAGCGCAAATGCCTTTTCCCAGACGGCAGGAGGGAGAACAGTTTGTATGAGGGGTGTGTGGGGTCCTTCATAATGCTGTTTGCTCTGTGGATGCAGTGTGTAGTGCAAATGTCCGTAATGGCAGGAAGAGAGACCCCCATGATCTTCTCAGCTGACCTCACTATCCACTGCAGGGTCTTGCAATCCGAGATGTTCTGACCTATTTCATCTAATGTATGGGGTTTCTTCAAAGTGAAACTGTGATTAATTTTGGATGGAAAAAAACAGAATTTGTTGAATGAAGCAAATACGCAAATCCAAAGTACAACTCAATGGTGGATGTGAAACAGAAATGGGAATTAAGAAACTTGCATCAGAGCAGAGAATCGCCAAACTATGTTAGGTATCGACCCATTGAATCTGTTTCCAGCATTTACAATATTTGAGCTACCACATTTTAATTTGAATTAAATTAGACATTCTTTATATTCACTTTTAAGATAAAGCTAATGGAGGAAAAGTTTTGTTTGCAATAATTATAATTTGATTTTCTGGATTCAGTAGCATGGATGAAAAATGAGAAATTTGAACTCTGGGTTGAACAAAATTCAAGTGAAATTCACACATTCGATATCACAATATGAGAAACACTCGAATCAGGCAGAATCATGAAAAGAGAAACAAAGTTTACATTTTAAGTTGAAGCCCCTTCTGCATTCTGCCAGTGCAAAAGATTGCCACAAATTCAATGTACTCATAGTTGTTTGTATAGCATGTAAAAGCTGCTTCAACTATGAAGTTATATTTGAATCTACTGGGAAACATTGATGGAAATGACCCAGCAAAGTGAGAGAGATTAATAAATTTTATGATTGAATGATCTCTTTTCAATGAATTGGATCATTCAAAATGCCAGAAGTCTTTTTTGTGTAATATTGACAATCTATTCAAATGTAATTTAAAAGTTGTGAGTTCTTTGTCAAGATGCAGATCATACACGTGGCAGTGTAAAAAAGGCATCTTATGCCAATAATCTGGATTTGATTTCCGTTGGATCCGTAGAATTAAAAAATGAGATAAACTCTATCAAATTTTCCATTACTATTTTATGCCAGTGTGTGTATTAGTGAAAAAAGGAAAAATAATTGGATCATCTTACCTTTAACTTTACAATATTAAAATTAAACAGGAAACATTGATTGAAGATTCGCCGCAGTTAAGATAGACCTTACTTGGAGAAATGCAAGCCTAAACTGCAACTGTGCCGCCTGAAAACTGCACAATACACCCATGATGTTGCATCCTAACAGCTTCAGATGTTTCTTGTAACAGATCGCTCATCCAATTTAATACCATGCTTGAATTATATTTGCCTTTAAAATTTAGTTAAGGCTAAGCTGTTTGTAATATTTGTACTCTGACCGACCATAGCACAACTGAAACCAAATGCAATTTTAACAAATTAGTAGTTTACAAGAACCAGTGTGTGCGTGACTGCTGCCTGACCATGCTGATATTTATGGCCATTGACTGAATAATTTAGCATCAAACATCTTTGAAGCAGACCTGCAAAAGCGAGCGGCAGGGATTCTGCAAAACGGAATTTCAACCTGATATGAGTAACAGATGCTGTAGAATATGGAGTTAGTGTCATTTCTGCTTCAGAGCAAAAACCATTGAATATAAACACAAGAGATTCTGTAAGTGCTGGAAATCCAGAGAAAAACACACAAATTACTGGAGAAACTCAACGGGTTAGGAAACATTAGGCAGTAAACATTTCCTTTATCAGGTAGGATGATAGGTTAGTGTTATCAAGCTCTTAAGCACCCACATCTACCTCAATTGTCATTCTTCCTAATCCACTTTAGGCAAAGGCGCCATTCCATTTGCCCACTCTTTCCTGTTCTATTGTGTATGTTCTGATATTGTCATATAAAAAAAATTGGATAGGTATATGGACAGGAAAGGAATGGAGGGTTATGGGCTGAGTGCAGGTCGGTGGAACTAGGTGGGAGTAAGCGTTCGGCACAGACGAGAAGGGCCGAGATGGCCTGTTTCCGTTCTGTAATTGTTATATGGTTGTATGTTATGTGGCTAACATTTTTCAAGTCTGGCAGTCTGAGAAGACCCTCTCAACAGTGATATCCCTTCTGTCACATAGGAACATAGAAAACCTATAGCACAATACAGGCCCTTCAGCCCACAAAGCTGTGCGGAACATGTCCCTACCTTAGAAATTACTAGGCTTACCCATAGCCCTCTATTTTTCCAAGCTCCATGTACCTATTCAAAAGTCTCTTAAAATACTCTATTGTATCCGCCTCCACCACTGTTGCCAGCAGCCCATTCCACGCACTCACCACTTTCTGCGTAAAAACCTTACCATTTGGTGCATTCTTATTTATGCTTCACTGGTTCTTGGAGTCCTCTGCTCCATGTCCATCAGCTTTCACTTTAAATGGATGGCCCTCCTGATGCACCATCAATAACTCACTCTGAGACGTAAGGCGAGATATCGGCTTTTATTGACTGGAAGAAGGAACAAGCAGTGAGTGACCACCATACTGCATCCTGGAGACTGAGAGGCTGGGCTCTGGCCTTGATCGCCTTTATACAGGGGTCTGTAGGTGGAGCCACAGGAGCAGTCAGCAGGGGGCGTGTCCAGACAGGTATATGCAGTTCACCAGACCTCCATAATGCCATCTCCTCCAATGAGACTCCACCATTCGAGAGGGATTCCCCCTTCTCCTCCGTTTGGCATTCCACTTCAGTATTCCCAAAGGACAGTTCCCTAGACATCTTCCTATCTGCCTTTTCAATGAACCACATCACATGCAACTTCAGTATTCCCAAAGGATATTTCATTAGACATCTTCCTATCTGCCTTTTCAATGAACCACATCACATGCAACTTCCCCATTCAAGTACACCCGTCCATCTACTTAATTTCTTCCCACCGCCAAGGAACAAAAGAGGGTATTCCTAAGTGACGCCCCCATTTGACTGTTCTGCACCAAAATGGGGTGCCTTCTACACCGGAGGTCATCACTTAGGAGAATATTTCCACCCAGTTGACAAGGAGGACCCTAAGCTCCCAGCGGACTTGTTACTTTAACGATTCTACTTCTGCTCTGACAGCTCTGGTTTAGGTTTTATTGGATTGTAAAATTACCGTATTCCAGCAAGACACACAGAAGTTCTCAGTCTCAATTCTGACTTCAACTATTTCAGACAACTAGCCTTGCCTGACCTGTTAGGTTTAGTCAGCTCCAGTTTTATGCTACCCACTGGTAGCATTAATTCTGGTTTCCTCACTGCATAAAAGCTACCTAATCTGCTGTGTATTTCCGGTATCACTCATATTTCAGATATCTGGGTGATGCACCATCAATAAATCTCGGAGACGTGAGGCGAGATACAGGCTTTTATTGGCTGGAAGAAAGAACAAGCAGCAATTGACCACCACACTGCATCCTGGAGACTGAGACCAGGGCGGAGTCCCCAATAGCCTTTATACCGGGGTCTGTGGGAGGAGCCATGGTCAGTGGGAGGAGCCACAGGAGCAGTCAGCGGGGGGGGGGGGGGGGGCGTGTCCAGACAGGTATATGTAGTTCACCACATTCACCCCTGCTTTGTTTTAAAAGAGAGTCCCCATGGGGCAAAGTTTCTTACAAGTATATTTACAGGCTAAGTCTATCAGGTGGTTGAATCTGTCGCTGCGATCTACATAGCACCGGCTGTGATTGCACAGGTGCCGGTGGTGATTGCACCGGAGACGGAGGTTGTGCTGGTTCCGGCCTGACTGGAGGTGTCAGCCCACTAGGCGTCAGTGATCCCTCATGCGAGTGCGAGGTGCCTGGTATATGCGCGTATGAGATGCCCGATATAGGAGTGTCGTGAGGAGTCTGTATAGGGCTTGGTGTGCGCAGTGTCACCTCGGGTACAGAGTTCATAGTTACCGCAGAGTGTTCGGGGTAGTGGTCTGCTGCACCTGCGGGTGCCAGGTCACGGATGGAGACCGTGTCCTCCCACCCATCAGGTAAGACCACATAGGCATACTAGGGGTTCGCATGTAGAAGGTGAACCCTCTCGACCAGCGGGGAGTATTTATTGCTCCTCACATGTTTCTGGAGCAGCATTGACCCTGGGGACATCAGCCAAGCTGGTAGGGTGGTCCCAATTGCAGACTTCCTGGGAAAAGAGAATAGGCACTCATGAGGGGTGGCATTGGTGGACGTACATAACAGGGAGCGGATAGAATAGAGTGCCTCAAGGAGGACCTCCTGCCATCGAGAGACCGGCAACCCTTTTGACTTAAAAGCTAAAAGTGTGGCCTTCCACACTGTGGCATTCTCCCTCTCCACCTGTCTATTTCCCTGGGGATTATAACTATTGGTCCTACTAGTAGCAATACCCCTAGCCAGCAGGTACTGGCGCAGCTCGTCATTCATAAAGGAGGACCCTTTATCACTGTGGATATAGCAGGAATATCCGAACAGAGTGAAGAGCTGGCACAGTGCTTTTATAACGGACGTGGCAGTGGTGTCGGGGCAGGGGTTGGCAAAGGGGAACTGCGAGTACTCGTCGATAATGTTGAGGAAGTAGACATTGCGGTCGGTGGGGGGAAGGGGGCCTTAAAGTCAACACTCAGTCGCTCAAAGGGGCGGGTGGCCTTGATAAGTTGCGCCTTTTCAGGACGGTAGAAATGCGGTTTGCACTCAGCGCAGACTTGGCTGTCCCCGGTCATCGTCCTGATGTCCTCAAGGGTGTAAGGCAGATTCCAGGCTTTCACGAAATGGTAAAATTGGGTGACCCCTGGGTGGCAAAGATCTGCATGAAGGGCGTATAGCTGGTCGAGCTGTGCGCTGGCACACGCTCCCCGGGATAGGGCATCAGGGGGCTCATTGAGCCTTCCAGGCCGGTACAGGATATCATAGTTGTAGGTGGAGAGTTCTATTCTCCACCGCAAAAGTTTATCATTTTTGATTTTGCCCCGCTGTTGGTTGCTGAACATGAACACAACTGAGTGCTGGTTGGGCAGTGAGGTGAGCCTTTTGCTGGCGAGGTAGTGCCTCCAGTGCCTAATAGCTTCCACTATGGCCTGGGCTTCTTTCTCCACCGCGAAGTGCCGAATTTCAGGGCCTTGAAGGGTACGAGAGAAGAATGCTACCGGCCTTCCTGCCTGATTGAGGGTAGCAGCCAGCGCGAAATCGGAGGCGTCACTCTCTACTTGGAAGGGAACGGTCTCGTCCACCGCATGCATCGTTGCTTTGGCAATGCCCCCTTTAATGCGGCTGAAGGCCTCGTGGGCCTCGGCAGAGAAGGGAAATGACCAGGAGGCGGGCCTTGTCTGCGTATTGGGCGTAAAAGGAAAAGAAGCCCAGGCACTGTCTGAGGGTGGTGGGAAGAGGGAGTTCTAACAGGGGGCGCATACGGTCGGGATCAGGGAAGTGAGTGGGATGACAGATGATCGGGAAGTTTTTAAGGAACAACAGAACTTAACTAAAAAGGCAATACGAGGAGAAAAAATGAGGTACAAACGCAAGCTAGACAGGAATATCAAGGAAGATAGCAAAAGCTTTTTGAGGTATGTGAAGAGAAAGAAGATAGTTAAGAACAATGTTGGGCCCTTAAGAATGAATTAGGTGAAATTGTTATGGGAAACAGAGAAATTGCAGAAGAATTTAGTGAGTACTTTAGATCTGTTTTCACTAAGGAAGATACAAGCAATCCCCCAGATGTATGGATGGGCCAAGAACATAGGGTAACAGAGGAAATGAAACAGATTGACATTAGGAAGGAAACGGTGATGAGTAGACTGATGGGACTGAAGGCTGACAAATCCCCAGGTCCAGATGGTTTGCATCCTAGGGTACTAAAGGAGGAGGCCCTGGAAATTACGGATGCATTGGTAATCATTTTCCAATGTTCCTTAGATTCAGGATCAGTTCCTGAGGATTGGAGAATGGCTAGTGTTATCCCACTTTTTAAGAAAGGAGGGAGGGAGAAAACAGAGAACTAGCGACCTGTCAGCCTGACATCGGTGGTGGGGAAGATGCTAGAGTCCATTATTAAAGATGAAATAGTGGCATATCTAGGTAGCAGTGATAGGAATGGGCCGAGCCAGCATGGATTTACCAAGGGTAAATCATGCTTGACTAATCTGTTGGAGTTTTTCGAGGATGTAACCAGGAAGTTAGACAGGGGAGATCCAGTGGATGTAGTGTACCTCAATTTTCAGAAGGCATTTGATAAGGTCCCACATAGGAGATTGGTGGGTAAAATAAAAGCTCAGGGCATCAGGGGGAAGACATTGACAAGGATAGAAAACTGGTTGGCAGATAGAAAGCAAAGGGTAGCGGTGAATGGGTGTTTCTTGGAATGGCAGGTGGTGACTATTGGGGTGCCACAGGGCTCGGTATTGGTACAACAGCTGTTTACAATTTACATCAACGATTTAGATGAAGGCATTGAGAATAACATCAGCAAATTTGCTGATGATACTAAGCTGGGTGGCAGTGTGACATGTGATGAGGATGTTAGGAGAATTCAGGGTGACTTGGATAGGCTGGGTGAGTGGGCAGATACTTGGCAGATGACGTTTAATGTGAATAAGTGTGAGGTTATCCACTTTGGGAGTAAGAACAGGAAGGCAGATTATTATCTGAACGGTGTAGAGTTAGGTGAGGGAGAAATACAAAGAGATCTAAGAGTCCTTGATCATCAGTCACTAAAGGTGAATGAGCAAGTGCAGCAGGCAGTGAAGAAGGCTAATGGAATGTTGGCCTTTATTACAAAGGGAATTGAGTACAAGAGCAAGGAAATCCTCTTGCATTTGTACAGAGCCCTGGTGAAACCACATCTGGAGTATTGTGTACAGTTTTGGTCTCCAGGGTTAAGGAAGGACATCCTGGCTATAGAGGAAGTGCAGTGTAGATTCACAAGGTTAATTCCTGGGATGTCTGGACTGTCTTACACAGAGAGGTTAGAGAGACTGGGCTTGTACACGCTGGAATTAAGGAGATTGAGAGGGGATCTGATTGAAACATATAAGATTATTAAGGGATTGGACAAGATAGAGGCAGGAAATATGTTCCAGATGCTGGGAGAGTCCAGTACCAGAGGGCATGGTTTGAGAATAAGGGGTAGGTCATTTAGGACAGAGTTAAGGAAAAACTTCTTCTCCCAGAGAGTTGTGGGGGTCTGGACTGCACTGCCTCGGAAGGTAGTGGAGGCCAATTCTCTGGATGTTTTCAAGAAGGAGCAAAATAGTTATCTTATGGATAGGGGAATCAAGGGATATGGGGACAAGGCAGGAACCAGGTATGGATAGTAGATGATCAGCCATGATCTCAAAATGGCAGTGCAGGCTCGAAGGACCAAATGGTCTACTTCTGCACCAATTGTCTATGGTCTATTGTCTATTGTGCTTAACCCAGCTCCCCAAACTCCCATCGGGCTATACGCCCCTAGAATTTTGTTGTCCTTCCTAAATTTACTTATTCTTTCTGCACATTTAACTCCACGTTCCATCAGACCATCCCTCTGTACATGTGTCCTCCTTATCACTTGTTCCGCCTCACTTTTCTCTACTACACACTTAATATTCCGGAACCGTGTAGTCCCCACCTGACCTTTATTCTTCCTCTCGCTATACTCTCTCACATTCTGGATCCCCGCCCCCTGCAAATTTAGTTTAAATTTGAGGCAGATACATCAGGGACATTTAAGAACTCATGAATTATGGGAAAATAGAGGTGTATGTAGGAGGGAATGGTTAACTTGATCTTAGAATAGGTTAAAAGCTCGGCACAACACTGTGGGCTGAAGGGCCTATGCTGTAACGTTCTGCGTTCTGTCTACAATTAGTTGTCATCGTTTTCCAGAACATTGTAAAATTTAATCTTTGAACCATGTTCTAAATATTTTTAAATGATCACATTTCCAGAGGTACAACGTGAAAAATGAATGATTTAAACATTACCCACCCTTCCAACAGGAGAATGTTTCTTCCTGCCATATTGACATTCACTCAGAAATCTATGATATTTTTGATAAATCATTTTCTTATTCCCAAATGCTGCATTTTTGCCACTGCACCAGTAAACTCGCTAGCATACTATATGCTTCATGAAATCACTTCAACACGTGCGTCCGGACAAAATGGACCAGTGCATTCTATTAAGCAACACTGTCATACATGGATTTACCTCTTCTGGCTGCAGAAGTATAATTTGATCTCGCCTTCCATAGTCTTATGAATCAAATACAAAAAAAAAAGTACATACCAAATGTGGTTCCTTAAGGTTGTTATAGCCGGGTGGTGGTAGAGGAGACAAATTCCCACTACAGTACCTATTAAATGCTCCCAATGGAGTGCATCTCAAATAGCCTTTGACAACCAAGTCCAGCTCCTGGCTTTACAAGTGGCTTAGCTACTAAGCCCAGCAGATCGGTTCCTACGGACAGGAGAAGGGGCAAAGGTGGGTCCCTTGGGGTAGATGGGGCTTATCAGCCGTGATTGACAGCTACCTAAGAGAAGGGAAACTCTGAACTCAAACCTCCGCTGCCTTGCAGCTAATACCAACTAATCGGGAAGGCTTTGGGTGTAAACCCTGAGGAAGTATCTGGAACTAGATTCCCTCAGGCAGTTCAACATTGACTGTGGTGTTGCCGGTGCCAAGCTGTATTGGTCTCTGCCATTTGATTGGATTCATCAGCTGTGTGAAAAGGGGGAGCCTGCTCCATGGGAACTGCCTGCTCTCCATAGCACACTGCCATGGCTGGCATACTGCCTTGCGTAGAATGTAGACAGCTGGGACACCACAGCCATGCCGACCCTGACCAGTGGGGCACCCAACAGTAAACTCATGCGTGCTAGTCCTTTGTGCTTTATCAATAGATCCATTCAGCAGTCACAATTTGTCATACTTGGCCTAATTCCAAAAAAGTTAGAAACAAAGACCGAAAAACAAAGAAAAGCCATGAGATGGTGGGGCACATAATGAGTGCATTGACAGGACAATACCACTTCAGCATATATCCTTGCTGAATGCCTAGAGTAAGAACAAAATCACGGATGATTATTGGGAGTAGTCATAAATTGATTTTGATCTGAGTTCGGTATCCTTTTTAACCAGATTCTGTACAGAGGAGGAGGCATGATTTTACAAGCTGCTTTGCATTCAGCTGTGAATGTGTTTTATAGTCCGTGGTCAACTATTTAAAAACTAATCCATGTGACTTTGTCTCTCTGTTTCATTATCATGCTTAACCTCCTGCCAGGTCCTCAAAGATGAAGAGGAACAAGCCATCCTCATTACTACTTCCAACCTTGTCATAAACCAAGTGTATCTGCTTCTCATGTCAGTTTCTGGGCAGTGTCCCCTAATCGAAATAGCATTCCTCCCATCTCTGTTGTCTAAGCAGGGTGCTTCATGAAAAAATATCATCAATTAGCTGAAGTAGATTAAATAAAATAATTGATTGAATGAAATTATTTATTTCAAAAATAAACCTTAAGTATTGTCATACAATTGTGAGCCGCGCACACAAGAATGTCACCAAATATCACCAACGCCATCTTGATAGCACATTGGTTGTTTGTCAGTTTTTGTGTGTGGTTTTCCATTGATTCTATTGTAATTTTCTGTTCTACTATTCACCTGCAAGAAAATGAATCTCAAGGTAGTATACAATGACATATATGCACCTTGATAATAAATTTACTTTGAACTTCTATTGTTATTTTTCTCGTTTATTCATGTCGTACCTTCAGTATTTGTGTTTTTTTCTAAACCACGACATGCAGTATTTGTGTTTACAAGGAATCATTGACTTTATTTTCACGTATTCATTGATAAGATGATCTTTTTCAGCGTGGTGGCCAAGTACTTCCTGAGGAGCAATTACATCGACACCTCCGTTCCAAGGTGGCGTTCCAAGGGTACCAGGCTGCTTGGAGCACACTGGAGTCATCACACAGCTCCTGAGAGAGGCCAGAGAGAATAAGGGTGACTTCGTGGTTTTGTGGTTAGATTTGTCCAGTGCCTATGGATCAATTGCCCACAAGGTTGTTGAAGGTGCTCCGAAGAGGCACCATGGTCCTGAAGGTATCAGAGGCCTCCTTATGGACTACAACAACGAGTTCCACCTGAGAATCTCAACAGGGCCAATAACATCAGACTGGTGCAGGCTGGAGACTGGTATCATCACAGGCTGCACCATCTGACTCATCCTTTTCGCCCTGGCAATGAACGTGCAGGTAAAATCTGCAGAGCCAGAGTGCCGAGGCCTGAAATCAAGAAGGGGAGAGTACAGGAGACATGTCGTTCCTCTATTGAGGACATTCCAATTCCTAACACAACAGAGAACCCTGTTAAAAGTCTTGGGAAGATGTTTGATGCATCACTCAGAGATAAGGTGGCAATAAGCAACACCTGTGGGGAGTTTGAACAATGGTTGCAAGAGGTTGACAGGACTGGCCTTCCAGGGCGGTTTAGGGCATTGATTTACCAGCACGGTGTACTACCAAGAATCAATCCTCTGGCCACTGCTTCTCTATGAGTTTCCAATTCCCACTGTTGCTGAATTAGACAGGATAGTCAGCCGGTTCCTGTGAAGATGGCTGGGTTTACCATGCAGCATCGCTCTATACAGGAATAACTGCAAGCTGAGGGTCCCCCTGAAATCCATCGAGGAGGAGTTCAAGGTTTTGCCAGCAAGAGAGTTGCTGCAGTTCTGGGAATCTTCAGATCCAAGGGTTGCCGGAGCAAGAGTGGCGGTGAGAACTGAGAGCAGAGGCTGCAGTGGAAGAGACTGCGCCACAAGTGCTGGTGGGGGCAGTCGCCAAGGGAAGAGTTGGACTTGGAAGCCTTGAAGTCCCCCATTTTGACAAAGTACAAGGGAAAGAGCAATGAGAACTGGTCCAGAATGAAGTAAGGACAGCTTTGGAGGAGGAGAGGACCAGCAGAGCAGTGGCACTGAAACAGCAAGGAGGCTGGACCAGATGGGAGCATGTGATAGAGCGAAAGATCCCATGGAATGATCTCTGGAAGGTGGACCCACACCGCATCAAGTTCCTTATCCAGTCTGTTTATGAAGTCCTTCCTAGCCCATCCAACCTACACTGCTGGGACCTTGCAGAATGACCAGCTTGCCCCCTCTGTGAGAAGACCAGAACGCTAGAGCATACTCTGAGCTGCTGCCCCAGAGCTCTTGCCAATGGCCATTATCGAAGGTGGCATGACCAGGTCCTCTGGACAATTGCTGAGACAGTCTGCAACACCCTTAACATCTGCTGGAAAACAAGTCCGATCAAGAATACCATCTGCTTTGTCAAAGAGGGGGAAAGACCAACGGAACACCAGAGAGCAACGGGGTTGCTCTTCACTGCACGGGACTGGAAGCTAAAAGCAGACCTGGGAAAACAGCTGCAGTTTCCTCCCCACATCACAGAGACGACATTGCTGCCCGACATTGTGTTGTGGTCTGACTCATCGAAGCACCTTCTTATGCTTGAGCTTACTGTGGCGTGGGAAGAACGCACGGATACGAACGGAAAAGAGCCAAGTATGAAGATCTGAAGAACAACTGCCAAAGAAAAGGCTGGAAAGCAAAGTGTTGGCCCGTGGAAGTCGGGTTTTGTGGCCTTGCAGGCCAGTCACTCTGCAAAGCACTTGGAATCATGGGAGAGAGAGGAAGGAGAGCCGTTTCTGCCACCACAGATGCAGCAAAGAAAGCATCAAGATAGCTCCAACCCACAACACAGAATTCTTAGCAACACACAGAAAATGCTGGAGAGACTTAGCAGGTCAGGCAGCATCCATGGAAATGAATGCTGATGTTTTAGGCTGAGATCTTCATCAGGATTTGAAAGGAAGGGGGGAGAAGACAGAATAAGAAGATGGGAGAGGGAGGGAAAGGAGTGCAAGCTAGAAGGTGATAGGTGAAGCTAGGTGGGTAGGAAAGCTAAAGGGCTGGATTGGAAGGAATATGGAAAGTGAGAAGGGTGGACCATAGGAAGCGGGGACCCTGAAGGAAGTGATAGACAGCTGAGAAGAGGTAAGAGGCCCAAGAGGGGACTAGAAGAAGAGGAGAAGGGGAAGGAATCTTTTTTACTGGAAGAAGAAATTGATATTCATGCCATCAGGTTGGAGACTACCTAGATGGATTACAACGAGTTTCCCCACCATCCTGATGGTGGCCACGTAACGGGACAAGAGGAGGTCATGGACTGACATTCCGGAATGGAAATGGGAGTCGGAAATACAATGTTTGGTAACTGGGAAGTCCCACTTGTGGCAGATGGAGTGAGGTGCTCAACGAAGCGGTCCCCAGTTTACGCCGAGTCTCTCCAATGCAGTGAATGCCGCTTCGGAAGTACCAGACACAGGGTTCGTAGTTGTGAGGCAACGCGGCAGCGAGGTTGTGCACCCTAAACTGATTACAGACAAGGAGGTGTTTGCTGCCTTGAGTCAAATTAAGATAGACAAATCCTCAGGGCCTGACAAGTTCCCTCTGACCCTATGGGAGGCTATCGCAGAAATTGTACACGCCCCAGTAGAGATATTTAAAACATTATTAGAATAAGCCCTGTTGCTTAATTTTTGTATTCATTGTTTCATTATAAATAAATGTATAACAGAGACAAATTATTTTAGAAAACCTGCTCAGAATTTATTAATATTAATCTTTAAAAGACAATAGATAAATAAATATACATGGCGGCGCTGTCATTTTCACTGCCTATCCAGTGTTCACTCACAAACAACAGAAGAACAAATGTAAGCAGAGCAAAGCCTTTGGCAACTGGCTCAGCTCTTCACCATCCAAATACTGATGTGTACATAGGTCTGTGAGGATTTCAAAACATATCATCCAACGTCATGGAGTCACACTACCATTTAGCTGCCGGCAAACCAGCACGAGACATTCCCTGTGAAAACATCTCACTGCCCTAAGTTCATAAAAAATCACTTGCTGCTTCATTTGGCAGTAGAGATAATTACAATGTATCTGTTTTTTTTTATTATGGGTAGGGTGTTAAGAATCAAGGGTGGCTCTGCACACTATATACCAACAATTTTTTTTTTGTGTGTGCAGTGCTATTGGTTTTTCCATCCCTGAAAAGGTATAGATTTACTATATATTCTTGTGGTAAAATGCTATTGCTAATCTTTTTGTGCAAGGTAGAGAATCGTATACATATATCATTCTGTATACTAAAAAGGGTTCACAGTTTGTATACTTGTAGAACGTTATAACTCATCAGATTGAAGATTTAGTTTAAGTTTAGCTTGTATTAGTCAAAACTACTCTTCTTCAGCACTCTCATCAAACTCATCTGCCTCCCCCTTCAGTTAGGAACTTCTACCTACCAAGCTTTGACATTTTCCCAGAATTTCAATTATTTAGTTGTTAAGTCAAAGGAAGTCCTTGTTCCAAATCTCTTTGGAATCTTCAGCAAATGTAGAACCTATTTTTTCTGTTGGGAAATTAACATGTTACCATGAAACCCAAACTGATTATATATACTTCTGAAAACAGAGTGCAGTCTGTTGCTGCCGACTCGCAAATGTAAGGATTTAATGAATAGCTTCTAAGTAAACTACCGTAAGTTGGGTCCTCTGTCTTCAGTCCCTGAGGAGAACACAAACATTATTTCAGCATCCTTGATTAACTAGGTCAGTCACGATCTGACAGCTGCATCCTACCCCTCCTCAAGTAGGCACCCATTGCCTTCCACCTTACCCATTTAAGTCAAGTCATATCAAATTTATTGTCACTTAACTATATGCATGTATACCGTCAAATGAGACAACGTTTCTCCGGACTAGGGTGTAAAGCACAGCAGTACACATAACACACAATAACTTAGCAAAGTAAGGATAAAATCTACAGATAAATAATGTGCATAAATTAAATATTGTAACGTACAGAACAGATTAACTGGTGACACGTTGCATGCAATGAGGCAGGGAGTTCAGAAGCCTAATGGCCTGAGGGAAGAAACTGTTTCTCATCCTGACTGTACTTGTTGATTTCAGCTTGGCATTTGATTTTCGCCTGTTTCCATTGATCTGCTGAATTTTAAAGTGTACTGTCGCTTAACATGCAACATCACAATTACTGACAGTACTGTCAAAAGCTTGTGAAAACATCTGACCATGTTTGCCTTTCCACCCCTGCTGTGCCTACCATGGTTATTCTGGCTGACATCTATTTGTCTATTTGTCTATTCAGATCTTGCTTGATTTTTGTTTTATATTTGTGACTGGATTGAACTTACTTTTTCTTTCCTATTATGCCTGAAATGGTTATTCTTATTACAAAATCGAAATTTAAACTGATCCGACCATTCTCCTCTGACACACATTAACAAGGCATTTTCACCCACAGAACTGTTGCTCGCTGCATGTTTTATTTTTGTTTTTCACACTATTCCCTATAAACTCTAGAGCTGCACGTGAAAATCCCAGGATATCAGTAGTTTCTGAGATACTCAAGCTACCCCCTCTGGCACCTACAATCATTCTGCGATCAAAGTCACTTAAATCACGTTTCTTCCCCATCCTGATGTTTGGTCTGAACAACAACTGAACCTCTTGACCTTGTCTGCATGGTTTTATGCTTTGAGTTGCTGCCCCATGATTGGTTGATTAGATATTTGCATTAAAGAAGTGGCCACTGAATATATGTTAGCATATACTACCCAGAGATTCAGTTTCTTGTAGGCATTTACAGGAAAATAAAGAAATGCAAACAGAATTTACATAAAACAATACACAAAGCCTGACAAACAACTAATGTGCAAAAGAGGACTGATGCACCATCAATAACTATGAGACCTGGGTTAAGGTAGGCTTTTATTGGCTGGAAGAAAGCACAAGCAGCAAATGACCATCACACAACATCCTGGAGACTGAGGAAGGGGCAGTGCCTCCAATAGCCTTTATACCGGGGTCTGTGGGAGGAGCCACAGGAACAGTCAGCAGGGGGCGTGTCCTGTCAGGTATATGTAGTTGACCACAAGGACAAATTGTGCAAATATAAAAATAAATAATTAAGACTCCTTGAAAATTAATCTGTAGGTTGGGGAAATAGTTCAGAGTTGAGTGAAGTTATCCTTGCCTGTTCAGGAGCCTGATTGTTATCGAGCAATAACAGGCTTCAATGAATACCGGCAATACTCAGGTTATATATCTAACCTGATCTTGACTCTGTGAGTGAAAAACATCCGTTTCCTATGGTAACCTATATAACACAGGTGTATATACACCTGCCATTTTCGTCTAATTGCTCTAAAGCCATCTACAGTACAATCAAACTAATGGAATATATATACTGAAGCCAAACATTAGTAAATAACATGAAACGTTATTATTACTTGGTTGAAAATTGCTTTAAAATGCATGGGGGAATTTGCAATGCAATGACCTGACTTATTTGCACTCATGTCAGGCCAGTTGTAACCCGGGAGATCCTGCAAGTGTATGGGCCGGGTTTATTGTCAGCTTACTCTAAGTCAGAGTGATTTGAGTTCAAACCGCCTTCTGCACTTAACAGTAATCTATGCTGACACATCTATTCAATGTTATGAGTGCTGCACTGTTGGAAGTCCTGTTTTGAAGAGGGGCTATTTAGGTCACGTCTGCCTGGAAGAATTAAACTGCAAAATATTCACGGAATGAGAACGTTTATTTCCCTTTGGGTCTTAGTTAGTATTTTTTTTAATCCCAACATTTAAAGCAGTTATTTATTTCAGTATTGTTGGTGGGATATAACTAAATGGCTATTTTCTTACATTACAGCAGTCGCTGGAGGTAAAGCATGTCCTGAAGATTTAAAGTCTGCTCTGCAGCTGCAAGTCTTTCTGTCTGTGGTTTAAACTCATTTACTTGTAAATTCTGCAGCTTTTTACTAAGTCATTTATCTTTCAGGATTGTACAAGATGGAGTGAATGTTATGATGAAGGATCTCAGCCCAAACCATCAACTGTTTATTCCCCTCCATAGATGCTACCTGACCTGCAGAGTTGCTCCAGCGTATGGAGCATTGCTCTGAAAGGTATGAAGCTGTTACTAAAGTGATAAATTTACAAGTTCAAAACATCCCTGAAGTCCTCCAGTTTCAAAGAATGTCTTACATTCTAAGACAATAAGACAACTGCGCTACTACAAAGTCATTCTTACACTTGGCTTCAGGCTCTATAAGGAGTCAATGTATAGCCAGGGAAGTGATGACCCCCTCCTGTTAGATTGTTGTTAAGTCTGTTTACCAGACCCTGCTAAAGCAGACACCCTGTGCAACACTACCATCACTTCTTATCTGGATGGTGCGAATGTGCACCCATTGCTGTATAATGTTACAGTAATTCTTGCACTACCGTCTTATCTGTGTGAACTTGGAAATCTTGTAATCTATGATTTGTAAATCTTGGACATCTTATTTTTAAGTTAACTTATTTTTTATTCTTTCTTACTTCTCTTCTAATATTTGTATATTTGTTTATCTGTGCACTTGTAATGCTACTGTGACACTGCAATTTCCTTTGGGATCAATAAAGTATCTGTCTACCTTACTCTGAGGGGGTTAACATATCACACGCAGAATAACATTTGCAATAATATTTCATTTTATATGTTGATAATATCCTTAACTGGCTTAATGTAAGAAAATGCAAGAACTTGGATAAGTTTATGTGGTGGTAAAAGTTAGTAGCATTGTAGGCGGCATATCCAAAACCTGAAAAAGAGTCTTAACCCAAAACAGACCGTTTATTCATTTCCATAAACTCTGCCTGTCCTGCTGAGTTCCTCCAGCAGTTTTTGTGTGTGTTGCTTTGGAATTCTAATATTCGCAGAATTTCCCCTGTTTATCTCAAAATCCTTAATGTTTTACAGATGCTCTATCTTTCATGTGTGCAATGGACATTTTACAACTATTTTAACAACCACAGAAGTTTTATAACAGAATAATTAACATCAGCTTTAATCTAAAATTCAGTGCTTAATGTGGAGTTTAATCCAAGATATGTAAGCAATGATTTCCATGAGTTCAAGACGCTATGTGAACAGGAAAAAAAGCAGTGTGACTTTTATCTTGCCACCATAACTTGAAATTATTGCTAATTAAGTTGAGTGTGTGACTTTAAGCCCTTGTACTTCCTCCTTGATGCTATTAATGAGAAGAGAGAATTTCTTGAAAATGGTCCTTGAGGGATTAGGCAAGGAGATGGCCAGTTCACTTCGTCAACTTGAGAAACAGGCTATGACTGGTGTGTGAGAGTATGTTGGTGAAATAAATAAATTCCCAATGAAATGAGAACCATGGACATTCAGTTCATAAAAGGAAATGTCAGTGTGACTGCATTCTCAGTGAAGTAACCATAATTTCCTTCCGCTTGCATCAAACATTCTCTGGATTAAAAAAAAAGTGCTCCATTCTTTTTAACCAACACCATCCCACTAATTATTGTTCAGAGGAATTATTCATAAAAATTGTGCAGAAGATACAGAAGGTCTGCAGAGAGATACGGAAGTGAATGGGCAAGGCTCCGGTAGATGGAGTACAATATTGGTAAATGAAAGGTCATCCACTTTGGAAGGAAAAATGGAAGATAAGATTATTATTATTTAAATAATAAAATGTTACAGCATGCTGCTGTACAGTGGGACTTGGGAGTGCTTGTGCATGAATCACAAAAGGTTGGTTTCCAGGTGCCGCAGGCACTCAAGAAGGCAAATGGAATGTTGGCCTTCAATGCTGAAGGGATTGAATTTAAGAGCAGGGAGGTTATGCTACAACTGTACAGGGTACTGGTGAGGCTGCACCCGGAGTACTGTGTGCAGTTCTGGTCTCCTTACTTGAGGAAGGATATACTGGCTTTGGAGGCAGTGCAGAGAAGGTTTACCATGTTGATTCCGGAGATGAGCAGATTAAAATTATAAAATTATGTTTATATTACATATAAAATTATGAAAGTGATAGATAAGATAGAGGCAGGAAAATTGTTTCCACTGGTAGGTGAGACTATAACTAGGGGACACAACTCCAGATTCAGGGAATAGATTTAGGATGGAGCTGAGGAGTGACTGCTTTTCTCAGAGGGTGGTGTATCTGTGGAATTCTCTGCCCAATGAAGAAGTGGAGGCTACCTCAGTAAATATATTTAAGACAAGGTTGGATAGATTTTTACATTATAGGAGAATTAAGGGTTATGGGGAAAAGGTAGGTAGGTGGAGATGAGTCCATGGCCAGATCAGCCATGATCTTGTTGAACGGAGGAGCAGGCTTGACGGGCCAGATGGCCGACTCCTGCTCCTATTTCTTATATTCTTATGTAACTGCCAAATGATTATTTGGTTATATGAAGAATATTGTGAATTTATTAGCAATAGTTTTGAGTAGCTGCATGGATGTAATTTAGATATTAATCTAGGTAGGCTGGTCAGAGACCCACAGTGGACCCCTACAATTCGTCTACTGGCACAATCGATCGACGAATGACACAATAGCCATGGTTCTGCACACCATCTTTACACATCAGGAGAAGAAGGATGCCATGTGAGAATGTTGTTCTTGGACTACGGTTCTGCATTCAATACCAGGAATTCTGGATCCAAGAACAGCATTCTCATATCCCTCCACACTTGACAAGAAGCACGATCCTGGACTTCCTGTTAGATCGCTGGCAGGTGATAAGAGTGGGCTCCTTCATCTCTGCCCTTCAACACAGGTGCCCCTCAAGGCTGTATCCCAAGCCCCCTCTACTCTCTGTATACCCATGACTGTGTCGCCACCCGCAGCTCCAATCTGTTAATTAAATTTGCTGACAACACTACATTGATTGGCCTTATCTCAAATAATAATGAGGCAGCCGACAGAGAAGAAGTCATCACTCTGACACAGTGGTGTCAATAAAACAACCTCTCCCTCCATATCACAAAAACAAAGGAGCTGGTCAGGGACTCCAGGAGGAAAGAGGAGAGGCTCATCCCTATTGACATCAATGGATCTAGGGTTCAACTGCTTTAAGTTCCTTGGTTTACACATCACCGAGGATCTCACATGGTCTGCACATACTGATTGTGTGGTGAAAAAGTGCCTCTTTCACCTCAGACAGTTGAAGAAGTTTAGCATGAGTCTCAAATCCTAAGGATTTCCTACAGAGGCACAATTGAGAACATCCTGACTGGCTGCATCACTGCTCAGGGCATCTGTAGATGTGAGCTTCCTACTATTCAGGACATTTACAGAGACAGGTGTGTAAAATTGAATTGACTTTCTTTCTTACATCCTTCACATACATGAGGAGTAACAATCTTAATGTTACGTCTCCATCTAAATGTGCAATGTGCAATCATAGTTCATCAGTCTGATGGCCTGGTGGAAGAAGCTGTCCCGGAGCCTGTTAGTCCTGGCTTTTATGCTGTGGTACCGTTTTCCAGATGGCAGCAGCTGGAATAGATTGTGGTTGGGATGACTTGGGTCCCCAATGATCCTATGGGCCCTTTTTACACACCTGTCCTTGTAAATGTCCTGAATCATGGGAAGTTCACAACTACAGATGTGCTGGGCTGTCCACACCACTCTCTGCAGAGTCCTGTGATTAAGGGAGGTACAGTTCCCAAACCAGGCAGTGATGCAGCTAGTTAGGATGCTCTCAATTGGAGGTGAGGGAGCCCACTCTTACAACCTGCTGGAGATCTGACAGGAAGTCCAGGATCCAGCTGCACAAGGCAGAGTGAACACTGAGGTCTCTGATCTTCCTGTTGAGCCTGCATGGAACTATGGTGTTGAATGCTGAACTGTAACCTGAAAACAGCATTCTCACATAAGCATCCTTCTCCAGATGTGTGAGGACGGTATGTAGAGCAGTGGCTATTGCGTCATCTGCCAATCAGTTGTGTCGGTAGGTGAACTGTAGGGGGTCCAGTTTGGGCGGTAGTAGGCTGCAGATGTAATCCTTGACCAGACTCTCAAAGCATTTGCTTATTATTGAGGTGAGTGTGACAGGATGCCAGTCGTTCAGGCATGTTATGTTGGTCTTTTTAGATACAGGGACAACAGTGGATAATTTGAAGCAGGAGAGCACTCTACACTGGGAGAGGGAGAGATTAAAAATGTCTGTAAACACACCTGCTAGTTGTGCTGCACACCTCTGAAGTACTTGCCCTGGGATGCTATCCAGTCCTGCAGCCTTGTGACTGTCAAAAGGGCCCGAAGGGTCATTGGGGACCTGAGTCACCTCAACCACAAACTGTTCCAGCTGCTACCATCCAGAGAACCATACCGCAGCACTAAAACCGAGCCCAACAGGCTCCAGCACAGCTTCTTCCACCAGGCCATCAGACTGACTAATTCACGCTGATACAATTATATTTCTATGCTATATTGACTGTCCTGTTTTACATACTATTTACAGTATTATAAATTACTATAAATTGCATATCGCACATTTAAACGGCGAGGTACTGCAAAGATTTTTACTCCTCATGTATATGAAGGATTTAAGAAATAAAGTCAATTAAATTCAATTTAGATTTAATGTAATCTATCAATTAGCTATTTCATATAAACTCTTAAGTTATTTAAAATATGGGAGAATGTCAATTGACTTGCATTTAGCAATCTGCAGCGAATAGAATTGCAAGATCTTCAGCCTGATGATGGCACAGAGAAGTTAATTCCCCATCCAGAGGAAGATGATTAAGATCATTGCAGACGATGGAATGAAGATCAAAGATCAGGAGTCTCCAATACCTAAGAGATAACATAGCAGAGCACGTTACTCTCCCATTGTGGACAGAGTCTCATAGCACAAATGGAATGAAGTTTGAAAGAGCATTGCTCTGGAAATGTAGAGTTGGCGTTGGAATGCAGGCATATTTAGCAAAGCGATAGAACAGTAACTGTAAACAAACATTAGGAACTAACTGTAAACAAACTGCGCAAATGCAGATATAAATAAATAGCAATAAATAATGAGCATGAAGTAACAATATAACAGACTCCTTAATTGAGTGTAGCTATCCCCTTTTGTTCAAAAGTCTGATAGTTGAGGGGTAATAGCTGTTCTTGAACCTGGTGCTGTAAGTCCTGAGGCACCTGTACCTTCTACCTGATGGCAGCAATGAGAAAAGAGCATGGCCTGGATGGTGAGGATCTTTGATGATGGATGCTGCTTTTCTACAGCTTTTCAAGTAGATGTGCTCTATGGTTGGGAGGGCTTTACCTGTGACATACTGGGCTTAATCCACTACCTTTTGGAAGATTTTCTGCTCAGAGGTGTCGGTATTCCCATATCAGGCCATAATGCATCCAGTCAGCACACGTCTGCCACGCACCTATAGAAGTTTGGAAGGTTTTTGATGACATGCTGAATCTCCGCAAACTCCTGAGGAAGTAGAAGTGCTGTCGTGCTTTGTTTGTAATTATATTTATATGATGGGTCCAGGATAGGTCCTCTGAGATAGTGACATCCAGGAATTTAAATCTACTAACTCTCCCCAACCTCTGATCCTCCGATCAGAACTGACTCATGGACCTCTGGTTTCCCTCTCCCGAAGTCCACAATCAGTTATTTGGTCTTGCTGTCATTGAGAGAGAAGTTGTTGTTATGACACCACTCAGACAAATGTTCAGTCTCCCTCCTGTATGCTGATTCATCACCACCTTTGATACAGCTCACCACAGTGGTGTCATCAGCAAACTTGTAAATGGCATTGGAGCTGTACTTAGCCACACAGTCATGGTGTAAAGTGAGTAGAGCAGAGGGCTAAGTACACTTTCCTGTGGTGCTTCTGTGCTAATGGAGATGTTTTTGCCAATCTGAATTGACTGGGGTCTACAAGATCCAGTTGCACAGGTCCAGGTCTTGGAGTTTACTGATTAGTTTTGAGGGGATGATGGTGTTAAATGTTGAGTTGTAATTGATAATGACCATCCTGATGGATGCATCTTTGCTGTCCAGATTTTCCAGGGTTGAGTGAAGAACCAATGAGATGGCAGCTGCTGTAGATCTATTGGTTCAGTAGGCAAATTGGAGTAGATCAAAGTTGCCATGCAGAAAGGAGCTGATATGCTTCAACACCAGCCTCTCAAAACACTTCATCACTGTGGATGTAAATGCCACTGGGCGATAGTCATTTAAACAGGTTACCACACTCTTTTTGGGCACCGGTATGACTGAAGTCTGCTTGAAGCAATTGGGTACCACACACCGGCAGAGCGTGAAGTTGAAGATATGCATGAAAACACCAGCCAGTTGGTCGGCACAGGTCTTCAGCACTCAGCCAGGTACTCCGTTAGGACCAAGTGCTTTCCTTGGATTCACTCCCTTGAAAGCAGCCTGCACTCTACCTTCAGATACTGAGACCAAAGGATCTTCAGGAGACATGGGGGTGTGCGACGGTTCCTCCCTGTTCTGGTTGTCAAAGCAGCAGAGAAAGCATTGAGCGGTCTTCTGTCCCCTATGTTGCACGATTTAACTTTGTAGGAGGTTATGGCATTCAAACTCTGCCACAGCTATCGAGCATCTCTTGTTGCTTCCATTCTAGTCCGGAACGTTCACTTCACCCCAGAACTGGCTTTCCAGAGATCTGCACCTTTTCTAGCATTCTTGATCTCCAGACTTGAATGCCTCTGACCCAGCTCTCAGCAGGTTCTGGACTTCCTCATTCATCTGATCGGGGAAAACCCCGGAATGATTTTGTGGGAATACACTCTTCAACAGCTGTTTACTAAAGTCTGTAATGAGCTTGCTGAAGTCATTCAGGTCCTCCTTGAAGACAGCCCAGTCCAGTGACTCAAGGCAATCCTGTAAACTTACTCTGTCTCCTGCGACCACCTCTTAGTTGTCTCCCATCTCTGGAGCCTTGCTCTTTAGCTTTGACTGTATACAGGTAGCAGGAGTACAATCAAATGATCCGATTTGTCAAAATGCGGTCTTGGGAGGGAATGAAAGGCATTCCATATCGTAATGTAGCAGAAGTCCAGTGTGTTGTGACCTCTGGTGCAATAGGTTACATGCCGGTGACAATTGGCAAAGGTTTTCTTCAAACAGGCCTGGTTAAAGCCACTGAAATTTAAGCTGAAATGCATTGGGATGGGCCATTACTTGTTTACAGACAGTATCGTGCATGTTCGCGAGTGCTTGCTTATCATCGGCCGCTGCTGGTATGTAAACTGCGGACAGGATCACGGATGAGAACTCTCGAGCCAAGTAGAATGGTCTACATTTAATTGTTAGCTATTCTCATTCAGGGAAACAAGAAATTGGCATGACCCCAACGTCCAGGTAGGAGAAACAGAAGCCTGAAGGCACACACTCAGCGAATCAGAAACAGCTTCATCCCCTCTGCCATGCAACTTCTAAATGGACATTGAATCCTTGGACACTACCACACCTTTTTTTAAATATACAGTATTTCTGTTTTGCACATTTTTAATAATCTATTCAATATATGTAATTGATTTAATTGTTAATTTATTATTATGTTTTATTTTATTTATTATTACTGTATTACTATTTTTCTCTCTCTGCTATATTATGTATTGCATTGAACTGCTGCTGCTAAGTTAACAAATTTCACGTCACATGCCGGTGATAATAAACCTGATT
This sequence comes from Hypanus sabinus, assembly GCF_030144855.1. Taxonomy (NCBI): domain Eukaryota; kingdom Metazoa; phylum Chordata; class Chondrichthyes; order Myliobatiformes; family Dasyatidae; genus Hypanus; species Hypanus sabinus. Next base: position 57,069,150 of record NC_082722.1, on the reverse strand, counting down.
TGATTCTGATTCTGATTCTGATACGCTGCCACCTCTTTCCTGACCAGAATTCGAAGGTCGATCCGTTCTGAAAATTCTGGTTGGATAGCTATGTCCAGACATGTTCGCTGTTAGCCAAGTTTCAATGCAACAAAGAATTGAGAACTGCCTCATCTGCCTCTGATACAGCAGCCTTGCCTTGAGATCGTCAATCTTATTTTTCAAGTGACTGTACATTCTCCAACAAGGGCTCGGAAGAGGAGGACTCCGCCCCTTGCGCTTCAGCCTGGTTTGAATTCCACCTCTTCTGCTGCGTCTTCAACCATGGCCGCGGTGTTGATCCCTAAAGAAGCTGAGCTTAATTAACTGTTCCACTCTTAACCGTCAAACGTGAGGTCTGAAGATCATTGATGTAGTTTCGTAGTCCATTGTTAAGAGGAAATCTACATGTTGCAGATTGCAGTGGAAGTAGTTCAAAAGGAATATAAGGGGAAAACAGAACAAAAAAAAGAGAGCAAAATAGTGAGGTGGTTTTCATGGACCATTCAGAAATCTAATAATGGAGGGGAAATTTATATCTAAAACTTTGAGTGTTGATCCTCAGGCTCCTGTATCTCCATTCTGATGGCAGTAATGAGAAGAGTGCATGTCCTGGATGGATGGTTAATTTGTTGGGAGTTCAAGGGGCATTCTGGTAGGATAGGGAAGTTTGGTGTGAAACTCCTAGATCCACCAGCTTTGTTCATCATTTGCCTTTCTCACTAAATCCTGGCATGACATTCGTACATTTTGACTGCGGTTTGGATGTTGTAGGATGCTAGTCCCCTCCATTGTTCAGGGTCGACCATGGATGTTGCGCCCCAGGCTGTGAAATGTGATATGCAAGCCTGGGCAGTACAATATGGGGAACGAGCTGTTGCCCATGTAGCAGGTTTTCCCTCCCCACGCAGCCGATGAACCCAAAGGAACTGCAGAGACTGATACAGTTTGGCACCAGTGGCATTGCAGGAATTGCCACCCAGCCTTGAACTCAATGTAGGACTGCCTTAGGGACTCCAGCTCCTGATTTTTTTCCTCGGAGTTTACTCCCAAAGCTTTCCCCATGAGTGGGTACAGCTGCAAGGGAGCAGAGGTTTGAGATCAGAGCTTTTCTTTTCCTAGATGAGCTACCAGCCATGGCCAATGAGTCCCATCTGCCTGAAGTGACAGGTTTTAAGGTGCCAGTAACCTGCCTTTGCCCCTTCTCCTGTTGGTAGAAACCATTCCGCTAGGCTTAGTAGCTAAGCCACACATGAAGGCCAGGAGCTGGACTTGATTATCAGAGGCTATTTGAGATGCACACCAGTTTTGGATGCACGCAAGAATTACACCCAAACATCTGGTACACCCAGCATGTACCTCATTTGTTAAGAACCAGTGCATATCCTAAATTGATGAATATTTCAAGAGCATTGAGAATATGATTTGTTCTCATTTAATATGGTTTTGTTCCCACGATGTAATTGAAACACTTAACCTAATCTAGGTACCTATTGAGGTGAAGAGGTTTTCAGTGTTAATACATAATGGAGCCCCAGCTGTGCCACAGGAAGTGCTGATTTTATCTCCTTTTATTTACTTATCTTTCATATTTTCTTAGCAAAATTTTCATCGGATAGAAGTCCACACCTTGCATTTCCAGAGGCAAAGTAGACTTGGTTGCTCTTGGAATAAAGGGATGTGTGGCAGTCATCCCTTAACTATGTGTTGTGATGAATGAATGTTCTCTCGGGCTGCAAGCACTTAAGCCTTTGAATTGCAACCATTTCCAATCCACGCAAGGGAAATTACATTAAAAATATAATTAATGAATGATGCAAACTGCTCTGGAAGAAACTGACAGCAATTAAGACAATGTTGTTACTGAAACAAAATACACTTGCTGAAGTGCAATAGCTGATTTATGCGAGGTAGAATGGCATAAATTACAAGGAAGAGGCAATTCTGCATACTAAAGCAGTGTTAATGCTGCATTGTCATTTACAACTCACTCTACAGGAACCTTGAATTTTTCCCTTTGCTGATGTGTTTCAATTTCAAGTTTTTATTTAATTCCATTTGAATGTCATTAAAGCTGTTCACTGTCAACTTTCCGTTTGGTAAGGTTTCTTTTAACTCCCAACTTTGTTTTTTCTGGAAGTGTTCAACATTCTGTGGCTCCTGCCATTTGATACATCACATATGACAAATACGTCCTGCCCTGCTGCACAGCTCTCTAACCACTGAATTTCACTTTCTGAAGATAATGCCCTGTAAAAAGGCACAATATTCCATCAAGTTTAGTGAGGGAACTATTTTCTATTGTGCATAGATATGGGCATCATTTCATTTTTTTCCATTTCTTCGAACTTCATCTGTCTTGACAGGATTAACTGTGCTATGCAGTTGCTATGGGACAGAAGGAATAAAAGCCAAACTATTTTGGACAAGATTCAGAAATGCTACTTAAAGCTGTATTGGTTACTGTTTGTACTCAGCTGAACTGTAGTGGTGGCTCCAAAAGTATGAGGAAGTTACCATTGTGTAAATATAATGTTGTCCACAGTGAAAGTTAGTCACTGAAGGCTATTTAAGTCTGGCTAATGCACGAATACATAGTGTACAGCACAGGAATGAAGCAAAGCAGAAATCAGGAATGAAGTCTCGAAGCCAAGCTAGACTTCAATAATTGTTTGGTGATATTGCAGCAAAAGTCTGACGAAAATATTAATGCCCATGAAAGAATAAACACATAAACAAATTAGCAGAGCATTTATGTCAATAAAATGATGACACCACAGTCTCTCATTCTTTGACTCATACTAAACCCATGAAGTAAGATGTAGCTGAGGCAACAATAATAAAACATGAATTATTTTAAAACATGAATCAAGGGATACTGGCCTTTGCGTAAAGCAAAGAATTGGAGAAATCAAGCTGAAATTTATCGCTGACTTACATTACTATGATGTTGACAACACAAGTGCCTACTGTGGGACTTGGGGAGGGGGCTCTGTGGATGATAGTGTGCTTGCAGCCCTTTATTCTTCCCAGCAGTAGAGATAGTGGGTTTGGGAGATGCCGTTAAAGAAACTCAGACAATTTGATTTCCAAGTTGTCTGAGACCACACCCAGTCGAATGAAGAGAGATTCCTGCCCATTTGGGAGGGGTAGCTTTTTGAACAGATACTAAAGAGGTCTGGTTCTCTAGAGGATAAACTTTGCACTTCCAGGATCTGCTCTAGTGATTCACTGTCCAATGTTATTTGGGAGTGGGTGATCTCACAACTTTCTCGGTAGAACAGACAAAATACACTCAGTGTCCACGTGTTTTAGGTACATGTGCTTGTTAATGCAAATATCTAATCAGCCAACCATGTGGTAGCAACTCAATGCATAAAAACATGCAGACGTGATCAAGAAGTTCAGTTATTCTTCAGACCACACATAAGAATGGGGAAGAAATGTGATCTAAGTGAATTTTATCATGGAATGGCTGTTGGTGCCAGATGTGGTGGTTTGAGTATTTCAGAAAATGCTGATCTCCTAGGACTTTAGTGCACAACAGTTTCTAGTGCTTTTAGAAACACTAAAAAGCATCCCGTGAGTGGGCAAAAATACTTGTTAGTCAGCAGTGCACACAAAATGTTGGATGAACTCAACAGATCAGACAACAAACATGAAATGAACAAACAGTCGGTGTTTTGGGCTGAGACCCTTCTTCAATGACTGGAAAGGAAGGGAGAGGATGCCTGAATAAAAAGGTAGGGGGAAGGCAAGGGGGATATCTAGAAGGCTTGTTAATGAGAGAGGTCAGAGGAGAATGGCAGATTGGTTCAAGCTGACAGGAAAGCGACAATAACTCAAATAGCCATGCACTACAACAGTGGAGTGCAGAGGACGATGAACATACACCCGGTGGCCACTTTATTAGGTAGTGGAGGTAAGAAAGTGGTCACTGGGTATATTTCTTAATTCTAAAAGAAAGCTAATGTTGATTTTCAGAGAGATTTATTTGTCCTTGCAGATGAATCTTGGAATTATTGAAGGCTGATAAGCAGATTGGGTGGCAGGGTGGAGATATGTCTCTACCAAAGCAGGCATAAGATGCTCCTTCTCTCCATTAGCCTATAGGTCACCTTTGGGCAAGGGTGAGTGCAAATTCCTTTAGCCTCTTGAGGAGGTAGAGTAAATGTTAAAGAACAGCAAATTAAGTAATGATTGAATTCTTTGATGCAATAACAAAGATGGTTTGGAGCAGACATTGCATTTGAGATGAGCCATTTGACAAGGCAGTTCAATCCACTGGCAGGTTTAGTACAAAATGCACTTAGCAAAAGAAAGCAAAGACAATTGTCACAGAGGTTTTAGTATCTGGAGTGCTCTGTTCAGTGGAATTTAAGTGCTAGATCCCTCGGTCTTTATGATTTATCTGTGTTTGATGTGTAAATGTAGACACTGGGATTATGAAGTCTGTCATTGACACCAAAACTTGCTGTATGGCCACAGAGTTGGTAGTAATGGAAAACCACGGTGAGCAGAAAATGGGAACAACCAATAAGGCAAGAGAATGCAGATAAGGTGATGGATTCTGAACAGTGTAGAGGGTTGTTGTGGTAAACTACGTATACCTGTCTGGACACGCCCCTCTGCTGACTGCTCCTGTGGCTCCTCCCACAGACCCCTGTATAAATGCAATTGGGGCACTGCTCCTCCCTCAGTCTTGATGTGGTCGTGCTTTCTTTTCGCTGTTAATAAAAGCCTATTGTTCACTTCCAGTCTCCTAGAGTTATTGATGGTGCATCAGTTGTCTACTAGACGTGGGCTCTGGCCCCTACATTACAGAAGATTCAAGATCCAAGATTGTTTATTGTCATTTCCGGTACACAAGTGTAAAGGAGAATGAAATAATAGTTACTCTGGATCCTATGCAGCCCAAAATACACAATAATGAAAAAACACAATAAATATAAATACATAAGATAATCTAGGTACATAGATTAACTGTATGTCTATAAAGTGAAGCCAGGCACAGGAGTATCTATACATAAGGAAACTCTGACAGGAAATGGGAAAGTAGTGGTATTGAGGGGTATGGTGGGGTAGGTTAGTGGTTGGAGGTTTTGATCATCCTCAGACTTGAGGAAAATAACTGCTTTTGAGTCTGGTAGTCCTGGCATGGACACTACAGAGCCTCTTCCCTAATGGGAGTGGGACAAACATTCCATGAGCAGGGTGGGTGGGATCCTTAATGATGTTGCTGGCTCTTTCCGGACATGTTTTTCTTGATGGTGGGTAGTCTGGTGCCATTGATGCACTGGGCAGTTTTGATTACCGTTGTAGACCCCTCTAGCCTGCTGCAGTGCAGTTTCCGTACCACACAGTGATGCAACTTGCTAGGATGCTCTCCACTGCACATCTGTAGAAAGATGTGAGTATAGATGGGTCCAGCTCTCATCAGCCTCCACAGAAAGTAGGGGAATTGATAAAATTTCCTGGTTGACTAGAATGTGTTCTGGGACCATAAGAGTTTGTGTGAAATGGGCGCTCCCAGGAGTGTGAAACTACTCTCAGTTTTCACTGCTGTGCTGCTGATGTAAAGAGGGGTGTGAGCGGTGTGAGTTCTCCTGAATTTGAGAACCATCTCCTTTGTCTTGTTGACATTGAGGAAGATATTATTTATCTAGAACCAGGCCTCAAGCTCTTCTACCTCCTCTCTGTAGGCCATTCTTGTTGGCGATGAGCTCCGCCTATGCTCTGTTATCAGCAAACACGATAACGTGATTACTTGAGTACTTGGCTGTGCAGTCATGTGTGAGCAGAGAGTACAGCAGTGGACTCAGCACACAGTCCTCATTGTTACCTACAGAATGAAACAATGGGATGAGAGAGAAGACTTAATAGGATGCTGCCAACGCTGGAGAGGGGAGAGGGGAGAAAATGCAAGTGAGGTTATTTGGTATGGGAGGATCAATGAAGGCTGAGGAACTTGGGGATGGAAATGGGAGTATCTAATTCCTTAAACTAGACATAGATGAAATGATTAATGGGATAATGTGGGAAGATTCTTTCACTCAGTGAGCAGTGGGATCTGGAAATCTCATGATAGAAGGAGGAGCATTTAGTAAGTAACAGCTGAATGACTGATTATGAACGTATAACTGCAGTATGGGAGTATCCTGAATAGTTTTCTTTATTTAACATACATGATGGTCAGGTGATCTCTTTCTGTTCTGTAAGTGTCTATGAGTAACTCTGGATGTTCGGTGGTTGAATGGGATTTTCCAACACACTGTAATGAAGGAATATATTGATAAGATGAGGCATTGCAGTAGAGATAGTTGATCACGCATAATCTTACTGAATAGTTCAAGAGGTCATAAGTGCAAATTCTCTTCTTATTTACAGTATGTCACAATGAACTCTGTAAGTTGCTTTTTAACTCATGAATGCTGCTTGACAACTTCAACCTGTTTGGTTTGTAAGTGAAAATTTTTAGGGTTATTTCAGACACAGCTTCCCTTGGAGAATTTTTGTATGTATGTATTTCTGAGATACGAGTTTTCGGCTGTTGATATATTTTTGGCCTTGACTTCGTCCTTTTCTTTTGAAAAAAAATCCTTGTTGAATACAGACTGAAGTTTAATTTCTCAGGCATTTAAAACACCTATGGCTTTGGTCTGAACATGCAGTTCTTCATTTGCATACGTACATAATGCATTCCACACAATTAGAGCATGGGAAATATCACAGCCTTTGCCAATGGTGCTCTTACTAATGAGGCAGGAACTGTTGTGGAAGGTGCTTGATAGTAGGCATGGACTTGCAGAGCCAAGGACCCTATTTCTATGACCAAAACACCTGAGAGTAATAAGCAACCAAACATGGCAACCTGATTCATCCTGTGTTCTCTGGTTTATGATTATGATGACTAACTAAAGGTCAGGGTTGTGAGGACATGCCACGGGGAACAACAAAACAACTACTATGAATATATTAGAAAGAAAATTGGCAGTAACCACCTCAACTAATGTCATTACTGATGTAAGGACTCTCATGAGAAGGATAATAGAAGTGCTTTGTTTTCAGCCTAGCCAATTGCTTCGGAATGAATCTGAAGTTCTTGTTTATGAAACAGGTGTCCTTTAACCCCATAAGCTAATCAAGAGACAATTTACAATGACTAATTAACCTACCCCATGCATCTTTGGACTGTCGGAGGAAACTGGAACCCGGGGACCACCCACACATTCCATGGAGAACACTTATACAGACTCCTAACAGAATGGTGCCGGAATCGGAATGTCCCGAGCTGTAATAATGTTGTGCTAACCGCTATGCTTCAGGGTGCCCTTGTGGGAAAAGACTATTGAAATAAGGAGTGGGCAACTGACTAGTTGTTGCTTTTCTGGAAGAAAAATATAGGTTTTCTCCAAAAGTCCACATTACAATAATTTTAGTTTTGAGAATGTATGAAGAGGTCATAAACACAAGAAGTTCTGCAGATGTTGGACATCTAAAGTAACATGTGAAAGGAATAGGGATTGCAACAACAAGTTTCTGGGGAGGTCAGGAAAAGTTGAATTGAAATGAATTGACTTTACTAATTACATCCTTCATATACATGAGGAGTAAAAATCTTTAAGTTACGTTTTCATTCAAATGTGCAATGTGCAATTGTATTAAGTTATAATAAATATTACATACAACAGGACAGTCAATATAACACAGAAATACAGTTGTGTGCATGAATTAAGCATTCTGATGGCTGGGTGGAAGAAGCTGTTCTGGAGCCTGTTGGTCTGGGCTTTTATGCTGTTATACCGTTTCCCGGATGATAGCAGCAGGAACAGTTTGTGGTTGGGGTGACTCAGATCCCCAATGATCCTTCGGGCCCTTTTTACACACCTGTCTTTGTAAACATCCTGAATAGTGGGAAGTTCACAACTACAGATGCGCTGGGCTGTCTGCACCAGTCTCTGCAGAGTCCTGCGATTGAGGGAGGTACAGTTCCCATACCAGGCAGTGACACAGCCAGTCAGGATGCTTTCAATCGTGCACCTATAGAAAGTTATTAGAATTTGGGGGGCCATACCAAGCTTTTTCAACTGCCTGAGGTGAAAGAGGCACTGCTGTGCCTTTCTTGCCACACAGACAGTGTGTACAGACCATGTGAGGTCCTCGGTGATGTTTATGCTGAGGAATTTAAAGCTGTTCACCCTCTCCATCCCAGATCCATTGATGTCTATAGGGGTTAGCCTGTCTCCATTCCTGCTGTAGTCCACAACCAGCTCCTTTGTTTTTGTGACATTGAGAGAGAGATCGTGTATTAACGCCTTACTTGGTTACCACCCTTACCCAAGCACAGATGTGAACAAACTTGTCACGCTTCTTATGAGATTCTTTATCTCAATCATAAGTTAAAGTGGTTACTGCCAATATTTTTCTGTGCAGTAATGTTAGTAATTGTGTGAGTTGCATTTGGAGGATTATTGTTGTAGAGTAATACCACAGAGAAGCTGGCTTTCTGGCTTGCCTGTCCATGTTAACCACATTTACCCTCATTCATTCCATATTCCTCTCCCCTTTGCTTCTTCAAGTTCCTGTAATTATGTTTCTTACGTATTCCTTCCTCCTTTGAGAGCTTATTACAAATAACAACTACTCTTTGTATGAAAAGTTTACCCCTTATATCTCCTTTAAACCACCTTCCTCTGCAGAAACTATGCCCTCTACTATCCCTTACTGGTTCTTGCCCCTGTCATCCACCTCAAATCCTTATACTGGCAATAATGCCTCTACTTTTTTATTTCATTCGAACGTGTTTGACCTGAAAGGTCATTTGCCTATTTTCTTCCACAAGTTCTGCCTGACCATTGAGTTCCTTCAGAAGCTCATTTATTGTTCCAAATTCCAGTGTCTGTAGTCTTTTATCAACATCCTTGTGAATCTCTTCTGCATCTCCATTATCTTATGCCCTTCCTATAGCTTAGCAAGATCTGCTCATAACACTCCAAATACTGTCCACCCAACATTTTGTACAACTGCAGCACGAAAGGACATCCTGACACATTTCCGTTGAAATTGCCTCTTTCCAATCATAGAGTTTAAGGAAGTGATTCACCCTAGAACACACTATTGACAATTTTTCATAAATTTCTAGTTTTACACATTCTCTAAAAAGTTGGAAATTCATTAAGTGGAGTCAAGAAGTAGAGGTAATGGATGAACTGTATTATTTTCTTTGATCAACAGGATATGACCACTGGTGTCTCCCACAGGTCTCAGCTTTTCAATATATTTACAAAGTTACTAGAAATGGTATATATTCTCAGATAACCAAGTAGCATCGTTTAAAAAAAAATATATATATATAGTACAGCTGGATGTAAAATGTTGCAGAGCAATAGGTGAGTTTGTGGAGTACAGATTGGAGATGTATTAGGTCAACCACATTGAACGCTAGATGCATCATGTTTTCAACATGGCAAGAAGCTAAGGATCATGGAGGAGCAGGGACACCTAAATGCAAGCATGGATTCACTATGTCAGAATCAGAATCAGGTTTATTATCACCAGCATGTGTTGTGAAACTTATTAACTTAGGAGCAGCACTTCAACGCAATACATAACATAGAAGGAAGGAAGGAAGGAAGTGACACACCATCAATAACTCTCTCTGAGACGCGAAGGCGAGATATCGGCTTTAATTGACTGGAAGAAAGAACGAGCAGTAGTTGACCACCATACTACATCCTGGAGACTGAGGGCTGGGCTCAGGTCTGTGGGAGAAGCCACGGTCAGTGGAAGGGGCCACAGGAGCAGTCAGCAGGGGGCGTGTCCAGATAGGTATAGGTAGTTCACCACATTCACCCCCCCCTTTGTTTTAAAAGAGAGTCCCCATGGGGCGAAGTTTCTTACAAGTATATTTACAGGTTAAGTCTATCAGGTGGTCGAATCTGTCGCTGCGATCTACGTAGCACCGGCTGTGATTGCACAGGAGCCGGTGGTGATTGCACCAGAGACGGTGGTTGTGCTGGTTCCGGCCTGACTGGAGGTGTCAGCCCACTAGGCATCAGTGATCCCTCATGCGTGTGCGAGGCGCCTGGTATATGCGTGTGCGAGACGCCTGGTATAGGAGTGTCGTGAGGAGTCAGTGTAGGGCTTGGTGTGCGCGGTGTCACCTCGAGTACAGGGTTCATAGTTACCGTGGAGTGTTCGGGGTAGTGGTCTGCTGCTCCTGCAGGCGCCAGGTCGCGGACGGAGACCGTGTCCTCCCACCCATCAGGTAAGACCACATAAGCATACTGGGGGTTCGCATGTAGAAGATGAACCCTCTCGACCAGCGGGGAGTATTTATTGCTCCTCACATGTTTCTGGAGCAGCACTGGCCCTGGGGATGTCAGCCAAACCGGTAGGGTGGTCCCAGTGGCAGACTTCCTGGGAAAAGAGAATAGGCGTTCATGAGGGGTGGCATTGGCGGACGTACATAACAGGAAGCGGATAGAGTGGAGTGCCTCAGGGAGGATCTCCTGCCGTCGAGAGACCGGCAACCCTTTTGACTTAAGGGCTAAAAGTGTGGCCTTCCACACTGTGGCATTCTCCCTCTCCACCTGTCCATTCCCCTGGGGATTATAGCTTGTGGTCCAACTAGTAGCGATGCCCCTAGCCAGCAGGTACTGGCGCAGCTGTTCACTCATAAAGGAGGACCCTCTATCACTGTGGATATAGCAGGGATATCCGAACAGAGTGAAGAGCTGGCACAGGGCTTTTATGATGGACGTGGCAGTGGTATTGGGGCAGGGGATGGCAAAGGGGAACTGCGAGTACTCATCGATAATGTTGAGAAAGTAGACATTGCAGTCGGTGGAGGGAAGGGGGCCCTTAAAGTCAACACTCAGTCACTCAAAGGGGCGGGTGGCCTTGATAAGTTGCGCCTTTTCAGGATGATAGAAGTGCGGTTTGCACTCAGCGCAGACTTGGCAGTCCCTGGTCATCGTCCTGATGTCCTCCAGGGAGTATGGCAGGTTCTGGGTTTTCACGAAATGGTAAAATCGGGTAACCCCCGGATGGCAAAGATGTGCATGGAGGGTGTATAGCTGGTCGAGCTGTGCGCTAGCACACGCTCCCCGGGATAGGGCATCAGGGGGCTCATTGAGCCTTCCAGGCCGGTACAGGATGTCATGGCTGTAGGTGGAGAGTTCTATTCTCCACCGCAAAATTTTATCATTTTTGATTTTGCCCCGCTGTTGGTTGCTGAACATGAACGCAACTGAGCGCTGGTCGGTCAGCAAGGTGAACCTTTTGCCGGCGAGATAGTGCCTCCAGTGCCTAATAGCTTCCACTATGGCCTGGGCTTCTTTCTCCAACGCGGAGTGCCGAATTTCAGAGCCTTGAAGGGTACGAGAAAAGAATGCTACTGGCCTGCCTGCCTGATTGAGGGTAGCAGCAAGCGCGAAATCGGAGACGTCACTCTCTACTTGGAAGGGAATGGTCTCGTCCACCGCATGCATCGTTGCTTTGGCAATGTCCCCTTTAATGCAGTTGAAGGCCACGCAGGCCTCAGCAGAGAGGGGAAAAGTGGTAGACTTGACCGGGGGCGGGCCTTGTCTGCATAATAGGGGGCCCATTGGGTGTAATAGGAATAAAACCCAGGCACCGTCTGAGGACTTTGAGAGTGGTGGGAAGAGGGAGTTCTAACAGGGGGCGCATATGGTCGGGATCAGGGCCAATGACCCCGTTTTCCACGACATACCCAAGGACAGTGAGTCAGGAGGTTCCGAACACACACTTGTCCCTATTATAAGTAAGGTTCAGAGCTTCGGCCACTTGGAAAAATCGTTGGAGGTTGGCGTTGTGATCCGGCCAGTCATGATCACAGATGGTGATGTTATCCAGATAGGGAAATGTGGCCTTCAGTTGGTACTGGTCCACCTTCCGGTCCATTTCCCTCTGGAAGACAGAGACACCATTTGTGACACCGAATGGGACGCGCAGGAAGTGATAGAGCCTGCCGCCCGCCTCGAAGCTGGTGTAGGGGCAGTCCTCTGGGCGGATGGGGAGCTGGTGATAAGCGGATTTCAGATCTATTGTTGAGTACATCTTGTACTGAGCTACCTGGTTGACCATATCCGCGATGCGGGGTAGGGGGTACGCGTCAAGCTGCGTGAACCTATTGATGGTTTGACTATAGTCCACGACCATCCTATTTTTCTGCCCGGTCCGAACAACAACCACCTGGGCCCTCCAAGGGCTTGTGCTCGGCTCAATGATCCCCTCCCTGAGCAGCCGCTGCACATCCGACTGAATGAAGGCCCTGTCCCCCGCGCTGAACCTCCTGCTTTTAGTTGCCACAGGTTTACAGTCAGGGGTCAGGTTGGCGAACAGCGGTGGGGGAGGGATCTTGAGGGTGGAGAGGCTGCAAGTGGTGTCAGTAGTGCAGCTGTCGGCATGGTGCTGGATGGGATGTGTGGTTCGGTGTGTGTGTGTGGTCAGTAGCGGGGTATATGGCGAAGTCCCAGAAAACTGAGGATTCCTGACAGTGAGTGGTGGGAGGGGCCCGTCATACTCCATTGTCACGCTTTTCAGGTGGCTCTGGAAGTCCAGCCCCAATAGCACAGGTGTGCACAGTTGAGGCATGACCAGTAGCGCAAAGTTCTGATATTCTGTGCCCTGCACCACCAATGTCGCTACACAACCCACCCGGATGTCTATGGAATACGACTCAGAAGCCAAGGTGACCCTTTGGCTTACCGGTCGTGTCACGAGTCCGCAGCGTTGCACTGTGTCCGGGTCAATAAAACTCTCAGTGCTGCCCATGTCAAACAGGCAGCTAGTCCTGTGCCCCTCCACCAGGATGTCCATCATTGACCTTGCAAGCTGGTATGGGGCGCTTTGGTCGAGGGTTATGGAGGCCAGAGTTGAACAGCCATCTTGGTGCCCAGTAAGCACCGGTGGGTAGGGGGCGGGGCATGTTGGCGCCGACAAAGATGGCTGCTGGCATCCCGGCATGCAAGATGGCGGCCCCCATGCCTCACACATAGCGCTGCCCGACCCCGCTCATGGTTTAGACTTACAGACCTTGGCGCATCTGGAGCAGGTCACTTCTCGGGCCGGGCAGCGTTTTTGGGGGTGCTTTTTGAGTCAGTAGAAGTAACACTGCGCGGGCTTGCAACTGGCAGCAGCTGTGGTCGGGTTCGGGAAGTTCATGGAATCGCGACTGGCAGCGGCGTTGGCGAATTCGCTCGCGGGAACCGGCGGCGGCGGGGTCTGAAGTGTCCACGGAACTGGCGGGGGATCGCGCAGCTGGACAGCGTCAGCGTTGTGCAGAGCAGCCTCCAGTGTGTCGGCCGTCTCGATCGCCGATCGTAAGGTAAGATCGGCATTTTCCAGCAGCCGCTGGCGCTATTACAGTGACCTGATCCCTGTAACAAAGGTGTCTCGTACGAGGAGCTCCGCATGCTGTTCTGCTGTGAGAGTTTTGCAGTCGCAAGTTTGCACGAATGTCTGTAGGGCTCGGAAAAACTCGGTGCTCGACTCTGCAGGCCGCTGTTGTTGCGTAGCTAAGCGATGTCTTGCGTAGACGGTGTTCACCGGACGCAGGTACTGTCTTTTGAGGGTGTCCAGAGCCCCTTGGTAGGTCGACAGGTCTCTGATAAGTGAGTAAACTTTCAGGGTGACCCTCGAGAGGAGAATTCTGTGCATAACAGCAGGTTCAGTCGCACGAATCACTCCAAGTATGATTGGAAGCATGCAAGCCAGAGTTCAAAGGCAAGAGCTGCTTCAGGGGCTTGGAGGTCGAAATCCAATTTTTCCGGACGTAAAATACTTTCCATGTTTTGAAACTTCCAGTCAATAAAATTGATGCACCATCAGTAACTCTCTCTGAGATATGAAGGCGAGATATCGGCTTTTATTGACTGGAAGAAAGAACAAGCAGTAGTTGACCACCATACTACATCCTGGAGAATGAGCGCCGGGCTCAGGCCTCAATCACCTTTATACCGAGGTCTGTGGGAGGAGCCACAGGAGCAGTCAGCAGGGGGCGTGTCCAGACAGGTATATGTAGTTCATGGAAGGAAGGAAGGAATGAAAAGATTACAGTATATGTATATTGAATAGATTAAAATCGTGCAAAACCAGAAATAATATATATTAAAAATTAGGTAGTGTTCATGGTTTAACATCAATTTAGGAATTGGATAGCAGAGGGGAGGAAGCTGTTCCTGAATCATTGAGTGTGTGCCTTTAGGCTTCTGTACCTTATACCTGATGGTAACAATGAGAAAAGGGCATGCCCCGGGTGCTGGGGGTCCTTAATAATGGACACTGCCTTTCTGAGACACCGCTCCTTGAAGATGTCCTGGGTATTTTGTAGGCTAGTACCCCAGATGGAACGGAGTAAAATTATGACCCTCTGCGGCTTCTTTTGGTCCAATGCAGTAGCCCCTATACCAGACAGCAATGCAGCCTGCCAGAATGCTCTCCACAGTACATCTATTGAAGTTTTTGAGTGTTTTGGTTGACATACCAAATCTCTTCAAACTCCTAATGACATATACTCACTCTCTTACCTTTTTTATAGCTGCATTGATATGTTGGGACCAGGTTAGGTCCTCAAAGTCTTGACACCCAGAAACTTGAAAATGCTCACTATCTCCACTTCTGATCCCTCAGTGAGCATTGGTATGTGTTTCTTTCTCTTACCCTTCCTGAAGTCCACAATCAGCTCTTTTATCTTGCTGATGCTGAGTGCCAGGTTGTTACTCTGACACCACTCCACTAGTTGGCATATCTCGCTCCTGTACAGCCTCTTATCTCCATCTGAGATTCTACCAACAATGGTTATGTCATCAACAAATTTATAGATGGTATTTGAGCTATGGCTAGCCACACAGTCATGGGTATACAGATAGCAGAGCAGTGGGCAAGGCACACACCCCTGAGGTGCACCAGTGTTGATCATCTGGGAGGTGGAGATATTATCACCAATCTACACAGATTATCGTCTTCCAGATAGGAAGTCAAGGATTCAGTTGCAGAGGGAGGTACAGAGGCCCCGGTTCTGTAACTTATCAATCAGGACTGTGGGAATGACGGTGTTAAATGCTGAACTAGAGTCGATGAACAGCATCCTGACATAGGTGTTTGTATATTCCAAGTAGCCCAAGGCCGTGTGAAGAGCATTAACCTATTGAGGCGATAGGCAAATTGCGGTAGGTCCAGGTCCTTGCTGATGCAGGAGTTCAGTCTAGTCATGACCAACCTCTCAAAGCATTTTATAACTGTAGATGTGAGTGCTACTGGGTAGTAATCATTAAGACAGCCCACATTACTCTTCCTAGGCACTGGTATAATTGTTGCCTTTTTGATGCAAGTGGGAATTTCCGCCCATATCAGTTGGTTGGCACAGGTTTTCAGAGACTTACCAGGTACTCAGTTGGGGCTTTCTGCCTTGCGAGGGTTCACTCCCTTTAAAGACAGACTAACATTGGCCTCTGAGACAGAGATCACAGGGTCACTGGGTGCAGCAGGGATCTTCACAGCTGTAGTTATATTCTCCCTTTCAAAGTGTGCATAGAAGCCGTTGAATTCATCTGGTAGTGAAGCATCACTGCCATTCATGCTATTGGGTTTCGCTTTGTAGGAAGTAATGTCTTGCAAACCCTGCCAGAGTTGTCAACCATTTGATGTTGCCTCCAGCCTTGTTCAGAATTGTCTCATTGCCCTTTAAATAGCCCTCCATAAGTCATACCTTGTTTTCTGGTAAAGACCTGGGTTGCCAGACTTGAATGCCACAGATCTATCCTTCAGCAGATGATGTAGCTCTTGGTTCATCCATGATTTTTGGTTTGGAAATGTACAACAAGTCTTTTAAGGCACAGACTCATCCACACAGGTTTTAATTAATTTGAGAACTCATCCTCAAATACTGCAGCATACTCATCCAGATTTGAAGGTGAATCCCTGAACACAGTCCAGTCCACTGATTCAAAGCAGTCTGGAAGGCACTCCTGTGCTTCCCTTGTCCATACCTCTTGGTTTTCACTACTGGTGCTGCAGTCTTTAGTCTTTGCCTCTAGAAACACAGAAAACCTACAACACAATACAGGCCCTTCAGCCCACAAAGCTGTGCTGAACATGTCCTTACCTTAGAAATTACCTAGGGTTACCCATTTCCCTCTATTTTTCTGAGTTCCATGTATCTGTCCAGGAGTCTCTTAAAAGACCCTATTGTACCTGCCTCCACCACCATCACTGGCAGCCCATTCACAGACTCACCACTCTCTGCGTAAAAAACCTACCCTTGACATGTCCTCTGTACCTACTTCCAAGCACCTTAAAACTATGCCCTCTCGTGCTAGCCATTCCAGCCCTACGAAAAAGCCTCTGACTATCCACAATATCAACGCCTCTCAATCCACAATATCAACGCCTCTCATCATCTTATACACCTCTATCAGGTCACCTCTCATCCTCCGTCGCTCCAAGGGGAAAAGGCCAAGTTCACTCAAGCTATTCTCATAAGGCATGCTCCCCAATCCAGGCAACATCCTTGTAATTCTCCTGTGCACCCTTTCTATGGCTTCCACATCCTTCCTGTAGTGAGGCAAAGAGAACTGAGCACAGTACTCCAAGTGGGGTCTGACCAGGGTCCTGTATAGTTGCTATACTCAAGGAGTAGAAGTACAGCCAGGTGATCAGACTTCCCTAAGTGAGGGCATGGAGTAGCACAGTACGTGTTCTTGATGGTGGTGTAGCAATGGTCCAGTCTGTTGTTTCTCTGGTATTGCAATTGAACTGTTAATGTTTAGTAATTTAGTAATTTTTTCAGACTTGCTTGGTTAAAATCCCTCAAAACTATGATGAAGGTGTTAGGATGCGCAATTACGTGCATGTTGATCCCATTGCTCAAACCATCTAAAGACTGAAGGTAGCACCATAGATGAAAAAATGAATTAAAAAGTAGTTTTTTGGAACTTTGCTATTTCTCAATTTTTGAGGTTGCATTAACTTCAAGAATCCACACCTAATGGAGGATCCATTCTCCTTGAAGGAATACTAGAAAAATAATCAAATTATAAACTACGTAGATCAATTTTGTTTTCCTTTGAGTTTACAAGATTTAGGTGGTAATGTAAGTGAAACGTCTAAGGTAATGAAAGGAGCTGACAGTATGGGTAAAGAGAAACTATTACCAGTGGATACAATCTTAAAGTAAAATAAGATTATTATGAAGCTATCAGAAAATCATTCTACACACAAGTACTGGAAATCAGGATCAGTCTTTCTTGGGTCAACTAAAAGTTCTAAACTGAGAGTTATAAATCTAAAACAGATTATAGAGCTAATATTCTTGTTGGCTATGATCTTTAAAAAAAGCACGTTGAATAAACTCAACAACTGAATGGCCTACTCTGATTCAATTTGACATTTCATAGACTCACCAGGATTTATTGTTGATTAGAAGTTTAGTTATTATGATAGCATAGTGGTTAGCGTGACTTTATTATACCTCGTGACGTGAGAGTTTGGAGTTCAATTCTTATGTCCTCCCGGTGGAGTGTGTGGGTTTTCTCCAGGTGTTCTGGTTCCCTCCCACAGTCCAAAGAAGTACCAGTTAGTAGTTTAATTGATCATTGTAAATGATTAGGCTAGGGTTAATCAAGGGTTGCTAGGCGCTGTGCTAGGCAAAGGGCCAAGAGGGACTATTCTGTGCTGCATCTCAAAGTGTCAATAAATAAATAATCTTTGTTAGTTTGTTTAATGAAGTTGTTTCCTATTGCCTTCATATATACAATCATTTATGTTTTAATTTATTTCCGTTGACATAGCAGCTGTCTCATAAATGTGATTATTATACATTATAAGACATTTAACAACAGACATTATCTAACTTTTAACAGTACAGAACAGTATAAGCCCTTTCGCTCCTGACATTGTATTGACCCTTTAACCTCTTCAAGGTCAATCTAACCATTCCATCCCACATAGACCTCCATTTTGCTTTCATCAATGTGTGTATCTAAGAGTGACTTAAATGTCCCTGTTGTATCTGCCTCTACCACCAACCCTGGAAGTGTGTTCCACACATCTACATTTCACCACTGTGTTCAAAACCCACCTCTGACAGTCATCTTCAAACTTTCCTCCAAACACCTTAAACTGATGCTCCTCAAATTAGCTACTTCCACCCTGAGAAGAAGGTGTTGACTATCGACTTTATCTATACCCCTTATCAACTTGTACATCTCTATTAAGTCATGGGCAATCATTGGCTGCTAGTTGCAGCCAAGACAATGCAGCCAGATAAATCTTCCAGAGAAGAAAAATTGTTTATAAAGAGCAGAGGATAAAAGTAGATCCACAAAGTTTGTAGCTTGGACATCAAGTTGTATGATTATGCTTGGCTTGTATTTTAAGCACAAGACAAAAGTTAAAATGTAACCAAGAATCTTTTTATGACATTAAGTTTCAAAGATTCATGTTAGAGTAAGAAGTTCAGTGAGATGATGTAAGTGTATTGGCAAATTACAATTTTAATTTGTAATGTAAAAGTTTTTTTAGCATCTGGTACTTTATGAAATAGACAGATATCATTAACAATACTTTATAATTAACACATTCATAATGCTCTCCAACAAAGACATAGATTCAGCATCACATAACAAAATAAGTAGGAAATCTGACTGTTTAAGTTTCTAATACTTCCATTCAAAAATAGTAACCATCTCCACAATCTAAGATCTTACAATTAGGATTATACAGTCATATTGGCACCTACAGACATTTGGTGATGTTACTCGGATTTATTCCATTCTTGCAATGGGGAAAGAAAATATTTTTACATTTTGAAGGTGATGAGAATTCCAAATTTGCTTGCAATAACCAAATAACTAATGATCTAATTAAATCAGCGTATGTTGGACTGTGGTATAAATAGTGAAGAGGATGGAATGTCTGTATTAAATTACTTTGTGAATTTAGTTTTCAATTCAGTCTTCTGGACATGATGCAGTGTGGCATGTTTACTACATTCTTGATGACATTTTGAGGGATCCAGCTGGGTGCACTGTCCATCTGCAATGTTCACAGTGTTCACTTGCCATGTTTGCAATTATCATGGGTACTCCACGTTTTCATGGACATCAGATCTGGTCAGCGTCCCAGCTTAATTTAGGTTTCAAGCTAAGACCCTGAGGTAAATAAAACTGTTCAGCTACGTCTAATTTCAGTAATGTCATAAGAACTTAATTTTACCGCAATACACAATTTTAAAACATCAATTTTGTTTATGCTTTTATTCTTGGATGCTTAAGGAAAAAAGACAAATTCACTCTGTATTTGAGGAAAATCACGTGCTAGTCCATACCAGTTTTACTTAAGAAGATGTACACATTTCAATTCAAAGCAAAATGTGAAAAAGTGAAGGATTTTTTGATATAAATTATCTATGAAAAAACACTTTAAGACCATCAGTGCTTACAATGAGCAAAATGCATTTCAGTTGGGATGTTTTTAATGTTATTTAAACAATATTCAGTTTGATCTGTGAACAAGTAACATGTTAAAAGCTGTATGTGGATATGATATTTTTTGTAAACAATTATCAACGATAACCCATTACCATCAGACCGGTCAATGGCCGAGTGGCTGAGGCGTTGGTCTAGTGATCTGAGGCAACGTGTCCAAGGCAACGTGACCAAGGCAATTAACTACACATTGCTCTGCGTCGACCCCGGTGCCAAGCTGTATGGGTCCTAATGCCCTTCCCTTGGACAACATTGGTGGTGTGGAGAGGGGAGACTCGCAGAATGGGCAACTTCCACACAACCTTGCCCAAGCCTCAGTCATCATCAAAGTCAATGACAGCCAAAGAAGATGGATATGATTGGTAGAAGACCTCTCAAAGGTAAAGCAGATACAAATAAGCTTTGAAATCCAAACATCAAAAATAAATATTAATGCATTTTGGTTCAACTCAATGATTTGAAAAGGAATATCTTTAATTTATATATAATTTTAATTTAATACCATTTTGTTTTAATTGTATTCATTCATAGGACCTGGGTATCACTTAGCAGGCCAACATTAGCTTCCTGTTCTAAATGCCCTGAATTCAATGACTTGTTGGTCTTCTTAAGGTACTCACAAAGCTGTGAGTTCTGGCTAATATATAAGTGAAACAGATTGTTTTTATGACATCCTAATAGCTTTGTAATGACTATCACTGAGACCAACTTTTAACTTCCAATGTGTAGAATTTTTTCACATTTAAATTTCACATGGTTTGTTATCGGCTATGGTCATGTGCGAGGAAGTAAACAAGCAGACAGCTATAAATATATTTCTAACTAAGTTAACTTGTACTGAAAAAATTCTATATTTTGCTTTAAGTTTGCATTATTATTATTACACTGCTTACATCTCCAGACCAACAATTAAGAGGCATGCACTAATAATCTAATTATGATGAAGTGATGGAAATATGGCAGGAAGTGGACTCAAAAAATTAAACTGGAGAAGTATTTCTTAGGAAACTTCTGGATCAAATTAAAAATTCCAACCCTCTTGGATGGGGTTTGAGAAGCAAGTGGTCCAGTAGATTATTATCCAGTAATTGTACACTTCTGTCTAACAAAGCTGCACTTCAGGAACATGAAATACCTTCTGAAATTTACAGAATTAAAACTGAAAGGTGAGAGGACATTGACAATCTACCCATTAGTATGGAAAATCTAACAGAGCACAGAACAGGTCAACTATTTACCTGTACTATGTCTATAGTTAAATTTTGTTTCTAGGTTAGTCTATTTTGGTAGAAGAAATAGTCAAGTTAACTTACCCTATTGTTGTTGTAATTGCAACTGCTTGGAAAAGGAGACCGTGCCACGGTCTGCTCTTTATCAGATTACGGTATTGCTTTGCACTGTTGGAACTATATGTTAAATTATGTAATTTTTGTCAGTCTTTTAGCAATTATGGTATAGTCTTCACTGTTGCAACTAAATGTTAACTATAACTATGTGGTTTTGTGTAGGTTTTTGGTTTGTTGGGTGGTAGTGCTGGCCTCTTGACTTGGTGTGTCTGGGTAGTCTTGTTTTGTCTGATGGATTTGGAGCTCCTTTCTGGGGAATGTGCTAAGATGGTAGCACAATATTGATACGCAGCGGCCTCTCCGGACTCTGGATTGGGGATTACCAAACGTTATGTGGTTTTTCTTGTGTGGTCTGTTTGGTCGTGTGCTTTTTTGTAATATCATTCTGGAGAACGTTGTCTCATTTTTTAACTGCATTGCATTTGTGGTTTCTAAATGACAATAAACTGAATCTGAATCTGAGATCCAAATTGTTGCCATCAAAGTATTATAATGGTGTCTCATGAATGGGCAGGTACAGAAAGCTGTTCATTGAATACAGTAAGTCCCCAGGTTAAGAATGTCTGAGTTACTGACAACTTGTACTTATGAACGGACTGCCATAAAGCCTATTATGTTAAAAATGTGAGTTAAATACAACGGTTCATAATAACGAACGCACGCACTACTTTGTGACGCTCAGGAAAACTTTGCGTGGCTTCAGCAGTTCGTCAGCTTGAGGAAGGAGAACACCGTGGGCCATTTTAAGTCAGATCATGTTGCCGTTAACACAGTGTTGTGTTTGTAACTTTGTACATGCCGTAGAACTGACCAGTGAAGACCTTATGGAACTAGAGCAGCAGATGATAGCATTTGAGGAAGAAGTCTGGAACCTAAAAACTCCAGAACCAAAGAAGTTTTTGACAGAAGAGTTAGCTGAAGCCCTTTGCCTCATTGCAGCAGGAATGGCAAAGTTAGAGGAGCAAGATCCTAATACAGAGAGGTTCACTGGAGTTTACTGTACAGTTACTGAGGGCCTCAGCTGCTACGACGAGAAAAAGAAAAGCTCTGTATAAACCTCCCTTGATGACTACTTCAAGAAATTGACTGCAGTTGTGAACACCTCCTCTCCAGCAGCAGAATCAAACCCTGACTCTCTAGCACCAGGTCTATCCTCTCCAACAGCAGGCCCATCATCTTCAACAGTAGCCATCTTTTCATCATCTTCTCCTGCATCATCCAATTATTAATGTTATCATAATGTTACCTCACGAAAGCCCCTTCCAATATGCAAGACATCGATGGAATGAAAGAAAGTGTTAACCTTTAATCATGATCTTTTTTCTTCTTTCTCTATCTAAACCATTTTAAGAACTGTTTCTTTAATGTTTTTTACAGTACACACATACACACACACACACACACACACACACACACACATACAGATTCTCTCTCTCTTTTCAGTACTTTATGTAGTCACTTTTATTATTACTGTATTATTATTAGGTACTGTATTATCATGGTTAAGATGTTTTAGTGTATTTGGAAGTGTTTCTTAAGTGTTTTATATGCATAGAAAAGTAAAATATATTCTATATACTAAGACAAACATTTGACCAACTGACGCTAAATAAGAACAGTATGTGCCTGTTCCGACCTACCTGCAAGTTCGATTTAAAATCAGGTACAGAAGCCTGAAGGCACACACTCAGTGATTCAGGAACAGCTTCTTCCCCTCTGCCATCCAATTCCTAAATGGACATTGAAACCTTGAACACGACTTCACTTTTGTTAATATATATCATTTTTGTTTTTGCACAAATTTTAAGCTATTCTATATCCATATACTGTAATTGATTTTCTTATTTACAAGGGGTGATTGATAAGTTCATGGCCTAAGCTAGAAGGAGTAAATTTTAGAAAACCTAGCACATTTTCTTTTCAACATAGTCCCCCTCCTACATATACACACTTAGTCCAGCGGTCATGGAGCATACAGATCTAGGACCTCCAGAAAGTGTCCACAAATGGGTGATTGATAAGTTCGTGGCCTAAGGTGGAAGGAGAGTTATACAGCTCTCATTACATGCACATACAGTTCAACTCTTTGAGTGATTATGCAGAAAGTTTGAAGTTAATAACTCATCTCCTTCTACCTTAGGCCATGAACTTAACGATCACTCCTGATGAGTTTATTAACTTCAACTGCAGGGAATGAGAGCCAGTCTGTGGAATGCTATGCTCTGAATTCTACTTTCACCTGCTTCAAGCTGTGCTGCATATTGTTTCATGTTGAGATGCCCTTCAACCTACATTCCACTCTTTCCACCGCCATTGTATCAGTGGCATGGCCTGGATGAACTGAGTTCAGACTTGGTCCGGTGCTGTTGAGAAGCATTTGCAAGTTCTCCCTGTGACAGTGTAGCAAGCTTATATCAGATGCGCAGGTTTCCTCTCACAAGGCCATGTGGCACAGGAGGGTAAATTTGTCATTAAAATTAGCCCTAGTTTTGGGAACATGTGATAAAAAGTTACAAGGAAATAGAGCATGGAAACAGGGCAAACACGAGGAAATATGCAGATGCTGGAAGGTCAAGCAACACACACAAACTGCTGATGGAACACAGCAGGCCAGGCAGCATCTATAAGAAGAAGTACAGTTGATGTTTCGGGCCAAGACCCTTCGTCAGGACTAACTGAAAGAAAAGTTAGTAAGAGATTTGAAAGTAGGAGGGGGAGGGGGAAATCTGAAGTGATTGTAGAAGACAGGAGGGGGTGGGATGAAGCTAAGAGCTGGAAAGGTGATTGGCAAAAGGGATACACAGCTGGAGAAGGGAAAGGATCATGGGACGGGAGGCCTAGGGAGAAAGAAAGGGGGAGGGGAGCACCAGAGGGAGATGGAGAACAGGCAAGGTGTGATCGTGAGAGGGGCAGAGAGAGAAAAAAAGGGGAATAATAAATAAACAAACAAATAAATAAGGGTTGGGGTAAGAAAGGGAGGAGGGGCATTAACAGAAGTTAGAGAAATCAATGTTCATGCCATTAGGTTGGAGGCTACACGGACTGGGAGACCGTATCGCTGAACACCTATGCTCTGTCCACCAGAGAAAGCAGGGTCTCCCAGTGGCCATACGTTTTAATTCCACGTCCCATTCCCATTCTGATATGTCTATCCATGGCTTCCTCTACTGTCAAGATGAAGCCACACTCAAGTTGGAGGAACAACACCTTATATCCCATCTGGGTAGCCTCCAACCTGATGGCATGAACATTGATTTCTCTAACTTCTGTTAATGTCCCTCCTGCCCTTCTTACCCAATCCCTTGTTTATTTATTTATTTTATTCATTCATTCATTCATTCATTCTCCCCCCACCCTTTTCTCTCTCTCTGCCCCTCTTACAATCACTCCTTGGCTGTTCTCCATCTCCCTCTGGTGCTCTTCTAAATTCCAGTGAGTACAGCCCCAAAGCTGCCAAATATTCCTCCACTGGACTCTCTCCAATGACAACACATCCTTTTTGAGATATGAGGCCCCAAATTGTTGACAATACTCCAAGTGCAGCCTGACTTGAGTCTGAAGAAGGCTCAGTATTATCTCCTTGCTTTTATATTCGATTCCCCTTGAAATAAATGCCAACATTGTACTTGCCTTCTTTACCACAAACTCAACCTGTAAATGAACTATCTGGGAATCTTGCACGAAGACTCTAAATCCCTTTGCACCTCTGATGTTTGAACCTTCTCCCCATTTAGATAATAGTCTGCATCATTGTTCTTTTTCCCAAAATGCATTATCATACATTTCCCAACATGTATTCTATCTGCCACTTTTTTGCCCATTCTTCCAACTTGTTTAAGTCCTGCTGCAATCACATTGTTTCCTCAGCACTAAATATGCCCCCCACTTATCTTTGTATCATCTGCAAACTTTGCCACAAAGCCATCAATTCCATTAACTAAATCATTGACAAACAATGTGAAAAGTAACAGTCCCAATACTGACCCCTGAGGAACAGCACTAGTAACTGGCAGCCAACAAGAAAAAGCCCTTTCTGTTCTCACTCGCTGCCTCCTGCCTGTCAGTCATTCTGCTGTCCATCTTTCCTGTAACACCATAGAATTTTATCCTGTTAAGCACCTCATCTGTGGCACTTTATAAAATATCTTCTGAAAATCCAAGTAAAAATCCCTGTTTCTCCTTTGTTCACGCTGCATGTTACTTCCTCGAAGAACTCTAACAGATTTGTCAGGCAAGATTTCCCTTTACAGAAACCATGCTGAATTTGACTTATTTTATCATTAGTTTCCAAGTACCTCGAAACCTCATCCTTAATAATAGACTCCAACACTTTCCCAACCGCTCAGGTTAGGCTAACTGGTCTATAATTTCCTCTATTTTGCCTTCCTCCCTTCTTAAAGAGTGGAGGGACATTTGCAATCTTCCAGTCCTCTGGGACCATGACAGAATCAAGTGATTCTTGGAAGATCATGACCAATACATCCGTTATCTCTTCAGCAACCTCTCTCAGAACTCTAGGATGTGCTCCATCTGGCCCAGGTGACTTATCCACCATAAGACCTTTGAGTTTGCCTAGCACTTTTTCCTTTGTAATAGCAATAGAACTCACTCCTGCTCCCTGACACTTACAGACCTGCGGCATACAGGTAGTGTCTGCCACTGGCCATCATGTGGTTAGTTGTGTCTCTTGAACTAGCTAGGTTGCGAGGCCATTTTGGAGGTGAGGACACATCTTTAAACAGATATATTGAATTGAATTGACTTTATTACTTACATCCTTCATATACATGAGTAAAAAATCTTTTTCACGTCTCTGTCCAAATGTGCAATTTATAGTAATTTGTAATAATTAGTATGTACAACAGGACAGTCAATATAGCATAGAAATATAATTGTATCAGCGTGAATTAACCAGTCTGATGGCCTGGTGGAAGAAGCTGTTCCAGAGCCTGTTGGTCCTGGCTTTAATGCTGAAGTACCATTTACCAGATGGTAGCAGCTGGAACAGTTTGTGGTTGGGGTGACTTGGGTCCCCAATGATCCTTCCGGCCTTTTTTACACACCTGTCTCTGTAAATGTCCTGGATAGTGGTAAGTTCACATCTACAGATGCTCTGGGCTCTCCACACCGTTTTCTGTAGAGACCTGTAATTGAGGGAATTACAGTCCCCATTCCAGGCAGTGATGCAGCCAGTCAGAATGCTCTCACTTGTGCCCCTGTAGGAAGTCCTTCAGATTTGGGGACTCATGCCAAACTCCTTCAACTGTCTGAGATGAAAGAGGTGCTTTTTCACCACACAACCAGTACGTACAGACCATGTGAGATCCTCAGTGATGTGAATGCTGAGGAACTTAGAGCTGTTCACCATCTCAGCCCCCGATCCATTTATGTCAATAGGGGTTTGCTTGTCTCCATTCCTCCTGTAATCCACAACCAGCTCCCTTGTTTTTGTGACATTGAGGGAAAGGTTGTTGTCTTGACACCACTGTGTCAGGATGATGACTTCCTCTCTGTTAGGTTGCCTTGTTATTATTTGAGATGGTCAGCAAATTCAATTATGGAGCTGCTAACTTCCCATTCACCTTTGCTACCTTATATGCCATTTGGGAAGGTCTTCCTCTGTGGGACATAACTATACTACGCCTTGTGAACTATTCCCAGAAACTTCAGCTATCTCTGCTCTGCCATCATCTCTGCCAGTATCGTCCTCCAGTTCACCTGGGCAAGCTCCTCTTTCATGCCTCTACAATTTCCCTTATTCCATTGTGATACTGATACATGTGACTTATGCTTCTCCCTCTCAAACTGCAGTATGAATTCAATCACATTATGATCACTGTGTCCGAAAGGTTCCTTTACTTCAAGCTCCCTAGTAAGATCTGGGAGTTATTACACAACCCCCAATCTACGACAGCCTTTCCCTGAGTAGGCTCAAGCACAAGCTGCTCTAAAAAGCTATCCCATAGGCATTCAACAAATTCCCTCTCTTGCGATCGGACACCAACCTGATTTTCCCAATCCTCTTGCATATTGAAGACCCAATTACAATTGTGTCACTACCCTTACTACATGCCTTTTCCAGCTCCCTTTGCAATCTCAACCCCGCATCTTGACCTCTATAGAAGAGTAAAACTGTAAACAAACTGCGCAAATGCAGATATAAATAAATAGTATAAAATAACAAACATGGAATAACAATATAACAGAGTCCTTAAATGAGTATATCTATTCCCTTTTGTTCAAGATGGTTAAGGGGTAGTAACTGTTCTTGAACGTGATGGTGCGAGTCCTGAGGCACTTGTACCTTCTACCTGATGCCAGCAGCGAGAAAAGTGCATGGCCTGGGTGGTGAGGATCTTTGATGATGGATGCTGCTTTTCTACGGCAGTGTTTCATGTAGATGTGCCCAATGGTTGGGAGGGCTTCACCCGTGATGTACTGGGCTGAAACCACTTACCTTTTGTTGGATTTTCCGCTCGAAGGCATTGATGTTCCCATACCAGGTTGCAATGCAGCCAGTCAGCACACTTTCCACCAAGCATCTACAGAAGTTTGTCAAGGTTTTTGATGACATGTCAGATCTCCTACTGCCTGAGGAAGTAGAGGCGCTCTTGTGCTTTCTTCACAATAATATTTATATGATGAGTCAGACAGGCCCTCTGAGATAGTGACACCCAGGAATTTATGTACTGACCCTCTGATGTAGTGGCTCGTGGTCCTCTGGTTTCCCTGTCCTGGTCTACAATCAGTTCCTTGGTCTTATTGACATTGAGTGAGAGGTTGCAGTTATTACACCACTCAGCCAAACGTTCAGTCTCCCTCCTGTATGCTGATTCATCACCTCCTCTGATACAGCCTACAACAGTGGTGTCATCAGCATACATATATGGCATTGGAGCTGTGTTTAGCCACACAGTCATGGGTGTAAAGCAAGTAGAGCAATTTTTGCCAATCTGAACTAACTAGGTCTACAAGTGATCCATTGCACAAGGGGGCATTGAGGCCCAGCTCTGGGAGTTAACTGATTAGTTCTGAGGGGATGGTGGAGTTAAATGCTGAGCTGTAATTGATAAAGAGTATCCAGATGGATGCATCTCTGCTGTCCAGATGTTCCGAGTTGTGTGAAGAGTCAATGAGATAGCATCTGCTGTAGACCTGTTGCACCGGTAGGCATATTGGAGCAGTTTCAAGTTGCCACGCAGACAGGACCTGAATGTTTCCACACCAGCCTCTCAAAGCACTTCACCACTGTGGATCTAAATGCCACTAGGCAACAATCATTTAGACAGGCTACCTTGCACTTCTTGGGCACTGGTTGGATTGAAGCCTGCTTGAAGCAGGTGAGTACCACACATTGCTGAGCGAGAAGATGAAGCTATCTGTGAATACACCAACCAGTTGATTGGCACAGGTCCTCAGTGCTCAGCTAGATACTCCAGCTGGACCCGATGCTTTCCTTGGAAAGGATCCATTTTAAAGATGTGGTAAACTATGAGTATACCTGTCTGGACATGCCCCTCTGTTGACTGCTCCTGTGGCTCCTCCCACAGACCCCTGTATAAAGGCGATTGGAGGCACTACTCCTCCCTCAGTCGCCAAGATATTGTGGCCACGTTTGCAGCTAATAAAAGCCTATCATTTGCCTCCCGTCTCTGAGAGTTATTGATGGTGCATCAAAAGAGATATTATAATCACACCAAGGAGTTGTTTTTTTGAGTTCAGGGGGAGAAAAGCAGAGGTTTATGAGCTGGTTCTCATTAGAGGATCAGAGGTGGAGAGGGTCAGCAACTTTAAATTCCTTGGTGTTCTTATTTCTGAGGACCTGTTCTGGGCCCAGCATGCAAGTGTAATTACGAAGAAAGCACAGCAGCACCCCTACTTCCTTGGGAGTTAGTGAAGATTTGGCTTGACATCTGAAACTCTGACAAATTTCTATAGATGTGTAATGGACAGTATACTGTCTGGTTGCTTCACAGCCTGGTATGAAAACACCAATGCCCTTGAAAGGGAAATCCTAAAAAAAGTAGTGGATCTGGCCCAACCTATAATGGGCAAAGCCCCCTCCCCACCACCAGTGGGGACAGCTACACAAAATGTCATTGAGGGAAACAGCATCCATCATCAGGGACTTACCACCACCCAGGACACGATCGCTTCTCGCTGCTGCCTTCAGGAAAAAGGTACAGGAGCCTCAGGACTTACACTACCAGTTTAGGAACAGTTATTACCCCTCAACCATCAGGATCTTGAACCAAAGGGGATACCTTTACTCAACTTCACTTGCCCCATTATTGAAATGTTCCCACATTTTATGAACTCACTTTCAGGGACTCTCATCTCATTTTCTAGAGAGTTATTGCTTATTTATTTATTATTTCTTTTTTTTTGTATTTACAGTTTGTGTCATTTGCATACTAGTTGAATGCACAAATTGGTGTGGTCTTTCATTCATTTTATTATGGTTATTATTCTGTTGTGGATTTATTGAGTTTCCTCACAAGAAAATGAATTTCAAGGCTGTATATGGTGACATATTTGGACTTTGACAATAAATTTACTTTGAACTTTAACTTTTATAATTACATTATTCTATTTTTCAAGAATAGTGTAGCATTATGAATCAAACTTAAAATTCAAAGAAACTGGGTTAAAATGATTTTTCAGTGAGCAAGATTGATCTTCCCATTACCAAATTTTTATTTTTATTTCTAAAATATAGTTCACAGTAATGCACCTATTCATGTTAATACATTCATAGGAGAAATCACAATTTAAAATTTTTATTTATACAGAAGAATTGCAATTTAGTTCAACTGTGAGCACAACTTAAATAAACTCATTATATTTTTTCCAGGTAAAATTGTACTGGAAGCATTATCATAAAATTCCATCACCAAATAAATTGATCTATATAGCACAAATACACAGTGAGCACAATCACATTTCCCCATCACTGGAAGTTGCATGGAAAACTGAAAGGGAAAACTAACTGTAGTGACGATTGATAAAACAGAAAAATGTATAAACTGTGCCACTGATCTCACCATTTTGTTATAATTACCAAATAGCATTTTTGTACATAACAATAAATTGGATAAAGACTTTCCCTTTTGTAATGCAAACTTTTAAAAATAATCTGCAAGCATATTCCATTTCATTCATAAGTCACAGTTAAAATTCAGTCGCTTTCATTAATAAACTATATATCAAAAATGTAAATACAACATCTGCTGGATTTATTTGAGTGGTCAGATCATATTTAAATTTTTTTACCTCAAAGGCTGCAGTAACTTGGTTATAAACTTGTTCTTTTGAATAATCTAACATTTAACTATTTAAAGAAAAACTTTCCCAAATTACAAATGCACAGCAAGTTCAAGTAACTAACCACCTAATATTTCATACCACCACATAGCTGCACATTTTTATCAAACCCTATCCCTTTCAACATAACTGATCACTTATTAACAATGAGAATGTATTTATTATGATCAAATGTTTCAAACATGAGAAAGCTTTCACTTCATAATATCTATTCACTTTTATCTTGCATTTAGAAGGGATATCTTCCTCAGATAGAAATTAAACATTTGTTTTGTCAAGTATGAGGTAACTCAGAGAACACCTTCATTTTTGTTTGCTCCTTTGGATTTGAAAAGAAAGTAAAACCTTGCCAAAGGAAGCCGGGTATCTACTCAATTGAAGGGTATCCAAAGAAAGTTTTATTGAAATTTCACGTGGTTAAGTCAGAATTTCCTAACAGGATGAATTGGTGCAGCAAAAGATTAAGAGCATTAATTAGTTCAGTACAGGAATCCACTTTTGTCTCGAGTAGAAAGATGAAGGTTTCTTCGGTTGCTTCAGATATCCTATGTGGTCAGAGGCTAGTTGTATCCCTTTGTATCAAGGTATCACAAGGTATACACCTCCTAGCAGACACATTCTACGCAGCTGTAGTATCCTAACAGCAGTAACATTTTCATAGTCTGAGGGACTGGAGTTATGCTCAACACAAGCCAATCCCAGTCAGCAAACAGTGCATCACTAGCTCAGATATTGATTTGCGTGCAGCAGGAAAGAAGCCTAGCCAAAGTACAATGATCTAGAAGAGCATTTTGGCTTTAGGTGCAGCCACTTGGAAGTAGTCCAAGAATAATTATTTTGGGGGTGGGGTTGAGAAATAATGGGAAGCTATCTCAGTAAAACTTGTTTACCTCAGAAGTCTCAGGCAAAGCAATTGTTTAGGATTACTAATACACAAATAAATATCACTGTAAATATTCACAGCTAAAATTAAATATTTTGGACTCCAGCAGAATATCATTCTCTGTTCCAAATATCTAGAGTGCAAATTTTTCTAGTTAGCACTTAAAGGCCATCAACATTTTGCGTTAATTATTTCAATTCATTTCAATACTGTGTATGGGACGATATAGCAGTGCTGTAGTCATTTATTGCCAAATTCTTGGCAGAACAGCAAAAATATTCTTCAAAGCATTTACAAGCTTTTCCTCCGTATTTTTGTTGTTTTTGAATGCGATTGAAAATACAAAGAAAACAATGAATCACTAAAGTGCATTTTTAATATCTAAATCATGCAAGCTATATTTATCAATTCATAATCCACAGTGTAGACTGTCTAGTTCCTGTATAACAGAAAGAACAGAACAGAATCATGAAAGAATAGTACCAGAAATGAAAAATATTTCTATTGCAAAAGAAAGGGTTAGTATCCTTCTCTTTTTAAAAAAAAGAGACTTGGAGAATACTGAATTGCCAAGCTCCAATTCTAATTATAAAAGTTTAAAATTCTGAATGGATTGGATAAAAAAAGGAATCCACTTTTGGCAGAAACAAAAATTAATGGCTATAAGCAAACAATCTCCAATATAGAAATTTCTATATATTTCTCTACTCAGAGAAAATAACTTGCCAATAGGGAAAGTGTTTGAAGCTTGGAAGTTTCCACTCAGAAATTTCAGTAGAGTGAGTGTAAGGAATTTAAAAGAGATACAGAAAGGCTGAATGGCTTGTATCCAGACTATACAATCTCTTCACTTCCTGTTGCTAAGATGCTATTACGAATAACCCTACGGAGAGTTAGAAGTGAAGTCTAAGTTTGTCCTCTTTACTCATTTGCAAAATACAGACGTCACTGACAATGCCAGTATTTATGGTATAGGCTCAGTTGCTGAGGAAGCTGCTGAAAGTCACGTACAACCTAGATGGGTAAGGAATGTAGACAAAGAGACTGCAGATGCTGTAATCTGGAGCTACAAACAATTTGCTCAAGGAACCCAGTGTGTCGAACAGCATCCATGTGAGGAAAATAATTGATGTTTTGAGTTGATATCAGGTTAAAATGTTAAATTCCCTTCTCTGAAGAATGTTAATGTTTTTTTTAAACCTGTTTAATATAATTGAGGCAAGATTTTATTTGTAAAATTCACATCTGCAATTTTCCACATACCATGGTGAGGTTCTTTTACCACTTACTTTTACATTGAGGTAATTAACAGGAGCCAATTAACTTTCTAGCGTGAATGTGGGCAGAAACCAGAGCAGCCAGGGAAGTCTATACAAGACAAGAAGATTGTGCAATTGCACACAGACAGCAGCTGAAATCATGATTGAATCCTGGTTGCTGGAACTGTGTAATCACTGAATCACTAGTGAAAAATCTGTCTGTTACACCAGCAACTCAAAACTGAAACACTCTAACCTGCATTTTTCTTTTACACAAAGCCCTTTAGGAAATATTTTACTTCAATTGCACATGGCAGCCCATTTACAGATCTCTAATAACCTTCCTCAATTTTACCTAAAACTAGTGTATTTAGTGAATCAAACTTGAGGCTTTAATGCAATAGTTAATATCCTCTGGTCTTTTTAGCTAATTATATAAGCACATAGAAAAAAATTAAAATATTATTCCAACCTTTTCACACAATCAAAAGGATACTGAATTTGAATAAAAGGTTGTGGTCAATGAAGACTAAGGAGTGCAAAAAGAACAGTAGCCTCTTTTCTGCAGTATCCTGTAATGCTGGACAAAAAAGCATAATCAGGATCAGTAAATCATAAATACAAGGGCTTTTGCAGATGCTGGAAATCCAGAGTGACACACACAAACTGTCAGAGGCACTCGGCAGGCCAGGCAGCATCTACAGAAGGGAATAAGGAGTCTTTATTCTTTTCCTTCGATGCTGCCTGACCTGCTTAGCTCCTGTAGCATTTTGTGTGTGTTACTATAAACAAGAGGAGAAAGAGGAAACCATTTAGCCCAGCAGCCCACTTCACGATTCATTAGGGTCACATTAATTTTTTCAGTTATCAAAACTATTCAGATTTCCCTCAATTCCTTAATGCTCAGCTTAATTAACCAGCTATGTTTCTTTCACAAATATGATAAAAAAAATATGCACCCAACATTAGTCTTCTGATTTTCTAAATGCGAGATTGTGTAAATAATGGTGTATTTAATTTTGACATCTCACACTTGTAAAATCTGAATGGAGAAGTGGCCAGCTGTCAAGTAGTTACTTCATACAGCATATTATGCCAGTTACTGTAAGCACAGAACACCTATAACATCAGCAGAGGATACAGGAGCATCACCTTATATTCTGTCTGGGTAGCCTCCAACCTGATGGTATGTTTCTCCTTCTGGTTAAAAAAAATCCCTCCCCCTTTTCTTTTATTCTATTCCCCACTCTAGCCTCTTAATTCTTCTTTGCTGTCTATGACCTCCCCCTCCAGTACCCCTCCTCCTTCCCTTTCTCTCATTGTCCACTCTCCCATTCGATTTCTTCCTCTCTGGCCCTTAGCCTTTGACCCTTTCCACCCACCTGGCTTCACCTATTACCTTCTAGCTATCCTCCTTCCCCTCCTCCTACCTTTTCATTCTGGCGTCTTCCCTCTTTGCTTTCCAGTCCTGAAGAAGAATTTCGGTCTGAAATGTCAACTGTTTGTTCATTTCTGTAGCATTTTGTGTATGTTACTTTGGATTTCCAGCATCTGCAGAATTTCTTGTGTTTACTGTAATTTTTGTCTACTTTACAAGGTTCAAAGTAAATTTATTATCAAAGCATGTATGTGCCATACAACCTTGAGATTGATTTGTCTCCTTACAGGCCGGCACAAAACAAAGAAACCTCAAAAGAACCCACCAAAACTGTCAAACATCCAATGCGCAGAGAGAAAAAACAAATCTCGCTAACAACAAAAGCAGACAAATAGCTTCAGAACTGGAGTTTTACGAAAGACACAAAGCCAGGCGTCACTGCAGCTGCTGCAGGCAACAGGCACAGTTCATTCCAAAGCTGAGTAAACATTGCGAAACCATAGACGCGAAGTCAGGCATCACTGCGCAGAGCTGAGCAAGTGTCACGGAGCAGTTAGCAGCACTGGCCCATCCCTTGCCTCCAGCCCTGACACCCTGACCTTTTCAATCTGGCCCAGTGCTTAAATCATCCAAACAACAGGCTGCTCCTAGCTCTCAGACTGCTCTGGAGTCTGTACCTGACCTTTCCAGTTCAGCCTGGTGTTTAAATTGATCAGATGTCGGGACTTTCCTTGCTCTTGGGAACGTCTTGACTCTGCTTGCCATGACAGGATTCGCCTGCACCATCACTACTGCTCATCTCTGCATTGTTAGCATTGATCATTATTAATAAAGATTTGTTAATAAGATTTTTAGTAGCTTCCTTTCTTTTGTTTTTTGCTGCCTGTAAGTAGTGGCTGGGCATCACTAGTGCAATCTTAAACCCATCCCCATAAGCATGTCTAATTTTTGGCATAATAATGCACAAACACACTCAATGATATTTAACAAATATCTCTCCTCTTCTCCTACCTTCACCCCCAAAAAGGCCTCTTTTCTTTCCAGCAGAATAACAATAAATTACTTCCTCACTGGCAATAACCTATATCTTGCCTTGGAATTTACACATGTACAAATGCACAGAAAAATATACAATAAAAATAATATTTAAAAAGTAATCAGAAACTTCAGAATATTTGTTATTTATAGGAACAAAATTTCAAATCTTTGTGACCCTGGTGAATCTTTTCATTCTTAGGTTTTCAGTAAAAGATTTGTACAGCAGCATTAAAAACTCCTATTGTGTTTCTTTTAAATAAACATTAAATACAACATATGAAAATCTATTGATTTAAACCAATATTAACTGAACAAAGTCCTACTGATTTGGTTTAAATATATTAGGATACAAGGAGGAAAAATATCTAGCATCCAAATTATTCCACAGAAAATGCGGAACCTGTATTGAAGGAGAGAGTGTGAACTTGTCCAGCTCTAATGTCTTTTAGGCTGTGGTCCTCTCCAGCTTAGTATGGAAGATTAAATCTTCTACTTGACCTTTGTGCAGTCTTTTATTATTACCTCAACAAGTCACATTTTATAAGAAGAATATTCTGGACAACTTCAAATTGTTAGTCCTAAATATTGAAACATTTTATATATCTATTGAAAACTACATTTAATACAAAACCTGTCTTTTAGTAAATATTTTTGTAACAAGCCATTCTCAGCAAATGTACAGATGAAAAAGACAAGATTCAAGCTTTGGATAAAGATTCCACGTATGAGAGAGCACTCTGCATGGATGTCAAGCAGTACCCTTCTTCACCAATTAAATAGCTAAAAAAGAAAAATAATCTGCATTAGATTTCTTCAAATTGTGATAGAAATCAAGAGTGCAATCAAGAGTTATGTACATTCAAATGCAACACAGTTAAATTTATGGATCAGCTACGCTTCAGTCTCATATTAGAGCCCCTGCAGTATTTTATCAAATACACTCTTCTTTGATGCTTGTTAATTACTTTTCATTACAATTTTATAACTACTTATACATTGAAATAATTACTCTTCCTACAGGACAACCACACACGATACTACATTCTAATCTCCTTCAATATTTTAATTCCGCTGCAACAATTGAAGGTCTAAATAAGAGGACTCTGGCTTGAATCGAATTCTTCCTTTCTCCTGGAAAACTCTGCTTACTAATGCTCCCTCCAAATAAGCGTTCACAAAGAATCTTACGAGCTGGGAGAGCTTTTGCTTATTTTTAATTACATTTACTCACTTCTGGAAAGTGCCAAATCAGCAAGAATCTGTTAAGATATGTGAATATGCATACTGACTTGAACTTTGTGTAGGTCCCATGTGGTAATATTGCACACAATTACATGTCTCACCAAGATGGCAAACTTTGGGTATAATATAAAGGAACTTCTTCAAGTGTAATTAATTAGAAAGATCAATCGGAATTGAACAATGTTCACAAAAGAAATCTTTCTTCATTAATCTTTTGAAGAAGTATTTCCTCTCAAAACTGACAGTGATTAAGGTGCTAGCTGTGCTCAAGAATTCGGTTGCTGTGTGATATGGACTTGGTGCTAGACAGTCCCTGAGGGCAAACTCTGCCCTACTTTACTGTGGTGACTGTCACGCGTTAGTTAGGAACTCACAACCTGAAGCTAGGAGCAGTCCATCTGGGAATAACATAATGAGATACATACTGTAAAATTCTACATGAAAAGTAATTATTAGACATGTATAAATGCAGAAGGCTTTTCAATGCTGAACAAAAACAAGTTTAAATGCAGATTTATTTATCTGGAAAATAAAGAAAATTGGGTCAATGCTGTATTACATATTAGACAGCAAAATTTATCGATGCTTTGAAACAGTCCAGTTTAAACTCAAAATTGCTTAGTTAGAATCATAAAATACAAAATCCATAACTTAACATGTCAGATATCTTTATGCAAAATTTCTTCAGAAAATGTTTTAAGTCTTATATCCAGTAAAACAATGAGATGGCCTATAGAGAGGAGTGGAAGAGCTCAAGGCAAATAATCTCTTCCTCAATGTCAACAAAAGACATGGTTAGCAACATCAGGAGAACTTGTATCACTTATACCCCTCTTTATATCTGTGGCACAGTGGTGGAAGCTGTAAGCACTTTCAAAGTCCTGGGAGTGCAAATCTTGCACACACTCTTTATGGTCTCAGAACATATTCTACACAATCAGGAAATACCACCAATGCCTCTACTTTCTGATGAGGTTGAGAGGAGCTGAAAAATGCACATCTATACTCATACCATTCTATGGATATGCAGCAAAGAGCATCCTGATAGATCTGACTGCATAATTCTTAGATTATACTGTTCAATTGTTATTTCCTTTACAGTTTAACAATTATCTGTTTGTTACATGCATACAAGTTTAATGTGCCTAAGGTGGCTACACAAAGTATAATTCTGGAAAGCTCTGGAAGCTTCTATGTTCTGAATTATTTGAATAAGTGCTTTCTCATTGGTTAACTCTTATTTACAATGTGAATGGAATTTGTTCTCATCTCTGTGGTATAAATAGCTAACACAAAGCAGTGGTATCTTAATCTTTTTAGCATCTTTGTCGTTTTTTAAAATCTTTAAGCCTTCTGCTACTAGATTCTGCTCCTGTTTCCTCAGTGACTTCTAAAGGAACCTTAGATCACGAACGTCACAAACCAACAATCCTAACATGCTGCATCATTGCATGGTACAAAACTGCCCAATGCATCACTGGCACCATCCTACCCACCATAAAGGACATGTATGCAGAAAGGTGCCAGAAAAGGGCCAGTAACATTGCGAAGGAACCTACCCACCCTGCTCATAAATTGTTTGTCTCACTTCCATAGGGAGGAGGCTATGCTTTATCCACACCAAGACCACCAGACTCAAAAACAGCGATTTCCCCACATCAACGCCTCCACCCACTAACTCACCCCACCAACACTACTTTATAATTTCCTGTCAGAATCACCTTATGTACAGACACTCCTGTGCCTAGTGTCACTTTATGGACATACAATTAATCTATGTATTTTGGCTATCTTATATATTTATTGTTCTTTTTAATCTTATTATGTATTTTTTGCAGTGGATGCAGAGTAATAATTATTTTGTTCTCCTTTACACGTGTACTAGAAATGATATTAAGCAATTTTGAATTCTGAATAGGCTCATTTCAATTAACAGGGTGGAAGTTCCTATCACAAGGGATAAAGTATTATAAAACACACAGGCTAATCAAAGCAGATAACAGCACCCGATGGCCTATACCCAGCAATTTTAAAGGAAGTGATGGTAAAAATAGTAGATCCATTGGTTGAAATATTTCAAAACATACAAAATTTTGGGAGTGCACAAAAAGATTGAAAAACAGCAAATGTGAATGTGAATGACAGAATCAAATCAATAACCAAAGAGGAAATAACTATTTTAGAAAGGTTGAACATAATCAAACTGAGATAACATTATGAAATCATATTTGATAAGATGCTTAAATTCTTTGAAAATGTTATATATAGGTTAGAAGATAGAAGGAGATTTGTAGATGATGTAGGTTTAGATTTCCAAAAGCCATTTGACAAGGTAAAGAGGCTGGTGCATAGATCAGGAGCCCAAGGTAAATGAGGATTGAAAACTTACCGCCACATAGAAAACATTGTTTGCAAACTTTGCCACAAAGCCATTGATTCCATCAATGAAATATAACGTGAAAAGAAGTGGTCCTAACACCTACCCCTGGGGAACACCACTAGTCACTGGCAGCCAACCAGAAATGACCCCCTTCATTCTCATTTTTTGCCTCCAGCTTAGTCCTCACCACAACTGAGGCAATAGCTACCCTACTGTCAGTCCTGCCACTGACCCAGTGCACTGAAGAATCGGTGCATTGGATTTACTGTAAATGAGCAAAATTAGTGCAGGCACCTAGTGCAGATAATGGACTACCTTTATTGCCTTCCTGCATAAAGTAGCACAGTAGTCCAACAATACATTTCCTGGCAAAAATCACTGCTTTTGAATTGGCATCTTTTTGTCCAAATGGATAACTGACATAATTTAAAAACTGTTCACTCTAAGCAAGGTGCAGTTTCTAATATCCAAACCAGTGCATGCGACTGATGGTAGCTAGAAACTGCTTGGCAACAGCCTCCTGTTCCAATTAAGCTGCACAGTGTCTCAAAGAAGCAAAGGGAATCGCAGCTATTTCCTTGTTTAGGTTTTGTTCAATAGTTGTCCCAGGAGCTCCCACTACCTATTAAATGCTCCCAATGGCATGTGTCTCAAATAGCCTCTGACAACCAAATCCAGCTGCTGGCTTTCATGTGTGACTTAGCTATTAAGCCCAGTGAAATTGTTTCTACTGACAGAAGAAGGGGCAAAAGCAGCATACAACCAATTACTTCAGGTAGATGGGGCTCATCAGCTGTGGCTGGCAGCTCATCTAGAAGGAAAACTCTGATCTCAAACTTCCACAGCCTTGCAGCTATACCCACTCATAGGGAAGGCTTTGGAAGTAAACCCTGAGGATCCCTGGCCAGATAAGAAAGTCTACAAATGGCAATGTAGTCTTTCCTGTTGATGGTAGTAGAATAATACAATGCCGTTTTCAATACTTTACAAACCAATTAAATATACTTTGGTTCCGCACAGCACAGGCTGACATTTGTCAATCACAATTGTGGATGACACTGCATTTCGTCAGGTATAGAATATTCTCACTCCAACACTAGCATCAACAGTATAAGGAGTGCAGGTTCCTTCCACAGAATCACACAGTTGTACAGAAGGAACACAGGCTCTTTGGCCCAACACGTCCAATACTGACCATTTACATTTATCCCATTTGTTTGCATTAGGACTGTATCCTTCTACACCTTGGATAGTTAAGTGTCTAAACGCTTCTCAACATAGTGAGTGCATCCACTCCACCATCTCCTAAAGCAGCATATTCCAGATTTCAACTTCTCTGAGCCTGGTAACAAAAAAAAATCCCTGAAGACCCCCTTTTAACTACCTCTCACGTTATAACTAGTGTTGCTTTTGGTTGCCTTGCCACAAGAGAAAGATTTTGACCACCTAAGCTTTGCTTGGGCACCCCTGGTCAAAATTTCTGTTACTGTGAATAGCTAAGCCAGTAAAAGATGAGTTAAAGATAACACATTTCTTTAACATTTTAAGCGTGATTACTTTTTTATTTCAATCTTTTACAGTTTCAAGATAACAAAAAAAAGGGCACCCTGCATGGTCAGTACTTAGTAACACCCCCTTTGGCAAGTATCACAGCTTGTAAACGCTTTCTGTAGCCAGCTCTAAATTCTTGTTTGGGGGATTTTCACCCATTCTTCCTTGCAAAAGGCTTCTAGTTCTGTGAGATTCTTGGGCCGTCTTGCATGCACTGCTCTTTTGAGGTCTATCCACACATTTTCGATGACGTTTAGGTCAGGAGACTGTGAGGGCTATGGCAAAACCTTCAGCTTGTGCTTCTTGAGGTAGTCCACTGTGGATTTTAAGGTGTGTTTAGGATCATTATCCTGTTGTAGAAGCCATCCTGTTTTCATCTTCAGCTTTTTTACAGATGGTGTGATGTTTGCTTCCAGAATTTGCTGGTATTTAGTTGAATTCAATCTTCTTTCACAAGTGAAATTTTCCCCGTGCCACTGGCTGCAACACAAGCCAAAAGCATGATCGATCCACCCCCCGTGTTTAACAGTTGGAAAGATGTTCTTTTCATGAAATTCTGCACCCTTTTTTCTCCAAACATACCTTTGCTCATTGCAGCCAAAAAGTTCTATTTTAACTTCATCAGTCCATAGGACTTGTTTCCAAACTGCATCAGGCTTGTTTATGTGTTCCTTTGCAAACTTCTGACACTGAATTTTGTGGTGAGGACGCAGGAAAGATTTTCTTCTGATGACTCTTCCATGAAGGTCATATTTGTACAGGTGTCGCTGCACAGTAGAACAGTGCACCACCACTCCAGAGTCTGCTAAATCTTCCTGAAGATCTTTTGCAGTCAAATGGGGGTTTTGATTTGCCTTTCTAGCAATCCTATGAGCAGTTCCCTTGAAAAGTTTTCTTGCTCTTCCAGACCTCAACTTGACCTCCACCATTCCTGTTAAATGCCATTTCTTAATTACATTACAAACTGAGGAAACGGCTACCTGAAAATGCTTTGCAATCTTCTTATAGCCTTCTCCTGCTTTGTAGGCATCATTTATTTTAATTTTGAGAGTGCTAGGCAGCTGCTTAGAAGAGTCCATGGCTGCTGATTTTTTGGACAAGGTTTGAGGAGTCAGGGTATTTAAGCTTTAAAATTTGCATCACCCGGCCTTTCTTAATGATGACTGTGAACAAGCCATAGCCCGAACAAGCTAATTAAGGTCTGAGACCTTGGTAAAAGTGATCTGAGAGCTCAAATCTGTTGGGGTGCCCAAACTTTTGCACGGTGCTCCTTTCCTTTTTTTTCCACTCTAAAACTGTACAAAACAAAAATAATATGTTGAAAAGAATGTTTCATCTTTAACTTTATGACTTTTGGAGATCAGTTCATCTACTTAACGATTCACAGTAACAGAAATTTTGACCAGGGGTGCCCAAAGTTTTGCAGGCCACTGTATTTATGCCTCTCACAATTTTTAATTGGGTCAAACCTTAGTTTCCTCCATTTCCAGTAAAACAAACTCAGCTCATCCAATCTCTCCTCATAACTAATCCTGCCAGCATCCCAGACAATCATGCAAATCTTGACAATCTCTTCTGCACTACTCCAGCACAATCACAGCTACTTCTTCGAAGAGGAATCTAAATCCTGTTGTACACAACCTGTCTTGTACTAATTACATTCATTCCTGTTCTTGCTAACCTACACTGAATATGTATCCTCTAAAAGGTTAGTACCCTTCATCTTTAGTTGTTCCATGGGCGTAGAACATGTTGGCTTTACATTCTTCTCTGGTCCACATACAGTACTGTGCAAAACTCTTAGGCACTTATATATAGCTAAGACTTTTGCACAGTACTGTATTTGCCAACGTGGAGCAGAGAGTGAGTTTGAAAATTTGGCGGGAGCAAAGGATGCTGGGAAAGGTGAGGAGGGAGAGCCACTGGAGGAGTGTGGGATAGCTGACAGGGAATGAGTGCCAGGGATGATGAGGGGCATGGGTACAGACACAACCAGCTCTGAGATGCCAGGCAAGGTTATTTGATTCCAGAGAATTGGTTTATTGACCATTACAGTTTGCCTCTCTGGTGCTTCACGCTCCTTCTCTGAACCATGACACCCCTCTCCCTTCCCCCTTCCCACTCTCAGTCCACAATAGAGACACATATCAGAATCAGGTTGATCATCACTCACAGCTGTCATGAAATTTGTTCTTTTTAACTGCGGCAGCCGCAAAGTACAATACATAAAATTACTACAGTAATGGGCAAAAGTCTTAGCTATATGTATGTGCCAAGCCTTTTTGTGTAGTACTGTACTGTAACTGCTCTAGTGTTAGGGGGTAAATTATTGGTGATTATCCATTTGTTACTGTACATGGTTCCAGCATTTCATATTTTATACTTGTCCTCATCCTTTTTACTTCCCTCTCCCTCCATAAAAGACAACCGATCAAAACTTTGTTCAAAAGAAGCTAAGGAATAGAAAGGAACTGGAGAAGCAGGCCATTTGTTCCCATGAAATAGTACCACTGTGAGATATGATTATGGCTTATCCTGTATCTCCTCCACCTTTTTGCCTCATTTCAATTTCCTTTAGTACCAGACTTGGACTCAAATGTATTCAGCAACTGAGAATGTGCAGCAAACTGGAAATAGATTAATCCAAAGATTTACTATCATCAGAGTAAGAAAATTTAGCCTCACGCCACTATAACTTGACTAGTTCTTATCTTGGATGCGTGGCCCTGAGCTCTTTCCTAATCTTTCACCGTCGGCTAGCCGTGCATTTTTTGTACACTTTGAAGATGGAATGTTATTTATCTTTAATCATTCTCTACAAATGTCTATCACTGTTGCTTTAAAACATGCATCATTTCAACCAGAGCTGAGGGACCAAAAATGCCTTCGAATTATAATAAGGTAAGATGGAAATGAGGATTGGTCTATAGGGTCTTCTTGATTGTACTCCTTTAGTAAGGGCAGGATACAACTGGTTGATTGAATCTATTAAATAAATATTATATCTGCAGTTTCCTTATAACCATTTAACATTTGATAATACTGGACCAAACAATCAACCTTACTACCTCCATGTTTTTTATCTTTAAAAGACTTGCACGTACAGCACAAAAATGAAGCTTCTGTAACAGAATTCATGCAAAAATACTCATAAAACTAACAGCTAGTTTCAGACATTGTGCCAATGTGAGATGAGATACCTGATATATTTTAGGATTAAAAGCACAATATAAGAGTTCTAAAGTAATTCCAATATAAAAATAGGCACCACGGCAAACAGCTTTAATTAAAATATTTGCATACTGGAATATTTCAATTACTTTTGCACAGAAGTATTTGGCAGTTACCATTTGATAGTGATATTGAATGAAAAAATATATTCATGAAAGTATTTTTTAAAGAAAGCATAAGTATTCTTAATAAAGTGCCCATTGAGTGTAAAGGATAAGCAAGTAATGACTCATGGTTTACAGTATATTGCTGAGCACTGAACAAGGGTTATCAGGAATTTGCCCTCTCTTAATGGTTAGAACACCCAGGGATGAAATAAAGAAACATGCAACTCGTTAATCTGTAAACAAAACTGGACTCTGTAAGAGAATGAAATAGGCAGCCAAGAACTATTTTGGACCAGGAAAGCAAAAATACCTGACATATGGAGAAGATTTGTAACCAGTTCATTATGTAATTTGATTAAAAATAGACCAGCAATACAAATTGAGTGAAATGAATATGATTATAACTGTAATGTTACTCAAAGTTACTATTGTGTGCAGTTCTGGTCAGCTGTTTCCAAGAAGTCAGTTTAAAAGAATGCACAGAGATCTTACAAGGATGTTGCTGCGACTTGAGGACCGGAGTTATAAGAAAAGGTTGAATAGGTTAGGACTTTATTCACTGGAGCGCAGGAATGTGAGGGGAGATCTTATAGAGGGATACAAAATTATTGAAGGTATGGATAGGGTGAATGTACGCAGGTTTTTTTCCCTTAGGTTGGGTGAGACTAGAACTAGAGCTCATAGGTTTATGGTGAAAGATGAAATATTTAAGGGGAATCTGAGGGGGAATTTCTTCACTCAGAGGGTGAAGTGACTATGGAACAAGCTGCTGGCAGAAGTAGTAGATGCAAGGTCACTTGTAACATTTAAGAAAAGTTTGTATATGTACAAAGCTGAGAAAG
The DNA here is from genome assembly GCF_030144855.1 of Hypanus sabinus. Taxonomy (NCBI): domain Eukaryota; kingdom Metazoa; phylum Chordata; class Chondrichthyes; order Myliobatiformes; family Dasyatidae; genus Hypanus; species Hypanus sabinus. Next base: position 57,025,040 of record NC_082722.1, on the reverse strand, counting down.
GTATGGAAGGTTATGGTCTGGGTGCAGTTAGCCAGGACTTGCAGAAGATCAGGCCAGCAAGACCTAAGGCTGAAGGGCCTGTTTTTGTGCTGTAGTACTCCATGAGTCTAAGATGGACAAAATGCTTAGCAAGCCTTTTCTTGGTCAGCCTTCATAAAGTTATGGCTGTGATTGTGTAGATGGCTGTAACAAAACTTTCAGACAAGTGAATATTGTTATCACTAACTGGCCTTGCTAGCATTTTTGGCATGTGGAGAAACATTTTTTTTAAAAAAGGCTGATAGAAATAACGCACACCAGAAACAACTTTTCTGATCTCAGGGTTTCTTCTGGTACTTACAAAATACCAACTTTCCCTGAATTCCATGCGACCTAACCTTCTAGAGCAGCTTACTAAGGCCTATCAAAAGCCTTACTTAGGTCCATATAAACCATGTCTATTGCTGTGCTCCTGTCAACTTCCTTCTCCTCAACAAAAAACTCGAATCAGGTACTAAGCCCAATGCTGGCAACACCTAATTAACCCCTGTCTTTCCAGATGTATATACACATCTTATCCCTTGGAATCCTCACTAATAACTTAACTACTAAAGATATTAAACTTACTTAGGTATAAAATTCACTACCCTCCAGTGTATTGTTACCTCAGCTGGTCAGGTCCTGGAAATTTGTCCACCCTCACATATTGTAAGACATCCAGCACTTCCTCTACTGTAAGGTGGAGTATCCTCAAGCTCTCCCTACTTACTTCCCCTGGTTCTGATGTCTTCATGTTTTATTTTACATAATGAAAATATTTATCAAGGACCTTGCTCAACTCCTACAGCTCCACACAAAGGTGTCCCATTGTGGCCCCTATTCGCTCTCTAATTACTCTTCTCCCCTTCAAATACTTATAAGATCTCTAGGTTTTCATTATGATTCTCTGCCAAAGTTATCTCATGCCCCCTTTTTGCCCTCCCGTTTTCCTTCAAGTACATGTCTACATCGCTTATCCTCCTCCAGATATTCACTTGATTCCAGCTGACCCACAACTATGCAATAATCCTTATCATCCAGAATTCCCTATCCTACCAGCATTGGCTTCACTCTAACAGGAATATGCAGAGCTTGAAGCAGACTAAATCTTATAGTGTAGAAAGCATTGCCATCTAGCATATTTGCATAACTTGGGAAATGGACTTCAAAACTTGAAAATAATGAACATTACCTGCAAACTAATAAGCCATTTCTCAAATATCTTTGTTCCTGCCTTAATCTTTGAAAGGGAAACACCCAGTAATTCCAAGGTTTTCCATCTTAACACTCACATTAAATCTCAGTTTATCCAAAATTCTGCTACCCATCTTATTTAAAAAAAATTATTTAGAGATACTGCATGGCGTTCCTGTCTAATGAGCCACATTGCCCAGTAATCCATCTATTTAACATGAACCTAATCATAGGACAATTTACAATGACCATCCAGCACCCGGAGGAAACACATGCAGTTCTGTGGAGAACATACAAACTCCTTACAGATGGTGCCAGATCTGAACTCCAGAATGCCCCAAGCTGTAATGGCATCACGCTAACCACTGTACTACCATGGCACCCAGATCTTAATCTGTTAGATATGGATTTCAGCTACAGGGGCCAGTGACCAGATATGATTCCCACAAACTAATATATAACTGGAGTTGGATGGGCTGAATGTAGGGATGTGAAAAACCACACTCCGTATTGTTTGTAATTGAGAAAGAGCAGCTGTAATATTTTGCTCAAACATATTGGATTTTTTAAAAACAAGTTTTTAAAAACATTATTGCAGTTCCTCAACCTGGACCTACCCTTCATGAATAAATTCTTCCAATGCTGCACACTCTGATACAAGCTGCATTAAGTTACTCTTCAGCACTACATACGACAAGATGGGCAGCAGATCATCGGCACCGCTATAAGAGATGACAAGTTGGTTAGAATTTGTACTGAACATGAAGCATGTTAATCAGAAAAAAAATCTGAACATTCAGACCAGTTAATTTGAATTAATTTCTAAATATATCCTTGCGTGAACACCACCGTTTAAGTATCATAAACAAGCAATTTGAGTAGTTATAAAAAGTAACTTCCCACACACTGGAAGTTTAACCAGTATGGACTGATTAATTTTCTACGCAAGGACTAAGGCAGGAAGAAGGACTAAGAGAAATACACTCAGTGGCCACTTTATAGGGTACATCATGTGGTACTGAGTGTATGTTCACGGTCTTCTGCTGCTGTAGCCCATCCACTTCAAGGTTCAACATGTTATGCATTCAGAGATGTTCTTGTGCATACCACTGTTGTAAAATGTGGTTATTTGAGATTCTGTCGCTTTCATGTCATCTTGAACCAGTCTGGCCATTTTCCTCTGACCTCTCTCATTAACAAGGTGTTTTTTGCCCAGAGAATTGCCACTTGCTGGTTGGTTTTTGCTTTTTGCACCATCTCTGTAAAATCTGAAGATTGTTGTGTGTGAAAATCCCAGGAGATTAGCAGTTTCTGAGACACTATACACAAATCACCAGCATATCTGGCACGGTCAAAATCACTGAGATCATATTTCTTCCCCACTCTGAAACAAATGAACATGTCTGCATGCTTTTATGCATTGAGTTGCTGACATATGATTGGCTGATTAGATATGTGCATTAACGAGGTGTTCAAGCATACCTAATGAAATGGCCACTGAGTGCAAATGAAAACTGTTGAGATTTGACTCTAGCACTTAGTCTTTAGCTGCAGAAATGTTTATGCATCCACCTTTCCAGCTACAGCAAGGTATTCAGCAGCACTATTTCTTTTACAGGTTGATAGGCTGGGAAATGAGTGGGATCTTTTATCCCATCTACACTAGTACCCCTCTTGTGCTGCCTTGGACTGAACTGATTCTATAATAATGCTCTTGGTTCTTCAGTCTGAATATTCACAATGCATATCTCTCTGTATTTCAAGAACGACATTCCCTGAAGGATACCTGCTGCAGTTTAGGGAACCCCGCACAAATCCAGTTTTCTATGATGCTCTGCACTGCCATGCTGTGGATCTGATAATCCAGCTTCTGCTGGTGGCATTGCAACCAGGTTTGGTGTGGGGCAACTGTGTGTCAGGAGTGATGATGGGTGAGCCAGGGATTGTAGTGCAGCTGCTCAGTGCTGAGATACAAGGCTCTCTGTAGCCAACAACCATCACTGTATGCACTAACATGGAAAAATCTCGGGTTTGTGGTGGACCGTGAAGGGAGCTGGCAGCTTTCATCTCATCTAACAGGCAGTGATAAGGGACACAGTCTGTCAACACATATTCTTGCCTTGTGGAATCAGAGTGATACAGCCCAACTTGTCCATGCTAACCAAGGTACCTTCCTGAGCTGATCTGTTTGGTCTGCATTTGGTACATACCTGCTCTAAACTTTTCTTTCACTCTTAACTCTTCCCTAAGGAGTCTGACAACAGACCCAAAATAACAAGGGGTCTTTTTTGTGGGTGTAAAAAGGAACAGATGTTACAATACTCCCCTTCTGTGATGGTGTTTTTTAAAAAAAAATGGACCAGGTGCCTCCAGTCCTTTGCAACACCCCACACTTACTGTGTCAGCAGGGGCAGCCTGAGCACAATATCTCAATGATGAGTGGCTGTATTGATCACTCTCAGCTCATTCATCACTGATCCTTACCAGCTCTCCCCCACACCAAGATATGGAGGAGACTTGCTAGACGTGTACTAGGTTCCCAGCAGAGCATTTCAAAAACAAGCTTCAATCAGCACAATGCTAATGACCCCTTTCACCTCTGACTGCATTTGCACCCTTTGGGGTTATGTCTGAACACCTCTGAACCATAATCAATATGTCAGAAGCTCATGAGGTATCTGCACAAAGCACTATATGCAAGGCCTTATAGAACTTTTATGAAAATACACGCTTCGATTATTAACAATCTGCTGGAAGAACTCAGTGGGTCAAACAATATCTGTGGGTGCAAAGTGAATTGTCAATGTTTCAAGTTAAAACCTTGTATCAATCCGGCATCTGTAGTCTCCTGTTATTGTGTTATTAGGTTATTGTGGCCCTTCTGGTCTTGAGCAACTTGTTAATGTACACATTTTAGATGATTTCTCCAGAGCACCTTTGCACAAGTTTGACTTCCCGGTGGCCAAGCATTTTAATCCCAATTCCCATTGCTGGTCTATGGCTTCCTCTTTGGCCAAAGTGAGGCCACCCTCAGGGTGGAGAAGCAACAACCTATATTCCGTCTTGGTAGTCTCCAACCTGATGGCAAGAATATCAATTTTTCCTTCCAATGAACAAATCCCCCCTTCCTCTATTCCCCAATCTGACCTTTCAGCTTTTCTCACCAACCTATTACTTCCCCTTGGGTCCCCTCCTCCTTCCTTTTCTCCTATGGTCCACTCTTCTCTCCTATCAAAGTCCTTCTTCTATAGTTTTTGACCTTTCCCACCTACCTGGCTTCACCTATCACCTTCCCGTTAGCCTCCTTCCACTCCCCCAACCTTTTTATTCTGGCATATTATTCCTTCTCAATCTTGAAGAAGGGTCTCAGCCTGACGCTGCTTGACTTGCCGAAATCCTCCAGCATTTAGTGTGTGTTACATATGGACCAAGACATTTGTTGGTTCATTCCATGGATTCATTCAAAAAAGTATTACACATTATAAAACTTTTGCAACAGTTCGGAAAAATATGAAGCTTTTCCTCCCTATGTAACTGGACTCCCGATTTCATCACCCCAGTCAGTACAGATTGGCAACACCTCCTCCGCGATCACCATCAGCACAGTTGTACCACAAGGTTGTGTGCTTAGCCCCTGTTCTACTTGTTTTATATCTACCTTTGTGTGGCGACATTCAGCTCCAATGTTGTATTTAAGATTGCTGTTGACATCACTGTTGTTGCTGGAATAAAAGGTTCTAACAAATCAGCATATTCAATACTGTGCAGAAGTCTTAGGCTGATATACTGTATATAACCAGGGGGCCTAAGACTTTCGCACACCACTGTATTTGTCAACGTGGAGTGGAGAGCAAGCTTGTCAATCTAGTTGGAGCAAAGGGTGTTGGGAATGACAAGGCTGGGGTGCCGTAGGAGGAATGTGGGACAGGTGGTAGAGAGGAGTGTCAGGGGTGGGTGGGTGGCGTGGCTGCATTCACTCCTAACCCTAAGACACCAGGCAAGGTCATTCGATTCCAAACAATTGATCAGTACAGAATGTTTCTCTAGTGCTTCTCCCTTCACCTTTTTTCCAACCATGATTCCTGTCTCCATGTTGCCTTCCCACGCTCAGTCCACAATACAGACACATCAGAATCAGGCTGATCATTCCTCACATATGTCATGAAAGTCATTTTTTTTAAGCGGCATAAGTACAATGCAATATTTAAAACTAGGCACCCTAGATCTTTTATATATCACCCAAATGTATCTATATAAATTTAAAGTCAGTAACTTTAAATTTCTTGGCATTATCGTATCAAAGGATCTCACTTGGAACTAGCACACAATTGCCAGCACAAAGAAGGCACAATAGCACCTTTACTTTCTTAGAAGTTTGCATAGATTTGGCATGTCACCTAAAACTTTGTCAAACATATATACAGTTGCAAGATAAAAGTTTGTGAACGCTTTGCAATTACCTGGTTTTCTGCATTAATTACTCATAAAATGTGGGCTGATCTTCATCTGAGTCAAAATAATAGACAAACATAATCTGCTGAAACTAATAACACAAACAATTGTACTTTTCATGTCTTTATTGAACACAATGTTTAAACATTCACAGTCCAGGCTAGAAAACAATATGTGAACACTTGTATTTAATAACTGGTCGAAGCTTCTTCAGCAGCAATAACCTGCACCATACGTTTCCTGTAGCTGCTGATCAGACTGCACGAAGGTGAGCAGGAATTTTAGACCGTTCCTCCATACAAAACTGTTTCAGTTCTTCAAGGATACCTTGCATGAACAGCTCACTTCAGGTCATGCCACAGCATTTCAATTAGGTTAAGGTCTAGACTCCAACTTGCCCATTCTAAAACATGAATTTTCTTCTTTCTGAACTATCCTGTTGTTGATTTACTCTTGTGTTTTGGATCATTGTCTTGTTGCATCATCCAACTTCTATTGAGCTTCAGGTTAAAGACCGCTACCCTGACATTCTCCTGTAAAATGCCTTGATACAATTTGAATTCATTGTTCCCTCAACCATTCCAAATGTCCAGGCCCTAAGGCAGCAAAGCAACCCCAAACAGTGAAGTTCCTTCCATCATACTTCAGAGTTGAGATGAGGTTTTGGTGTTGGTGTGCAGTGTGCTTTTTCCTCCAAACATATCATTGTGCATTTCTGCCGAAAAGTTCAACTTTAGCCTCATCTGTCCACAGAACATTGTCCCAAAAGCATTGTGGAATATCCAGGAGGTCTTTTGCAAACTTGAGACATGCAGCAATCTTTTTTCTGGAGAGCAATGGTTTCTTCTGTGGTATCCTTCTATACCATTTTTGTTTAGTGTTTTTTCTTATAGAGACTTCAGCAAGTTCTAGAGATTTCCGCAGGTCTTTTGCTGTTACCGTTGGGCTCTTTATCACCTCCTTCAGCATTTCTCGTGGTGCCATTAGTATGACCTTTGCAGGATGCCTACATCTAGGGAGAGTAGCAACAGTACTGAATTTCTTCTATTTGTAGACAATTTCTCTTAATGTGGACTGATGAACACTCAGGTCTTCAGAATTGCTTTTGTAGCCTTTTCCAGTTTCATGCATCTCTACAATTCTTCTTCTAAGGTTCTCTGGAAGTTGTTTTAATCGAGCCATGGTACACATAAACAGATCTTTCTTAAGAGCAGGCTCTTTCAGTAATCCGAATTTGTGTGCTTTTTTTTTAAAAGAGGGCAGGGCACCTCTACAACCCACACCTCCAATCTCATCTCATTGACTGGAACACACGACTCCGAATAGCTTTTGAGGAAGGCTTTACTCCAGCGGTTCACAAACTTTTTTGAATCTAGACTGTGACTGCTTAAATAGCGTACTCAGTATTGACAAGAAGAAGCACAATCGTTTGTGTGTTACTAGTTTAGAGATTGTGTTTGTCTATTATTGCGACTCAGATGAAGATCAGACCACATTTTATGAGTAATTAATGCAGAAAAACAGAGAATTGCAAAGGGTTCACAGATTTTTACTTGCAACTGTAGGTGCATAGTAACTGGTTGCATGCCCAGGAAAGGAAAAGCCTACAGAAAGTGGTGGATACAGCCCACATCAGCATAAGCAAAGCAAATCCCACCACTGAGTGCATTTACAAGGAGCACCGGCACAAGAAAGCAGCGTATATCATTAAGGACTCCCACCATCCAGACCATTCTCACTACTACCATCAGGATTCTGAAAAACACTGGATTCAAAATATGTTCCATGTGCTAATAGCTACCCCCATTCTTGAGATAGATAAGCCTGCTATTCTTTACCTGTTATTTGAACCATAATCTGGGAAATGTGCAAGAAATTATTGGCTGTAAATGTGCAAAACTAATCAGTCCAATTATGAAATGAGTGCCTTGCTAAAAGTCATGCAAAATGAAAAGGTGAATTTAAACGTATCCAAATTAAGGCTCAGAGGCAGCTCAATTGACTTCAATTCATTTATGAAAATTCAGGTTGAAAATACTTGAGAGGTAAAGAACTGCACAATCATTAGACAAACTATTTAAGTACTTTTGCATTAATTAACTTTGTTTTGTTATCTGAAGAAATATTTCAAAACTGAGATGATCGGTAAAAAAATTATTTAACTAACTGTATCTATGCTTCTGATATACCTAAGGAAATAACTTCCAGCTAGAGATGCTTCTTTCTTCCCCCAAAGTTGCCAAAGTTTACTCTCATACGGAAGAGATGGTGAATAAAACTTAAGATCCTTGAGCTCCCGGCATAGAAAATTGGAATATTCTTTTAAAAAAGTAACGGAAGTAGAATAGGATCTTGATGGTAGTAAATAACTGTGACCTAGTGACATCAGCGCCGGACTTCAGAGCGAAGGCTCCCGAGTTCGAATCTAGCCGGCTCCTTTGCATGCTTTCCATCCGTGCTGGGTTGAGCATTGAGCTGGCAACTCGGCCTCGTAAAAACAAGAAAGCCTGCTTAAAAAAAATGCCATCATGACGGCGTCACGACTCCACTCGGAGTTAGGGGCTTTCTTCTTCATTGTAGAAACTCAAAATAGTGCATAGAATTATAGTTAAAAGTTACGGTACACATATGAGAATTATGAAACATTATGAGAGGTTCACCATGGAGAAAGATTACGAGAGAGCAAATTGGCACCAATTCTGGACGAAATCCTCTGTATTTCAGGCACCTCCTATGACTGACAACGAACCAGAATGACTAATCTGATCACTGGCAGCTATTGTCATAATTACTGGCAATTTCAAACGTTATGTCCCTTTGATACTTCTGTTTTGTTTAAATTGATGCCTCCACTGCTGCAGGTGTGAACTTTGAGGAACCATTTAAACTAGATGGCATACAAGTATTATCAGAAGATCAAACTTTGCTGGAACAATTATCTATCATTATCATTTGTATGATTTCCTTCATCTTACTCTTTTGCTAAACTCTCCAGATTGAAGGGAACAGAAAGAAATGCTGCATAAATACTGCCCCTCCAGGAGGATAAGCACATAATGCGTAGGTCAATACATGGAACATAAGTTTTGAAATTCTTTATAACAGCATTCAACATTTTAATGTACAGGAATTGTTACAAAGAAAAAGTTGTTCAGTGTTCTAGACATACACAATCTTTAAACTTTCAAAGGTTTCCTTACTTAGCATGCAGAATGGAGGACTATTGAAGGTTAAATAGGATTTCCCAGTGCAGTAAAACTCTGCCAAGTAATCTAATAGCTACTCACTGCATTTAAAGTATTTAGACTTACAAACACAGATGCTTGATAAGCAAACACTAAAATCGATGAAAACAATAGCTTTGCGTGACAGAGGATGAAGGTTTTACATTTCTATTTAAAGTTGTGGTTAGTTAGTTACTCACGCACACTCCCGTTCTCAGTGTATCTTGCAAGCAGAGGTTTGTTTGTAGCCCGAAGCAAGACTGAATCAGGTTTTATATAGTGAGAAATCAATCTATACATATTACTTAATAGAAACTCAAAACTTCAAAAGCAACATAGTGTAGGAATACACCAGATCTTGGCAAAATCAACAGAACTGTTTCAAGTGCCATAATTAGCTGAAAATACCCAGTTATCCTGCTGGTTGTTTCTAGACAGATTGCTTTGCTAAGTGAAGTATATGCACAAGATATTACACTATAACTAGACGGAGGGCTAATGGGGAGAAATCAGACCGTATTTCTGTTCATCATCAATGAAAAGCAATTCCAGATGAAAACTTATGTCACCACATTGGGAAAGAGCAATTTCAAGGCTAATTATATTGTTGTTATGTTCAAATGGCCTGTTGATCCAGACTGTGTAGGTTTATGACAAATAAAAATAAAGTCAATAATGAGTGAGATGCTAGCACTTGGGAAACCCCATACCAGCAAGAAACAATGATACAAAGGCAGGGGAAAATACAGTTTATAGAAATTAATAGCAAGATTAAATTTACTCCCATCAGCATATACTGGATTTGAATTCATGACTAATTCATAATCATAATTCATAGTGGCTATTTTAATTGAATATGGCATTAAAATGGTATATGGTAGTAGAAATAAATGTGCAGACTACTTCCTAAATGAAGAGAAAATCCACATATCTCTGATGCAAAGGGACTTGCGAGTCCTTGTGCAGAACACCTTGAAGGTTAACTTGAAGACTGAGCTGGCAAATGCTATGTTAGCATTCATTTGAATAGGTCTAGAATACCAGAACAAGGATGTGAAGCTGAAGCTTTATGAGGCACAGGTGAGGCCTCACCTTGAGTATTGTGAACAGTTTTGGGCTCCTCATCTAAGAAAAGATGTGCGAGCACTGGAGAGGGTTCAGAGGAGGTTCACAAGGATAAAAGGTTATCATACGAGGAACTTTTGATGGCTCTGGATCTGTACTCTCTGGAATTTAGAAGAACGAGGGGGGATCTCATTGAAACATTTCAAATGTTGAAAGGCCTAGACAGAATAGATGGGGAATGGATGTCTCCCATTTTGGGGGTGTCTAGGACAGAGTGCACAGCTTCGGGATAGAGAGGTGCCCATTTAAACCAGAGATGAGGAGAAATTTCTTTAGCTAGAGGGTGGTGAATTTGTGGAATTTGTTACCACAGGCAGCTGTGGAGGCCACATCACTGGGTGTATTTAAGGCAGAGATCGATAGGTTCTTGATTGGTCATGGCATCAAAGGTTACGGAGAGTTGGGCTGAGGAGGGGTAAAAAGGATCGGCTATGACTGAATGGCAGAGCAGAATCGATGGCCCAAACAGCTTAATACTGCTCCTATGTCTTATGGTCTGGTGATCTAAAGGAAATTCCAATGAAATTTTGGAGAAGCTTCAAAGGAGGTTGACAAGGATGAAAGGATGAACCATGCTCAGAACTCTACCCTGACCTGCTTCTCGCTATATTCCAGCGGGCACCATCTCTATGCTCAAGGACAGAAGTCTTCATTTGCTTTTCCTTCAGTCCACAAAGCAGGAAGGAACACTTGACTGTTCTTGTTTTACGGCAGTTGGCACCCAGCTTAATGGTGCATTACCGCCACTTTCTGCTCCGGAGTGTGGATCAGATGACAGATTTACATTCTAAATTCCTTCACCCATTCACATACACACACACACATACCCTAATCTATACTTTATCCTTCCTTCTTTGGCCACCCTAGTACCCTATTCCTGCTTATCCATCATATCCTATAAAAAAAACCCTGTATCCCTTAAGAAAGCTAAAAGTACCCTGACCTGTGCCCTCTCACCCATGCCCAGTAACCTTTTTAATGTGAATTCCTGCACCCCCAATTCCCTTAGATTAATTCTCATCATCTCTCTCTGTATCCCATACTTCCTGCAACTCAGAATTACATGTTCTACTGACTCCTCTTCCTGACATTCCTCACACAATCCTGTCTGGTGTTTCCCTATCATTTTCATCAATTGACTGTTAGACAGGGTTCTCCAACAGGCATCCACTGATAGATTATACTTGAGGTTGAAGTACCTATCTGTAGCTCTGGAAGATCTCTGTAGATCCAAGAACAAAGAATATGCCTTTGCAGATGTTGTTCTTTGGGTTTGGCCTGTTCCTCTGGTCCTAATGGGGCTCCTCTCCTACCACCGTCATCAATGCAGCATACATCCATTGAGCAGCAACATTACCCTAGCCTCATCCCCACCGCTCTGACAGAAGAATACTGCTAGTATTGTGGTAAGTTCCCTTTAGGAGTTATCTGTAGAGAATGCACCTGCTGGGCTACATGCTGACAACTGCGAGAAGGCTAAAAAGAACAATATCAGCTTCATTGCACCATTACAGAGGGAGAATCAACAAAGTCCTTGCTGTTTATGGAATTCCAACAAGAGCATTATGATGCTGTTTTAATGCCAAAATTTGGGAGCAATTTCTAGGTGCAGAAGCTGAACATAATTGTTTATTAACAGCAATAATAATCCTAGTTTGATTTTGCACACGATTTTTTACTTGCACTAAATATGCTTACATAAGCACTATTATTGATTGGCGTGTGAGTGCTATTTTCCAGTGGCTGTACTTAACAGAGAAGTTTTCACTGCTGATAATAGAAAGCTTCCTCCTTTCCAAGTGAAATAGGTTTGGATATTTGACAATAACTTTATTCCTGAGCAGTACAGAAGCAGTTAACCATTCAATTCAGGAGCCACTGGAACACTGATCCCAAAAACCTAACCTTCCTTACTGGAAATAGAGATCTAACCCCACTGCATTCAATGGTTGCACTTAATATCAGAAAATGTATACAGTATACAACCTGAAATTCCTATTCTTTGCAGACATCCATGAAACAGAAGAAAATCCCCAAAGAATGAATGCCAGAGAAATGTTAGAACCCCAAATGGGGCTTATGCGGTTTTTGAAACAGATGATCTCAAACTGTTCAGTGAAATACCACAGAAGGAAGGAATACATAAAGGATTACGTTGTTCAAAGCAAAAGCATAGGTGACCAAGCTGAGAGAGGCCAATGATAGCACAATTAGAAGACAGTTTCTATATGTAATTTACAAACTGTACAATTTTCTGAAAATTTTAATGCTCGACAATACTCAGGGACTGTGAAGCTGATATGTTAAGCTTTATGCATGCTCAATCTTTACATTGAGAAATAGACAAACAAGAATTTTCATGCAGCAAAAAAATACAATTAAATAATAGCTTAAACAATAGAAGTTGCACTACTCTTAACCAAAAGATCTTTTCATTCTAATACTGACTCAAACTTTGCAACTGTGTTTTTAATCATTAAATGAGTGGTAGCATAAACTTAATGAGCAGTATCCACACTACTTCAAGCAAAGATTACATGGCTTTTTAAGCAACAGTGATACTAATGATTCAAAACAATAATCTGCTTTTGAGGAATTAAAAGACAAATATTTCATCATATTTAACTCTGGAAATATAGCTGCTTCAACAAAAATACACTAGCAATCTGTCATGCTCTTTCCTGATGTGTTTAAAATGTCAATGACTGCCTACCAAAATCAGAGTCAGGTTTAAAATCACTGGTATATGATGTGAAACTTGTTCTTTTGTGGTAGCAGTGCATTGCAATACACAGTAATAAAAACTACAAATTATAATAACTATATATAAAAATAATTAAATAAGTAGTAGAGAAAGAGGAGAAAAATGGTGAGGTGGTGTTCATGGGTTCATTGCCCATTCAGAAATCTGATAGCAGAGGAGAAGAAGCTGTTCCAGAAATGTTGTGTCGTCAGCAAATTGATAGATGGCATTTGAGCTCTGCCTAATCATACAGCCATGGATGTAGAAAGAGTAGAGCAGTAGGCTAAGCAGTGAAAGCACAGATCCCACCTGTACTTTATTACATTGTTACATGGCTGAATCATTTAATAAGGTAATAAATCCAGCTCACTTCTTCATTTTGTTTGTTTCACTCAGTTATGAGATTTTTATTTTACTGAGCTGCATGTGGTTTTATTTCTTTCAATGTACTTCTTCCAGCTTTGAAGGAACAAGAATACACTGCCCTGGAAATTTAAGGGGAAAGCAATTTAGTCTACTCCACTCCCTTTGTTGGCAGAATCTCAGATGGTGATGAGGAGGCGTACCAAAGAACTGATCGTGGGCTTCTGGAAGGGAAAGTCGGGAAAACACACACGTCTCTTCATCGAAGGGGTCAGCAGTGGAAAAGGGTGAGCAGCTTCAAGTTCCTGGGTATCAACATCTCTGAAGATCTATGCTGGTCCCAACACAGTAATACAATTACAAGAAGGTATGCCACTGCCGTATTTTCTTAGGAGGCTGAGAAGTTTTGGTATCTCACCAGAATTTCTGCAGATGTACCGTGGAGAGTATTCCGACTGGTTGAATCATCGTCTGGTATGGAGGGGACACTATATGATCAGAAAAAGATGCAGACTCAGCCAGCTTCATCAAGCACGCCAGCCTCGCCACCATCAGAGCATACTCAGAAAAGAGTGCCTCAAGAAAGCAGTATCCAACATTAAGGACCCTCACCATCCAGGATAAGCCCTCTTCTGTCTGTTACCATCAGGGAAGAAGTGCAGGAGCTGAAGACACTCTCTCAGCATTTTTGGAACAGTTTCTCCCCCCCGCCATCAGATTTCTGAATTGTCTGTAAACATTACCTCACTGTTTTGATCTCATTCCATGCTTTTTTTAAAATATATTTTTTATTTTTAACAATATTCTTTGACTATACTGCACTGTACTGCTGCTGCAAAGCATCAAATTCAACAACATATGTCAGTGCTAAAAAATCTGATTCTGAAAATACCAAAAACAAAAACATGCCAAAAGTTAAACAGCAGAATTGAGAAAATCAGACTAAAATACCGGAAAAGTATCAACATTTAACTAAAAAAATAACATTAATATTATAAATCATAAAGCTTCATAGCTAAGTAAAGATATCTTTTCCAGGCTTTAATTTTTAATGACCAGGTAAGCTTTGGCATTTACAGCAACCCGGATATAAACTTCAATAAAATCTGAATTCTGCATTAGGCCATTTTCATTTTTGTATAAGATTTCTGTATCTCATTAAGAATTTATTGAACTTGGGATGCGACAATTGGCCTTAAAGGGCTGACTCAACAGGGATTAAAACTGCCTCAGTGCCCTGTCTATACTGGTATCCAGTGACCCCTGGTGGATTAATATTACTCCTTTAGCCAAAGGATCAAACAAAACTCATCGTTACGGTTTAAGCAAGAACCACTTAATTATATGTGAAATACAATGTTTCACATTAGATTTAGCAAATAAAATTTAGTCAATAAGATGTTTTGAGCATCTTAAAAATAGGTTCACAAAACTAGATGTTTAGGAGAATTCCATAGGTTAGGGCCAAATGCTTTGACTCATCTATTATGGTTGGGGGATAGGAGATGGGAAACAGACTATGGGAATGCTTGAAGAAAAAAAATCAGACAATGATCATATACTGATGTGGGTTTAAAAAAATGAATTCTAAATATATCATACATTACCGATATACATTTAGAATTCTATATGCTATGAGAGGAAAATTTGTCCTAATCAGTAATTATCCGAAATGGTAAACAATACACTTGTAGTAAAGAATGCCAACTTTGTGAGCAGTCAAACAAGGATATCACTTAACCGATTATTAAAATACCAGCAGAAAGCCTAACAAAAAAATTCAATTGCATTTAAAAGAAAACCACTTCCTATAGAGAAACTGTTAACAGGACTTCAGTTAAAATTCTAATGAGAAAAACTTCCATTTGTAATAATATAAAAGACTAATTTTTCCTTAAGACAAAGCATAGCAATGAAGTAAATCACGAGAAAAAAAACAGCCTGATATAAGGTGGCAAATATTTTCAAGATTTTGAAAAGGATTACAGAGAAATAATGTCATAATTTTAGCATAGCTTTTTATAAGTAATTGTGAAGAGTTATAACAGGAAAATCGATAACACTTTTAACAGTGAGGAGGATAATCATTAGCACAGGATATCGATTTGATGGCAAGACAGGCAAACAATGGTGGTGGAATTTTATCCTGACAAGTGATAGGTGACGAACTCTGTGAAGAGCAGCTCAGATAAGAGATATACAGGTCCTAGGGCTGAGAAACAGAAGGATCTCAGTGCACGTCTAAGAATCTATGTAGTTGTCTGCACTAGATACGGTGAAGATGAAGGTTGAGTGGTGATGGTACAGCATTATTAATGACACTGGCAGCCAATAGTTGGGGTATATTCCAGTATGCCATCAACAGGAAGGATGTAGATGAGATTAACCAGATTATTTAATGGTAGGAACATTTCAGTCCTGAGGAGAGAATTGATAGACCAGGCTTATTTTCCCTGGAACAGAGGAAGTTGACATTGGAACTGACAGGAACACAAAGTTAAAAAAGGTAAACAAGAGGAAATAATTCCCCCATAAGTGTGTTACCAAAAACCAGAGGGCACTGGTTTAGGGTAAATGTTAAGATGGGATCTGAGAACCAATTTTCCTCCCAGAGGGTGGCTGTAATCTGAAAAATACTTTAGAGTAGAGGCAAGTACTCTCAACTTTTATGAACTGTCGAGATGAACACTCAATTTGCCTGTGCATAGAAGCTCAGAATCCAGTACTGGTAACTGATTTAATATAGATAGGTACGATGCTCTCTATTGATGCAGTGGGCCATTTCTGTTCTGTAAGACTTCATTACTTATAATTCAGCGAGCACATAACTCTCATATAAAGCCCTGCAATATCTGTTTACTTTTTGAAACCCTGCCACAAATCAAGAAACAGCTGAAGAAACCTGAACTCCTCAGCGGTTTGCTTTTAGCTCCTATCATCTGTAATCTAGTGTTGCCACAAAGCACATCTGCAAATATTACATACTTCATTGTCAAACTGTTCACTTGATAGTGCATATCTATGGTGTGAATAAAAGTTCAAATAGTCTGAGTGCTGTACAGACGCCTCTAAGTTTTCTGAAAAAAATGACAAATGCTAGAAATTTGAAACAAAAATGCAATATATTGAAATCACTCAGCAAATCAGGCAGCATCTGTGGGAAGAGAAACCATTAATGATTTGGGTTCCAATAAAGGGATGCATTACTAAAATGTTGCATGTTTCTCTTTCCATAGACTGCCTGATTGTTGAGTTTTTACAACATTTTCTGTATTCATTCTATAAATGATTTATTTCTTATTTATTTATGAAGATCACAAGATAGATATTTGTAATGAGGTTCCATTGACAAATTTGTTCTTTCTGACGTGGAGAGTGGAAAATTTGAGAATGAAGTGATGGGTATTATTCTTGTTTGCACTATTCATAACTAATAGCACAAGATATTCTTTAGATGCTGGAAATCCTGAGCAACATACACAAAATGCTGAAGGAACTCAGTAAGTCAGGCAGCATCAATGGAGGGGAATAAACAGTTGACACTTTGGGCCAAGACCCATCTTCAGGACTGATGATGGATCTTGACTGAAATGTCATCTGTTTATTCCCATCCATAAATACTGCCTGACATGCTGAGTTCTTCCAGCATTTTTGAGTGTTCAATACCATAATTTTAAGGGGCTTGTTGCGGCAGGAAGCAAATCTAATTGAAATTTGCTCACTGCTGTACCCTTTCAGCAGATGTAAGTGACAAGGAGAGCTAGAAAGCTTTCAAAAGAAGATTTTCAGAGAGTTCAGTGGTGGTGAGCATCAAAATGTTTATGTGGCAAACTCAGACTGTAGATTCACACAGGAAGGTCTGATTCAAAAATGGGAAAGATGAGAAAAATATATGGCAAACAAAAACATTTTTATTTCCAGAAAAGCTTTCGGGTCTTTGCAGCAAGAAAACAAAATGTTATTCATATTAAAACTTGAGACAGCTGAGCAGACTGTACAATCCAGATTTGATTGACAAACACTGAGTTATGCAATTAATTATATTTGGAAGATTATCCTAAAGATGGTAGATAGATAGACAAGCACTTCAGTCTACTAATCTGAAAACATATAATACTTACATTGCAGAAGTAACATGGATTGCACCAGCTTCCTTAGAACTGCAGTAATGATCAGCGCATTCACAGATAAGACGGAGAGTTCGCACTACAACAATATGACAGTGATTGTTAAAATTAAATTACTCATAAATTTTCCACCAAATCTGAAAAAAACATTACTGATATATGAAAAAAGAGAAAAAAAAAACCTGGTGCAAACCACGTTTCTTTAAAATTCACTCAGGAAATCTGCAAAACAAAATGTTATGCCTTGCAGCAAGATTTCTTCTTTTTGGAGACTGCTCTTCAAAAAATTATTACATTTATGTATAGTATTTGGAAAAGCAACATTTGTTGCAGAAACAGAAATAATCAATTGAAGCAGTCACTGGATTGTTGTGAATAGTAACTGGCAAAATGTACACTGAACCAATTATATGTAGGTCGGGCGGGTGGGGAGGATGGGTGGGATTGGGACATATGAAATAGGAGATAACCAAACCATAACCACAATGGCAAAACTCTAACTAATCCACAGGCAGTAGAGTCTGCAAAAGGCACAAACTCCTAGCTGGCTATTGTTAAACCTCAAAATTGCCTTAATTTAGAGGCAGCTAACTACATTTAACAACCTGGCTCCCTAAGGTTAGGTAGGCTGTCAATTTCTTGATACATTAAAATTAAAACTGGGTAGGTTAGGAGTGGTTTAGAAAATGTTAAAATTTTAAACTTAATTCATTGTTGGATATTACAGTTCACCCCAAGGAAAGTATTTTAACAACGCTGTTTTCAGAACATCGGGATCTTAGCAAAGGTGGCCAGGCTTGGTTTTAAATAATCAGACTCAAAAATACATGGTCAAATACTTCAGCGGTACTGTACGAGGTTGGAGAAGAATGAACACTAGTTTATATTGCACATTATCATATCTAACATTGGAGCAAGGATAGAAAATTAAATTGCCTGACTCCACAAAGAAGAATATGGAAATGACATTCAATACCAAAAGAACATGCAGAATGGAACTTCAGGATAGTTTGGAATTTTATAACTGAAACATTACAGAGTATCTTTACAAACAAATTAACAGGGAAGAGGAATTAGTGCACAGGGACTGCCCACACAGCATCATAAGAACATAATGCTTTGCAAACGCAACTGGAGTCATTTTAACTTTTCTTTCCTCTCCATCTGAGGCCAAAACCAATTTGATGCTTTTTTAAAATGTTTCCCTCTTCCAAATGTTTTGTACCCTTTACCTACAAATCCCATATTGTAAATTTCATTTTTATTTAATTTCTCTCAAGATGCACATCTGATCCCTGCCATTTCATTACCTCTCATTTTCTACTTAAGGTAAGCTATTTATAGGAGTTCCACAATTTGTGCAAGGTTTCATTATACTCTAATCACTTATAAGCAATTCTAGTTTATACACCTGACATCTTAACCTGGTTTTAGCAAAGATGTTGAATTATCATGCATTTAGTAAGATTCTTATAAGCTGATACTTTGTAACTTTAACAGCAAAGGTAAATACTGTAAGCATACAGTATAGACACAGTTGTAATACTAAATTATTACAATAATTCAAGTCATCTGATCGGAGAATTAGAATGTCAAAATATTTTAATGCTTACCAATACATTCAAGCTTTTTTTGTGGACAATATTCTTTGGTTATTTGTCGTAACTCCTTGACTGCAGCTTCATATGGATAGGAGTCATTTGAAGATGTAGATTCCTTGGGAAAGAGTTTAGCTGCAATACCAATATCGGCTGGACCTGCTGACTTGTACAACTTGATGCTTTTGTCAAGTGCCATTTCCCTTTGTGTATTCACTTTTCTAGAAGAAAAAAAGAATGAAAAAAAAACTTAACCATTCTCCACATCCTTATAGAACATACAGCACGTCTTCTTCGGAACCGGTCTGACCTTCTAAAATGGTTGATAAGTACTTCTCGAAGTAAAGCTATTTTTTCCAAACTCAGACTTTACTTGAATAATTCAGACATTAACTATTGAAACTCTAAGGACTGAAGTCAATCTCTCCCTGGATTTGGTGCGTTTTTTCTAAATAGATGATTTAAGTTTAATGTTTCCCTGCGGATTTTTAGATTTTACTTGTGTAATCTATTTTATTTCTGTATAACTTTATCTATAGAGAACTACAATTGATTTTAACTTGTTTTGGAGGTTTGGAGATTTTATTGAAGGCCTCCCTGTTGGTTGATTTATAGTTTAAGTTTTGCTTTTTTTCTTCTGTAAACAGTTGATAAGTACTCTCTTTAAATTTATAATTTCCCCCTTTCCCCCTCCCTTTTTTATTCTTTTAGTCTTTTATAATTTTTCACGGGTAGGTTAGTTTTAGTTTTCTTTTCTGATTTTTTTTGTATTAAGTTTTATACTTTTTCTGTTGAAGTTGTTCCTATTTGTAATTCTGTTCTCTAGTGCATAAATTAGTTATTATTTGCTATATCATTTATACGGAACTTTTGTTAACGATACGGAACTGAAAGTCATTTTTGGGTTGATTTTTTTTTGTAGAGCTAGCTGCTTTTTTGGGTAACCGTCTAGTTTTGGGTTGCGAGGATGGGGTGGGTTCTCCGGTTCCAACACTACTCACTGTTTCTTTTGTTTTCCTTTGTTATTCAGGACATGTCTCTGTTTTGATTCTACTGATCTATGTTTACATTTTTGCTCCCAGACTGTTACTGTACTGCTTGATTTTTTATATGCCTGCTACCTTCTATGCACTAACAATTGATAATGGTTAATACACTTAAATTTGTGAGCTGGAATGTAAAGGGATTGAATCATCCTGTTAAAAGAAGGAAAGTCTCGCATATTAAACAACTCAAAGCTGACATTGCTTTCCTTCAAGAAACTCATATTCATAGTTTTGATAATCCTCGGCTTTTGTCAAAGTGGGCAGGTCAGCATTTTCATTCATCCTTTGCCGCCAAAGCTAGGGGGGGTTCCATCCTTATTAATTCAAATATTCCTTTTGAACTCCATAATAAGATATCTGATACAAATGCCCTTTTTATTACTGTTTCTGGTAAATTATATAATACTAAAGTTGTACTAGCAAACCTGTATGCTCCCAATTTTGATGATGTTAATTTTTTTGAATGTTTTTTCTCCTCACTACCAGATTTAAACTCATACTCTCTTATACTGGGTGGCGATTTTAATTGTTGGTTAGATCCTAATTTGGATCGATCATCCTCTGTTACTAGATTACCTACTAAATCTGCCTTAGCTATTTACTCTTTTCTTTCTAATTATGGTATCTCAGATATATGGTGTTTCCTTCATCCTACTGAGAGAGATTATTCTTTTTTTTCCACATGTTCATCATACCTTTACTAGAATTGACTATTTTTTACCTGATAACAACTTACTCCATTTGTCTATTCTTGTGATTATCAGAGTATACTGATTTCTGACCATGCCCCAATTACTTTGTCTTTAAATTTTCCTGGTCTCCCTCAGAGGAATAAACACTGGCATTTTGACTCAACTTTATTATCAGATGATGATTTTCTAAAATTTATTAAGGATCAGATAACCTTTTATTTTAACACCAATACGTCATCTGAAATGTCATCCCAGATTGTCTGGGATGCCATGAAAGCATATTTGAGGGGTCAAATAATCTCCTATTCAGCAAATCTTAATAGAAAGTCCTGTTCAGATCGATTAGACCTCATTAATCAGATTAAAGAATTAGATCAACTGTATGCTCAAACTAAGAATCCTGAATTATACAAGAAGCGTGTATAGAACTTCAAACTAAATTTAATCTTCTGTCTACTCAACCTGTTGAACGCCAACTTCTTGAAAGTAAGAGCCGCTTTTATATTCATGGTGACAAATCTGGTAAATTTCTAGTCAATCAGCTGAGGCATTCTAAAGCTAAACAACATATTACAAAGATCTGGAAGGAAAATGGAGACTTTACATCGGATCGCTTAGAAATCAATGACGTATTTAAAAATTTTTACTCTCGACTTTATTCCTCTGAATCTCTGAATGAGAATATTTCTGTTGATCTTTTTTAAAATAATCTGAATATTCCTTCGCGTTCATCTGATTTTAAAGCCAAACTTAATGCGCCTAAATCATCAGAAGAAATATCTTTTGCAATTTCTGCATTGTCTTCAGGGAAATCTCCTGGACCTGATGGGATCCCCGTAGAATTTTATAAATCATTCTCTTCACTTCTTTCTCCTCAGTTACTCTCAGTACTATCTGACTCGTTTAATTACGGTATATTGCCACCCTCATTTAATGAGGCATCTATTATTCTTTTATTAAAAAAGGGTAAAGACCCAACAGAGTGTTCCTCGTATAGGCCGATTTGTTTGTTTAATGTTGATGTTAAAATCTTGGCCAAAGTTTTGGCTTATAGATTAGAAACTGTTATTCCCTCTATTATTTCTGATGATCAAACTGGCTTTATTAAAAACCGTCTTCCTTTTTTTAATATTCGGCATTTATTTAACATTTTATATTCACCTTCAACTGGGATTCCTGAATGTGTTATTTCCCTCGATGCGGAAAAAGCATTTGATTGTATAGAGTGGAACTACCCTTTTGCAGTTTTAGAAAAATTTGATTTCGGTCCAAGTTTTATCTCTTGGATCAAATTGCTGTATCTGTGTCCTACTGCCTCTGTTTTGACTAATTTTCAGAAATCCCAGTTATTTAACCTCAAACGTGGCAACCGTCAAGGATGCCCTTTAAGCCCCTTTCTCTTTGATTTGGCTATAGAACCTTTGGCGATAGCATTTCGAAGCTATCCTGAATTGACCGGGATTTGGAGGGGGGGTGTTGAGCATAAAGTTTCTCTTTATGCTGATGACTTCTTACTTTTTCTTTCAAATCCGTCTACATCCTTACCTCCAATGTTCTCACTTCTTGATCAGTTTAGCCAGTTTTCTGGCTATAAAATTAATTTACACAAGAGTGAACTTTTCCCAATTAATAAAGAAGCACAAGAATTAACATTTCGTGATCTCCCTTTTAAAGTAGTTCATAATCAATTTACTTATCTTGGGAGTACAGTCACAAGGAAGTTTGAAGATCTTTTTCGTGAAAATTTTGCCTATCTTTTATATACTACAAAACAGAGTCTGTCACAATGGTCACCTCTATCTATGACCTTGGTAGGTCGTATTAATGTTGTTAAAATGTATGTTCTCCCTAAATTTTTATATTTATTTCAATCAATCCCAATTTTTATTCCTAAATCTTTTTTTGATTCCTTAGACTCTTATTATTTTGTCATATATGTGGAAGAATAAGCGTTCTAGAATTAATAAAGTTTATCTCCAAAAATCTAAAAAAGAGGGTGGCATGGCCTTACCTAACTTTCATTTATATTATTGGGCAGCCAATATACGTTGTGCTACCCTTTTCGTCTTTTTTTCCATGGCCAACCCGAGTGCCCTAATAGGGTGGCAATGGAGTTGAGTTCCACTAAAGGTTTATCTATTTCTGCACTTCTTGGCTCTGTACTCCCTAGTAGTTTGTCCAGATTAATTGTTAATCCTCTTGTTAGACACACTTTGCGAATATGGGCTCAGTTTAGGAAATTTTATGGTTTCTATGGTTTTTCCTTTTCTAGTCCTATCTTACATAATCACCTTTTTTCACCTACTATGTATGATTCAACATTCCATGATTGGTATAGGAAGGGCATTAGACATTTTGAAGATCTTTTTATTGATAATCACTTCACATCTTTTCAACAGCTCTCTGCTAAGTTCAATCTGCCTAATGCTCATTTTTTTTAGATATCTCCAAATTAGACACTTTATTAATCCTTTAATTCCAAACTTCCCTGAAATGCCTGAGAAAAATGTTATGGATTTATTTCTTTCTATTAATCCACTGGATAAAGGTTTAATATCATTTATTCGTGATAAATTAGCATTCTTATGGCGTGTCCCTGTGGATAAAATTAGAATGGCTTGGGAGCATGATTTAAAAATCTCTTTATCTGATGAGACTTGGGACTCGATTCTCAAATCGGTTAATTCAACCTCTCTTTGTGCTCGCCATTGCCTTTTACAGTTTAAGATTGTTCATAGAGCCCATATGTCTAAATCTAAATTATCTCGATTTTACCCTAATATTAGTCTTCTTTGTGATAAATGCAAAAGGGGCGAGGCCTCTCTTATTCATATGTACTGGTTCTGTCCTAGCTTGGAGAAATTTTGGAAAGATGTCTTCATAACTTTATCTTATATTCTGAATCACCACTTAGAACCTAACCCTTTAATTGCTTTGTTCGGTTTTTTGAGTAAGACAGATTTACATTTGTGTTCGACTAAATGTCGAATATTATCTTTTGCTTCTCTCCTGGCTGGACGTTTAATCCTCCTTAGATGGAGAGATGTTCCCCCGCCCACGCATGCTCAATGGCTTAACGATATTATGGCCTGCTTAGACCTTGAAAAAATTCATTATTCAGTTCTTAATTCGGATACAAAGTTCCATAAGGTCTGGGGACCTTTTATTGCGTACTTTCATAACCTTCGTCTTAACTAAGGTTTTTTTTTGGTCCCTTGCTTTCAGCTCTTTTTTTTTTGGTAGTAGGCATTATTATCTTCTGTTTTTAAGTGTATTTACAGTTTTGGGGGTTTGTGTGTCCTGATTTATATTCTTTATATTGTATTGTGGTTGGTCTGGAGTTTTTTTTGTTGCAGGGCTTGGGGAGGATACTAATTTAACACGTCTTCAATTTGGGTGCTTTCTCAACTACCTTTTTTGTATTATATTATTATTGTATGTTTACTTTTGCACTGTATTAATTTGCTTCATTTTGATTTGGGTTTTTTTTTTCTATCTGTAGCGATGTAGAAAATGCATAAAAAAACTAATAATAAAAAAAGAACATACAGCAGAACAGTAATGGCGCAGGCCCTTCAACTCATCATATCTATGCTGATCATGATAATCTGATCTGCCTGAACATGATCCATCTCTGTCCATTACCTGTAAGTTTATGTACCTATGCAGGAAACTTGTCCCCCACATCTGCCTTACACGTTTTCCATTTCACCTTCAAGCTATGCCCTCTAGTATTTGAAAATTCCATTCTAAGGGAAAAAAAATTGCTCACCATCGGCATTATCTACCCCTCCAATTATATAAGATCTCTCTTTAACTTCCAAAGCTCCAGGTTCCTGTGTTATTTCAGTCCTGATGAAGGGCATCACTCCAAAATGTCAATAGTTTATTCTTTTCCATAAATGCTGCCCAGCCTGCTGAGTTCCTCCAGCATTTTGTGTGTGTTGCTTGGATTTCCAGCATCTGCAGATTTTCTTGTCAGAATGACAATTTATTTAGAATCTAACAGTTTTGAAATAACAGATTGGATATTAAGAGAGGCAGTTGGGTAGGACTGCAATGTTTTAATTTTAGACACCCAATATTCTAAATTTCTCCCATGTTTTTTTTATTTTCTAAGATCCCTAACTGGAAACCCATGTGCAATGACTTTTCCTTTCATCTGCCAGAGCTGGCAGATCCAATCTACAAAACTGTTGGGAGATAGTGGTTAAGGGAAATACAACTTCTCTTTGTCCTCCTGGCTCACAGACAGCTCCATAAAGACTCTTATCTTCTTTCCAAAATTTTCTGCATTTACATTAAGCCTATGGGATCCTAGAATTGTGGAAAACCAAGTAAGCAGTTACATTTGAAAAACAGATTGACACTGCAAACCTCATTTGAAGATTTGAACTTGCTATTGAAAGAGACACAAAACTTGTTGCTTCATGATCATTTTGAGTGTTAATAGAACAAAGAGAAATTGAAACTGACAGTGTTAGAGGTCTACTAAGTGAAGGGAGATACAAAAGAACTTGCCTGGTGGTCAGCTATTTTTTATATTCAGTAAGAAAAATTCCATTCAAATTTGTAGATAAGAATCTGCCAATTAGAAATCCCTTATTCAAATAATGCAGCACTAAGTGAAGCTTCCAGGACTTCCCAGAATCATACAAGAATAGCCACTTGGGGACACATTGAACAACAGCATATATACGCTGTGGCCATTAGGAAACATATTAAACTGTTGCATGCAAGAACTAGTTAAAATATTAGCAGATAAATAGTTAAACTGCAAAGAAAAAAATAGTTAAACAGTCTAATCTAAGAATTACAGAATTAGATCCTGCCTTAGTTTACCTGCCTTCTTTTGAGGTAAAATTCAGTCATGAGCAGTGCTGAGACAGCTTTAACATCTGACTCAACCTTAACACACCCTTTTGCAATTTGACAATCAAGCTGGAGAATTTCATCAATAATCCTTTCAGATGATTGGATCTGAACAGGAGCTTTATGACCTAAAACCGACTCCCTTTAATTTCCCTATAGATGCTACGTGACCTGTTGATTCCACCAGGGAGAGCTCATTTCAGGATTGAATCAAACCCTGGAGATATAAGGCAGCAGTTCTCACTGCGGCATAACTGTACATCAGAAACAGTAACCAATAAGCCTGAAATAGGCAGATTTGATAATAAATTCTAAAGGAAGAACCCCCAAGAGGGCAACATCCTTGTTATAGGGTTTGGAGTTTTACATGCCTCAGTGACAGAGAGCTATGTTGGCTGGAGTCAGGTCTTTATGCTTTGGCTTTTGGTATGGTCACCCATGCTAACCAGGTCGAACTAGTGGTTCACTGGTCCTCCAGGTTCTTGGATTCAGCTCAGGGATAACAAGTGGTCAGCTGAGTGGTCAAACAAAACTGTTATGGAAACAGCAATGAAGAATCCTTCTACATCTGAGTGTGACAGTATTTCTGAGTCTTCATCTGGAACTTGCATGACTGACAGTAGTGAAAACCGAGCTACTGACAGGATGAAGCATCCCTGAGCACTGCCAGAGATGGCAGACCTTCATTGCTGCCGGAAATGCCAGTGGTGTAATGGGCAGCAGGTAGGTCTAAAGGAAGACAGTGAGTTGAAGTTATTTAGAAAGGACTTTTGAAATCTGATGACTAGGCTATTGGGATTCTGGTCATGAATGAGCTGCCAAGAAAACGCACAGCCTTACTCAATGGAATTAATTCAAACTACAAAACACAGTATTTCTAATTTGGCTTCTGTCAAACAGCACATTCTTTGCTGAATAAAAGAGCGAGTATAATTTTTACAGCAATTACTACAACACAAATTTTAACAAGTAATCCATTTTAGTAACCAAATTCAAATCAACTCTAATGCGAAGAATTCGGCAAAGCTATAAATTACATCATTTTAACTTTTAATTACTTACATATTTTCAAATTTAAAATAGATTTGCATTTTTGTGTAAACTTTATATTAATGCAATACCTAAATAGAGCCAAAAGGAACACCCAGATAGGCTGGAACAAAGCCTCCTCGATGCTGGCCAGACACTGGTCTTTCCCTGTTGCAGTGTTGAGAGGTTCAAAAGCCAGAATACACAAGGACAGCAACCTGTCTGTTAGAAAATATGTACAGAAGGATTAAAGTAAAATAGAATCCAATTACCTGAAAAGATAATAACTGACTTACATTTGGCTTTTAGCATTCTCAGTCTTACCATTGGAGGAATGTTGTTTTGTTTTTACTGTGTATTGTACCAGCAGTTTATGGTCGAAATGACAATAAAAGCAACTTGAACTTGAACTTATTACTTAATGAGAATGTATAATGGACCCTATCATCTCTGGAAACTCTGACCATGGTTGTCAACTGACAACTCTCATTGTTATTTTCTGAAATTCCAGAGTCTGAGGTGATTCCTGCAGTTGGAGGGTAGTGGATGTGGTCCCATTAGTTAAGTGGGAGGAAAAACACAGAACTACCAAACTGTTTTCCTGGTAGTTGGGAAAATGATAGAATCTCTAACAAACGTTGCATTATTCAGATGTTTAGAAATTAATTTATTAAAGGGAAATCATCTATTCAAGTTCTTTTGAGGTAAAGGGAAAACCAATGCAATTGGATTTTCAGAAGCTTTTGATGCAGTTCCATGCAGGAAATTGGAAAAAAAGGAGCTGAGCACAGTGTAGTAGTGCAATGCTATTACAACTCAGGGTGTTGGAAATTGGAGTTTAATCCCAGCATCCTCTGTATGGAATCTGTACATCCTCTCTATGGAATGCATAGGTTTTCTCCAGTTTCCTTCCACAGTACAGTGATGTACCGAATAGTAGGTTAATTCTAAACTGACCTGTGATTAAGTTAGGGTTAAATCAGGCATTATCACAGGTTGCTGAGTGCAAGGCTCAAAGGGCCAGAAGGGCCTATTCCTTGCTGTATCTTTAAATAAATAAATAGATAATCCGGGAGATTAAAAATATGAAGTAGGACTGACAGGACTTGCACTGAAAACAGTAAAAATAAAAGGCTCCTTCTTAGGTAGGCCGACTGTATCACATGGCTCAGTGTTTACTAATCATAACCTATATCAGCAAGTTGGGCAAGAAGATTAAGTATAATTTTCCCAAGTTTGAAACTAAGTAGGAATGTGAGTAGTGATGCGGTTTCAAGTGGATATAGAAAGTTAAATGAGTGGGAAACAAGATGACAGTTGGAATAAAATGCAAAAAATGTGAAGTTATCCATTTTGGTAAAAATAATATTGAATGGCGAGGCATTTGGAAATGTTGATGAACGAATCTTAGTGTCCTTGAACATAATTCAGTGACAGCTAACATGTAGGTGCAGCAAGGAACTGGAAAGACATATAGTACAACAGTTCCTTTCTTAATAGGGATCTAGCTGCAAGAGTGAAAATATCTTACTTCAATTATATTGAATCTTGGTCAGTTCACAGCTGGAATATTATATAGAATTTTGACTTTCTTCTGCAGAGTTGTGATCTTAGGAAGATGTGATAATGAACAATAGAGAAAAATATGACTGTGAGAACCACAACAGAATTCAATTTCAATGTATTGGTCAGTTGTGGAATAATTTCAGGAAGTTCTTCACATCAAAAGGAAATCAACATAATTGTAACAGGTATCATTTAAGAAATAATTGTAGGCCAAGGTGAGGGATAAGTAATTTTCATGGATAGGTAGTCCAAATGGTGATATTCTTTCAGCTTGCTGCACAAAATTATGTTTGTCAATTTACAAACCTGAAAGTGCAGTGACACCTAGTGGTTGTACTCTTTCCCTATAATCACATGCTTTAAATCTGCAGTATACCCTTCAATGTTCAGTAAATCTATACTATCAAAAGGGGCTTTTATCAAACACTTGAAACACTGTGAAACACATCATTTGTATTAACAACCATCACAAAC
Organism: Hypanus sabinus; assembly: GCF_030144855.1. Lineage (NCBI taxonomy): Eukaryota > Metazoa > Chordata > Chondrichthyes > Myliobatiformes > Dasyatidae > Hypanus > Hypanus sabinus. The sequence goes on along the minus strand of NC_082722.1, from coordinate 56,996,517 downwards.
TATGGATATGCTGGGATAAACTGTGAGTGTCATCAGGCATCTGGTGCCAACATAGAATGCATAAAATGACAAAAAAATCTGAATTAATTTCTATTATTTATCTAAATATTAACATTTTTCTTTACGAAGAGGACAATCAAAGATATTAGTCAGTTATAGGATTCTAAAATAGAGGGAAAAAAATCAGACCCAACAACCTAATCTCTACATGCTAAGCTGAAAGAAACTTATAAATGGCAAATGATGAATGATTCCTTCTATAGCTTTTGGTATTATTAGTATATAATGTGTGAATCAATTAGAACCTGATTAGAATGCTCAAAGAACTGTGGTAAAGAATAAAAAATGAGAAGGAAGAAGAATTAAAAAAAGGAGCAAATGACCAGGAAGGAAAATGAGAAAACAAAAGTAAAAAGTCATTTGTTCATCAACTTTCTAAACTTTGGGATAAGACAAAATACTTTATAGCTAATCAATCAAGTTGTTTTTTGAATATGCAAAAATTAAGTCCTTGAAAGATGCTTCAACAAAAACTGCAATTTGCTGGCTGATGCATAGCATTTGAGAGAATTACAAGAAAAGATTCCTGCTCTTCCTGAATAATGATATTGAGTTGTTTGAATCGGCATCAACTTTATTTTAGACATAGTAGGCATCTCCTGCATCACTACTGATTAAGTGCTTTCAGCCCTTTAGCAGGGCTTGATCTCAAACTGAGGTCCATTGTCTTCTCAGTTAATGGTAGGGGTTCATTGCATAAAAATAGTTGGAAACCCCTGACCTACAGGAATTGTGCCTGACAAGCAAAGAAGTGGCTGCTGAGATGAAAGTGTAGAAGACATCAAAAGTGACCAGAGAGAATCCTGGCATTAGGAGGTTTCCTTTTGAAGCCTGGCGGAACTTCCCAGCCTCCTAGCAATCTGAATTAGAAATTTAAAACAACTCCTGGGCTTAATCTGTCCCACAAACTAACCAATGATATGCTTGCCCAACAGTGATGCTATTACAGCTCCTCATTTCAGTGTTTGATTAAATCATTCTCGGCACTTAACTTAGATGACTGCTCAAAGTGCAATTAAAAACAAAACAAAGTCATGGTCTTATAATAATGGACCTTCTGGTAGCTGGTTTCAAAAGGGTGAGGGTATTGAAATCAGGGTTGTGGTTTTTTGCAATCCAACTGGAATATATTGTACTGATGTAAACAGAGAAGTAATAACATGATAGTATGAGCAAGCAGCACAGTTCACTCTGACCAACAAATCCCTTCTCCAACGCATGAATTGGAACAAGAAAATATATTGTGAAAGTCATAAAAATATGTACATTACCAATTGAATTATGCACATCAGTCACAATATCCTTTAGGTGGTCTTGCAGTGGAATAGCTTCCATTTGATGATGTTCTGTGTTTGTCATTAGCATCAGGCTGTCCGTGACACTGCTTGGTTGTTGCTCAAACTTCATCACATAGTGTTCCAAATCTTCAAAAGGGCTGTTTTTGTCAATCAACAGATCTGCTCTATCACTCACTGCTGGGTTGAACTGTTGACTTGCATATTTTTGTTGCAGTGCACTCTGACTCCTAATATCTGAGCTTGCATTATTCTGTTCACTTAATACTACTGAGCTGACTGAGGAACTGTGTCTTAGGCCACCAGAACTTATCTTGCCCTGATCTTGAAAATTCCCCAAGCAACATGCACTCTTGGAAGACTTTAACCTGCTTCCCCTGTTGAACGAAGATGCTACATCTGGCGTCAGTGGGCACTGGGCAGGCGATGTGTATAATGTAGAACCTGGACACAGTTCAGTAATGTTGGCCAGGTCTGAGCACTGTGATTTCACAATAGGGTAAAGCTTGCTGTAAATTCGGCACTGTAGCTTCTTCAGTAGTTGTGTGATTGGATATTCTGAGCAGCTGCAGAAGTAAATTTATTGACCAAAAACAGAATTAATTGCCGGTTTTTGTTAAGGAGGACAAAAGAGACATATGCCTAACATAAGTTTAATGCAGGGGTTCCCAACTTGAAGTCCACGGACTCTCAGTTAATAGTAAAAATCCATGGCATAAAAAAGATTGTGAATCATTGGTTTACTGATTAATTATACCTTTCATCACACCTTTCAAAATGTTGCATCCTACGGAACTTTATTCAAAAAAACTATACCCACAGATGAATATTCTCAGATTAATATTGGTAGCTGAAAGTAATTAAATATAACTGCTATTTGAAGATAGAGTTTCTATTCTCTAGAATTCAGAACAGTGAGAGGTAACCTTACTGACATACAAAATTCTTACAATACTTGATAAGGTAAAAGTGGAGCAAATGTTTCCCTTTGCCGGGAAGTTGAGAATCCAGAGTCAGTTTCAAAACAAAGAATAATTTACTTAAGCCTACAATGAAGAGAAATGTCTTCATTTATAGGATGTTTAATCACTTGATAAGACTGTGGAGACTCAGTTATTGATTATATTCAAAACAGAGATCAATAACTTTCTGTATATTAGAGGAATCAAGCAAAATTTGATGTGGCAGAAATGTGGAGCTAAGTGGAAGAACAGACAAGATCTTTTAGAATGGCAAAGCAAGTTCAAGAGTTCGAATACCTTAGCTTACTTCTATTTATTATACGGTCTTATCAAATTTCCTCTCAGTCTTCCAAACTCCCAGGACAACAACTAGTTCCTCATATCTAACATTATATAGCTCTCTCTTTCTTTCCTCAATGTCCCTCTTTCCTGCAGCTATTCCAGAAAAATCTTTTTTCCACCCTATTTGGGACTCTCAAATTTTTTCTGAAGTGCATCAGTGTTGGGCCCATTTCAGTGATATATCACAGGTCAATAATTGGGTAAGAATAACAATATTAAAAGTTAAAAATGAATGTGATTTTGACAGCTAACAAATGGTACAGAGCATATACCTTTCATGCATATACAAGCAATACCTCCCTGAGGTGAAAATTATTAATAACCATGAAGCAAGGATAATTCCCTAAAAATGAGTCCACCGTTGAAGTTGGAGATGTTTACATACTTTAAGAAGTCTTTAAAAATATGAACAGAGCTAACAAGTTAGTCTGTTGCTGTTGTAATCAGTTCTTGGTAATCCTCAGTACAATTACAACACCAGTCACTAGAATTTGCAACTGAATTGCAGCTTCATGGGCAAGCTAACATCAAGGCATCCCACCGCTAGTATGAATACTTTCTAAATGCTCATTGAAAACAGCAGAATAACTTTAGAATGATATAATACCCTTCTGCCTGCACTCTTCCCCTGTAAACATTAAATATGACTGTATTCTATCAGTAGATTATGTACTCCAGTCTCAAACTGTTCTTTGAAATCTTGGACAATCAAACATCTGGTATGTGTGTGTATATATATCTGTGCATGGGTCAGGGCATGCTTGGATGCAGGCATTGAAAAAAGGAAGACTAAATTGTTACCTTCAAATTATCTGAAGGAATGAACCTGCAGCATCAACATTTGTATGTTGTACCTTGTGGCATATCCTTGAGAATATGTTTGAAAACAATGATTTACCACAAATGCCCTATTTTACAAATTAAAAATAATGAAATAAGAAATAACTATATTTTTCTTGGATTTAACCTTTTTTTATAGTCTTCCCTTCAATGATCAATCTAAGAACAAATCAGTTCAAAAGCTTTACTTCTTTTCTTATTGCACAGCTATTTAAACCATAATTCTGCATTGAGGTTGTGTAACTGATGGTGAGAGTTAATTTTTCTTCATAGCTGTAACAGATTCACCGAGCATTTAGAGCATTTCTCTTCGGAAAACTGAAGAACAACCATAGAACTACAAAGCAAGTTGCTAAGACCCTGATTATCCCTGCTTCTAGCAAACTTGCAAATTAAAGAAGTGACTGTCATAATCATGTGTTGATTATTAAGAAAATCATGACTATTGGTCTGTAATACCTGTGCTACTTGTCACAGAGGGGGAAATAAACAATACCTCAGTATTTGGGATACAAGGCCAGCCACCAGTGCAAGGTCATTAGGTTGCAATTTCAGTTGCATTTTCCATTGTTTAGGCCACTCCTATATACAAGAAAAAGGTGAACAATACATTTCAATACATTTGCCAATGTTGTGGATAGTTTAAAACACAACTATTGCTGTTAACATTAACATTATGATCGATTATAAATGGGCAGAAGATCCCTTATATCTAATTAGTATGTAATGTCAACTAAATAATCCAAGTCTTGATTAAAATCAAATACTTAGCTTACTAAGGTCTACAACTCCGCATGTTTAAACAAGATCTACTTGATGTTTATACAGAGATTGCTGAACTGATAAATGTAAAAAATGTTATCTTATAAGAGTGATACCAAACAAGGAGCATTCTTGTGATTTTCATATATTAAATTATTATTTTTGTTTTATCGGTGACATGAATCATCAACACTTATTTATAACAATGCATTTAGCCACTGACTTACGTGGTCCTGCTCGAACTCTAAAATGCTTGCATATACATTTCTCTGCTCCTCCTCCTCAGGAGTCAGTACGGCACTGTTTGAAAATCTCCTTAAAAGCACATTAGAGCATTTGTGTTAATACCCATCTATTTTCTGCTCTACACACAATATCATGATTCTTTGTAAAAGATTATATTCACATTAACTAAGCTAAATGCCTAGCACAGAGGGGAAATCACTTTAATAAAGATTTAAGACAAATGCAACACTGGTGTATAAGCTTTAAGGATCACCAAACCATTAAGTAAGTGTCATCAATGGCAAACGGACAATATGTTACAATTATACTTGTTATGGACATGTTTCTTTAGAATTTTTTCACAAAATGTACTGTGATGTACATTTTCACCAGGAAATCAGAAAACTGGGGTTTGAGCGAAATGGAAAAGTAGCAGTACTGTTACCAAAGAGGTATAAGGATCATTAATGCAAGGTGACTTGAACCAAAATATTTAACCAATTATCAAATCAGTCACCAGAAGTAAAATAAAAGAAGGGAAGAAAGGGTTCAGACAGAGAAAAGAATAAGGAAATTCCCCAAGGTTAAATTGTGTAGTGAGAACCGACACTTGAAAACGTTGGGCTGAAGAGCGCTGAAAGTGAGCCAGCAGTTCTATGGAGAACTGCCAGCCAACTGTGCAACGTCAGCAATTTCTCAGTTTCATGTCTACACATGTAATCAGGTAGATGCTGGAGTTCAGATGCCAACAGATCTGGCCTTCTGCTTTGATTCTGTTCCCAGTACTCTCACAGGTTTGAGCTAGAGGGCTATAGTCACTTCACGAATGAAGCTTGTTTCTTTTTCTTTAAAAAAAAATCCTAATGTTTGTATATGCCATCTTTAATTTTAGTCTGCTCCTAAGTAGAGTTATTTCATTTAAAAATATACTTCTGATAACTTTGTTTTAATTAATCATTAATTAATTAAATAAATTCAACTATTTTTAATCTGGGGCAAGGCCGAGATCCATTGCTTCAGCTCTAGATGCCCAAATGGACCGCACTGCTTGGATACCCGTGACATTGAGATGTGGGGCTTGATTTGACGATGGGGCTGGAAAAAAATGGCATGGCTATAGGAATAGTGCAAAGAACTAATTAAGATCGTACATTTGGCCTGGTAATTTCCAGTACCAGAGAGGTTGCTTAGCAGAATTTCATCCAATGATAGAATGCACAAGCCCCAAGCTTTTTTGGTTAGTTTGGACAGACATGCTGTATATTAGTACAGCAGCATTACAGTGCTGTAAGTGTTTTGAGCAGAATACAGAACAGGACAGCATAGGAACAGGTCCTTCAATCCTTGGTGTTGTGGCAAACTAATTAACTTGCTAATTAAACTAATCCTTTTTGCCTATACAAAGTCCATATCCCTCAATTCTTTGCATATTCATTCTATTTAAGAACTTGTTAAACATCTCTATTGCATTTGTCTCCGCTACAACCTCGAGAACACATTCAGGCACCTACCACTTTTGTATGTAAAAAAAACTCGGCCTGTATCTCCTTTGAACTTACTCCTTCTCACCTCTCAGTTTATGTCCTCTAGTATTAGTCATTTCACCTCTGCTAAAAGGTACCAGTTGTCTACTTTATCTATAAGACCATAAGATACAGAATTAGGCCATTTGGCCCATCGATTCTGCTCCACCATTTCATCATGGCTGATCCAATTTTTCTCTCAGCCCCAATCTTTTACTTTCTCCCCGTATCCCTTCATGCCCTGACCAATCAAGAATCTATCAACCTCTGCCTTAAATATACAGAATGACTTGGCCTCCACAGCTGCCTATGACAACCAATTCCACAGATTCACCACTCTCTGGCTAAAGAAATTCCTTCTCATCTCTGTTCTAAAAGGAGGCCCCTCTATTCTGAGGCTGTGTCCTCTCATAAACCTCTACATCTCCCTTCAGCCTCTCCAGAGAAAATGGCCCAAGTTTGTCCATAGCACCTCATAGCACGAGTCTCTTAATAAAATTCACTTACAGCACAGCTTTAGGATCAAAATAAATTAGATAGCAACTCTCTAGCTTAAACACAAACAAGAGAAAATCTGAAGATGTTGGAAATGCAACCAACAGACACAAAATGCAGGAGGAACTCAGCAGGCCAGGCAGCATTTTTGGAAAAGAGTACATAGTTGACAGTTCATGCCAAGACCCTTCATCCTTCCTAGCTTCCAAGGTTTGCATTACATATGTGGTCACTAGAGGTTGCTGCTTATTTTATACTTTAATAGTATTTAATAGTAGCTTCATCAGTGAACCACCAGCAAAGTTCTGATTTTATACACTGAAATGGTTTTTTGATGAGCATGTATAGCCAGAAATAACAGAGATCATTAACAAAATAACTGGGATTGCTGGAACTCAATGGAAAAAAAGTTAAAACATTTGCTTATGGCAATTAAGCAGAAATTGAGCAGATGGTAGCTGGAAGGAATATTTTACATAGTTGATGTAGCAGAATTAATCATATTAAGCAGTCTCACTTAAATAAAACCAATTAGTAGTTGATGCTCAATACATAGAGATTTGTCAAAATCAGCAGGTTTGGAATAAGGAAATATAGCATCATCTTTGTGGAATCAGACTGCACAGTAGCATAAAGGTACAGTGCCAGCGGCCCAGGTTCAATTCCCACCGCTGTCTGTTAGGAACTGTATGTTCTCCACGTGGATCTCCTCAGCTGCTATGGTTTCCTCCCACATTCCAAAGACGCAAGAGTTAGTCGGTTAATTGGTCTCATGGGTGCAACTGGGCAGCAGCTCATCGGGCCGGAAGGGCCTGTATTTAAATCTCTGTCTTATGGAGGCTGCTAGTTTCTTGATTACAGGGAGAAAGCAGAAGAATGGAGCTGAGAGAGTTAATGGAACGGTGGAGAAGATTCCATAGGCCTAATTCCGCTCATATGTCTTATGGATTCAAGACAGCAATGGGGGGGTGGGGAGATGAGTGGAAGGGTACCAGTAGCAAGAAGAGAAGAAACTTATATAAAGTTTGAGAATGACCACATTATCTTGGATGAGACTCCAGTCTGGTTATGAGATAATTCTGCATTCATGGACGTGCCTCCTTCTATACAGAAGGTTAAGACCACCTTCTGTTGGAAGGAAGTGTCACTATTTCAAACAACAAAGAACTATCCCCACAGTCGTGGCTCGCCGTTCCCCTTTTGGTATGTGGCCTACAACCCAGGCAGAACTGTGATCTTGATTTTCTAGTGGAAAATGAAAAAATGAAGGAGTACAGACATCAGTTGAGCAAGCACAAGTGGAGGGGGGGGGGAGAGAATGGATATAAGCAATTCTATTTAAGGCTTTACTGACTACCTGTTTGCTTCTTCCTGAAGTCTCAGCCTTCGTTCTTCCATCTTTCTCTGCAGCTATACGAATCTTTGTTATGGATATTTACTCATTTTCTATGGGTTTAGAACTGTCAGAAAATTTCTCCAATATATGGATTTACATATAGTAAATAAAAACAAACAATTACCTATTTTCTTCCGTTCAACCCCCTAAAATACCAGTTTACCCATTCAGGATGGAAAATGGTATTTCTTTCATTTTAAAAGTAGAAGTTGAGAAAGGAATGGAATATTTTACATAACTGATCAAATTTGCATTTTTCCAATAAAGTAATTTAGCAGTTTCAAAGAGGGACCAAGACTACAAAAAATCTATGTTTGTGCATTGACAGATTAAATAAAATAGAATTCATTGTACATCACCTAAAGAGTTTTCAATTACATCCAAATGAACATGTACATGAGTTCAATTTGTTAAATAATCATCCTCTTAATAAATAGAATGACAAGATTGTGAATAGTTAACATCAGTGGCCAAGGAAGTGCATGGCAAGAGAACAGATACTACAGTAAGAGATTAAGACTTTTCCAATGTTAAAATGGAGGTATTTTAAAACAGACAGAATTTGATGGCAAAGAGGTAGGTGCACACCCAAAGATCAGTGACGATGAACAGATATTAAACATAAAACACTGTAAATATATTAATGGGCTAATATGATTAAATCTTTGAAAGTTCTTCCTAAATGAAGATTGACATCTTCAAATAATTCTTATTTCATTTAAGTTTTTCAATATAACAGAAACTAATCACAAAATTAAAAAATATATATTAATTATGCTACATTTTCAATTTAATCAAATGCAAAAGTCAATTTCCTAAGAATGAAATTGTAAGTAATATTGTACATAAGAATTATACTATACATCAAACAAAACCAAGACCAATCCAAAATATCTCCAGTAATTGTTTTCCTTGGAGAGAATCAATCCAATGAAAGGATACTGCTGCCTGTCTGGCCTGTCCAATGATCAGGTTTTCCATCATCTGCCGCTGCAGAGATAAAGTCTGAAAAAAGAACAGACTTTGTCAAGAAAACGATTAAACAACATGTTGACGCTATGTTATTCAAACAAAGTTAAAAGTGAAATACAATTGTATCATGAGGACGTCATGAGGCAGCTGCACTCTGCATTCCTTTGTTTGGAGCCTTCAGTTATACTGATTTCTTTACACTTTTATTTCATATTCTGCTCTAAAAATAAACCATTTTTTGAAAAGTCTTGGAATTTTATATCCAAGTTACTGCTACAAATAAACTATTTCAATTTTATTATTCTGACTTTTAGTTTGGGAGTTCAAAAGGATGGAAATCCACTTCTAACAATAGCACAACAGAATGGTCTTTCTTTTGATAATTCTTTGTTTTTAAAACTCGCCTAAAAGCCTTGTAACGCAATGGTTCAATAGTTTTACATAAATTTAGAAAGCCTAATGAATTTCAGTGAAGATTATTTAGTGAGGATAAAAACGGCAGGCAATACTAAAAATCAAAGGACTGAAGCTGAGCAAAAAATACAGACATTTTTACACAGGAAGTTACTTTTTGCAAGATTACAGCAAGGTAGAGAGGAATTTTTTTTAATGATGAATACGTGCTTCAACGCAGTCAAGAGAACACGGAAATAAAGAATTTGATATTTTAAGACTATAGCAGGACTATAGGTAATGAAAGTTATTAATTAATGCAACTCCCTATTTAAATCATTTTAGGACTACTATCGTGACATGCACTATTGTTGATGGAAAAGATGGTTCAACATTATCTCATGAGTGACAGACTCTTAGAAATAAAAAAAAGCTTTGCTAATTACGCTATTTTTTGAAACTAAAATCAGTAAAATACTGTTTCTATCACTACTGTTGAAGGAGCATTTAACTGCAAACACCAACTCCAATTCAGTGCAGATAAATTTCTATGTTAAGGGAAGTAAAAATCAAAGACAGTCCAACACAGTTCCTGCTTACCAGCATTGTAGGTTCTAGTCTTGCTTAAACAGATAAGTCAAGGTTAAAATCTAGGGTCTTAAAGTGTTTAGAGAGATAAACTGATCAAGTCCTTTTCTAACGCTTTACTGTACAGCAAAATAATATCCAAAAATATTGACAGCTCATTGCAATGCTTCACTGGTCATCACCATTGTCCCTATCCACCACTAAGAACAAGAAAGCTCTCAAGTTTCATAGACTAACTTTCATTTCTCCATTCCTGATTTCAAAGAGTAACACAACTATCCATAACAAGATTCAATAAGATTAATCAGTACTGACATCTGACAGCAATCAAAGTCTAAAAAGCTGTTCCATTCAGGATTTATGCATTAAAAATGGTTTTAAACCAACAATCAGCTTGCATCATATTATTGAGTCATGAGTTCAAATTCCAGAGAATATCAAAATGCTACAGATTCATACAATGCAAATCTGAAAAAAGCAAGCAAGCTGATGTAACACTTACCCAAAAGACTGGTATATGTCTAGGGGAAACGGAGTTCCAGCAACTCACCAACCCACCTCCCGTACATGCAGGTGCTGTGAGAATCGAGTATATGCCTCGCGCCCGCCAACAATATCAAACCCACAACAAATACCATTATGAAATACACTTTAATGAGTTTACTAAAATTAAGAGTAGTAGGCAATACTATATATATATAAGGAAAAAAACAAAAGGCGCCAACTTATCAAAGTTCAGTCTGTTTAGTGCACTCGTTGGAGCTCAATCAACGAACCAATCGACCCATCCGATCGCCACGCTGTCGCACCTGGGACCACCCCGGTGGTCTTACGAGCAGTCCAGCGCACGTCCACCTTCCTCGGCATCTTCCTCAGCCTCCCCCTCACACCAAAAACCCGCGAAAACCCCTCCCCCAAGTTCCCAGCATCACAGGACACAATAACATTCCCCATTGATTAACAAATGAATACAATTACCATATCAGCCATTCTAAAGCAAAACAACGGCGAGAAAAACACTTATCCGACAAAGAAGCATTCCTGCTCGTAACAAACCAAAGAAGCCATTTTGAGTAACATACACAGGATATTGTACATTCTCTCCCCACCAGCAAATATCATGCCCTCATGGCATTACTAGAGTTCCCCAAAGCTTCTTGCAACACACAAAACCCAACCCAGGTGCAGAAAGCAGTGACATAACTACCCAGAGCAGTAGAAATTACACTCGGTTCTCCCAGTACCACATATGTCAACCACTCCGGGGGGCGCCTAATCCTCTGAGATCTCCATACCCCTTCTGCCCCACTGGGCTTCCTCGTCACCTGCGAACCCACTGTCTCGGACACCCCAGGTCTACCTGACAGACCCTCACCCCCTTCCTCACGGGGGTCCGCCCTCACCTGAGATCTCTCCGGCTCACGCTCGGGCTCCACCCTCTCTCCCACCAATGTAGGCTGCCCCTCCATCTGACCCTCAAGACCTTCCCTCCTCTCACCCAATTCAGTATGGGAAGGGCCAGGAGCCTCCTCTCCTGGTACTGGAGCACCAGCGAATGGGAACAGGGCCCACTCATCTGAGTCGTCCTCCTCTGAATCTGTAGCCATTCCCGGGTGAGGGACCCGTCCCCGCTCTTCAGCAGTGGGCTCTTCCCGTTCTCCGCGCCCTCGCAGAGTCCTTGTACTAGGCGTAACCTCCCACTCGGGCTCATTATCCACCTGCACCACTTGACCCAGTGGCAGCAGGTGATTCCGATGGAGTACCTTGATAGGCCCTTTCCCATCCTCAGGTTTCACCCGATAAACTGGCAGGTTCGGCATCTGGCTCTCTATTAAATAGGGGCTGGCCGCCCATCGATCTGCCAACTTGTGCTTACCAGGGAGTCCCAAATTCCGTAAAAGGACCTGGTCGCCTGGCAATAATTGGACAAACTTCACCTTTCGATCATACTGCATCTTATTCCTCTGATTTTGTTTGGTAGCCACCGCCTTGGCCAACTCGTACGCCCGCTGTAACTCCTTCTTCATGTCGGACACGTACTTTAGATGGGACTTCCCGGGTAATTCACCCACTCCACCCCCAAAACACACGTCAATGGCAACTTCGCTTCCCGCCCGAACATCAGATAATAGGGCGAATACCCTGTAGCATCATTGCGAGTACAATTGTAACAGTGAACCAATTGTCCAATATGATGACTCCACCTGCTTTTCTGCCCAATCTCCAGCGTCCCGAGCATATCCAACAGGGTTCTGTTGAACCTCTCTGGCTGAGGATCTCCCTGTGGGTGATAAGGGGTAATCCTGGATTTCTCAACCCCAAGCATAGTCAGTAATTCATGGACAAGGCAGCTCTCAAAGTTCCGCCCCTGATCACTATGGATTCACCTGGGAAGGCCGTAATGCACAAAATACTTCTCCCATAACACCTTCACCACTATCGTCGCCTTCTGATCCTTGGTGGGAAATGCCTGAGCATAGCGAGTGTAATGATCGGTGACATTCGCAGTGTTGCTGGTGTCAGGCTCAATCGACAGGAAATCCATACATACCAGGTCCAGAGGTCCCGCACTCTGCAAGTGCGACAGTGGAGCCGCCAACGCTGGCAGGGTCTTCCTCCGGATGCAACGATTGCATCCCCTACAGTATTCTTCGACTTCCCCCCTCATCCGGGGCCAGTAGAACCGGTCTTTGAGTAATCCATAGGTCTTTTCCACCCCCAAGTGTCCAGAATCATCATGTAAGGCCTGGAGTACAGCCTGGCGATACTCCTCCGGCAGGACCAGTTGCCAACAGCGGGGTTGGTCCGGAGGCGCCGTTACCCGGTACAAGATTTTGTTCTTTAACTTCAACCAAGACCACTCCTTCAACAACAGAGGCACACATGGGTGTTTCGCCTTCTCAGCCAACGCCGCATCCCCCTTCTCGACTGCTCTCCACACTGTGCCAATGCCCGGGTCATTTTGCTGAGCAGCTGCCACTTCCCCCGGACTCAGTTCTGGCAACTGTTTAGTCCGCAGTGCGGTCAGGTCACAGTAAACTAGGGGTATGGCGTCATCAAAAACCCCCAAATGGTCCACAGCTCGTTCCAGCCTCCCTCTTCCCTCGGCCTTCACGGTGATAGCAAACTGACACATCACCTTCACTCCAGGGGCAGGGAGACTCTCCCACTCCTTGTCCCTCTCCTGCTCCCTCCGGCTCCCGACGAGACAATGCATCCGCATCGACATTCTTGCTTCCAGGCTGAAATCATATACCGACAAGGCCGCCAGCCACCGATGTCCTGTGGCATCCAGCTTCGCCGAAGTCAAAATATAAGTGAGAGGATTGTTATCCGTTCTCACCTCAAACTTGGCTCCGTACAGGTAATCGCCCAGCTTGTCCACCACAGCCCACTTCAGCGCCAGGAACTCCAACTTGTGCGTGGGATAGTTTCTCTCCGATGGCGACAAGCTTCAGCTGACAAAGGCTACCGGCCTCAATGCTTTGCCATGCTCCTGGTACAGAACAGCCCCGAGACCCTCTCGGCTGGCATCCGTGTGCAGCACATATGGCTTCTGGGGATCGGCAAAAGCCAACACCGGGGCCTGGGTCAGTGCCCTTTTCAAAGATCGGAAAGCCTCTTCACATTGATCATCCCATCTCGAGCCAAAAGGTTCCACCGGGTTCCAGTATCCTCCAGCGTCCTGCCTCTGGTTCCCCGTCCTCTTCTTTCCCACCGGGGGATAGCCACACAACAGTTGAGTCAACGGGTGACACACTTTGGCGTATCCTTTCACAAATCACCGGTAATACCCACAGAACCCCAAAAATGAGCGCAGAACGCCCACTTTCTGGGGTCTCGGCCAGGTGGTCATGGCCTCTATCTTGGTTGGATCAGTAGGCACTCCCTCTCCCGAAATGATATGGCCAATGTAGTTAACCGACGACTTGCAGAACTGGCATTTGTCCAGGAAAAGCTTCAACCCTTCTTCATTAAGCCGGCCCAACACCTTCAACAGCCTCTCCTCATGTTCCTCCAAAGTCGATCCAAACACTAAATCATCTAGGTACACCAGCACCTCTAACAGATTCATATCCCCCACAGTTCTCTCCATGAGCCTCTGGAAGGTGGCTGGGGCTCCCAATATGCCTTGGGGCTTTCGTTCGAACTGAAAGAACCCCAGCGGGCAGATAAAAGCGGTCTTCTCTTTATTGCCCGCACTCATCGGGATCTGGTAATACCCACTTCTTAAATCCAGCACACTGAACCACTTTGCACCGCTCAGGCAGGCCAGCGCATCCTCAACTCTTGGGACAGTATATTGATCAGGGACAGTTCGCCGATTCAACGTCCTGTAGTCAACACATATGCGCACTCGCCCATTCTTCTTCTGTGCCACCACTATTGGGGATGCATAAGGACTTCGGGACTCAGCTATGATTCCGGCCTCCTTCAACTTGCACAAGTGCTGTCGCAAGTCCTCAACATCTGCCGGAGCCAGCCGCCGGGATCTCTCTCGGAACGGGGTGTCCTCCGTCACCTGGATGGTGTGGCGAGTGTTTTTGGAGCAGCCAACATCAAACTCGCCCCGAGAAAAAACAGCTTCAACCTTCAGCATCTTCTCCACTAGCTGGTGTTTCCACTCTGGTGACACAGGGGAATCCCCGAAGTTAAAGGCTTCAGCGGTCAGCTCCCTTCGATGCTCCGATCCCTCCCCGTTAGGGGTCCTCACTGGTGCGCTAGACATTACCGTCACCGGGAACAGATGTGCCAGTGCCATTCCCCTCTCAAAGGTGATTTCTCTTGCCGTGGTATTCCTGACACTTATAGCTATACGCCTCGCATGTACCACCCCGGTCTCTGCACCTCGGGCCTCACCAGTGCCCCCGCCGGAAATCGTGTCTCCCCTTCAAGATTGTCTGGGGCGTCTACTAACAGGGCTTCTCCCGTCGGCACTCCTGGGAATCTGGACATCACTAGTGCTACCTCCCCGGGTCGGATCACCTTGGGCCTCGCCCGCGTACACCACACTGTCCCTCGTTTACACTCCGGGTCCAGCCCTTGGGAGGCAACCCCTTCTTCGAACACTGCTCGAAACACTGGATGCACCGAGAGGGTCTCCAGAAAGTCTCCCCCCTCCCTTTCCCCTTACAAGCTCCCAGGAGCTGTCGCACAACGGGGGAGTTAGTCCCCACCAGGAGGGCAGCATCACCAGGTCAGGACACACCAACACCAACGTCTCAATAGCTTCCGACACTCCCACATCGCCCTCCGAGAACTCCAATCTCACCGATAGGTACCCATTGTACGGGTAGTCACCCTCATTCACACCCCAAATCTGCAGGGCGTCAAATGGGGTTACGGGCAAATGCTTTAGATATTGATTGTAGAAAGACCGGTACAATAAGGTCACCTGCGATCCCGTATCAAGAACGGCTTTTGCGTAAACTCCCTCTATCCGTAGACCCACACTGGCACGGGGTCCTACCAGCCCATCCGGAATATTGGCGTGGGCACCCGGTGGTCTTCCGGCTGATCTCTGGGAACGTGTTCCTCCAGTCCGTTCCCTCACTGAGCCTCTCCTTGTCTCTCACAATCCCACCTAAAGTGTCCCTCCTCTCCACAGCTATAGCACACCCTCGGCCTTCCACAGTCCCGCCTGAAATGCCCCTCTTTCCCACAGTTAAAGCACACGCTGCCTGCCGCCCCTCCTCTCCCAGGAAGGCTCCCGCTCGCAATCCACTGCACTGATCGCCCCTGAGAGTAGGTACCTCCCCTATCCCTCCCCTCCAAAGGGGGTTCCCTACTCCCAGGGGGGGTTGTCATTCCTCCACCCAGCCACCACTTCCTGTATCGCTGAGGATCGCTCCCGTAGGCCCGTGCCCCTTTTCCGCCTCAACGCTCTCTTCCTCTCACACCTCTCTAATCAGTTGCCCGAAGGATGGAGGGGGACCATTCCTATAAGCCTGCCGGATAGTCCACGCCACCTTGTCCTCCTCCAGAGAGCCACTGAATAGCTGACTCATTCTCACGCTAGCCACGTCAGTCGCCTTCACTACCCCCCGGCGCCGCAGCCCCGAGAGCATCCCCTCCATCCTAAATATGTATTCGGAGAGCTTTTCCCCTCTCCATTGTTCCAGGCGTTGGAACTCTGCTAAAAGCAGCCAGGGTTCCCGACAACCCAAACGCTCCCTCCAAAACTTCTATACGTTCCTCCACTGAGGCCCCAGGCTTCTCAACTTTCAACTCCTGGATGGTTTTGGCTGCTAAACCCCTCAAACTTCCCACCAATCGCTGCCTCTTCTCCTCCTCCAAGCCTGGCCACTCCTCTAACATCAAAGGTCTCATAGTCCACCTCCCCGTCCGGAGTAGGCTTGGCTCCAGAGAACACCCCCAGCTTCAGCCGTGGCCTCTCGGCCACCCCCACCAGGGAATTAAGTGCCGCTGCCAGCTCCGAGGCTTCCACCTACCTGGGGAGCGGGGCTTAGTCACGACTCCCTCCTCCCACCACCCTTTACTAGTGCCGGGCACCTCTCTGGGGTCCACCTCTAGCTCTAGCTCCTCCTCCAATATCTCCTCAGCCTCATCCTTGTAGGAGTGGAGCCCCCACAGCCCCTCCTCCCCCGGCACACTGACTGTCACCGTCAGTTCCACCGTCCTGACGTCAGCACTCGTAAGAACCAACACCCAGCTAGACTCTACCTCTTTACCACACCGTCTAGCTACCAATTCTACCTGCCCAATACCCTTCACCAAACTTAAGCCCCGCACTGTCGCGTCTCCCGAAACTCGAAAATCCACTCCGCTCACTATGCATGTGTACTGTACCGGTACATCTTCAAACTGGCACCAACAAAAATTTTTATCTCTGTCCATCTCCGCTCTGCTGCCTGCGCGATTTCACAGCCCCTGACAATCCAATCCGGGACGAGCACCCCACAAATGTAGCACTTACCCAAAAGGCTGGTATATGTCTAGGGCAGGGGTCAGCAACCTTTACCACTGAAAGAGCCACTTGGACCCGTTTCCCACAGAAAAGAAAACACTGGGAGCTGCAAAACCCGTTTGACATTTAAAATGAAATAACACTGCATACAACGTTTTTTTTTTGCCTTTATGCTATGTATAAACAAACTATAATGTGTTGCATTTATGAAATTGATGAACTCCTGCAGAGAAAACGAAATTACATTTCTGCACGCAACAAAAACATTTTGAACTCCGAAAAAAAGACGTTGGGTTGAAGGTTACTTTTAAGTAAAATACTCAATGTCTATTTGAGTCCTTCTTGTATTTATGAAAAACGCCGAACTTAAATTTTCCGCCAGCAGCAAACCAAAAATAACATCAGCCAGCTGTCAGCCTGAAAAATAAAAGGACTATTTCACTGAACAATGAAAAAATATGAATATACGTAAAATAATAGGCAATTAAAATATTTATCATACTTGGTTAATGGGATTTCTGCTCCTGGACCTCAGCGCACAGCGTCTGCACATCAGGGCTGTATGACGTCACCTTCATCTTTACACAGGATCGCAAGCTGTCATCTGTGAGGCGTGCGTGATGTTTTTTAATAAAGTTGGAGAACACCTGCTCACATACATATGTGGATCCAAAGATCGACAGGACTCCAAGCGCATACTTTTTCATGTTTACATAAATGTCGGGCATAGCATTCCATGCTTCGAACACAAGTTTGTCCGGTTTTGGGAGGTTTTCAATATCACTCCATTTGTGATTCTGAGCAAGAACGGCCTTCTGACGGGCAACATCTTCAAGGTCTGCTGTCAAGCGTCTAAACTTGGACACCCATATGTCTTTGTCGGCTATGTCGGCCAGTTCCATCTCAAGATCAGGTTTACTCACACCTGCCAATGCAGTCGTATTCAGTAGGGAAGGATCGATGCTTAAGGGAGTGACCTGGAAGGATAATGTGTTTTTTTCCTCTCTGAACTCAGAAGCGTTTCCCAAACGATGTTTGCATTGCGATGATTGCAGAATGTAAATACTCCGAAATTATCATGTCGTGACCTTGTTTGAACTCTCTCAAATTGGGGAAGTGAGACAAAGTGCCTTTCTGTAAATCTCTGGCAAGCACTGTCAACTTGCGCTCGAATGCCAAAACATCCTCCAACATGTGCAGGGCTGTGCGTCCTTTCCCCTGAAGAGCTGTGTTCAGCGTGTTCAGGTGCACTGTCATGTCTACCATGAAGTGTAGCTTTTCCAGCCACTCTGGCTGTTCCAGCTCAGGAAAGGTGAGCCCTTTGCTGCCCAGGAAAGTTTTCACTTCTTCCAGACACGCGACAAAGCGTTTCAGCACCTCCCCTTTGGACAGCCACCGGACTTTGTTGTGCAGCAGGAGATCAGAATATGCGCTTTCCAGCTCGTCCAGTAACAAACGGAATTGACAGTGATTTAAACTTTTTGCCATTATTTTATTGACAATCTGAATGACAACATCCATTACTTCTGTGCATTCCGGAGGAAATGTTTGAGCGCACAGTGCCTCTTGGTGCAAGATGCAGTGAAAAGTCAGCAGCTTTCTGTCCAGCGACTTCTGCAGTAAAGCCACAAATCCCTTGTGCGTTCCCGTCATATTCGGTGCCCCATCAGTAGCTACTGACACCAGATGGGTGGTCTTTATTCCTTTGGCTCTTAAACAATTCAAGACAGCCTCACAGATGTCCTCCCCCAGTGTTTGGTCTTTTAGAGTTATCAACTCAATCAGTTCTTCCTGTGGCCCGGCAGAGTTTACATACCGGCAGAACAGTGCTATTTGTTCAATATCACCTTTGTCTTTAGACTCGTCACAGGCAATCGAGTAGGCCACAGCTGAATTGATGTCTTTAATTTGCTGTCTTGTGCCATTTTTATGGTTCTGTCTTTGACAGTCTTTGCAGAGAGGGGCATATCCCTGATTTTCTGCACAATTTCACTCTTGTTTTTAAAGTCCGTGAATAGATGTTCTGAAATCTTAATGAAAGATTCTTTTATATATTCACCATCTGTAAACTGCTTCCCGTGCCTGACTATTTCCTGAGCGGCAATATAACTAGCGTATGTCGTTGATTTTCCAGACTTCATCCATTTCTGGAAATGATTTTTGCTCAGATCAACCTTCCGCATCAGTTCCGAAACGGCTTTTTTTCTCTCATCTCCATCCGGATATTTTTGAGCAAAGGCTGCGTGTTTATTCTGGAAATGCCTTGCGACATTTGACTTTTTGTTGTTTCCTAGTTTCTCATTGCATATTAAGCATACCGGTAAACCAGTCTCGTCAACAGTGAAAGCAAATGAATCTGTCCACGTATCATTAAACGTTCTGTTTTCTTCAGTCACTTTTCTTTTTTTAGAATTCTCCATAGTTGGCTTACCTTGGATCGAAAAATTAAAGAAATCGCGCACTGACGGGTGTCAGGTATTGGCAGTGGTGACGTATATTAATAGCGATAAAAACACGTTGTAGCGGTGTGCTCACACAGTCAGTAAACTGCAGTCGAATAACTTTATTCGAACTAAACAGCCTTACTTTTAAGCCTCCCTCAACCCAGCCCCCATGGGCGCGGATGCTGCAAAAGACGCGTACTCACAAACCCCCGTAGGCTATCTCCCTTAGCCTGAATGCTGGCTAATTGTGAGCCGTTTCGGATGTGCCAGGAAATGTGTCGCCACAAAGTCTTATTTAGATTGTACAAGATCACCATAATCTTCAAATTTAGAATTACATTTCAAAAGCTAACAAACTAACATAAAATACATTTTAATTAAATACTGACCAATTATTTCCCAAAGCCACAGGGAGCCGCAGCACAGAGGTGAAAGAGCCACAAGTGGCTCCGGAGCCGCGGGTTGCCGACCCCCGGTCTAGGGGAACCGGAGTTCCAGCAACTCACCAACCCACCTCCCGTACACGCAGGTGCTGTGAGAATCGAGTTTATGCCTCGCGCCTGCCAACAATATCAAACCCACAACAAATACCATTATGAAATACACTTTAAAGAGTTTACTAAAATTAAAAGAGTAGTAGGCAATACAATATATATATATATATGGAAAAAAACAAAAGGCGCCAACTTATCAAAGTTCAGTCTGTTTAGTGCACTCGTTGGAGCTCAATCAACGAACCAATCGACCCATCCGATCGCCACGCTGTCGCACCTGGGACCACCCCGGTGGTCTTACGAGCAGTCCAGTGCACGTCCACCTTCCTCGGCGTCTTCTTCGGCCTCCCCCTCACACCAAAAACCCGCGAAAACCCCTCCCCCAAGTTCCCAGCATCACAGGACACAATAACATTCCCCATTGATTAACAAATGAATACAATTACCATATCAGCCATTCTAAAGTGAAACAACGGCAAGAGAAACACTTATCCGACAAAGAAGCATTCCTGCTCATAACAAACCAAAGAAGCCATTTTGAGTAACATACACAGGACATTGTACACTGATAAAACTGTTCCAGTTGAAAACAAAAACCAAAATTGGCAGACTAGCAAACAGCTAAACAACTAAATTCTTACCAATCTTACTGTACCTGAAAGACTATTTTAACATCTCTCATTGGTCCGAGAAATGTGAAGATGGAGCAGAAACAGACATTTCGGCAGCATTTGTTAAATCAACCAAAAATTCTTCCTTGTCAGTCAAACTAGATAGATGAAGAAGTGCTAAGTACTAAGTAGAAGTTGGTGTATTGTAATGAGATCCTACTCTGTCAACAAACAGGATCATGTGGTTTGCTAATCCTTTTTCAATGCACCAATATCTAAAGGTCTCTTCTGCTAATTGGTAATTTATAGATTCCATGAGTTAAATACCCGTCTTATTAGAACAGCCAAAGAGGAGAACAATATGCCAATTTCTTTAATATACTTTGAAAATACAGTGGATTCTGGTTAATTGGGCTATCGGATAATTGAGGCAACCACTTATTTGGGCCAACACTCAAACAAAAACTAATTGAGAAAAGAACCGGGATTTCCTTTGTTTATTTGGGACATTATGCCACTCAATTGAGGCAAGAAACTGTTGCTGAACTGTTTCTAAATACTGTCAGTCATGTGCTCTTGTGTTGCCATTAGGCACTACACCAAGCTTCGACCGAACAGTATTTAAATGTCACTTGTGTGTGCTTGTCTTCAAAACGCAGTGACTTACGTCACTGATAGCTCGTGAAAGATAAGCAGAAAGACAATTCAGAACTGTTTTGCTCTCTGAGGTTTCAAGCATTTATGCTTAGAGATGTCAGAAACATCTAGGAGTAAAAAAATTATTTTACTACTTCAAGTTAGAAATTACAAAGAATTTAAAGGAATCAACAATCAGCTTAAATGTTAAAATGAAGCTGAAGATTTGGAGAATTCACTTATTGACAGCATTGTATGAGGGCAGTCCATTATCTTCAATAGGTGTCTGCACTAATTTTGTTCATTTACAGTAGAACACAATGCGGATAAATTCCTCCATTGTTAAGTATTAGGAACTAACACTATTTTAATAGTACTGCACTTGCATTGGTAGGTTTCTAATTTGTTTTTTTTAATTTATGTAATTTATTACATGGTTTGTCTTTTTTTAATATAACTTTGTAACCATTTCCATGAACCTTTGGTTAACTAGGGCAGCCACTTAATTGGCCCAAGATGTACTGGTCCTGAAGTGTCCCAATTAACTGGAATCCACTGAATCAGACAAATCCACCCCAAAACCCCCCTCCCAGAATTGGAACAGATAATCCGACATATGTCAACTTTGAGGTTGTAGAAGTACTGAAGTAATTTTAATTCACTTTTATAAATGGTACGTTAACCACTGATCAATATGAAAGTAAATGCAGATGCTGGAAAAATGAAATGAAATCAGAAAATGCATGAAACACTTATAAGATCAGTCAACATTTACAGAAAGAGAAACATTTAACATTTCACATCTGGGACCCTTCATCCCCTTCATCAGAACTGAGAAACAGTGCTGACAGGGCAAGATCAAATGCCAGTTAAGAAGCCATTATGGATCTTTGGTTTCTTTGTCAACACTATACATGGACAAATTATTTCAAATCACTTTCATTGATAAAGTTAAGTCAAGCTATTTTATAACTTCTAACATTTGAATTCCAAAATATATTTAAAAACAAGGCCATGTAATAGTGCAAAATAATGATGTAAATTTAAATGTTAGTTTCTTCATTAAAGCCAGATAATTCCACTTAAATTAAAAAGGCAATAAAAATGGATTAACCACAGAAATATCAAATGAATGAATATACCTGATTATTGCTTTTTTAATAGCAAGAAACATTTCAAAAGCCTTAGACAAATATTAGTGACAGACAAACACAATGCAGATGGAGGTCATGAACTCACTAGGGCATGGCCCTCTTTTGGCAAGTAGCACAGTTGAAGCAAAGACTTTGAACTACCACATCAAAAGAGATGGCACAATCACAACAGATTCAAGAGGTTAATTATTTTTTCAGTCCCAAGGGAGGATAAAGCCATTTTCACACATGCTTCTAAACATAAATTAATTTGATGGCACTGCTCTTCATGTCACAATCCACACAAAGCAATTTACAAAACTCACAGTAGCCACTTTATTAGGTACAGGAGGTAGGTTCATGGTCTTCTGCTGCTGTAGTCCATCCACTTCAAGGTTCGATGTGTTGTGCATTCACACCACTGTTCCAAAGTGTGGTTATTTGAGTTACTGCCATCTTCCTGTCAGCCTGAACCAGTATGATCATTCTCCTCTGACCCCTCTCATTAACAAAGCGATCTCTGGGTTTTTTTGTTATAACACCATTCTTTGCAAACTCAAGAGTCTGTTGTGTATGAAAATCACAGGAGATCAGCAGTTTTAGAAATACAGCACTTTGAAAAAGTGAACAGCCCTCAACCCTTTGTTCACATAAATGAATATTACGACCAGAGATTTTTGATCATTTTAACAGAATTATTATTTGTGAATCACATGTCCCTTTGTTTCACAATAGAGCTCAAAAGAACAGGGAAATTTCTAAACTAAAAACTCAAGTGCCAGCGGTTCAAAAGTATTCATACCCATCTCTTGATCAGTAATTAGTTGAATCGCCTCTTGGAATTATTACATCCAATAATCTTTTTGGATGTCTCTATTAGCTTTGCACAACATGAATGAACAAGATTTGCCCATTCTTCCTTGCAAAACTGCTCAAACTGTGCCTGGTTAATTGGAGAGTGTAGGAAGACAGCAATTTTAAGGTCTTGCTAGAGAATTCAATCAAGTTAAGGTCAGATGAGTTCAGGGCACTCAAGAACATGAAATTTTTTCATTTGAAGCCACTCCATGTTTGCTCTGGCAGTGTGCCTTTGGTCGTTGTCCTGTTGAAAGACAGTTTAACGTTTTGGCAGGGGCCAGCAGTTTTTATCCAGGGTCTTGCTGTGGTTAGAAGCATTCATCTTCCCATCCATCAATCCTGCCCAAATTTTCCAGTCCCTTCTGTTTAAAAGGATCCCCATAGGGTGATACAACTTTCACTATAATTTACAGTAGGGATACAGTGTTACCTGGTAGATGCACAGATTTATACCAAAAGTACTGCAAGAAGTTCTACTTTAGTCTCATCTGACTACAAGATCTTCTTAAACATATTATAGTATCTTTAACACATATTATAGTATCTCCTATATGACGATTTGCAAAGTCTTTCTGGGCAAGGATATGCATTCTTTTAGGGGTACAAATGGCTCAAATCTAATACTGTGCATCAGCAGGGTAACACTATCCCATCTGTAAAGTACGGTGGAGATAGCATCAGGCAATGGGAGTGCTTTTCAACAGCAGGGACTGGAAATCTGGTCAGGTTGAAATACAGAGTGTTTCTGGAAGGAAATCTGCTAGCCTCTGCCAGGAAGTTTGTCCTTCTGCAGGACAACACAAACCACACTACCAGGTTAACCATGGAGTGGCTTCAAATGAAGAAAACTGACATCCTTGCTTAGTCCAACATCTTAACAACCTGATCGAACATCTCTGGTAAGACCTCAAGGTTGCTGTTCACTGCCATTCCCAACCAAACCTGGCACAGTTTGAGCAATTTTGCAAGGAGAAATGGGCAAATCTTGCTCCATCATGTTCTGCAAAGTTAATAGAGACTTATCCAAAAAGAACACTGACTGTAATAGCTGTGAGAGGTGGCTCAACTAAGAATTGAGCAAAAGGGGGATGAATAGTTATGAATTGCTGACTCAGTTTTTGAATTTTAATTTTTCATACCTTATAATTTTTCCTGTTTTTTTTGAAAACAGGAGCATGTGATTCACAAATAAAAATACTCAGTTAAATTGATCAAAATCCCTGATTGGAATACTCATTTTTGTGAACAAATGTTGGGGGCTAAATACTTTTTCAAGACACTGTAGTCAAATAAACCCATCTGGCACCAACAATCATTCCAAAACTAAATCTTTTGACTCTGTTCTATGATTAGTTGATTAGACGTTTGAGGCAGGTGTACAGGTATACCTAATAAAATGGCCACTGAGTGTACAAACATACAGCTACTGAACAGTGGGTCTTTTGGCAACATAAACAGCACATTTCAAAAGCTAGACCAACTCAAGTTCCCAATACTTCATGGTTTACGGTTAACTTACTCCTACAAGTTACCTGAATTCTGTGGACAAGTAAGAATATAATTTATTTTATTTATCAACATGGAAAGCTTGTAGCAACACCAATTTAGTTCTTGTTCCATTTTGGTTAGGGTAAAAAATTCAAACACTCAAATTCTAACCTGGAGATGGAAGATTTTCCTTCCTTTGCCTCTCCAGTTCTCTCCTTATCTTCACACAAACACAAAAGTAGAATGGCATATTAAAATAGCAGAAAACCATCTGCATGCCTCAACAGGACAGCAAGCTCATCTTTTAAGCTTTATTTTGATTTTCAACAGATAGGCTTTTTATAAAGCAAGCACACCATGACAATAGGCAAACTACAAACCGTGTTAAAGTCAACTATCCTGTCACTATAGACCATTTACTTAACATTATGACAGTGATAGATTGGTGAGAATATTTGCACTTAATGTAGAGTTATTTACGGTTATGACAGGCTCAGATAAGGTCCACAAAGGCTACTAATACTAAAGTACACCTTTACAACCTAGATCGGGGGTCGGCAACCCGCGGCTCCGGAGCCACATGTGGCTCTTTTACGTCTGTGCTGCGGCTCCCTGCTACTTTGGGAAATAATTGGTTGTGGCGACCCTTTTCCTGGCACATCCGAACCGACTCACAATTAGATAGCCTACGGGGGTTTGTGAGCACAGAGCTTTGGAGCCTCTGCGCCACGGGGGGCAGGTTGAGGGAGGCTTAAAAGTGAGGCTGAAGATTTCGAATAAGGTTTTTTCCTTCGACTGCAGTTACCGACTCCGTGTCGTAATTTTAGCGCTGCGTGTAGCACACCGCTACATGGTCAGTATTTAATTAAAATGTATTTTATGTTAGTTTGTTAGTTTTTGAAATGTAAATCTAAATTTGAAGATTATGGTGATCTTGTACAATCTAAATAAGATGTTGTGGCGACCCATTTCCTGACACATCCGAACCGGCTCACAATTAGCCAGCGTTCAGGCTAAGGGAGATAGCCTACGGGGGTTTGTGAGTACGTGTCTTTTGCAGCATCCGTGCCCATGGGGGGCGGGTTGAGGGAGGCTTAAAAGCAAGGCTGTTTAGTTCAAATAAAGCTATCTTTGACTGCAGTTTACTGACTGCGTGTAGCAACCGCTACGTGTTTTTATCGCTGGCTGTCCAGAGGGGAGGTGCTGAAACGCTTTGTCGCGTGTCTGGAAGAAGTGAAAACTTTCCTGGGCAGCAAAGGGCTCAACTTTCCTGAGCTGGAACAGCCAGAGTGGCTGGAAAAGCTACACTTCATGGTAGACATGACAGCGCACCTGAACACGCTGAACACAGCTCTTCAACGGGGTAAGGACGTACAGCCCTGCACATGTTGGAGGATGTTTTGGCATTCGAGCGCAAGTTGACGTTGCTTGCCAGAGATTTACAGAAAGGCACATTGTCTCACTTGCCCAATTTGAGAGAGTTCAAACAATGTCACGACATGATAAATTCGGAGTATTTACATTCTGCAATCATCGCAATGCAAACATAGTTTGGGAAACGCTTCTGTGAGTTCAGAGAGGAAAAAAACACATTATCCTTCCCGGTCACTCCCCTAAGCATCGATCCATCCCTACTGAATACGACTGCATTGTCAGGTGTGAGTCAACCTGAACAAGTATGATAAATATTTTAATTGCCTATTATTTTACATATATTCATATGTTTTCATTGTTCAGTGAAATAGTCCTTTTATTTTTCAGGCTGACAGCTGGCTGATGTTATTTTTGATTTGCTGCTGGCGGCAAATTTAAGTTTGGCGTTTTTCATAAATACAAGAAGGACTCAAATAGACGTTGAGTATTTTACTTAAAAGTAACCTTTAACCTAACGTCTTTTTTTCGGAGTTCAAAATGTTTCTGTTGCATGCAGAAATGTAATTTCGTTTTCTCTGCAGGAGTTCATCAATTTCATAAATGCAACACATTATAGTTTGTTTATACATAGCATAAAGGCAAAACAAAACGTTGTATGCAGTGTTATTTCATTTTAAATGTCAAACGGGTTTTGCGGCTCCCAGTGTTTTCTTTTCTGTGGGAAATGGGTCCAAGTGGCTCTTTCAGTGGTAAAGGTTGCTGACCCCTGACCTAGATCAACACTTTGACATTGTGTGGAGGGTTGCACACCTTAAGGACTCTATCAGGCGATACCAACTCAGGGCCACCTATGTTAGAATGGCTGTGGACAAGATGCCAGATGAGATATCAGACCAGCTCAACACCCAAAGGTAACTTTTCTATCAGCAAACCAGCGCCAAGGTCACTGGAAACACAAATCAAAATATTATCACTTCATGCTGAAGGCATGTAAATGGTGACGTGCGAATACCTCTCTAAAAATCTGACAATGATATCACATCGATGTAAGTTGCCCTTCAAGAAATTCATGTTACTGAGATTTCCGCTCCATCTGGAGGTAGGATACTATGGGAGTATAAAAGTTGCATTGTTCGCTGTGTAACCAAAACTATGTAGTCAGCTTTGAGCTTGCTATTTGCTATGCATGTATCCAATTTAGTAGGAGAATGAAATCTTAAGAATGTAGAAGACAATGGTGTGTTAATGAGAGGTAGCTAAGAGATGTAGATTAAACCATGGGTAGAAACAATAGTGGCGGATGTACTTGTGATATGCAACTGTAGACTGATTAGATATGCTAATGCAACTAAACCAGGAGATTGCTTTAAAAAATGCTATGTACAAGGATCAGTGGGCAATCAGTGACTAGCTCAATGACTGTCTCAGCTTTAATTTGCAAATTAAAGTTTAACCCTTCTTGAAGAATCTTCTGCGTCTCCTGATCGTTTGTGGGGCACGAGAAACCACGACAAAATCAGGATATAATAGTGACAGGTGTGTTCTACCAGAAATACAGGGCAGCCATTTATACTAAAAACTCATTCACTTTCGTTTCTGTTACTAGCTCTAATGTCACACCAGGTGACAATATCCACTACACTACTATTCAAACAGGTGACAATCTAACTCTAGTAAATGTCTATAAAACTCCAAATGAGGAATTGCCAAATCCATTGTTACCAAAAGTCAAAACACCCATCAATAGTCTTTGGCGACTTCAACAGTCATCATACAGATTGGGGATACCCAGAAAACAACACAGCCGGAGAAGCAATCAGTTATTGGGCATTCGTAACAACCTTCAACTATTATGCGATCCGATAGTCTTCACAGTTGGATGGCAACACAATTTCACACTAGACCTCTGTTTTGTAGTAACAAATAGTCAACTTGAACCCCTACCAGCTACTCGAGAAAGCCTTGGTAATTTTCTTCATTGTTAGCGCCGACCTGTGCAAATAACAGTTGGATCCCAAATACTCACACATCTCTCTATCCCAAAATCCAGATGGAACTTCAGAAAAGCAAACTGGGAAAAACTTACCACACAAGTCAATAATATGTGTAGAATACCACCCACCACCAATTTCATAGACTCATGCTAAAATGCATGAAAGAGGCAAGACTGAGAGGTCATTGACAAAAATACATTCCTTGTTGGTCTAAAGAAAGCAAAGAACTATTTCAAAATAACAGATGACACAACTATGACTAATGATCTCCTCAAATCGCTCCACAATGCCAGATGTCATAGACAGATGTAAACTGACAAAAAACATGGACTTCACTCACTCCAGCAAATCAGCATGGACCCTCCTCAAAAATCTAGACCGCAACACAGCACCAAAGCAACAAACCAATTATCCAGTCAGTGCAGACACTGTAGTAAAGCACATCAAAGAGAAATGTACACTAATAATAAATTTGAAACACAAGTCAGTCACAAATACCAAAAGTTTTACAATAGCATGTCAGAAAATGATGACACACTTACATTTCCAAGAACACCAGATGAAGTAAAATCCGGCTTGCAATGCACGAAGTCAGCAAAAGCTGCCAGCATCAAAGGTCTCTAACCGGAAATGCCAAAGCACCATGCATCAAATGGCTAACTGGAGCCTTCACTGATGTTGTAATGAAAGGAAAATACCCCGACACCTGGAAACATGCCGAAGTCATTGCAAAAACCAGGAGAGCTGCAGACGATCCACCCAAATTCTCTCCTCTGCTCTATCTACAAACTTCTTGGGCATTTTATTTTATCCAGAATATTACCTCTGATAGATCCTTACATACCGATCCAACAAGCTGGCTTCGGACAACACCCCAATACCAACGAACAAGTTCCTGCACTCACATCTACATCGAATCAGGCTTTGAACTCTAAAAGAAAACCCGGAGCAATTTTTATTGGATTTATCTGCTGCATACGACACTGTTTGGAACCAAGGCTTAATGTTAAAACTAGCCTGAATCATCCCACGTAAAAAGATCCTATGTCTCCTCCACAGAATGACAGGCACCCATACCTTCTTCACCAACCTACTTGCCTAGGAAGTGACACCAGTCACATTATGAAGTTCTACGATGGCATCCCACAAGGGTCTGTTCTGGTTCCAACCTTGTTCAATCTGTACCTCAGTAACCTTTCTGAAACCAAATCTGCTAAATTTGGATATGCTGATGACTGGGCCTCCCAAATGAACGATGTTGAATCCATTGAAAAAGACCTTACCCAAGAAATCAACACCCAATCCAACTACTTCCAAAAGTGGTACCTAAGTATGAATGCCAACAAAACAGTAACTTCCATATTTCATCTGGACAACTGACTAATAACCAAGCATAAACTCAGTAACAAATTAGATGACATACAGCTACCAAATGATCCATACCCAAAGTACTTAGGAATCACAATAGATGGAACCCTCTCATATAAGATCCACCTTCAAAATGTTGCAAAGAAACCAAAATCCAGAACGGCCATGATCAGGAAGATAACTGGAACCAAATGTGGTACTAACAAGTCAGTCCTATGACCATTAAGCCAAGCACGATTTTTCTCATTTGCTAAATATCTCCACCTGGGAGAGAAGTGCTCACATAAACATCATCAATACACAGCTCTATACTTCTATGAGAATAATCTCAGGAACCTGTCCAATGGCTCCCAACATGAGTGGAATAACACCCCCGGAGATCTGTAGAAGAGCAGCTTCAGCGAAATCCTACAGGCATATCCAAAATACGACCAACAACATTCCAGTTCTTAAACTCATCGAAAAAGCTCCCTCCAACTTCCCAAAAGCCTTTCTATAAATGGAAAGACCTCGACTCCAATAACAAAAACACTGAATGGAGTCAATACTGGAACCCCAATCCTCCTCCGGCAGAGATCTGATCAACAATCTCACTTCGCTCCTCCTGAGCTTTACTACGACTACCAGAAAAAACTGGACAGCTACAAATAGACTCAGAGGTCAACATGACAAAACAGCGGTAACACTACAATGAAGGGGTGCCCGACAAACCCCAGATTGCCCTTATGGTGCCTCAATCCAAGACGTCCTCTGCCTGACCCTATCTGATCCGAGACGGCTCAGTTGCAGTTCATTGATGCGACCACGAGTTGGAGGAGTGGCTTGACAAAAAACAATTAGAAGTGTGAAGAGAAAACACCTGCCATACGAAACAACAAATTGAAGTAAAATGTGGGGGTCATAAATTTAAAGCTTCCTGCAAGAAATTCATTTGCATTTTGGGGAAGAACTGTTTTTGTGCTGCAAGTGATGGGATTTCACCGCATATAATGGTAAGTGATTAATGATATCGAAAGGAAGCAGGATAGGTGGTTAGTGGAAATGAACTGGGACTGATGGGATTGTTCTGCAAAGAGCTGCTGTGGACTAAGTGATCTGAATGGCCCCTTTGGTGCTATCGTAACCCAAAGAAATAAATTTCAATTTTATTGAGATGGATGTCTTGGAACATCCTGGTTGAAAAACATTACATAAAGTCAATATTATTGGAACAACCGATAGAAATCTACTCACCAATGATGTTTTCTGCATACCCTGATTAGGATTCAACCGTGCCATCCTTGCCTCGTAAGAAGCTCTTAACTTCTGGTTCTGTCTTGAAGCTTCTTCCAATGGAGTAAGTTCTCTAAGTAGACATAGTTATAAATGGTATTTTAGTTAAGAAAATGAGTTAAATACAGAAAATTAGCAGTCATTGAATTCTTAAAACAAGTTTTAATTATGAAGCAACACACACGAAATGTTGGTGGAACGCAGCAGGCCAGGCGGCATCTATAGGAAGAAGTACAGTCGATGTTTCGGGCCGAGACCCTTCGTCAGGATGTTATAAAGGATATTTTTTCCAGGAAATAAGCAATTTCATACACTTTTAAAGTCTGAAATGTATTCTTTCAAATATAATGTTTTGGCATTGCATAGATTCAGCTAAATCCAACCTTCTAAATTAAGGTAGTATTGTCAATAGAATACATAATCGTTACCAACAATTCTTAAAAATTGGTGCAAATAAAATTACAGCACGTGCTGGACAAGCTGAATTCCTCAGATAACTGAGCTCTGTGCGTGGATGGTAGCCAATCTGTTCAGAATTATATCAAAATCTATCAGAAAAGGGGTAAACTTCTCAGATCTAGAAGCAGCTAGAAGGCTTTGACACTCTTAAACACTTCCAGAGAATGTTTGGACCTTAACGATTTGCTAAATGTTGAAGTACAGTTAACAGCCTCCTTATATACTTTGAAATATTTACTAACAAAAATTAGGATTTGAAATGAACTTCAAGATAATTCTTGAACTACAACACTTTACTGGACTTCAAGAACCAGTTTTCCAAGTTACTCAAATCTGAACGAGACGACGTGTCAGGTGCTGCACTGATTGAGGAATGTAGTTGCGAATCCAAGGACTGAATTGCAGATCACATTAAAACTTACCCTACTTATATACAGCCCGTACACATTTCAGAGTGGTTGGAGACGGGTAGGACAGATTTGCCAGTTGCTATGGGCCTGCAGCTTTTCTGCTGTCTGGCAACTTCACTCATGGCCTTGGTTCTGACTTATGAACTGTCCAGGTTATGAACAGTTTACAGGAGGCCACATTATTGGAATAGAGGCTGTATTTGGACAGTTGTTCGGGGAGTGGGAGAGACAAAATGTTTTTTATTCTATCTAAAGGCAGAGGAAATACCATATGATCCTGGGGCACACAAACTCACTGTCAAACATTGGGTAATATTTAAGAGTCTAATGGCAATATAAACCAGACAACATACTGTATTTTTATTGAATGTATTAATATAGCCTTGACATTTTGACATTCTGTTCTGCTAACTAGAGAATGGGAACATGGATAGTGGAAACAACATAATTCCCATCCTTGACCTACTTTCATTTGAGTAACAATAGCATACATTTGCTCTTTAAATTCATTATTCTAACCTTTTTGTTATTAGTGTTTCCGGAATTTGCTTCTTTTGGAAGACTTCAGGAGGTAAAAGTGATGTAGTAGTGCTTCCCCCATCTGAGGCGACTCTTCGATGACTCGGAGTGTATGAGGGCTTTGTGACCTGGCTTGCTGAAGGCTGCCTTTCCACTTCACCTTTCAGACATAACATCAAACAACAATGAAACACATCAGCCGTTCCCTGCAGGATTATCTTCCTCTTTTTATATATATAAAATAAATAAACCATAACAAAAGCAGAAAATGTGGCAGTATCTTGCTAACAAAATAAATGGAGAAGGTTGAACTGGTAAAACCACTTTTAGTATGATTTTCTAATCCGTGCACATCTAAAACATCTTCTTAGGCAGTCCCTTGGGATTAAGAGCAACTTACTTCTATTCCGGTTTTAGGGGATCTCAGATGACTGAGAAGGCCAGTATGGGAAATGCAGGCACTTCTACATTTGGGGCAGGATGACTGACGTGGTGAGGTGGTGTGCTCCTTATGCAAAGACTCCTTTCTGCTACTGCTGTGCCAAAGTATTTGAGTCAATGAGCTGTGACAGCTGAGCAATGTTCAGCTCTGTTACTGTTGAGATCATGGAGTGGAAGCTACCTGCACGAGGTGTCGTTTAACATCAGACATGGCACATCTTTTAAGGGTTACAGCATCAGGTAGTAGGTATTAAGGCAAACAAAAACCAACCAGTCTTCAACAATAACATTTGTTGAAATGTATAGTAAAAGCTGCAATCAGTTTTGTAATGAAAAGCTGTCTACAGATCACAGTCTGCTGGCTCATCATAGGGGACAGGCTGCTCAGGATACAGTTTGTAACCTGAGATGATCAGCAGACGTTCTCATCTACATCAGCCAAACTCAAGCAATGGAGCTATGTTAATTGGCCTACATCAAACAAGATATCTACTGTTATGTTGAACCTTTCATCCAGAGATCAAGCAAGCTAGTCATACCAGACTGAGTTTTGTCACTTAGCTTATCAAACATTGTCACAAGCATACTTG
The DNA here is from genome assembly GCF_030144855.1 of Hypanus sabinus. Classification (NCBI taxonomy): domain Eukaryota; kingdom Metazoa; phylum Chordata; class Chondrichthyes; order Myliobatiformes; family Dasyatidae; genus Hypanus; species Hypanus sabinus. Next base: position 56,963,645 of record NC_082722.1, on the reverse strand, counting down.
CTCTATAAATAGTTTGAAAGTTTATACACTCAGAGAGCCAGCCCTTATAACATGAATCTTGGACATCTAGTTCGCTATCATTGTAAAGTTTTTGACCATCCGTCTGAATTAGTTTGTCCATACGAAGGTTTTTAAACACTCAAAGGTGTCTTATCAGTTAAAATTTGTTTCTACTGCCAAGATGTAGCTGAAAGTAACCATTTGTCAGATATAAATTATTGAAGTAAATGATGAAATTGTATTGAATCTCCTACTATTATCATTTGAGAGTATAAAATCTTGATGTACTTTGAGTTTGGGAGACTCTCCCAAGAGGGTCTGCTAGAGAATGCTTGCTTGGAGTGAAGAACAGAGACTTTCAGATCCAACAGTTTCTCCAGTGACAGTCACAGTCACACCACAGGAGGGTAAACCGGCAACCACACAGGTTTCACATAACACTGATCTAGTAATGGGGTCACCACGAAGAGTGGAGACCAGCATCTGTCACATACAGAGTCCTGTTCTCCAGCTCTGGCCACATACCAAACTCCAGCTTTGGACATACATCCAGCCAATATTCCTGTCTCTAGCCGCACAACTGGCCCACGCTCCTGACCCATCTAACTGACCTCACACCATAAATGCCCAAACGGTTTAAGAGATTCTTCATAAGCTTCCATCAGCAGAAGTATCCCCATCACTCATTCAACATCACTTATCGGCTGTCCCAATCTATCATTCACAGAAGCTTTCATCAAACTACACACAAGGCACTGGAGGAACTCAGCAGGACAAGCAGCGTCTATGGAGGAAAATGTACAGTTAATGTCTTGGGTCGAGACCCATCCTCTGGAAGGCTTTCATCTCCCATGTCCAAATTCTATAGCTTCCTGGATGACTTCCATTTCTTCACCTTCCGTCCAAGGTGTGCCCTATCTTACATCAAGCGCAGCTTATTGTTTGTCTTTCCCACTGCTGGCTGACACTAACTGCTCACTCCATCTTAAAATATCATCTTTAAGTTTAAACCTAGCATGACACTTTGCAATCACCGATTAGAGCTCCATTCCCTGCTGCCTGTGCGGAGTTTGTATGGTCTCCTTGGGTCAGCATGGGTTTTCTCCAGGTGCTCGGTTTTCTTCCCTCATAAGTTGTGAGCATACTGTATTTGCACTCCGTCTGCCTGGGACGTTGTAAGCTTAGCTACTTTATCAAAAACTGTAAATAAAGTCAAGCAACACACACAAAATGCTGGTGGAACACAGCAGGCCAGGCAGCATCTAAAGGGAGAAGCACTGTCGACGTTTCAGGCCGAGACCCTTCGTCAGGACTAACTGAAAGGAAAGATACTAAGAGATTTGAAAGTAGTGTGGGGAGGGGGAAATGCGAAATGATGGAAGACTGAAGGGGGTGGGATGAAGTTAAGAGCGGGAAAGGTGATTGGCGAAAGTGATACAGAGCTGGAGAAGGGAAAGGATCACGGGATGGGAGGCCTTTGGAGAAAGAAAGGGGAGGGGGGGGAAGCACCAGAGGGAGATGGAGAACAGGCAGAGTGATGGGCAGAGAGAAAGGAAAAAAAACCAACTAAATATTGTCAGGGATTGTAAGAAGGGGAGGGAGGGTATTAACAGAAGTTAGAGAAGTCAATGTTCATGCCATCAGGTTGGAGGCTACCCAGCCAGTATATAAGGTGTTATTCCTCCAACCTGAGTGTGGCTCCATCTTGACAGTAGAGGAGGCCATGGATAGACATAGCAGAATAGAAATGGGACGTGGAATTAAAATGTGTGGCCACTGGGAGATTCTGCTTTCTCTGGCGGACTGAGCGTAGGTGTTCAGCGAAACGGTCTCCCAGTCTGCGCCGGGTCTCACCAATATATAAAAGGCCACACCGGGAGCACTGGTATATCACACCAGCTGACTCACAGGTGAAGTGTCGCCTCACCTGGAAGGACTGTCTGGGGCCCTGAATGGTGGTAAGGGAGGAAGTGTAAGGACAGGTGTAGCACTTGTTCCGCTTACAAGGATAAGTGCCAGGAGGGAGATCGGTGGGAAGGGATGTGGGGGATGAGTGGACGAGGGAGTCCCGTAGAGAGCGATCCCTGCGGAAAGCAGAAGGGGGGGGGGGGAGAGGGAAAGATGTGCTTGGTAGTGGGATCCCGTTGGAGGTGGCGGAAGTTAAGGAGAATTATACGTTGGACCTGGAGGCTGGTGGGGTGGTAGGTGAGGACAAGGGAACCCTATCCCAAGTGGGGTGGTGGGCGAATGGGGTGAGGGTGAAATGGAAGAGATGCGTTTGAGAGCAGAGTTGATGGTAGGAGAAGGGAAGCCCCTTTGTTTAAAAAAAGGAAGACATCTCCTTCGCCCTGGAATGAAAAGCCTCATCCTGAGAGCAGATTCGGGGAGACGGAGGAATTGTGAGAAGGGGATAGCCTTTTTTCAAGAGACAGGGTGGGAAGAGGAATTGGTCCAGGTAGCTGTGAGAGTCTGTAGGCTTAGAGTAGATATCAGTAGATAAGCCGTCTCCAGAGATGGAGACAGAAAGATTAAGAACGGGGAGGGAGGTGTCAGAAATAGACCAGGTAAATTTGAGGGCAGGGTGAAAGTTGGAGGCAAAGTTAATGAAGTCAACAAGTCAACTTCATTTATGATTTTACTTACCTGGAAAACATTCACAACTCTAGATGAAGCTGTTCTGTTCCTGAAAAACAACTAACTACTCCACCACAAACTATCAAGTACAAGTACTCACCAAGTTTAGCAGCTGTGGTTTTAATCCTTTCTAAGCATTGATCAGCCAACTTCAGCATTTTCTGCACTTCGGGTGTTACCAGCTCCTTCTCATCTGCAATCAACACAGCATTGACTTTAGTAAAAACAGAAAAACCACAACACATAGGAGCAGAATTAGGCCATATAGCTCATCAAGTCTACTCCACCATTCCATCATGACTTATTTATTACCCCTCTCAACCCAATTCCCCTGCTTTCTCCCTGTAACCTTTGACACCCTTATGAATTAAGAACGTAACAACCTCCTCTTTAAATATACCTAATGACTTGGCCTCCACAGGCAACTGTAGCAATGAATTCCACAGATTCACAGATTCTAAAGAAATTCCTCCTCAACTCTGTAATAAAGGGATATCCTTTTACCCTGAGGCGGTGCCCCCCTCAGGTCCTGGACTCCCCTTCTCCTTCTTTTGAATTCCAGCATGGAAAGGCTTAGAGCCATCAAGTGCTCCTCCTATGTTAACCCTTTCACTTCCAGGATCATTCTTGATAACCTCCTCTGGATGGTCGTTAATGCCTGCACATCGTTTCTTAGATAAGGGCATAAAACTGCTCACAATACTCCAAGTGCAGTCAGACCAATCCCTTAATAAAAGCCTCAGCATTACAAACTTGCTTTTATATTCTATTCCTCTTGAAATGAATGTCAACATTGCATTTGCCTTCCTTACCAACAACTCCAAACTCCGGCACAAGGATTCCGAAGTCCCTTTGCACCTCTGATTTCTGAATTTGCTCCCCATTCAGAAAAAAAAGCCTTTATTCCTTCTACCAAAGTGCACGACCATACACTCCCCTACACTGTACTCCATCTGACATCTTTACCCAACACTACCTGCTCCTCCACCTATCTTGTATCGGCAAAGCCATCAAAGCTGAAAATACTCATCAAATAAGGTCGCATTCATGGGAGCAGAAACAGAGTTAAGCATTCAGGTGGAAGATCCTTAGTCAGAATTGGAAAAGAAACAAAAGAAGCTGCAAGGGAGGGTGGGAAGGGGGACGTCTCTATTAGGGTAAGCTGGGATGACCACACGGATAAGGTTATCTGGACAGTGAGTGAATGGAAGAACATTGATAAAAGAATGTGCTGTTTGAAAAATGCAGAGCAGTAACACCTGCCTTGCATTACCAGAGGGAATAAAGCAACACAAGCAAAGGGAAAACAAACAGGCTGAGCCAATATCACAGATGGACGATGGATACAGAAAGAAATCAAGTTACCTGGTTAGAGATTTAATCTTTTAGACTAGAAGGCTGCCCTTTTATGGAGGCCACATCAGAATGGGAATGGGGATTGGAATTAAAATGGGTGGCCCGCTGGATATACTGCTTGTTGCAGATGGAGCAAAGGTGCTCGACAAAGCGATACCCCAATTTACGTAGGGTATCACCAATACAGCAGACAACCTCAACAAATTTGCAGGCAGTGTTGCCTTACCTGAAAGGTCTATTTGGAGCTCTGAATGCAGGTGAGGGGAGAGGTGAATGGGCTTCTTTCATCTTCTTTTCCAGCCCTGAGGAAGGATCTTAGCCCAAAACATTGAGTATTTATAAAAAACATGAGAAATTATGTTTATTGCCTTCTATAGATGCTGCCTGACCTGCTGAATTCCTGCAGATTTTTATATGTGTTACCCTAGAACTTGGTGCTGATCTTAATAGGGAAGCAAAACCTTAACTCAGAAGTATGCAGAAATGTGTACTGTGTATAGAAAATGTGTACAGAGAAGACAACATTACCTTTTATTTGGGCATCTTCTAGTAAAGCTTGTGATATAAAGTGTATACTTTTAAGGTATTCACAATAAGCTTCCTGTCAATAAGAAAAGAAAATGGATCAATAATCCAACCAGAATGGGTAAATGAGGTAAAATAGTGTAGACCCTGGAATTCTGGACAGAAATGAGAAAATGGTGACAGTGTTAATAGTCAGCCAGTATCTGTGGAAAGAGAAACAGAGTTAATATCTCAGTTCAGTCACCTGATGTCAGAAGTAGAAAACATTAAAATTCAGTACCTATAGAAAGTATTCACCCCCTTTGGAAGTTTTCATGTTTAATTGTTTTACAATACTGAATCCCAGTGAATCTAATTTGGCTTTTTTTTATCTAATCTACAGAAAAATACTTTCTCATGTCAAGGTGATCTCAAAAAATTATAAATAAAAACACAAAATAATTGATTGCCGAAGTATTCACCTCTTTTTATAAGGCATACCAAATCATTAGTGGTGCAGCCAATTGGTTTCAGAAATCACATACTTAGTTAAATGGAGATCAATGTGTACAGTCAAGGTGTTTCAACTGACAGTAATAAAAATACAACTGTATCTGGTGAGTCAGTATCCTGGCAAAAACTACACAATGAAGGCAAAAGCACACTCCAAGCAACTCTGTGAAAAGGATATTGAAAAGCACAATTCAGGAGATGGATACAAGAAAATTTCCAAGTTGCTGAATATCCCTTGGAGTACAGTCAAGTCAATCATCAAGAAATGGAAGGAATATGGCACAGCTGTAAATCTGCTGAAAGCAGGCCATCCTCAAAAACTGAGTGACCGTGGAAGAAGGGGAGTAGTGAGGGAGACCACCAAGAAGCCTGTGACAGCTCTGGAGGAGTTACAAGCTTCAATGGCTGAGATGGGAGAGACTGCACATACAGCTGTTGCCCGGGTGCTTCACCAGTAGCAGCTTTTGGGAGCATGGCAAAGAGAAAGCCACTGTTGACAACACTCACAAAAATCTTGGCTAGAATTTACTAGTAGCAATGTAGGAGAGTAAAGTCAGCTGGTAGAAGGTTTAATGGTCTGATGAAACCAAAATTGAGTTTTTTGGCCATCAGACTAAACGCTATGTTTGGTGTAAGCCAAACACCGCACATCATCAAAAACACACCATGCCTACCCTGAAGCATGGTGGCAGCCCTCGAAGGCTTGTGAAAGTAGAGGTAAAATGAATGCAACAAAATACAGGGAAATCCTGGAGGAAAACCTGATGCAGTCTGCAAGAGAACTGTAACTTGAGAGAAGATTCATTTTCCAGCAAGATAATGACCCCAGGCTTAAAGCCAAAGCTACACATGAAATTGACTTAAAAACAACAAAGTTAATGTCCTGGAGTGACTATGTCAGAATTCAGACCTCAATCCAAATGAAAATTTGTGGCTGAACTTGAAAAGGACTGTTCACACAGAATCCCCATGCAATCTGACAAAGCTTGAGCAGTTTTGTGAAGAGTAGGGAAAAATTAGAGCGTCCAGACGTGCAAAGCTGCTACAGACCTATGTACACAGACTCAAGACTGTAATTGCTGCCAAAGGTGCATCTATTAATCACTGACCACTCAGCCAGCTGATCTCTCTCTCTTATATGCTTTCTCATCACCATCTGAAATTCTGCCAACAATAACTGTGCTGTCGGCAAATTAATAGATGTCATTTGAATTCTGCCTAGCCACACAGTCATGGGTGTAGAGAGAGTGGAGCAGTTGGCTCAGCACACATCCTTGTGGTGCACCAGTAGTAATTATCAATGAGGTGGAGACGTTACTTCCAATCCACACAGACTGTGGTCTTCCAGTGAGGAAGGCAAGGATCCAGTTGCAGAGGGAGGTACAGAGGCCCAGGTTTGGAAGCTGCACAGTTTGATGAGAACTGCAGGAAAGATTGTGGTAAACTCTGAGCTGTAGTCAATAAACAGTAGCCTGACGTATTAGTATTATCCAGGTGATCCAAGAACACTTGACAAGCCAATGAGACTGCATCCACTGTAGACCTATTGTGGAGATAGGCAAATTGCAGCGGGTCCAGGTCCTTGCTTAGGCAACAGTTGATTCTCATAATCAATCTCTCAAAGCATTTCATCACAGCAGATGCGAGTGTTACTGGACGATCGTCGTTAAGGTAGCTCCCCCGCTCTTCCTGTGCACTGGTATGATTGTTGCCCTTTTGAAGCAGGTGGAAACTTCAGACTGTAGCAATGAAAGATTAAAAATGTTTTAAAATGCACCTGCCAGTTGGTTGGCACAGGATTTCACAGCCCTACCAGGTACTCCATCGGGGCCTTGTGAAGGATTACCCTGTTGAAAGACGTTCCAAATTCGGCCTCTGAGATAGAGATCACAGGGTCATCTGTGCTGCAGGGATTCTCATAGCTAAAGATTTCCCTTTCAAAACAAATCTCGAATGAGTTACCAGGTGTCCTGTCTTTGCCCTATTATCAGAACAGTTCATCTTTAAACAAGACACTTCCCCCAGTAAAAATGCACTCACTCAATACACATAGACTCAATGACCATTTTCAACTAGGAACAAAATTACCCTGGTTCTTAAATGTATATTTATTTCAATAATAATTCCCCAAATAATCCACATTCAGATTTAATCCATCACGTGCTCATTGAAACATGTGTTGCTTGCATTAACATGGATGCGCTGGGGGCAGCCTGCAAGTGTCACCACACATTCCAGCACCAATTTAGCACAACTACAAAGCTCAGAACAGCACAGAACAAGCCCTCTTCATCCCTCACACACACAGTGTTTCAACTCAGGAAGAGCCTCGGGCCTCCAAGACTCACAGACGAGCCCTGACTTCCCCAATAACATGGTTTGTTACTATGAGTAACATAGCTGTTATATTGATAATCAATAGAGTCATTTGCAAAACTTGTACTGATTGCAGACCACTCTTCCAATTTTTTAAATCATTTATTTCAGTGCACTTAGCAACACTTTTCTCCTTGTTTTTATTATCCCAGGAGTTGAAGGATCAATACATTGTAATATCTTTAGACAAGATTAGATTGTGGCCATCAGACACAAGCAGGACATCTCGGTAACCAAACATTTCCATTACGATTCCCATTCCCGTTCTGATGTGTTGATCCACGGGCTCCTCTTTTCCCAAGATAAGGCCACCCTCAATGTGTAGGAGCAAATCCTTAGATTCTGCCTAGGTGGCCGCCAACATGATGGCATGAATGTTGATTTCTCCTTCCGGTGAACAACTCCCCCCCCCCCCCCAACCAATTCCCCACTCTGACCTTTCTCTTCTTCTCACCTGCCCCCAGCTCACTTCCTCCCTTTGCCTACTCTCCTCTCCTATCATATTCTTTCTTCTCCAGTCCTTGACCTTTCCCACCTACCTGGCTTCACCTATCACCTTGCAGCTCGCCTCCTTTCCTCCCCCCACCTTTTTATTCTGGCATCTTCTGTCTTCCTTCTCAGTCCTGAAGAAGGGTCTCAGCCCGAAATGTTGTCCATGTACTCTTTCTCAAAGATGCTGCCTGACATGCTAAGTTCCTCCAGAATTTTGTGTCTTGCTTCAGATTAGACAGATTGACATTCCACAAATTAGATAATTCATTCACAAATCCAGTGAGTACATCTGGTTTGTGAAGGCTCAAGCTTCCCAGGGCCATGAATTTTCCTCCTAACCCTTTGTTTCCTTTTCCCTAATCCATCTGTCAACCAGATCTATTAGAACTTAAGCTTATCAAGTCTTGCATGTGAGGATTTTAACATTTCATCATCCTTTCTCAACAGCATTCATTCTCCTAATTGATTGTGCCAGGACTAAAAATGAAAAACAATTCATGTGTTTTATCAGTATTTCCGGTATTTGACTTCTCTCTCTCTCTCTCCCCCTCCCTCTCCCTCATTGCTGCTAGTCTTTGGTCTTGGGCAACGTTTAATCGACGTGGTTTGTGGCTTAGACTCTGCAGTTCATATTAAGATGTCTTTCTGGTTTCTTCTGTTTTTTTATTCCTATTTTGTGTTATTTTGATCAGGGCGAACTGGCTCTGTGGCCTGTAGTCAACGAACAACACAGTGCTAACTTGAATTGAACTAAACTAAACTGAACGTTCCTAGACTGTTTCAATGACTCTGTGGTTTGATGTTTTATATCCTGTGTTTTTTATGCTTGCTTTTTGCCGTTGGCAAAATTTTTTCCTTTTTTTGCGCGTTGGATGTTTGATATTTTCTTTGAATGGGTTCCATGGTGTCTCTTTGTTTCTTGGTTGCCTGTGGGAAGACGAATCTCAGAGTTGTATACTGCATACATATTTTAATAATAAGTGCACCTTGAAACTATTTTACCTTTATTTCAAATGGCGAAACATTTGAATTACCCCCAGTGCAAAACTGATGGGCAAGATGTCCAGAGCTGGAGACAAAGCAACCATACTCCCCAAAAGACTTGAGAAAAGAGATTTACAAATGTTTAACACACACAATCATAAAATGCACAAATAATCTCTGCCAGTAATTCAGGTGACAGCACAAATAGTTTTTTTGCCTATTTCCTGAGAATTTGATTACCTCACAGAAAACTTCAGTCTCTAAATTATTTTTAACAATGGCTTTGCTTTACAATACAGTTACTCCATTTTATTGAAATAACTGCCTTAGCAAATTCTTAAACATATTGTAGGATTTACTTCTAAATTAAAACATTTTCTATCTGTTTATTACTTAGGAGACATTTGATTCATAGCTCCGGTAATCAAGGTCTATTCTTTCTTCCTTCCGTCACATCTCCAACCTGCCACATCTTACTAACCATTTATTAGTATATACAGCAGAATTGGTTGCCATCATTTTAGGTTTAAAGTGGGTGGAGTGAGAATGTGAAGAGGGTAAGGGGTATGTGTAGAGGGGGTGGGCGAGGGGTAAGTGTAGCAAAATATGTAGACAGGACAAGAGAGAGGTACGTCATTAGGGAAGTAAGGAGAGGTAGCTAAAATAAGGTGCCAGGCCAGATGTGGAGACCACAAGGAAAAGGGAACCTGCGACCACAAGACAATCTGCTTGGCAAAGTATTTTGAGGATACCTATTTCAAGTGTTTTGAAGTGCGTCAGTATTAATTCTAGGTATTACGCTTTAACCTTTGCTAATTCTGAGTATTTCGCATGCTTAGCTATGCAATAGCCAATCAATTGATGAATTCGAATCGGTAACCATATTTGCAAAGGTAGTACCCTGCTTTTGGGTATAAGTATAACCTTTGTAAACTGACAAAGTGGGAGTTGGCTACCTTACGCCCAAGGTGCGTGGGGTTGCGAACTCCTCTCTGAATAAAAACCGTTTCAGATGTAATTTTGTGTCTCTGGTGTTTATCCTCAACTGAGCAGGTAACAGTTACAGGTTGACAGGAGGAATTTTGTCCATGTAAAACTGTAACTTGTTCAGATTCCTTTTCAGTTTTGATGAGTCTTAAAACAGGTCATTCTAGCAGTAGGTCAGATTTACTGTTGGAAGCTTATCAAACATTATTTCATATACAAGGTACTGTTTTAGATGTTTGCTTCTGATGGATCCCTGCTCATTGAGGTGTTGAGGGGAATCAGTGGGTTGGCTGTTTACCTAAGAAAGCTGTTGAAAGTTCATCAGTGGAAATAAACCTTCCATTTAGCAAATCAGAAGCTAAGGGGTTGGTAGGGTTAAGAATTAGGGGGTTATGGCAAGATTTGTGGGACAATGGGTTTAAGGGGAGGCCCCTTTAAATTGTTTGGGTTTAGGGAAGGGGGTAAAACAGGAAGGGAAGGAATTATTTTGACATGACTTCGAATTGGGCATTCTATGCTTAAGTAATCCTTCTATCTTGTACGAAACCAACATTCTGGGTTGTGTAGATTTTGTCAGCATTATGAAATTGTTCAACAAATATTATTACAGCATATATAATTGAAAGAAATCAAATGCAGGCTTTGCTGCTTTTAGAAATTGACAGTTTTCATTTAAAAACTTTAAGTTATGGGAGTAACTTTAATTTAGTTCACAGTATCGTCTTTCATTATTACAATCTATAGGGCTTTTTGGGGCAACTTGGCTTTCTTTTAATAAAGAACTGGTAAAGATTTTATTTCCCTTTTACCACACTCCAGTCCAGTTGGTGGCAGTAATGCACCTTTAAATTGGACTACCAACGGCCATAAAAGTGAAGAACCTCCTATATTGTTAATCCCTCACGCCTCCAGGGTCCTTAATTCCTTACATTTAATTTCTGACCCACCCACTCCAATTTTATCCTTCCCCATCAGCCTTGTACACGCCACACCCTCTCTACCCTCCACTTCCCCCTTGTTTTCCATCCCTTACAACCTACTCAGAATCAGATTTATTATCACTGACTTAAATGATGTGAAATTTGTTGTCTTGTAGGAGCAGTACAACACAAAGTCATAAAAATTACTACCAGTTACAAAAATAGTGCAATAAAAGGAAAATATGAGACAGTGTTCGTGGACCATTCAGAAACCTGCCGGCAGAGGGTAAAAGCCGTTTATAGATTATTCAGTGCGTCTTCAGACAATCTGTCCCCTCACCTCTTCTCGATCTGCTCTCCCAATGTCTTCCTTACCCCACACTCCCTCCCCCATCTGTCCCTGCACCTCCCTCCTTTATCTCTCCTCGACCCGCCCTCCCAGACACCACCGCCCCTCAATCCTTCCATCCTCCCCTTTATCCCTCCTGTCCTCTCCACCTCAGTCCCCTCTCTCCACCACCTTCCTCCTCTCCCTCCCCACCCTACCTTCTCTCCCTACTGCACCCCTTTCCTCCTCTTCTCTACCCCACTCCCCTCCCCGCCCGTGGAAGCGAGCCCAATTGCTATTCTGGGAGCCCCTCCGGCTCCGGTCGCTGACAATCTGGCCCTTGCCACCTGTGATATTATATTACCTTCTGCCGGCTCTCCGTGTCCAGCTGAATGGCGACCCGCGCCATCTTCATGGCGTTTTGCAGCGCATTCCCTCCTGGATCCGGTAACGCCATGTCGCTCCCACCCGGAACTTTTGTTGCAGGCCACGGCGTCCACGGAATATCTGATGTGAAGGGACCTAATGGACCGTCGGACACAGAATGCCAGGGACACTGCGGGGCGGTGTTGGAGACTGCGTTCGTGCGCCACCCCGTGGCAGCTCGGCAATCTGCAGGCAGAAAACAAACCCACAACCCGGTGGCACTCACTGCTTAATCCATCCGAGTACATGCACGTTGACCGATAATATCGGGATGAAAAGCCGAGTAAGATAAAATCCACAAGCAGAAAGGATTGGAAATACTCAGTTTCTATTCCTTCCCTTTAAGCTAGATGCACGTGCCTAAACTTTGTTATTTTGCTGCAGTTTTGCGCCTCTTTAAAACAATCAAAGTGATCAAAAGAAGCAGCAGAGGGTTGTAAATTCAGTCATCTCTATCTTGGGTACTAGTCTACAAAGTTACCCAGGGCATCTTCAAGGAACGGTGTCTCAGAAGGGCAGCACCATTATTAAGGACCCCCAGCACCCAGGGCATCCCCTCTTCTCACTGTTACCATCAGGTAGGAGGTACAGAATCCTGAAGGCACACACTCAGCAATTCAGGAACAGCTTCTCCCCCTCTGCCATCCGATTCCTAAATGGACATTGAACCCTTGAACACTACCTCATTTTTAAATATATATTACTGTTTTTTTTGCATGATTTTAATCTATCCAGTATACATATACAGTGATCGATTTATTTATTTTCTTCTATATTATGTATTGCATCTAACTGCTCATGCTAGGTTAACAAATTTCCGACATATGCCCGTGATAATAAACCTGATTCTGACAGGAAAAACTTAAGGTAAATATGATGCAGTGCACACAAAATGCTGGAGAAACTTTTGGGTTTGGCAGCACCTATGGAGAGGAATAAACAGTTAACATTTCTCTCCATTCATCAGGAACGTGTTGTGTTCCTTATTGAGGGAGTGTGCAGATAGACACCCTGAAGCCAGCATGCAGGCTATCCAACTGAACTTTATTGATAACACTGCTAGTATGGTATGTGAATTGGGTGCGGCTGGCTAAGTGAGTGGCATAGGACTAACCCATTAGCTGCTACAGCATCTCCCCTTATTACAAAAACTAGTTATGTACTTCTTGTCTATTGAACTGCATTGAAACTGCAGTTGCTGAAATTGCATGATTCAGTTTATTTCATCCATAGAACGTAATTTATACTCCTTACATAACCATAAACAAGAATTGCCAATATTATAACTGTTTCTCATTTTGTTTTCTTCCTTTTTTTCAACAATTCCTCTTTTTTTCTAAGAAGAGTCTCATTTTCTGAAAAGTTTTCAACATTAGAACTCTTTTTAAAAATCACTACATCTACTGGAGGTCAGGTTAGACTACTTGAATGCTCTGGGAAAGTGAAGAGGATTATTCTAACTCTTTAATCACTTGCCATAAGCTATTAAGCTATGGGGTACATCTCTGGGGTGGGACATATAAGCAACTATGTCTGGTATAGGTTCCTGAAAGTGTTGGTGTGGATGGAGATTCTTGAACCAGTGCTTCCACCACAGGGAAGTAGTCCTCATCACAATGATCGGACCGCTGTATTTCTTCTTCTAACTTTCGTGGACTTTGAAGGCACACAAACACATGCCTGTTCCGCTTGATTTCACCTTGTGATAGTCTGATCATAAACAATCGTGATGCATGTTGTCAGACTCTTGTTCCTTTCGTGAATTGGCCTGAAACCCAAATTGCTTCAATTCCTGAGCGATGACAAAGGTTTAGGCCCATGTCTGAGATCATGCATGCTCTTCATTTTCTCATGCTGTGTTGCCTCAAAATTTCCAGTAAGTGAGGTTGGAGAAGGGAAGGAAGAGGGGATAGGCTTATTCTCAGTCTCCAGCTCATTGACAGCTCTGATGGACTGTAGCTTTTCACAAGAGGCATGGAGCGATAAGCTGGCAATGCTTTGTAGAGGCCTTTTGTCTTCAGTAAGAGATTCTCAGCAATCTTCACTGCTCTCTCCTGTTCTCCTTTTGCATTGTGGGCACTGTGGCCTGGTGTTTGATCTCAGTCCCCAGCAAAGGCTTTGAATTCTGAGCAGCTGAATTGTGGACTGTTGTCTGACACAAGTGTCACTTGGTCTTCCATGGTGAGCGAATACAGCTTTCAGGTGCTGTGTAACTGCTGTTGAAGATGTAGAGGACAGCGTGGACACCTCAACATCCCGTGAGTAGTAATCCACAGTGAGAAGATAGTTGTCTCTTTTCAGCTCAAAAATGTCTGTGCCTGCAAATTCCCATGGAAATTCCGGCAAATATTGTGTGTCAGGGAGGTTCAGCATGATTTTTGTGCAGTGTCCTGCATACTTCACATTGCCTTACATAGTCTCCCAGGTGTGTGCTTAGTCCCGGCCTCCATACAGTTTGCCTTGCTCTTAGATGACATTTTTCAAAGCCTTGATGCCCTTGCTGGGTTTGACTCATGATTTTGGCGCGCTCTGGAGCAGGAATAACGAGTCTAGAGCCCTTTAGCATCAAGAATGGTGAGTTTGTCTCTTTCAAGCCAGTAACGTCTGAGTCGATGAGCTCTTTTTGGAACAGATGGCCATCCATGCCCACAGTATTGCATGACCTTGCTGCAGATTGGGCCATTTTTCAACTCAGCGAGAACCTCTTCCAATTCACTCACTGATGCAGGAAAGCCTTCATTCATCTTTGCAGACGTGGAGGTAAGTCTTACAAGTGTTTCAAGCTGAAGTGGCAAACAAATGGCTTGTGGTGTGTTTCCAGTAGGAATTTAGTGCCTATCAAGCTCTTGATGCATATGCTACTGATTTCCATACTGCACTGCAGTTTTGCATGAGCACTCCCCCGGGCCAAAGGAAGAGGCGTCTACTGAGATCTTGGTTGAACGCAAGTGTTGGCAGAGAAATGAGGTCTGCTTTAAGTGAGGGGAACGGCTTCTCCTGTGTTGCGTTCCAGTTTCTGTGAGAGAGGAGGTGACGTTTTGGCCTTGTTTTCTCTGCCAAGTCTGGAAGGACCTTTCCCAGCTGGTGTACCAGGCCAAGGAAGCTGTGGATCTCTGATACACTCGTAGGTTGTTCCGTGTTCCGAACCCCTACCCGTTTGTCTGAATCCGGTTACACTCCCTCTGAGGACAGCTGGCGGCCTAGGAACTTCAGCTCCATCTTTGCAAATTTGCATTTCTTTTTGTTCAGGGTGATTCCAGCCTGCTTCAGTTTCTCCAAGGCAGCTTCCACTCTTTTGTTGTGAGCCACTGAGAGTGAGTATTTCACCCATTTGTCAGACTACTCCTTCCAGTCCCTCCAAAATTTGGTTCATCCTCATTTGAAAGAGTTCAGGGGATGATGAGATGCCAAAAGGCATAGTGTCCGTATGCTGTGATAAAGTTTGTGATCTTCTGTGACTCAGGAGCTAAACAGATCTGCCAGAATCCTAAGTTTCCATCTAGTCTGGTGAAGACCTTTGCTCCACCCAGCCTACCCGATGTATGCGCCACAGAGGGCAGAATAAGCTTCTCCTGCCTCACTGCATTATTCAATGTTGTTAGATCAACACATCTGGTTTGGGAAGAGGAACAATGCCCACACACCATTCAGCAGGTCCATTCACTCCAGTCATGATGTCAAGCACCTCCATTTTCTCAGGTTCAGCTTTGACTTAGTTCATCAATGGGAATTGGAAGCTCCTTGCTGAGGTCAGAGAGTAGGGCATCACTCTTGGCCTCAGCTGGATAAGGAACTCTCTGTTCAGTAACCCCGGGCCTGTGAGCAACTCCGAGTACTTCTCCTGCCACTGAACATTGTTTAGTAAACCCAACCTTGCAATGAGGCTCAGCTTTTCAATAGTGGTGAAAAGAGATCCTGAACAACATAGACAGCTTCATTTAACTGTTACACACAGAAATGCTGGTGGAACACAGCAGGCCAGGCAGCATCTATAGGGAGAAGCGCTGTCGACGTTTTGGGCCGAGACCCTTCGTCAGGACTAACCAAAAGGAAAGAGAGTAAGAGATTTGAAAGTAGTGGGGGGAGGGGGAAATGCAAAATGATAGGAGAAGACTGGAGGGGGTGGGCTGAAGCTAACAGCGGGAAATGTGATTGGCAAAAGTGATACAGAGCTGGAGAAGGGAGAGGATCATGGGACGGGAGGCCTCGGGAGAAAGAAAGGGTGGGGGGGAACACCAGAGGGAGATGGAGAACTGGCAAACAACTAAATAAGAAGAACTCAGCGTCATGGCGTACGTGGAACTCGCTGAGGTGTGAGCGAAAGGGGACAAAGCTGAGGCCCTTACTGAGGACAGAGCGCTCTGCCTCAGAGAGTTGAAGGTCAGAGGGATTGGTAAAGACCCAGCACAGATGAGAGATGGGATCAGAGGGGGGAGGGAGGCTGGTAGTGTCAGTGGAGACGGAAGGGTTGGGGTGGGAGGAAGATGGAGCCTCTGAGTGCCCTGACGCTGAGCTCTTCTACTGCCGGCTCCGTCTCCGAGCTTATTTCTTTGACAAGGACTCTCCTACCCCCAGCGATGACCCCTTCTCCGGTCTTCAACCCTCCTCCTCTTCATGGACACCCCGCTCTCGTCTTCTGCCTGCTCTGGATCTCTTTATTGCTAATTGCCGACGGGACATCACCACACCCTGTTCCAATTCCAACCTCACTCCTTCCGAACGCTCTGCTCTCCGCTCCCTCCGCACCAATCCCAACCTCACTATAAAACCTGCTGATAAGGGGGGAGCTGTTGTTGTCTAGCGTACTGACCTCTACCTGGCCGAGGCACAGCGACAACTCTCTGATACCTCCTTTTATTTACCCCTTGATTATGACCCCACTAAGGAGCACCAGGCCATTGTCTCCTATACCATCACCAACCTTATCAGCTCTGGGGATCTCCCATCCACTGCCACCAACTTCATAGTTCCCACACCCTGCACTTCCCGTTTCTACCTCCTACCCAAGATCCACAAACCTGCCTGTCCAGGTAGACCTATTGTCTCAGCTTGCTCCTGCCCCACTGAACTCATTTCTGCAAACCTTGACACTGTCTTATCCCCCCTTGTTCAATCTCTTCCCACCTATGTTCGTGACACTTCTCATGCTTTGAATTTTTTCAATGATTTTAAGTTCCCTGGCCCCCACCATCTTATTTTCACCATGGATGCCCAGTCCCTATATACCTCCATCCCCCACCGAGATGGTCTCGAAGCTCTTCGGTTTTTTTTGGATTCCAGACCTAACCAATTCCCCTCTACCACCACTCTCCTCCTTCTGGCGGAATTAGTTCCTACTCTCAATAATTTCTCCTTTGGCTCCTCCCACTTCCTCCAAACCAAGGGTGTAGCCATGGGCACCCGCATAGGTCCCAGTTATGCCTGCCTTTTTGTTGGCTTTGTGGAACAGTCCATGTTCCAAGTCTAAACGGGTATCCATCTCCCTCTTTTCCTTCACTACATCGACGACTGCATTGGCGCTGCCTCTTACACGCATGCTGAGCTCGTCGACTTCATTAACTTTGCCTCCAACTTTCACCCTGCTCTCAGATTTACCTGGTCCATTTCCGACATCTCCCTCCCCTTTCTTGATCTTTCTGTCTCCATCTCTGGAGATGGCTTATCTACTGGTATCTACTGTAAGCCTACAGACTCTCACAGCTACCTGGACTATTCCTCTTCCCACTCTGTCTCTTGAAAAAAGGCTATCCCCTTCTCACAATTCCTACGTCTCTGCCATATCTGCTCTCAGGATGAGGCTTTTCATTCCAGGACGAAGGAGATGTCTTCCTTTTTTAAGCAAAGGGGCTTCCCTTCGTTCACCATCAACTCTGCTCTCAAATGCATCTCTTCCATTTCCTGCACATCTGCCCTCACCCCATCTGCCCGCCACCCCACTCTGGATAGGGTTTCCCCTGTCCTTACCTACCACCCCACCAGCCTCCAGGTCCAACGTATAATTCTCCATAACTTCTGCCACCACCAACGGGATCCCACTACCAAGCACATCTTTCCCTACCCCCCTTTCTGCTTTCTGCAGGGATCGCTCCCTACGTGACTCCCTTGTCCACTCATCCCCCCCATCCCTTCCCACTGATCTCCCTCTCGGCACTTATCCTTGTAAGCGGAACAAGTGCTACACCTGCCCTTACACTTCCTCCGTCACCACCATTCAGGGCCCCAGACAGTCCTTCCAGGTGAGATGACACTTCACCTGTGAGTCGGTTGGTGTGGTGTAGTGTGTCCGGTGCTCCCGGTGTGGCCTTCTATATATTGGTGAGACCCGACGCAGACTGGGAGACCATTTCGCTGAACACCTACGCTCGGTCCGCCAGAAAAAGCAGGAGCTCCCAGTGGCCACACATTTTAATTCCACATCCCATTCCCATTCTGATATGTCTATCCATGGCCTCCTCTATTGTCAAAATGAATCCAAACTCAGGTTGGAGGAACAACACCTTATATACCGGCTGGGTAGCCTCCAACCTGATGGCATGAACATTGACTTCTCTAACTTCCGTTAATGCCCCTCCTCCCCTTCTTACTCCATCCCTGACATATTTAGTTGTTTGCCTGTTCTCCATCTCCCTCTGGTGCTCCCCCCCCCCCCCCCACCCTTCTCCCGAGGCCTCCCATCCCATGATCCTTTCCCTTCTCCAGCTCGGTATCACTTTCGCCAATCACCTTTCCAACTCTTAGCTTCATCCCACCCCCTCCGGTCTTCTTCTATCATTTTGCATTTCCCCCTCCCCCCACTACTTTCAAATCTCTTACTATCTTTCCTGTCAGTTAATCCTGACAAAGGGTCTCGGCCCGAAACGTCGACAGCGCTTCTCCCTATAGATGCTGCCTGGCCTGCTGTGTTCCACCAGCATTTGTGTGTGTTGTTGTTTGAATTTTCAGCATCTGCAGATTTCCTTGTGTTTGCTCTTTTAACAGTTGCTCATTTTTATGGATGGAAGTAGTAAACATTCCTTTCACACTAAGCTTATGTTTCCCCGGCTCCATGACCACTTACTTTGTTAGGTTTAGTGTAATACCCATTTTCTTCACCAGCTTTGTGAACAAACATTCAGGGATGGCTGCGACACTGCCCCAGTATCCATTTTGAACATCACTGCCTCATTTTGCAATTGAATAGTACAACGTGATCTAGGTGTTCTTGTACATCAGTCACTGAAAGTAAGCATGCAGGTGCAGCAGGCAGTGAAGAAAGCTAATGACATGTTGGCTTTCATAACAAAGGGAGTTGAGTATAGGAGCAAAGGTCCTTCTGCAGTTGTACAGGGCCCAGGTGAGACCACACCTGGAGTATTGTGTTCAGTTTTGGTCTCCAAATTTGAGGAAGGACATTCTTGCTATTGAGGGAGTGCAGCGTAGGTTCACGAGGTTAATTCCCGGGATGGCGGGACTGTCATATGTTGAAAGATTGAAACGACTGGGCCTGTATACACTGGAATTTAGAAGGATGAGAGGGGATCTGACTGAAACATATAAGATTATTGAGGGATTGGACATGCTAAAGGCAGGAAACATGTTCCCGATGTTGGGGGAGTCCAGAGCCAGAGGCCACAGTTTAAGAATAAGGGGTAGGCCATTTAGAACGGAGTTGAGGAAAAACTTTTTCACGCAGAGAGTTGTGGATCTATGGAATGCTCTGCCTCAGAAGGCAGTGGAGGCCAATTCTCTGAATGTTTTCAAGAAAGAGTTAGATAGAGTTCTTAAAGATAGCGGAGTCAAGGGATATGGGGAGAAGGCAGGAACGGGGTACTGTGGATGATCAGCTGGCTCGAAGGGCCGAGCGGCCTACTCCTGCACCTATTGTCTATTTCCTATTGAACAGCAGTACACCGGCCTTGTTTATTTGATTCTAGAGCCCTATGGGAAGCTCTCCCTTCATCTGAATCATGGTCTTCTTTGACCACTCAAAGAAATGTTTTTGAGTGACACTGGCGTTTATCTTGGCCAGCTCTACAGTATTGTTGGCATTTCACTTCTTTTGCTGGACAGAGCTCTTTGACGTGGAGTGGAGACCTGCCACATCTCCTGCAGCTGGACATTTTACTTGCTGTTTGCTTAGCTTGCCTGTTCAGTTTCTGCTGAGCTCTACTAACAGAATGAGAATCACCGGCATGTGACGTGGAACTTAGCAGCAGCAGCTCAATGCAGTACATAATACAGAGAGAAAGTAATAATAAATAAAATAAAACATCATAATAAATAAACTAACAAGTAAATCAATTGCATATATTGAATAGATTTTGAAAATGTGCAAAAACAGAAGTACTGTTGTTACGTATCCCCTAACTGGATCACTTACCAGCAAAGATAGAGAGGTCCGTTGAAGTCTGATGTCACTATTTTCAAACGTTTTTATTTATAAAGGGGCACAAAAGTAAGGTTAATACAAACATTCAGATAATATACGTAGTCAATACTCAATCTAAAGCGCGGGTATAGTAATAATCATCATTAAGAAATGAGCTCTACTGTTGTCTAGGGGATAATATATTGTCCGTTGGAAATATAAAAGTCTCTCAGAAGTCTGCAGGCTTCAGCCTTTTGGGGAATCGCTGGGTTTCACGTGTTTGAGAGAGAGAGATTAGTGAGAAAAGGAAAACTTGCCCAGGTCTTTATGAAGCAACTCCATTGAATCAGGGGAGCATTGGTTCCCCGTTGTTAGTTCGAAGTCCTTTTCGGTGTTATCAGCCACCCGCACCCCAGGCAAAGGAGAATGGAACACACGTGGCTTTGAATGGCTTCCCACTAACACGGGAGCACTGAGCGATGGTGTGTCCTTCTGGTACGTCGCTGGGGTACTGCCTTCTGCAGTCCCCTTTTATCTTGACTTGCAGAGTTGTAGATGTCCATCAAAGTAGGGTGATGCAATCCCCACCCCCACATTGCCTGAGGGTGTCCATGTCCCTGGTAGCTGTCACGTAGCAGGGACATGCAATTCACGTAGGTGTCTCCAAGAACAATGGTCAAAACCGTTGCATTGTCTCTCATTTCCTGGGTCCGAGACCTGAATTAATAGTGATCTTGCGATCCTCCGGAAGGAGGGGGCTGCTCCCGCCCCTTCGGCCCCTCAGAGCTGTGGTACATTCATAACACTGTATATTAAAAAAAAAGTGAGGTAGTGTCCAAAGCTTCAATGTTCATTTTGGAATCGAATGGCAGAGGGGAAGAAGCTGTTCCGGAATTTGCTGAGTGTGTGCCTTCAGGTTTCTGTATCTCCTACCTGATGGTGACAGTGAGAAAAGGGCATGCCCTGGTTGCTGGAACTTCTTAATAACAGACGCTGCCTTTCTGAGACACCATTCCCTGAAGGTATCCTGGGTACTTTGTAGGCTAGTACCCAAGATGGAGCTGACTAGATTTACAACCTTCTGCAGCTTCTTTCAGTCCTGTGCAGTAGCCCCTCCATACCAGACAGTGATGCAGCCTGTCAGAATGCTCTCCACGGTACATCTATAGAAATTTTTGTGTGTATTTGTTGACATGCTAAATCTCTTCAAACTCCTAATAAAGTATAGCAGCCATCTTGCCTTCTTTATAACTACATCAATATGTTGGGACCAGGTTAGATCCTCAGAGATCTTGACACCAAGGAACTTCAAGCTGCTCACTCTCTCCACTTCTAATCCTTCTATGAGGATTGGTATGTGTTCCTTCGTCTTACCCTTCTTAAAGTCCACAATCAGCTCTTTCGTCTTACTGACGTTGGGTGCCAGGTTGTTGCTGCGGCATCATTCCACTAGTTGGCATATCTCACTCCTATACGCCCTCTCGTCACCATCTGAGATTCTACCAACAATGGTTGTATCATCAGCAAATTTATAGATGGTATTTGAGCTATGGCTAGCCACACAATCACGGGTATAGAGAGAGTAGAACAGTGGGCTAAGCACACATCCCTGAGGTGCACCATTGTTGATCATCAATGAGGAGGAGATTTCACCAATCCGCACAGACTGTGGTCTTCCAGTTAGGAAGCCGAGGATCCAATTGCAGAGGGAGGTACAGAGGCCCAGGTTCTGCAATTTTTCAATCAGGATTGTGGGAATGATGGTATTAAATGCTGAGCTATTGTCAAAGAACAGCATCCTGACATAGGTGTTTGTGTTGTCCAGGTGGTCTAAAGCCATGTGGAGAGCCATTGAGATTGCGTCTGCCATTGAGTTATTGTGGTGATAGGCAAATCGCAATGGGTCCAGGTCCTTGCCGAGGCAGGAGATCAGTCTAGTTATGACCAACCTCTCAAAGCATTTCATCACTGTCGATGTGAGTGCTACTGGGCAACAGTCATTAAGGCATCCCATATTATTCTTCATAGGCACTGGTATAATTGATGCCTATTTGAAGCAAGTGGGAACTTCTGCCCATAGCAGTGTGAGTTTGAAAATGTTCTTGAATACTCCCTCTAATTGGTTGGCACAGGTTATCAGAGCCTTACCAGGTACTCTATCGGGACCCGTCCTGCGAGGGTTCACTAACTTTAAAGACAGTCTAACATCAGCCTCTGAGACAGAGATCACAGGATCATCAGGTGCAGCAGAGATCTTCACAGCTGTAGTGTTCTCCCTTTCAAAGCGTGCTTAGAAGGTGTTGAGCTCATCTGGCAGTGAAGCATTGCTGCCATTCATACTATTGGGTTTCACTTTGTAGGAAGTAATGTCTTTTAGACTCTGCCAGAGTTGCTGTGCATCTGATATCACCTCCAACCTCGTTCAAAGTTGTCACTTCACCTTTGAAATAGCCCTCCACAAATCTTGCCTGGTTTTCTGGTACAGGCCTGGGTTGCCAGTCTTGAATTCCACAGATCTAGCCTTCAGCAGACGACGTACCTCCTGGTTCATTCATGGGTTTTGGTTTGGGAATGTACAGTAAGTCTTTGTTGGCACACACTCATCCTCCCAGGTTTTAATGAAGTTGGTAATAACTGCAGCATACTCATCCAGATTCGAAGATGAATCCCTGAATACAATCCAGTCTTCAAAGCAGTCCTGTAGGCGCTCTTGTGCTTCCCTTGTCCATACCTCCTTGGTCCTCACTGCTGGTGCTGCAGTCTTCAGTCTCTGCCTATACTTGGGGAGTAGAAGTACAGTTAGGTGATCAGACTTTGCAAAGTGAGGGCTTGGAATAGCATAGTAGGCATTCTCGATGGTGGTGTAGTGCTGGTCCAGTTTGGTGTTTCTTCTGGTATTGCAAGTAATCTGTTGCTGGTAGTCGCTTAGTGTTTTTTTTTCCAGACTGGCCTGGTTAAAGTCTCCCAAAATGATGGTGAAGGCTTTAGGGTGTGTTGTTTCGTGCATGTTGATCCCATTGTTCAGATCATCTAAGGCCTGCTCAACATTGGCCTGAGGTGGAATGTAAACTGCTACCAGAATGACCCCAGAGAACTCCCGTGGTAGGTAAAAAGGACAACACTTTACTACTAGATATTCCAGGGCTGGTGAGCAGAATTGGAACGGCACCGATATATTTGTGCACCAAGGAGAGTCGATCGTCAGGCATACTCCTCCACCTCTGCTTTTGAGAGCCTCTACAGATCTATCCTGGCGGTGTATAGTAAACCCGTCAATCTGAATCGCTGCATCTGGTACGGAAGGGGTTAACCAGGATTCCGTGAAACAAAGGACACACGTGGTCCTAATGCTCCTCTGATTCAGCACCCTGGCTCTGAGATCATCGGTTTTACTCACCAGAGACTGCATATTTACCAGCAAGATAGTCGGTATAGGGAGTTCTATCACCTCTTTCATCTCTCGTCTATCACATTTTGCTTTCCTGTGAAATATTGTCTGAATTTGTTTTGTACTCCTTTTTCTGAGCACTTTGGTCCTAATCCACCCTTGATGCAATCTGCTTTGTCACCCATGCAGTGTATCAGTGTGCTGACTTGATGCTCTTCTGAAGTCCGGGTGAGATTGCTAGTAACCTTAAATCTCTCAAAGCATCTGAGTCATCTCTGAAAGTCCCCTGCTTTAGAGAAATCAAAATCAAATGTCTTCAGGGGCTTTATCAGGTGAGCAGATATAGGTACTGCAGGTATTTGCTCCATTTTCCTTTTCGGTTATCTATAATTCTTTTATTTGGACTACAAATATCTTTTTTTACTCTCTCCCTGAGAGTTTGACTGACTTCTCTGCTGAGCCTGTATCTCTGTGCATTTTCCCAGACTAGTGACCCACACTTCTGGGTATAGCCTGAAGGCATTACCTAGTCAACCCTGGCTAGATCTCAGCTCACGGTCAGCAACTAGCATAGGCAGTCCAGGCCGACAAGTCCCTGGACCCCTCCCACATATAAACATGAACAAGAACAGTCTTACTGCAAATTCTTTCTTGTTGGGGGGGGGGGGTCTCACTTGATCTGTAGCAGAAATTCAACGACAATCAACCACTTCTGCCACCATATTGTGTTTGATATTGAGGGATAGTGCAGATATCCCTCTTGGTATCGAACTGACCTTTACTAATAACACTATTTGTACAATATACGAACTCTTCACATGTGTGGGCAGCTAACTGAGTGTTTTAGGATTAATTCATTAACTACCACATCAGAAAGGAAGAGGGTAAAAGCCAGAGATTATTCCCCTCCCCTCAATTCTTCAAGCATTTTGTGTGGTCTGCTCAAGATTTCTAGCATCTGAAAAATCTCCTTGTTTGAAAGTATGAAGCATATACAGCACTTTTCTGTGAGATTTTCTATCATACTTTATTGTTCTTCAGTGCTCCCTAAATTCCATTGGTATGTAGACTTTGCAATGAGAGGGGTGAATGTGTTGGACCTTGTTTACACATGTATCCCCAATGCGTACCGGGCAGAGCCTCGCCCCCACCTCGGATACTCAGACCACATCTCTGTTATGCTAATCCCAGCTTACAGACCGCTCATCAGGCGCGCCAGACCAGTTCAGAAGCAGGTGAAAACCTGGTCAGCAGGAGCCATCTCTGCTCTTCAAGACTGCTTTGAGCACACTGACTGGCACATGTTCAGGGAGGCTACAACCGATGGCGACTCTACCAACTTGGAGGAGTACATGGCACCTGTGACCAGCTACATCAACAGGTGCATCGATGACGTCACTGTCCAAGACCATCACTACATGTGCTAACCAGAAGTCATGGATGACTGCGGAGGTGCGTGTGCTGCTGAGGACCCGTGACTCCGATTTTAGAGCAGGTAATAAGGCAGCTCTAACAACAGCAAGGGCCAAACTGTCCCAGGCCATCAGAGAGGCAAAGCGTGCACACGCCCAGCAAATCCACAGCCACTTCTAGGACAGCAGCGACACGTGGGAGGGCATTCAGGACATCACCAACTACTGACTGTGTGGGTAATGCCTCCCTCCCAGATGCGCTGAACAACTTCTACCCTCGTTTTGAGGCAGAAAATGACGTGGTGGCGAGGAAGTCCACCCCTCCTCCAAATAACCAGGTGCTGTGTCTCACCGTGGCCAATGTGAGGAGAACCCTGTGCAGGGTCAACCCACGGAAGGCTGCTGGACCAGACAATATTCCTGGTAGAGTGCTCAGAGGATGTGCAGAACAGCTGGCAGATGTTCTCACTGACATCTTCAACATCTCCCTGAGCAGCGCCATCGTTCCAACGTGCTTCAAGACCGCCACCATCGTCCACATGTTGAAAACGTCTTCAGTGTTGTGCCTCAATGACTACTGTCCCGTTGCTCTCATGTCCATCATCATGAAGTGTTTCAAGAGGCTCGGCTTGAGGCATATCAAGATCCTGCTGCCCCCATCACTGGACCCCCTGCAGTTCGCGTACCGTCCCAACTGTTCAACAGATGACACAATTGCCACCACCCTCCACCTGGCCCTAACCTACCTGGACAAAAAAGACACATACGTTTGGATGCTGTTTATAGGCTTCAGTTCAGCGTTCAGCACAATCATCCCTCAGAAAATGATTGGAAAGCTGAGCCAAATGGGCCTGAACACCTCCCTTTGCAACTGGATCCTAGACTTCCTGACTGGGAGACCTCAGTCAGTTGGGATTGGAAGCCAAGTCTCCTACACCATCACACTGAACACGGGGGGGGGGGGGGGCCCAGGGCTGCGTGCTCAGTCCACTGCTGTTCACTCTGCTGACCCACGACTGTGCTGCAACACACAGCTCGAACCACGTCATCAAGTTTGCCGATGACACGGCCATGGTGGGTCTTATCAGCAAGAACGACGAGTCAGCATACAGAGAGGAGGTGCAGCGGCTAACGGACTGGTGCAGAGCCAACAACCTGTCTCTAAATGTGAACAAAACAAAAGAGATGGTTGTTGACTTCAGGAGGGCACGGAGTGACCACTCTCCGCTGAACATCGACGGCTCCTCAATAGTGATTGTTAAGAGCAATATATTTCTTGGTGTTCACCTGGTGGAGAATCTCACCTGGTCCCTCAACACCAGCTCCATAGCAAAGAAAGCCCAGCAGCATCTCTACTTTCTGTGAAGGCTGAGGAAAGTCCATCTCCCCCCCCCCCATCCTCATCACATTGTACAGGGGTTGTACTGAGAGCATCCTGAGCAGCTGCATCACTGCCTGGTTTGGAAATTGCACCATCTCGGATCGCAAGACCCTGCAGCGGATAGTGAGGTGAACTGAGAAGATCATCGGGGTCTCTCTTCCCGCCATCATGGACATTTACACTACACGCTGCATCCGCAAAGCAAACAGCATTATGAAGGACCCCATACACTCCTCATACAAACTCTTCTCCCTCCTGCCGTCTGGGAAAAGGCTCCAAAGCATTCGGGCTCTCACGACCAGACTATGTAACAGTTTCTTCCCCCAAGCCATCAGACTCCTCAATCCCCAGAGCCTGGACTGACACCAACTTACTGCCCTCTACTGTGCCGGTTGTCTTGTTTATTATTTATTGTAATGCCTGCACTGTTCTGTGCACTTTCTGCAGTCCTGGGTAGTCTAGTTTGTTTTTCTCTGTGTTGTTTTTACATAGTTCAGTCTAATTTTTGCACTGTTCCATGTAACACCATGGTTCTGAAAAACTTTGTCTCATTTCTACTGTGCACTGTACCAGCAGTTATGGTCGAAATGACAATAAAAAGTGACTTCACTTGACTTGATTATTAAAGTCCATTAGGGTCAAATTAGGAAAGGGTTTTCCAATTTAATCCCCAGTTACTTTTAAAAATCTGAAAGCTACGTATTCTACACAAAACCATACAAAACTGCAGAGAGCTGCTTCCGTAAGAAACCAACCCCTTTCACCCTGGACGTTTTCTTGTCTCCCTCCTCTCACTAGGCAGAAGATATAAACACCTGAGAGTAAGTTCCACCAGGCGGAAGGAGAGCCTCGACCTCACTGTTATTACTCGACTGTTCAAAGCTCAAAGTAAATTTTATTACGTAGGCATCACCATACACAGTCTTGAGATTCATTTTCTCGTGGGCATACACAACATATTTATAGAATGTTAACTATAGCAAAATCCATGAATGACTAGGGGGTTCAAACAGAGTGCAGAAGACAATAAACTGTGCAAATGCAAGAAGAAGAATATAAATAAATAAGAACTAAGTATTGAGAACACGAGATGAAGAGTCCTTGGAAGTGAGTTGTGAACAGACTTCTCGTAAGATAACATGGACTCTGACTTCACAGCCTGTCTCACCATGGCTTTGCACTTTACTTGCCTGTCTGCACCAGACTTTCTCGTTGACTACACGACTATATTCTGGATTCTGTTCTTATTTTACCTTTAACTGCTTTGATGTATTTATGTGATGAAATTATATGTATGAAGACATGCAAGATGAGTTATGTAACAATAATAAACCAATTTAGGAATTTCATATTTTGTCCATATTGAAAATGTTGCCTTGTAGCCTGTCAGCCTTTGTTGTAATTCTGTAATTTCGACTAGATCTCATTCTTCTATGTGACCCAATTTCTCCTCATACAACAGTCCTGTCATCCCAAAGATCAGTCTGGCGAATATGTTTTATTCTCTTTATGATTTAAAAGGATAGCAGGGTGGAGATATGTTTCTACCAAAGGAGGTGTAAGGCACTCTGCTAGCCTGTGGGTCACCCTTAGGCAAGGTGCACCACCTGTTTAGCTCCCCCCCCCCCAATCAGAGTCACATGAAGCCATGGGAGCAGGTGGTGGATGGCTGTTCGAGCAGCTTTTGTATATCACAAGTCCTGGTTTTGCAACCACTGACATCAGGCAGACAACCTCTGAAGAGTATTGGTAATGGCTGGGGTCACCATCTTGTAAAGACATTGCCCAGAAGAAGGTAATAGCAAACCACATCTGTAGAAAGTTTTGCCAAGAACAATCGTGGTCATGGAACGACCATGATTGCTCACATCATATGTCACGACACATAATGAACGATGAGTTACGGAATTATGGGTTAATAGAAAGTCTACAATTTCAAGCTGTATCTGTAAACTTGGCCAAACCTTTGGGGCTTATTGGGAGTTTCTTTGTTTATCCACTAATTGTGGTAAACTACATATACCTGTCTGGACGCGCCCCTCTGCTGACTGCTCCTGTGGCTCCTCCCACAGACACCTGTATAAAGGCGATTGGGGCACTGCTCCTCCCTCAGTCTTCGACATGTCGTGCTCCCTTTTTGCTGCTAATAAAAGCCTATCGTTTACTTCCAGTCTCCAAAAGTTATCGATGATTTTATTAACAGCGATTTTAAAACATGGAGAGCATTTTGCGACCCAACAGATTGGATCTTGACCCTCAATCCCAGGAAGCTGGCAACGCTTTCGAACTCTAGCTAGCATGCTTCGAATCGTACCTGGAGGAGATTCAAGTGACCTAGCCTGCCACGATGTGCAGAGTTCTCCTCTCCAGGGTCAGTCCACAGATCTACTCCATGATCAGGGACCAACCGAGCTACCAGGGCACGATGGACGCCCTCAAACGACAATACCTGTGGCCGGTGAACACCGTCTACGCAAGACATCGCTTAGCGACACGGCAGCAACGGGCAGGAGAGTCGAGCACTGAGTTTATCCGGGCCCTACAGACACTCGTGCGGGCCTGTGATTGCAGGGGGCTGACAGCGGAACAGCATGTGGAGCTCCTGGTATGAGACACCTTTGTCACGAGGATCAGGTCAGTATACGAGCGCCAGCGGCTGCTGGAAAACGCCGATCTTACCTTACGTTGGGCAATTGAGCTGGCTGACACGCTGGAGGCCGCTCTGCACAACGCTGACGCTCACCAGGCACGTGATCTCCTGCTGGCCTCATGGATGCCACAGTCCCCGCAACCCGCCAGTGAATCAACCACGGCTGCTGCCAGTTGCGAGTCCATGAAGTGTTACTTCTGTGGACTCGAGAAGCACCCCTGAAAACGCTGCCCGGCCTGAGAAGCTACCTGCTTCAGCTGTGGAAAGAAGGGCCACTTCGACAAGGCCTGTAAGTCCAAACCACGAGTGGGGTCGAGCAGCGCTGTGTGCGAGGCATGGGGGCGGCCATCTTTGTCGGCGCCACCTCACCCCGCCTCCGACCCATGGGTGCTTACGGGCACCAAGGCGGCGATTCAACTCTGGTCTCCGTGACCCTTGACTAAAGCACTCCACACCAGCTCGCAAGGTCAATGATGGACATCCTGGTGGAGGGGCGCAGGACTAGCTGCCTGTTTGAGATGGGCAGCACTGAGAGTTTTATTGACCCGGATACGGTGCAACGCTGTGGACTCGTGACACGGCCGGTAAGCTAGAGGGTCATCATGGCTTCTGGGTCGCATTCCACAGACATCCGGGGGGGGGTTATGTAGCGACACTAGTGGTGCAGGGCACAGAATATTGGGAGTTTGTCTTACTGGTCATTCCAAAGCTGTGTACCCCTGTGCTATTGGGGCTCAACTTCCAGAGCCACCTGAAAAGCTTGACAATGGAGTATGATGGGCCCCTCCCACCAATCACCGTTGGAAATCCTCAGTTTTGTGGGGCTTCGTCATATACCCCACTACTGACCACACACACATACCGACCCACACATCCCACCCAACACCATGCCAACGGCCGCGCTATTGACACCACTTGCAGCCTCTCCACCCTCAAGATCCCTCCCCCACAGCTGTTCGCCAACCTGACCCCTGACTGTAAGACTGTGGCAACTAAAAGCAGGAGGTACAGCGTGGGGGACAGGGCCTTCATTCAGTCAGAGGTGCAGCGGCTGCTCAGGGAGGGGATCATTGTGCTAAGCACAAGTCCTTGGAGGGCCCAGGTGGTCGCTGTTCAGACCGGGCAGAAAAATAGGATGTTCGTGGACTATAGCCAAACCATCAATAGGTTCATGCAGCTTGATGCGTACCCTACCCCGCATCGCGGATATGGTCAATCAGATAGGTCAGTACAAGGTGTACTCGACCATAGACCTAAAATCCGCTTACCATCAGCTCCCCATCCGCCTGGAGGACCGTCCCTACACTGCCTTCGAGGTGGACGGCAGCCTTTATCACTTACTGCGCGTCCCATTCGGTGTCACTCTTCCAGAGGGAAATGGACCGGATGGTGGACCAGTGCCAACTGAAGGCCACATTCCCATATCTGGATAACATCACCATCTGTGGTCATGACTGACAGGATCACAACACCAACCTCCAACAATTTTTCCAAGTGGCCAAAGCTTTTAACCTTACCTATAATAGGGACAAGTGTGTGTTCGGAACCACCTGACTTGCTATCCTTGGGTATGTTGTGGAGAACGGGGTCATTGGCCCTGATCACGACCGTATGCGCCCCCTGTTAGAACTCCCTCTTCCTAACACCCTCAGAGCCCTCAAACAGTGCCTGGGCTTCTTTTCCTATTATGCCCAATGGGTCCCTCACTACGCAGACAAGGCCCGTCCCCTGGTCAAGTCTACCACGTTTCCCCTCTCAGCCAAGGCCCGCGCGGCCTTCAGCCGCATTAAAGGGGACATTGCCAAAGCAGCAATGCACGTGGTGGACAAGACCATTCCCTTCCAAGTAGAGAGTGACGCCTCCAACTTAGTGCTGGCTGCTACCCTCAATCAGGAAGGCCGGTAGCACTCTTCTCTCGTACCCTCCAAGGCTCTGAAATTCAGCACTCTGCTGTGGAGAAAGAAGCCCAGGCCATAGTGGAAGCTATTAGGCACTGGAGGCACTATCTCGCCGGCAAAAGGTTCACCTTGCTGATCGACCAGCGCTCGGTTGCGTTCATGTTCAGCAACCAACAGCAGGGCAAAATCAAAAATGATAAAATTTTGCGGTGGAGAATAGAACTCTCCACCTACAGCCATGACATCCTGTACCGGCCTGGAAGGCTCAATGAGCCCCCTGATGCCCTATCCCGGGGAGCGTGTGCTAGCACACAGCTCGACTGGCTATATGCCCTCCATGCATATCTTTGCCACCTGGGGGTCACCCGGCTTTTCCATTTCGTGAAAGCCCGGAACCTGCCGTACTCCCTTGAGGAAATCAGGATGATGACCAGGGACTGCCAAGTCTGCACTGAGTGCAAACCGCACTTCTACTGTCCTGAAAAAGCACAACTTATCAATGCCACCCGCCCCTTTGAGCAACTGAGTGTCAACTTTAAGGGCCCCCTTCCCTCCACCGACCGCAATGTGTACTTTCTTAACATAACCGATGAGTACTTGCGGTTCCCCTTTGCCATCCCCTGCCCCGATACCACTGCCATGTCCGTCATAAAGGCCCTGTGCCAGCTCTTCACTCTGTTTGGATATCCCTGCTATCTCCACAGTGACAGAGGTTCCTCATTTATGAGTGACGAGCTGCACCAGTACCTGCTGGCTAGGGCCATTGCTACTATTAGGACCATGAACTATAATCATCAGGGGAATGGACAGGTGGAGAGGGAGAATGGCACGGTGTGGAAGGCCACACTCTTAGCCCTTAGGTCAAAGGGATTGCCAGTCTCTCGCTGGCAGGAGGTCGTCCCCGAGGCACTCCACTCCATCTGCTCCCTGTTATGCAAGTCCACAAATTCCACCCCTCATGAGCGACTGTTTTCTTTTCCCAGCAAGATGGCCACTGGGACCACCCTACCGGCTTGGCTGATGTCCCCAGGGCCAGTACTGCTCCGGAAACATGCGAGAAGCAATAAATACTCCCCGCTGGTCGAGACGGTTCACCTACTACATGCGAACCCCCAGTATGCCTACGTGGTCTTACCTGATGGGCGGGAGGACACGGTCTCTGTCCGTGACCTAGCGCCCGCAGGAGCACCAGACCCCTACCCCGAACACTCCACGGTGACCATGAACCCCGTACCCACCGATGTATATACCCACGAGATACCGCGCACGCCAAGCCCTACACAGACTTCTCACGACACTCCCATACCGGGCGCCACGCACACGCACGAGGGATTACTGACGCCTAACGGGCTGGCACCTCAAGTCAGGCTGGAGCCAGCACAACCACCGTCACCGGTGCAATCACCACTGGTGCTACGTAGATCGCAGCAACGGACTCGACCAACTAATAGACTTGACCTGTAAATACACTTGTCAAAAACTTTGCCCCATGGGGACTCTCTTTTAAAACAAAGGAGGGGTGATTGTGGTAAACTATGTATACCTGTCTGGACACGCCCCTCTGCTGACTGCTCCTGTGGCTCCTCCCACGGACCCCTGTATAAAGGTGATTGGGGCACTGCTCCTCCCTCAGTCTCCGAGATGTCGTGCTCCCTTTTCGCTGTTAATAAAAGCCTATCGTTCACTTCCAGTCTCCTAGAGTTATTGATGGTGCATCACTCATATATTTAGGTGCCTTGGCAAGGGCTCCATTGATCCATGTCCCTAGAATGGGCTCTACACTGGACAGAATATCCATGTCCTGAATAGGCTTTGGTGACCACCCTGTATTTTCACCGATGTTGTAGTGGCATTGTAGTGACTTCAGTGCTATGTCAGAACCAACACTGAGTGTTGTAGAAGTTGGGATATACTGTCAACCACTATAGTGGAGAAAATAAATGAGCCACACACAAAGCGCTGGAGGAACTCTGCAGGCCAGGCAGCATTCTGGGAGGGAAATGGAGAGTCAATGTTTCAAATTGAGATCCTTCATAAGATCAACTTGGAGAAAACACATTCTGGAAACCATTGAGTTCTCCTGTGGAAGCACACGAAGGCCATGAGCCGAAGAGCTAAGGAAGTGATCGATGACATCATTCACTCACTGACGCACCATCAATAACTCACTCTGAGACGTGAGGCGAGATATCGGCTTTTATTGACTGGAAGAAGGAACCAGCAGTGAGCGACCACCATACCACATCCTGGAGGCTGAGAGGCCGGGCTCAGGCCTCGATCGCCTTTATATCGGGGTCTGTGGGAGCAGCCACGGTCAGTGGGAGGGGCCACAGGAGCAGTCAGCAAGGGGCGTGTCCAGACAGGTATATGTAGTTCACCACACTCATCCCACCTGATGAAGGCAGAATCTGTGGGTCCCTCTTTGGAGACCTCAGCTCCTCCGAACCCGCTGAATGAGGAGAAGCTCGTTATGCTTGAACCCGAGAGGCTGCCTGGGAAGATCTAATCATAGTTCACAGAATGCAAACTAAACACTGTATTTCAATCAAAATTGATTGCACCATATACTGTAAGCAAATGCAAATGTGGAATATTGTATGAAGAGTCAAACAAAACTTGTGAAGTGAGGGATATTCTCTTGACATTGATTTGAAAATGCTATTCCATCAGCATCAGGTTTAATATTCAGCAGCATGGGTCATGAAACTTGAGGAGCAGTACAACACAATACATGATAAATATAGAAATAAAAACTGAATTACATTAAGCATATATATATGCATATTAAATAGGTACAGTAAGATGAGCAGTGAAAATACAGAAATAAATAGAACATAGTGAGGTAGTGTTCATGGGTTCAATGTCCATTTAGAAATCGGATGGCAGAGGGGAAGAAGCTGATGCTGCAGTGTGTCCCTTCTGGCTTCTGTGCCTCCTTCCTCAAGGTAACAATGAGAAGAGGGCATGTCCTGGGTGTTGGTGGGGGGGTCCTTGATTATAGAAACTGCTGTTCTGAGGCATTGCACCTTGAAGATATCTTGGATACTATGGAGGCTAGTACCCATGATGGAGCTGACTGATTTTACGGCTCCGCAGCTTCCTACAATCCCGTGCAATAGCCCCTCACGTCCCAGACGGTGATGCAACCTGTCAGAATGGTCTGTTCTTCTGTAGTACTTTTTGAGTGTTTTGGGTGACAAATCAAATCTCCTCAAACTCCTTACGAAATATAGCCACTGTCTTACCTGCTTTGTAGCTGCATCAATATGCTAGGACCAAGTTAGCTCCTCAGTCATATTAACATCCAGGAACTTGAAATTCCTCACTCTCTCCACTTCTGATCCCACCATGAGAATTGGTTTGTGTTCCCTCGTTTGTGTTTGTTTGTGTTCCCTGGTTTGTGTTCCCTTTCTGAAGTCCACAATCAGCTCTTTGGTGTTTTTATTATTTAAAAAAAATTATATTCCTTTTATTATTTATTTGAAGCAATTTGTGATACATTTGTTCAAGTATTATAATTTAAAATTTCATTAAATCAACAGGTAGTTGAAGATTTCTCATCAACTGTTGTGGTATATTATACTGAGAGTTGGAATGTTTTGCTTTAAGATGACATCCCCAAATGCCAGTTGGAAAATTTGTTTCCTTTTTACTTTTTTTCTCTTATAAAATTCCATGCTGGCAATTCCTGTCATCCATGAAGAAATTTAACTTTCAGTAATCTGAAGAAAATAGACATAATAGTTCTATCCAGTTGTAGGACATGAGAACTGCAAGCCTAATCAGAACTAAGAGGCTTGGGTGCTGATGATTTAATGTGTCCTCAGTTAGTGATTGAATGCAATGATGAATCAGAGTTCATTTGTTACTGATTTCTCATTCTTTGTACATGATTATCTTCAACCTGAAATTGTCATATATATGCTAGACTAAATGCCCTGTCGAAAATTTGGATCATCAAGTTATTTAGCAAATAAAATGGTCGTTTATGTGGTGATAATGCTTTGTGCTGGAAGAGTAGAAGTGATTGGCTAATTCTTTTGCTAAGCTTGGTGACTTCACTGCTTTTTAGTGGCTGAGTTGATTTTTTAATGAACCTTCAGAATGTTTCTGTAAAATTTACTAGAGGATGTTGTGTTAGTTTCTGTCATAAATTCTGATTACCACGCCCTGCCCTACTCCCTTCTGTTAAAAGGCTGTGTCAACTTTGTTACCATGAATCTCCTCATAATTCAAAAACACATGATTGTAAGCAGGGAAATTAGGAATGGCTGTTAATCTCCTCAGGCCTATCCAAATGATGTAAAAAAAAAGCACATCTAATCTTTGGTCTTGTCCATGTTACTGCCTGATCACTATTTCTTCTGATTCCTTTCTTTTATATATTCTCATCAACCGAGCTGCAGGATCTTGTGAATATTTCAAATATTTACAGCCTTCTGTATAAAAAAACTTCCCACCATTTCAGTTTCCGCATCCCGAGACTATATGCATGATTCCCAGTTTTCTAGCCAGATGAAAGAGACTTTGAGTATTCAATTATTCCTGTTCAGAAGCCACAATGTCTAAATTAAGCAAATATCAAATCAGATTACGATTACGCATTTCTTTCTGTAACGGAAATATTGTATTGTCCCAAGGGCTTTAAGTAGTCATAGTTATGACTGTCAATGAAAGCCACTGGAGAGATGCAGCTGGTAGTATAAACGTCTTTATTTGGCAAGCACAAGCTGACGGCATTTGGAGTTGCTGTGGACAGAGGCTCACTGACCCAACATTACATTATGTTTTTATATGCTAAAGATCAAAAGTAACAGCAGGACAATTCTACAGATACAATGTGTTCATACTGCTTCTTTTACTTCCTATACCCAGATCTTCAAACCACCACTAAAATGAATGCTAATCACCACTGTCTCTGAGCTGTGTTCATGCGTATGCAGACATAGCACGTCAATGGTTTGCAACTGACCCCAATACCATTGTTCTGAGCTGCATTTTAAATTCAATCTACAATCCACATTCAGATCTGAAGATTGGTTGTTGTTGAAATTAATATTTGCTATATTCCATAACTCCAGAATATGCCCTACCAGTCATAATGTGAGATAACATTCCTCAGTATTATACTGGGCTTCAATGGAAGCTCAGAGTCACCTTTGCAGACTAAACAGGAATTCTGCAAAGAGATTGCCCAATCTATATTTCTCCATTGTAAAAGTGACTGTATTGTGAGTGCTAAGTTGTGCACCTGGAAGGAATTTTGGGTATCTGGTTGTCAGCAAGGAAGGGGCTAAAAGGGCCTTTATTGTATTCTCTGGAAAGAAAGGTAAAATAAGAGTGGAATTTGAATATGAGGTGATGGAAGAGTGATCCAGGAAGCTCCTCTGGGAACAGTTTTCTTGAGATGCTGAAAGAGGAAGGGTGTCCAGTGATGGTGTCACACTGAATGTGGAGTCTGATGAGGTGGATGATGAGAACAAGTGGAACCCTAAGCTGCTGCAGATAGGAAGTGAAGATGTGAGAAGTTCAAGGAAATAGAATAGATGCTGCTAAACACCCTGCTAAAGAAAGAAGAATACATGTGTGGGAAGTCTTGTTATCACAACATACACTCAGTGGCCACTTTATTAGGTACTACCTGTAAGTAATATAAAATGGCCACTGAGTGTGTGTTCGAGGTCTTCATCCTCTTCAAGATTCCACATGTTGTGTGTTTAAGAGGTGCTCTTCTGCATCCACTACTTTAATGCACGATTATTTGAGTTACTGTCGCCTTCCTGTCAGCTTGAATCAGTTTGGCCTTTCTCCCCGATCTCTCTCATTAACAAAGCATTTTCACTCACAGAACTGCTGCTTTGGATTTTTTTTTAACACAATTCTCCGTAAACTCTAGAGATTGTTGGACATGAAAATCCCAGGAGATCAGCAGTTCCTGAGATACTCAAACCACCCTGTCTGGCACCAACAATCATTCCACCTTCAAATTCGCTTAGAATACATTTCTTCCCATTCTGATGTTTTATCTGAATAACAATTGGAGCTCTTGACCATGTTGGCATGTGGTTTCCTGCATGATTCAGACAATGAGCAGGGTGTGAAAGAGGAAGTAGTTCGTTGTGAGAACAAGACTCACCGGAAGGAGCAGGGTGGGGTGGTTGCAGAGGGGGGGATTGGCTGGGCCTCTATTCACAGATGTATCAGAGGACTCTCAGATGAGTGACAATATCATGAGAAAGGACCTTAACTCACCCACTGGTGAGTGCGTGGAATGAGCTGCCGACCACGGTGGTGGAGGCGAATAGAATAGGGTCTTTTAAGAGATAGGTACATGGAGCTTAGAAAAATACAGGGCTATGGGTAACCCTAGGTAATTTCTAAGGTAAGGACATGTTTGGCACAACTTTGTGGGCCAAAGGGCCTGTATTGTGCTGTAGGTTTTCTGTTTTTTCAACTTATCTCCTGATAGCCAACATCTGCCTTTGGTTTATTCAGATTGTGATTCAGCTGTATCTTACTTATCACAAGTATGATGAAACATACAGTGGAATGTGTCATTTGTGTTACTAAGCAACATGCAGCCTGCAAGTGTCACCACCACATTCTGTTGCCAGCATACTTTACCATTCACACAATGCCCAAAAGAACACACTGAGAACAACTAAACGGATCCCAATAAGCAACCATCCATGCACAAGCACAGTCCTCCGACCCAAGGACAGGCCGTCTCTAGCCTCCAGCCTCCAGTGGATTTGTGCATTCGCAGGCACTGGGTGCCACCTTCCCTAGTGGACTCCACACTCGGGTCTCTGACTTCAGGGCTTCCAATCAACCCATTCAAGACTTCCTTCAGTGAATTTAGTGTTTTTTTTTCAGCCAGGATATGAGGTCTTCTGATGCTTAAAGTGTGTACTTTTGTCTCCTGTATTCCCACACTTCAATAGTCCACCATTGTCTGTTAGCCAACCCTCATCACCTCCCGGTTTGTTGCTGCATCTGACAGTTGTTTTAGTTGTGGCAATGTTGAATCAGGGTGGTCTCAATTTGGGCACTTTTAATAAAGATCCATCATTTGTTCAGGAATTTTGTACTAAAACAGAAAACAAGTCCTTAGAGATCAATATGATTTTAGGAAGGTTTGTCCCAATATTATCTTGCAAGTAAAAATAAATGGCTCAGCACTTCACAGGGCTATATGTGAACTTAACACTTATCCAAAACACTTCTTGGTGGGAAGGTTTCCTTAACTAAATAACTTGTTTGCCATTTGGTCAACTGAAGTCAGTCTTATGGTTTCTATTAGGTTAAATGTGAATTGAAAGATCTGTTAAATGTACAAATTTGATTAGGCAACCTACCAAAATTGGCGTGAGTATAAACATTTCAGAAGATGGAAAATGAGTAAATTGTTCTGATCCTAGAATCCCCTAGATCACTTAATAATATTTAAGGTTTAACCTCAGTGATGTTCCGTGCGTTGGAGCAGGACATTGCTCTTTGCATTCCACATTCATTTATTATTACTTCAGGAAAGGAATGTGCAGAAGGAAAAAATCCAGGAACACAACGTTTTCATGAAATGCACAAAGGGAATATCTATTTCCATAACCATTACAGTTTGTTTAAGCACTGCTCATTATTCATTGCCTACCACCTAAGTAACAATTATGCCTTTCTGTAACAAGATTCTAAGCCCGTTGCGGGGACTACTTGATTATAGAGGAATTTGCCCTGATGTGAAACATCTTAATGGCAAGCCTAAAACACAGAAAAAGAACTGTTTCATTTCCAAATGAAGTACACTTACATTTTCTGCCTGACGCACTATGTTTGTCATTGACTTAAACTCCTTTGTTTCCCATCTAACACTTTCCTTTGCCCCCTGGAAAATAATGACCGAGAAAGTGACCAATGTTGGGTCAAGTTAGTTTTTTGATCATCTAAAATGATCAAATGCTACAGCTTGCTAGGTTCAAAATGATGACTGGCACCATCCAACAAGAAAAGTTTCAAGGTAATAAGATTTCTACACTACCACTACAGAGATGCTTTTGACTCCAAGTACCAAAACTTACCTTAACTGGATCCCTAGTAGTTTGTCCTTTTTATCTTCCATGTTGATATCCGATATCAGAACAGTCCTGTAGGAGAATCATAAAGTTCAGAGCCTGGTTTGAAAACATCAATATCCTTGAATGGAAAATCCTCCAAAAAGTAATGGATATAGCTCAGTCCATCGTGGGGAAGGCCCTCCCCAGCATAGAGCACATCGACATGGAGCTTTGTCGCAGGAAAGCAGCATCCATCATCAGGGACCCCCAGTCAGCCAGGTCATGCTCTCTTCTCACTGCTGCCATCAAGAAGAGGGTACAGGAGCCATAGGGCTCACAGAATCTGGTTCAAGAACAGTTACTACCCCACAACTATCAGGCTCTTGAACCAAACTGGATAACTTCACTCAACTTCACTTGCCCCATCTCTGAAATGCTCCCCCAACCTATGGACTCACTTTCAAGGGCTCTTCTTGCTCTTGATATTTATTGTTAATTTTTTATTATTATTATTATTATTATTATTATTAATGTTTTCTCAGCTCAAGCTGTTAAAACCTGAGTTAAGGGCATAGCCAAGCACGCTCAATTGTCAATTTAATAACTATTTATTATTTATTATATTTTCTCAGCTCAAGCTGATAAAACCTAAGGTACACATAACCTAAGCCAAGCACACTCATTTATCCATTCCCTTTCTCGATCTCATTGTCTCTATCTGTGGAGACAAATTATCCACTGATGTCTATTATAAACCAACAGATTCTCACAACTACCTGGACTATACCTTGTTCCACTCTGCTACCATCCCCTTCTCTCAATTCTTCCATCTCCACCACATCTGCTCTCAGAATGGGGCTTTTCATTCTAGAATGGAGAAGTCCTCCTTTTTCAAAGAGAGGGGTTTTCCTTCTTCCACCATCAATACTGCCCTCAACTGCATCTCTTCATTTCATGCTTTTACCCCATCCTCCTGCCATGCTACCAGGGATAGGATTCCTCTTGTCCTCACCTACCACCCCACCAGCCACTGCATCCAGCACATAATTCTCCAAAACATCCACCACCTCCAACTGGATACCACTACCAAACACCTCTTTCCCTCCCCCCCCCCTCCACTTTGTGCCTTCCGTAGGGATTGCTCCCTACATGACTCCCTTGTCCATTCGTCCCCCCATCCCTTCCCACCGGTCTCCCTCCTGGCACTTATCCTTGTAAGTGGAACAAGTACTATACCTGCCCCTATACCTCCTCCCTCACTACCATTCAGGGCCCCAAACAGTCCTTCCAGGCATAGTGACATTTCACCTGTGAGTCTATTGGTGTCCTGTATGGTGTTCGGTTCTCCCGGTGCGGCCTCCTGTATATCAGTGAGACCTGACAATGATTGGAAGACCGCTTCATCAAGCATCCACGCTCTGTCCACCAGAAAAAGTGGGATCTCCCAATGGCCACCCATTTTAATTCCACTTCCCATTCTGATATGTCTATCCATGACCTCCTCCACTGTCATGATAAGGTCACACTTAGGTTGGTGGAACAACACCTTATATTTCGTTTGGGTAGCCTCCAATCAGACTGCACGAACATCAATTTCCCAAACTTCCACTAATGCCCCCTTCTCCCTTTAACCATTTCCCATCCCCCTGTACCTCCCTCATGTCACCTCCTTCCCCACCTATCGCCTCCCTCTGGTACTCCTCCCCACTTTCTTATTTCTTCCATGGCCTCTGTCTCCTTCACCAATCAATTTCCTAGCTCTTTCCTTCCCTTCCAAGTTTCACCTATCATCTGGTGTTTCTCTGGTCCCTCCCCCTACCTTTCAAATCCACTCCTCAGCTTTTTTTCTCCAGTCCTACTGAAGGGTTTCGGCCCAAACCATTGAATGTTTTTTTTCAGAGATGCTTCCCGACAGCTGAGTTCCTCCAGCATTTTGTGTGTGTTGCTCGGATTTCCAGTATCTGCAGATTTTCTCTTGTTTCTCATTTGTCAATTGCTTGGAATTTTTGGACTATTCTAGCAGTGTTTAATATTGTGAATTTCTGGAGATTTACATAGATATTACTGTGGAGGCCTCATTGTTTAATGTTATTGTGTAGTGACTTCGGGATGATATCAGTTGTAGATATTACAATTGGGATAATGTACACCTTGTTCATGTTCCATAGTCTTTCAATTTCCTTTTTTAATTCAGCATAACTCTGGTGTCTTTCACTTGATTTCTGTAAGTTATGTGTACTTGGAATGGCTATAACTATTAAATGAGTTGTTCTTTCTTGTTTATCATGTATTATTATATCCGGACAGTTATTATGGATTGTCCTATCTGTAATAACTAATCGGCCATAATATAATTTGTGGTATTCTGACTCTAAATCTGCATCAGGCTTGTATTTATAATAAGGTTTAAGTTCATTTAAGAGTTTGTATTTTAAAGCAAGATTTTGATGAATGATGTTTGCCACTTGATAGTGCCTGAGTAAGTAATCAGATTGAGTTAAACTTCTGCAGGATGCCATAGTGTGTGTAGATTATTTCTGGTTTTTCACAGCATTTTCTATATTTATCATCTTGAATTTGTTGGCCTTTTATCGTGTATTTTTGATTTTGTTTGTGCGTTAACCACCTGGAATTGTATTGCCGCAAGGTATCCCTCTGTTTCTGTGATGCACCATCAATAACTCTCGGAGACGGGAGGTGAACGGTAGGCTTTTGTTAGCAGCAAATGAGACCACAACATCCTGGAGACTGAGGGAGGAGCAGTGCCTCCAATCGCCTTTATATAGGGGTCTGTGGGAGGAGCCACAGGAGCAGTCAGCAGAGGGGCGTGTCCAGACAGGTGTACATAGTTTATCACATTCTGGGAAGAGGTCTCCAACTCTGAGCCAGGCATTCGATGCTTCCTTGTCGACACCTAGTCTGCTCAGACCATGGGGATGTCTTCCATAGAGGGTCATGCTCTTCCATTAGTTAACTCTTTCTTCGATTGGGCTAAAGTCTTAATTTTTTCTGGTTTGTGCACTTATTTAAGTTTAGTGGTGAAGACTTACCAGAATTGCATATTCTTGCGCAGAGTGCTGATTCCAGTTTTTGTTGATGAAAGTATATCTTTAGAAATTTTATCTGACCGTTGTGTAAATTTTTAATGTCTGTTATTCCTCTTCCCCCTTCTGTCCTAGGTAGTGTTAATCTATGCACATTCGAATGAAAGTAATGTTTTCTGAAATCTGTCACTTTAGTTCTTATTTTTCTTTGTAATTTTTCCAGATTAGTTTTGGACCAAAATATTATGCCAAAAGAATATAATAATATAGGTATAGCAAAAGCATTTATTGCCTTTGATATATTTTACTGTTGAGCTCTGTTTGCCAGATTTTCTTAAGACTTGAAGTAAATTCTGGTCAAAAGTTTTTCCTTTATCTATTATCTTTCCTTGTTGATATCCCAGATACTTAGACGTTTTACAGAAATCCATTGGTTGTATTGTATCCTCCTGTTCTGTTTTGTATTCTATTAGCTCTATTGCACCTTTCTTTATGTTTAATGTTCTGGATTTATCCAGTCCAAAGTTCATGTTCATATCTTTCAAAAAGAGTTCTACTATTTAAATTCATTGCTTTGGCTTTACTGATGAAGGAGCATATAATTTCAAATTGTCCATGTATAAAAGGTGTGTTAAGGTATAGTTCATTTTGTTGTTTTTAATTTATTATTATTATTCTTGTATTTTTATTTTTTCTCAGCTCATGCTGGTGAAACCTGAGGTACAGGCATAGCCAAGCATACTCATTTCTCAATAGCTAGGAACTTGTGAACTATTCTAGAGGTGTTTAGTATTGTGACTTTCTGGAAATGTACATAGATATTGCTTTATAGCCCTAATTGTTAAATGCTATTGTGCAGTGACTTCAGGATGTTGCTAGTTGTAGATATTATTGGGACAATGCATACCCTGTTCATGTTCCAAAGTCTTTCAATTTCCTCTTTTAATTCAGCATATTTCTGGTGTTTTTCACTTACTGATATTGTATGTTATGTGAGTTTAGAATTGACATATCATTTAAGTAAGATGTTCTTACTTGCTTATCCTGTATTATTATATACCCGTTATTATCGCTTGTCCTATCGGTAATAATGGATCGGTCATAATATAATTTGTAGGACTCTGACTCAAAACTGAATCAGGCTTACAGTAGGAAATGGTTTATTTTATGAGTTCTGTATTTTAAAGCAACATTTTGGTGAATGATGTTTGCCACTTGATTTTGCTTGTATAAGTAATCAGATTGAGTTAAACCGCTGCAGGATTCTGTAATGTGTTGGATTATTTTTGTTTCTCTTGGAATTTTCCATATTCATTGTTTTGAATTTGTTGGTCTTTTATGATGTATTTTAGATAATGTTAACCTTCTGGCCCTGTGTTGCCACAAGGAAACTCGCTGTTTCTGTGAAGAGTTCTCCAACTCTGATCCAGGAGTTCAAATCTGACATCTTGAAAGGTCTCACAATTCCCAGATCACAGAACAATGCAACACAGAGCTACCATTGATAACAGGATACAGTGGGATGGCAGTTAATATCCACAGGATGATTAAAACCTGCTTTGAACAATTCAACGTGGAGGGGTCAGTGAGGCAATGTACAGAAGTGTTAGCTTTTAAGAGGGTAAAATCTAATTACATGTAGCACCAAACTGAGGGGTAGGAAACTGTAGGGCATGCAAGAATATCAATTAGCACACACAATAGGACTGAGAGAAAGTAGGCACAGGTAGAGCAGAGAATAACTTGTGAACAGCAGAACTTAGAGTATACAACTCAGTTTAAACAATGCCATATCATATTCGCAGGGGAGTCTGTCAACAGGGAAACTCACTTTACACCTCAGTAATATTGCAAGGGAGGACCAAAATAGACCTGTTAGTAAATATTTTCAGCAGCATGAGATGCAGTCTTCAGAGATCCTGGGCCTGGAAATGACCATGGACAGGTCAAATCTTCAAAGAAAAAGACCAGACAGGAAATGGATTGAATCATTACAAAACTTAT
Organism: Hypanus sabinus; assembly: GCF_030144855.1. Classification (NCBI taxonomy): domain Eukaryota; kingdom Metazoa; phylum Chordata; class Chondrichthyes; order Myliobatiformes; family Dasyatidae; genus Hypanus; species Hypanus sabinus. The sequence goes on along the minus strand of NC_082722.1, from coordinate 56,919,950 downwards.
TCCCCAAACAGTCTAAACAAACCCTAAAAACTAGGCCAAGAAACAAAACATACTCCATAAAATGGTCAAAACTAAACCTAATAATTAGGCCTAAAGATACTGATTAGATCTATAAAATTAGAGTATTAAGCATAGGACTGTTTCCTATTAATCTAATCTGGGGGCATCCACACACCCAGATACAAAATAGAGATTAGTGAAAACTAGAAGTAGGGAAGTTATGTCTTACTTTTAAATGAAGCCTAATAAATAGGCCACAGAACACAACCTACTCCCCAAATAATTAAAATTAAGTCTAATAACTAGGACAAAAAATACTGATTGGGTAATTAAAATTACCATTGAGAATAGGACTGTTCATAGAAACATAGAAAACCTACAGCACACTGCAGGCCCTTCGGCCCACAAAGTTGTGCCGAACGTGTCCCTACCTTAGAAATTACCTAGGGTTACCTATAGCCCTCTAGTTCACTAAGCTCCATGTAGCTATCTAAAAGCCTCTTAAAAGACCCTACCATATCCACCTCCACCACCGTTGCTGACAGCCCATTCCATGCACTCACCACTCTGAGTAAAATACTTACCCCTGAAATCTCCTCCGTACCTACTCCGCAGCACCTTAAACCTGTGTCCTCTTGTGGAAACCATTTTAGCCCTGGGAAAAAGCTTCTGACTATCCACATGATCAATGCCTCTCATCATCTTTTACACCTCTGTCAGGTCACCTCTCATCCTCCTTCTCTCCAAAGAGAAAAGGCCGAGTTCACTCATCCTATTCTCATAAGGCATGCTCCCCAATCCAGGCAACATCCTTGTAAATCTCCTCTGCATCCTTTCTATGGTTTCCACATCCTTCCTGGAGTGAGGCAACCAGAACTGAGCACAGTACTCCAAGTGGGGTCTGACCAGGATCCTATAGAGCTGTAACATTACCTCTTGGCTCCTAAACTCAATTCCACGATTCATGGAATGCCAATAAACCATACGCCTTCTTAACCACAGAGGCAACCTGCGCAGCTGCTTTGAGCGTCCTATGGACTCGGACCCCAAGATCCCTCTGATCCTCCACACTGCCAAGAGTCTTGCCATTAATACTATATTCTGCCATCATATTTGACCAACCAAAATGAACCACTTCACACTTATCTGCGTAGAACTCCACCTGTCACTTCTCAGCCCAGTTTTGCATCCTATCAATGTCCCACTGTAACCTCTGACAGACCTCCATACTATCCACAAAACCTACAACCTTTGTGTTTATTGTTAATTTAATCCAGACAGGGGACCCCCATGTATCCAGATACAAAACAGATCACTGAAAACTATACAAATGAGGGAAGTTATGTCTTCATTGAACTCACATACAACCTTGTTCCCACCCCTCTCTTTAACCCCAAGCTCCACACTCCTCCCTCATCCAGCCTATCACCTGCATCCCCCAACCTTATCCCTAACCCTAAGCTCCACAACCCTTCCATCTCCATCTCCTAACCTGACCCCCTAACCTTCAGCTCCTCAACCTTCTCTTGTTTCTTTTTGGATTTGTGCAGTTTGTTATCTTTTACACACTGGTTGTACACCTAGTTGGTGTGGTCTTTCATTGATTCTATTACGGTTATTAGGTGTATTGAGAATGCCTGTAAGAAAATGAATCTCAGGGTTGTATATGGTGACATAAATGTACTTTGAAAATAAACTTACTTTGAACTTTGGATATAAAAACCATGAGATGCTTTACTACAACACCTATGGTATAGTACAGAAGGATGGGTCGCTTGCTAAATCAATCAAGGTTCAAAGTAAATATATTATCAAAGTACATATTTGTCACCATATACAACCCTGAAATTTACTTTCTTGTGGGCATTCACAGTAAATCCATTATAGAATAATAACTGTAATACAATCAGTGGAAGACTGCACCAACTTGGGTGTTTAACCAGTGTGCAAAAGACAACAAACTCTGCAAATACACCAAGAAAGAAATAATGATAATAAATAAATAAGCAATAAATAACAAGAACATGAGATAAAGAGTCCTCGAAAATGAGTTAGTAGGTTGTGAGAATATTTCAATTGCAGGGCAAGTGAGGTTGAGTTAAGTTATCTCCTTTGGTTCAAGAGCCTGATGGCTTGTGGTTAATAACTTGGTGCAGAGTCCTGAGGCTCCTGTACTTACTTCATGGGGGCAGCAGTGAGAAGAGAGCATGATCTGGGTCATGGGGGGTCCCTGATGATGCATGCTGCTTTCCTGAGACAACTTTTCACGTAGATGTGTTCAATGCTGAGGAGGGCTTTACCTATGTTGGACAGGTCTGTATCCATTCAAGGGCATTGGTGTTTCCATACCAGGCTGTGACGCATCCAGTCAATATACTTCCCACTACGCATGTATAGAAGTTTGTCAAAGTTTTAGTTGTCGTGCCGAATCTATGCAAACTGCTAAGCAAGTAGATGTGTTGCCATGCTTTCTTCATATTGTCACTTTGATGCTGGGCCCAGAATACTGAAGAATTAAAGCTGCTGACCCTCTCCACCTTGGATCCTCAGAAGAGGACTGGCTCATGGACCTCTGGTTTCTTTCTCTTCAAGTCAATATTCAGTGCTTAGTCTTGCTTCATTTCAAAGTAAGAGGTCGTTGTTATGGCACCACTCAGCCAAATTTTCAGTCTACCTCCTATATGCTGATTTATTACCACCTTTGATTTGGCCAACAACAGTGATGTTGTCAGCAAACTTGAATATGGCAATATGCTTAGCCACTCAATCGTAGGCCTAAAGTGAGTAGAGCTAAGCACACACCCTTGTGATGAACCTGTACTGATGGAGATTGTGGAGGAGATCTTGCTGGCATTCCAAATTGACAGGAGTCTGCAAGTGAGGAAATCAAGGATCCAATTGCACAAGGAGATATTGAGGCTAAGGTCTTGGAGTTTATTGATCAGTTCTGAGGGGATGATGGCATTGAATGCTTAGCAGGAGTCAATAAAGGGCATCCTGATGTATGGTCTTTGCTATCCAGCTGTTCCAGGATTAAGTGAAGAACCAAAGAGATGGCATCTGCTGTGGACTTGTTAATCTGGTTGGCAAGTTGGAGCGGATCCGTCGCTTGTCAGGAAGGAGTTAATGTTTCATCACCAACCTCTCAAAATACTTCATCACATTGGATGTAAGTGCTACTGGATGATAGTCATTGAGGCAGGTTACCACATTCTTTTCTTCTGAACGCACCGGTATATTTGAAGCCTGCTTGAAGCAGGCGTGCAACTGCAGACTGCCGAAGCGAGCGGTTAAAGATCTCAGTGAACATTCCAGCCAGTTGATCAGCACAGGTCTTTAGTACTTGGCCATCTAACCGGGTCGGATGCGTTTCATTGGTTCACCCTCCCAAAGGCTGCTGGCACATTGGTCTCAAAGACTGAAATCACAGGACCATCGGGGGCTGTGGGAGTTTGTGATTCTACCTCCATGTTTTGACAATCCAAGCGAGCATAGAAGGCAAGGAGCTCATCTGGAAGCAAAGCTCCATTGTCACATATGTTGCCTGATACTACTTTATTAGATATGATAGCATTCAAGCCCTGCCACAATAGTCAAGCATTTTTTTGTTAATTCAAGTTTGTTTGGAATTGCCACCTTTCCTACTAGGTGGCTTTCTGGAAGTCGTACCAAGACCTCTTATAACTTCTTTGGTCACTGGACTTGAATGCCTCTGGCCCTCAGAAGATTGTGGACCTCATGGTTCATCCAAGGATTCTGGTTGGTGAAGACTCTGATTTTGTGGGGAGACTCAAAATCACAAATCAAAAAATCAAAATCACAACTGTTTTAATAAAATCCATGACAACCATAGTGTATCACAGAGAAAGCCAAGAGCTATAATGTTATGAGAACTCATTTCTAAACATTCTGGTTTCAATATAAACTGTTGTTCCTTCATCACTATTGTAATCATTCTAGAATTCTGTGTACAACAATATGATGAAAGCTATATAGACAACTCTACCAGGATCCATAGGAAGTTGTTATTAAGTGTGGGCCTGCCTGTTAGCAACACACCAAAAATAAATTGAAAGCAAACTATTCTCATCAGTTTTTCATCATTTTGAAACTAACTTTCATGGTCTAATGAATAGAGTTGCACTTCTTTTTAAACTTCTCAAGGCTTAATTTTCTCATCTGCTGGGGAAGATGCTTGTCAGTGTGCCATATCTCAGCAAGGTCGCTCCATAATTAAAAGTTTTGAGAAATACAATGAAGCTTCAGTTTCCTCATGGACTTTCATATTGTGCTTGAGAGTTAAAGGTCATTCTCTAAATTTTAAAGCTTGTTAGTACAATAAAGCATTAAATCATAATGAAACGGAGGGAGGGACAGAGGCTCAGATTGTTTGTTGCTCTTAACTGCAGCATCTGCAAGCCCTTGTGTTTCGTTCTTGCTGGAGTAATGCCACAATTCAGGCAGCGTTAGATACAGGATTTTGACAATAAATAAAACATTTCCTTCCTGCCCACAGATCTTGCTCAATCAACCGAATGTTTCTTGCATCACGTTATGAGATGTGGTAGAGATTGGCAACGTCAGCCTGGAATGCCCCTGTGGTTAGGAACATGAGAGTAGTGGTGATCTTGTCCTGCAAGGAAAAATCACTCCAAAATGAGTAAGGCTGTATTTCAAATTTGCCAGAGCTAAGTGACCTCATTGAGTGAAAAGAATGTAGTGTAAGGTGTTCAGTGTAGAAAGGCTGATAGGAAAACATAGTTAGGAAAAGCTGGTTGTCATGTGAGTAAATATGAAGTGTAATGTTTTATAGCAATGAGGTTGAAAATGTAACATGTTGCACAACTACTTATGTTACCTCACTCCAGAATGGAGTTGCAATGATAAACAGAAATTTCTGCCAAAAGACCAGTAATTAAATTTCCCAATGAATGTTGAGACACCCAGATATGCAGTAGTGGGTTGTAGCTCAAATAATGGTGAGTCAGAGGACATGAAGGAAATAGACAACTTAGTGACATGGTGTCAACAAAACTGCGAAGGCAGTTTTACTACTTGGGGTAAAAGAGGCAAGACTCTGCAGGCGCGTGACGTCTGCCAGTAGAGCGGAAAAAGTTTAAAAAGGCAAGGAATCTTTAGCAGTTTTTGATTTGGAGCAAGAAGGCTGCGAATAAACGGCTAAGGATTTCCAGAGCAAAGGCAGTTTATTACTTGGGGTAAAAGAGAAGCAAGACTCCGCAGGCGCGTGACGTCAGCTAGTAGAGCGGGAAAAGTTTAAAAAGAAGACCGCCATATCCAGCGGGCAGCGGAGCTGGAGGTAACAGAGTGATAGGGCTTTGGCTCAATGGGCTTAGGCAGTAACGAGGCGAGGTAGGTTTACCTGTGTTAATTGCGGAAAGGAAGTAGTAAGTGCATGAGGCCAGTTTTCTGTGCTCATTGTCAGAAGTGGGAGCCTCCCGGACGGCCATATCCGCATCTAGTGTGTTGAGCTGCAGCTCCTAAGGGACCGCATTAGAGAACTGGAGATGCAGCTCGATGACCTTCATCTGCTCAGTGAGAGCAAGGAAGTGATAGAAAGGAGCATTGGAGCGAGATAGGAACAGACAAATTAGAAAAGCGTTTAATTGGAGTCAGGCAGGAAATTGGAAGCTTAAATTGGGAACAGATGTTCTCACGGAAAATTAGGGAAGAAATGTGGCAAATGATCAGGGGATATTTGTGTGGAGTTCTGCACAGGTATGTTCCAATGAGACAGGGAAGTTATGGTAGGGTACAGGAATGTTGGTGTACAAAGAACCATAGAACATTACAACACAGAAGCAGGCCTTTTGGCCCTTCTTGGCTGTGCCAAAACATTTTTCTGCCCGATCCCATTGACCTGCATCTGGCCCATATCCCTCCACACACCTCTCATTTATGTACCTGTCCAAGTTTTTCTTTAATGTTGAAAGTGAGACTATAATTACCACTTCATCTGGCAGCTCATTCCACACTCCCACCACTCTCTGTGTGAAGAAGCCTTCCCCTAATGTTCCCTGAAAATTTTTCCCCCTTCACCCTTAACCCATGTCCTCTGTTTTTTTTCTCCTGTAGCCGCAGTGGAAAAAGCCTGCTTGCATTCACTCTATCTATACACATCATAATTTTATATACCTCTATCAAATCTCCCCTTATTCTTCTACGCTCCAGGGAATAAATTCCTAACCAATTCAACCTTTCTCTGTAACTCAGTTTCTCAAGTCCTGGCAACATCCTTGTAAACCTCTGCACTCTTTCAACCTTATTAATATCCTTCCTGTAATTCGGTGACCAAAACTGCACACAATACTCCAAATTTGGCCTCACCAATGCCTTATACAATCTCACCATAACATTCTAACTCTTATACTCAATACTTTGATTTATAAAGGCCAATGTGCCAAAAGCTCTCTTTACTACCCTATCTACCTGTGACGCCACTTTTAGGGAATTTTGTATCTGTATTACCAGATTCCTCTGTTCTACTGCACTCCTCAGTGTCCTAACATTTACCTTGTATGTTCTACCTTGGTTTGTCCTTCCAAAGTGCAATACTTTACTCTTGTCTGTATTAAACTCCATCTGTCATTTTTCAACCCATTTTTCCAGCTGGTCCAAATTCCTCTGCAAGCTTTGAAAACCTTCCTCACTGTCCACTAAACTTCCAATCTTTGTATCATCAGAAAATTTGCTGATCCAATTTACCACATTATCATCCAGATCATTGATATAGATGACAAATAACAATGGAGCCAGCACTGATCCCTGCGGCACGCCACTAGTCACAGGCCTCCACTCAGAGAAGCCTCCACTACCACTCTCTGACTTCACCTATTGAGCCAATGTCTAATCCAATTTACTACCTCACCATGTAAACCTAGCAACTGAATCTTCCTAACTAGCTTCCCATGCGGGACCTTGTCAAAGGCCTTACTGAAGTCCATGCAGACAACATCCACTGCCTTCCCTTCATCCACTTTCCTGGTAACCTCCTCGAAAAACTAATAGATTTGTTAAACATGACCTACCATGCACAAAGCCACGTTGACTCTCCCTTATAAGTCCCTGTCTATCCAAATAGTTGTAGATCCAATCTCTTAGTACTCCTTCCAATAATTTACCTACTACCAATGTCAAACTTACTGGCCTATAATTTCCCGGATTACTTTCAGAGCCTTTTTTAAACAACGGACAACATGAGCTATCCTCCAATCCTCTGGCACCTCACCCATAGATACCAACATTTTAAATATATCTGCTAGGGCTCTTACAATTTCAACACTTGTCTCCTTCAAGGTCCAAGGGAAAACCCTGTCAGGCCCTGGGGATTTATCTACTCGAATTTGCCTCAAGATAGCAAGCACCTCCTCCTCTTCAATCTGTATAGGTTCCAGGACCTCACTACCTGTTTGCCTTATTTCCATAGACTCCATGCCAGTTTCCTTAGTAAATACAGATGCAAAAAACCCATTTAAGATCTTCCTCATTTCTTTTGGTTCCATACATAGCCGACCGCTCTGCTCTTCAAGAGGACCAATTTTATCCCTTACTATCCCTTTTGCTCTTAATATCCCTGTAGAAGCTCTTCAGATTATCCTTCACCCTGACTGCCAAAGCTACCGCATGTCTTCTTTTAGCCCTCCTGATTTCTTTCTTGAGCATTTTTTTGCGCTTTTTATACTCCTCAAGTACCTTATATGCTTTCTGTTTCCTATACATGTCACACATCTCTCTCTTCTTCTTTATCAGAGTTCTAATATCCCTAGAGAACCAAGGTTCCTTATTCTTATTCACTTTGCCTTTAATCCTGACAGGCATACAAACTCTGCACTCTCAAAATTTCTCCTTTGAAGGCTTCCCACTTACCAATATCATCCTTGCTAGAGAACAACCTGTCCCAATCCAGGCTTTTTAAATGCTTTCTCATTTCTTCAAATTTGGCCTTTTTCCAGTTTAGAACCTCAACCCGAGGACCAAGTCTATCTTTATCCATGATCAAGTTGAAATTAATGGTGTTATGATCACTGGAACCAAAGTGTTCCCCTACACACACTTCTGTCACCTGTCCTAACTCATTTCCTAATAGAAGATCTAATATTGCATCCTTTCTAGTCGGTACCTCTATATATTGATTTAAAAAACTTTCCTGAACACATTTTACAAACTATAACCCATCTAGACTTTTAATATTATGGGAGTCCCAATCAATACGTGGAAAATTAAAATCCCCTACTATCACAATTTTGTGTTTCCTATCTCTGCAGATTTGCTCCTCCAGTGCTTGCTGACTATTGGGTGGTCTATAATACAGCCCCATTAATATGGTCATACCTTTCCTGTTTCTCAGCTCCACCCATTTGGCCTCGGTTGACAAGCCCCCTAATCTGTCCTACCTGAGCACTGCTGTAACATTTTCCCTGATTAGCAATGCCACCCCCCCCACCCCACCACCCTTCATTCCTCTGCATCTATCACATCTGAAACATCTAAACCCTAGAACATTAAGCTGCTAGTCTTGCCCCTCCTGTAGCCAAGTTTCACTAATGGCTATAATGTCGTAATTCCATGTGTCAATCCACACTCTCAGCTTGTCAGCCTTCCCCACAATACTCCTCGCATTGAAGTGGACACACCTCAGAAGATTATTACCACCACACACAGCCCTTCTATATGTGACTTTGCATGAACTTTTAACATCATTTATTTTCAGCCCCGCTCCACTATCTGCTCTGGGACTCTGGTTCCCATCCCCCTGCAAATCTAGTTTAAACCCTCCCCAATAGCTCTAACAAACCTCCCTGCAAGGATATTGGTCCTCTTGTAGTTCAGGTTCAGCTGTAACCCATCTTTCTTGTACAGGTCCGACCTGCCCCAGGTCCCAATGATTCTGAAATCTGAAACCCTACCCCCTACACCAGTTCCTCAGCCACATGCTCAACCGCCAGAGCATCTTATACTGAGGATGTAATAAATATAGTCAAGAAGAATAAAAAAGCTTACAAAAGGTCCAGAGAACACACACAAAATGACAAAATGACAACATTCGTCAGTCCTGACAAAGGATCCCAGCCCGAAACGTCGACAGTGCTTCTCCCTAAAGATGCTGCCTGGCCTGCTGTGTTCCACCAGCATTTTGTGTGTGTTGTTGTTTGAATTTCCAGCATCTGCAGATTTCCTCGTGTTTGCTCTTTAAAAGGTTCAGAGAGCTAGGTAACGTTAGAGATCTAAAAGATTACAAGGCTAACAGGAAGAAGCTTAAAAAGGAAATTAAGAGAGCCATAAGAGGCCATGAGAAGGCCTTGGTGGGCAGGATTAAGAAAAAAACCCCAAGGCATTCTACAAGTATGTGAAGAGCAAGAGGATAAGACGTGACAGAATAGAACCCATCCAGTGTGACAGTGGGAAAGTGTGTATTGAACCGAAGGAAATAGCAGAGGTACTCAATGAATACATTACTTCAGTATTCTCTATGGAAAAGGATCTTGGTGATTGTAGTGCTGACTTACAGCATACTGAAAAGCTTGTGCATGTAGATATTAAGAAAGAGGATGTGCTGGAGCCTTTGGAAAGCATCAAGTTGGATAAGTCGTTGAGACTGGATGAGAGGTACCCCAGGCTACTGTGGGAGGTGAGGGAGGAGATTGCTGAGCCTCTGGCAATGATCTTTGTATCATCAATGGTGACAGGAGAGGTTCCGGAGGATTGGAGCATTGCAGAAGTTGTTCCTTTATTCAAGAAAGGGAATAGAGATAGCCCAGGAAATTATAGACCAGTGAGTCTTACTTCAGTGGTTGGTAAGGTGGAGAAGATCCTGAGAGGCAGGATTTATGAACATTTGGAGAGGTATAATATAATTAGGAATAGTCAACATGGCCTTGTCAAGGGCAGGTTGCGCCTCACGAGCCTGATTGAATTTTTTGAGGATGAGACTAAACACATTGATGAAGGAAGAGCAGTAGATGTAGTGTATATGGATTTCAGCAAGGCATTTGACAAGGTACCCCAGGCAAAGCTTATTGAGAAACTGAGGAGGCATGGTTCCAAGGGGATGTTGCTTTGTGGATCCAGAAGAGGCTTGCCAACAGAAGGCAAAGAATGGTTGTAGACGGGTCATATTCGGCATGGAGGTCGGTGACCACCATGGTATCCCAGTGGGGTGCCTCAGGGATCGGACCCTTAGACTTCGTGATTTTTACAAATGACCTGGATGAGGAAGTGGAGGGATGGGTTAGTAAGTTTGCTGAAGACACAAAGGTTGGGGGTGTTGTGGATACTGTGGAGGGCTGTCAGAGGTTACAGTGGGACATTGATAGGATGAAAAACTGGGCTGAGAAGTGGCAGATGGAATTCAACCTAGATAAGTGTGAAGTGGTTCATTTTGGTAGTCAAATTTGATGGCAGAATATAGTATTCTATATTCTTGTTAAGACTCTTGGCAGTGTGGAAGATCAAAGGGATCTTGAGGTCTGAGTCCATAGGACGCTCAAAGCAGCTGCACAGGTTGACTCCCTGGTTAAGAAGATGTATAGTGCATTGGCCTTGATCAATCATGTTGAATTTAGGAGCCAAGAGGTAATGTTACAGCTATATAGGACCCTGGTCAGAACTCACTTGGAGTACTGTGCTCAATTCTGGTTGCCTCACTACAAGAAGGATATGGAAGCCATAGAAAGGGTGCAGAGGAGATTTACAAAGATGTTGCCTGGATTGGGGAGCATGCCTTATGAGAATAGGTTGAGTGAACTCGGCCTTTTCCCCTTGGAGAGACGGAGAATGAGAGGTGACCTGAAAGAAGTGTATAAGATGATGAGAGGCATTGATTGTGTCGATAGTCAGAGGCTTTTCCCCAGGACTGAAATGGCTGCCACAAGAGGACACAGGTCTAAGGTGTTGGGGAGTAGGTACAGAGGCGATGTCAGGGGTAAGTTTTTTACTTAGAGAGTGGTGAGTGCATGGAATGGGCTGCCGTCAATGGTGGTGGAGGTGGATACAATGGGGTCTTTTAAGAGACTTTTGGATAGGTACATGGAGCTTAGAAAAATAGAGGCCTATAGGTGAGTCTAGTAATTTCAAAGGTAAGGACATGTTCGGCACAACTTTGAGGGCCGAGGGGTCTGTGTTGTGCTGTAGGTTTTCAATGTTTCTGTCCCATTGTAGAAAGACTTGAATGGATCTCTTGTGTGATAAGATGGACTCACAAATGATCTCATTATGAACTTACAATTTATTATTTACCTGCTCTGCACTTTCTTGGTACTTCTTGCAATTTATTCTGCATTTTTATCGTTTTACCTTATTCGAGCTCAATGCGCTGTGTAATGATTTGATCTATATAAACAATATGCAAGACAAGATTTTCACCATATCTTGGTACATGTGACAATAATAAACCAATACCAATATACTAATACTGGCATTTATTTGGGTGTCATTTGAAAGAATTTCTGGGCCCTGATGTTTTAGGAAAAGTATTTTTGTTGTTAACTGCAGAAAAGGCATCAGCTCAAAAGCAGAAGCAGAGTTGAGAGTGCATTCATCAACAAATCCCTTAGTTACAACTGAGTTTTAACATGAAATATAGGAGAGTCTATTTTGCCTGGCTAGGGAGACCATTTATGAGGAGTTACCAGTTTAAGTTCTATACTGGGAATGAAAAGAGTGATTAGAAGAAATTTCTCTGTATAGAGTTATTGGAGCTTTGGGATCTTTTGCCAGTGAGTATGATCGAGGGGAGAAAGAATGTTCTGTCAAGAAAAATTTTGAAATAGTTGAAGAAACAGCGCAGTAGGGAGGATTAGTTGTGAATTAAATTGCTCTATCAAACAGTCAGCAAGACATGGCGCCCTCCTTCTCTGCTCTAAACATATGAATCTTTTCATGTTCACTTATTTCACATTTATTAACCTAAACATAATTGCATTAACTCTAAATGTTAAAGTAGTATCTTAGTGTATTTAATAATGTAGAATCTTTAAATTACATGTGATGGTTTCTTTTGAAGTTACTGAAGGAACAGAAATATCAGCCATTTATATTTTGGCTGTCAATGACTCTACTCCACATAGTGAAGGAATGCCTGCGAGGGACCATGGCTAAATTGTGTTAATTGAAAAAGACTTCTCCAGAGCTCATTATAATTTCTTTTTTACATCTAATATTTCAATCTTTATTTTAGAGTTTTTAAAATCACATTTATGTTTTTTTCACTTTTGAGATCTTTTCAATGCTAGTTAATATTCCTGAGCGACTTAATCCTTTGAAGTATTCAGAATCAGAATCAGGTTTAATATCAGCAGCATATGTCATGAAATTTGTTGTTTTGTGGCAGCAAGTCAAGTCAAGTTTATCATCATTTAACTTTACAAATGTATACAGTCAGACGGGACGATGTTTCTCCGAACCAGGGTGTAATGCAAAGGAGTACACATGACACATATAACACATAATAACTTTTGAAAGTAAGGATGATATCTGCAGATGAATTACACATAAATAAACAAACTAAATTGCATAAATTAAATATGGTAAGGTGCAGAACAGATTAACCAGTGACAACTTGAATGTGATGCAGAAGCTTAATGGCCTGAGGGAAGAAACTGTTTCCCGTCCTGTTCTTGTTTTTACGCATCGGAGTCTCCTCCTGATGGTAGAAAGTCTAAGAGGGTTCTGGATGGGTGGGTGGGATCCTTAATAATACTAAGGGCCCTGTGTACACAGTGGTCCTGATAAATATCCCCAGTGGATAGTAGGGAGACCCCTATGATCCTCTCAGCCATTCTCACAGTATTCTGGAAGGACTTCTACTCCGATGCACGGCTGCTCCCATACCAGGTGGAGATGCAACTTGTCAGGACACTCTCAATGATGCTCCTATAAAATGCAGTTAAGATGGGGGAAGCAGAGCCTCACATTCCTCAATCTCCTCAGGAAGTGGAGATGCTGCTTGAATTCTTATTCAGGGAGGTGATATTAAGGGACCAGGTCAGGTCACTCGTGATGTGAGCTCCTAGGAACTTGGTGCACTTAACTTTTTCTACGAAGGAGACATGCATTTGCAGAGGGGGATGGTTCATCGGCACCTTCCTGATATACACAATGATTTCCTTTGTCTTCTCCATGTTCAGACTTAAGTTGTTCTTCCTTGCAATACAGAATATATGTAGAAATTTGTGAGTGTCTTTGCTGACAGACCAAATCTCCTTAAATTCTGAATGAAATATAGCTGCAGTTGTGCCTTCTTTGTAATTTAGTGCACCATCAATAACTATGAGACGTGGGTTAAGGTAGGCTTTTATTGGCTGGAAGAAATCACAAGCAGCAAGAGACCATCACAGAACATCCTGGAGACTGAGGAAGGGGCTGTGCCTCCAATCGCCTTTATACCGGGGTCTGTGGGAGGAGCCACAGGAGCAGTCAGCAGAGGGGCGTGTCCAGACAGGTTTATGTAGTTCACCACATAATTGCATCATTATGTTAGGCCCAGGATAGATCCTCAGCGATGCTGACACCGAGGAGCTTTAAACTGCTCACCTTTTCCCCCGTTGCTCACTCGATGAGAACTGGTGTGTGCTCCCTTGACTTCCCCTTGCTGAGATCCACAATCAATTCCTTGGTCTTACTGATGCCGAGTGCAAGGTTGTTGCTGTGACACTAATCAGCCAGCTGATATACCTTGCTCCTATATGCCTCCTCGTCACCATCTGAAATTTTGCCAACAATAGTTGTGTCACTGGCAAATTTATGGATGGTGTTTGAACTCTGCCTTGCCACACATTCATGGGTGTAGAGACAGTAGAACAGTGGACTAAGCACACATCTCTGAGATCCACCAGCGTTGATTGTCAGTGAGGAGGAGACATATTTCCCATCTGCACAGACTGTGGCCTTCCACTGTGGAAGTCAAAGATCCAGTTGCTGAGGGAACTACAGAGGCCCAGGCTTTGGAGTTTGCTGATTAGAACTGTGGGTGCGATTGTGTTGAGCTCTGAGCTGCAGCCAATAAACAAGAAACTGATATGGGTGATACTATTGTCCAGCTGATCCAAATCCAAGTGGAGAGCCAGTGAGATTGCATACGCTGTCGACCCATTGTGGCAATAGGAAAATTGCAGTGTGTCCAGGTCTTTGCTTAACTAGGAGCTGATTCTAGCCAAGACCAACCTCTCAAACACTTCATCACGGTAGTTGTGAGTGCATTTGGGCAATAGTTGTTGAGGCAGGTCACCCTGCTCTTCTTGGGCGCTGGTATGGTTTTTGAAGCAGATGGGAACCTCTGACTACAGCAGTGAGAGATCATTGTGTACTTCAGGAAGGTGCCGATGAACCATCCCCCTCTGCAAATGCATGTCTCCTTCGTAGAAAAAGTTAAGTGCACCAAGTTCCTAGGAGCTCACATCACGAGTGACCTGACCTGGTCCCTTAATATCACCTCCCTGAATAAGAATTCAAGCAGCATCTCCACTTCTTGAGGAGATTGAGGAAAGTGAGGCTCGCCTTCCCTCATCTTAACTGCATTTTATAGGAGACATTCCATCAAAATGGTTGGCACAGGTTTTCAGAGCCCTACCAGGTACACCATCGGGGCTTGATCCCATGAGAGGGTTCACTTTCTTGAATGATGCTCTGATTTTGGCCTCTGAGACAGGGATTCACACTGGTGTAGTTTTATTTTCACCTTCAAGGTGCACATTAAAGGTGGTGAACTCTTTTGGGAGTGAAGCATCACAGCCATTCATGACGTTAGGTTTCACTTTGTAGGAAGTAATGGCCTGCAAACCCTGCCAGAGCCGACTTGCATCTGGTTCCATCTCCGACCTCAGTTGGAATTGATACTTTGCCCTCAAAATAGTCTTCCATAGGTGGTACTTCGGCATCCGGATCACTGGTCTTGAATGCCACAAATCCAGCCCTCAGCAGATTACGAACCTTGTGGTTCATCCACTGCTTTTGGTTTGGGTAAGTCCGGTATGTTCTTGAAGGCGCACACTCATCCGCACAAGCTTTGATGAACTATGGCATTTTGATTCAGACTTGTTGATGAATTCCTGCATATCGTCTTGTCTACTGACTCAAAGCAGTCCTGTAGGTGCTCCTCCACCTCTCTTGACCATACCTTCTTGGTCCTCACCACTAGTGCTGCGATCTTTAGTCCTGGCAATATGCTAGGAGCAGAAGTATAGCCAGATGATCAGCCTTTCTAAAGGGTGAATATTTGATAGCACGATAAGCATGCTTGACGGCAGTATAACAGTGGTCAAGTGCAATGGCCCCTCTGGTTGCACATGTGATATGTTGGTGAGAGCTGCTCAGAGCCTTCTTCAAGCTGGCTTGGTTGAAGTCTCCTGCAACGATGGAGAAGGCATCAAGGTGTGCTGTTTTCTGGCTGCTGATTATGTTGCTCAGCTCATCCAGTGACTGCCTGATGATGGCCAGAGGTAGAATGTACTCCACTACCAGGATGATGGTGGAATTCTCCCTCAGCAGATAAAATGAATGACATTTGACTGCTGGATGGTCCAGGTTGGATGATCTGCCATATTCGTGTACCACGATGAGTTAATCATAAAGCATATTCCACCTCCTCTACCTTTAAAATACAGGGTTGATCTATCATTGCCGAGAATGGTTAAGCCATTGATCTGCAGTGCTGTGTCCAAAATTACAGGTGTGAGCCACGGTTCCCTAAAGCAGGGTATACAGCAGCCTCTGATGTCCTTCTGGTAGCGTGATCTTGCTCTGGTTTTCACGTTTATTTTCCAGAGACTGTACATTTGCCAACAGGATAGCCAGGAGTGGAAGTCTAAGGCCCTAGTGCTTCAATCATACCTGTAGACCAGTCCCTGCTTCTGTTTTCTTAAAGGGGAACTGCACTCGTGACCCAAGTCTTCCTTCCAAGGTTCATCAATTTTGAATATTGATAGATTTTTTAAATGTCTTCAAACAATGCTGCTTACTGAAGCAGCCGTAGCAGTGACAGTGAATTTCAGGAATATTTGATAATTCTCATCATAGCCATATGCTAAGAGTCACCTCTTAATGGCCCCTCTTACTGGAAATTTATATATTTGAGGAATAAAATATACAAGAGTTTTGATAGAATCCAGAGGAACACTTTGTGTCAGAATATTTTTCTAATTTTTGAGGTGTGAAAGAAATAGTTTTGACTTCCTCCATCGATAATACTTTTACAACTAGGTGACTGAGGAAGGAATGAGGCCTCTCAACAGTATGGCTCCTAATGTTTTCTCCAAATTCAAAGTAAAAAGTTAACTAAATACAGGTACCAATAATCAGAATCAGATTTATTGTCACTGTCTTACATTATATTAAATTTGCTGTTTCTTGGCAGCAGTACAGTGCAAAGACATAAATTATAAAATAAATCGTGCAATTAAAGGAATGATGTGGTTCATGTGCCATTCAGTGGAGGGGAAGAAGCTGTTCCTGAATCATTGAGTGTGGCTCTTCAACCTCCTGTATTTCCTACCTGATGAGTAATAGGAAGAGGGCATGTCCCAGATGGGGAGGATCTTTAGTGTTGGATGCCAACTTCTTAAGGCATTGCCTCCTAAAGATGCCCTTGATGTTGATGGGGGCTGTGTCCATGTAGAGATGGCTGTGTCTGGAACCCTCTAATGCCACTTGTGATCCTGTGCATTGCAGCTTCCGTACTAGGCTGTGACGCAACCAGTCAATACGTTTTCCACTGTATACCTACAGAAATTTACAAGAGTATTTGGTGACAAACCAAATCTCCACAAGCTCCTCATGAAGTAGAGATACTGGCATGCATCAATCTGCTGGGCCCAGGATATAACCTTCAAGATGATGATAGCCAGGAACTTGAAGCTGCTCAGCCTTTCCAAAGCTGACCCCTCAATGCGGACTGGGACATGCTCTCCGGATGCCTACACCCAATGAATGGCCGACATTGAGTGCAAGGTTGTCATTGATCCACCACTCGTTCAGCCAATCTAACTCTCAGCTGTACACCTCCTCATCATCGTCTGAGATTTCACCGACAGTGGTGTCATCTGCAAATTTATAGATGGAATTTGAGCTGTGCTTCTACTATGGTGTAGAGTAGAGCAATAGGCCTGTGTTGATTGGCAGTGAGGAGGACGTTATTACTGAGGATAGCTATAGGCAATGGCAGCTTGTTGTATTAAAGTTGTTCATTTGTCAGGATCTGGATGAGTAATTAAAAGCTTATGTCTAATTGCCCTTCCACTGAGTGGTTTGCAGAGGGATTTAATAGTCACCACACTGATAACAAAGGCCCACTGCCCCCTCCTATCAGATTCCTTCTTCTTCAGCCTTCTTTCTACCTACCTTCTCCCAGTCTCTCACTTAATCCCACATACCTTCCCTCTCACATGGCTACACCTATTATCTGCCGGCTAATATTTCTTCTGCTCCCCCACCACTTACTTTCCTATTCTGCTGTTTTCCTCCTTCCTGCAGAAGGGTCTCAGCCTGAAACCTCGATTGTTTATTCCTCTCCACAGATTCTGCCTGACCTGCTGAGTTCTTCCAGCATCTTGTGTGTGTTAGTCAGGCGAGTTTGGAGTTTTATACAGGCTAGAGGAGCTGAGGATGGCAGATTTCCTTCTTTAAAGGAAATGAAGGAACTGGCTGGTGTTTTATGGCAAGATGTCATTTTTCTAGTCATTGTTACTCATATCAGGGCCTTCTTTTAAATTACAGTTGATAACTGAGTGCAAATTCCATGGGCAAGATTCTGAATGTAGTTTCTCAACTGGTTTATTAGTTTGGTAACAACCACTGCAGTGCTTTCATTTGCTCTGTTATGTTGTGCATCATCTCCTGCACAGATCAAAATAAACTTTGTTTCTAAAGTCAGAATCCCAATGCTTTTGGACCTTCAAGTAGGAAGATTGAAAGATTAAAAGATTAGTTTTTTAAAAAAATCACATATGTATACATTGAACCATACGGTGAAATGCATCATTTTTGCATCAACAACCAACTCATGAACCCAAACCCTAAACGTACCTCTTTGGAATGTGAGGGGAAGCTGGAGCATCCAGAGGAAACCCATGCACAGAGAGAACGTACCCACTCCTTATAGACTGTGGTAGCAATCGAACCCCAGTCGGTGATTGCTGGCACTGTAAAGCAAATACACTAGCCGCCATGCTACCCTGTCACCATAGACTCCATCTTCACATTAATAGAAATACAGAACACATGAATATTGTGAACAGCACTTATCCCTTAATTACTCTATATATCTTTTGAGCCTTGATGAAAGGTTTGTACAAATGGGAATACAGGAATATCCATGGTTGCTATTAGTTACAAATCAAATCAAGGGCATGTCCAGTGTATTCCATTTCAGGTGTTGCTAAAGTCTAGTCTTCTCAGCTCTGAGTTTTAGTCATCGGTTACGAAGAATACCTCCTACCAAAGAGAAAGCAGTTACTTTCTTTAAGTATTTGATTTGACCCAAAACTCTCTGCTCTCCTCTCAGACATTTACATGCAAAGCTTATTGAAGATAGTCTTTGGACAAATAAATGTTATGGGTCCTATTTATATTCAAGATTCTTTAATGTCATTTCCAGTACACAGGTGTAAATGGGAATGAAATAATTTACACTCTGGATCCGATGCAGCACAAAAAAATATACAATGAGATAAAGAACATAATAATGATAAAAAAACAGTCGGTATAAGTCCGTAAGATAGCTTATATTATTAGATTGATTGTATATCCATAAAGTGATGCCAGGCAGAAGAATGTCTTTCCATAAGGTGGCTGACAAAAAATTATCGAGTAGTGGTGGTTAGTGGTGTGGCAGGGTGGGTTAGTAGGCGCAGGTGTTGATCAGAATTCCTGCTTGTGGAAGGTAAATATTTTTGAGTCTACTGGTTCTGGCGTGGATGCTATGTAGCCTCCTCCCTGATGGGAGTGGGATAAACAGTCCATGAGCAGGGTGGGTCGTATCCTTCATGACGTTACTGCCACTTTCCCGGCACCTTTCTGTATATATGTTTTTGATGGTGGTGCTGGTGGCGCATTGGGCAGTTTCGACTGCCCGTTGAGGAGCCTTCCTATCTGTCGCAGTGCAGTTTCCGTACATGAATGTTCCCTGTAAAGAATGTTTAAAATCTTAGGCCACAGAGGAGGAATGAAAAACAAAACAGCTTGAAATGCTGCATTGAAAACTTGCTTTAATATAACATTCTCCCTCGAGTGTCTACCAAACCCTTTCACTTGATGATGGATAATATTTGGAGGACAAGTACATTTCCCCTTTGTCTTTTCTCTTAGGTAGCATCAAATATCACAGCCATTAGAGGATCTGTTAAATACTTTCTAATAAATAATGGAACTCTCTAAATTGCATCAATTGAAAAGTTTGCAGATGAGAGTTTTTATTGTGCTGATAATCCTGCTCAGTGACAGAATGACTAAGGAGATTATTGGTCTCCTGATGGAGTTTTTGAAAGGAGTGAACATTTTAAGATAATGTAGATTTAAAGGATTTTATACTATGTGTGTTCATACAAGTTGAAATTTTATATTGCTTTAATATCCTGTGCCTGAATTGTATTTGAGGATTTGTATACAAATATTCCATAATCCATTGGCAATATCCTTCAGGTACACCATTTACACAGAAAGGGATTTCAGCAAGCAAAAGTGACATAATGGCAGCACAGGATCTGCTAGACCATGGACACACTTGAAGAGCACAGGAGCTAGAATGTTGCCCTTTACACTCAATGTGGAAGGCATTTGCTGCCAATGTCAATGAACGATGATGTAGTGAGTCCATTGAGACATTTGCACTGGCAGTGTAATGATTAGCATAATGCTATTACAGTACCAGCATCCCAGTTCAATCCTGCTGCTGTCTATAAGGAGATTTCTACACTCTACCCGTGAATGCGTGCATTTCCTCCCAGTGCTCTGATTAGTCACCTGAGTGTAATTGGGTGGATGAGCTTATTGGGCCAGAAGGACCTGTTGCCCATGCTATGTCTCTAAACAAAAACCAGTGAAACCAACAGACTATTTCGATGCCTGGTCTCTCTTTTGGGTGGTGATCTGGCCCACAGTATTTAAGTAGATCCTGTTTTGACACCAGGTTGTCAGGTTTTTCTACCTGCATTACATGCAGGGTTAACTTTGTCTTAGCTATGATGGAATAGATGACTAACACCCCCATGTGTGGTCTGGCATTGACCGTTGATTGCTATATTCAAAATGAAGGGTCCAGGCCTCATGGTACTTTTGTTGAAGATATTAATATTGTTTTCCTCCCATTGTGTCTCTTAATTGAAGTTTGGTTGGATGATGGTGGAGTGAGTCCTACAGAGACTTGCCAGATTTCAATTAAGGTCTTAGTGGATTGTGGAATCAGTGCAGAGTGGTGGTGAGTGAACTACATCACTCTCAACATCTCTGAGTGTTCTCTTCTTG
This sequence comes from Hypanus sabinus, assembly GCF_030144855.1. NCBI lineage: Eukaryota > Metazoa > Chordata > Chondrichthyes > Myliobatiformes > Dasyatidae > Hypanus > Hypanus sabinus. The sequence goes on along the minus strand of NC_082722.1, from coordinate 56,899,481 downwards.
GTGTTAAGCTTAAGGAATGAACACAGTGTGCTCCCTAACCATAGCAGGACACATATAACGATCACATATATTAGTATGGGAGCTGCTGATTTCAGTGTCTTTTTAACAACTCCTCATGATACCCCAACAAAGCAATTAGATTTTTTTGTGCGGTAAAATAGATTTCCAAGAAATGTCTCTTTTGTAATTCCTAAATGATGAAATAAAATGGGTGCAATGAATATAACGTTCTTAAATATTCAAAGTTCTTTGTTTTCAAAAGCTGAATTTTATAAAGGCAGCTTTTAAATCTAAATTTCAGCTTAGAGTAGTTACAGGAAAGGCAGCTGAATTGTTGCTTGTCTGATTACATCTGTTGATTTTGATGAAGTGTGAAACATTATGGTGTATAGAATTAGCAGATAATTCTACCTCAACAATCATAAAAACTGCAAATGCTGGAAATCCAGTGTGAATCATTGTAGTTCCTATTTCTACAGATGCTACCTGATCTGCTGAGTGTTTCCACAGTTCCTTTTTCATTTCAACTAAACAAACCTTACTGCTTAGCTTGTTGGGCCAAATCGTACAAGCACACTCTCCATTATCAACCAGAATCAGAATCAGGTTTATTATCACTGGCATGTGTCCCAATCCTCCCAGTTCTTTTCACACAACTGCATTTGCCTTTTATAGCTCTGTGGACAAATGAACTCTGAAGTCTTAATTCTGCTGCTGTCCCAAGAAGAGGAGTTGGCTGTGAGTAGTGACAAGATCTCCTGCTCTTGACCCTGAGCTCCATCTCCCTCCCTCACAGAAAGGCCTTCTGACAACTTGGCAAAGCTTTCTTTTAAACTACATTTCATGCCTCTGCTAATTTAAAACAACTCAAATTTATATTGATAATACAAAAAAAGTTGTTAGAATGCTTTAAAAATAAAAAAAAATCGCAAATCCCTTAACCAACCCAGCTAGAAAACCAATATGCAAACGAAATGGAATTAAACTACATGTGCTATTGCTGACATGAAAACAGTTCTTATAGCTGCTATTGGCATAAACTTTGGAGGCCAGATGCAAAGTGCATCCAGCTCCTGAGCTCAGGCCCCATGTATTTTGCCACAGGGCTTAGTAGCAAATCTCGTGGTGTGATGGGAAGATTAAATTTGCAGGCAGAAGTCAGTGATGAGCTGACTCATGCAGTGTGGTTCTTGAAAGGTTCCTTGTGGGACCCTTGCTTGAAATCTGTATGTTGCATTGCATTATCTGGGCTATAGTATCAAAGAATATATATCAAAAAGAACAGGAAGTTTTTTGATCTACATGGCATATAGATGTCTCTGAGGTGGAAAGTTGTGTTAAGTACATCTTGAGACACCTTTTGTCCACTACTACAGTTAGACTACTTGGACTTAAGAATTGGTGGGTAGCAATTTATGGATCAACCTAAAGTGAGCAATTAGCAGATAGTAGGAAAAGAACATTTAAGTGCTTCAGAAGACAACTGATTAGCAGAGTGAATGGAAAAGCACCTGATAAATTCTGTAGGAAAATTTTAAGAAATTCTTTGAGAAGATATCCAAAAATGGAAATATATAGTGAAAAGATGAAATCCGTTGTCCAGGAAAGCTTTATTTTGTCTTTCACAGAACTTAGTTTTGAATAGTTCAACTTTGATGTTGGAAATAAACCAATTTTCATTGTGGATATTCATTTAAACTTTGAATCATTTGTCACTTATATTGCTCTTTCACTTCAGAAGCTCTAAAGCTATGCACAGTGAAAAAAATGCAGGTTGTGTTTTTTATTAATATGGTTAGAGGGCAAGCAGCCACACTGGAAAAGAATTGCAGATTTTACTTTCTTTGACTCTTGTTTCTCACATGACGAGCTGCACAAATGAAGATTACTAATGTTTTCATCTTGAAATGTCATATTCTTTTTAGCTATAAGTTACTTTCCATGCTATTGAAAACATGTTGAATTAACTGTACCTTGGTGACTGCAGCAATAATATTAGAAATGGATTTTTTTAAAGCCTGGAGAATGTGAAAGGTGATATTAAAAAATAAATCCGTTACAACCTCAATACATGAGGCTAAAATATATGAAGCAGATGTATAAATCTTCCACATCTTAATTTAAAATTCATCCCATGCAGACAACCCAAAAGGGGTAATGCAGTTTTAATCGTATTTCTTTACTTGATTTACTTAATTTGACGTAAGCCCTGCAGTGTTAATTTGTATGGATCGCCATCACACAGAGATGGGCCAAAGGTAAAATTATAAGAAAAGACAGAAATTCTGAACAGAGGAGACTTGAATTCAGGTAGTTCTATGTCCTGAATTTGAAATTTCTTTTTCTTAAAGGCATTGCTGATAATTATTTAAAATTTCAAAAACAAGTTTCTGGAATGAAAATTTAGACAGCATATCACATAGACTTTGCAAGTGGTTATGCCACATAAAATTAAACAATATTGTAATGATACTTACATATACATACGGGTTTTAACCACTTCAGAGGAAAACTAAATCTGTAGATATCCTGCATAAAGTAAGTATTGGGACCGTCTGGGTTTGTCTTCTGTGTGAAAATCAATGTATTGGGTGAGATGCAATTTAAATTGTTAAGAATTTGACGTTCCTCGCTCAAACTTCTCTATCGTTTTGTTTTACCCGCATTCTTATCTTGTCCCATGCTCACTCTCATTTGCTCGCTCTTCCTCCTCTCATCCTTCCACTTTCACTCACTTTGCAATTAAGCTCTTTGATCCATATTTGGAGCAAGGATGAGATGAAGTTCTAGCAAAGAACATGCTTGGACATTTTTGATCAGAATAGTGGATGTTAAGCATGGGTTGATAGCACAATTAGTGAGAAATTCCATCATTTTGCTGATGATTGTGGTTGCCCTGTTCGTCCTACCAAAACTGTGGATAAAAAGACCCTGGGAGGAATGGGGCTTTTTCTCATCTTTTCCAAGGAAAACCTAATTCCATGTAGAAAGCCAGGATAGTATGTAATAACAATCACTGTCACTCACTAATGCTGATTATGGTATAAATATCTCAACAGGTCTCTGGCAAAGAGAAGTGAAAGTTTCATTGGTTAAGCTATAGAACACCAGTAGAGCAGAGGAGAATAATCAGAACCATGGTATCACAAGAGCCAGCTTAAGATTGGCTTCAGATGAGAAACACACTACTCTGGACCAAATGAGGTCTTCTTAAAAAAAAGTGGTTTTTAAGCAATGTGCAACTCTTTTCTACTAATTCTTTCCTTGGATACACAGGGGCTGCAGAGTGTGAAATTCCTTGTGATTATCAAAGACAAGCACTGCACTTAAAGGAATCGAGGAGGAGAGTGCAACTCTCTACTGCTTCTGCTGGTTGTAGCTGTTCAAAATGCCTTGTTTTTACAATGGGATGTACGCACCACTAAGAAGGAGATGACTTGTTACGCTGCATTATTTCTTCGGGTCACACTTCAAAGTTCTGCACACAAGATGCCAATGTTTTGTCCAGGTTTTGTGCTCTCGAAATGATGGCCCATTTCCCTGTCAATCCCATTTTCAACAATGCAACTGATCCTACAAATTCCTTTCCTGTGATCTAAGGTAAATAATATCATACTACTACTTACAGCAAACGTACTATTTCTGGTTCAATCAAAAATGGCCTTGCTGCTAAGTACCATCCTGACAGGGTGAGGCTGGTAGTGAGTGTCCTTTACATGCTTTATTAGCATGATAACAGTTTGCCAGCTGCTGAAAGTTTCAACGATTTTGAATATTTCCAAATGTTCCCAATATTCAGAAGTTATTAAAAATAATTTAAGCTTCAAACGTGTTTTTAAAATTCAACAGTTTTAAAAGTGCATCAACATTACTCACTTAAAAGACCCAACTTAATAGAATTAATTCTACAAATGCGATTGAACTCATATCTACCTCGCAGGAGCATTGAAAGCTAGAGACTTGGGATGGAAGGAGGAAGTCAAAATGCAGACAAGCTGAGAGAAAGAATCAGCTCAGGGATTGAATTGTGACATGTACAGGGCAATAAATAGTCTAAAGTGTGTGGGTCAGGGTAGTGTCGTGTGATGCATGGCTTGGAGGATCAATAGATTAGGATTATATCCTTCAATTTAAGAAGACAGGAAATCAAGGTGTCAGAGTGTCTTAGACTATAAAATCATAAGACATAGGAACATATGGACAATTGAGCCTGCTCTGTCATTTGCTCATGGCTAACTTACAGTACCTTTAAAAATATTAACCCCCCCCCCCCCCCCGGAAGTTTTCATGTTTTATATTTTTACAACATTGAATCACAGTGATTTTAATTTAGATTTTTTATACTGATCAACACAAAAAGATTTTGGTGTCAAAATGAAGACTGATTCCTATAAAGTGATCAAAATTAATTACAAATATAAAGCACAAAATAATTACTTAAGTGTTCACTCCCGCCCCCTTTAATATGACACACCAAAGCATCACTGGTGCAGCCAACTGGTTTCAGAACTCACATAATTAGTTAAATGGAGATCACCTGTGTGCAGTCAAGGTGTTTCAATTGACTGTAGTAAAAATACACCCCTGTATCTGGAAGGTCCAACTGCTGGTGAGTCAGTATCCTGGCAGAAACTATAACGTGAAGACAAAAGAACACTCTAAGCAACTCCGTGGAAAGGTTGTTGAGAAGTACAGCAGGAGATGGATACAAGAAAATTTCCAAGTCACTGAATATCCCTTGGAGTACAGTTAAGTCAATCATCAAGAAATGGAAAGAATGTGGCACAGCTGTAGATCTGCCTAGAGAACGTTCTTCTCAAAAACTGTGACCATACAAAAAGGGGACTGATGAGGGAGGCCACCAAGAGACCTATAACAACTCTGGAGGAGTTACAAGTTTCAGTGGCTGAGATGGGAGAGACTGCACATATAACTGTTGCCCGAGTGCTTCACCAGATGCAGCTTTATGGGAGAGTGGCAAAGAGAAAGCCACTGTTGAAAAAATACTCACATGAAATCTTGGCTAGAGTTTGCCAGAAGGCATGTGGGAGTCTCTGAAGTCAGCTGGAAGAAGGTTCTATGGTCTGATGAAATCAAAATTGAGCTTTTTGACCATCAGACTTAACGCTATGTTTGACATAAGCCAAATGCCACACATCATCCCTACCATGAAGCATGGTGGTGGCTGCATCATGCTGTGGGGATGTTTCACTGCAGCAGGCCCTGGAAGGCTTGTGAAGGTAGAGGGTAAAATTAATGCAACAAAATACAGGGAAATCCTGGAGGAAAACCTGATGCAGTCTGCAAGAGAACTGTGACTTGGGAGACGATTTGTTTTCTAGCAAGACAATGATACCAAGCATAAAGCCAAAGCTTCACAGGAATGCCTTAAAAACAACAAAATTAATGACCTGTGGTGATCAAGTCAGGGTCCAGACCTAACTTCAACTGAGATTTTTGGCTGGACTTGAAAGGGTGTGTTCACTCATGATCCCCATGCAATCTGATGGAGCTTGGGCAGTTTTGTAAAGAAGAATGGGGAAAAATTGCAGTGTACAGATGTGCAAAGCTGATAGAGACCTATCCACACAGATTGTAATTGCACTCTGTAATACGCTCAAGATTGTAATTGTTGCCAATGGTACATTTAATAAAGAATGACTAGAAAGGGGTGAGTAATTATCCAAGAAAATAACTTTCCTTAATAATTGTAATAGATTTAGATTAATTTGTAGAAATCTGTTTTCACCTTGACACAAAAGAGTTTTTTCTGTTGATCAGTGTCAAAAAAGGCAAATTAAAACCACTGTGAATCAATGTTGTAAAACAATAAAGCATGAAAGCTTCCGGGGGGGGGGGGGGTGAATAATTTTTAGGCATCGTATAACCTCTCTCAATGCTTATGTTCTCCCCATAACCTTTGAGATCCTTACTAATCAAGATCTTATCAACTTCCTCTTTAAATATACCCAACAACTGGCCTCCGCAGCTGCCTATGGCAATGAATTCCACAAGGTCAATAGCAGCAGGGCTTGACATGCTATCATGAGAATGATCTGAAAACAAAATGTCTGAAATAAACTAACATCTGGCAAAGCTGTACCCACTGCAGTGTTGTCTTGGGACGTTATGGCTGCTCCCAGTATAACATGGTCCAAATTCCTCCCAGTTGTTGCAAAAGCCATGTTGAATGGGCAATGTCATCATCTCATGGCATTGGAATTGTATTGGGGTATAAAGATGTCCTGTGGAGTGAAGTCACCCAGTAAATGTTTCTTAATGTGTTAAGCTATGGAAATAAGCAAGATTTTCAGTTGCATAAACCTGATCAAAAGAGTATTATGTGGTTGAAATTTTAACCAGATATATTTACAATACCATAGGGCCCTCTGGTATTATAAATAACTGGTAGGCTAAGTACAGCTCTGTTGGTGGTGGGGTGAAGATGTGTTTCTGCCAAAGGAGGTGTAAGGTGCTCCTTCCCTCCACTATCCTGCAGGTATCCCATGGGCAAGGTGTACTAACTGCTTAGATGCCCATGGATCAGGGTCACACAAAGCCATGGGAGCAGGTGGTGGATGGCCATATGAGCAGCTGTTGCGTATCGCAAGTCCTGGTTATGCGACTGCTGACACCAGGCGGCTAATCTCTGAAGAGTATTGATAATGCTGGGGTCAGTCATCTTGTAAAGGCACTGCCCAGAAGAAGGCAATGGCAAACCACTTCCGGTTGAAAATAAATACCAAGAACAATCATGGTCATGGAGACCATGGTCACCCACATCATATGACATGGCACATAATGATGATGAAGTACAGTTCCAATGCTATATTCAAATTGGCTGACACTGCCACTGTTGTTGGCTGAATCAAAGGTGGCGATGAATTGGCATAAAGGAGGGAGATTGACTATCTGGTTGAGTGTTGCCATAACATCAACTTCTCACTCAATGTCAGCAGAACTAGAGAGCTGATTATTGACTTCAGGAGGAGGAAATCGGAGGCCCATAAGCCAGTCCTCATCAGGGGATCAGAGCTGGAGAAAGTCAGTAAGTTTAAATTCTTTGGCGTAATCTTTTCGGAGGATTTGTTCTGCGCCCAGCATGCAAGTGCCTTTGCAAAGGAGGCATAGTAGGACCTCGATTTCCTTAGTTTGCACAGAATTGGCATGTCATCTAAAACTTCGACAGATTTCTGTTACTGCACTGTGGAGAGCATTCTAACTGGTTTTATCATGGCCTAGTATGGAAATGCCAATGCCCATGAATGGAAAAACCTCCAAAAAGTAGTAGATACTGTCAGTCCATCACAGGAAAATCCTTCACCATCCTTGTGAACATCTACAAGGAGCACTGCCACAAGAAAGTATCATTGATCATCAAGGACCCACACCATTTAGGCTACGCCTTCTCTTGGCTGCTGCAATCAGGAAGTAAGTACAGGAGCCTTAGGTCCCACACCACCAGGTTCAGGAACAGTCATTACCTTTCAACCATTGAGCTTCTGAACCAGAATGGATAACCTTACTCACCTTAACAATGAACTGTTCCACAACATATGGACTCACTTCCATGGACTCCGCACCTCAGGTTCTCAATAATATATATTTATTTTTATTTGTTTTATTTGTGCAATTGCACAGTTCGTCTCCCTAAGGTTGCTAGTCCAGCTTTGTGTATAGCTTTTTTATTCCTCTCATTGACTCTATTCTGTTTATTTGTATCTATCATGAATGCCTTAAAGGAAGTGAATCTCAGGGTAGTATATGGTGACATTAAACATGCTTTGATAGCAAATTTCCTTTGACTTTAATCTTAGATTTGGGTTAGGTTGCGTTGCTTTCAATAATCATATCCTTGTGACTTGGTCTGATATTTCATCCATTATTGCACCCAGTCATCCTTTATGCAATTCTCTCATGGTGAATTTTCTAATTAAAAGCATTTATTGTCACTGCAATTAAAGTTACAAATGCAAAATTAAAAAAAGACAATTATATTTAGATACTTTATGCATAATTCAGATTAGAAAACAGTGAAAATAGATTTTGGAGTTGTCAGAATGCATTTGATGGGGATTTAAGTTCTTTCATCATGTTGTATATCATAGGGTCAAGCTTTTAATATTTAGCAAATTCCCTTCCACAAACCTGCAAAAAAATTGGTTATTATTATGACTGATCAAATGATTTATTATATTTATTTTATTGGTATTTCTTTTTACCTTTTCCTGATAGCGTAGAATCATGGTGTTGTATATTTGTATTCCTTCATAAAGGGTTGGTCCCTGTTGTAGTTAGAGATGATTTTACTTTGTAAAATCCTTTAATAATTGTAGAGTATATTGTAATTTTGATGCTGGTGATCTATTCTTTTTCTTTAGTTGAATGATACTCAATTACAATCAATTCATACGCATTTTAGATTATTAAATATTAAAAGTTTTAAAATACTATCATAGTGGATATTGTAAGAAGTTGAATAAGCATTAATAATGACATTTTTTCACTGTATAAAATTTGGTTCAATACCATGCATATGTATATTTAGGAGAAAGATTAATTTGGTCCTTTAAGTCTGATGAGCCTTGTAATTAGATCATAGCTGATACGATAATGAACGCGACTCTTTATTCCTAATAACCTGCAGTAATCCCTCACCCCTTTGCTGCCAAATATCCATCTCCCTATGCTTTAAAATAGTCAAAGATTCTATACTCTCACCAATTCCCTTCTTCCCCTCCACCACTGTCAGGAAATGGAAAGGAAGCTTGACCCAAAAGCAGAGCAGCGGAAATGATTTAGCTGTAAATTATATTTTACTGATAAACTACAAAATAACGAGCCATGAGGGGCTGTGAATTGAGAGAATGGATACTTAATACAACAAGGCAACATGATAACAGAAGGCAAGGAGCAACTAGTTGAAGCTGGCAGCTTTGTATGAGTGAACAGGAACTGAGGGGGAGAGCTAGGTGTGGTGAACGACATATACCTGTCTGGACGCGCCCCCCCCCCCACTGACTGCTCCTGTGGCTCCTCCCACAGACCCCGGTATAAAGGTGATTGGAGCCTGAGCCCGGCCCTCAGTCTCCAGGATGCAGTGTGGTGGTCAGTTGCTGCTTGTTCTTTCTTCCAGCCAATAAAAGCCTATATCTCGCCTCACATCTCTGAGAGTTATTGATGGTGCATCATTAGATTTAAATGGGCTACAGGTGGCGATTTGGAAACAAGTGGTAGGTGATTTCTGTGTGTCTGTGCACAACTACATATCAATAAAATAGAAGCTCGCACGTGGGAGATGGTTTTAACTGGTGTATTCACATTGCAGCAAGAGGGTGAGCAATGTGCACATGTAAACAACAGATCAATATGTGGTGCTAAGGGGGCTGGGGGGCTCATTGCTCTGAAAGAAATGGATCTATACATGACACTTCCTCTCCCTTTAGATTAATGCAACACACAACTGTATATATACTGTTACGTATCCCGTAACTGGATCACTTACCAGCAAAGATAGAGAGGTCCGTTGAAGTCTGATGTCACTATTTTCAAACATTTTTATTTATAAAGAGGCACAAAAGTAAGGTTAATACAACATTCAGATAATGCACATCGTCAATACTCAATCTAAAGTGCGGGTATAGTAATAATCATCGTTAAGAAATGAGCTCTACTGTTGTCTAGGGGATAATATATTGTCTGTTGGAAATATAAATGTCACTCAGAAGTCTGCAGGCTTCAGCCTTTTGGGAATCGCTGGGTTTCATGTGTTGCGACAGGGAGAGAGAGATTGGTGAGAAAAGGAAGACTTGCCCGGGTCTTTATGAAGCACTCCGTTGAATCAGGGGAGCGTTGGTTCCCTGTTGTTAGCTCGAAGTCCTTTTCAGTGTTATCAGCCACCTGCTCCCCAGGCAAAGGAGAAACGGAACGCACGTGGCTTTCTTCAAAATGGCTTCCCACTATGTCGGGATCGCTGTCATGTCTTCTTGGTGCGTCTGAAGGGGCTTCCCCCCCCCCCCCCCAGACCCTCCTTTATACTTCCTCACGGGGTCGCAGGTGTCAATCAGGTTGGGATGATGCAATCTCTCTCTCAACCAGCCCACTTTGCCCGAGGGCTTTACACGTGGTCTCCATGAGACAATAGTCAATGTTGCCTTATTTTGCATCCCAGTGGAACACGATATTCAGCACGTCTCTCTCTCTCCCACTTCCTGGGTCTACTGACCCCCCCCCCCCCCTCAACTAGTGCTCTTGCGATTCTCACAAAGGAGGGGGCTGGGATCATAACAATACAAAACATTCAATTTCCCTTTCACAAACACATATTCCAAATAACCATGCTTTCACAATAACAGTCTGTAATTAGCTTCACAGTTCTCAAAGTTCAGTATTTTGGGTGGCAAGCTGTTTCTTTGTTTCCTTGAATGCTTTTTCACATCTTTTTGACCATTCCCACTTTGCTCCTGACTGTGACAGTACGTTCAATGGATACAGCAGTGTTTGGGAGAAACTGGGGCAGTAGTTTACAAGGCCCAAATTATGACCTGAATTGTGACACATTTTCTGTTTTGGGTGCCAGTAGCACTGTTTCAGTCTTCTCTTGTGACTTGTGTAAGCTATGCTCATCAATGACATGCCCACTGTATGAGATTTCATTCTTAAAAAAACTCACATTTCTCTCTCTTTGCGTACAGATCATACCCAGCCTGATGAGCACTTTACCAGGGTTCTAGAAGCGCTCTTCATTAATTCTGCCAGTCATGATGATGTCATCCAGGGAACATTGCGTTCCTGGGATATCTTGGAGCACTTGGTCCATTGCTCTTCGCCAACTTGCTGGAGCTGATATGGTGCCAAAGACAAGATGATTATACTAGAAAAGTCCCTTGTGAGTGTTGATTGTGAGGAACTTCTTGCTTGACTCCTCAGTCTCCATTTGTAGACAGGCTTGTGATAAGTCACAAACCTCTCCCCAGCTGCCAAAGATGCAAAAATGTCTTCTATTCTTGGCAAGGGATACTGCACAGTAAGCATCACCATGTTGATGCTCACCTTGAAATCACTACATATGTGGTCCATCATTATCACCGCTGTTACCTATTCACGTATTTTATGACTCTTGCAAGTGGCTGTCAAGCTTCCCTGTGAGTTGTGTACTGACCATAACAGAAAAACTTACAGCACAATACAGGCCCTTCGGCCCATAATGTAAGAGGGCATTCTGGATAGGTGACTTTCAAGCAAAATAAACAGCTGATCATTTGTTCCTCAGCTCTCTGTCTCTCGTGTGTGTTATTCATGGCCATCCAGCTTCCCAGTACCACAAACAAAACTGGTGCCAAAGTGACAAGCCCTCACACAATATTTATTGTTTTGTTCCCTTCAACAACAAAATTCCAGGTGCAATGCTGGCAGGGTACTGCTGTGTAATGTAGGTGGCAAAATGCAAACGGCTGCAGGAATAGTGGGGAATGAAGGGAGAAAATAAGAATAGGATGGTTAAATAATACAAATAAGAGGGGTTAAGAAAGACAGATAAGACTAGTTAACTTCTGGAATGTCAAATTTCAGCTGATATTCATGTTCCAGCTTTTCTGACTGTGATGAGGATGGTGAATCTATTTCACAATTTGTGCAGTGCTGAAGCAATTGTCTGAACATTGTGATTTTGCGTATTCACTGAATAACACATTATGTGAGAGACTCGCATGTGGTCTGTGTATTGCGGCAATTCAGAAATGTTTGTATACAGAAGCCAGATTAACATTATAGAAGGTAATTGAGATTAGTACATCTATAGAGATGGCAGCTAAAGATCCAAAACTATTAAGCACGTCTCCTCCAGTTCTTAAAGTTTCTGCTGACTTTAAGTATAAGATGCCTATTGGCAATCAATGTTACCATTGTGACAAAACTGGGCATTCAACAAAAGAATGCTGGAATTATGATTTAGATTGGTGAAGCTGTAGCAAAAAGGGACATAATGAATGTGCCTATAAAAGTAAAAAGACACTCTAGCAAAAACACTGTAATAAAAAATGACTTGGGAGAGGGGGAAAGAAACGTGAACAGCAAGGAGCATACTGAGGACAGACTGAGTGATTCTCACTGTGTTCTCACATGCAAAGCTTCTTGAAGGCAAAGGGGGCAATTGGGTGACCCCATGGATGGAAGGAGCCAAAGTGAGGATACAGGTGGACACGGGTGTGGCAGTATCACTGGTGTCAGAGACAGTTTACAAGGAGGAATTGCAGCATCTCACCCCAGAAGGGGCAAGGTTGAGTTTAATGACTTACACTGGTGTGTTTGTTCCAGTGAGGGGAGTAGTACATTCAGAATTCAGAATCGGGTTTATTATCATCGGCATGTGCCATGAAATTTGTTAACTTAGCAGCAGCAGTAGCAGTTCAATACAATATATAATATAGAAAATAAAATAATAATAAATCAGTAAATCAGTTACTGTATATTGAATATTGAATGTATATGTATATTGAATAGATTAAAATTGTGCAAAAACAGAAATAATATATATTAAAAAATGAGGTAGTGTTCAAGTGTTCAATGTCCATTTAGGAATCAGATGGCAGAGGGGAAGAAGCTGTTCCTGAATCACTGAGTGTGTGCCTTCAGGCTTCTGTACCTCCTTCCTGATGGTTACAATGAGAAAAAGGCATGCCCTGGGTGCTGGGGGTCCATTATAATGACTTTCTGTAACACCGCTCATTGAAGATGTCCTGGGTACTTTGTAGACCAGTAACCAAGATGATGCTGACTGTTACAGTGGAGATTGTTACGTACCCCGTAACTGGGTTGTCAAACCAGCAGAAATGGAACACTCGGAGTCTGTAATTACTAGAAACTAATAAGGTTTATTAGTAAATTAAGTAATACAGTACACTAAATGCAAGGATATAAATGTAACAGGTTAGCAATGATAATATACACGTATACACAGAAATATGGGAATAGGAATCAGCCAAGCTCTATCAAAGTCTAGGGGTAAATGATCAGTCTTCAAGTGAAGCAGAGTTCAGTTCAGTTTAGTGTAGTTCGAGGTAGTTGTTGTGGTACCGTTGGAGAGAGAGAGAGAGAGAGAGAGAGAGAGAGAGTGAAAGATACAGCTGAAATTTCAGGCAAACCTTCCGTTGTCTTCTTGTCCCGTTGTGGTCACCGATTGTGACCCCTCCGTTCCAGGTGTGACCGTTCTTCCGTGGTGAACCCGTCACCCAGCCAAGGGTGGACACACAACAGGTCCCCACCGGTCGTATCTTTACACCCTGTAAGCCTCCGGCCGAGTCCCGCAAGTCGGTCCTCCAAACTCCCACCAACTTGTGGGGGCACATTGCTCTCTCCAGGGTCTCGTGGCATGTTTGCCTGTGTCTTAGCAAACCTGCTATTTTATCCACCCCCCCCGCCCCCCGATGGGGTATCACCTGTCCATCAAACTTCACCACTTCCTGTTGTCTCAGCAGGAGTGTCATTGAGCAGTTCAGGTTCAAAGCAAATGTTCATGGCAGTATCAGTGCAGATGCCAAAATACTGAATTATGTGTCTCTCTCTCATTCCAGAGAGCAAGGCAGGGGCAGAGGGAACTGCATAAACTCCAGACAGAGTTGCAGCAACTCCTCCTTTTGCAGTCGAGGGGGGTGGATGTCAGGGAGGAACTGTGGGAGGTGAAGGGTCAGCAGGCCCAGCACTTTGCTGCCGAGTCCTCCAAGATCATCTTCCGACCGAGGGTCCGAACCGTGGAGCAGGACGAGACGTGTTCACGATTCTTCTTCCAAAAGGTGCACAGGGGGAGCACTGTGATCCACAACCTTAAGGAAGAGGACGGCCCAGTCGCTCCTCGCGGACAGACATACTGAGGATCTGCAGGTCCTTCTATGCCGGTCTGTACGGAGAAAAGGCCACAGACTCCACAGCCTCCCGCAACTTCCTGTCGTCTATCACGCAGGTCTCAGACGACAGCAAGCGGGAGAGTCTGGAGCAGCCACTGACCCTGGACGAGCTGACTGGCTCCGTCCGTTCCTTTGAGTCGGGTAGGACTCCCGGAAGTGACGGCTCACCGGTCGAGTTGTATTCCGCTCTGTGGAACCAGACGGGCCCCAACCTGCTGGAAGTGTACAACGCTACGCTCCTGGCAGGTAGCATGTCAGAATCCATGTGGAAGGGCATCATCACCCTCATCTACAAGCAGAAGGAGGAGAGGGAAGACATTAGAAATTGGAGGCCCATCTCACTCCTGAATGTGGACTACAAGATCCTGTCCAAAACTATCACCAACAGGGTCAAGTCTGCACTGGAGCAGGTGATCCACCCGGACCAAACTTGTGCTGTACCGGGCAGGAAGATCTCAGACAGCCTCGCGCTGCTGAGGGACACCATCGCCTATGTGCAGGACGTTGGGGGGGGGGGGCGTGGGTGGACCCTGCCTGGTCTGCTTGGACCAGGAGCAAGCCTTCGACAGGATATCACACACGTACATGGCGGATGTACTCTCCAAAATGGGATTTGGGGAGGGAATCTGGAATTGGATCAAACTACTCTACACGGACATCTGTAGCGCAGTCCAGCTCAACGGGTGGGAAACAGACAGCTTCCCCATCAGGTCTGGAGTCAGGCAGGGCTGCCCTCTCTCCCCTGTCTTGTTCATGTGCTGCATAGAACCCTTTGCCGAAGCCATCAGGAGGGATGAGGGCATAAGAGGCAGCGGAGGGACACAAGTTAAAACCGTCCTGTACATGGCCGATGTCACTGTCTCCTGCTCTGATCCGAGGTCAGTTCGCAGGCTGATCAGCATCTGCGAACAGTTCGAGCAGGCGTCGGGGGCTAGGGTCAACCGCATGAAGGGTGAAGCCATGCTCTTCGGCAACTGGCCCGACTGATCCAGCGTCCCCTTCACCATCAGGGCTGATCACATGAAGGTGTTGGGGATCTGGTTTGGAGGGGCCAAGGCGTGCAACAAGAACTGGAAGGAGCAGACTGCCAAGGTGAAACAGAAACTGGGGCTGTGGGGAGGGCGCTCCCTATCGATAGAGGGCAAGAACCTGGTCATCGGGTGTGAGGTGCTCTCAGGGCTGCTGTACTTGGCACAGGTGTGGCCAGTCCCCTGCTCCTTCAGCTCGGAAATCAGCCGAGCCGTCTTCAGATTCGTCTGGGGATCCAAGATGGAGTGGGTCAGACAGACCACCATGCACAAGTCCCTGGACAATGGGGGCAAAAACGTCCCCAATGTCGCCCTCACCCTGATGGCCAGCTTTGTGTGTGGCTGCATCAGGTTGTGTGTGGATCCCAGGTACGTGGGCACCAAGTACCACTATGTGTCCAGGTTCTACCTGTTGCCCTGGCTATGAAGGATGGGTCTGGCTCCTTTCCCGCGCAACACCCCTGTCAGCTGGTCGTTGCCGCCATACCTGTCCTTCGTAGAGAAGTTCTTTCAGGTCAACACCTTTGACCACAGGGCCATCAGACAGTGGTTGGCACGTAATGTCCTGCAGGCACTGCAGGAGAAGGACGTGATGGACACAGTGGGGTGGTTCCCTGAGCAGACTGTCCAGTTCATCTGGCAAAATGCCTCATTGCCAGACCTCACCAACAGGCACCAAGACCTCGCCTGGCTGGCGGTGAGAGGGGCCCTCCCAGTCCGATCCCTCCTGTACGCCTGGAACGTCATCTCCACACCCTTCTGCCCACGGGAGGACTGCAGGGAGGAGGAGATGGTGACCCACCTCTTTGGACTCTGTGGGTTTGCGGAGAAGGTGTGGAGGAGCATGGAAGGGACAGTGTCGAGGTTCATCCCCAGCAGCTGTGTAACAGAGGCCTCTCTGATCTACGGGCTGTTCCTGGGGACGCCCACCGAGATCAACATCCAGTGCTGCTGGCAGATCATCAGCTCGGTCAAAGGAACTCTTTGGTCGGCCCGAAACTTGATTGTCTACCAACACACGGAGATGTCCGTGGGGGAATGCTGCCGACTGGCACATTCTCGGCTGCAGGAATACATGCTGAGGGACACACTCAAACTCGGTGCAGCCTCCACAAGGGCCTGGTGGGGAAGGACCACAGTCTAGTGTTCTTCTCCCGTGGGAGTTGAGGGGTAGGGGTGTTGGGAGTATACCCCCAAATGAAAATATGAAAGATCAAAGTGCCACGTGGGTGGCAAAACTTTTGAACTTTGAAAATGTAAAGACAGTAATAGTACCAACTGTAAAGAATTGAAAGTCTGGGTGACGTCACGTGATGACATAGGATCGAGACCTGGAAATCCAGCTCTCCTGTAAATACCAGTAAAATAATGTTTAAGTGAAGAAAAGTTAGTAAATATTTTTTTAAAATTACTTATAAACTACTTAGGATTGTCTTAAGATATGTCTCCTAAACAGAAGCAGAAGAAAACTACTACTTTGAAGACAATGCAAGTTGGAAAAGAATCAAGGCCAGCCGCCATCAAAGAGCCTTGGGCTCAAGTGCGTTTTACCTCCGGCGATACAGAACAGGAAATTGCAGCAACATTAACTGTCTCCAAAAAAAAAGAGCAACAGGAATTGCGCATGAGTGAAGGAAGGGGCATGTGCAAACATGAGCAACCCAAACTACAAATCCCAGCTATGATCAGAACTGAAAGTGAAAGTGAATATGAGGTGGAATCAGATTCTCTGGATAAATCAGACAAAGATGAAGAGTCAAACAAAGAAGAGCAACAGGAAGAGGTTGGAGGTGATATTGGAGACAGAAAAAAATCTTTGGTGCAAATAAAGCATGAATTAAAAGCACTAAAAGTAATAAAAAGATATTAAAATATGAAGATTGTTTGATAAAATGATGAAAAGACAGGACAAAATTAAAAACTTGGAAGAAACAATGGGAGACACCATTGATAGAGTGAATAAAATGGAAGATAATATTTCTGCCTGGACATAGAAAGAAAACGGTTGTTGGAAAAAGTGGATGTACTTGAAAATTTTAGCAGATGAAATAATATTAAGATTGTTAGACTTAAACAAGAGGGAGAAGATCCAATAATTTTTTTTCAAAAATGGATTCCAGAAATTTTGGAAATGGAAGAAGGAACCCAGTTAATTGAAATTGAAAGGGCTCACAGAGCCTTAAGATCAAGACCTCACGTTGATCAAAACCCACGATCAATCTTGATAAAATGCTTAAGATATCAAGATAAAGAAAAGATCTTGAAGACGTCTGCCCAATGTGCCAGATAGAGAAACGGGCCATTGATGATAGAGGGAAAACAGTTCTTTTCTATCTTGATATAAATCATGACCTTTTGAAGAAAAAGAAGGAATTTAACCCAGCGAAAAAAGTTTTATGGGAAAAGGGTTATAAATTTATATTGTGCCACCCGGCAACCCTGATAATTTTTTTGGATGACGGAAAAAGAAGATTTTTTACTGATTATCGGGATGCGGAAGAATTTGCACAAGAACTCCCAAATATTCGCTAATCACAGCCAAAGATTTAAAAGTGAAATGGAGTAAAGATGAAGACAGGGACAGTGAATGGAGTTAATGGATGTTTAAGGACAGAAGAATATTTAAATATATTCTTAATTATATGATACGGGGGAGAAAGCTAAAAAATTGGGAAATATTAATCGAGAGTAGTGATATTATTTTTTCTTCTCTTATATATACTTTTTTATGTTACGGGGGAGCTGGGGGAACTTCGGATCGATTGCTACGGGATTCATGCGTGTAATCATGGCGATTACCATGACCTGTACAATGGAGGGGGGTAATGTGTTTTTTTTATTCACAACATTAGTAGGGGGTATTTTGTTATTTTTTTCTTTATAATCTATTTTTCTTTAATCTTTCTTTCTTTGCCTGGAGAATTTTAAAAAGATTCCCCAGGGTACTACAAAAGTTAAAAAGTTAGGTATTACTATAGACTGGAGTAACCCTGTTAAAAATAATGACTAATTTATTGAATTTTTTAAGTTTTAATGTTAATGGGCTTAAAAGAAAAAGAATTTTAACATACATTAAGAAAATGAAAATAGATATAACTTTTTTTACAAGAAACACACTTAACAGAGATAGAACATCAGAAATTAAAGAGAGATTGGGTCGGAAATGTTATTGCAGCTTCATTTAATTCAAAGGCGAGGGGAGTTGCAATTTTGGTTAATAAAACTTTACCAATTAAAATACAAAATGTATTAATTGATTCTGCGGGGAGATTTGTAATTATACATTGTCAATTGTTTTCAGAACTATGGACTCTTATGAATATTTATGCACCAAATGAAAATTATGTAAAATTTATACAAGAGGCCTTTTTGAATTTGGCTGATGCACATGTCAAAACATTAATAGGTGGAGATTTTAATTTTTGTCTAGACCCAGTTTTAGATAGATCAACAAAGGTTGTTACAAAATCAAAAGTAGCAAAATTAACTTCATCATTGATGAAAGATTTAAATTTGATTGATATATGGAGAAGAATTAATCCCAAAGAAAGAGGTTACTCATTTTATTCAAATAGACATAAAACTTATTCAAGGAGAGATTTTTTCCTATTATCAACGAATATTCAAGACAGAGTGAAAAATATGGAATATAAAGCAAGAATATTGTCAGATCATTCCCCCTTGACAATAACAATGATAATGATGGATAAAGAGGAATCGATTTACAGATGGAGATTTAATTCAATATTATTAAAACGTCAAGATTTTTGTGATTTCATGAAAAATCAGATTCAGTTTTTTTTAGATACAAATTTACATTCAGTTGATGATAAATTTATAGTATGGGAAGCAATGAAGGCATATTTGAGAGGCCAGATAATAAGTTATACTTCTAAAATTAAGAAGGAATATATGGTAGAAATAGATCAATTGGAAAAAGAGATTACAAAATTAGAAAAAGAATCTCAAAGATATATGACAGAAGAAAAACAAAGACAACTTGTTAACAAGAAGTTACAATATAATATGCTTCAGACATACCGAACAGAAAAAGCAATTATGAGAACTAAACAGAGATATTACGAGCTAGGTGAAAGATCACACAAAATTCTTGCTTGGCAGTTAAAAACAGATCAGATTTCCAAAACGATAAATGCAATTAGAACAAGTGTAAATAAAATTACTTATAAACCTTTAGAAATTAATGAAACTTTTAAGAATTTTTATTCTGAATTGTATCAATCAGAATCACAAAATGATAATGTCGAGATAGAAAGGTTTTTATCACAAATAACTCTTCCAAAATTGAATTCGGAAGAACAGAAGATTAGATGTGCCTTTTACATTAAAAGAAGTCGAAGAAGCTTTAGGATCACTTCAGAGTAATAAATCCCCAGGAGAGGATGGTTTTCCACCCGAATTGTATAAAAAGTTTAAAGATTTACTAATTCCTCCTTTTATGGAGTTAATATGGAAAGAACGCATAAACTTCCAGAATCTTTTTTGACAGCTATTTTAATAGTATTGCCAAAAAAAGATAGAGATCTTTTAAAGCCAACATCATATAGACCTATTTCTTTGTTGAACACAGACTATAAAATAATAGCAAAAATTTTATTTAATAGGTTATCTAAATACTTACCAAAATTAATACGTATGGATCAAACAGGATTTATCAAAAGTAGACAATCGGCATATAATGTAACTTGGTTACTTAGCATAATTCATTTTGCACAAAAGAGGGAGGAAATGAGTGTGGCAGTTGCTTTAGATGCAGAAAAAGCATTTGATAGATTGGAATGGGATTTTTTATTTAAGGTATTGGAAAAATATGGATTAGTAGTATCTTTTATAAAATGGATTAAAACCTTAAGTACTAATCCCAAAGCTAAAGTAGTAACAAATGGTCAAATTTCAACATCATTTCAGTTAACAAGGTCAACTAGACAAGGTTGTCCATTATCACCTGCTTTATTTGTGTTGGCGCCAGAACCATTAGCTGAATTAATTAGAACAAACCCAGATATTATGGGTTTCAGAGTTAACCAGGAGAATATAAGATTAATTTATTTGCTGACGATGCTTTGCTTTATTTAACAAACCCATTGTATTCGCTGCGTAAATTATCTTCAAGATTGGAAGAATATGGGAAAATATCAGGCTACAAAATAAATTGGGATAAAAGTGAAATTCTACCCCTTACTAAAGGAGATTATAGTCAATGTCGATTAATAACTCAATTTAGATGGCCAATAAATAGTATAAAATATTTAGGTATAAGAGTTGATAATGATATAAAGAATTTATATATATTAAATTATTTACCATTATTGAAAAAATTCAAGAAGATCTTGATAAATGGATTACATTACCAATAACATTAGTAGGCAGATTAAATGCTGTAAAAATGAATATATTCCCTAGATTACAATATTTATTTCAAACACTACTGATACAATTACCACAGAAGTTTTTTCAAGAGTTAAGAGTGTGAGGAATTTCCTTTGGAAAGGCAAGATGTCAAGAATATCGTTGGAAAAATTGACGTGGAAATTTGACCTAGGAGGGTTACAACTTCTAAACTTTAAGAATTATTATAAAGGAAATCAACTTAGATTTATTGCATCCTTTTTTGATGAAGATAAACCGGCATGGATTAGAATAGAATTAGATAAAATAGGAGAAAATATACCAGAAGATTTTATATATAAGTGGGAATCTAAATGGATACGGGAAAAGAAAGAATCTCCTATATTAAAACATTTGATTGATTTATGGGATAAGATAAATGTTGATGATGAGATAAAGAAATCTTTATTAGCAAAGAGACCTTTAATTCAAAATAAACTTATTCCTTTTACAATAGATAACCAACTTTTATACAATTGGTTTCAAAAAGGGATTAAATATATAGGAGATTGATTTGAAGGAGGTATGTTAATGTCATTTGATCAATTAAAGAATAAATACAAAATATCAAACAACACTCTTTTTTGTTATTTCCAATTAAGGGCTTATTTAAGAGATAAATTGGGTCAAACAATGTTATTGCCGAAACCTAATGAAATAGAAACTTTAATTCAAAAAGGAAAAATTAAAGAAAAATTATTTCTTGTATGTATAGTTTGATTCAAAAACAGGCAATTAAACAAGGAATTCATAAGTCAAGACAAAAAATGGAAAGTGATTTGAATATTAAAATTGAAGAAACAAAGTGGTCAAGTCTATGTCTTGATGGTATGACAAATACAACAAATGTCCGGTTAAGATTAGTGCAATATAATTTTTTACATCAATTATGTATTACACTGCAAAAAATAAATAAGTTAAACCCAAATTTATCTGATCAATATTTCTAATGTAATCAAGAAATTGGTACTTTTTTACACTCTACTTGGTCTTGTTTTAAAATTCAACCTTTTTGGACAAATTTAAGAGTTTTATTGGAACAAATTATTGGAACACAACTTCCACATAATCGAACATTATTTTTACTGGGCGATATTGAAGGGATAAAACCGAAATCCAAACTGAATAAATATCAGAAAGAATTTATAAAAATTGCATTGGCAGTAGCCAAAAAGGCCATTGCAATTACTTGGAAATCGGATTCATGCTTAAGTATAGATCGTTGGAAGAATGAAATTTTCTGCTGCATTCCACTTGAAAAAATTACTTATAATTTAAGAGATAAATATGAAATATTTCTGAAAATTTGGCGCCCTTATTTACAAAAGATAGGATTAAATATATAGGTGCTCTGAAGATAAAATTATTGGTTATTTGGGGAAAGAAATTAATATATATACTAAAGCTATTATGAACTCCATGGAACATGTGGGGATCTTCTGATATCCAGGCATTCTTTCTTTCTTTCTTTTTTCTTCTCTCTTTTTTCTCTCTTTCTACAGGGATATGTTAGGGGGGGAGGGGTGATAATTTTTTTCCTTTTGTAACTATTTGAAAATTCAATAAAAAAAATTTATAATAAAAAGTAATCTTTAAGTTCAAAAAAAGAATTGAAAGTCTTTGAATGGTTATTGTATATAATTATAATTTGCATACAGTATATTTTGTTTAATAAAAAATCTCTCTCTTATTAACATTTTGAATGGCTCTCCCTTATCACTCTCTCCTTATCTCTCTCTCATTAGCATTTTGGATGGCTCTCTTTTATCTCTCTTATTAGCAGCATTGGTTCTGCAGCTCTGCTTGGCATCACACACAACAAGATTAACAAACAGAGAAAGAAACTTCCACCGCGCATTGTTAAAGTTTGCTATCTAGTACATCTGGGCCAGTCGTGGTCGGGGCTGCTCAAACTCAACTGGCGTAAAGTGCACACAATTGGAAGAGGACTGGTCTCCAAGAGGTATTGAAGAAGCACGCGGAAGTATTCAACGGAGAACTGGGCAGTATGAAAGGAATCTCTATTAAACTGGTTGTTAAACCAGACCTAACACCCAAATGCCTAAAAGCAAGATCTGTTCCATACACCCTCAACCCAAAAGTAGAGGCTGAATTGGAAAGACTAGAGTAAGGTATTGCAACCAGTGTGTGTAAGTTAATGGGCAACTCCAGTGGTTCCTGTCCTGAAAAGTGATGAGTCTTTAAGGCTTTGTGGAGACTTCAAGGTAACTATTAACCCAATGCTTATGGTTGAACAATACCCTCTTTCCTTCATTGACTTTTTTGCAGGATTGGCAGGAGGACAGATATTTAGCAAGATTGACTTGTATCAAGTGTACTTGCACGTACATATACAGCCAGTCACAGAAACTGTGCTAGACTAAACAGAATTTGCTTAGCTGTTACAGCTCCAGAGCCATCCCTGAAAGATAATCTTTTACTTCAAGGAAGTACCTATGGCTCAGATACCCGTGGTGCAAAACCAGAAGCATACACATACTACTTTTTCTATCCAGAGTAGTGGACGTGGTAACCCACGAATGGAAAGGAGAGCCAAACATAGAACTGAGCTCACATGTCAAGTAGGATGTTTACTATGGGGCTACCGTGTTGTCATTCCTAGACCATTTGGAAAGCAAGTGCTTGACGAGCTACCTGTAGGACTCCGTGCATGAGAGAAATCACACACAGCTACTTCTGGTGGCCAGGACTGGATGTAACCATTGAAGAAAATGCCCAAACAGGCCTAGGCCCACATTGTCAATGAGTGAGAAATGTTCCTCATCTTGTTCCTTTGCATCGATGAGAATGGCTTGAAGATCATGACAGAAAATTCACATATATTTTGCAGGACCTGCAGAAGGCCACATGTTCTTGGTCATAGTGGTTACACACAGCAAATGGCCTGAGGGTGCCATAATGAAGAACTGAACATCTGAATGTTACGTTGAGGAGCTGTGTTCCACCTTTAGCTATTTTGATCTTCTTCAACAGCTTGTAACTGATAATGGCCCTCAACTGTCTGAAGAGTTCAAGGCATATATGGAAGGAAGCAGTAGTCAGCAGCATATCATCCTACCACTAATGACCTTGCTGGATGATGTGTACAACAAATGAAACAACCCCGCAAGACTTCAATAGGAAATAGATCCCTCACCAGCATTTTAGCACTTTCTTACTGACATACCGGAACTTGCCTCACGCCACAACCAAAATTGTTCCAGCCACTGCATTGATGAAAAGACAGCTTCGCACTTGGCTTGACCTGCTTAGACCCCAACCACAAAACAGATTGTGCTAATTGAACAGAGAACCCAAGCAGAGAGATGAGTCAAAGCACAGTACAGAAGTTTCCCAGGAGGAGGGAGTGTACTAGTACAGAGATTCATCTCTGGAACAGAGTAGATACCTGCGCCGGTTGTGGCACAGATTCATCCTGTGTCATGCAGTAAGCTGTGGAAACTAGGAACCACAGAATCTGGAGAAAGCATGTTGATCAACTGTTGTCCATTTCTGAGGCTACAGAAAGTCAACACAAACTGACCAATCCGGATCCGGCTGTAGAAATTGGACAGGATTCTGAGACAACTGCAGAGCCTCTGTTAAGCTCAAATGACATGGCTAGTGCTCCCTCACCACCTGTGCTGTCCAAAGTGCCCCCTACTGACAATGCAGTACTCAAGCGTTGATCTATACATACAGCACCAAGACATAGAATACCTTTGGCATTATACCCAGGTTGTTGGTACTCTCACAGGAACAGGCAGCCTCCAGATAGATTGAACCTGTGTTTAGTGACTAACCCTCAGCACGTGGGGTGAAATAATCCCCAAGGTTACTGTGCAGTTTGTCTGGGAATAGAGGCAATCTACTCCTTTTTCCTAGTTTAGAAAAAAACATCTGTCCTGAAGAAGGGTCTTGGCCCAAAACGTCGACTTTTTGCTCTATCATAGCTGCTGAGTTC
The DNA here is from genome assembly GCF_030144855.1 of Hypanus sabinus. Taxonomy (NCBI): domain Eukaryota; kingdom Metazoa; phylum Chordata; class Chondrichthyes; order Myliobatiformes; family Dasyatidae; genus Hypanus; species Hypanus sabinus. The sequence continues at coordinate 56,875,179 of NC_082722.1, read as the reverse complement.
CTCCAACGTTTTGTGTGTGTTGCTTTGGGTTTCCAGCATCTGCAGATTTTTTGTCTTAGAAAAGGCATTTTTTATGTTGTTGTTTGAATTTGGTGATTACTCCATTGAATGTTAATAATTCAGCAACTGCTTTATGTACAGGAAAGAGGAGAAACCTTTAAAATAAGGAGGAGGGATATGTTATATATCATGTATATTTTGATCCAATGCTTGCTATCAAGCTTCCCACTGAATAGAATGTAAGAGGGCAGTCTGGGTAGATGACTCACAGGCAAAATAAACAGCTGCACATTTGTTCCTCACTCTCCATCTCTTGTGTCTGTTATTTGTGTTTCCGTGGCTTCCCAGTAATGCAAACGTTACAACCACAGCCCTATTGGAAGGTGGCAAACCCCTGATGACATCCATGGTGATGTGGGACCTCAGTTGATGGGGCGGCGGGAGATGCAGGAGTCCAGAGGGCCTCTGATTAGAGGAATTGGACTGGGCACGTTGAGGACAGGCAGTGACGGACTGAAGTGCGTCTGCAAACGTGGTGGGCCACCAGAACTGGTGTCGCAGAGAATCCTGGGTCCATAGTGTGCCTGGATGGCCTGAGATGGGTGAGGAGAAAGCCCAATGGAATGCTTCAGAGTCGCACGGCTGTCACATGTGATTGCCAGATACGTTGGCTGGAGCAGGCTCAAGCTGTAGGGCCTGGCTGATCTGGTTCCCAACGTCTCTGATGATCGGGGTGAGGATCTGGGAAGATGGACTGATAAGCTGAGGGTTGATCTTCATTTCCACTGGGTTGAACTGTCCACCCTAGTGTTCCTGGAGCCAGGTTAGTAGGAGATGGTGATTAAGAATTGCTCGAAGAAGAGGGCTCAGTGAGGCTGAATGGGTTGAGTTGGTGGATCTGTTGTATGGATGTGAGGTTCTGGTGGTCAGTCCAGATCAGGGAGGGCTTGGTGCTTCCCTTCTGCCAGTGTCTCCATTCCTCCAAGCCCCATCTGGTGGTGAATAGCTCCCTGTCTCCTACTCCATACTGACACTGTGTAGAGTTGAACTTGTATGAGAAGAAGGTGCAAGGTGGTGCCTTCCTGTGCTATCCTCACTGGGAGTGGATGTCACCAGTACCTAGGTCAAATGCGTCCCCGATGGTACATATTGAGGGTGGTGTTGAAGCACCTCTTGAGCTCCACAAAAGTGCGGTCCATGGCAGCAGGCCAGGTTGTCGGTGAGGATGCTGAGATGAGTGGTGACTCAGTTGTAATTCCTGATGAAACAGCTGCAGAATTGGAGAAGCCCAAGGAAGCACTGTAGCTGTTTGAGGGAGTGCAATCAGGGCCATTTGACAATGGTGTGCACTTTTTCTGGGTCCATGGTTATGCCTTGGTTGAAAGGACATAACCCAGGAAGGAAATGACTGGGGGGTGGAAAAGGTATTTCCCTAACCTGCAGTAGAGTTTTTGAGGAGATGCCGAGGGACTGAATGGACATGACAGACGTGGTCTTTGGGGCACTTGGAAAAGATAAGGATGTTGTCAATTTGATGAATACATAATTGTGTAGGATGTCTTGGAGGATCTTGTTGATGAAGGCTTGGAAAAGGGCAGGACTGTTATGAAGTTGAAAAGATATCACCATATATTCGTAGTGGCCATTGGGTTGTATTAAATCCGTCTCCTACTTATCCCCCTGGCAGATGCGGATCAAGTTGTACGCAGTCTGTAGATCAGGTTTGGTGAAGATATGGGCTCAGTGGAAGATTTTGAATCCACTGTCCTTCAAGGGCAGAGGGTAACAGTTCTTAGTAGTGATTTTTGTTGAGTCATGATAGTCCCCAATGCAGGAATGAAGACCCCCCATTTTTCTATTTGACAAAAAATGATTCCTGTACCAGCTGGGAACAGGGATGATCAAATGAAGTCATGCTGTAGTGCTTTGACGATGTCGTCATTCCTGCCTTTGGTCTCAGGAGGGAGAGGGAGAACAGATAACCTCGGGGAGGGATGGTGTAGTGGTCGGTGGTCAATTGTGCGGTCAAGTGTTCTGTAAGGTGGCAGTGTGCTGGCTTCCCTTTTACTGAAACGATGGTTAAGACATGGTATTCCTGTGGGAATTTGGTGAGATCAAGAGAATGCTCTGTCTCCTCAGACGTGTGGGGTGAAGTCAGCTGAGGATGCAGGTGGGTAGGTCCGTATCTCAGATGACCAGGCGAAGTGAGGGTCGTGAGTGGAGAGCCAGGGGTAGCCCAAGATGAGAGGATTGGTCGGTGAGTCAATCAGGAGGAATTAGATGGATTCGCAGTTCTCGCCGATGTTCATTTACACAGGCCACGTACATGCTCGGACCATCCCAGACCCCAAGGGATGTCCATCAGTGGTCAGGATGCAGAAGAGATGGGCTTGGTAGGGAGTCCAAGTTGCACACACAGAGCCTGGTCTGGAAACTTGCCTGTGGCACCAGAACCTTCTAAAGCCTTCTGTCTGTGTGGAGAAGGGCAGGCAGAGTCAGACTATGGTGCTGGAAAGAAAGGTTGGGGCTGCTTTCCAGATAGACGGCTCCTTGTCTCTACCTGGTGGGGCTTTTTTCCCAGATGCAGTGGGCATTTGAGGCGTGGGGTTTCAGCAGCACAAGTTGTTGCTGCACTGATGCTCATGCTCTTTGGGGGTTAAAGAAGCTCTCCCGAATAGCCTGGGTTCTGGAGATGTTGATGCTGAGGGTCCTTCAGCCTGAAATGTTTCTGGCAATGGGACTGGGGTACTGGTTGATGATCCAAAGGGTTGTCAGTTCAGAGGGCCGGTATGATGAGGCCATCAAGGTCGGTGGGCATCTCCTGGTCGGCAGGCATCTCATCTTTTGAGTATTCTGAGAGGCTGTGATGGCAATGGGCCAGCAGCACTTAAGTATTCCAGCCACTCTCCACTGAAAGTGTGCTGAATTCAATGGGGTAATCCAGCACCCACCATGAGCCTTGGCACAAGTGAAGTATCCAATCAGCTGCCTGGCACCCACTCCCCAGACGGGTCAAAAACCCGGCATATCTCAGCACTAAAATCATCGTCTTTACTGTAAGTGGTAGTCGTATTGTCCCAGCAAGTGGAGGACCAGGTCAGAGTTCACCCAATGAAGACAGAAATGATGAAGGCAATTTTGCTCATTCCATGACATACAGAGATGACTGGAGCACCAAGTTTAAAACGCACTGGGACGGGAAATTGCTGCATTGGGCTGGGGATCTGTTCGAACATTCTGGCACCAGAATCCAGGGCTCTGAGGAGCGTTCTTTCTTCTCCTTATCCCAACTTTGTTGCCACAGTCATTGAATACACTTCTTAATTATGGCTCTCACTTCCCTTTTAAACAAAGGCACCACTCCATGTGTATCGTTAATTTTATGTGGTTGCTTGGCTAGACTGTTACCTTGTTTTCTTCAACCCCAGTATGGACAGAGAACTATAAGAAATGTATACACCAGTATAGATCTTGTAGTCTGAACAGATGGTGTCCAACCTCTGGCCTATAATTTGAAATACCTGTTTTAATAGATACCAAAACCGAGAATGAATTATGCATAGAAGTACATTATCAGAGCATACTTCTTCGACGTGTTCTAAGGCTAAAATGATAACAGCCATTTCAGATGTGAATACTGATACCTTGTCTGATAACCTTTTCTTAATAGTCACCTGAAATTTTGGAATAGAAACACTTGAGCAACGTATCAATGGTTCTTTTGAACCATATATGTAGATAGGTAAGAAGCCATAATATCTGCCCTGCATATATTGCTGAACTTCCTGTGTCATTTTTGTACAATTACTCCTCAGAATGATCTTTTCTTGAAAGCTAAAATCAACCACAGGTGAAATAAAAAACCATGAAGGAGTGACGAAGGTTAAATGGGATCATATTCCATATTAAATAAGCCAAGATTTTGTGCCCATTCAATTCCCATCCACCAAAACCTGAAGACCTTACGAATGTAGTGCTTGCAACACTCTGCTAATGCCACCACTATTGGATGACGGAGTTTATGTACTCTTAAGTTAGCCAAATAAACCATTGCTAACTGTATGTGACCTGGTAATTAAAATGGCATTTCACCCATTTCTACCAGAAATGCTGAAATTGATAATCTCAATGTTTGAGTTTGAACTTTATCTAGGGACTTTATGGCCAGTAGTGAGGCCGACCCTCAAGCAACCCATTCATAATCAGACAAATTTGATTAAACAATATACATCTGTTTAAGTGACCTACTACTCCCACCTCAATGACACCCAATTAAGCACCTGACCATATTAGCAGCATTTTTACACTTCTCTCGAATTTTATTCACATGCACCTTCCACATTGGGGTTGTGTTGATCCACATACATAGAAACTTTACCGCTGAGTCTTGTTAAAATATTTACTTTATAACTGAGATCAACAGTTCCTAAATATCTAATTTATATTCCTACATCTCTTCCATGCTGCACCATCATCGGCATATATTGGTTTGGCAGTGTCTGAGCCAACATTTAAGAAAGGAGCATTAATCATAATGTTAAAAAGGAGTGGGCTATAACTTTCTCCTGGTGAGTCCCATTCTTGTTCCCACCCTAACTTGCATCTTCCTATCACATAAAAAGCCTTGAATCCAATTGAACATTTTAGTGTCTAATCCCACCTCTCCTAGTTTAAGCAACAAACATTGTGCCCATAACATACCATAAGTTTTATCTAAATCAAAGAGAACTGTTGCCACCGATTCTTTATTAGCTTGGACATTACAAATACCAGATTCCAAAATTAACACTAAGTCCATGGTCGTTCTCCCTTTTATGAATTTGAGATTGGTATAGACCTAATTTTAAAACCATTAAGACATAGGAGCAGAAGTCTGCTCCCCTTCAGCCCATCGAGTCTGTGCTGCCATTCAATCATGGGCTGATCCAATTCTTCCAGTCATCCTCACTCGCCTGCCTTCTCGCCATACCCTTTGATGCCCTGGCTAATCAAGAACCTATCTATCTCTGCCTTAAAGACACCCAATGACTTGGCCTCCACAGCTGCTTGAGGCGACAAGTTTCACACATTTACCATCCTCTAACTAAAGTAATTTCTTTGCATCTCTGTTCTAAATGGACATCCTTCAATCCTTAATTTATACCCTCTTGTCCTAGACTCCCCTACCATGGGAAATAGCTTTGCAATATCTAATCTGTTCAGGCCTTATAACATTCGGAACGTTTCTATGAGATCCCTCCTCATTCTCCTGAACCCCAGCGAATATAGCCCAAGAGCTGCGAGACATTCCTCATATGGTAACCCTTTCATTCCTGGGATCATTCTCGTGAATCTTCTCTGAACCCTCTCCAATGTCAGTACATCCTTTCTAAAATAAGGAGCCCAAAACTTTAGACAATACTCCAAGTGTGGTCTCACAAATGCCTTATACAGCCTTAACATCACATTCCTGCTCTTATATTCTATACATCTAGAAATGAATGCCAACCTTGCTTTCTCCTTCTTCATCACCGACTCAACCTGGAGATTAACCCTTTATGGTATCCTGCACAATAACTCCAAAGTCTATTTGCATCTCTGCATTTTGAATTCTCTGCCCATCTAAATAATTGCCCGTTTATTTCTTCCACTGAAGTGCATGACCATACACTTTCCAACATTGTATTTAATTTGCCACTTCTTTGCCCATCACCCTGAAGTATCTAAGTCTCTCCGCAGGCTCTCTGTTCCCTCAACACTACCTGCTCCTCCACCTATCTTTGTATCGTCAGCAAACTATGCCAGACAAATCCATTAATCCCATTTTCCACTTCTTTTCACATATTTGTTCCATTATCTTACAAAAATGTTAAATTAGAGAAATAGGCCTAGAGCTAGAAGGATCTGATTGATCCTTAGCAGGTTTCAATATCGGGATTACAACTGATAATTTCCAGGACGCAGGAAGTCACCCTTCAATCCATATTTTATTAAAGTATTTCAAAACCAATGTAAGTTTCGAATTCAATAACCATGTAAAGATATTTAACACATATTATCTTTCCCAGGTGATGTCTGCCCAGCACTATTAATAGCCCTTTAAAATTCAGACAATGTAAATTCAACATCTGAGCAGGATTCTGAACATTCTTTATTTCTCAGCGATCTAAGGATTGCTTGCTAAAACCGTTTCTCTGTAAGCCCTTTCTTCTTTACTTAAATTGGCTGAACTATGTACACAGACTTGTGTTTTTGCTAATAATTCTGTTGCGTCTGTACACAACTACATATCGATTAAATAAAAGCACACGTGGGAGATGGCTTTAACTGATGTATTCATATTGCAGTGAGAGAGAGAACAATGCGCATGTGTCAACAACAGATTATTATGTAGTGCTAAAGGGGAGGGAATTATTGCTCTAAAAGTAATAGATCCATACACTACACTTCCTCCCCCTTTAAATTAATTCAACATAAAACTGTATATGTACAAAACATTCAATTTCCCTTTCATTAATCCATATTCCAAATAAACATGCTTTCACAATAACAGTTCATAACTAACATCACAGTTCTAAAGGTTCATTCTTTTGTTTCTTTCAGGATAGTTAGCACCTCTGGATCTGTGGAGTGGCATCAGGTCTGGCAGGTGTCTGTCAACACTAAAGTGCTCATCGTGCCTCTGGACCTGTGGAGTGGCACTGGGTTTGGTAGGTGTTTTGTCTAGGACGATGTTCTCGGTTTTACATGTCACGTTGCAGTCAGTGACATGGTCATCTTGAGAGGTAAGTCTGGTGACTGTAATGTGTTGGTCTTGTTGGATGCAATCGACTCAATTGTGCTCTTTTATTGAGCATCCAGTATTTGATCCACATGACATCTCCATGTCTGATCTCCAACATCCACTATGTACATCAGTGGTCCAGTTCTTGTGGCGATCCTACTGGGTGTCGACTTGTCTTCTCGGTAATCACGCACTAGGACTTCCTGTCCAGTCTCGAAGCTCCTTGCTGCTTCACTTGGCAACTGGCTGAACGGTTTATCCTGCACTTCCCTCCATAGATCTGGATTCAGGAGGTCTATATGAGATCTCACATTCCTGTTCATGAGAAACATTGCAGGTGTTTGATTTGTTGTCGCATAAACAGAGTTCTGATACTCAAAAAGCAAGTTGTCTGGCTTGTGTTGTAGAGTAATGTCCTTCTTGTCCATCACTTTAATGGACTTCTTTCAGCTAACTCACTTGTTGCTGGGTGGTGAGGAGCTGACTTGACATTTCTGATGCCATTTTTCTTCACAAACAGTCGGAATTCTTCTGACACGTATTGTGGTCCGTTGTCACTCACAATTTGTTCTGGTAAGCCGTTTCTGGCGAAGGTAGTCTTCAGAGAGGAGACAGTCTTTGCTGAGGAGGTTAACTTATTTGGTATAACCTCTGGCCACTTCAAATGAGCTTCCACAGCAATTAGGAACATGAAGACCATGAATGGCAGCTAAGTCAATGTGCACTCTTTGACATGGCCACTCTCACGGGTGTAATGGTGCCTTTGGGGGTGCATTTTAAACATTTTGGCATCATGAACAGCTTTTGGCCAGGTTTTCAAACTGTTTATTTATTCCCAGCCACCACACATAGCTCTGGGCAAAACTGTTCATCTTGACTGTACCCAGGTGTCCTTCACACATATTTCTAAAACGCTGGCGCGCAGTTTAGAGGGATTCGCAACATGAGATCCACACTGTTCTTGGACATACTGACAACTAGTCTTGTCACACCGAGAACTCTGGAAACATAGGGTTACTATGAGCTGGCCATCCTTGCATGGTGATTTCATAGACTTTTGACACTATCGGGTCATTCCTTGTTTCCCTTTGTATTTCTGAATTTGTTACCAGCAACTGATCCACCAATGCAGTGTGGAGCACTTCTCCTGGGTCATAGTATGAAGACGTTTTTTCTTCAGTTGCCAATAGTGGAAGACGTGACAAGCCATCAGTGTCGTTTGATACCCTTGAACTCTATGTTATGAGTGTGCTCCGAGGAATAGTGCCCAACATTGTAACTGGATAGCAGTCATCACTGGAATTCCCTTCCTGGGATTGAAAATGGACACTAGGTGCTGGTGACCTGTCACCAGCGAAAACTTTTGTCTGTAGAGGTAATGGTGAAACTTCTTTATTCCCCATACTAGACTAAGGGCCTCTTGGTCGATCTGTGTGAAGTTGCATTTTGCGCTCGTCAGTGATCTTGAAACAAATGCAATCAGGCATTCTGATCCATCTTTCATGACGTGTGACAAAAATGGCTCCAATACCATAAGGGTACACATCACACGTGAGTCTGATGGGCAGGGATGGGTCATGATAGGTGAGCATTTCATCAGATGTTATTAGTCTCTTTGTTTCTTTGAATGCTTTTTCACATCCTTCTGACCAGTCCCACTTTGCTCCTGTCTGTAACAGTGCATTCAATGGATGCAGCACAGTAGCAATGTTTAGGAGAAACGGGGTAGTAATTTACAAGGCCCAATTATGACCCGAGTTGTGACACATTTTCTGATTTGGCTGTCAGTAGCACTGCTTCACTCTTCTCAATGAAATATCCATGATATGAGACGTCATTCTTGAAAAACTCACATTTCTCTCTCTTTGTGCACAGAAGATGCTAACTCAGCCTGTTAGGCACTTTACCAAGGTTCTGGAGGTGTTCTTCATCATTTTTGCAAGTTATGATGTTATCATCAAGTTAACATTGTGCACTGGGACAAATGGGCGTGGCCCAATCACACCACTCAACCTTGGAGAGAAATCCAGACGTCTCCAAGCTCTGCAGTTCAGCATCCACTTTATGACATAGTGCATAAGGCACTGAATGTGCTTTATGGAATCTTGGTGTTGCTGTTTCATCCAGTTCAACTCTGGCCTTCATGCCTTTGATTTCACAATCCCCTTCTCAAACACCATTAAGCAGCTGTTCCAATTTCTGGTTAGTGTTACCATTATTCTGTTCCAATTTCTGGTTAGTGTTAGTGTCTGCTGATGTCACACTGAGAGCTTTGAGTGCTAGGTCTAGTTGGATTTTTCTCAACCATTCAAGTCCAAAAATTGCTGGCCCTCCACTTCTCAATACATAAAGTTCTAACTGTTGTGTTTGGCCTCCATACGTCACATTTACTTTCAGTTTGCCTTTGGGAGACACTTTTTTTGCCCATGTAAGTCTTTAATGTCACTGAGTTCTTCTCTAATTGTATCTTAGAAAACAGTCTGTTGTAGTCAGCCTCTAGAATTATGACCAAAGCTGATCCTGTACCCAGCTTCATTTTCAGTTTTACACCAGACACATCTATTGTGATGCAAATGATTTTGTGATCAGCTTCAGCTATATGCAATGATAGTTCAGCTTTGTCAGACTCTATATTGTCTGATTCTGTTTTACATTCGGTAACTTTCTGCATCAGCTTAGATTTGTGTATGAAACTTTTCACTGGGTTGTGCTTTTTGTCCGCCTTGCATGCTGTCTCTATGTGACCTTGTCTATGACCCTTTCTGCTGACTTCTTCTTTGAACCAACAGCCATTTGCATCATGGGAGGATTTGCCACATCGATAATATCTTTGGCTTTTTGCACATTGCACATTTTGAGCATTTCACATTCTAGCCTCCTTTTTTGTAGCACTGTTGCATCCATTGCTGCAGTCCTTAACAATATTGCATTAGTCAATGCCCATCCTAAGGTTAGGTCTCTTTTGCATAGCAGCCTCTTTTAGAATGCTGTGACCAGGCATGCCACATACAATCCTGTCCCTTAATGCACCAGAAAGTCCATCTCTGAAGTCATTGTGCTGGGAAAGTTTGCACAGTTCTGCAATGTATTCAGAAATGCTTTCATCTTTTGACTGGTTCTTTTTGTAAAATCTAAATCTCCCAGTTATTGCCTGCAGTTTAAGGTTCAAGTTATTTTGTAAAGTTGTTATGATTTCATTGAATGTCTTGCTGGCTTTTTAGGGGTTAATAATTTGTGAAAGAGACTGTACATTCTTGCATCCATTAAGCCAAGAAGCGTAGGGGTTTCTCTTGCTCCTCCATGTTGTTTGTGTTATAATACAGTTCCATCCTCTCAATATACAACTCTCCGACTTCATTTTTTTTTAGTGTGTTGCACCCAGACAGTTAGCTGTTCTTGTCTGGCATGTGGTGTCAGAATTGATCTCCTTTTGGATTAACTGGGTCATGATATGAAAGTTCCTGACCTTTTTTTTTATGAGGCCAAGTAGCTAGCTCAACGCTCAACTGGGCACGGATGGAAAACATGCTCAGGGGGTGGCCTGACTTGGATTCGTACTCGGGAGCCTTCGCTCTGGAGTCTGACACAGATGCCATTGCGCCACCAGCTGGCTGCCTTCATTAGCTCTGTCAAATTCATCAACTTTCCCAATTGAAGCCATTGCCACGTTATTTTCACATTAAATTCAGTGCATCTTTCACTGTTACTATGCACGCTCCTAATATGTTTGTAGCATCAGTGGCAGCCTTCTTATGCTGTTTAACTCTCGCTGTTTCGTCCTGTAACTGTCAGTGCAGTTGGTGATATTTTCTGACAATCAGGTTCGTACTAGTTGCCAGTTTGTTGTGTCTGTGCACAACTGCCTATCAGTTAAATAAAAGCACACACACAGGAGAGGGTGTTAACTGGTGTATTCACATTATAATAAGAGAGAGAGAACAATGCGCAGACACCAGATCAATATGTAATGCTAAGCAGGAGGGTGTGGGGGCGGGAGATCATCGCTCCGAAAGAATTGCATCCATACGTAACAATTATACATTCTGCCTTCTCAGAGTCAGTAACTGCAACCTTCTCCCCACCATACAAAACTGGTAATGTATCAAATTTTCTGATTCCCCATGTTCTCTTTCATACTGTAAACTTCCCAAACCTGGATCTCTTTTCCAATGCTATCACAGTATGTTCTGCAATACATTTTCTTTGCCCTTTTCACCACTGTTCTAACTATAGCTTGAGCTCTTTTATATTGTATGAAAGATGAATAGGAGTAATACTGATTAACTTTCCTAAAAGCTTTATTTTACTCCTTCATAACTCTTTCACATTCATCCATCCACTAGGGAACAGCTTTCCTTTTATTATCTCCCAACAATCTGGGAATTGATTACTTGGCCATTGAGTTGAGTACAGAGCACAAGGTATTATTACTCAACTTGATATCCTTCAGAACAAAATGATCAGGAAACCTACTTTCACATAAATCATCAAATACATCCCAAAATGCCTTTTTAAAATTCCATCTGGAGACATGAGGAACTTTCCTCTGATACACATCTATTCCCATTGTACAGATAATGGGAAATTATCACTCCCTACTGTTGTATCATTATACACTTCCCAGAGACACACACTTGCTATATCCTCAGATATCAGCATAAGGTTTATAGCAGTAACAGTGTTGTTAAATAGATTTATCCTTGAACTCCTACCATCATTCAAGCACATCAAACACTTTTCTTGCAGAAAGTCTTCCATGACCATCCCATTCACATTTGTGTCACTAAACCCCACATTATACTTTGATCATTAAATTCCCCATACCAAATCACTTTATTTTTCCCAGTTCCACCCACACTTTCCAATGTATCAGATGTTAATCTTTCACGAGCATTATATAAAAAATAATCAGTACTTTACTATATTCAAAAACTTCAACAACAATTGACCCATAAACAACTCCAGATTAAATAACTGCATGTGCTATCTCATGTTTGACATTCTCCTCCATTATCCATTTTCTAATTGTGTCTTATGTCAACATAACCTTGTATCTTAAAATTTAGACAAGATATCAATCAGGTTTCCCGTACACATATAACTTCAGGATTACTTGGTAAATTTTCAATAAATTTCTTAAATTCATGACCATTAACTAACATAAGATTAGAAAAATCATTGACAACTCTTTTGAAGTCTGAGCATTGTTTACTCCTCCTAGTAAGGAATCATTAATAAATTGTAGAGTTAATTCCTTTATTTCTGGAAGGTTTTCTGCAGATTTTTGTATAATTTTAATTTTTTTCTGTCCTACTTTTAGTTTCTGCTGTACCAATAACCACTTTGGCCAACTTCATTTAATTAACAGTCAATGAACCCATTGTTACACAATCAAGCACTTTGTGCACTGTCTTTAATCTATCAGTATTCTGGATTTTAATAGAAACCATTAACACTGACTTCTATACTTTCTGGAGAGCCTCTGCATATCTCATTTCCACCCTAACACACTTCATGTCCCCAGCTTTCTTATATACAGGACACCAAAGATTAAGGACTGTAGTTGCAAGCTGGGTTTAAATGGGCTGCAGGTTATGATTTGGAAACAAATGGCACATAACATGTTTTAGCTGTGTGGAGATGGTGAGGTCCCTTCCCTGTGCAGGCTTGACAACCACTTTTGAGGAAGGGATCTAAATTCTTCTGACTCTCTGAGGGTAAAAACAAAAATAGCCTCAACTCTAGCTTTATAGGGATCCCTCCAATTTTTAAACAGTGACCACCCCCCCCTTCTATATTCTCTCATAAGTGGAAATGATTCTCTCTTAAGGATCTCTCATTCTTCTAAACTACAGTGCAATAACCCATCCTGTTCAACATTTCCTTCAAAGACAATCTGTTGGGTTATTGACACCCTCTTCAGTGGCAATATGATGCTGAACAGGAGCAATTATGAATCTGTCTGAGATAAAGTAGGAACAGCTCTGGAAAGGAAATGCCAACATTGTAACACATACATCATTGCTTCTTTTTCTGCAAATATATCATTACACCATTAAGGTTTTGAATGCAGTACAGAGATTCTAAAACACCACCTATTGCATTTTTGGTCTAATTATTTCATGATTCAAACTTTCACAAGTGATTTTCATGATATATTCCAGAACTTAATTGGCGGCATATGCTGTAACTAGAGTTGTACTATACGTGCTTATGTGTAATTCAGTCCAATCTTGCAAAATAATATGTAATGTACTAATAAATACATTTTCAATATCAACTTTTAAATAGTCTTTAAGTCTATTGAATATCTCATTCCCTAATGGAGATTTCTGAGTAAGTACAGGCACAGAAAGGGATTTTTAAATTCTTAAATCAGTAATATTTTGCACATTTATTGTTTTTACTGTTAATGCCTTGTTCATTTTTACTTTTTAACACAGACTTGCATAAAAAAAAACCTGGTAGAGCTGGCGCCATGGTAATGTAGCAGTAAACACTGTGTTATTATAGTTTGGGGCATTGGAGTTTGGAGTTCAATTCTGCCGTCCTCTGTAGGAAAGTTTGTATGTGCTTCCCTTGTGCATGTGGCTTCCTCCCACAGTCCAAAAATGTGCCAGTTATTTGGTTAATTGATCACTGGATATTGCTCTGTCATTAGGCTGGGGTTAATTTGAAGGGTGGCTGGGAGGTATGGCTTGGTAGGCTGAATGAGCCTGCTTCATGCTTTATCTCTGAATAAATAAACACATACTTTGCAAAAGGTTTTCATTTCATAGACTATGATAAATCAATTGGAAATCACCAGCAAAAGCTAGAGATCACACCTTGTGTAGTTTTTGTAATTACAGAACCTTGAGAATGTCTCGGGGAACCCTCGGATGGTGTGAGTGAATGAGATGCACGATTATCCTACAATATGTGAACAACAACTTAATGTCATTTGCCTGGGCTAATATAATTTAGATGAAGGTTTTCTTCCCCTGGAGAAGCTGTTTGGAGTAGAGTAAACCTCCACCCAAGAAGATAACACACATTCATATATTTTATTGAGGTGAAATCTCCAGTCAAGAAAAATGTGGTAGAATATTCTGCACGTGTTCAGATGGACATTAACAGAGTATAACTTGGAAAGCTTAATGTTGGTAAGGTCATATCTTGTCTATCTTCAAGAACAACAAAATACATTGCAGTTTCTCTTCAAGGTTAGTAGGAATGAACAATGTAAGCAGATGCTGTTAAACTGCAGAAATTGAAAGGGTGATTCCAGAAACAATTTAGTGATAGAAATTTCTTTACAATAAGCATGGAAAGGAGAATTCTCATAGTGAAATCTGAAGCGGGCAAGCTCTTGGGTTGAGTTAATAGTAAACACTCATGTGACAATTTTGCTTTCTAAGGGTGCTTCCTAAGTTATTAAGAAAATCATAAGTTATACACAAATAAAGCAAAAGCATTAGAACTAGCAGGGAAGGTAACCCAAAAGGAATGGAGGACACAGAATTTGTGGACTGGAATGGACCTGGTAAAAGTGATATAGAACAAGAGCGTGAGAAATAGGGGGAAGAAAGCTTCTAAAACTTTTAAAATCTTTTGAAATAGAGCTTGAGAAATGTGTTCTACTATGAAGTATTACATTATGGATGAATAAAGGCAAAGAGGAAATGCAGAAGATAAAGGAAAATCGATAGCAAATGAGAAGCTGCCACTAGAAAAGTTAGAAAGCAATCTAGAAACCAAAGAGCAAATATAAATGATTAAGAGGCATAAAACAGAATACTTTTGCAGTGCATACTTTAAAAATCATTTGGAATGGATTAGAGTTATTAAGTATGACCAGTTCAAAAACACAGCAGTGGCAACAATATATGAATGAATTTTGCTTCAGACTTTAACAGACAGATCAAGCAAACATTACATCAGAATTGAAATTAGATATGAAAGAGTAATCTTAGATAGCCAGGTGAGCTAAAATTAATTACTGGAGGAATGATGAAGAGATTGCAAATGGTACAAAAATAAATTGTGTGGTTACAAGGAGGAAAGATCTGTATTGCAGCAAGGGATTACAGAGAAGTGTAAGGTAATGAAGAGATGCAACAGATCAAAGAAATGCAAAATGAATTGGAAAATACTAAGTGATAAGGAGGAACAGCAGGACTTTGAAGTGTATGCAGACAAACAATACATGAGCAGGGAGTTATGCTACAATTGTTTTTACCATTAGTTAGGTTACTGCCTGAGAAATGAAGACTGGTGTAGTCAGAGGAAATCTTTTTATGTACGGGAGAAAATAACAAAAGGATTAATAAAGTTGTCAGGACTGGGAATTTTTCACCATGAGGTAAGGCTTGTTTTCTTTGCTGGAGGAGACTGAGTGAGACAAGTGTGGCAAACAGATATCTCCATTTATTGGAAGGAATATAACCAGAAGCTATCAATATCATCAATATCCGTGTGATGATATTCACTTTTCAAGAGCTAAGAGGGTTATTTCTACCTCAGCTTTCTAGCACAGCAACACAACCTTTCCAAAGGGTTAGAGCTGTTTGTGACAAAATGAAACTTCTAACCAATATTCCCTGCTAAGCTTCTTGCTGTAAAGAAGTAAACAGTGATATATTTTGTAGGCCCATGTTTAATCAACGTAAGATAATTGTAAGATTACCAATTATTCTGATAATTGGCCTGCACCAAACCAAACACCACTGGCTAAGTTATTTGCACCATTGTAATTGAGTTTAAAGAGGCTTGCAGACCAGACTGATTTTGTCACTTCGCATGTCAAATATGGTTACAGGTATAGTTGATATAGTTGGGATATTTGTGCACTCAGTGATTCAGCTCTCACAGCACTAAATTTGCATGCACCGCACCTCTGTCCCAAAAGCTGTTTCGACTGTGTGAATTAACTTTATTGACCCAGCAAAGGTATTTGAAAAACGTCACTTGCAAATACTGACAATTAGTAGCAAAGCAATAGAAATATTAGAAAGCATTGGGAAATATTTGGAATGACAAGGAGAAATTCAGAAAGATGGGCTGATAGAAAGAAGAATTAGAATTCATACCTCATACTTCAGTTTCTGTGACAGATGACTCGCTTGTCTGAAACTCATTGGTATGCTCTTTTAGTCTGTGAGAATTGTATTTGTGTTTGGAAATTCCTTGTAGTTTATAAATCTGTTCTAACCCAAAAGTCTTATACATCAGAAATCCTCTGAGGTTTAAATGTGGGTTAAGAAATATCTGTCTAAGTGTCAATATGTATCATTGAAAATAAAATAAACTGTTTAAACTACTTCGTTAGTTGATAAGATGGGGAAACCACCAATTAAGTAGTGGGTAACTGCAGAACTAGACAGGGAAGTAAGCTAGTCTTTGAAGACTATGTTGATACAGTATAACCTCCTAGTAGTGAGGATACCTGTAAATACTAATACAGGATATGGCTTAAAATCTACTTTTGCATTTAGGGATGCAGACAGTATCATCACAGAAGGTAGTTACCAAGAAAACAGAGTGATTCAGAATAAGAATTTTTAATTCAGAGCATAATAAAGAACACATGAAATTAGAAACCATAAGGATTAGTGGAGAAAAATAGTTCAGATTCTTTGGAGGAGAACTGCATATACTTGTCTGGATATGCCCCCTGCTGACGGCTCCTCCCACAGACCCCGGTATAAAGGCAATTGAGGCCTGAGCCTGGCCCTCAGTCTCCAGGATGTAGTATGGTGGTCAATTACTGCTTGTTCTTTCTTCCAGTCAATAAAAGCTGATATCTCGCCTTCACCTCTCAGCGAGAGCTATTGATGGTGCATCAGAAGCTAAGCAAGCATATGTGGATGAAGAGAAAAGAGGGCTGTGCCAGTATTTAGACCTGGAAGAATGGGAAGAATGATGAAGTTGAAAACTGTTTGAGCAAGGATTAATGGAGGTGAGCTGCTCTGCATTGTCTTGTGTGAAATGCCTATTTCAGGAAAATTTTACAACACAGCTCTCCTTTGTTGACAACTACGATGGTCAAGGGCATAAAACTGTGGGATCTTTCAATCCTTCATCTAAGTCTCACACATGCAGAAACCCATCTCTACTTTGTCATTTCCATGTCAAATTTGTAAATGGGTTTATTATTGTTACATGTACTGTGGTACAGTGGGAAAAAATAGTTTTTTGCATGTCATCCATGCAGATCATTACATCACATCAGTATGAGCTAATACAAGGTAAGATACTAACAGAATGCAGAATACTGTATTGCAGTTACAGACAAAGTGCAGTGTGGACAGACAATAAGGTGCAGAGCCACGATGAGGAAGATTGTGATGTCAAGAATCCATCTTGTTGTACAAGTGAACTATTCCGTTGGCTTACAGTGGGACAGAATCTATCCTTGAGCCTGGTGGGGTATGCTTTGTGGCTTCCTTTACCTCTTGTGCAATGGGACGATTGTGAATTACCTATATAAGACCCATTGAAATGTCAGTTGAGGAAAAAAGGGAAATAAAATGCTTTATGGTTTAATAGCAGTGAAAAGTGATCTATTTCTTCTAAAATGGTTAAAGGGTACTGTGGTTGACTAGATATACCTGTCTGGACACCCCCCCACCCCCGCTGACTGCTCCTGTGGCTCCTCCCACAGACCCCGGTATAAAGGCGATTGGAGCCTGAGCCCGGCCTCTCAGTCTCCAGGATGTAGTGTGGTGGTCAATTGCTGCTTGTTCTTTCTTCCAGCCAATAAAAGCCTATATCTCGCCTCACATCTCTGAGAGTTATTGATGGTGCATCAGGTACTACACCATTAACGGGCATGTCCAGTGCGGTATTGCCCTGAACTGGTAGGAAGAGACATTGAAAATTACAGCAAAAAATGGTTTTGTCCTGAACATTGTAACACCCACAAAGCATTTAAAAACCTTGCTACTTAATAGCATACCTACTTGATGACTGACGAAGCAGGACAAAAAAACCCAAGCAACATTCACATAATGTTGGAGGAACTCAGTAGATTAGGCAGCATCTATGGAGGGAGAGTAAACAACAGCATTTAGGGCTGAGACCCTTCATCAGCTTCCCAAGCGTACTCGGGACTTCTTAACCTGAAACGTTGACTGTTTATTCCCCTCCATAGATGCTTTGATTAGGACAAAAAGCCTAGTGTTAACTTCCCAGTGTCTGATGTTAGCTTTCCAAAACTGTCATGTCTTATCATGGTGTTCAAACTAACTGTTTCTTTCTGCAGGGACAGCTCCCTACGCAGCTCCCTTGTCCACTTGTCCCTTCCCACTGATCTCCCTTCTGGTACTCATCCTTGCAAACGGAACAAGTGCCACATCTGATTTGCGCCTACACTTACTCCCTCACTACTATTCAGGTCCCAAACAGTATTTGCTGGTGTGGCAATACTTCACCTGTGAGTCTGTTGGGGTCATTTGTTGTATCCAGAGCTTCTGTGGTCTTCCGTATATCGATAAATCTTGATGTAGATTGGGAGCTCGCTTCGCCGAGCCCCTTTGCTCCATCCGCCAGAAAAGGGCGGATCTCCCGGAGGCCATCCACTTCAATTCTACTTCCCATTTTCATTCTGACATGTCAGTTCATGGCCTTCTCTACTGCTGCAATGAAGCCACACTCAGGTTGGACGAGCAACATTTTGTATTCTGTTTTCCTTGAACTTTTGGTAACTGCCCCCCCACCCCCACTTCACCATTCTCCATTCTTGTTTCTCTGTCTCCTTACCTGCCCATCACCTCTTTCTGAAGCCTCTTCCCCCTTCTCTTTCTTTCATAGACTTTGGTCCTCTCCTATCAGATTCCCCCTTCTCCAGTCTTTCTCTCTTTCACCAATCAACATCCCACTTCTTTACTTCACACCCTCCCTCCCTCTCACCCAGTATTACTTCTTACTTGCTGCCTTGTATCCTTCCTCCCCTCCCCCCACCTTCTTACTCTGACCTCCTCTCTCTTTCCACTCCTGATGAAGGTCTCGGCCTGAAACATCGAGTGCTTACTCTTTTCCGCAGATGCTGACAGGCCTGCTGGCTTCCTTCACCATTTTGTGTCTGTGTCACTTAGGATTTCCAGCATCTGCAGATTTTCTCATGTTTGTGACGTTTCTTTTATGTGCTGGCGTCATGCTCACCCCATTGTCTGTGTCATATTCATTTTGCCAAGGAAGAAGGTTTTACCACCTCTGCTGGACTTCCCAGCAGCCATAGCCCCAGCGCGAGACAATGCTGGAAGTTGCCATTCTTTTGGTTATAAATATTACAATCAAATCTCACAATACTGAGGCTTTTTTGAACTGGCAATGCACTTTGCTATATCAGTGTTTATTTTGTGGCACAGACTGACACAGCAGGTAGAGCTGCCGCCTCACCGCTCCTGTGACACAGGTTCAATCCTGACCTCTGGTGTTACCTGTTCATGGAGTCTGCACATTCTCCCCATGTACATGGTCGCTCTGGTTTCCACCTGCATCCAAAAACTCTTCCGGTTCGTGGATTCATCGGTTAATGTAAATTACCCCCGTTGTAGTTTGTGACCGAAGTGTAAGAGAGACTAGACTGAGCAGTGACTTGAGATTCTACAGATTCTAGAATTCCAGAGCACATACATAAAATGCGAAGGGAACTCAGGTCAGACAACATCTAGAGAAAAGAATAAAGAGGCAGTGATTTGGGCTGAGACCCTTCATCAGGGCAGTTAACCAGATTACCTGGTTAACCAGGGTAAGGATTCATATGAGTTTTGATGCAAACTGCATAGACTCGATGCCTTCTTTCTATGATGTCAGGAAGATGATCAGTTACATTAGAAAAATGAAGGAATTCTAAATTTTGACATTATTTTGATTGTTAGATAAAAATCATTGCACTACATAATTTATTTGTAGTTAACAGGCCCAACAGATCCCTAGTTCTCAGAGTGACTGGCAAATTTTTGGCACTTGTACTTTACAGAATAATTGCATGGCGCTGGCACTTCACAATCTTGATAGCAGAATTATGTTGCATTGTGAAGAGATTTTCATGAGATGCAGTATGGTTTAACTCCTTCTGGATTACCATTTATGTTCAACAGCAGGTTTGATTTTCCCCAGAGCCTCTGGTACAGCGGTAAGGGGGGGATAAATAGATGATTCTACCTGTCTAATAACAGGAGGTTTGTTTCTCTTTTACTATGGTATGGTTTCAAAGCAACCAGCATTAGTTGCTCTGTGAATAAGGACTGTTTGGCTTAGTGTAGATGAAACTCAGGCTGGAAGGTAATAAGTAAGTGTTGCACTACTGGTAACCTCAATAGAGCATAACACAGTACTGCCAAAATTCCTCATGGAAGGGCAGATACTAGTTCTCTTACCAGGTGCTCAGAAGGCCCAACAGAGAAGAAATTCTGTCCTGTATTGAAACCCTCTCTTTCCCATGTTGTGCCACTATTTTCCAAGTCAAAACATATATACAGCTAAATGAAACATTGTTCCTCTGACACCAAGACACAAAATATAGTTCATACAGTCACACACAGCACACAGAACATGTACTGTAGTTACAATAGCATATACCGTATATCGTAGTCACAAACAATATCAGCACATGTTCCTGAGTGGTATGACCTGAGGATTGACAGTGCATGGGATGTTGTCCTGAAGCCACGTTCCTGCAAAAGCAGGCACACCATAGTTCCTCATCTCACGCTGGGTCAGCTTGTCTTCCTGGGAGCAAACTAGAGAGCACCACTGAGGCAAGAGCAGGCCTGCAGAGGCTGTTCACCAACACAACACGGATTCCAGTGCACCTGCTGTGCCTCTGCTCTCTCCCATACTGCCTCTGGAGCCTCCTCCCCTGCGTGGCTGCAACAGATGACGTGTGGTATGAGGGCCAGGTCCAACCCAAGGCCATGCAGCACCTCTGCTATCGGTCTCACCAATGAACTAATGATTTGTACATGCAGTATTTTGTATTACCAATGTCCAACAGGGTCTTGCAATCACAAGAAAAATACTTAAGAGAAACACTTAAGATTTGGAGAGGCCACTGCGACTAAATGTGTTGTCATCTTACCGGCCATTATCTTATGGATAATATCTTTTGGACATAGCTTGTGCTTCCTTTTGCTCCACATTTCCTTCTTGTCTGCAGTGAACCATTTGGTATTTTGTTGAAACTTTGACTATATTCTTCATCTTCGTGGATGTGCCAGTGTTTTTTTTTTTGCTTGGAATGGGATATTAGATGTTAGTTGAATATGAGCCTGAGAAAGTTTTTTTATGGGGAAGAGGAAATTGGAAAGCCGGTCACACAATTACTGTAGAAATATTGTTTATAGGTTTCTCTGAAGCATTGCTGGCAGAAGTCTTGAAAGAGGTGACTTTCCTACCCTTTCAAATGGTAAAATCATCTGTGAGGTAAAGAACTTTCTTTTTTTTTAAAAAAAGCAAGAAGTGTAAATAAGAAGAAAACACTCCCTAGGTCTTCAAGCATTGATTTTTCTTTTCCTTTTCAGCTACTCAGTGTTTCTCTTGGGAATCAATAACTTGATGTCTCCAAGCCATTCTTGTCAACATTTTGCACATTATTGATGGCAGTATCCATACCAACTTGCTAAGTGCAGATTTGAGTGGCATTTATTCTTATTTTAGGAAATAAATGGGAACATAAAATAGCTAATGCGATCTACTAAATAGTGATATTGTGTCACCTGCGTTAAACATTAGTTGCTGCATTTTCCCTCGATTCATACTAAAGGAAAATAAAATAAATTATTAGACCCAAGTGACGTCTACAAGCCAGGACCAGCAGAAGAAAAAATGAACTATATACTTTCATTATCCTGTTATTATTGCGCCAAAGCATGGATTTTCTTTTGGGTGAGAGGGTAAATAGCTAGCATGCTGCTGAATAAAGAGATATCATTTAGCACCCCCTCCAAAAAACATATAAATCAATAATAGTGAATATTTCCTTGGATGGTGGATGGAACAGTAGAGTGTAACAGTATCTTTTCTGTCCTAGATCTCTAGGGATCTTGTTTTAAGTCTAGTCCAAATGGAGGTATAGGTCATGACTTCCTGCTGCCAGCATGTGGTCCAAAGTAAAATGGATCTAAGCATTTTCAGGTCCACTCTTAAAGAACTTGATTCAACAGTGCAAAAGTAGTCTCAAAGTTCACCATGAGTACAGACTAACTAATGGCCACAGGTTAGACCTGCATTTCCATTGCCTGAGTTTGACCTTTTCTCTGGGAAATAAATAAGAAACGTGCTGATCAATTCTAGGGTGTGTTTTAGAGGGAGGAAATAATACCCACCCTCCTCAAAGCCTTCCCTAATCTAACAATATTAAAAACAAACCAAAATAAATGTATTCTGTTTCTTTCATATAATTTATTTGAAGTAAGTCATCATTTTCACAAAGCATAATAACTTGAGTCAATATGTGTTTGGGAACAATATTTGGTGCAAGCTGCAGAACAAGTAGGGTACTCTGAAGATTAAAACACATGTGCAGAGGGCTGTAAATCAAACAGCAGTTTATAAATTTACATTAAGGCTTCCAACATTTTTATATTGAGCAATGTCTAGCATGCTAATTATATTAGGTCATCATTTTCATCTGGAAGAAAGCGATCCCTGGCTGTATTTCTATATGGATGGACTATAGAATGGTGGTGTGTTACCAGTTATTGTACTGAAGTCTTGTTTGAATTAGTGTCTGGTAAATGAATGCACCCCACTGTGATGTAAAGGCTGTGCTCCCAGTGGTTTATACTATCTTTAGTGAAAGGGATATTTATATCTCCCAGACAGGTAATTAATCACTCAGTAGGTTTTGGGTACGTGCATTCATAGATCTTTTTGTACTGCCAACAACCACAAGCATGGCCACAATTAAAATGCTGATTTAATTTATAGCAACAAGGCACGAAATGTCCATGTTTAAATGATGCTGACTCAAAAAGTACCTATGTATAAATGGAAACAAATGCTGTAAGAAATTAAATAATTTTAATTGCACTTTTTATTCCTGGGGAAAGTAGACCTGGGAACATTTGCAACTCAGTAATACCATAATAGATGTGAGTTGTCAGAGTTTTTTCTCTTGCGTTTTCAAGACCATAATTCCTTTGTTGACCTACAAAGGTTTGCTGAAAGAAAACCATGTATAACTCGCAGTTTTAAATATACGTTTCTTTAATTTTAACACTCAGGGTGTTTGAGAATTTGTAGCAGGCAACTGATTATTTTATTCAATAAAAAGCTATCCCTTTCCATAAGAGATATAAGGGAGCTTTTGCCTTCAATGTACTTCCATGCGGCCAAGACAAATATCTTCTGCCTTTTAATGAATGGAAGAGATTTGAGTCTGAATATCTTTTAAGTTTTTATGGCCAAGCATGATCTATTTCATGTGTAAATTAATTACAGGAGAAGTCACCTAGAAGATGGATTTATTTTAAATGTCTCCAAGTAAAATGTAATGTTTGGGTATATATGTTTGCAGAAAGTAATGGCTGTGTGTTGGAAAGACTTGATTATTTTGGAAGTCAAATGTTTTAAGAAAGAAAACGCTAGAGCAACATCTTATTTTGTACTGTGGAATAGTGATTTTGCTAAATTTGGTTGAGAAGACCACATTTATTTCCACTCCATTCAGCAGAAGTTTCTAGTCGATGCAAGGATGTTTGCTTTGGGTTGAGAGAACTTGAGATGAAAATCAAGAAAGTGGATACACATAGGGATATGAGCCCATAAGCAACAATTTTGTTTTCAAGCACTTCACGCTCAGTTAAAGTTGCAAGTTTTACAATGATTAATAGTTTAAAAATTAAATAAGATAATAATTAAATGAAAATTAATAATTAAAAGTTAATAATCTATTAAAACAGTTCCACATTTCATTCCCACTCAAATAAAATATGTTATATATTATCCATCAGAATATGTTGAAAAGATCTTGACAAAATCAGCTTCACTGAATCAAAAAACTCAGTTTCTTCACTTGATTTGTAAACTTGTGACCACTGTAAGCTTTTTGTGGCAATGATTGAAAAATGGAAAATGCTAACGATTATGCTGGTGCTTCTTTATATAGTGTATACTTTGTATGGATGTCACAAGCATTGAAAGTTTCAGAGTATAACTTTTTAAATAGAGATTCATTGTAATATACTAGAAAAATTGTGCTACTTTTCCACCATGAAGTTTCTGCCAGAGTGATGAAGTAAAAATGGAGAAACACCTTTAGGTGTTCACCACCTTGTATCTTTATTGGCACACCAGACAGAAACTACATCTAGTTGAAACTTCAAAGTAAATATATTGTCAAAGTATGTATATTATATACAATCTTGAGTTTTGTCTCCTTGCAGGCAACCACTAAACAAAGAAACCCAACAGAACCCCATAAAAAAGACTAACAAACACTCAATGTGCAGCAAAGAAATAAATCATGCAGACAATAAAAATAAGCAAACAACATTCAGAAATGAAGTTCACGAAAGTGAATGCACAGTCATGAAGCCAATCTCAGCCAATCCGGGAGCTCATTAATTGCAGGCCACAGCCTCAGTTCAGCACAGAGATGAGAACATTTCGTGGAGCAGTGAGCTAAACACTGGCCTGTCCCTTGCCTCTGGCCCCGACATCCTAATTTTTCAATCTGGCCTGGTGGTTAAATTGGCTAAATAGCGACTCATTCCTTTCTCTCAGGCCCAACACTCACTGCCTCGATTTGGCCCATATCTGACCTTTCCAATTTGGCCTGCAGCTTAAATTGGTTAAACCGCTGCTTGTCCGGCATGGAATTATGAATGATATAAAATAATCTGAATTTGTATACTTGCGTTGATTCTGAAATGCTCCACCATATATTAAACATTAGTTTATTCCCCATCAATAGAATAGATACACTTGATTGTATTGATCATATCAAAGTGAGTATTGGAGATACCAAATTAAAATATTAACTCTTTCTCTCTCCATGGATGCTGCATAACCAGTTGATTTTCTTTCTCCATCCTTATCTGTTTTTATTTCAGAATGCTGGACAAGCAATATTGTACTTTTTGACATTCAGGTATTTTTTCATTTTGTTTGGAATATGCAGTGGTTTTGCTCAGAAATTCTAGCATACTCGGTAAAGAAAGCTTAAATGTGTAGATGTTATGGAACCATGTGTCTGGGTTTTGCCTGACCACTTCAGGCTCCAAGTACAACAAGAAACCAAGGCTTTGGCCACAATAGATGGGATGCTGCACATTGTTATCAGCGAAAATTTAATACTGATCATCCTCTCTGGAAGTGAAGGGAGTGGGAAATTAGAAGTTGTATCTGATGTGGAGTTTGAGTCCAGCAATTGATCATGGTGTTATGTGATTGGAGTAGGAGACCAGCATACCTTTGTCATGGAAGTTAGTGTGCAAAAAGATTAGGAAAAAAGTCTCCAAGTCTTCTGGGGGCTGGAAGGATGGTCAAGATTAGATGAAGGAGTGGGGATTGGAGTTCAGGAGGGACAGGGAGATATGGACCTTAGCATTTGTGGGACAGCAGTAGATCAGAGACATGAAGTTGTGGAAGTTTGTGGATAAAAGATCATTTGTTTGTGGAAGAGCTGGAAATTCACTGTTTCTAATTCCATAATCCATCCTCGTCTCCAATCTCATTCTTCTGATGGAGTTTCCAGTCCTGAATCCCTGCTCTCCCAGAAGTTTGTTAAAGATAATAGGATGAAGACTAGAAGGAGATACAGCATTGAAATGGAGTTTACAGGTGGGATTGGCAGACTGGAGACGAGGAATATGTGAGGGGCAAAAGATCAGACACTGGGAATTTGTGGTGAGCAGGAGATCAGAGATAGGAATTTGTGCGGAAGTGGGAGCTCAAAGATTGGGAATTTGTGGGGAGCAGCATTCAGAATCCAAGAAGGGTGGGGCATCAAAGGTTGGGAGTTTATTTGGACAAAGGGATTGGTCGCCACCAGGCAGGAAGGAATTAGATACTGAGAATTGTTGAGAGAGTGGGGAATGGTGGGGATTTTAGAGTAGAGAGGTAATAGACTGGCATGTGTTTATTGGACGGCAGTGAGTTACAGGCAAGATTATGACCAGAAACAAAATTGATGGGATTTGCAGATTCTGAATGCCCCTGGATTGGGTGTGGGAATGTGTGCTGGACATGTAATACTGTACACAAATGTCTTGGGCACATATATAGCTAGGGTACCTAAGAGTTTTGTAAAATACTCTATGTTATGTCTTTCCAGTTACCAAATGACATTTAATACCGTTGAACTAATGCAAAGCTAAGTCATCTTTTTCTGTTTCTCAACAACCTTTCTATTTTAACCAATACATGGAAAAGTCTTAGGCACCCTAGCCTTAGAATCATAAAAAAGTACAGCACAGAAACTGGCCATTTGGCCCATCTAGTCAGTGTCAAACCATTTAAACTGCCTACTCCTATTGACTTGCTCCCGGACCGTAGCTCTTCATCCACCTACCATTCAAGCACCTATCTAAACTTCTCTTAAACGATGAAATCAACCTCCCATGCACCACCTGTGCTAGCTGCTCATTCCACACTACATGACTCTGTGAGTGAAGAAGTCTCCCCTCATATTTCTCTTAAACGTCTCGCCTTTCAATCAAGAGCTGGGCACCAATTTCCACTCCCCAATCTCTTATTCTCCTACAAACTCCCTGTTTCCAATTCTACAACCCCTTCTAGTCTCCAAAACTGATCTCCCTGACAAGCTTTCAGTTTCTAATCCCCACTCTCCACAACCTAACACTGTTTAATCTCCCACACTCTGAGCATGCTTCCTGCCTTCAGGAATAATGGGTGGCCAAGGCAACACACTCCAATTTCTCCTGCAGTGCTTCAATAGGAGCATTGCACAGGGAGTGATGTCATCCCTTGCAGCCCAGAACCAGAAATTGCTTCAGAATCACGACTGCCAAGCCAAGTTGCCTGAGTGACTCGAAATGATCTGGAAATAATCGTTACCATGGTTCATTCATGGAAAAACATGATTTTGCTGGATTAAACAAGGTTACACAATTGAATTTCTAGGCATGAAGATCAGAATACCAAAAACAGGTTCTGTTGGATAAGCTGTAAACCTTTCATTTGTTTGTTGATATGAGTACTGGATTAGACACATTTCTACAAAGGGTTCCTTCCATGTTATCCAGCTGCTCAAAAATGTGGAAGCCATTTTGTATTAAATGAGTGCCAATATAACCATAATTGTCATCTAATGTAAACAGCCACTGTAATAACGATATTCTAAGTTATGTTGAATAACATTCTAACTCCATATTTAGTCTGTAACTGAAATTTGAAGGTAAATTTTGATGTCCTTTGCCAAAGAAAGCAGAACAAAAATATACATCTGTAGGTAATTTCAAGTAAGCTCCGCTATGGCTGGAAATGCAAAGTAAACATGGATCCTATCCACAGTCAACAGCATTCACAAATTTATGCCAAGGAAGCTACTGAAAGTTTGAAAATGTGCTTCAGGAAAGAAAATACAAGCATGAGACAGCAGATGGCGATAATTAAATCCATACGACAAACTAACTATTGACTTTTTTGGGAAAATATGTCATGGTAAAGATAACTACTTGTTCTAATAAGGGAGGTGCAGTGCTTGTAATCCCTTGAGATTTATCCACCTAACTATTGGCAGGTGACCACAATATTAACTTTTCAGATGAAACACTTTCGTCGTGATTGCTGAAGTGCTCCAGTTATTACCCTTTTCTTTGTTAGGATGTTTTTGTTAGTGCTGGTTCTCTGTAGCTTGGCAGAACATACTGTCTGGAGTTACACAATTAACAACTTCCTCCCGTGTGGTCATGTCGAACAGTGACTCGCTGTGCGGGAGGTAACTGCGAATTGCACAGATGCTGCAGAGTCATTTTGTGTTTTGAAATATGTTCCAGAAGTGTGACAAATTTGGATTAAAAAAAAACGATGGGAGGATACATGCTCAACAGCTGTGATCAAGAACTGTGGCATATGAATTGCTGTCTGATCTTGAGAACTTCAGTGTAAATGAGAAATTTCTTACCATTGAACTTCTAATTTGAGCCATATAACTAATTGTGAAATGCTATTTTTCCATTAAAGATATGATTTGTTCTTTATATATAAATTGTAGATGTTTGGATGAATTACAATGTGTGCAATCTGGAGTTGGCTTCAGGCCAGCAAAAATGCAAGTGTTTCCAACGTGACTGCACATTCTGTAGAAGTCTGAATCTATTGAGACCTAGCTCAGATCTATAATTTTTATCTTAACCATGTGTTATTTTTATAATACATACAAATTCTTTTCGTTCCTTGGCTTTGAAAAAGACAGCAAAGCTTGCATCTGGTCACGTTAACTTTAAGGTGATGAGATATTGAGAGCAATTGGGTTCTGACATCAAACGGGGAACTGGTAGAATGAAAGACTGATGTCAGGAGGTGCAGTGTTACACGATTACAGAATAATAAAGGACACAATAATTGGATACAAGATTGTAAAGCAGTGATAATATATTGTAGATTATTAAATTATAACAACTAACAAAATAAAAATATACAGTACATGGAAATGGAGGTGAAAATGCATGGTATTCCCAGAGGGTGTTTTTAACCTTGTGATTGCAGACACATTTTTAAACAGCTTGAATAATTGGTGAAATGTGTTACCCAACTGTGCTCTGGTGTTTGAGTGACAGCTGTTGGTGTAGTGTAATCACCAACAGATGAGTTTTACCAGAGTGAATAATCACTGCAGAAGTGAAAATGATTAATTCTATTTGTTTTAAAGGTTATAAAACAGTTTAGATTATAGAGAAACAGTATTCCTTTAAAAAAAAACAGACACAGATTGAATTACAAATGCCTAAAAACTAGCAAGGCTGCATGAAATATTGAACAAAGTAATTTTGAAGTCTTTAAAGATTATTTTAGAACTACATTTATACCTCAGATTATTATGTAATTCTCAGGTTATTACTTTTATTTTATTTTTCTCCACAATTAACAATCGTACTGTTCCTAAAGAAGAGATATCTACCATTGTATTGTTACCAGTGTCATTGGTTGAAAGAATTGTACAGGAGTGGGCTTGAATCTTCAGTATTCCTTTGCTCCCTCGAGACCTCAGAAGAAGCATTTAAAATTACGATATTGATATGTGATGCTATATTTCTGATGTGTGTTATGCTAGTAACAGCAGAATGTCCCACAGCTGTATCTTACATCAGTTACTGAAATTACTCACGGTCCATGTAGCAAATCTTTTACTTTGAGACATCCTGAAAAAATAAATCTTGGAATAATCCAAGTAAGCTTATTTATAGGTAACGATATAATTGTTGAAGTGGAGATTTTGAGTCTTCTCAAAGTTTCATCACAAGTCTTCTTCTAGGAAGAGGCCATCATATTTTGGTGAAGTGCTTGATGGAGGTTTTCCCAGTGGAATTGTCAAATTAATCACAAAGGTAGGCTTGAATTGGAGATAAATAAAGCACAAGTCCTCTCTAATACTCAGGTGTTATAATTTCAGAGGACCTGTCCTAAATTCAGCACGCAAGTGCAATTGTGAAGAAAGCACAGCAGCACCTCTACTTCCTTAGGAATTTGCAGAGATTCGGTGCTACATCTAAAACTTTGAGAAAATTCTATGGATGTGTGGTGGAGAGTATATTGACTGGCATGGGAACACCAATTCCCTTGAATGGAAAATCCAATTAAAAAGTAGTGGATATGGCCCAGTCCATCATGGGCAAAGCCCTCTCAACTGTTGAGCTATGTGAAACACTGCTGCCGGAAAGCAGCATCCATCATCAGGGACCACCACCGCCTAGGGCACCTTGTCTTCTCACTGCTGCCATCAGGAAGAAGGTACAAGAGGCCTCAGGAGACACCACCAGGTTGAGGAACATTTACTCATCTGTCCTCATCTGTCTTGGTCAGTTTGTCCCTCTATCTCTCTCCACCTCCACATTCTCAGTTTTCAGGTCCTTTTCCTTCTGTCTGTTTATATATCCTATGGCAGAGGCAAGTAAGTCCTTGTGTTGACATGTATCTGGATACTTTTAATTGTGGCATTCTGTTTTACTTTCCCTTATCATAGATTCTTCTGGTTTCTCTACAAGATGATGACAACTGACCATGGCTTTGGCTCTTTCGATCAGTTTTTAGACTATCCAGATGTGGTCTTAGAATTTCCTTGGTATTTGCAGTACACATCAAATAGTTACTAGGTTTTAGACCAAAGACTGTTTTGGTCTTGAGCTAGCAACCTGGAAATTATAAAGTGCCAAATGCATTCCATGTTCAAGGACTTTCCATCAGGGAATCCTGGAGGAAATGAACCCTCAGGGATGCTGAAAGAGACAAGTGAACCAGTCCTGGACCCATCATATAAATATAATTGCAAAGAAAGCACAGCAGCTCTCGGGATTTCATAACTGGCATTTGTTCGGCACGCCAAGGACTAAGAGTCTGGCTCAGCTTTGGAGGACTAGGATCTCGGGGCACTGGAAACCGGTGGATTGAAGGTCAGTGTCATGGCAGGAGAGCCGGGTGTCATCCGGGGAATCGGAATATCTACAGCTGTGTGCCCAGAGACTTGAGATCTTTGGGCACAGAGCTCAAAATAAACAACGTAATGTACTTTTAACATCATTAACCAGTGAGTTGTTTGTTATGTCACCACGCTCATGTGAAATGGAAACACCTCTTTCCCCCTTATTAGGGAGAGAGAGAACCTGAGGTATGTCGAATGCCAGGTGAATGATGCAGTCTTTGGGGTAACTGCAAGTCTGTGTCTTTACTGTTGCTTTGCTCACGCTTGAGTGCTTGGTGGCGAGTGCCGATACATTTGTTTTTGCTGGTTGCTTGCTGCTGCATACATTTGGGAGGGAGGGGAGCTGGGGTGGGGGCACTTTGGGGTTCTAACTTCTAACTGTCGTTCATTCTTTAGGGCACTCCTCTGTTTTTATGGATGGTTGCGAAGAAAAAGCATTTCATGTTGTATATTGTGTATATTTCTCTGACATTAAATGTATCTTTGAAACCTTGAAGTCTTAAACAGCACCTCTACTTCCTCAGGAGACAGTGGGGATTCAGCACATCTTCAAAAACCTTGGCAAACTTCTAAAGGTGTGTGGTGGAAAGTGCTATAACTGGCTGCATTACGGCCTGGTATAGGAACACCAATGCCTTTGAGCAGAAAATCCTGCAAAAGTTAATGGATTTGGCCAGGTACATCACGGGTAAAACCTTCCCAACTGTTGAGCACATCTACATGAAATGTTGCCATAGAAAAGCAGCATCTATCATCAAAGATCCTTAACACCCAGGCCATGCTCTTTTCTCACTGATGCCATGAGGTAGAATGTACAAGAGCCTCAGGACTCACACCACTAGGTTCAGGAACAGTTACTACCCGTCACCCAGCAGGCTCTTGAACTAAAGGGATAACTACACTCATTCTATTTCTGGTGTCCTCACAACAGATGGTCTCACTTTAAGGAAGCGTTACCTTATTTCATACTCATTACTTATGGCTATTTATTTATATTTTGTATTTGCACTATTTGTTTTTCATCCACCCTGCTTATCTCAGGATTGTATGTGGTGACATATATGTACTGATAATAAATTTTACTTTCAACTTTGGAGCAAGCACAGGTATGGAAAATATTGTAATTGGGAAAGGTACAATTTGCAGAGACAGAGAGGACATGGAATAGAGTCCTTACAAGAAGAAAGTAAGGAGGAGGTGTAATGAAGGAGACTCTCTGAGGGCTTGCAATGAAATTGATGGTAATCCTCCCTCCTCCCACCCCAGGAAAGTAAATAATAGAGATATCAAGGAACAACTGCAGCTGTATATGATGTTGATGAGATAGCACCTAATATTCCAGGTGCAACCAGCTCCAAGGTTTCTACTGTCAGGAGAAGGGGCAGAGATGGCAAATGCTTGGGGAAGATGGGTTCATCAACTGTGATTGACAGCTCGTTTTGGAGAAGGAAAGTTCTGATTTCAAGTCATCACTGCCTTGCGGCTATAGCCATTCATGGAGAAGGCTTCTGGAGTAAACCCTGAGGAGAGATCCAGAGGTGGAGTCCCTAAGGCATTCCTCCATTGAGTTCAATGCTGACTGACAACTCCTGGGACTCCACTGATGCCAATTCGGATTCATCAGCTGCAAGGAGGAGGGAAGCTTGCTGCATGGGCAACAGTTTTCTTTCCATATCATACTGCCCTGCCTTGTATAATGGCTTGCATATTACGTAGACAGCTGGGAGGCAATATCCATGGTTGATCTCAACCAATGGAGGACCTTGCGTAGGTATGAATGATATCAGAAAGAAGTGGAAGAAGGTCCTACAAATTAAATTTAGGACATAAATTTAAAAAATAGGACCTCAAAGCTAATAATTACAGGATTGTTACATGGTTAATGCTAAGAACAACATAGTCAGAGTAGGAATACCAACATAGTTAGGATGAATATTTAGTTTGAGCAGTCGCACAGGAGGGAGTCTGTCAGATTGCTGGGACATTGGTACTAGTTCCTGAGGAGATGGGACTATTACAAACTGGATGGTCTACACCTGGGTAGGATTACAGCACCTGGTTCAGGAACAGTGATTAACTCAACCACCAGCCTCTTGAACCAAAGGAGATCACTTCACTCAATGTCATGCCCTGTTACTGAAATATTCCCACAACCTATGGACTGATTTTCAAGGACCCTTCATCTCATGTTCTTAATATCTATTTCACTTATTTATTTATCATTCTTTTTTTCTTTGCAGTTTGTTGTCTTTTGCACACTGGTTTAGCACCCAAGTTGCTGTGCTCTTTCAATGGATCTATTATGGTTATTATTCTATTATGGATTTATTGAGCATGCCTACAAGAAAATGAATCCTAGGGGTTGTATATGGTGACATATATGTACTTTGACAATAAAGTTACTTTGAACTTAGATTCGGATCAAAATCAGAAGGGGGTTGTTTGCTAGTACTGTTGGGGAGGTTTTAAACTAACATGTCAATGAGTGAGAATCCAGGTGGAAATACAGAGGGAAGCAATGCTGAAACCACAGCAACAGTTAGAAAAGAGAAAAGTCAGAGTGGAATACAGAAAATCCTAATGGAAAGGACACAGGGATTACTAGATTCTTAAGGAACAATTAAGGGCACTTAATCTGAATTTCCGTAATATTGAAACAGGATCAGTGAACTTGTGGTACAAATTAGTACAAAGAGTTGCATTTTCAGAAACATTACAGAGTTGTGGTTGCAGGGTAGAGATGACAGGGAATTAAATATCCAAGGTGTTATAGAATACTCTGGAGTATTGGAATTAAGTGAATATAACAGATATTAATTCAAACAAGAACCAGTCTTCAGTTCTTAATGTAAATACAAGCAGTAATCAGTTTGAAGTTAAGCGGTCAGCTTTACAAACTACAACTCACAGGCTGCCAGCTCATAGCAAAGGTGGGGTGGGAGGGGATCATCAAAATTCTCACTTTGTAGAAGAGGGTGAGCAGCATTCAGCTAAGGCAAGGGTAGGTTTTTTTTTTGTTCCCTTCAAAGCACTTTAGTCATGGCAGGTGAGCCCAGACCTGTGTCAGTCTCCTCCCAAGCAATGTGGGCACTTAGGGAGGCTGCCAGAGTCCCTGATGCTTGTGCGTGCAGGAGAGGTATTTATTTATTTAGATGCAGTTTGAGACACGCTGCTCAGCAATACCCTGGTTTAATCCTAGCCTAATCACAGGACAACTTTAGATGACCAGTAGATCTTTGGGCCGTGGGTGGAAACTGGAGCACCCAGAGGAAACTCAAGTGGTCACGGGGAGAACATACAAGCTCCTTACAGCCAGCAGTGGGAATTGAACCTAGATCACTGGTACTGTAAAGCATTGCACTAAGCGCTATGCTACCATGCCGGCTGCAGTTCCTGACAGACCATATGACCGCCATGGAGCGGTGAATGGGTTCACTCTGGAGCATCTGCACTGTTCAGGATGTTGTGGATAACACATTTAGTGAGTTGGTCACACTGCAGTTTAAGGGTCAGGGGAAAGACGGAGAATAGGTGATCAACAAGTAGAGCAGTAGCAAGAAAGTAGTGTAGGAGAGCCCTGTGGTTATCTGCCACCAAAACAGATATTCCACTTTGGATACCGTTGGGAGAGATGGTTCACCAGGGGAAGGAGCAGTGGCCATGATCATGGGTGGCTTTGCTGCATAGGAGGACAGGAAAAAGATTCTCCAGTCTATTATGGAAGTGGATTCCATGGAAAGGG
Organism: Hypanus sabinus; assembly: GCF_030144855.1. NCBI lineage: Eukaryota > Metazoa > Chordata > Chondrichthyes > Myliobatiformes > Dasyatidae > Hypanus > Hypanus sabinus. The sequence continues at coordinate 56,841,084 of NC_082722.1, read as the reverse complement.
GAATAGACAAGAGCTTCTGTAACTACAAATGGGACTCCCAGTTGATGTGTTGCCTCCCAAGTGCAAGAGTCAAGGATGTCTCAGACTGGCTGCAGAGCAGAGCTGTAAGGGGAGGGTGAATAGCGAAGATGTTGTGGTGCATGTAAGGGAGACTACAACAGGACAAAGGAAGAGCTGACTAACATAGACTTGAAAAACAAGCTACATGGGGGGGACTGTTGATGAACAGTGGGAAGATTTTCAAATACATTTTTTACAATGCTTAACAATGGTATGTTTTAGTTAAAAGCAATAACAGTAAGGGTGGGAAAAGCCAGTCTTGGATAACTAAAGAAATAACAGAAGGCAGCAAACTAAAAGCTCATGTATAGAGAGTTGCCAAGACTAGTGAGAAACTAGAAGTTTGGGAAAATATTCAAAACCAGAAAGAACCACTAAGCAATCAATAATGAAAGGGAAGATAGATCAAGAAAGTAAACTAGAAATAAAGATAGATAGTAAAAGATATTATAATTATATGGTGGAAAAGGTTGGTGAAGTAAATATCTTTCCCTTGGAAGATGAGAAAGTGGGATTAATATTTAGTAACAAGACCTTGAACAACTATTTTGTGTTGGTCTTCACAATGAAGGACATGTCTAACATGCCAAAGAGAGATGTTATGGAGGTGAAGACCTCAATAAAATTGCTGCCACTAAATAGATGGTGATGAGCACACTATTGGGTCTAAAGATTGACATGTCCCCTGGTCTTGAAGCAATGCATTGCAGGGTACCGAAAGAACTGGCAGAAGTTATAGGAGGCACATTTGTGATAATCTACCAAAGTTCTCTTAGGAAAGTTCCAGCAGACTGGAAGACAGTTAATGCCATGCCACTGTTTAAAAAAAGATGTAGGCTAAACTTGGGTATCTATAGGCTAGTGAGCTTAATGTCTGTGGTTGGGAAAATGCTTGAAGCTATCATTAAGGAAGAAATAGTGAGACATCTGGTGAGAATTAGTTCCATCAGGCAGACACAGCATGGATTACAACTTCTCATGTTCCTATAAAATAGAAGCAAATTAAGCCTCGTCTCTCTCTCTCTCTCTCATTTCTATATCAGGCCCATATCTGCTCTAGTAGTTGACTTTGTATTTCTTTTCTGTTTGACTATAACTCCCTCAATTGTATATTTATGCTGTGTCCAATTCCATTGCTAAATTAGTTTAAATCTGATCCAACCACATGAGCAAACCTGCACACAAGGATGTTGGACCTACTCTAGTTCAAGTGAAACCTATCATCTCATTGTGGCCTCACTTTCCCCAGAAACAGTCCCCTTGATACATAAATCTAAACTGTTAATTACCCAATTGAGACCAGTGACACACTGTTCAATCAAAAGCCAATGTTGAGAAGGTAACACAGATTTTCCTTACCCACCAAAGCCCAAACACTGAGACTGTCACTCCCTGAGATTTGCTGTGAAAAATCACATGTGTTATATTAATCTCTTCCTCAGTTTAGTGGGTGGGTTTCCCATCATGTGAACTGGGAAATCTACAGAAACCGTAACAACAACCTAGCATTGTACTGAGTAAAAAGCTGCTCTATGTCCTCTGATCAGGAATTGCTGAGATGGTTATAACCTCCTACAAACCTGTCATGGACCTGGGCAGAAAATTTGCCCACTAGGAGCATTGCCTTATTTAATACTAATTGAAGAATAGCTTGTATATGCATATGTAAATGAATTCTAATAAACGCGTACCCTCAGCACATTTTGGGTGAAATTTATTTATGGTACTTGAAGCAACAAATTTGCCCACTGATTTGAGTTCTCAATAACATACAGCTATCCATTTAATTTTCAACATTGACTTTATTTAATACTCTCACTTCCCTTTCCCATGTATCTACCCTAAACAACCTAAGGACACTGATCATTGTTGAAATGCTGTTTCTTTTCCCTATCATTTATTGTAGAACTGTATATTTAACAATTAACCATCAACATTTTGTGATGAATATTCACTATCTAGGGCTGGGGGGGGGGGGGCTTTTTTTTTGCCAAGCACAGCCAGCTTTTCAAAGCAGCAGCTAAAACTTCTAGAGATCAAAGAGATGTTTTGGAGTAAATTAAACTTCCAACCAATATTTCTTGTTCAGCATCTAGTAGTAAGCGGGAGCCAGTCTTCAGTTCTCAATGTAAATGGCAAGCAATAATTACACTGAAGTTAAAAGGGGCAGCTTTGCAAACAAACAGCACTGTCTACTGAACATAGGATGCCGGCCCACTGTACTTGGGATCACTGCTCAAGAGATGCAGTGTAAGACAATGGGGTTACATTAATTGGACTGTTTGAAACCAGATAATGCTGGCTAAGTTATCTAGTTTGAGTTATCTTACAGAGTAGATTGATACTATCACTTAGCACATTGAAATATCTGATATATTAATAATTGAAAGGGTTGTGTGCCCAAAGGCAGTTCACAGCATTAATTGTGGGAATCTGGGAACTCAGTCTCCAGAAGCTTTAGATGTCTTGTGTAAAAAGGTATCTGAAAATAATATCATATGTGTATGAAGTCACCCAAGTGGCAAAAAAACCTCAATATAAATGTAAAATGCAGTCTGTCCTAGTTAGTTAGTTGAGCTTTATTGTCATTGTTGAGGTCAATGAGATTGCAGTACTACTCTAATCAATGCAAAATAGTCTACTGGCAAATCAATTACTAAAAACACAATGACCAAATTTAAAATAATAGCCGAGTTATTTAGAATGAACCAAGTTACATTTGAATTAAAGACAAGCAGCTCTAAAATTAAAAGGAACAGTGGCTGCCCCATTCATGTGTTGCAATACCCATATTCGCGATGGTAGAGAACAGCAAGAAGATTGGCAGAAAGACAGGGTTACTAGTATCCATTGCTCTGCTTTTGACTTCTGTGATTGACAATTCGTTTGTCTACAACTCATTGGTATGCCCTTTTAGCTAATAGAAATTGTATCTGTGTTTTTGAAATCCTTTGAGTTTTAGAAATTATTTGTAATTTGTGTATCTGGTAAGAAGGAGGCATGCTCAGTTACAATGGCCTCTCTGAGAGTCCAAATAAAGGTGCAATTTTTCATCCATTATATCTTTTTTACAATCATGTGACACTGCTAGATATTAAGAAAATCAAGTACTGCTGGTCTACTCCACTAGCTAGTTGCTTGTTAGTGGTGGAGCTGGACAGCTTGTGCACTGTGTTACAGGTACCAGGGAAGAAGGCATTGGAGTCACTGCGCAGTCCAACAAATGCTGCAAGTGATGACTGCCTTGGATGTTTTCCTTATGATCACAAGACACTGTTGGACATTGGTAATGTAGAATACTGTGAGTCTGATTCACTGGTTTATTGGCGGAGCTGCATGGCCTCGGTTGTTGCGTGGGTCAGGCCCTCATGTTTTGGGGTCACGTGTTGCAGCTACCAGGGGATGGAGATGCAGGAGCTGGTTGTGTTCTGCTGGATTGGGGGCTGCGCCTCCAGTGTTCACTCAGTGGAAGAGCAAGCTGGATTTCATTCATCTGCAGCTCACTAGCATGAGATGAGGAACTTGTCGTGGAATTGTTCTTACAGAAACATGGGTCCAGGATAACATCCATGCACCATCAATCTAAAGGCCATGACGTCAATCTACAGGCCAGAACTTGGGCTAGCTTACTATCTTTAAATAAATTTTGTAACTTTTTTTTTCAGCTATAATAATTATATCTGCTATATCTGGTATATTTTACACTTTGGCCCCACACGAATGTTGTGTTTGGCTGCATGCCTGTGTATGACTAAATTAAATATTTTATAAGATAGAAATCCTCTGAGTTTAAAATGTGTTTTTAGGATTTTTGTCTGGATTTGAACATATATCACTAAAAATAAATGAACTGTGTTCAAACTACTTTGCTAGCTGAATCTTCTCTTTGGTAGGGAGGAGACCCACCACTGACATTGTGGGTATTGTCAGCTAAACTCACCAAAGAGGAGAAAAAGGGAAGTGAACTAGCTTTTGAAGAGTAGGTGGCGATAGTATAACCTTCCTTTCATGAGGGTATCTATAGCTACCTACATCTGATGGGGCTTAAGGTCTCCCTTCGAGTTTAGAACTTTGCAGTCAACAAATCCAAAGCCATCATACTCTGTGAAGATTACAGGTGCAGTTACCAGTTTTAGAACAAAACATTTGTTGAACAAAGTGTTAACCAGGTCTTCTTGCTGATAAAATGGCATCACTAATTTGTGGTAATCTGTGACATGCATATTTTAATTAAAGAATATACAACCATGACAGATGCTGATATAAAAATGTTTTTTTTTAAATTTAGAACACCATAAATCTTAAGATACAGGAGCAGAGGTAGACCATTCAGCCCATTGAGACTGTTTCACCATTCCATCATGGCTGAGTTATTATCCCTCTCAAAGCCACTCTCCCTCCTTCTCCCTGTAACTTTTGATACACTTACTAATCAAGAACCTATTAACTTCTGTTTCAAATATACTCAATGACTAGGCTTTCACAGCCATCCATGGCAATAAATTCTACAGATTCACCACCCTCTGGCTAAGGAAATTCCACCTTATCTCTGTCCCTGTATTCTGAGGCTGTGTCCTTTGGTTCTAGACTCCCCCAATACAAGAAACATCCTCTCCACACCCACTTTACTTAGTCCTTTCAATGTTCGATAGTTTTCAATGAGAATCCCCTCATTCTTCTAAATTCCAGTTTGTACAGACCCTGAGCCACCAAACATTTGGAATTCTCATTTTATTCATAATGAATCGCCCAATTGTTTTGAGAGACCTTAGCCATTGAAAAACTGTCATTACTGATTTTAGCATTTGTTACATCCTTGTTTCCATGCACAGCTGAGATGTAACAGATGGTAATATTTCAAGGAGCTCCATAAATCCTGCCCTCCATCCTTTTCTGAACAAGCTTGAGTCTCCAATGATTGGTGGGCTGGGTGGCGAAAGCTCCAGTCCAAAGCACAAACTACCTGCATTATCATATTCATTGGGGATTGGGGATTTCAATTGCAGGATTTTCCTGTTATGTGTGTATTTACAGCCATCTCCAAAGTAAGAACAGGAAACTTAGAAGAGGTTTTATGTGGACCCACAGGTGGAGAAGTCAATTCCTGCGTAAATATTTGTTCCAGATCATTTCTAGACTCTTTTTGGTATTTGTATCCACATCCTTCTAGCTGTCATTTAAATGTTAAAGACTTTGTGTCAGTTGTCAAAACCCATTCCTTTTCTGGGTTCACAACTCTCTTTCCCACTGCTGATGGGTTTGTCAAAGTGCCAAGTTCCAAGAAATAACTTTGCTGGGATATATATTGGCGTAGACTATTGAAATTACCTTAGAATGCACATGAAAGATTCCCCTTAGAAAGGAAATTGAACAGGGAATTCTTTTGATAATGAATGTATTTGTCACTGCACTTACACTGCAAGATATAGCTCATGCCAAGGTGATCAAGAGCTAATGCCTGATAGGCTGTGATAAAAACAGAACATGCTGGAAATACTCAGTAGGCCAGGCAGCATCTATGTTAAGAGTAGTAGAGTTAGGTTTGAGGTCTAAGATCCTTTGTCAGAACTGGGAAAGAGAGAAATTGTAGAATTATAAAACATGAAACAGGTCCTAAGCCTCAACTTGTCGATGGTAACCATGGTACCCACCTGAGTTTGGCTGATATCCCTTTAAATTTTCCTTATCCAAATATCTGTTCAAACGTCTTTTAAATGTGGTAATTCTACCTGCTTCTACCAGCTCTGGCAGTTTGTTTCATATATTTACCATTCTCTGCAAAAGACTTGCTCCTTGTCCCATACTAACCTGGGAAGGCAGTCCATCTGAGAGAGGGAAAACTCTGATTTCAAACCTCCACTGCCTTGTGGCCATACCCTCTCATGGGAAAGGCTTCGGGAGTAAACCCTGAGGACAAATCTGGAGCTGGAGTTCCTAAAGCAGTCTGATGTTGCCTTCAACTTTGTTCTGGCAACTCCTGCGACGTCACTGGTGCCAAGCTGTATCGGCCCTTACCCTTCCCTTGGACAACATCAGTGGCATGGAGAGGGAGACTTGCTACATGGGTGACAGCTGGTCTTCCATACAACCCTGCCCAGGCTTGCACCCTGGAGAAGACTTCCCAGGTGTAGATCCATGGTCTCGCGAGACTAACAGATGCCATACATACTAACCTTAGATTTATGTCCTCTTGCTTAAGACTCCCAAACCCTAGGGAAAAGATTATGGCTATCTACTCGACCTATGCCCCTCATAGAATCATAGAGCACTATGGCAAAGATACTGACCCTTCAGTTCATTTAGTCCATGCCTCTTGTTTTCCTGCCTGGTCCCATCCACCACACCCAGACCATACCCCTCTATATGCCTCTCACCCATGTACCTATCCAAACTTCACTTAAATGTTACAATTGAACCTGCACCCAAGGACAGTTTGTTCCACACTTGCACCACCCTCTGAATGAACAAGATCCCCCTTAGGTTCTTCTTAAATATTTCACTTTTCTCCCTAAACCTATAACCTTTAGGTCTAGTGCCACCCAAACTCAGGGGGAAATGCTACATGTATTTACCCTTTCAATACCAGTCATAAGGTCTCTCCTCTTGAACTCTAGAGGATAATGTCCCAATCTATTCAACCTTTTCCCCTAAACTAGTCCTCAACTCCCAGCACCATCCTTGTAATTTTTCAAACATACTGATATTTTCCCTGTAGGAAGACACAAGAGTCTGTAGATGCTGTAATCAGGAGCAACATTAATCATCGACAAGTTTATTTCCCCCACAGATACTGTTCAACCTGTTGAGTTCCTGTCATATTCTTTGTATGTACTCCATGAATTTATAAACCAATTTGAGGTCGCCCGCAACCTCTTAATCTCTTTCACCACAGGGAAGAGATTATCCTGTCTCTATTTACAAGTTAAGCTCTCTAGTCCCAGCAACATTCTTGGTGAATTTTGCCCCCTCTCTGGCCTAATCAGATCCCTTCTGTATCACGGTGAGCAGAAATGCACACAGTACTCCTAGTGTAATCTCACCAAAATCTAATACAACTGTAAAATAACATTCCAACTCTTGTAACTATGAGTGCCCTGCTTGATAAAGGCAGACATGCCAAATGCCCTCTTCACTACCCCGTCTATCTGTGTTGCCACTTCTAGAACCAGAATCTGGCTTAGTATAACTGGTGTATGTCATGAAATTTGTTGTCTTTGCAGCAGCAGTACAATGCAATTCATAACATAGAAGAATAAATAATTAAACAAGTAAATCAATTACAGTATATATATTATATATTAGATTAAAATAGTACAAAAGCAGAAATAATACATATTTAAAAAGTGAGGTAGTGTTCACGGATTCAATGTCCATTTAGGAATCGGATGGCAGAGGGGAAGAAGCTGTTCCTGAGTCGCTGAATGTGTGCCTTCAGGCTTTTGTACCTCCTACCTGATGGCAACAGTGAGAAAAGAGCCTGTCCTGGGTGCTGGGGGTCCTTAATAATGGATGCTGCCTTTCTGAGACACCACTCCTTGAAGATGTCCTGGGTAGTTTGTAGGCTAGTACCCAAGATGGAGCTGACTAAATTTATGACCCTCTGCAGCTTCTTTCAGTCCTGTTCAGTAGCTCCCCCTCACAAACCAAACAGTGATGCCACCTGTTAGAATGCTTGATAAAATAAGTAGGGAAAAAATAGGAGTGAAAAGTAGTGAGGTAGTGTTCGTGGGTTCAATGTCCATTCAGAAATTGGATGGCAGAGGGGTAAAAGCTTTTCCTGAATTGTTGAGTATGTACCTTTCAGCTTCAGTACCTCATTCCTGATGGTAAAATGAGAACAAGGCATGACCTAGGGGATGGGGGCCCTTAATGATGGGGATGACTGAGTTTACAGCTCTCTTCAGCTTATTGCAATCCTGTGCAGTAGCCCCACAGCACCCCCATACCAGACAGTGATGCTGTCAGGTAAAATGCTCTCCACTGTACAGCGATAGAAATTTGAGAGGATATTTTCATGAAAATATGTACTGGTACTCTTTTCAAAAACACTCCCCAGGTCCCTGCTATGATCTACCCTGGTTTAACTGTTCGACATTTGCAATCTTAGAAGAAAGCTTTCTAGAAATTTGGAGCATGCTTTTTGAAAGGATCAGGTAACCACATATGTGTAGAGCCAAATGTGATTTGTAATCAGTATCAAAGTTTAAAGTACATTTATTATCAAAGTATGGATATATTTTTATAATATATTAATGATAGATTATATTGTAACAATATATTATAACATTTGGAGAAACTTTTGAAATTTTGTCACATAGTTATATAGTCCATGCTACAAATGTACTGGCAAACGTGGGTGATGTCAATTGGTTTGCTACATAAAACTAGTGGTGTGGTTTTATTAAGTGGTTTTCTTAAGAAATTAAGTTTGATTGGATCAAAGTTTGGTGACATCTTAGTTTAATTCAGTATTGTGTTCAGCGCAGACAACTTAGACCTAAAGGACCTGTTCTTGTGCTGTATTGTTTGATATTCAAACTTAAGTTTGTCTTAAGTTGAAAAGAATGTGATGGTGGTGGAGCACGGTGGGGGGAGAAGTATAAGGAGGAAGAATAGCGCTTAGGGAATTTCTCTAGCAATGTTAACCCAGTCACTTGGCATTCAGCATGAGGGAGGAAATTGGATTAGACATTGGCTTTGTAGAAGAAGCCAGAGAGTAGTAGGAGATGGTTGCTCTACAATGTCTTACATAAACATACACCTTGCACTATATATCAACCAGTCAATCTTCAAGTCATGAACAACAGTTTATTGTTCTTTATTTATATTTGCTCAGTTAGAAGTGTAACGATGTCAGGCGAGAAAGTGGAATGACCCTCTTGTGGGATGTGAGAAGGCGGGGAGACCTTCAATGCCCCTGACAACTACAACTGTGAGAAGTGCATCCAGCTGCAGGTTCTAATAATCTGCGTTAAGGAGTTGAAGCTGGAACAGGATAAACCCCAGATCAATCGGGAGACTGAGGGGGTAAAAGATGGGACGTATAGGGAGGTAGTTACACCCAAGGTGCAGGACGCAAGAAGCTGGGTGACAGTCATGAAGGGGTAAGGGGTATATCACCCCAACGACAGGTATATCACTTTGAATACATCGATACATCGGGGGGGGGGGGGGGGGGTTGGGGAGGGGGAAGTGACCCAACATAGAAAAGTTATAGTGGCAGGGTCTCTGGCATTAAGTCTGCCTCTATGACTCAGAAGAGAAAGGGAAGAACAGGCATGCTATGGTGATAGGGGATTTGTTAATTAGGGAAATGAATAGGATATTCTGTGTGTGAAAATGAGGTTCCCAGATGGTATGTTGCCCCTGCCACCCCCACCCAGGCACCAAGGCCTGAGATATCTTGGATTTAATCCTCAGCATTCAAAGTGGGAAGGTGAACAGCCAGAAGTCATGTAGGTACCAAAGACATGATTAGGACAAATGATGAGGTTCTGCATAGGGAATTCAGGGAGTTAGCTGCTCAGTTAAAGGCAGGAACTCCAGGGCTGTAACCTCAGGATTGCTACTCATGCCATGGGTTAGTGAGGCCAGAGCTAGGGACATTATACAGTTTAACATGTGGCTAAGGAGTTGATGTAGGAGGGAGGGCATAACATTTTTAGATCATTGGGCTCTCTTCCTCAGAAGGTGGGATCTGTTCCAAAGGGACGGTTTGCTCATGAACCTGAGGGGGACTAATATCCTAGTGGGAAGGTTTGTTAATGCTGCATGGAGGGGTTTAAACTAGAGTTGTGGGGGGATGGGAACCAGAGTGCCAGAACAGTTAGTGGAGAGGTTGTGGAGGCAGATGTTGGTGAGACCTCAGACAAAGTTAGGAATCAAAAGGTTGATCATGGTGTGACTAGTGTCCTGAGCTGCCTATATTTCAATACAAGAAGTATCGTAGGAAAGATGGTTAATAGTGCTGAAGATGAGGTAGCTGGTTTACAGACAGAGTCAATGTGTAATGAGGAGAGGCTGTTGATAGGGCAAAATTACAGTCAACAGGATGAGTTGCAAATGTAAAAGATGGACAAAATAGAAAAGTGTGAATACAGGACTGAAGGTGTTGTATTTGAATGCACGCAATATATGGAATGAACTTGTAGCACAGTTACAGATTGGCAGGTGTGATGATGTAAGTATTGCTGAATCATGGCTGAAAGAAGATCATAGCTGGGATCTTAATGTCCAAGGATACAGATTGTATTGGAAGGATAAGCAGGAAGGCAGAGGAGGCAGTGTTGCTCTGTTGATAAAAAATAAATTCAGATCAGTAGAGAGAGGAGTCATAGGGTTGGAAGGTGTTGAATCATTGTGGATAGAGCTAAGGAGCTGCAAGGGTAATAAGACTCTGATGGGAGTTGTATACAGACCTGAAAACTGTAGTGAGGATGTAGCCTCCAACCAGGGATAGAAAATGCATGCCAAAAGGGCAACGCTACGATAGTCATGGGGGCCTTCAGCTTGCAGGCAGATCAGGAAAATTAGGTTGGAGCTGGATTCCAGGAGGGGGATTTTCTAGAGTGCCTATGAAATGGCTTTTTAGAGCAGCTCATGGTTGATCCCACTAGAAAATCAGCTATTCAAGATTGGGTGTTGTGCCATGAACCAGAATTGAACCCTTAGGGGAAAGTGATCGCAATATGATTGAATTCACCCTGAAATTAGAGAAGGAGAAGCTACACTCAGATGTTTCAGTATTATATTGAAGTAAAGGGAATTACAGAGGCATGAGGGAGGAGTTATGCAAAACTGATTGGAATAGAACACTGGCAGGACAGACGATAGAGCAGCAATGGCTGAAATTTATGAAAGTAATTCAGAAGGCACAGGATATATACATCCCAAAAAGGAAGAAGTATTCTAAAGGCAAGATAACACAGCTGTGGCTGACAAGAGAAGTGAACACCAACATAAAAGCCAAAGAGAGGGTATATAATAGAGCAAAAATTAGTGGGAAGTTAGAGGATTGGGAAACTTTTAAAAACCAATAGAAGGCAACTAAAAAAGTCATTAAGGTAAAGATGGAATATGATAGTAAGCTAGCCATAATATTAGAGAATATCCAAAGTTTCTTCAGATACATAAGGTGTAAAAGAGAGGCAAGAGTGGAAATCAGACTGCTGGAAAATGATTATGGAGAGATAGTAATGGGTGAGAATGAAGTGGCAGAAGAACTGAATAAGTGTTTTGTGTCGGTCTTCACTGCAGAAGGCCTAGCAGTATGGTGGAATTTCCAGGTGTCAGTGGTCATGAAGTGTGTGAAGTTATGATAACGAGAGAGAAGATTCCTAGGAAATTGAAAGGTTTGAAAGTAGATAAGTCACCTGGACCAGATGGCATACACCCCAGAGTTCTGAAAGAGCTGGCTGAAGAGATTGTGGAGGCATGAGTAATGATCTTTCAAGAATTCCTAGATTCCTAAATGGTCCCTGAAGACTGGAAAATTACAAATGCCACTCCACTCTTGATGAAGGGACAGAGGCAGAAGAAAGGAAACTATCGGCCAATTAGTCTGAACTTAGCAGTTGGGAAGATGTTGAAGTTGATTATTAATGATGAGGTCTCAGGGTACTTGGAGGCACATGATAAAATAGGCCGTAGTCATCATGGTTTCCTCCAGGGACAATCTTGCCTGACAAATCGGTTGGAATTCTTTGTAGAAGTAACCAGCAGGACTGACAATGGAGAATAGGTTGATGTTATTTACTTAGATTTTCAGAAGGCCTTTGACAAGGTGCCATACATGAGGCTGCCTAACTAGTTACAAGCCCATCATATAACAGAGAAGATTCTAGCGTGGATAAAGCAGTGACTGATTGGCAGGAGGCAAAGGGTGGGAATAACGGAAACCTTTTCTGTTTGGCTGCTGGTGACTAGTGATGTTCCACATTGGTCTGTGTTGGGACCACTTTTTTTTACATTATATGTCAATGATTTGGATGATGGAATTGATGACTTTGTTGCAACGTTTGCAGACGATATGAAGATAGGCGGAGGAGCAGGTAGTTTTGAGGAAGTAGAGAGGCTACAGAAAGACAGACGGATTAGAAGAATGGGCAAAGAAATGGCAGATAGAATACAGTGTCAGGAAGGGTATAGTCAAGCACTTTGGAAGAAGAATTGAAAGAGATGATTAATTTTTAAATAGAGAGAAAATACATAAAATGGGACATGGGAATCCTTGTGCAGGATTCCCTAAAGTTAGGTTGCAGGTTGAATCTGTGGTGAGAAAGGCAAATGCAATATTAGCATTCATTTCAAGAGGACTAGAATATACAAGCAAGGATGTAATGTTGAGACGTTATGAAGCGCTGGTGAGGCCTCATGGAGTATCTTGAGTAGTTTTAGGCCCTTTATCTTAAAAAGGAAGTGCCGAAACTGGAGAAGATTCAAAGGAGGTTCATGAAAATGACTCCATGATTGAATTACTTATCATATGAAGAGCGTTTGATGGCTCTGAGCCTGAATTCACTAGAATTCAGAAGAATGAAGAGTGACCTCATTGAAACCTATCAAATGTTGAAAGCCCTTGATCGAATGGATGTGGAGAGATTGTCTCCTGTGGTGGGAGAGTCTAAGACCAGAGGACACTGCCTCAGAGTGGGATGAGGAGGAGTTTGTGGAATCTGTGGAATTCCTTGTCACAGACAGCTGTGGAGGCCACGCCTTTATGTATATTTAAGGCAGAGGTTGATAGATTTTTGACTGGCTGGGGCATGAGGAAATTGGGTCTGAGAGGAAAATTGGATTAGCCATGATGAAATGGTTGAGCAGGCTCGATGGGCCAAATGGCCTAATTCTGCTCATATATCTTATGGTCTTATAATGAATTCCTGGTTCACTTCAATTTTAACACTCCACTGCTTCAAGTATTGCTCCTTTCAGTACTTAATTGAAGACACATAATACTGAAGAAATAACTGAAATCTGTTAAAATTTACCTAGAATTTATTTAGAACATAGATCTGCTGTGTATCTTGTTGCAGCTTTGCTTTCTGATTGTGCTATCTGGCTTCTGGGGTCAGTATGATATTTGTTTTAGCAAGAAACGTCACTCGGTTATCATCCAGAGATAAAATCCATGATATGTAGATATATATCTATAATATATAATATAATGAACTCCCTTGTGAGTTTCAGCAAAATGTTTTTGTGGCTGGAGCAAAATGGTGAATATTATTTTCTTCAGTGAAAATGAGATTAAATTTTGAAGTCTATTTTGTCAAGGAGGTAAAGTTAAAAGCAGCATGTGGATAATTTTATAATTATGCCTCTGTATGTCACATGGGTCATGTAATCATTCTTATATTAAAAGAGCAGCAATATAAATCCCTTTTGGAGTTTCTGTATGTTTTATTTCTAATGTGACTTTCCAGACTTGACCATATGTTTTAATTAAATTTTCTCAGGAAAAAATCCATCAGCTGTAATTGCATTTCACTTAAAATCACATAAGATTTCTGGAATTTGCTGTAAATTACCTTCAAAATTTCAGATTATTCCAATGAACCATATTATAATGTCAGCATCCAATAAAACAGTCTGTCAGTTTTATAAATGTGAACTTGTAACACCAACTACAAGCTGAAGTCATACAAAACTCATACGTGGTAGATTTTAAAATATTTTCTCTTAATTTCTCCTGCCTTCTGCCCAATCGACCACAGTCACTGCCTTTTGTTCTTCCCTCATTTCTGCTTTTTTGTTGCATTTTAAAATTAATTCATCTCCAACTGTTTCAGTTCTGATGAATGGTCTTCAGTCTGAAATATTAACTCCGTTTCTCTCACTTGCCCCATGCTGCATGAAACGTTCTCTCCAGAATTTTCTGTTTCAGAATTCCAGCAACTGTAATATTTTTGTATTTTTAATTCCTTTTACTATTCTGCCTCTTCTGGAATGATCTATTCCTTATTGTTAAAAATAGTTGGAAGCTGTCTTAACGTTTCCATTCATACAATGAATCCACACTATTGAACCACAAGATCTATTTTTTGTTCTGTTCTTTTTTTCCCCGGCATTAATCACTACCCATCACTTCATCTAATTTCAATCATATGTTCCTTTCCAGTCTACTCTTTTTACTGCAAATAAGATGTTGAATTTACCTTGTCAGATCAGGGCAGCAGTACACCCCTCAATTAACTGCTTTAACATTGTACAAACTAGAGATCTCATAAACTATTTTAAAAACCATGTTTAAGTTCACCATACTTCTACAGGAGAAGTTTATCAAAGTAATATCATTCTTCACTTCCCTCCATTATGTAGGAAAATACAGGCTGCATTATTACCCATGGATTCTGGGACTAAGTGATTGGGGAGCTCAGTGTGCATCTTATGGAGTTCACCTTTGTGGTTTGGTTAGAGCTTGCACTGGGGAATCACCTAAAGCTTGCACAAGGTTACAGATAGCACAGCATTAATTTCCATGGTGATTGTATAGCAGAGGTGAGTGTATTTTTCATAATTTATTGTGTTTTACTTTAATGATTTTCATTATTTTATTTAACTTATAATTTAGCACTTTTTAAATTATGTATTTCAGGTTTTATGCAACTTTAATCATTTCTAAATGAATCAGAATGTCAATTAAATTTAATAGGAGCTTTCAAATAGGCTCGGCCCTACCCAAGCTTTGTCCCTATGAGGGTATTGTGGAAGCACCTGATGACCCAACTGCCATCCAAGCATATTGGTGAAAGTCAGTCTGCAGAGGTCCAACAAGATAGGCTGTCGGCCCATAGCCCAGGTAAGCGTGGGCACAATAGAATGTAAGAAGCAATTCTGGGTGGGACAATTGGATCAGCATGATCTGTTTGATAAATCTTTCTTCACAAAGCCTGAAGAAAGAACATTTTCTTTAAAGTGTCCTGCATTCTCAGTACAGACCTATGAAACCTCCAATATAGATGATCTTCTCCAAGGATTATCACCTTGTTGCATTGTGAGGTCCTAAGATCCTGTGAGCAATAGTGCCTGGTGCATAGCTCCTGGTAGGATTATCCATGGTGGTCAAGGGGAGGTTCTAGACAAAGAGCGTTCCAATCAAGAGTGTTCTGTATTTAATATTTCAGTAGTATTTGAGTAATATTGTAAATAAATTGGATGACTAAGCATTCTTGTTTGTTCAAATAATGACCATAAGATATAGGAGCAGAAGTAAGCCATTCGGCCCATTGAGTCTGCTCCAGCGTTCAATCCTGGGCTGATCAAATTGTTCAAGTCACCTCCACTCCCCTGCCTTCTCCTCATGCCTTTTGATGCCCCGGCTAATCAAGAACCTATCTATCTCTGCCTTAAATACACCCAATGACTCGGCCTCCACAGCCACTCATGGCAACAAATTCCACAGATTTACCGCCCACTGACTAAAGTAATTTCTCTGCATCTCTGTTCTAAATGGGCATCCTTCAATCCTGAAGCCACGCCCTCTTGTCCTAGAATCCCCTACCATGGGCAATAGCTTTGCCATATCTACTCTGTTTAGGCCTTTTAGCATTTGGAATGTTTCTATGAGATCCCCCCCTCATTCTCCTGAACTCCAGGGAATACAGCCCAAGAGCTGCCAGACTTTCCTCATATGGTAACCCTTTCATTCCTGGGATCATTCTCGTTAATCTTCTCTGAATACTCTCCAATCAGTATATCCTTTCTAAAATAAGGAGCCCAAAACTGCAGACAATACTCCAAGTGTGATCTCACGAGTGCCTTATAGAGCCTCAACATCCTATCCCTGCTCTTATATTCTATGCCTCTAGAAATGAATGCCAACATTGCATTCACCTTCTTCACCACTGACTCAACTTGGAGGTTAACTTTAGGGTATCCTGCACAAGGACTCCCAAGTCCCTTTGTATCTCTGCATTTTGAATTCTCTCCCCATCTAAATAATAGACTACCCATTTATTTCTTCCACAAAAATGCATGATTATACACTTTCCAATGTTGTATTTCATTTGCCACTTATTTTCCCATTCCCCTAAACTATCTAAGACACACTGCAGGCTTTCTGTTTCCTCAACACCACCCACTCCTCCACCTATATTTGTATCATCAGCAAATTTAGCCACAAATCCATTAATCCCCTAGTCTAAATCATTGACATACATCATAAAAAGCAGCTATAATGCATCACATATTATCTATAAAAGTTTGCAAATGGCATACAGTATGTCATCACACCACATGATAAAGGTGTGCTTCACTAATGTAAAACCATACCGTGACTCGCATCTCTCAGCTCCCTTGTTTTCCTTTAAACTAGTTTTAAGTTTTGGAGTTACAAAATACAACAGTGGCAATGAGGACATTTTAAATGAACTGAAGATGACTACCTGTCTATTGAAATGCAGTGAGAAGTTCAAGTTTATAAAAAGTGTAGCGAGAAATGGTTGAGTAAACCAGCAGCACAGCACGTTCTTCTTCGGGAAGGTACAAAGATGGTTGAGTTTTAAAAAAATGGTAGAAAACAGAAGAATTCATGGGTTCATAAACAGATTACCATTTGATAATAATCATAAAAAGTAGAAATGGTGGACTATGTCAGAAAGATTGATGCATTTGATTACACAACAGATAACTGGAATATGTATATTGAGTTAATTGAGCACCATTTTGAAGCAGGTAAAATTGCCAATGAGAAGTAAGTGCCATTTTTGCTGAGTATGTTGCGTTTAAAGGTTTACCATTTGCTTAGAAGTTTAACTGCTCCAACCAAACCAGCCGAAATGAGCTTTGCTGATATCATGGAAGTAATAAAGGAAGATTTAGAAACCAAATCCATTGTCGATTGCAGAACATTTTGGGTTTCAAAAGTGGAATCAAAAGGAAGATTTTCAGTTTATGGGGTCGAATTGAAGAGGTTGTCTGAGTTTAGTACTGGGCTTAATGGTGCATTGAGAGATTATTTACTGGGTGGAATCTTACACGAAAGTATTCAGAAATGACTAACTGAAGCAAAACTTACATTTAAAAGAGCAGTAGAAATCACTGTATCAATGGAAATAGCAGATAGATACAATTGAGTTACAATCAGGAATGAAAGCGAGCATGAATAAAACAAAACTGTGATGTCTAAGCAGAAACTGGCCTGGCTGAACAGATTGTGTTACTGTTGTGGTAGGGGCTCACCTAAACCATTGCAGATGTAAAGGTGAAACTTACAGAAAATACAACAAAGTAGAACTAATACGAAGAGCATGGTGGGCAGGCAAAAATATATGGAGTGCACAGGGGAGAGAAAATGAGAGAATAAATAAATAAATAAAATATATTAGCATGGAATTCAACACTGGCTTGTCTGCTTCTGTTATTCCTCAAAATGAGTTTGAATGGCATTTCAAAGATACTAAACTGAACCCTGCAGATATCCAGCTAAGAACTTACACTGGAGAAAAGATAACTCTTGTATATGTGACATTGATAACAGTGAATATAACAGCTAACAAGCCACAGGAGGGCTAGTGTTCTGGAGATGTGAGTGGCTGAGACAATTACAAGTTGACTGGAATTGCATCCATCATTTGCATGTCACATTGCCTGCAATAGAGTCAACTGGAAGAGAATTAAGAAAGGTATTGAATGATGCCAAAACTGTCTCCATGCTGTACACCATGAATCGCTGCCCTCCACAGGACAAACAGGTGTTGGAGTCAACCTCCGTGTCTTCGGTTGGAAAACATATTGGACCAAGGAAAGTCCTTGCTGCTCAGAGTAATTGTGAAAGTGATGAAAACAACTGTCCGACTCCAACAGCTGGACAGCTTTCTTCTCTTCTTCTCAGCTTTTCTCTCTGCATCTAGTTCAATCCTTACTTCCCTCCTGGTTCTGGCTTCTTTCTCTCTCTTCAGTGCAGCAAAGATTGAAGCAGATCTCAAGAGAAAAGCCATAAAAGAAGAAAGGTGTTCAGAACTTCAGAACCACTTCCTGCCGTCTCGGAGTCAATTCCTAGAACCACACTGAGGGGGCCCCAGAACCTAAGATTGTTTTCATAGCCACAAGTCCCAACTACTGAGCAGGGTGATCTACATTGGCAGTAATGACAATATCCCTCAAAAGCAAGAAATCCTTCCCAGCAATTAAATCTTTAAGTCTGAATGGGACAATATAAAATTTGCTACATCTGTATATAGTAGTTGTATTATACAGTATACTGTGTATATAGTTGAGATTGAGTTGGAGTTTATAGCTAACCAGGTAGGAGTGTTGTGGATTTAGAACTTCAGTAGTATTTGAGTAATATTGTAAATATATTGTTTGATTAAGCATTCTTGTTCATTTAAATAATGCCTTGTGGGTTATCTGTGGTGGTGGTGGCGGCATGTCTTGTGGGACCATTGATCTGCACCAGGATTCTCCAGGGCACAGGCCTGGGCAAGGTTGTATGGAAGACCGGCAGTTGCCCACGCAGCAAGTCTCCCCTTTCCATGCCACCGATGTTGACCAAGGAAACAGCAAGGGCTGATACAGCTTGGCACCGGTGTCATCGCAGGAGTTGCCAGAACGAGGTTGAAGACAATGTCGGACTGCCTTAGGGACTCCACCTCTGGATTTGTCCTCAGGGTTTACTCCCGAACCCTTTCCCATGAGTGAGTATAGTTGCAAGGCAGCGGAGGTTTGAAACCAGAGTTTTCCCTCTCTTAGATGGACTGTCTTCCCAGGCTGATGAGTTCCATCTATCCAAAGTGCAGGTTTTAAGGCACCAGGACCCGCCTTCGCCCCGTCTCCTGTCAGTAGAAACAGTTCCGCTGGGCTTAGAGGCTAAGCCACATGAGAAGGCCAGGAGTTGGACTTGGTTGTCAGAGGCTATTTGAGGTACATGCCGTGAGGAGCACTTCTTAGGTAGTGGGAGCTTGTCCCCACTACCACTCCTCAGCTCGACAACCCTGGAACCTGTAAAGGCACGTCATCATGCTACCACATGATATGTGCATGCATTGCTTAAAGTAAAAACAAACTAAGACTCAACTCTCTTGGCCCCTTTTCTTTCCTTTCAATTAATTTTATATTTTTGAATTTCAAAATGTAACAAAGACCACAATGATGGAACTGCTGACACATCACAACTACAGTGAAGTTGGAGGAAGGCTGTAGCACTGGAGAGTCCCCAGTCAGCTTGCATCCATGCCACTGCACCCTGACCCCAATCTGTCAAGGACCGTGTGAAGGCTGCACAGTCATCAGCAACACACCTCATTAAAAATGTCACACACAGGCATTCAACTTTAAGGGAATCCACCTTAAATAGATAACACCTCAGGAGGACATTATACTCAACTTGAATGATTGCACTAATGCTACAGATGAAGAACCTTGCCTGCAGTTAGTACAATCAGAGAATTAGAATTTCTAGCTATTACCCAAATCGTGCATGCCAGCAAGGCTCTACTAAAGAAGGCTGTGTGAAATTAGCCATTGTTGGTCTCTAAGGAGCAGTCACATTGCCTTTTCTTCCAACTCTTTCAAACTCTTTCATAATCAAATCACACTGTAGTTAAATTTACTTTTATATGATTTAATCCATGAAGATTAACATTAATGTCTCTTATTAACCTTTCATCAGAAAGTGGTTCATTGATGTAAAGCTGACAATTGGCTAAATCGCTGCACGAAATCTAAATTAATTTACTCAGCAATTCACCATTTGTTAGAGGCAGATTAAGCAAACCTCCTGGCTTTGTAGAAAACAGAGGCTTTGTTTGAAATGCCCAGTTGTACAGCACTATGCACAATGAAACACAAACTGTGATTATCGATTAAATATTCTAGATTTACCATGAAGTTTTTTATTTAATCAGTTCTATCAAAATTACTTGTATAGCCAACACGGTACATAATAAGCAGAAAATAAAGAATATTTACTGGGAATAATTAAGTGCTGAAGCAATTTGGGAAGTATAATACTTAAAACTGATAATTTCAGTTTCCCAGTTGCTTTCCAAGGACTGATTTTCCAGGTCAAGTCTATTTTAGCCTTTCCTACAGATCAAGTTGAACACAATCAATTGGAAGATAAATCATTTTGTCAATATTCTACCCTTCGAATATCACATTCCAATTTGCAATTAGTGTCAAGGTGTGCTCTGACAAACAGCTGAACCCAGGTGCAGAGGAATGATAGACTCCCATTTTGAGACAGAAACGGGAGTTTATTCCTGGGAATTCCAACTGAATATCAATGGCTTGACCAAGAAACATCGCAAGACGAATCATACTCAAAATACAAGAAACCCATGATAAGTGCGAATTTGAGTCCTCTTTAAATCACAGTACATAGAAAACCCGTGCCAGTCAAAATAAACTTGAGGAGGTTAAACAGAAAACACAAGGCCTTATGAACTCTAGGTAAGACAACGATTAACAAATACAGGTGCACAGGCCCTCAAGATTCATGACAGTACCTCCTCCCTAAGGCTAGCACTTGATGGTCCGGGGAGCCCTGGGGAAATCAAAACAGTTCTGATGCTCTGAAGACAGGGCTGGTAAATTTGGTAACATTGCATATAACTCAGAAACATTGCACACAAATCAGAAATATTGCATATGTCTCAGGAACTTGGAAAACTGGAGGGCCATGGGATATCTAGGAAACCTTGGTGACCTTGATTATAGACAGAGAATCTTGGAACATGGCCTCAAGAAACTTGGAATGTAGCCTCAGGACAAGCATTGAGAACAGAAGACACCCTCACCTCCGGTCGACCAATGTCCACTCTGCTGCTGAACTTCTGCTGATGCGGGGCCCTGTCCTACTGTCACGCTGTGCGCTGACAAATGACTGAGCTCAGGTGTGGTGGGACAACAGACTGCCACGTTGAGACAGAAACGGGAGTTTATTAATAGGATTTCCACCTGAACATCGACTGAGCAACATCACAAGAAAAACTATTCTTGAAGCAGCAAACCCAAGCCAGTCAAATAAACTTGGCAAGATTTAACAGAAAGAACGAGTGCTTACCGACTCTGGATAAGACAACAATTAACAAATGCAGATGTGCAGGCTCACAGGGTTCATGATCATTTGTTTTTATATTGAAGCTGGACATGTGCGCAATCATGTCAGTTGTAATTTGAAGTGATTCAAGAGTTATGTAATCATACATTTTGGGAACATTGCACCAAAGATCCAATATCAAGGAAATAGGGGTGTCTGATATCAAGGAATTGCCCTTACTGGCTTTCTCTTCAGCATTGATTTGAAGAGTGTAATCATTCAAGGATTTTATCAGCTCATAATATCTGACCCAGGAATGCGTTGTTACTCCTTGCTTGTCATTAGTTTAAAATAAAGGAAACGTCCTGTTTCAGCACCTTCCTGCGGGATGCTCAGTTAAATTTTTTAAAAACTGTTTAGATGGATCTCCTAAGGTTATCAAATTGTTGAACTTGCATCTTGGTTTTCAATTCCCTTAAGAAATTCCCTTCCATGATCTATAAGGTACTATGATCAAAATATGCTTAACTTTGTTGGCAGTCCTGCAGAAAAATATCTGTGAGGAACTCTTTGCTTGTCAACTCATCTCTGAGAGCCTGCACGTGAGAATTTCAATACTGGAGTATGAGGTGAGCTGGAGATCAAGTACTGCGGCAGAGTCAGCCAGGACCTCTAAACTGCATTATCTTTGAGGTCACTGCTGAATCTAGTAGTGGAGCACAAAAGTACTGAGTGCTGAGGCATCTGCTCCCCCCAGTTTTACCTCAGAGGTGGCTCCATATGTGATGTACACTGTACTGATTCAAGTGGAGTCACCAAGCTTGATTTAAAAAGTAAGTTCAACTGTATTGTCATTCAACCATACACATGTATAGAGCTAAACAAAACATCGTTCGGTGATTTGTTTCACTTGATCTTAATGTCTTAGTTCGATCTGTATCAGTAGAGGCACAACAACACTTCTTCTTTGCTGTAAGCTTGGTGGATTCGGCAAGTCTCCAAAAATGTCTGTACATGCACAGTGGAGAGTATCCTAACTGGTTGCTTCACAGCCTGGTAAGAATCCACCAATGCCTAAGAATGGAATGGGCTACAGAAAGTGGTGGATGCAGCCCAGTCCATCACAGGCAAAGCCCTCCCCTCCCACCAAACACGTTTACCTGGATTACTGCCGCAAGACAGCAGCATCCATCATCAAAGCAACCAGCATACTCTCTTCTTGCTCCAACTATTGGGAAAGAGAGTCAGAAGCCTTAGGTCCCACACCATTAGGTTCAGGAACAATTATTACCCTACAATCATCAGGCTCTTGAACCAGTAGGGATAACTTTATCCACCACTAATCTGAACTGATTCTATGTCCTATAGACTCACTTTCAAGGACTCTTTGCAGTTCATGTTATTGGTATTATTTTTATGTGCACGGTTTGTCTTGCCAATCTCTGTTTATGTATAGGTTTTCATAAAATTCTATTCTATTTTTATTTTCCTGTAAATGCTTGGAAGAAAATTAGACTCAAGATGGCATTTGGTAACATATACATACTTCGACAACAAATTTACTTTGAACTGTGAACTTAAATGTGTTTAAGTACTTTTATTTCCATTTTTTAATATTTTTACAATTTTTTAAAATGTTTGACTTGTTTTAAAATCTCTGATCACTGAGTGTTATTTTAAACCTCATGGGTTATTGTCAAGCTTCCCTGTATATTACATATTGAACGTAACGTGAGAGGCATTCTGGGTAGACTTGCAAGCAAAATAAACAGCAGCACGTTTATTTCACACCTCTCCGTCTCTCGTGTGTGTTATTCATGGCCACCCGGCTTCCCAGTACCACAAACATAACATCTGGTGATGAGGTGAAAAGTCCTCACACAATATTTATTGTTTTGTTCTCTTCAACAACGAAAGTCCATGTGCAACACTGGTGGAGTACCATTGTGTAATGTGGGTGAGCCAAATGAGGTCGCTGCACACTACATGTAAACTTTTGCAGTAAACCTGGTGAGTGAAGAATCCTAGGGGAGAGAATGAGAACAGGGCAGTTCAATAAAACAAATAAGGGAGGGGAGAGAGACTGGTAAGACTAGTTAACTGGCCTGGTATGGGATTGTGTTTGAAAATGGAGACAACGTTTGGAAGTATGAGACTGAAAGGATAGAATGACAGATTATTTCTACAAGGTTTTGATTTCAGAAAAGGAATCAAGAGGAAGGTGAATCTATTTCACAGTCTGTGCAGTGCTGAAGCAATTGTCTGAACAATGTGACTTTGGACATTCACTAGACATATCAATCCTCACAGAGGGATCAGAAGAGGAGACAGTGAGCAGTTTCAAGCTCCTGGGTGTCAAGACTCTGAGGGTCTAACCTGGTCCCAACATGTCGATGTAGTTATAAAGAAGGCAAGATAGCGGCTAAACTTTATTAGGAGTTTGAAGAGATTTGGCATGTCAACAAATACACTCAAAAAGCTCTATAAATGTACTATGGAAAGCATTCTGACAGGTTGCATCACTGTCTGGTATGGGGGTGGGGGGGGGGGGGTTACTGTACAGGACTGAAAGAAACTGCAGAAGGTTGTAAATCTAGTCAGCTCCATCTTGGGTACTAGCCTGCAAAGTACCCAGGACATCATCAAGGAGCTGTGTCTCAGAAAGACAGCATCCATTATTAAGAACCTCCAGCACCTAGGGCATGTCCTTTTCTCACTGTTACCATCAGGTAGGAGGTACAGAAGCGTGAAGGTACACACTCAGCGATTCAGGAACAGCTTCTTCTTCTCTGCCATTTGATTCCTAAATGGACATTGAACCCTTGGACATTAACTCACTTCTTTTAATATACAGCATTTCTGTTTTTTGCACATTTTAAAAAATCTATTCAATATATGTATACTTTAATTGATTTACCTACATATTTATTATTATTATTATTTTATTTATTATTTTTTACTCTTCTAGGTTATGTATTGCATTGAACTGCTGCTGCTAAGTTAACAAATTTCACGTCACATGCCGGTGATAATAAACCCGATTCCGGTTCTGATTTAGCCAGACTGACTTGTGTCAAATGTACTTGGAGTATGTGGAGCTAGAGTCATAGGACTATAGTGACTTACAAAGGAACGTTCGGGTACCAAAGGCTTCTGAATGACATCACATTGGCTCCCGCACGTTTTCAGTGAGCAATGGACCAGCTCCTGAGTGGGTTGGCAGGGGTGCAGTGCGATTTAGATGACTTATTCTTTACTGGGGAAAATGAGTGTGAGCACTTACTAAACTTGGGTGCAACACCACAAAGACTCAAGGAACATGGGCTAAGGGTCCAGAAGGACAAATGTGAGTTCTTTCAACCTTCAACTAAATACTTGGGCCATGTGATTCACAACTCAGGGCTTCACAAGGCACCATCAAAGGTGAAAGCAATTGTGGAATCTTCATCGCCACAGAATACAACCCATTTAAAGTCTTTCTTAGGACCATTACCACAGTACACAAAGCTCGTTCCTCACTTAGCTAACATGCTGAAACCAGTTCATGAGCTTTTAAATAAATCATCACTCTGGCAGTGGACAGATCGCTGTGAAGAGGCTTTTAAAAAGGACAAGACAGCTTTGCCACTATCCTGATGCACTCACACACCTCGCCCTGTCATTGTCCAAAAAGTTGGCTTGTGATGCATCACATTGCGGTGCGAGGGAAGTTATTCCGCACATCATGCCACTGGGTGAGAAAACGTCCAAGGACTTTTTCAATAAGCACAGTAAGCAAGGCAGAAAGCCACCTGCCCGGACTGAACAGGAGCCTCTCATAAATGCCTTTGGAGCTGAGAAATTCCATCGAGTCCTCTTTGCTCGTCTATTTACACGACTGAACAATCATCACCCCGAGACAGCAATTTTAGGTCCAAATGCTGGCATTCCTTCTCTGGCTGCTAGTTGAATGCAATGTTAGGCTCTGTTACGATCTGTACATCAGTCTGATACAAAGTACAGGAAGTCCAAGCACCATTTGAATGCTGATGGACTGTACAGGCATCCCTTAGCTTGAACAGCTCCAGAACCATCCCCAGATGAAATCTTTTATTTCAAGAAGGTACCTATAACATCTCCAGACGAACATACACGCTGACCCTGTTCTATCTCAAGTGGTGGATATGGTAACTTACAAATGGAAAGGAGAGCCAACCATAGAACTGAAACCTTACCAGTCTCAATGAAAGGAGCTCACAGTGCAAGCAGGATCTTTACTATGGGACAATTGTGTTGTCATTCCTCCCCCATTAAGAAAGGAAGTGCTTGACGAGCTACCTGTAGGACTCCGTGGCCTAGTGTGCATGAGAGAAATCACACACAGCTACATCTGGTGGCTAGGACTGGATGTAACCATTGAAGAAAATGCCCAAACAGGCCCACATTTTCAGCGAGTGAGAAATGGTTGTCAATTTGCTCCTTTGCATCGATGGGTATGGCCTGAAGATCCATGGCAGAAGATTCACATATATTTTGCAGGACCTATAGAAGCTGGTGTTAAAACAGTTGTTATTATGCATCTGGTGTGGTAGTGTAGTGGGTAGTGCTTGTTGCTCTCATTTCAGCTTCCACTGTTGGCTAACAGTCTTGTGAAGAGGAGAGCTAAATGCGTAAGTCTCTCCCTGCCAGTACACAGCCTCTCCAACAACAAGCCTCCTAGCTGGTGACACATGGAAACTGAACTCCTTTTGGATGCAGGCTGAACAGCAGAGGATGGGGAGGAGGTTTGTCCCCTGCACACATAGCATGCAGGCTTATCAGTGTGTGGACATAGCCTGCTGCTCGTGAACCAGACCCCAGTTATGGGTAAATAGCTCCACTGCCTTATGGGCAACCACAGTAGAGACTAAGGCTATGGGAGTAAACCCAGACAGCAAATCAGGAGTGGAGCCCCCAAGGGGGTTGGACTTTCTGGCAGCTCCTGCAGTCAAGCTGGTGCCAACCATATTGCTTCATAAGCTTTTCTTTGGACTACACTAGTGAGACTGAGCTAGGATCTTGAAGACTGCGCATCTTAGGATCTTTATTCCTTCCTCCCAGGCTTGTGAGGATGATTCACATATAACTTTGAGACATTGAACTTTGAGACAAATGGATGTCAACTAACAAAGGCCCATGTTCTAAGCCATAGTGGACACACACAGCAAATGGCACAAGCTTGCCTTCGTGAACAGCACTACACCTGAAAAGTGCATTGAGGAGCTATGTTCCATCTTTAGCTATTTTGACCTTCAACAGCAGCTTGTAAGTGAAAATGCCGCATAGCTTAAGGCTTAAGGCATTTATGGAAGCAAATGGTATTCTGCGCGTCAAATCACCACCATATCATCCAGCTACTAACGGCCTTGCTGAATGATTCATATAATGAAACAATCTCTCAAGACATCAATTGAAAGTAGATCCCTCAACCAGCATCCAAACACTCTCTTGCTGATACACTACAACACATCTCATAGCACCACCTAAATGTCTTCAGCCACTGCGTTGATGAAAAGACAGCTTTGCACCTAGCTTGACCTGCTTAGACCCACAAACACAAAACAGAAACCCAAGGAGAAAGATATTGCAAAGAGAAGTAAAGAGCTTTCACAGCAGGAGAGAGCATATTTGTCCAGAGCTCCATCTCTGGAACAAAGTGGATACATGTAATGGTGGTGGCACAAACTAGTCCTGCATCATGCAGTACAAAGTGACAGCGAGTAACTACAACATCTGAAGAAGGCATGTTAATCAGCTGTTGCCCACTTCTGAGGATACTGAAAACCAACACAAACTGACCAATCCAGATTCAGCTGTAGAAATGGAACAGGATTCTGAGACAGCAACTGCAAAACCTCCGTTAAGATCAAATGAAACAGCCAATACTCCCCCATTACCTGTGCTTTCTGAGTTCCCCTCTACTGACAATGTAGTACCCAGTCTATACATACATCACCAAGAGATAAAATGACTTCGGCATCATCCCCAGATCGTTTGTACCCTCACTGGAACAGATGGCCTCCAGACAGATTGAATCTCTAGTTTAGTGACTAACCCTCAGCAAATGGGGCAGGATAATCCTCAAAGTTATGTCTGGGAATAGAAGCAGTCTACCCTCTTTCCCTAGTTTAGAAAATATGTTTTTTGTTGTTGGTCGAGTTTGATGAGTACACCATTAAATGTTAATAGTTCAGTGGCTGGTTTGAGTATGGGAAGGGGAAGAAACCTTTAAAAATAAGAAGGGAAGGGATATGTTATGTATTCATGTATATTTGAGGACATGATTTGAGAGTTAGGGGGCAGAAGTTTAAGGGAAACACGAGGGGGTATTTCTTTACTCAAAGAGTGATAGCTGTGTGGAATGAGCTTCCTGTAGAAGTAGCAGAGGCCAGTTCAGTTGTGTCATTTAAGGTAAAATTGGATAGGTATATGGACAGGAAAGGAGTGGAGGGTTATGGGCTGAGTGCGGGTAGGTGGGACTAGGTGAGATTAAGGGTTCGGCACGGACTAGGAGGGCCAAGATGGCCTGTTTCCGTGCTGTGATTGTTATATGGTTATACGGTTATATATTTTGATCCTTACAGGTTGCTCTCAAGCTTCCCTGTACTGAATGTAATGTGAGAGAGCATTCTAGGTAGATGACTTACAAGAAAAATTAACAGTTGCACATTTGCTCCTCACCTATCCATCTCCTGTGCTTCTTATTTATGGCCACCCCAGCTTCCCAATACCACAAACATAATGTTGGGCAACTTACAATCAGTTGAAAGGTCTCTATCAGTGAAAAGACCATCAGGTATTCCTCCTGAGGCCTTGTCGTTGGATTCTTTTCCTTCACAGGATGACTACAAAAGCAAGAACATGTAAACATTTGGAGCCACAGGGCTGGAAAATGCATCTGCGTCCATGACAATAGCACAAGAGTTGGGACATTGAGTCTGGGTATGAGCCCTATGTTCTACAGAATGGACTTTTGGCAGAGAAATATGATACTCACTTCTCAACAGTAGCAATATTTATTGATTGATTGACTACATCTCCAAAGTTTTCTTCAGTACAGATAGTGATGCACCATCAATAACTCGCTCTAAGACGTGAAGGCGAGATATCAGCTTTTATTGACTGGAAGAAGGAACAAGCAGTGAGTGACCACCATACTACATCCTGGAGACTGAAAGGCTGGGCTCAGGCCTTGATCGCCTTTATACCGGGGTCTGTGGCAGGAGCCACAGGAGCAGTCAGCAGGGGGCATGCCCAGACAGGTATATGTAGTTCACCACAGATTGTCTGCTAAAATCGATATTGCTTTCTATTGAGCAAAGGTAACTGGTGGAAAGTTAACTTTGTTTTGCTGTCAGTGAAACATGAGCAATCAAGTCTCCTTTTGGTTTGTTTAATTGCATGTTGCATATTATTTTTATATCCTATATTACACAATCAATTTTCAATGTGTAAATACTGATTGTTTCTTTTATAGTACTAATGACTGTACAGAGAAAAGCAATAACCAATGGACCCATTTTTTATATAAAAAATGTTTCTTTCCTGACAAATTGTTGTGCCTATCAGGTGTCATGAACAGTATGTGAGAAATGCTCACGTTATTACTTCCTTAGAAAATTGAAGTGATTTGCATGTTCCTGGTAATGTACTTTTCTGGGTCCTAATAATTTATCAAATATGTTAATTTACCACTGAAGAAGAAATGAAATTAGAGTAGAAATGCATAACTGTCATTAAAAATGTAATCAAACATAAAATGAAATCAGAAAGAGTTTATCTGGTATTTGAGAAAAAGCATTCTGTCTGACAGATTTAAAAGACAGAATGTTAATTTAGTTCATCTGTAACTAAACCCCTTCAGGCAAAATGAAACAGTTTATCTGACAGCTATTGTAAGTCCAGTTAATTTTCAGCACAGCTTTTTAATACCCTATTTTATCACTCCCTGCATGAATTGTTTGAGAGGGTTTAAGACTTTTCACCTTGAATGTTTGTCAATTCGTAAATTAATTTCCATGGTAAATATACTTACAAATGTAGAGATCAAAGGCTTCATTTTCTTTCTCTGTCCAAGGAACTCAGCTCCAGTGGATACTTGCTTGTCTTGGATTCATTGGAATGGTTTTGCTCACCATATTCTTCGCATTGAAATGATTTGCAGCAACATTTGCCAAAATATTGCCTAGATCACACGTATATATTTTTTCAGTTTGTATAATTCTGTAACAAAGATCTCTTCTTGTTAGATCTGCAGAATTATTTTGAGCAAGAGCAACGATTTATTTCTGAGATTTTCAAGGGTGCTGCCAAAAAGGAATAATGTTAGTTTTATGGAAAGATTGGAGAGGCTGTGGTTGTTTTCTTTGGAACAGAACAAGTTTATGAGACGTTTCATTGCAAGGTATGAAATATGTGAGAACTACTGAAGATAAAGTAATTAAGTTTGGTTTTGGGGCATATCGAATTGAGCAATAATACCTGGTGCTCTGTACTCAACTCAATAGCTAAGGAATCAATTCCCAGATCGTTGGGAGATGATAAAAGGAAAGCTGTTTCCAGGTGGACAGATGAATGTAAAAGAGCTATTAAGGAGTGGAATAAAGCTTTTAGGAAGTCAAGGAGTGCTACTCATATTCATCTTTCATACAATATAAAAGAGCTCAAGCTATAGTTAGAAAAGTAGTGAGAAGGACAAAGAAAAAGTATTGGAGAACATGCTGTGATGGTTTTGGAAAGAGATCCAGGTAGCAGAACATAAGCACGTGAGAACTTAAGGAATAAGAGCAGGAGTAGGCCATCTGGCCCGTCGAGCTTGCACCAACATTCAATAAGATCACGGCTGATCTGGCCATGGACTCATCTCCACCTACCTGCCTTTTCCCCATAACCCTTAATTTCTGAACTCTGCAAAAATTTATCCACCCTTGTCTTAAAAGTATTT
Source organism: Hypanus sabinus (assembly GCF_030144855.1). Lineage (NCBI taxonomy): Eukaryota > Metazoa > Chordata > Chondrichthyes > Myliobatiformes > Dasyatidae > Hypanus > Hypanus sabinus. Next base: position 56,811,079 of record NC_082722.1, on the reverse strand, counting down.
ATTGAGGTAGCCTCCACTACTTCATTGGGCAGAGAATTCCACAGATTCACCACTCTCTGGGAAAAGCAGTTCCTCCTCATCTCTGTCCCAAATCTACTCCTCCAAATCTTGAGGCTATGCCCTGTAGTTCCCTGTTAAGATTTGGGGTATGATACAGAAAATGGGGGAAGTTTGAAAACTTCATGCATTACTGGTTTTGTATGGTTGCAGTTATTGACTCTGAAAAGCAGAGTTACAAGCAAAAGCATATGTCAGTGTACATAGTTTGGCCAATTTAAGTAAAGAGAGGTAGTGCTACATAGAGAAAGATCAGATTGCCAGGAAAAAGGAATGTTCCAATTCCTGCTTGGATGTTGAATTTATATTGTCGGCACTTAAAAGGGCTATTAATACTGCTGGTCAGACATCAGCTGGGAAAGATGATATTTGTTACAATATATTTGTATGGTTATCAGATTCAAAACTTATGTTGGTTTGGAAATTCTTTAATGCAATATGGGTTGAAGGGCGACTTGCTGCTTCATCAAAATTAGTGGTTGTTATCCCTATTGAAACCTGGTAAGGATCAATCAGATCCTTCCACTTATGGACTAATTTGTTAACTTCACAGGTACGTAAAAGAACAAAGGGTTATAGCAAGGCTTTCTTATTTTGTGCAAAGCTTAGCTCTATATGAATCTGGATATCCGGATGCCATAGAGGGAGAACGGCCATGGACTTGGTGTTAAGTTTGTATGGCCCAAATTAATAAATAATCAGTGGTAGCAGTTTTTAAGTCAAGTCAAGTCAAGTCACTTTTATTGCCATTTCAACCATAACTGCTGCTACAGTACACAGTAAAAATGAGACAACATTTTTCAGGACCATGGTGTTACATGACTGTAACTACGTAATTAAAAAAAACAACACAGAGAAAGCTACACTAGACTACAGACCTACACAGGACTGCATGAAGTGCACAAAAAAAGTGCAGGCATTTACAATAAATAATGAACAGGACAGTAGGGTAAGGTGTCAATCAAGCTTCGGGTATTGAGGAGTCTGATAGCTTGGGGGAAAGAAATTGTTACATAGACTGGTCGTGAGAGCCCGAATGCTTCGGAGCCTTTTCCCAGAAGGCAGGAGGGAGAAGAGATTGTATGAGGGGTGCATGGGGTCCTTCATAATGCTGTTTGCTTTGCTGATGCAGCGTGTAGTGTAAATGTCTGTGATGGCCTTAAGAAAGACCCCGATGATCTTCTCAGATGACCTCACGATCCACTGCAGGGTCTTGCGATCTGAGATGGTGCAATTTCCGAACCAGGCAGTGATGCAGCTGCTCAGGATGCTCTCAATACTACCCCTGTAGAATGTGATGAGGATGGGGGGGGGGGGGTGAGAGATGGGGTTTCCTCAGCCTTTGCAAAAATTAGAGACGCTGCTGGCCTTTCTTTGCTATGGAGCTGGTGTTGAGGGACCAGGTGAGATTCTCCGTCAGGTGAACACCAAGAAATTTGGTGCAATTTGACATAGAGTAAGCTTATGATATGTTATGGGCACAAGGATTGTTGTTTAAGTTGGAAAAGATGGGAATAGGTGGTAGAATGTTCAATCGGATTCAAGATTATTTGTATGATAGGAAGATACAAGTTAGGGAGGGAACAACGTTCCCTATGAAAAATGAGATAGAGAATGGGGCTCCACAGGGGAATGTGTATAGCCTACTCCTTTTTAATACTATGATTAATGATACTTTTTTAAATGTTGGCTCAGCCATTTCCAAATCATATGTTGTTGATGGTGCAGAGTGGAAGAGAGGCAGGAATGTCCATATGATTATATATTAATAAAGTAGAGGAATGGACATATCAAAAGAGGTTTAAATTTTCTGAAGTGAAGGGAAGGGGTGGCGTTTCTGTCTAGAGGATTGGTAGAGGAAAAATGTTCCACATATTTATAAGGTGCCTGAATGTGCAGTTGAAGAGCCATCACCTGCGGGGCCATTGGTCAGATGCTGAAATCTGGGTTTAAGGTGTATAGTTCTTTCTCAATTGGTACAGAAACATGGGCCATCTGGGCTTCTCATTTGTCATAACTTTGCTATGATCTCGTGTATTCCTAGAAATATCATGCTACATGAAAGTATCCAGCATACTGTTGTTCTTTTTGTTATTTATGAGCTTTTAACAATGTGTTTCTGCTTTTCATTACCAGTTTCTCCAACGTCAATGTTACCTTTTCTTGCATTTTTTAAAAGTTTTTCTATAATTTTGTATTTAGGCAATCATTGAAATAATAAAGAAATTTTAACACAGGTGGAGAACATTAGATCCTGCATTGAATTTCTGCTCCCTCTTGGAGCTGGTTTATAGGGTTTCACTTCTTCCCATATCAGCACATTTTTTCTTCTACAAGCAATTATCCCTTATCTTTCGGAACAAAAAACATCAATTTAGCATCATTAATTGCTGTATTAATTACTCACTTGCAGCAAGGCATTTCACATTGCAGCAACTTCTGTAAAAGTATTCCTTCTAAATTTCCCTCTTTCTTTCCAGCATTAATCTGAAGATTATGTTTTCTGGTCTCTGATTTACCTCTTACTAACATTTTGTTTATTCCTTTTGTTTTAAATCATTTGAATATTTCTTACGAAGTATCTTAAAATTCACAGCTGCACAGAATATGGCCTCAGTTGGTCAAGCCTTTCCTTTTAACTCAGACCTCTCATCACCCTTGTATATCTGCAATACATTTTCCACAGAGTGAGAATGTGGCTCTTAGTGGGGAGCTCAAAATTGCATAAGTAATCCAGATGTGGCCTAAGAATCACATTGCAGCTGTCACGACCTCTTTGCTTCTGTTTTCAATCCCCTTTAGTTATAAATTCCAAAGTTTGACCCGCCTTCTTTATTTTCACTTTGACCTGTTCACTCACTCAGAAGGATATATGTATTTGTAAACCTAGGTTCCTTTCTCCCGCAATGCATAGACTTTATGATCATTTGCTTTATTAAATTTCTTTATATTTTGACTTTGATACTTATGATTTATGCCAAGTGAATGTGTTCAGTCTGTAACCTAAATGAACTTCACTAAATCCTTGTATTCCTTCCCATTCATGTTAATATGCTGGCAGTAAGCCTTTGATAATTCTTACAGTCTACATTTGTTCTACTTTTCTCACACGCCAGTTCCTTACCTTTACTCTTGGAGAGGTTTTAAATGTATGTAGACTTGACTATGGACTCTATACATTCACAAAGATTAAGGTAAATTAAAGCAAGGAATCTCACTTACCATTTCCCCCTCATGGAAACTGCCACTTAGAGCACCACTTGCAGATTATCATGTCCACGATAGGCTAACTCCAAGCTACCCAGTAAATGAAGGGCAAAATACAAATCCGCAGATGCTGGAGATAAGAAATTAATATTTAAAGCACTTGGAAACACTCAGCAGATCTGTGAACACCTGCAAAAAGATAAAGAAAGTCAGCATTTTGGGTATAGATCTCCACTGGAAATGCAAGGTTGAGAAACTAAGTAGTTTTTATGCTTAGAAAGTGGAAGGGATAGAAAGAACAAAGAGAATGTTTGTGATAGGACAGAGTCTATGGTTATCCAAGTAACACATTGCTTTTAGTGATAGATGAACGTGGATAGATAAACAGCGAAGGAAACATGATACTAGAATGGTATGAATCACTCCACAATAGCTGCTATAAACCTGAAGGAAAGAGAATCGTGAAAATACTCCACAGATCAGGCAGCAGCTATGAAGGACTGGATGACCTGCCTGATGGATGACAGTTATTTGATTTCATGTTTGATAATACTATTTAGAAATGAATAAGACAAAGTTTTTCAATAGTAGACAAATGTCATGACCATTGTTTCCATTACATTGGCTATGGTGAACTGCTGGGTATATAATTGCAAAAACTTCACCTTGTCAACTGAAAACTATTTCTCTTGCTCGTGAGAGGGAACATTTCTCTTCTAACCAACTCTATTCTTTTATTACATGTTTCTGTCAGAGGATTTCGTCATTGATGTCCGTTGATAACTGCGCTTCTTCTATTTGCCTTTAAGAAGGGCACTAAAAGCACCACAGACACCACACTGGCATTCGTTTAGGGATGTCACTGCCTGAGGAAGTACCAGAGGAAACTGCACTGTTGTGAAGTGCCTAGATAACAAACTTCTCTAGGTAAAACAATGATAATGACTAGCCATGGATATGCTGCACACATGGTTGAATGTGACAATTAGAGTGAACCCAACCATTCACTCTAGATTTGGATTGAGTGGAAGTACACACCTGGAGTATTATGTACAGTTTTGGTCTCCAGGGTTAAGGAAGGACATCCTGGCTGTAGAGGAAGGGCAGCATAGATTCATGAGGTTAATTCCTGGGATGTCTGGACTGTCATACGCAGAGAGGTTAGAGAGACTGGGCTTGTACACGCTGGAATTAAGGAGATTGAGAGGGGACCTGATTGCAACATATAAGATTATTAAGGGATTGGACAAGATAGAGGCAGGAGATATGTTCCAGATGCTGGGAGAGTCCAGTACCAGAGGGCATGGTTTGAGAATAAGGGGTAGATCATTTAGGACAGAGTTAAGGAAAAACTTCTTCTCCCAGAGGGTCGTGGGGGTCTGGAATGCACTGCCTCGGAAGGTAGTGGAGGCCAATTCTCTGGATGCTTTCAAGAAGGAGCTAGATAGGTATCTTATGGATATGGGAATCAAGGGATATGGGGACAAGGCAGGAACCAGGTATTGATAGTAGATGATCAGCCATGATCTCAGAATGGTGGTGCAGGCTCGAAGGGCCGAATGGTCTACTTCTGCACCTATTGTCTATTGTCTATCTGGAGGACAAATAATATTATCGAACAGTTATAGTCATCGAGCACAATAGCACAGAAACAGGGTCTTTGTCCCATCTAGTCTGTGTTGAACTATTATTTTGTATAGTCTGATTGACTAGAACCTCGACCATTGCCCTTCAGACCACACACTTCCATCTACTAATCAAAACTTTTCTTAAATGCTGCAATTGAATCCACATCCATCACGTCCTCTGGCAGCTCGTTCCACACTCTCACCATCCTCTGAGTGAAGAAGTTCCCTCTTATGTTTCCCTGAATTATTTCATCCTTTAACTACGACCTAGTCCAGGGGTGGGCAAACTTTTTGACTTGTGGGCCACAAAGGGTTCTAAAATTTGACGGGGGGGCCGGACCAGGAGCAGATGGACTGAGTGTTTTGGTAATACATCTCATAAGAGAAAATAAAATATCATGGGATATGTAGAAAACATGTGCTTTAATTTCAATTGAAAATGAACAAATACATTACAACAAAATATCTGTCTTTGAAGTCCCATGGTATTTAGCTATTTATTGAAATGACTTTTAAAACACTGAAAATTAAATGAATAATATACAGCTTTTTTTAATAGTAACAGTTATTATTTTAAAGCACTGGAAGTTCTGTTACCCTTCAAGATATTATCATCATCACTCTCCTCCTGACTGTCTTTATTTCAAAAACCGTAGGAGATGCAGTTCTACTTATTCAATTGTCCCCTGTGCCAAAACTCAACAATGACCAGCACAAAGACAGAACACTGACAGCGCGCCAGTATGCGGAGCGCGTTATTTGATCTGGAGCACATTTTTTTATTTTGAGAACGTACGTGCACCTGCGCACTACTCATGTCCATCACTTAACAGAAATGACATGTAACATATAAGGCTTATTGAAAAAAATATTTTTAAATGCATTTTTTACATAACAAAACGAAGAAACTTATTTTTAATTTCAGTGGGAACAGTGTTGTTGGTCTCCCTTTTTAGCCAGCGCATCAAAGTCTGGATTTAGTTTTGTTGTGGCGATTCTCAGGATGGATCTGAGGTGTTGGTCAGTTAACTTGGATCTGTGGCTGGCTTTGTTGATGTTCATGACGCTGAACGCCTGTTCACACAAATAGGTCGAGCCGAACAAAGAGTAAAGCGCAAATGTGGAGTAATACTCTGCACCTCAACAAAGTTCAATGTATATAGAATGCGTCATCTATTGGGAAAACGCCAGAATTGCGGGGAAAAAAACGTTAACAAGGTTTATTAATATAATTTCATCAAGTTCTGCGGGCTGGATTAAAAAGCTTAATGGGCCGCATATGGCCCGCGGGCCGTAGTTTGCCCATGCCTGACCTAGTCTCACCCAATCTCAGGGGAAAGAAACCTGTATGCATTTATCCTACCTATACCTCTCATAATTCTGCTAAATCTTCCCCTTTCTCCTAGGCTCCTTTCCATTTACCAATCATTTACCTTAAGCCTCGTGAGTCTCATTTGAAAGCCCTGTGCAAACTATTGGGTAAATGCTGTCTGGCATGGAGCAGATGGTTCTTCTTACACTATCAGACCATAAGACAAAGGAGCAGAAGTCGGCCATTCGGCCCATCGAGTCTGCTCCGCCATTTCATCATGAGCTGATCCAATCTCCCCTTTAGTCCCATTCCCCCGCCTTCTCACCATAACCTTTGATGCCCTGACTACTCAGATACCTATCAATCTCTGCTTTAAATACACCCAATGACTTGGCCTCCACTGCTGCCCGTGGCAACAAATTCAATAGATTCACCACCCTCTGGCTAAAAATTTTTTTTCGCATCTCTGTTCTGAATGGGCCCCTTGCAATCCTCAAGTCATGTCCTCTTGTACTAGACTCCCCCACCATGGGAAACAACTTGGTCACATCCACTCTGTCCATGCCTTTCAACATTTGAAATGTTTCTATGAGGTCCCCCCTCGTTCTTCTAAACTCCAAGGAGTACAGTCCAAGAGTGGTCAAACGGTCCTCATATGTTAACCCTCTCATTCCCGGAATCATTCTAGTGTATCTTCTCTGAACCCTCTCCAATGTCAGCACATCCTTTCTTAAATAAGGAGCCCAAAACTGCACACGGTATGCCTTATAGAGCCTCAACATCACATCCCTGCTCCTATACTCTATTCCTCTAGAAATGAATGCCAACATTGTGTTCGCTTTCTTCACCTCCGACTCAACCTGGAGGTTAACCTTAAGGGTATCCTGCACGAGGACTCCCAAGTCCCATTGCATCTCAGAACTTTGAATTCTCTCCCCATTTAAATAATAGTCTGCCCGTTTATTTCTTCTACCAAAGTGCATGACCGTACACTTTCCGACATTGTAATTCATTTGGCTCTTCTTTGCCCATTCCCCCAATCTATCCAAGTCTCTCTGCAGACTCTCTGTTTCCTCAGCACTACCGGCCCCTCCACCTATCTTTGTATCATCAGCAAACTTAGCCACAAAGCCATCTATTCCATAATCTAAGTCGTTGATATACAACGTAAAAAGAAGCGGCCCCAACACGGACCCCTGTGGAACACCACTTGTAACCGACAGCCAACCAGAGTGTGATCCCTTTATTCCTTCGCTTTGTTTCCTGCCAATCAACTAACACTCTATCCACATATATAACTTTCCCATAATTCCATGGGCTCTTATCTTGTTTAGCAGCCTCATGTGCAGCATCTTGTCATCTTCTGAAAATCCAAATAAACAACACCCACTGCATCTCCCTTGTCTAGCCTACTTGTAATTTCCTCAAAAAATTGCACTAGGTTTGTCAGGTAGGATTTTCCTTTAAAGAAACCATGCTGAATTCTGCCTGTCTTGTCATATGCCTCCAGGTACTCCGTAACCTCATCCTTGACAATCGACTCCAACAACTTCCCAACTACCGATGTCAAGCTAACGGGTCTATAATTTCCTTTTTGCTTCCTTTTCCCCTTCTTAAATTCCAGAGTGACATTTGCAACCTTCCAGTCCTCCAGAACCAGGCCAGAATCTATCGACTTTTGAAAGATCATTGCTAATGCTTCCGCTACTGCTACTCCCTTCAGAACATGAGGGTGCATTCCATCTGGTCCAGGAGATTTATCTACCCTCAGACTATTCAGCTTCCTGAGTACTTTCTCTGTCGTAATTGTGACTGCACATATTTCTCTTCCCTGACACCTTTGAATGTTCAGGATATTGCTGATGTCTTCCTCAGTGAAGACTGATGCAAAATACTCGTTCAGTTCCTCTGCCATCTCCTTATCTTCCATTACAATTTCTCCAGCATCATTTTCTATGTCCTAAATCTACTCTCACCTGTCTTTTACTCTTTATGTACTTGAAAAAGCTTTTAGTATCCTCTTTGATATTATTTGCTAGCTTCCTTTCATAGTTCACCTTTTCCCTCTTAATGACCTTCTTAGTTTTCTTTTGTAAGCTTTTAAAAACTTCCCAATCCTCTGTCTTCCCACTAATTTTTGCTTCCTTGTATGCCCTCTGCTTTGCTTTTAATTTGGCTTTGACTTCTGTTGTCAGCCACAGTTGCATCCTTTTTCCTTTTGAAAATTTCTTCTTCTTTGGAATATATCTGTTTTGCACCTTCCTCACTTCTCAGATAAACTCCAGCCACTGCTGCTCTGTCATCCTTCCCACTAGTGTCCCTTTCCAGTCAACCTTGGCCAGTTCCTCTCTCATGCCACTGTAATTTCTTTTACTCCACTGAAATATCGACACATCGGATTTTGGCTTCTCTTTCTCAAATTTCACAGTGAACTCAGTCATGTTATGATCACTGCCTCCTAAGGGTACCTTCACTTCCATCTCTCTAATCACCTCTGGTTCATTACACAATACCCAATCCAGTACAACCGATCCCCTAGTGGGCTCAACAACAAGCTGTTCTAAAAGGCCATCTCGTAGACGTTCTACAAATTCTCTCTCTTGAGATCCAGTGCCGACCTGATTTTCCCAATCCACTCGCATGTTAAAATCTCCTACTAACCAGAGAAGAGGTTACAGTGCTGGAATAGTGGCAATACACATATCCACCTGCCTTGTCAAGAACTTCCAAGATCTGAGGGAGAGCCTGGGGGCCTACACTGACCTCAGCCATCAGCTCAGAAACTAAATACAGTTGGGCCTCCTTATCTGTGGGGGATTGGTTCAGGGACCCTCCGTGGATACCAAAAATCGCAGATACTCAAGTCCCTTATTTAAACTGTCACTGTGCGGTGGACTTTAGGACCCGGCAGAGCTCCGGACCTTATTTAACCCATCTCAGTGCAGTGGACTTTAGGGCCTGGTGGAGCTCTGAATCCACAGTGTTTCTGTTTCTTTGATGGTTTACGATTACGGAAAACAAAGTGGAAATAATAAAGCGATCGGAAGGAAGTTAAACACCATCGGTCATTGGAAAAGCATTAGGCTACGGGTGGTCAATGATCTGAACAATTTTAAAGGATAAAGTGAGAATAATGGAGGAAGTGAAAGGCCCTGCACCGATGAAAGCTACAATTATTACTAAGGAATGCAATGGTTTAGTTATTGAAATACATACGTTGTTTAAGTTTTTTACATGCATAGAAAGGTAAAATATATACTATATACTAAGACAAATGTTTGACTGACACTAATACTGATGTACCTGTTCCGACTTAATTTTGTTCTTTTTTGGATCCCAATCTGTGGTAACCTATGCACACCCTCCCGTATACTTTAAATCATCTTATAATACCTAATACAATGTAAATGCTATGTAAATAGTTGTTATACTGTATTGTTTAGGGAATAATGACAAGGAAAAAATGTCTGTACATTCTCAAACAACAAGTGCTGGAGAAAGGTTGGTTGAATCTGCGCATGCGGAACCCACGGATAAGGAGGGCCGACTGTAACTAGAGTGAGACGAAGAAGTGAAAGAAGAATGAGGAGACAAATTTCCCAACTTCAGAACGTTTGCACTTTGCATTCAGACAACATTACGTTAAAGATTCACGTTTCCTATTCCATATTTCCTAAGACAGAGAAGAGGATGTTTGGCCCATTGAGTCTTTGCTGGCTAACAAAGCAATTCCAATAGTTCTCCCTTTAACCTGCCATTTCTGTCACACATCTACACTGGAGGCGGTTCTCAGTGATCAAGTAAATACTAAGCAGTATTTCTTTGGAATGTAGGAGGAAACCATACCATCAAAAAGAGATCCATATGGTCACAAGGAAAACGTGTGAACTCCATGCACGCAGCACCAGAGGTCAGGATTGAACTATGATCACAGGAGCTGTCAGGCAGCAGGTCTTCTAGCTGTTCTAACATGCCACCTATAAATCTCAGACCTCTGCTTTTAAACAGGGTGTGGTTGTCAAACAATAAACAGTATGCTGGAGGAACTCCATGGGCTGAGAAGCATTTATCTGAGGAAAGGAACTGGTCAATGTTTTTGGATTTTTTAAAAACATGGCATCAGGATTCCATGGCTGCCCTTTGCCACTTCCTTGAGGAAAAAAAGTGCAACTATCTCAGTGTTTTGGCCAATATATACTGTATATTTCAAAAAACACGTTACTAAAACATTACATTGGGATGTTGGTCTGTGTGGGCTGTCCAGGAAGGGGTGAAGGGGCTTGTCGTGTTTATTATAGGGCAGCACACTCTCCTATTGTCCCCACCGGAACTCAACACTCACCTGTGGCTCCAAGTTGCTGTTTGCATGTGACAGCAGCCACACCCTGGTGTACTGCTTCTACAGGCAGACAAAGGCAGGTGAGGGTGGTCGGCAGGCCTCCTACGCTGGTGAGATAGGGACATGCCAGTCCTAGCATGCGACTTCAGCTCTGACAGACCAGGTAGATGTGATCTACAGTGAGATCCAACATCTTGGAAGGCGGTACTGCCGTGGTCCATGGAGAGCAAAGGCATGACAGGGCATAGAAGTTACCATGGTCAGCCACTGCAACCAAGGAAGACCACAGTTTGTGACTGGACCCGGAACTCTGAGGTCAAGAGAGTGGAGCGGTCCCAGTGCAATGGCTTTTCCACTTTAAAAACTCCCCCGCACAGGTCTTCTGTCATTGTTGGACGATGGACAACCACCATATTGGGACGTTCTGTTGAAGTTGTGTAAGACATTGTTAAGGCCAAATGTAGAGTATCATGTGCAGTTCCGGTTACCTACCTACAGGAAATCTATCAATAAGAGTACAGAGAAAATTTACAAGGATTTTGCTGGGACTTGATGACCTGAATTATAGAGAGAGGTTTAATAGGTTTGGACTTTTTTCCAAAGAGTGCAGCAGATTGCGGGGAGATTTGATAGTGATATAAAAAAACTATGAGGGTGAGGGCAAATGCTTCCGCTGAGGTTGGGTGAGGCTAGAACTAGAGGTCATGGATTAAGGGTGAAAGGTGAAATATTTAAGGAGAATCTAAGGGGGAACTCAGAGTGTGTGGAATGAGCTGTCAGCAAAAGTGGCAGATGCAGGTTTGTAACATTTAAGAGAAGTTTGCATAGGCGCTTGGATGGCAGGGTATAAAGTGTTATGTTCCAGGTGCAGTTCAATGACACTAGGCAGAATAACAGTTTGGTATAGAGTAGATGGACCAAAGGGCTAGTTCCTGCACTGTACTCTATGACCCTACTACATCTTTGCAATGTTCCCTGTGGGAGTTATTATTGGCTGCTGTCTTTTCTACCCTGCAACAACTTCTTTAGTTGTAAGGCAGTATGGGATTGACAGGATGAAATAATGTATATGAATGCAAACTCATTTTCCTTTTGGATGTGGCTGGCCAATGGGGCTGCACCTTCTGGCTGGCTGGAACCAGTAAGCTCTCTCTCCCTTTATTGAGGGGTCATGGAGACGTAGGAGGCTAGTTTGGCCATGTTTAAAAATAATTTGCAAATGTATTTTGAATGCACAGTGGGAAATAGTGGTGACAATATTCACATAAAATATATATGATGAAATCAATGCAGGATATTTATTTGTAATGCATATTTAGTATAAATATGTACGTATATATCATGTCATTAGTTAGGATAAGGCAGCTGAGCTCTATGGGTTTGGGTTTTCTTTATGTTGGTATACAAGGTAATATTTCAATGGTTCAATGGTTTAATTGTTCAATTTAATATCAGAGAATGTACACAGTAAACAACCTGAAATTCTTACTCTTTGCAGACATCCACAAAACAGAGAAAAAAAAACAAAAAAATGAATGAATGACAGAAAGGTCAGAACCCCTCCCTCTTCCCATGCACAAGCAGCAGCAAAAGCACCTGACGTTGCATCTGACCCTCGCCCACCATGCAAGTAATAGCAAAGCCCCCAAGAAGTCTATCAAACAAACTACAGTATCTCAGACAGGCTCTCTCTCAATGGCGAGGGAGAGGGAGGTCACTCCCACAACAAACGAGAGCGGGAGACCAGCCGCTCGCTGTTTCGATTCTGCAATCATCTGTGTCACTTGCTCTGAGTCCCCCAACTCAAGGAGCGACAGGCTGTCACTCACCATCAAAAGAGAGAGCGAGAGGATCGCTGGAGTGCAGGGGCTTTCTTCCGATAGCAGCACACACCGTCTGCTACTTGCTTCATTTATCAAGAAAACGCATACAAAAAATTGAAGCATTATTTTCATAATTTCGTTAAGTCAAGATAATGCAAGTCATCAAATGATTTCAGAAAGTTTTAAATAAAAGCAGCAGCAGTTTGCATTTGACTGTCATCTTCAGCATGGTAAAATATTTTCAAAAATTTATCATGGCAATTCTGAGAGAACACTTTTTTGTCATTTATTCTGGCCCAAGTGCAATATACAACGAGTTAAATTTCCAATAATAAATACAATATGTGGTCTGCAGCAGGAAAATGCACTTTTACGGAGTCCAATATGGAGTAAAACTGAATTGCAGAAGTAATTCCATTTGAAAACTCCACTAATTGTGATGTTTTGTAATTCTGAAATAAACTGATGCAGATTTCTGTAATGACAATTAGTGTACAGAGCAACACAACATTCAATTATCTTTTAATTAGAATTCCATTCATTTTAGGTCTGACTAGTCATTTGTTGATTTTGTTTAGATTTTAAAGTCAGATTTAAAGATAAATTCTTCATCAAAAGTCAACGTATCATTTGTTGACGAGGTTTTGAGTAAAGAGCATAAAATGAAATCATCATAAATTGTAATTATATTATTGTTATTTTTTGAAAAGCCATAGAAGGCCCACAATTATCTGGAAGAGCTACCCTCTGTACCACAAAAAAACCTACATCATAATTCATTACATAGAGATTGTTGCATACTTTAAAATAAATGGCCTTTTCAGATGGTAATCAGGCCTCACTGTGTTATCTGACTCATTCTTCAGTTATGAGTTAATAATTTATGGAATGAATTGTGTTATAATTTTACTGTGTCAGAACTGTGTTGTAATTATACTAATACTACATTTGAATTATTTACAAAAGATTGCTTGATGGTTATAATAACACAGTGGCTTTTGCCTTTTCTTACACTAAGCTTCACTTAAAGATAAAAGGTTTTTAAAGTACAAAAGAAACATCAAATCTTTAAGGGCTATATGGCATGAATTGTGTTATGCACCAGCAAATTTTACATGATTATGGGCTTTATGCTGAGAACAGTTATTCTGGAAAGTTCTTGGTGTTCCTTTGTCATTGTCTTTATAATGCTAATGTCAACTTGTATAAAAGTACATACAAAATTGTATTACGATCAAAAAGCACTTACATCGAACAAAACAAATTTTGTCAATTAAATGGCCACATTATTGAGAACACAACTTGGAAGTTCACATAAATCTCACACCTGTTATCCTCTTTCAGGGATAGTTTATACTTATTGCTATGTCAATGTAGATGCTGAATGTCAAGTAATTTGTAGAGGCTATGTCATCAACAATAATCAGCACTTAAACTGTTAGCTACATGTTTGCCCCCCCCTTTCATAAGCATTCTGTGGTATTCCATGGCTCTACTTTATTCTATCCATAAGACACACATCAACAACTTGCAAGGCTTTTTCAGTCTCATCTGAAGCCTTTGACCTTAGCCTCCTAAAATCCTCCATGAAAAAAAATCACAAACCATTCTGACTTGAACATATTATCTTGTTCTTCAAAACTTCATTCAGCAGAATCATCAAAAAAATTGCTTCATTGAAGAAGGTCTACTTGTCAGGCAACTAGGAGACAGTAGACGCTGGAGTCTGCAGAAACTTACAAGTTGCCGGAGGAACTCAATGGGTCAGTCAGCATCCGTAGAGGGAAATGGTCAGTGAATGTTTTGGGTTGAGATCCTTCATCTCCACTAACTTCCTGTCAGGTCACAATATATGATTATGATAATCTCTTGAGGAAGTACCTAGTCAAAGCCACTAATAATGTTCAAGTTGAAAATCCAGTGACATTTGCTATGCTAATTTATTATTTAATATACTGCTATATATCAGACTTGTGAAACATAGGAAATTTTCAGCTGGCTTTCTTAACTAACTGTGCAAAGTAGATTCTGTCAGATAAATATCTATCATATACGAGTCTAGAACTTGCAGTCAGTGCTGACCTCACCCACTTCAAAGGTGTGAATCTAATTTTTCCAGATTCATTAGTGTCAATTCATTAGAGCCAAAGCTCTCTTCAGGTCTGAATGGAAGATTATCATTTGAGTCACCCAGAAGAAGCCCACAAACAAAACACTTGAAAAATAAATTCTGATAGCTGTCTAAAGTACATAGTACGAGCTAAGCCAAATTTCAGACCTATCAAGGATGCTCAATTTTCGGAAAGTCCCCGATCTAGTCACATTATCACACAACTGGGTGATATAATCATTTAAACAAATGTTATGGAATAAAATATATACACTTTACAATAAAAGGTTTATCTCATAAAGAGGAAGGGCCAATGGTCGTCATTTTCTCTGTCAGAATCAAACATGCATTCATGTACAATTATAAATACAAACCCTTAACTATACTTCGTCTTATAGATGAAAGCAGACTCGTGCTCAGAATGTTGCTTGGTAATGTGGAGGAGACCTTTTGCTTTTGTATTATTAGTCTCTTACGTCTTTCTGTCTAAATTATGATGACCCAATAATTCATTGATTCTTCCAAAAATCGGAACTTGTGCTCAATCCCTCACTAAATATTTTAGGGCAATGTGGAAGACAGATGTGTTTACTTATGCTGCATAATTACATTTGGAAACGGGAAGAAGTGTGCAAGGATTGAAATGTTCTGGCTTTTGGAAATACAATTGAAATGCATGTGTGACATGCTTTTAGATGATGATTGGGAATGCCATAACTTTATTCAGAGATTCTGCTGAATTTCCTTTGAAATTACTGACAATACTGAAAGTTGTGAAAACTATAAAATGCATTTTACACCCTTCTAGTAATTGACTTAAACGTATTTTTTACGATAACATCTTTCTCAAGCTTTATGTAGAATTTTCTGAACTTGCAGTTGGCCCAGTCCGTTTGACCAACCCATCCCATGGTGTTTGTACATCTTTTTAGCCACTTCTAATGATTCCTTGTCCAACTTTAACAACATAAACCTCTATTTTCTTCTCCCCTAAATGCTTATCTGGCATTCTTCTGAATGCATTGATGTTATTTCTCCAAACTACTCCCTGTTGGTTTGAATGGTACATTCTTATCTTTGAGTTCTTGCATAATTTTATTTTTCACTGGAGTTGGCCAGACTAAGTACTGGGGAAGACACACAATAATGTCTCCAGAAGCACTTGCCCATTTGAAGCTCTGCTTTAACAAGCAAAATCAAGACATGCTCATTCATTCTTAATACTGATACTGCATTTACCCTAGTAGGAGATGGAGTGGCAGCTAATTTTCAGTTATTGCTGTTTAGGAAAAATTAAGACTGACAAATGTCCTTCTGAGTTTCAAGTGATAAACAGCAATAACTGAAGTAAGAAGAAGATTTGTGCTGTCCTTGTCCCATCATCATTCTATAATCTTTAGTTGGATATTAATGGATTAAAACCAGTCCCATTGGAGGTTTAGCACTGAAGAGAGCAGACAGATCTTTCTCTGCTTTGTGTTTAAGAAAAATGGGAAGATACTAAATTTCTCTGTACTGACTGTGTTGCTCATGGAGTTTTAAAGATCTCTTTAAAGTGAAGAAAACATTCCTAATCCATCCAAGAATAATAAGGAATGAAATAATTTGCAAGTGAGAAGTGATGCCATCCATACATACTGTCTCATTTTGATAGATTTCCTTTCAGTAAAGACCCACAAAATAAGGGAAGTTCTGAACAACAGTCCTTGCACCCACCTCCATCCTGGTTAGGCAGGATATAGTGAGCAAGGAGACAATGTTCTTTTCTATCTCTCGCAGTCAGCTATATCGGCATTTATTTCCCAGCATTCATTGGCCAGGACTGAGGATCGAGGAAAGAATCAACCACATTGGTGGGTCTAGAGTTGTATATAATGTGTGGAGAACAAAAGGGGATTAGAATAGGATTAGTGTTGGTGGGTGCAGACACTTGAGGCTCACTTTTGTGTTATTTAAGAAACCAACTAGACTTTACATTATTTCTGAGATAAAGTTATGTCAAAAAATGAAAATATAGATCATTAAAACTTTAATTTTAGATCAGGTTTCTTTCATCCTTTTCTAAATTCTAAGTTATACAAATAAGCCTGTGAGATAAACAGATCTATATTCCATTTGATCTTGTATACAAGTAAAAAACAACCCAAAATAGTAGGAGGAGCAACAGTACTCAAAATAATCATTTTTTTGTAATGTGAGCATTGAATAATTTTTTTTGTGTGGAATTACATTAGGTTCAGTGAGCTTTTTTACCTTTATGTTACTCCATTTCAGTTTTTGTGTGCTCAGATATTAAGGAGAAACTTTTCACCTTTTCTTTTGTAACAAAGCGATGATGGAAGTCCCACCACGTCTATGGTGCTGTGAAAGCTGTTAAATTTTTAATACAAAGTTCATTTGTCCATTCGATTGATGTAATTGATGTGCATCTTTCACGCCCCAGGATACAGGTTAATAACCTTCTAACCTGAAGAAAAAAAGATTAAAGCAAAAACACCCCGTGGTTTTAGGTGACTATTAATAAAGCACTGTTGCAATGAGTTCTTTTTCGGAAATTTTGTTAAAATTTTCTTTTCTATTTTACTAATTTTGGTTGCCCCAAAAAAAATCTATAAAGGATTTGTTGTTAGAATAATGCAAAATAGGATTATTTCTGATCCTTATTTCCGTATCTCCATGAATACTGAATTTCTTTTGATTTTGTAGAATTATAGTTTGTCACTATATGATATGCCCAAGTGTAAAGTGTATTTTTATTGTTAAAATGCGAAGTAATATAAAGTGAATAAACCTGTCAGCAGGGTGAAAGGCAGAGATAGAGTGACATTACTTAATTTGATATTTATTCAGTGCTGTCAGTGTGAGAAGAAATTATGTCTATGGGTAAAAATGGAAGGTTGTCAAGTGTTAACATCAACCTCATCATTTTTAATAAGTGATCACAGTGGGATACAAGGGAGCACACTGGCATCAGAATACTGTCCTTGTACCTCTTTGTACTCAAGTTTAAATTTGTTTTTTGCAAAGTTGGTGTGTGTGGTGGGGAGGAAAGAGAAAGAAAGGGATTCCTCTGACTTGTGGTTGAAATATTAACCACAATGAATGGCTAAACAGTGAGACAGACAAACCCATTGTCAAGCTTCAGATTGATGTTTTAACGTTTACTCAGAGGAAGTGGCTAAAGAGATTCTCCAGTCAGTAGGTGTTGGTTTAAAATGTAGTTTTGAATGTTGCGAATGTCAGAGGAATCCAAGCAAAGATCTCTTCTACCTTGAAGCTTGAGTTGTCTTCCATGCATAGAACAATACAGGAAAGAAATATTAACACTGCTTTAGATTCAGACAAAGAAAACCTGAATGAAAGCTGCCTGAAGGTACAGCATTAGGATTAAATAAAGTCATGGAGAATTTAAAAATAAGCACCTGTAGATTAGAATGCAGACTTATCAGATGGGTAAATACAGAGCATTACAAACATGAGTTATGGAGTGCTGAAAGCATCAGAGTCTCTGTAGTGACAAACTTGGGATGCCAGCGATAATTGATGTAAATATAAATAAAAGTTCCAAAGATCACTGAGAGGGAAGTAAAAGGGAGAGAAATTGGGGATAAAATGGACAATGTTTCAGTATTAGTAGGAATACGATGAAAGATTTTAATGTAAAGAATTTAGGAAATTACCTGTACGAGGGGTGATTGATAAGTTTGTGGCCTAAGTTAGAAGAAGATGAGTTATTAACTTCAAACTTTCAGCACAATCACTCAAAGAGTTGACCTGCACGTGTGTGTAATGAGAGCTGATTAACTCATCTCCTTCTACCATAGGCCACAAACATCAATCCCCCATCTGTGGACACTTTCTGGAGGTCCAAGATCCATATGCTCCACAACTACTGGACTAAGTGTGTAAAAGTAGGAGGGGACTATGTTGAAAAATAAATGTGGTAGGTTTTCTAAAATTGACTCCTTCTACTTTAGGCCACAAACTTATCAATCACCCCTCGTATTTACCTGGCATCTTTCTCAGTCACAGAAAGTTGCAGACATTTGTAGATTTATTTTAATCATTGCTCTAGGGCTAAGTTTTCACATTTGTGTACACCCTACACAAATTACACTTATGGGACAAATGAGGACTATATTAATAATATATATAAACAAAAATTAGTATTATGAATGCCACAGACTTTCCTTCTATACTGACAACAATAATGGGTTGCAGGACATTGGGGAAGGGTAATTCATTGCTTGATAGTTACTTATCCACATTGTCTATGGTCACTAACAGTGAGCAGTGATTGGGATGCTGAATTACTGACTTGATTGTTTGGCTGTGGGATAACACTAACCATAACTAACACACCTTTAATTATTTTTGTAACTTTCTACAGTCCTTATAGTACCGAGGTTGACTATATCTGTATTTGGTTCATGCATGTTTGCGTATGTTTCATGAATGCTCGGATTGAACCAATGTCCGTCATTTAGCAAAAAGATTAATGAGATATGGAAAGTTGCATTGTTATAGATTCTGATGTAATATAATTGTGTTCCCATTGGTCCACAGTACTGAGAACAATAACATCTGAGATTCCACATCTGTTCAGCAGTGTCACATCTTAATTATCTGGAATCTCTTTGGAGCAGCTCACCAGTCAGCCTTTCTTATCTTAAACAGATTCCCCTCAATGAAACATTTATCAAACAAACTAGCCACAAGATCTCTGGCAAGATCTTCTGATCTGCCAGCTGGCTAATTCATGCCCGAGACTGAGCCAGCTGTCAACATGCTGCTTGTGAATATCTAAATAAAATATGTTAGAAATAGTCTAAATGTTTCAAATATGGAGAAGTTATGATTAAGACAAGCTATCAAAGTTGGGAAAACAACTAATAGGGAATTCTGAAAAGTTGAGTGAGGAACAAAGAGTTAGTACTTTATCCTTCATGGGAATACTCTATTGATGATTTTGTTGCTGCTCTACCTACTGATGAATAATGAACCTTCATTAATATATGAAGAACTAATCGATTAATATGAAATCTTATCAAAATCATAAACATGAGAAAATCTGCAGATGCTGGAAATCCAAAGCAACACACACAAAATGCTGGAGGAACTCAGCAGGCCAGGCAGCATCTATGGAAAAGAGTGAACAGTCGACGTTTTGGGCCGAGACCCTTCATCAGGACTTTCATGAAGTGACGAAGGGTCTCAGTCCGAAATGTCAATTGTTTACTCTATTCCATAGATGATGCTTGGCCTGCTGAGTTCCTCCAGCATTTTGTGTGTTTCTTCAAAATCATGATAGCTGTAACATCATTCAGAAAAGAGAATTAATTAATGTGCTCTTCAGTGACTTCAATTTGTCTGATTATGGTTGATGCAGTCAAGATAGTATTTTATTGCCAATATACACTCAATATCCACTTCAGTACATACCACCTGTGCCTGATGAACTGGCCACAGGAATGAAACCCAATATGGTCACCTGCTGCAGTTGCTCATCCACTTCATGGTTCAACGTTCATTCAGAAATTCTCTTCTGCATACCAATGCTGTAATGTGTGATAATTTGAGTTACTGTCGCCTTCCTGTCAGCTTGATCCAGTCAGGCCATTCTCCTCTGACCTCTCTCATTAACAAGGCATCTTCACCAACAGAACTGCCACGCACTGGATGTCTGCGTTTTTATGCATTGAGTTGCCGTCACATGATTGGCTGATTATATTATCAAGTAGGTGTACAGGTATACAATAAAGTGGCCACTGAGTGAACAGTGAGCCTGTGCAAGGAATACCAAGACCTCTGTGATAAGTTAAATTATATTTATGCTATTTTGATTGAGAGAAAGCTTATTCCTGTCAAGGTGCTGAAATTGCTGGTACTCATCTCTGTGTTTCCAGCAAACATCTTCTCCATTTTGGTATGGAGCATCCTTCTACATTATTGTTTGAAGCTAATTTCAAAAAGGAAGTGCTTGATTGGTTAATACTGATAAATCAATCAACTTGATAATGACACCAATATCTTGATAGTGCATTGGAAACAACGATTCATCCTAAGAATATATTTTAAGAGCATCTTCAAGAGTCAGGCTATAATGCATCTTAGAAACCAATCTGCAGCCAATTAATTTTGCAGTGAGATATTGGGAGGAAACACACTTCCCTCTATCCAGCTGTTCTGTAAAGAATTCCCTCCCTAACAGGACCGTGGTTATAGCTCCACCTCAAGGACTGCAGTGGTTCAAGAAGGCATCTCATCACCACCTTGTCAAGGGCAACTAGGGATGGGCAATAAATGCTGGCTTAGCTGGCGACGCCCACATTTTAAATTTTTTTTTTAAAAAATCACGAATTATGTTTTCCTTGTGGGATGATTGATCTGTGTCTGCTCATTGTACCGTTGAATTCATGAGCTGCAGGTCAGAAGCTATTGTCTCACCCACCGGACTCGCCACTGCACCCAAAGGTGGAGCACAAATGCTCTGAGCCAAGCAATGGGGCACACTTTGTATTTGGTTCCTCAGCTTCATACAAATCTTGGGTGGTGCACACAGTAATTCCTGAAAAGAGAATGTACTCCATAAGCTACTTTGAAGGATGAAGCATAACCTAATATGCCATATATATTTAAATATATCAGGAATTTGCTGTGGAGTGTTGACACGACAGGCAACAGTAAAACAACATTCAACAATCCTAAAGAATGCATAAAAATAAAGTTAGAGGTAAAAATACAGATGGGCAATAAAATGTGCATAAATACATAAATACCCACATTAAGCAGCATTATAAAAACAGTTTAAAGTGTTTTCAGTGCAATGCAGAGACTGAGGTATGGGGGGAGGGGTTGGGGTCTAATTAGAGTGGTTGGTCAGATTAAATGCCCGGGGAAAGAAATTTTTAAAATGGGTAGTGTCTGTAATGATATTTTCCCACCCACCTCTTTGTGATGGGCACATACAGGTCCTGCAGTGAAGGTAGCCTGCAGTCAATGACCTTTTCTGCTGACATGACAATTCGCTGTAGTTTCCATATATTGTGAAAGGATGCTATGCTAAACCAGACAGTAGTGGCTGATGAGAGGATGCTCTCTGTGATGGCAGTGTAGACTTGTGTCAATATGTTCTGCGCTTTCATTCATTGGTTGCTGATGTTTATTGTTCTGGTCTCAGGAGTCTCACTACTGCTTCACACTTTTATGTCAGGAACACCACTGAGTTGATTAAATGAACTGCAGCTCTCGTTTGAGGTCAGTTGGTCTGAACATGGTTTCTCATGAATATTGTGTTTATCGCAGGGATAAGATTATGGAAACCATGACTTGTTTTTGCAGTGGTGCAGCAGTTCCTCAACTTCATTAATCTGTATGACTGCAAAAAGTTAATTAAAGAATACCGGTGTCAAAGCTTATCTTTGGTGTTTCCCTTGTCCATCAAACTCTCTCAGTGTAATTGCCATCAAACTCTGCCTAATTTACCTGCTGAGAAAGAGGATTGGAGACAGACATTGGGTTATTGGATGTCTGCAGCTTACAACTTCTCCAAGTGTTTAAGTAATCAGAAAATTAAATGGAACAAGTTGTGTGCAATGCACAGTTGAAGATAGATCAGCTTTTCTATTTGGATGCTCTTGGTAGCACACCAAAAGTGTCATCAACTGCCCCGTCCCATTAATGTTAGTCATTTTGAAGTTGACTGTCAAAGCTGTGTATGTGAAACTGGTAATAAATACTCACAAAAAATTAAATGCAAATTACCCATTAACCCACCCGCCACCCACATCACCATTGCATACATATCACCAAGCGTTACTTTTTGTACATATAATCAGTCTACATGTATAACAGTTACTTGTGCAATGTGGTTTATATGATTCCTTTTATATTTATAGACTTTTTTGTTTTTATTGGGTTATTTATGCTTATTGTGTATTATTATGCTGTATTAGATCCAGAGTAAAATTCATTTTGTTCTTTACACTCGTGTACTGAAGTATGACAATAAATAATCTTGAATCTTGAAGTTACTTCAGCCTCTGGAAATGTGAAATGACAACAGAACTGTTGGGACAATACCATCTGTGGCATGACACTTGCTCTGTAATGCTTTTGGAAAAAATACACATTGCTGTTAGTGTACGGACTTAACACATTTTTTGGTATATTGAATTGGATTTGATCAACAGATTTTTTAAAAAGTGTTTGTTTTGGCACAGAGATCGACAAAAATGGGTCCCAGTTAAAAGTAAAAAGAGGGTGAGAACAACAACTATTAAAATATACAAGTCAAGATAAAATAATTCTCAGACTTTATTTGAGCCAAGTAAAGATAAAAGTGAACACAGCAAAAAAAAACACAAACCATGCAGCAGTGAGTAACTTCTGAATTCAAAAATGACACAAATCTAAAGTAATGTATCAGAAAAGGCAGTAAAGGCAAAACAGTGGACAATTTTACTTATAGATATACTGTAAGTAGATGCACTCTACTGTAACTGTGAATTTCAATAGACCTAATGGCCTTTCCTCCTCCTTGAATCCACTGTATTTGTCTTGTTGCATTACAAATAGCCCATCACAGGCAATTTTATAAAGTACCTCAGTAATGTCCTGCCACATCCTAATCCAGATGCTGTCAGTAGGTAGAATTTGCACGCACTTTGCTGACTCTGCAAAGGAACATTTTTGGGGATATGCAGTTTCAATTCTATCCAATGTTTGATGGATAGGTCTGGTTTAAATACATTAAGAATTTAAATAGTTTAAAATATTAAAGGCTCCAAGGGGAGCATTAGTGCAAAGGAACTAAATTTAGCCCCATGTCTTTCAGTTCTCATCATCTAAATCAGTTTAATGTTTGAGAATTCTGATTCTGTGATGGGATGTAAATCAGCTAAACAAGTACCACATAGTGGGTTAACTGGTAATGGGGTTAAATTCATTTAAAATGTCACATTTGCCTGACATAGTGGCAAGAAACGGGCTCAGAGATAAATCTACAAAAAGATTTGCATTTTTCTGTGCATATTAGATTTATATGGAATTTTCGTTATTATCTGATCTTTATCTTCCAACCTAAGACCAGCAATAATTATTAAAAGAGACTTTGGCAAAAAGCCTTTTATATTAGTTTCCTTGGGAGTATAAAGTGTTTTCTGTGTACAAACACTAAACACAGCGATAGCTCTGCAACATGTCGAGAGTCATATTTAAAATGTTGAACAGTCAGTGGGAACTTTATTGAAATCTCAGGAATGATTCATCCCTTTTATTGGAATCATGTGATCTCTCAGGTTGGACATTGATAGAGGGACATCATCTGAAAGGTTTCTTAGTAGTGGTATGCTCAGGTTAAAGCTTTCAAATGCCCTTATTGCTATTTTACTGATTGTGTGAACAGTAATAATCTTATTCTATGACCACCTAACCAGTAATGAGGAGTGGACCTGGTTCATCTTCAAAAACTACTTGTTTCCTACATGATAACCCTGATTACTCTATCTGACTGTGGATGTCTATTCCACACTCAAAATTTAGTTCTATTGAAATGAATGAAGAGAAATTCTGGAATCAGATAATCCACAGCTGTCAATATATAGTAGTTTTGGCAATACCAACAGAGGCTGAGTTTACATCCATTGTGTTCTGTTCATGTGTACAGATTGAGTCAGTGTGGATAGGGTTGCTTGCTGTGGAAAAAAATGAAAAGTGCACAATATTGGCAACAGACATCAACATCTGTTTTATTACAATCTTCATGGAAGATTTCCTTGAAAAGTAATGTATTTATTAACATGGAGCAGAGTATAAGCTTGTAAACCTGGTGGGAGGAAGGTATGTTGGGAAGTGCAAGGGTGGAGCACTGTGGGAAGGTAGGGCAGAAGGTAGAGGGCTAGCACAGGTGCAGACATGCCCAACCCTGAGCAGGCAAGGTCATTTGATGCCCAACAATTCACTTATTGATCATTACAGAATGTCTCTCTGGTGCTTCCCACTCCCTTCCCATTTTCCGAACCATGATTCCCTACTCTCCATCTACAATAGAGACCCACATCCAAAACAGGTTTATCATCACTCACCCATATCATGATTTCTTTGTGGCAGCAGTACAGTGCAATACATAAAATTACTACAGTACTGTGCAAAAGTCTTAAGCACCTTAGGAGTATATATGTCCCTAAGAGTTTGGTACAGTACTGTGTATGGAATAAATATAGTACAGAATTCCAATGAATTATTTGATCAAATAGGTATTAACGTTATACTATTTGGCACAAAGGTACTGCAAACAACTTTATTTGGATGGTTTGCATTAGTGGAAGGTATGTATGCTCTGTTTCTGATTTTGCTCATCAGAAAGAGTCTAATTGTGTGCAAAATCTATGCTGGGGGTCCACTGGTATTGGTCCATGGCATGAAAGAGGTTGGGAATCCTTGATCTAGCCTGAATTTCTAATGCTTCACTGTTGGAGGTACTACCTTTCAGATGGTTGAGCCAATACCTTGGCTGGTGTCTTGGAACTATATAACATACCTCACAGTGATATTTTGAAGAACAAACGATTCATCCATGATGTTCTGGCCAGTCCCTTGTACAACATTACCAAAGAATATCTAACTTTTTCAATGCTAAAAGTTGGCTGTTGCATTTCCATTATTCTACCAAATGCACTTTAAAACTTAATTCATTAAATATAAACCATTTTGAAACATTGAGATTAGAAATGCAGTTACATAAATTCTTAATTTTCTTTTAATTTAAAAGGTGACTCATCACGAATAAGCCATAACTTTTCCAATACATAGCTGAACATTGTTGTGCAAAGTGATGAATGTTTCAATTTCAGTGACACATTAATTCATTTCTTCTATTTTATTACTTCAAGACTCAAGATTGCTTATTGTCATTCTTTAGTACACCTGTGTACAATTTCATGTAATACAATTTTTAATTAATATATATGAAATCAAAATATGGGCAAAATCCCACAAGATCGGTCTGTCTACACTCAATCACCAGCCATGGTCCCGCTCCTCCGTAGTTTTGGCCTAATACCTTGCCAACACCAGAAAAGTGGCCTAGGTAAGAGCACAAGGCCATAGACAATAGAGCAGAATTAGGACATTCAGCCAACCAAGTCTGCTTTGCCAATGATAGAGTGGATGTGGAGAGGATGTTTTCTACGCTGGGAGAGAATAAGACTAGAGGACACAGACTGAGAATTGAGGGGGCGTCCCTTTAGGGAGATGTGGAGGAATTTCTTTAGCCAGAGAGTGGTGAATCTGTGGAGTTCTTTGCCACAGGAAGCTGTGGAGGCCAAGTCGTTCTGTCTGTTAAGTCAGAGGTTGATAGATTCTTCATTGGTCAGGGCATGAAAGGATATGGGGAGAAGGCAGGAGAAGGGGCTGAGAGAAAAATAGATGAGAAGGTGGAGCAGATGATGGGGCAAATGGCCTAATTCTGCTCCTACATCTTGTGGTCTTATCGTCTCAAACATGGTTGATTTTTTTAACCCTGGTTTTCCACATTGTCCCCTTAACCCTCGACCCTATCTATCTCTGCCTTACGTACACTCAATGACTTGGCTTCCACAGCTTGATGTGTAATGAGTTCCACAGTTTCACCTCCACTTGGCTGAAGAAATCTTTCTTCATCTCCGTTTTAAAGGGACATCTCTTTATTCTGAAGCTGTCTCTCCTACTAATTGAAACATCCTCTCCATGTCACTCTACTTAGTCCTTTCAAAATCCAGTAGGTTTCAACAAGAGTCCCCCTCATCCTTCTGCACACCCTTCAGTTCAGTTCCAAAGACATCAAATATCCCTCATGTGGAAAGGCTTTCATTCCTGGGTTCATAATTGAGAATCTTCTCAGGTCCATCCCCACACCCAACACATCTATCCGTTGATACAGGGCCCAAAATTGCTCGCAGTATTCCAAATGTAATGCCTTGTCAATCCTCAGCACACCATCCTTGCTTTTATATTCTAGCCCTCTTGAAATGAGTACTAACATTGATTTGCCTTTTCTACAACTGACTCAACCGACAAGTTCACCTGAACTCTGACTCCCAAGACTCCTTGCACCTTTGATTGCTAAATTTTCTCCCCATTTAGAAAATAGTCACACCTTTATTCTTCCTACTACACCTCCCAATGCTGAATTCTGTTGGTGACTTTGCCCTCCCTCCCAATCTGTCCCAGTCCCTCTGTAGGATCCCTGCCTGTACAACACTACCTGTTCCTCCAGCCATCTTGGTATAGTCCGTAAACTTCTTCAGTGGTACACAGAAGAAACCCTGCTCTTGAAATGTTCCTGAAACTTTCATAACCTTTAGAGTCTCATCTCAAGTCTGCTCGTGGTCAGAGATATTGCAGTGATTTAATGAACTTTTGAACATCGAATATCTTTGAACTATTAAAGTAGAAGTTAATAAATAAGATTAACATTCAGTTTTTTAAAGTATAAAACTTAAATTTTCTTGGTTCATATAAAAATACTTATAAATAACTAAAACATAAAACTTTAGCAAAATAATAAGTGAAACCTCATGCCTTCAATCACTACCTTGGTGGTGCTGTGGGATCAGTGCCAAGTCTACTCTGTTAGCTGATTCCCTAGTTTAAACCTTGGGCAAACTCATCAAGGCAGGCCCTTGTGTTTGGATTCCATGTGAAATTCAACGACAAAGGAAGCTGTCTGATAGAGCATTCCCAATGTGTCAGTAAGTTTGCAGCTTCAGGGTGTATCCTCAGTGGCCACTTTAATAGGTACATGTGATAAACTATGTGTATACCTGTCTGGACACGCCCCTCTGCTGACTGATCCTGTGGCTCCTCACACAGACCCCTGTATAAAGGCGATTGGAGGCACTGTTCCTCCCTCAGTCTCCAGGATGTTGCAGTCACTTTTGCAGCTAATAAAAGCCTATCGTTTGCCTCCCATCTCCTAGAGTTATTGATGGTGCATCAGTACACCTGTACACCAGCATGCTAATGCAAATATCTAATCAACCAATCATGTGGCAGCAACTCAATGCACAAAAGCAAACAGACATGGTACAGGGGTTCATTTTGGTGTTCAAACCAAACATCAGAATAGAAAGAAATGTGATCTTAGTGACTTTGACCGTGGAATGATTGTTGGTGTTGGACTCGGTGGTTTGAGTATCTCAGAAACTGTTGATCTCCTTGGATTTTCATGCAACTTTGTTGATCAAAGTTCAAAATGTAAATTTATTATCAAAGTACAGATATGTCACCATATACAAACCTGAGATTTATTTTCTTGGTGGCATGGTCAATAAATCTATTAAAAAATTAAGGAAAGACCACACCAACTTGGGTGTTCAATTAGTGTGCAAAAGACAACAAACTAAGCAAATACAAAAAGAGGGAAATCAAATAATAATAAATATATAAGCAACAAATATCGAGAACATGAGATGCAGAATACTTAAAAGTGTGTCCACAGATTGTGGGAATATTTCAAATAATGGAGCAAGTGAAGCTGAGTGAAATTATCCACTTTGGTTCAGGAGCCTGATGGTTGAGGGCTAATAACTGTTCTTGAACCTGGTGGTGGAGCCCTGAGATTTTCCATTCAAGGGCTTTGGTGTTTCCATACCAGGCTGTGATGCAGTCAGTCTATATACCCTCCACTACACATCTATAGAAGTTGGTCACAATTTTAGCTGTCATGCTGAATCTTCAAAAACTGCTAAGTAAGTACAGGTACTGTCAATCTTTCTTCATAATTGCACCTATATGCTGGGCCCAGGATCGACTTCCGAAATGATAACAGCGAGGAATTTAATGTTGCTGACCCTCTATTCCTCTGATTCTCCAATATTCTGGTTCATGGGTCTCTGATTTCCCCCTCTTGGTCAATAATCAGCTCCTTAATCTTGCTGATGCCAAGTGAGAGGTTGCTGCTGTAGCATTGCTCAGCCAAATTTTCAAGCTTTCTATGTGCTGATTCATCACCAACTT
The DNA here is from genome assembly GCF_030144855.1 of Hypanus sabinus. Classification (NCBI taxonomy): domain Eukaryota; kingdom Metazoa; phylum Chordata; class Chondrichthyes; order Myliobatiformes; family Dasyatidae; genus Hypanus; species Hypanus sabinus. Next base: position 56,782,605 of record NC_082722.1, on the reverse strand, counting down.
TGATTCATCCTGTGGCGTCATCAGCAAACTTGAATATAAAGTAGTTGAGGAGGGGGCTAAGTCCACAGCTTTATGGTGCAGCTGTGCTGGTGGTGATTATGGAGGAGATGTTATTGCCGATCTGAGCTGCCTGATCTCCGCAAGTGAGGAAATTCAGGCGGTATTGAGGCCAAGGTTTTGAAGCTTACTGATTAGTTTTGAAGGGGCGATAGCATTGAATGCCAAGCAATACTCGATAATGAACATCCTGATATTTGTACCTTTGCTGTCCAGATGTTCCAGGGTTGAGTGATGAGCCAAAGAAATGGCATCTGCTGTGGACCTGTTGCTCCAATGGGTAAATTGGAGTAGATCCAAGTCACCACTCAGACAGGAGCTGATATGATTCAACAGCAGCCTCTCAAAATCCTTCATCACTGTAGATGTACTGTAAATGCTACTGGATGATGGTCACTGAGGCAGGTTCCCACAGTTTTCTTAGGCACCGGTATAAGTGAAGTCTGCTTGAAGCAAATGGGTATCTCAGACTGTCAAAGCAAGAAGTTAAAGATCTCAGTGAACGCTGCAGCTAGTTGATCAGCACAAGTCTTTAATACTCAGCCAGGTACCCCATCAGGGCCAGATTCATCGAAATACGTACTCCATGTTGTAGTATAACAGTGACCGAGTGTTTTGGGACCTCTGTTGCCACAGGTTAAATGCTGATTATAACTGGACAGGATTTTCAAGAAAACCCGGCTAAAGTCCCTGACTATGATTTGAAATGCGCTAGGATGGACTGTTTCTTGCTTGGAGACGATATAATGCAGTATCTCAAATGCACAACAGTCACTAGCTTTGAAAGAGAATGGTGCAAGAGAAAAAAAAACTCTCATTGAGCGGCAGCTCTGTGGTCAAGAACACATTATCACTGAAAGAAGTCAGAGGAGAATTGCCAGACTGATTCAAGCTGACAGGAAAGCGACAGTAACTCAAATAAACACGTGTTACAACAGTGGTGTTAGAAGAGCATTTCTTAATGCACAACATGTCGAACCTTCAGGTGGATGGACTATAGCAGCAAAAGAGCATAACTGTACACTCAGTGGCCACTTTATTAGTACAGCAGGAACCTAATAAAATAGACACTGAGTGAATAATAATGCCTGTGCTCAGAATTATAAACAGAAACAGGTCGTTATCACTGATATATATGTATTGTGAAATTGCAGCAGTAGTACAGGGAAATGCATTTAAAAATTATTACAGGTTACAATAAGAACTATAAAAGTCAGTAAACAATAACTAAATAATTAGTGCAAAAGGAGAGCAAAATAATGAGTTCATGGATCATTCAGGTCATGGTTTCGTGGACCATTCTGATGGTAGAGGGGAAGAAGCTGTTCCTAAGATCATCAGGCTCCTGTACCTCACCACTGGTGGTAATAATGAGAAGTGAACATACCCTGGGTAGTAAGGATGGATGCTTTCTTGAGCCACCCCTTTTTGAAGATGGCCTCAATGGTGGGGAGACTAGCGCCTAGGATGAAGCTGGCTGGGTTTGTCACTCTCTACAGAATTTTTCATACTCATGAATTGGAGCCTTCACAACAGCTGGTGATGCAGCCAATCAGAATGCTCTCCACGGTACATGGGTAGCAATTTGCTAGCATCTTTGGTGCTGTACCAAATCCCCTAAAGCTCCTAATGAAGTGTAGCTGCTGGCATGTCTTCTGTGTAATTGCATCGATATGTCGGGCTCAAAATAAACCTTCTAAGCTGTTGAAACTGTTCACTCTTTTCACTACCGACCCCTCACTGAGGACTGGTCTGTGTTTTCCCAACTACTCCTTCTAGCAGTCCACAGCCAATTCCATGGTCTTAGTGACATTGAGTGCAAGATCAAGCTTTGACCCTTCTGCTATTTAAGCTAGCATGTGGCAGCATACAAATTCCTACCCTATCTAGTGAGTTCACTCAAAGGAGATTTATACAGCCTAATCTCTGCAACATTATTCACACAGGATTACAGCAAAACAGTAGATAATTCGGCCCATCAGGTCCTACTGGCTCAATCCAGCTCATTCCACTCCCTCATCTTCTTCCCACAGTATTGCAAATTCTTTCCTCTCACATACCTATCCAGCTCTCTTCTGAATGCCAGAATTAAACTTGCCCCCACTACTTCCCTGGCATTGCATTTCAAACCCTAATCACCTACCTGCATAGACAAAATTCCTCATATTCCACTTTGTATTTTTGCCAGTCTTCTTCATTCTCAGCTTCTGACCCCATCACCATTTGGAATAATTTCTCCTTACCTGCTCTGTCTACACTAGAGATTATGCAGGTGCTGGAAATCCAGAGTAACGTAAACAATATGGTGGAGGAACTCAGCAGATCAGGCAGCATTGATGAAAAGTAATAAATAGTCAACTTTTTGGGCTGAGACCTTTCATAATGACTACTCCATCTGCAATTTTTATAGTCTGATGCCCTTACAACTCCCTCTTCTCCAAGCAAAACATCAATTTCACAATAACTAAACACCCTCATTCCTGGAATAATTCTGGTATGTTAGTTCCTTCTGCACCATCTGTAATGCCTTCTTATTGTTTCTCAAGTGGAGAAATGGACATAACATTACAGCGGTGGCTGAGTCCTTTTATAAAGTTGGACTCCATGTCTCTATAGATAAAGTTCATGATTTTGTTACCACTTTCTCTGCCACTTTCAGTGAACTAAGCACATAAAATCCCATAGCATCATAGCACCTGTGCATTAGCCAGGTAACACTCTCCCTATTGTTAAAGTATGGTGGAGGTAGCTATCGGGATGCTTTTCAGCAGCAGGGGCTGGACATCTGTTCAGGGTTAATGGGAAGATGATTGCTGCTAAATACAAAGAGATCCTGGATAAAAAAAAATTGCTAGCCTCTGCCAGAAATCTTAAACTGAGGAGGAAGTGTGTCTTTCAGCTGGGCAATGACCCAAGGCACACTGCCAGAGCAACAATGGAGTGGCTTCAAATGAAGAAAATTGATGTCCTTGAGTGTCCTGGTCAGAGTCCTGACCTTACCTGATTGAACATCTCTGGCAAGACCTCAAATTGCTGTCGACCACTGCTCCCCAACTGATCTGGCACACTTTGAGCAATTTTACAAGGAGGAATGGGCAAATCTTGCATCATCACATTGTGCAAAGCTGGTAGACACTTATCCAAAAAGACTATTGGCTGTAATAGCTGTGAAAGGTGGTTCAGCTAATTACTGTGCAGAGGAAATGGATACTTCTGAATTGCAGACATTTTGGTTTTAAATTTTTAGTTTTTCATACTGTTTTTGGGGCTTTAATATGAAACAAGGAGCGTGTGTTTCACAAATAAAAATTCCCAGTTAAATTGATCAAAATCCCTAGTTGTAATACTCATTTATGTGAACCAAGGGTTGGCAGGGTCTGAGGACACTGTGTATAGTATTTGAAGATTGTCATGACACTCCTCAAACTTCTCTTTCCCTCCAAGTTTTATGATATCTGCAAAATTGAAAATTGTACTCTCTTCACTCACATCCCATTAAAAAGCAGATTTTTGCTGGCCCTAACCTCTTCACTTCAGTCTAACATACAACCTTTCACTCTTACTCTTTCATTTAGTCTTGAGACAGTTTTCCATCATACTGCACCTCCTGTTTTATTCCATGGTTCTTAATGATGAAAAGGCTCTTATGTGGCACTTCATCAAAAGTAATTAGGTAATGCACAGTCTCCCCATGTCCCTCATTCTCCTCATTGAGCCCCTCCATCACTTCATCAACGAAGCCTTTCGATCAGTTTGCTTTAAGTAAAATTTTGTGCATTCATACATGGTGGCATAAATTAAAGCTTCTAGCTTCAATTTTAAAGTTAATCCTAAAAGGCTAATAATTTTAGTGTGAAAATAGTAGACAATAATTATTGTCACTTTCCAAAAGTGTTGCTTTTTGAGAGAAAGTAATTTTAGAATCAAAATTGCATTTGTTAGGATTTCATTTTACTGTTAATCAAGATTATAAAATAGTCTCATAAAAAGGTCTTATTATTGAAATGGCTGTTGAAAACAACAAATTTCTCTGAAGCTAATATCAGTGAATCACTCAGTAAAAGTAACTTTGTCACCTTTCTACACATGATTTGCTATTAGTAGACTAAGGTGTAATTTTACAGAATGTAAAATGCAATACTGACACATAATTGCTTTGAATGCTGACATCTTTGACAGGGGACTTGACTTGTTTTATTCATATTATGTAAAACAGAGATGGTATTTTACAGCAAATTTAACTTTAAACTTGATCTTAAAATGTAATTTTTCCCCCTCAACATACTAGAGTTGACGTGAATTTCAATTGTTGCTGCGCCGCTTTCTTCAAGCTGTTAGATGTAGTTGCAGGAGCCACTAAATTCTGAGGGGTTGCTCGTTAAATCATCTTTTACTGGACAAAGCCTGAAAGAATTCAGTATGCTCTTGATCCTTTTTTCCAAATAAATCGTTTCAGAAGATGATAATGGATGAAATGGAATAATTTCAGTACTATTGGATGGGAACTAACTTTAGAAGTGATCCAGCCACACTCCTGACCAAACTCCAAAAATTTTGGATTGGACTACCTACCTCTCCCTTTGGTAATCCATGATTCGCAGAGATTGCAGGCAATCATTATTGAAACAATTTCAATATTTTATAGCAAAATTTATGTGCAGAATCCATGAAAATTAAATATTGCTGTACCCTTGTATATTTAACTGATTATGCAATTTCTATTGCTAAACTGTCTTTTAACTACAAAAAAGTATCTATTCAATGTTCAATGTCATCTTTGAGAACTTCTGAAAGGATCAGAACCCATGAACACTACCTCCCGGCATTCTTTTACATTATTTATTTATTTTATAGCAATTCATAGTAATTTTTTTATGTCTTATACTGTACTGCTGCCTCAAAAACAACAGATTTCATAACACCTGTCAGTGATAATAAACCTATTTTGGATGATATAGGATTCTGGTTAGTATTACATTTTAAAATTAAAGCATTTGCATTATCTGAAAACACTGATGAATCCCTGTGGTGACATCAGCCATTTGCCATTTGCCCTCGAGGCCTCACTGTCATACCATCTTGCAAAGATGGAGCGATTCACATGGTGCCCCCAGGCCTCCGAGAGCAAGTCCTAAGACCTGCCCTCTGACCCCTTTTTGATAACATGCTTTCAACTGTTTCTAAATGCTTTAGATGATCAGAAACATTTAACAGTATCATAGTGCATTTAAATAATTAAAGATCAGTTAAATAAAATGTTTAACTATTGAAACATATCTGTCTGACATGATTTAATTAAAAACATTAATTTTAATTAGAATAAAAAGAAGCTCAAACCACATACCTTTCTATCAAGTTTACTGATCCCTACACAGGCATGTGGCTCTCCTGCACACACCAGGCATGGCGAGCGTAAAACTGAGGGCCAGATAGAAAGCATACCTGACTCTTCAGCTCCAGGTGATCTGGAATTGCCGTTTGCTGTCAGTTCTCTTCTAATCCACCGGAATAAATGGAGCTTGTCTCAGGAAGCTTGACACCATCTGGGACCAAGCATAGGGACACACCCATTCTTATCACCACCATGGTAACTTAGTTGCAATGTGTGTCATCCACAAAATGGACTACGGTTACTCTCCTGGCTAGTCTGATAATAGCAGGGCAGCAGCTTCATGGCACTCCACCACATGGGCTCCTATCCACTCCACACCCTATGCTGACTTGGACACTGTTGCACTCCTTCACTGCCATTGAGTCTAACCCCTGGCATTCCCTATCCAAGAGCACTATACAAGTCCCTTTTCTGGAGGATCTATATCCGTTGAAGGAGCTAGCTTGCCATCACCTCAAGGAAGCATGAGGATGGCAATTAATGCTATCCTTTGCCAACTAGACTGCAGTATTACAGAAAGTTGGCTAATAACGGTGTGACTTACAGAACAACTCAATCATTTCTATGACTGCAATGTATTGAATGCTAAGCTTTAATGGACAAAATTGGTCAGTCTTAAATGAGATGTAACTTCAGAAAAAGAAAACAGGTGATACAAAAATACACATTTTTTGCTATTATGAATACTAATTATTGGTGGAGAATCTTTAAAATTTGTTAAATCCAACTTCTTTCAATGTATCTTCCATGGGACTCTCAGAATATGCATCAAAGTAACAACTATCATTATCACACAGCAACGTAGCATACTGTCAGTGCTGTAAATCTTAGCTTACTGTCTATTCTTTCCCTATTTATCCTCCACAGTTGAAACTGCACTGAGGTTTTCCAGCTGAAAATTGAATGGAAGTTGCTGGATCTTGGAAGAGAAAAAATATAAACGCTCTAAGAATATTTTTCAATGAATGCCACACTGAATTGATAAAAGATAACAATTGAAAGAAATGGGTGATGGCATTTCAGAATGATAGATAATGAAATGGATGAGTGCAAGGGCTGAGTGCACAGGGAGGAAATGCCACTTCTAAAACCCAAAATCAAAATCATTGTCATTGGCAGCCTGATGCCTCCTGTGAATCTGAAATTGCTCAGAAATACATTTTTGGTTCAACTTTTATTCATGCTTTTAAAATGTATAGATGAAAATAAACAATTTTGATTTTTTTTCAATACCTCTCTTGTGGTTAAGTATTCTTTAAGAAAACACAATTCTACAGCTTACCAGAGTTTTCAATTTGTCTCGGTGATTGCAATTTGTGATACATCCACCACTTTCAGAGTACTGAGTAGAGGGATTGAAATCCAGGAAATTGTCTATCTCATTGTCATAAGCCTGGTGATGTGCCGATGAAAAAGTAAGGTGTTAATCAATTTTACACACACTTCTGAGTGAGTTAACAACAATTGTTAATAAGTTTTTTGTTGCAAGAACTTTTTGTCCCTAATACTTATTTTCTGACAGTCGTGAATCATTGGTACTATTCTCTTGCAGATAAATAAACTGTTAATTACTGCAATGTTTCACCTTGAAGGTTATTGGAAGAGTTAGGTCCATCTGGACTGCAGTCATGAGAAGTTTGTCACACAATTCTATGAAAAGCAAACCTTAAACAGATTGACCCAAACTAAGGTCCCATCCACCAACCTCCAGGTTGTTTCAGCAGGGTTCCTGTCAAAGCTCAGTGATCAGAAATTTCAGAGTCCTCAAAAAAAGAGAAGATGTTCCTTTTTTTCAGATTAGAATTTCATATATAAAATGGAGAAAGGGCTGGCATCCTAGATAGGAAGTTGTGTTTGAGGTGTTGATAAGGGACATCTTTGAATGTCTGCACTTCTCGGATAAATATAAAAGTCATATTTCTCAATAATGGATGGCTTTTCACTTTACTTAGTAGAGCTATTTTTGACTTCTGCAGTCAAACTTTGAGCAGCAAAGTGTTGAGCAGGTAACAGAACAGAAAGTATGTAACTATGATGAAGTAAAGTTAATGAAAGTATGGCTGACTCTGAGTACCAATGTGGAACTTGTAAATCCAAGCCAATGACACAAAATGCTGGAGGAACTCAGCAGGTCAGGCAGCATCTAAAAGAGTACAATAGATGTTTCAGGCTGAGACCCTTCGACAGAACTGGAGAAAAAAAGCTGAGGAGTAGATTTAAAAGGTGAGGGGAGGGGAGGGGGGGAGGGGAAGAGGGAGGGATGAAGTAAAGAGCTGGGAAGTTGATTGGTGAAAGAGAGACAGGGCTAGAGAAGGGGGAGTCTGATAGAAGAGGACAGAAGTCCAGGGAAGAAAGAAAAGGGGGAGGAGCACCAGAGGGAGGTGATGGGTGGTGAAGGAGATAAGGTGAGAGAGGGAAAAGGGGATGGAGAGGTGAGGGGTGTGGGGAATATTACTGGAAGTTTGAGCAATCGATGTTCATGCCATCAGGTTGCGGGCTACCCAGATGGAATATAAGGTGTTGTTCCTACAACCTAAGTGTGGCCTCATTGCGACAGTAGAGGAGGCCATGGATTGACATGTCAGAATGGGAAGTAGAATTGAAATGGGTGGACACTGGGAGATCCCACTTTTTCTAGCAGATGGAGCATAGGTGCTTGATGAAGCAGTTTCCCAATTTACATCGGGTCTCACTGATATACAGGATGCCACACCGGACACAGTAGATGACCCCAACAAACTCACAGGTGAAGTGTCGCCTCACTGGAAGGACTGTTTGGGGCCCTAAATGGTAGTGAGGGAGGAGGTGTAGGGGCAGGTGTAGCACTTGTTCTGCTTTCAAGGATAAGTGCCAGGAGGGAGATCAGTGGGGAGGGACAAATCGACAAGGGAGTTGTGGGGGGTGGGGGGTGATCCCTGCAGAAAGCAGGAAGTGAAGAGAAGGGAAAGATGTGCTAGGTGGTGAGGTCCTTTTGGAGATGCCGGAAGTTGCAGAGAATTATATGGTGGACGTGGAGCTGGTGGGGTGGCGGGTGAGGACAAGAGGAACCCTATCCCTGGTGGGTGGTGGGAGGATGGGGTAAAAGCAGGCGTGCATGAAATAGAAGAGTTGCAGTTGAGGGCAGCGTTGATGGTGGAGGAAGGGAAGCCCCTTTCTTTGAAGAAGGAGGACATTTCCTTCATTCTGGAATGAAAAGCCTCATCCTGAGAGCAGATGTGGCAGAGACAGAGGAGTGGAGAGATGGGAATTTTACAAGTAACAAGGTGGGAGGAGGTATAGTCCAGGTAACCGTGAGAGTCCATGTGTTTGTAATAGACACCAGTCCAGGTAGCTGTGAGAGTCACTTCCTTTAGTTTACTACTCGATCTTTGCCTGACAAACAAATATAACTGCATACTCATCTTCAAGAGTGAAGGGGATTAACATTGGAAAGTTGGATCTTTGTAACATCCCAGTTAAGAAATATGAATGCTGAAGCTGAAGTAAGTTATTTTGCAGAGAACTGATCTTTTGTGTTGCCAGTAGTCAACTGTTACTCAATGGCACTGACCGTGTCTAGTCCAAAGGCTACCCTAGAACAAGACCACTTGTTGAAATCTCCCCTGCTCTTTCTGGACACCCTGCCCTGGTCTTCTGACTGCTCTAGACCTTTTCATTTCCAACTGCTGATGGGACATTATCCACCTACACTTTAACACTCCTCTTTCTATTCCAACCTCACTCCTTCCAAACGCTCGATTCTGTACATCATCTGCAACAGTCCTAACCTCACCATCAAACCTACAGATAAGGGAGGTACAGTAGTAGTCTGGCATACTGACCATGACTTTGCTGAGGCCCACTGCCAACTTACTTATCCCTTGAACAGGACCCTACTAAGGAACACCAGACCATTGTCTCCCACGCTATCACTGACCTTATTGACTCTGGGGATCTCCCATCCACCACCACCAACCTCACAGTTCTTGCACAGCCCACCTCCCATTTCTACTTCCTATCCTAGATCCACAAGTACGCTTGTCCAGGTAGACCTATTGTTTCAGCATGTTCCTACTCCACTGAACTCGTACTTGCATACCTCAACTCTGTTTTATCCCCCCGGTTCAGTCCCTTCCCACCTACATCCATGACATCTCACGCGTTCTTGATCTTTTCAAGTATTTCAGGTTCCCTGGCCCCTATCATTTTATTTTCACTATGGATGTCCAGACCCTGATCACCTCCATTCCCCATCAGCAAGGCCTCAAAGCTCTCCATTTTTTTTGCTGGACACCAGACCCAACCAGTTACCCTCCACCACCACTCTCCTCTGCCTAGCGGAACTTGTCTTCACTCTAGGTATTTTGTCCTTTGGCTCCTCCCACTTCCTTCAAACAAAAGAGGTAGCCATGGGAACTCACTATGCCTGTCTGTTTGTCGGCTATGTGGAACAGTCTACGTTCCAAGCCTACACTGGTGACCTTTCCACACTTCTCTTTCGCTACATCAATGACTGCATTGGTGCTGCTTCCTGCACTCGTGCTGAACTCGTCGACTTCATCCACTTTGTCTCCAACTTCCATCTTGCCCTCAAATTCACCTGTTCCATTCTGATACCTCCTTTCCCTTTCTCAATCTCACTATCTCTATCTCTGGAGGCAGCTGATCCACCAATGTCTAATATAAATCCATGGGCTATTACAGCTACCTGGACTACACTTCATCCCACCCTGCTACTTGTAAAAATTCCATTCCCTTCTCTCAATTGCTCCATCTCCACCGCATATGCTCAGGGTGAGGCTTTTCATTCTAGAATGGAGGAGATGTCCTCCTTTTTCAAAGAAAGGGGCTTCCCTTTCTCCATCATCAGCACTGCTCTCAACTGCATCTCTTCCATTTCACGCACGTTTACTCTTACCCCATCTTCCCACCTCCCTACCAGAGATAGGATTCCTCTTGTCCTCACCTACCTACCCTCCATGTCCAGCACATAATCCTCCAAAACATCTGCTACCTCCAACAGGGTCCCACCAACAAGTGCATCTTTCTCTCATCCCACTTTCTGCTTTCCGCAGGAATCACCCCCTGCGCGACTCCCTTGTCCGTCTGTCCCTTCCACTGATCTCCCTCCTGGCACTTATCCTTGAGAGTGAAACAAATGCTACCACTGCCCCTTACCTCCTCCCTCACTACCATTCAGGGCCCTAAATATTCCTTCCAGGTGAGATGACACTTCACCTGTGAGTCTGTTGGGATCATTTATGATATCCTGTGCTCCCGGTGCAGCCTCCTGTATATTGGGAAGACTCATCATAGATTTGGAGACCGCTTCACTGAACATCTGCGCTCCATCTGCCAGAACAAGTGGGATCTCCCAGTGGCCACCAATTTTAATTGCACTTCCATTCCAATATGCCCATCCATGGCCTCCTCCACTGTCGAAATGAGGCCAAACTTAGGTTAGAGGAACAACACCTTATATTCTGTTCGGGTAGTCTCCAACCTGACGGTATGAACATCAATTTCTCAAACTTCCAGTAATGGGCCCCCCTTCACCCTATTTCTTCCATCATTTTATCTCCTTGCCCACCCATTGCCTCCCTCTGGTGCTCCCCCCCTCCTTTTTCTTTCTTCCATAGCCTTCTGTCTCTTTCCCCAACTTCCCAGCTTTTTACTTCATCCCTCCCCCTCCATATTTCACATCATCTGGTGTTTCTCTCTTCCCTCCCCCTCACCACATTTTAAATCTACTCCTCAGCTTCTTTACTCCAGTCCTGCCGAAAGGTCTCGGCTCAAGACATTGAATGTACTTTTTCCCATAGATGCTGCCCGGCCTGCTGAGTTCCTCCAGCATTTTGTGTTTGTTGCTCGGATTTCCAGCATCTGCAGATCTTCCCTTGTTTGTGTGTGAGGAGTAGTTTTTTTCGGATAAATTTCCTGCATTTGTCAAATCATCCCTGTGATCTGTTGTCCTGTAACTTGTCACTTTTCAAGGGATAGTTTTGAATTTATTGCTCCAAAAATAGTATGAGAGTTAATAAAGACATTGTTGGGACCTTCTACTACCTGTCTCAATCAAAGCTAATACTCTTCTGTAGCACAGAGGAAGATTTGCGTTGTTAGAGGTGTTTTCATTCAGATTGGACATTATGCCAAGACCCTGAACATGATTTATGAAGATGTTGCTAGGATGAAAGGTTGGCCAGATGAAGCCTAGGAAGAAGTGGACAAGAAGCATTATTCATAGTGAGACAGCTGATGAATATTGTTATCTATCACTCATCAATATTAAAGCTAATTATTTGGCATTGTTGGAGGTTGCTACACTAACACTGGATGCTTTAGTTCAATAGATGTGAAGTGCTTTGATAGACCCTGAAAGGGGTAGTAAGGATTTTATATATGCTGGGTCAAATTTTCTGAAAGTTTTGAGTTCTGGCAATTAAAGCGCCTGTTTGAAAGAGGATAAAACTACATAAATGAACTGAAATCTATATGTTTCTGATAAAAATGTTTTCTAACCATTTTAATGAAATATTATCTCTCCTTTCCTATCACCTCATCAAATTCTAAATACCAAGGGATTCCCAGCTATTCTTGGTTTATCTTGCTTGAGGTATCATCTGGTCTATAACATCTACATGTAAGTTCTACTACAAATGGAGTCTTGATTTGGTCCTTCTGAAAACCAATTGCTTCGATTAAAGTCCAACAAGGAATCCTGCTCTGGGAGAAGGATGAAATAAACAGGTCAGAGTCAGAATCCGAATCAGGTTTACTGTCACTGAAATATGGCATGAAGTTTGTTGTTTTATGGTAGCAGTACAGTGCAAGACATAAAAAAATCCTACAAGTTACAAAAATAAATAAATATTTTTAGGATGCATAGTGGTTTGCAGTTTAGGGCACATAGTACTTTACAACGCCAGTGATTAGAGATTAATTCCTGCTTCTCACTCTGAGAAGTTAGTTCGCTGTCTCTGTGACAGTGGGAAGAACATACATTCCAAGGATGTACAGTGTAGGGTTAGTAAGTATGGCAAAACTTGTGGGCAGCCCCCAGCATATCCTTGAACTGTGTTGGTTGCATCAAGAACCAACACATTTCACTGTACATTTCAATGTTTCCATGTACATGTGACAATAAAGCTAATCTTTTAGTACAAAAGACAAATAATGAAGTGGTATCCATTTAAAAATCTGATGGTAGAGGGGAAAAAGCAGAGGGAGAGAAAATATCTTTTTAGGTGTAAACAGCATTTAGTTGAGTAACTGAATGAAGGCAACCTGGTAGAAGTGATGACATCGTTCATTAAGACCAGAAGAAGCAGGAACAGGAGCATCATGCATCCCTTCAAGCCTGGTCCATTGCTCAGTTGAATCATCGTTGATCCATCGCTCCTGACTTTGACTTTCCTGGCCTTTCCACATAACTGTTGACTACTCTGTTATACACAAATTTATTTATTAGCAAATCTTCCAAAAGGTCCTGCTTGATGGGCTTGTTCAGTAGGTTAGATTCAATGGAGCCCAGGGAGAGATAGTTCGGAGGATTCAAAATTTGCTCCACAGTGGGAAGCAGAAGTTGATGGTTGAAGGTTAATTCTCTAAATGAAGTGTGCTTTAGGGGTTGGTGTTGGGACCCTTATTAATTGTTAGTTATATAAATGATTTGAAGGTGAATGCACAAGGCTTGATTAGTAAATTTGTGGATGACATGAAATTAGAAGGCTTGAAATGTTGACTCTCTATTCCTCTCCATTGATGCTGCCTGATTGGTTGAGTTCCTCCAGCATTTTGTGTGTTTTACTGTGAAATTAGGAGGTGCTGATGATAGAAAGTTATTGTAGACTACGGGGGGATCTTGATCAGTTAGAGAAGTGGGCTGAGGAGTGGCGAATGGATTTAAATACAGACAAGTGTGAGGTGAAGCAATTTGGAAAGGAAACCACTGTGGGACTTGTGGTAAGGTTTAAGTAAGAACTAGGGAGTGTAATGGAATAGAAGTACCTAGGAGATCAAAATTGTAGAATGGTGATAAAAGTGTTTAGCACACAGGCCTTCATTGGTCAGGCTCTGAGCATCGGAGATGGGCCATTGTGATGTAATTGTATATATAATTAGTGAAGCTACACCTGGAGGGCAGTACAGAGTTCTGGTCACATTATTGCAGGAAGGATGTGGTTAAGCTGTTGCAGAGCGGCATGGCTCAAAGGGACAGAAGGGCCAGTTCTGCACTGTATCTCAATAACTTTTTAAAAACTGGAATAAGTGCAGAACAGGTTTAAGAGGATGTTGCCCGGGCTAGAGGGCCTGAGTCATAGGGAGAAGTTGGTCAGACTAAATCTTATTGCATGGAACGTGGGAGCGTGAGAGTCGGCCTTATAGAAGTACTTAGAACTATTAGAGGTATAGATAAGACAGAAATCCTACCCAGCAAAAACTCATTTCAGGAAGGAAGCACCATCAATTTGAGGGAGACTCCCGGAACTCCCGGGAGAGGTGGGATGTCTGCAATAGAGTAGCTCCTTAGCAGCTAGCCAGCTAGTTTAAATAATGTTAGCTCTGCTAATGAATGAATGGCACCTGTTAAACACCTCATCATGTCTTTTGCATTTCAACCCACCATGGACAATAGAAAAGTCACTGTTGCAAATAGTGCAGTGAGCAACACTGTCATTATTTTTGATATCTCTCTTTCTCTCCCCCCCCCAAAAAAAATATCTCTCAAAAAAATTAATTTCCAGGATATTGTATACAATTTGCGGGCATCAAGGAGCCACTATCAATTTGCGGGAGACTCCTAGAACTTCCAGGAGAGGTGGTATGTCTGGATAAAGTCAATAGGAACAACCATTTCCCAAGATAAGAAAGTCAAAAACGAAGGGCAGAGATTTTGTGTGAGAGGGGAAAGATGTAAAAAGATCCTAAGGTCCTTTGTCTTCACACAGAGGGTGGTGAGTATAATGAGCTCCTGGAGGATGTGTTTGGGGCAGGTACAACAGAATAAATAAAAATAACACTTGCATAGGTACACAGAGAGGCAGTGCTTGGGGTGGGCAAATGCAGGATATTGGGATGAGCTTGATGGGTACTCTGTTTGTTGTGGACTTGTTGGGCCAAGGGGCTTGTATCCATCCTATATTGTTCCATGATTGTATGACTCTAAGGATTCCCATAGACCCCCATGGGTCTCTGTGGCAAAGGAATTCTGTGGTCTCGCAAACCCTTGAGAGAAGTTCTTCTTTACCTTAGTCTTAAAAGGACTCTCAAATTATCCTGAGACCATGCTCTCTGGTACTGGATTCTCCCATGAGATGTTCTTATTGTTTACCCCATCTGGTCTCCAATGATTTTTACATGTTTCAGTAGATTGTTTCTCATTGTTCCAAAGTGTACGGTACAAACCTCTTCAATGTTGCCTTGTTGAACATACCCTGGATCATCCTAAAGAATCTCCTGTAACCCTCCTACAATGAAATGATGCATTTCTTTAAATAAAGGACTAGAACAGCTCACTTTATTTGAGAAGTTGTCTCATTAGTGCTTTGTACTGTTGAGTACGACCTCCCCACTTTTACATTCCAACACGTTCGAAAAAATATCCAACACTCCATTAGCTACTGCACCTGTGTGCTAGCTTTTGTGTGTTTTCTACACAATGACTGCCAAATCCCTCAACATTCTAACATGTTTCTCTAGTTAAATAATGTTGTTCTTTAGTCTTTTTCTTCCAAAATGAACCGCTTCATGTTTTCCCACACTATATTCCACTTGCCAATTATTTTGACCACACACCTAACTTATCAGTATCTCTCTGGAAACTTACTGGTGTTCATCTTACAACGTGCCTGCCTACTGATTTTGTGAATTCAGTAAATCTAACTACTGTATCTTGTTTCCTCCAGTTCGTAAAATATGTTGTAAACTGTTGTGCCCAGCTTTGATTCCTCTGGCATAGCTCGATTCATTTTGGCTTTCCTTGATTTGATTATGATTTTCCAAGTCTGTTCTTACTTTTTTAATAACTGGTTGACATTTCTTAGAGAAAGATGGTGGCCTAATCAGCCTGCTTTTTGCTGCTCTCCCTTTCTGAATAGAGATGTCATGATTTCAGCTTTCCAGTCTGACACCTCCCCAGCTTCAAAGGATTTTTTGGAAGATAAGTACTCTGGCATCCCCTGCCTTGACAGCCACTTCTGTTGGGATCCCGAGATAAAAACCATCCAGGTCAGGTGTCTTTATCAGCCCTGTCCTACAAAACTATGTCAATGAATGAGAGTCCCACTTAGTGTACAATTACTTAAAGATAATTCAGATTCTTGTACATTGTTCCTGTGTATGTGTAAATGAGGACATCAACTCCTAACAGGTTGCATAGTTGTTTCATGTGCAATCAGATGTTCATATTGAAAATTACCTCAGATGAAAAGAAGCCTCTGTTGACAAACCCATTAAAATCAATTGAAAATTTACTTTGAATGAATGAGCTATTTACTATACATTAAATATATGGACAAGTATAGATTAGCTCATTAAAAGAATTTCCTTTCCCAATTTCAGTAAAACGCAGTCCATTATCTTTCAAAGATATTAATGTGTAAGGCCACTATTAATTATATTTCATTTAGAAGTCATCAGCAAAATTGTCTCTATTTTATATTGTACCTCACAATTTTCATTTTAAAAGAGTTGCAATGCCAAGACTTTAATAACACTTCTGTGCAGATAGAATCTAAGCTAGTTCCAAATCACTAATCTACATGAACATAAGATTTAAACACATAACATTGAATTTGGCATACTTTTCAAAGCAGCCTGCTTTGCAAACGGCATAGAAATATGGTCCATGTTGCAGGGTGCCTCAAAGCACATTGTAATAGTGCCCAGGCTGTTATCATTACTGGCAAACTGAACATCTCACAGCAGGTTCTCTAAGTTAGATTGCCCCCTGCTGCTTGTATATAATTGAAAGAGTAGAAAACATTTTTGGAAATCTGCCATAATCTAAAGCATTTTCAAAATAGGAGAATATTCTGATCTGTTTTAAATGTATTGCAGAACAATTTGTACAACGCTTTAAATTGCTTTAAAACAGTTGTAATATTACATTAGGTCTGGCAAATTCTAAATAGGCATCTAAAGTGAAAACTGCACACCTTCTACATGTTCAAAATGAAGCAATTTACTGGAGGAAAGATCTACAATATAAAGCAAGTGGAATTCCAACACCATGCATGAGAGAAGGATAGAGGTGTCTTATTCATGTGGCAAAGAGATTGAGTTAGCATTTAATACATTAGCTTTAGTCACCAGTGAGCTGAATGAAAAAATATAAGGCAGAGTCAATGCACTGAGGTATTTTATTAACTTATTGGATCTTTGCCCTGACATCAGCACTAATACTTCAATTCACTGGGTATCCTAGCACAATCTCAGGCTTCAAACGTATGACACCCATGATACTTTACACCATGCTGCCTCTGACAGGACTTCTCAGGGAATGAAAGCACTTCTCATGCTAGAGGACCTGCTCACTGTTCCTGCACTGGGTAATACCTACATAAGCATGACCGTCCCCACTTAAGTGGGTGAAAGAAGTTGAGGAAATGTGCTGACAATTTATTAACTATTTTCAATTGCTTTTTGGATTTGAATTGTAAAGAAAATATTTTAAGTTCTTAGCAATGCATCAGACATTCAGACCCAGAATAGTGATGGTTTGGCCCAGACTAGATGACGAATGGTGAACCAGCTATCAAGTGAAGTTGAGCTTAAAGTCAAAGAATCATGACACTATAGAAACAGGCCATTCAGCCCATCTAGTCTGGGCCAAACCATTCGTTTGCCCAGTCCCTCATCAATCTGCACCCAGACCATAGCCCTCTAGACCCCTCCCATCCATGTATCTATCCAAATTTCTCTTCAGTGTTGAAATCGACCCTGCATCTACCATTTGTGCTGGCAGCTCGTAAAACACTCACACCACCCTCTGAGTGAAGAAGATCTCCTTCATATTCCCCTTTTGCATTTTACCTTTAACTCATGACTCAACCTCAGTGGAAACACCCTGCTTATATTTGCCCTATCAATATCCCTCATAATCTTGTATACCTGAATCAATCTCCTCTCATTCTTCTATATTCTCAGGAATAAAGTCCCAACCTATTCAACCTTTCCGTATAACTCAGGTCCTGAAGTCTTGACACCATCCTTGTACATTATTGCCATGTGCACAGATGAGGTGCAATGAAAAATGTGCTAGCAATATCTGAGTGCAGCTGACTGGCTTCCTTCAGTCCATTCCCAGTGGTCAGCCACACCAAACTGTTGCTAGTTGAGGAGCCAGCAGAAAAAGGTATCAGAGCCCGAGCTGGAAAAAACAGTATTGTCCTTGACTGGCACTGAGTGATTTTGGAAATTTTGCTCCATTATCAGGATTGGTTTGCAATGTTAGTTGCAAATGATCAATCTGTGTTCCATTTATTAACAAGCCATTGTTTGATAGTAGTATATGGCATTATTAATAAGCATGACCGGTTGTCAGCACTGATTTATAGATTGTGTACAAAGTGTTAGGTAAGAAAGATTAATGTTTTTGCAGAAGAAAATTGGTTTAATAATCAGAATTGTGTATTTAATGCAATTCTCATTATTGTCATAATTATTGAAGAACACGAGCTGTCTGGCCCTTGAAACCTACCATGTTATGTTTTGTAACTTCAAAACTTTGAATTAATTCCAAGAAACTCACAGAAGTCTGAAAATACGGGTGTAGTTCAAGGTTACTTTAAGTGAGGCACACACATACCATGTGGTAGCATGATTATATATGCAATTAACATATTTTACATATAACACATAATTAATTATTTAAATGGACAAGAATGCTTAATCAAACAATATATATACGATTACTCAAATATGGAAAAATTAAATACACAACACTTCTCCCTGCTTAGCTATAAACTCCAACTCAATAGAGAATTCATCTCAACTATATACATAGAATATTATATAAAACCACAACAGAGTAAATTTTAAATAGTCCCATTCAGGAGTAAAGATCTAATCATTGTGGAGCATATGTTACTTTTGTGGGATAACGTTTTTCCTGACAAGGAGGCTCACCCTGCTTGGCAGCTAGACTTGCGGCTGTGAAACAATCTCAGGTTCTGGCGTCTCCTCTGTGGTGACCCAGAGTTGATTCTGGAATTGCAGGAAGTTAATCTGACATCTCTAAACAACTTTCTTCTTCTTTTCTCTCTCTGAACCTACTTTGATTCCTTTCTTTTTCTTTCTCATGTTCCTTCTCTCTTCCTTTCTCATTCACATTCTTTCTCTTCATGTCTTCCCTCTTTTTTCCTTCTTCTGGTTTGTGCATCTTGATCTTGGGAAGATGCAATTAGTTCACTGGAGTATTTCCTTATTAATCCTTCTATTGATCTCTAATCTGATCTCTCTTCTTGGTTTCTGCATCCACATCACCATCTGATGAATCCTCTGTTTTTGTATCTCCATCAACTCCTTTCTTTTGGCCTCCATTCAGCCAGCTGGGCTTTGGTCTTTGCATCAATTTTTACCAGCAGCTTTTTGTCTCCCACTTGAAGTTCATGCAATAACCTTAATGCAAGCAGAGCAGATTCTGGTTCTTTATACGCACAAAAGCTACATCACTTTCACGCCTCCTCTGAGGATCATGGTGCTTCCTTGGTCCAATATGCTTTCCAATCCAGGGCACAGAGGTTGGCACCAACACCTGTTTGTCCTCTGTTGGGCAATGGTTCATGGTGTTGGGCATTGGGACAGTTATGGCATCGTTCAGTCCATTTCTCAATTTGCTTTCAGTTGGCTTCATTGCAGGGATGTGGCATGCAGCTGGTGGATGGATCTCCAATCAAGTAGTAGTTGTCTCAGCCAATCACAGCCCCACAATGCCGGTCCTTCTGTTTTCTAACACATACAACCTCAATGTGGTTTGTTGGTTCTTGTATTTCACAGCTACAGATGTCATTCCCACAGGAATGATCTTTTCTCCAGTATCTGCAGGCTTCAGTTTAGTATCTTTAAAATCTGTTCAGACTCATTTTGTGGAATGACTGAGACAGCTGAGCCAGTGTCCAATTCCATTTTAATTAATTTGCATTTCACTTCTGGCGTAAGCCATTTGCTTGTCTCCTGTTAGTTTCGAAATTGTAAATCTCAAGGGTACCCAGTCCTATGTCACTCTCATCATTGCCAATACTTTTTATCAACAGCATGCAGATTAGTGCTCTTTTTGAAACTGCAACTTGACATTTTTAGCTTTTTCTCTTCCCTGAACAATCCATTTACTTTTGTCCACCTACATGCTCTTTGTACCTGACCTACTTGGTGGCATTTTCTCCAGGTTTCACATTTAGATCTGCATTGATTTGGTGCATGTGAGCCCCTGTCACAATGGTAACACAATTTGTTCAGCCAGCTGGGTTCTGTTTAGACACTGCAATTTTGTTCACATTCACTTTCACTCCTGACTGCAAATCAATTGCATCTCTGTCTGCAGTTTCCATTGAAACAATGACTGCTTGTTTGATTGTAAGCTGTGATTTAGTTAGGAGCCATTTTTGAATGTTTTCTTTTAAGATTCCACAATCTAAACAATCTATCAGTGTCTCATTAAGCCTATTACTGAACTGACAATATTCAGGCAATCGCTTCAATTCAGGCACAAACACCGAAGTGGACTCCCCTTCTTTTTGATTGCACTTATTCCTAAAGCATTCTGCAATCAACAATGGCTTTGGTTCTAAATGTTCCTGTATTACTCTCATTAGCAAATTATTAGCAAAGCTGATTTCTGATGGTTTGATTGGAGCAGTCAATCTGCAAAGTAAACCTTAAACCCAAAGTCCTTAGCAAAATGGCACTCACTTCTCACTGACTATTTCATTTGCTTCAAAATACTGTTCCAGCAGTTCAGTATACTGAACCAATTACACGTTATGTAATCTGATTTTTTTAATGATTATTATCACCTGGTACTCACCCTTTATAATCCTGTGAATTCCTTCACTTTCTTTTTAAATCATTGCTGTCTTCCTTCCCAATGAATATGCTTAAAACTCAATTGTCTCCATGTGCTGGTCTGGGTATTTTTAAATTTGAGATTCCTGTGTTTTTTTTCTTCAAATGTCTTGTTGCACTTTAACAAGTTGGTAGCCGTGTTGGGTTTATTCTAAAAATACTTTGTTACCAATGTTACGTTTTGGAATTACAAAACATTAAATTATTTTCAAGAAACTGAAGTGAGTCTGAAAATATGGGTGTCGTTCAAGTTTACTTCAAACAAGGTGTGCATGTATCATGTGGTAGTGTAATGCCATATACAATTAACATGACTTTACTGCACATATAATCCATAATTTATTTAAACAAACAAGAATGTTTCATCAAATAATAAATATACAAGATTACACTAATATTCTTGAAATATTAAATACACAACATACCTCACTAATCAATGTGACCCTGGCTAATCTGCCCAGGCCTCATTTCTTCTTCTTTTCAGTTCCCCACAGCCCTTTATTCCCAAATCTCGAAAATATTTATTGGACACCCCTCTAAATATCTCCACCATTCTGAACTCCACAACTTAATGGAGTAGAAGAAGTCTAGAGATTTGCCATCTCCTGTGACGAGAAATTCCGACATTCCTTCATTTTGAATGACTATTCCCATATCCTAGAACTACACCCCTGATTCAACACTCTCTCACTGGTGGGAACATCAGCTTTGTCATTGCCTCCTATGATTATATATATTATAGTAAGATTACAATCAATCTTCTGGACTCCAGAAGTATATATTTTGTTAGGTGTTCATAATAGGACAACTCTCTCATTATGTGAGTTAGCCTCTGAATCTCTTTTGGACTATCTGGTATATACTTTCCTAAATGAAGGGACCAAAACTGTACACAGAACATCAAGTGCTGCCTCATCAACACTGTGTATTATTGCAATATATTTCTCTATTTAAATTCTAGCTAGCAATAAAGGCCAAAATTAAAATCTTCTTCTGGGGTTATAGAAAACGTAATGATATACAAATAATAGTTTCTTCAGAAAAGGATCTAGTGCTTTCCCAGCATATATAATGAATAGATAATGATGTCACTCAGTAGTTCTGACCCGTTGAAGTCAATCCTATGGCCCTATGGCCATTGCAGATGCAATATTCTGCTACTGCCAATTTCTCCAGGTAACCCAAATGGATACACCTCCTGTGCTCCTTGATGCGAGTTTCTACTGTATGTCCTGTCTGGTTGATATATGTGCTCCGCATTCCAGAATCTTGTAAACACCAGCCATCCTGAGTCCCAGGCCATCTTTGACCCGCATAAACTGTGATCTGAGCTTCTTTGCAGGCTTGTGGATAGTATTAATCCAGTATTTCTGCAGTGTTCTTGCAATCCTTCCAGAAACTGAGGACATATTGGGAAGACAGCCTGTAGTAACGGGCTCCACCTCGTTATTACATTATCTGGTTTTTCTGTTGGCCATTTAGGTGCTTTCCTTCATCTTGTAGCCATTCTGCAGGAATGTCATGCATAATCGTCTTACTTCCTTGGAGAGATTCTCCGGGTCCTATATAGTTTTTGCATGGTTAATCAAAGTAGAAGGAACTGCTCCATGTTGGGAGGCATGATGGTGGCTGTTGTTGTTGAGGTATATATCCCTGAGAGTGGGTTTTCGATAGGCAGCATGTCCGAGGCTACTGTTGAGTTTCCGTTGTATTAGAACGTCCAGGATGGGGGGGCAGCCAATCTTCTCCATCTCATTGGTAAATTGAATGCTTGGATGTATACTGTTCTGATAGTTGTGGAACTGTTGGGGTGCCTGGAGTCCGTGAGGCCTCACTACCAAGGTGTCATTAATGTATCTGATGAAGCATTTGGAACGTAAGGGTGATGAACACAGAGCCCTCATTTCAAAGTCCTCCATGTAGAAATTAGAAATAGCTGGCAGCAAGGGTGATTGCCTCTGTTCATGAACCTGCTGCCTCATCTTCAGCACTATTATCTGCCTTTCCTATGACACTTCTTGCATTGAAATATAGGCAGCTCAGGACAGTAGATGCACTATGCTCAATCTTTTGATTTCTAACTTTGCCTGAGGTCTTACCAAGATCTGCCGCTACAGCCTCTCAACTAACTCTCCTGGCACTCTGGTTCCCATCCTCCTGCGACTCTAGTTTAAACCCCACTGTGCAGAATTAACAAAACTTTCCTCTCAGACATTAGTCCCTCTCCAGTTCAGGTGCAAACTGTCCCTTCTGTATAGTTCCCACCTTCCCTGGAAGAGAGCCTAAAGATCCGAAACTCTCATGCCCTCCCCCCTACACTGACCCTTTAGCCATGTACTAAACTGTATAATCTTCTGAATTCTGGCCTCCCTAGCATGTGGCATGGGTAGCAATCCTGAGATCACAACCCTGGAGTTACTGCCTTTTAACTTAACACCTAACTCCCAGAACTCCCTATGCAGAACTTCATCACTTGTTCTATCCATACCATTGACCACGACTTCTGACTGTACACCCTCCCACTTAAGAACGCTGAGGACTTGATCCAAGATATTCTGGACACTGGCATCTGGCAGGCAACATATCATCCAGGAATCTCATTCTTGCCCACAAAGCCCCCTGTCCATTCCCCTAACTAAAAAATTCCCTATCAGTGCAGCTTTCCTCTTCTTCCCCCTTCCCTTCTGAATCACAGATGCCGTCTCAGTGCCAAGGGCCTGCTCACTGTGCCTTTCCTCAGTCAGGTCATGCACCCTACCTGCCCCCATCCCCTGAAAGGATTGAAAGTGATATACATGTTGTTGTGGGGGATCACTGACTGAAGCTTCAAAGAGCTAAAACCTCATGATCTAGACAACTACAAGGGTGCCAGGAAAGAGCTCAAGAATGAAATTAGGAGAACTAGAAGGAGCCATGGGAAGGCCTTGGTGGGCAGGATTAAGGAAAACCCCAAGGCATTCTACAAGTATGTGAAGAGCAAGAGGATGAGCCATGTGGGAATAGGACAGTGGAAACATGTGCATGGAGTCGAAGGTGGTAGCGGTGGTACTTCATGAGTACTTTGCTTCGGTATTCAGCAGGGAAAAAGACCTTGGCTTTGTGGGGATGACATACAGCAGACTGAAACGCTTGAGCATGTATACATTAAGAAAGGGGATGTGCTGGAGCTTCTGAAAAGCATTAAGTTAGGTAAGTCACCGGGACCAGATGAGATATAACCTAGGCTACTGTGGGAAGTGAGGGAGGACATTGCTGAGCATCTGGTGATTATCTTTGCATCATCAATAAGGTCAGGAGAAGTAACAGAGGAATGGAAAGTTGCAAATGTTGTTCCCTTGTTCAGGAAAGGGAGTAGAGATAACCGAGGAAATTATAGACCAGTAAGTCTTATTTCAGTGGTGGGCAGTTTGGTGGAGAAGATCCTGAGAGGCAGGATTTATGAGCATTTGGAGAGACATTATCTGACTAGGGATAGTCAGCATGGATTTGTCATGGAAAGGTCATGCGTTATGAACCTGAATGAATTCTTTGAGGATGTAACAAAACACATTGATGAAGATAGAGCAGTAGATGTAATGCATATGGAATTCAATAAGGCATTTGATAATGTTCCCCATGTAAGGCTCATTAAAGTAATGGGGCATAGGATCCAAGGAGACCTTGCTTTGTGGATCCAGAATTGGCTTGACCACAGAAGGTGGTTGTGAATGGTTTGAACTCTGCATAGAGAATGGTGACCAGTGGGGTTCCACAGGGATCTGTTCTGGTACCCCTCCTCTTTGTGATTTATATAAATAACTGGATGAGGAAGTAGAAGGGTGGGCTAGTAAGATCGGGGTGATACAAAAATTGGGGGTGTTGTGGTTAGTCTGGAGAGTTGTCAGAGGTTACAGCAGGACATTGGTGCGATGCAGAACTGGGCTGAGAAGCAGCAGATGCAGATCAACCCAGATAAGTGTGAAGTGGTTCATTTTGGTAGGTCAAATTTGTAGACAGAATATAATATTAATGGTAAATCTCTTGGCAGTGTGGAGGATCAGCGAGATCTTGGGGTCCATATCCATAGGACACTCAAATCTGCTGCACAGGTTGACAGTGTTGTTAGGAAGGTAAATGGTGTGTTGGCCTTCATCAACCATGGGATCAAATTCAAGAGCTGTGGGGTAATGTCACGGCTATATAAGACCTTATTTAGACCCCACTTGGAGTACTGTGTTCAGTTCTGGTCACCTCATTACAGAAAGGATGTGAGAGAGTGCAGAGGGAAGTTGCCTGGATTGGAGAGGATGCCTTATGAGAGTAGATTGAGAGAACTTGGCCTTTTCTCCTTGGAGTGACAGTGGATGAGAGGTGACCTGATAGAGATGTATAAGATAATAAGCGCCATTGATTGTGTGGAAAGCCAGAGGCGTTTTCCCAGGGCTGAATTGGCTAACATGAGGAGGCATAGTTTTAAGGTGCTTGGAAGTAGGTACAAGGGGGATGTCAGAGGTAAGATTTTCACACAGAGAGTTGTGGGTGTGTGGAATGCATTGCCAGCAACAGTGGTGGAGGTGGATACAATAGGGTCTTTTAAGAGACTCTTAGATAGGTACATGGAACTTAGAATAATAGAGGGTTATGCAGTAGGGAAATTTTAGGCAGCCTCTAGAGTAGGTTACATGGCTGGCACAACATCAAGGGCTGAAGAGCCTATACTGTGCTGTAGATTTTCCGCGTTTCTATGTTTCTATCACCATTCTGACTCAGTCCACTCAATGATGGCTACTGCTCTTGCTCCTGTCTCCCTTCCATTTGCTCTTGCTAATCAATCCCAAACGCTGATTAGTCACTGGCCAATCCCTTCTTAACTGTAGTGAATGGCTGCTACCCTTTGTATGCTCAGGCAATGGACCTGTTTGAAGTTTCCTTCTCTCAAACTTTCTGACGTCTGCATGGGCTGCTGGTCAAAGATCTTTTTTGGGTTTTGTTTTTCTTTCTGGGATTTTGGGGTCATTTAAATACGTCACCCATTTCCTGACATGTATGCTGGTGTAATGCCATTCACTTAAGAAAAATAATAAAATTGGCATTTTTTTAATGGATTGATACCGTGGAATCTATAGCTGAATTTTGGGATTACATTTTTCCTATGTGCATTTATTTGTAAGAAGGTTCTTTGTCATGAGATTCCATTTGTGCCACTTTAATCTTGTCCACTGCCAGTCTGACTCCTCTGCATTTTCCCTCTACATTGTTGCAGTGATGCCCAGTGTAACTTTAAGGGACAGAATCCCACCTTTCATCTGCACACGAGATTCTGCAGATACTGGAAATTCAGAATAACACAGCAGATCAGACAGCATCTACAGAAAGGAATAGTAGTAGAGCAATCACTTGAGTTGTCTAAGGGGTTGTCTAATGGTGGGCCCTCAGAAGGCTGTAGAGACCTGCCTGGGATCCACATATTCTAGTGCAGTGTGGACACAATTCAAGAGTCATGGAAAGGATGAGGAAAGGAATAAAGAGTTAATGCTTTGAATCAAGACCCTTCTTCAGGCTCTTTCCATAGATGCTGTATGATCTGTTGAGTTCCTCCAGCATTTTGTATGTTACTCATCTTTCATCTGGGCATGCTGAACTCTCTCCATGAATGCTACGTGACCTGCTCAAGTGTATCAGCATCACAAACACAAAGAAAATCTGCAGATGCTGGAAATCCAAAGCAACAGACACAAGATGCAGTAGGAACTCAGCAGGCCAGGCAGCATCTATAGGAATGAGTAAATAGTCAACGTTTTGAGCTGAGACTCTTCTTCAGTGTCTCAGGCTTTCTCGTTTTTACTCTGGATTTTTAGCATCAGCAATCTTTTGTTACTAGTAATTTGAAAAAAAAAAGAATCCTGATCATTTATTTCCTCTTTTGAATGGGATTTTGACACAAAGATGTGGAACAATCAAATGCTATAATGATTTCTCAAACCTCTGAAGAGTATAGTTGGAATTGTCTCATAGAGAAGATAACTGATATTACTTACAATTTCAAATCTTGATTACAAATGCCCGAGAAGGTAGAGGAACAATTTTCATTGGGAATTCAGAACATCTTTAAAGAAGTTGTTTTATCAGCTTCTGGAATTCCAGCCTTGGTCTCTTTATCGAGAGGGGTGGGACTGTGATATACAGAAGGGGGACCAATACAACACAAATCTCATTTTTTGTGGCAGAAATACATGAATCTATTGCAAAATATGGTAGCAAATAAAATTGCCAAATAATTCCAGTAACACCATTTATTCTGTATTGTTGACTCGTGGAAGTACATTAACCATCCCAAACAGAAGAATGTAAAATAGATCACAAAACAAAAACACCATTTTCCAGTGTTATCCTTATCTACTTTGAGCTTCGAATAAACAACTCATCCCATGCGTTTCTGCAGTAATATTGTTAATCATCAGCAAGTAACTTCCTCATTAATACAGTGATTCAGTTTGTTGGTCAGAAGTAGACGATGGAAAGTGGGCAGAGGTTTGGATGTTCTGAAGGGCCAGTCTGCTCCTGCCCAGGATGAAAGTTAGATTATTTTTGTTGACTCTGGAAGTCAATTGCATCATCCGAGGCACTCTCCCTTTTTGTCAATTTTTCCAAAATGCTGTACATGTGGAAGACATTATTAATAGGAAATCAAAGCAATAACATCTCCTCAGAGCAGGCTACAAATTCTAGCAGGCAGTGCAAAGATTTTATGAGGTGCAAATAACTTTGGATCCAAAAATTGTTTTCTGAAAGCGATCAATATCTGTAGAAATCCTTATGCACGTAACTGATAGTAAATTGTATCAGAATTCTCCATTGTAATATGTGCTTATACATGGCTACACAGTATTGGCCTCAATTAGTGGGTGATGGATTTTTGATGTATTGCAAGAAGGCCTGTTGACACAATGATATTGTAGCAATTAAGAAATAATGGCCTCATGTGAATGAGCAGGGTTTTCATGGAGGTGAGCGGAACAACATAAGGAATAGAAGAGGAACTGTATACCATCCTTTATTCTGCTCTGCCCGTAGTGGAATGAACAGCCTGTATTTTTTATTCATCTTGGTCACTTCACTATTTTTCCAATAGACATCACGCCACTTGATTGCTTGACTATGCCATGATCTTGGTTTACTTTCAGCAATTATGGCAAATGAAGGTTATGTGTTTTCATTCATTATCATGTTGTTGCTCTACCACAATGATAACATCTTTACCAGGTAGTTCTCCTCTTAACAAAGTTCCCTTAGGTCTTGGTCTTATCATATTAACATCCTGGGATTTGATAGCATGATGCTGCAAATCCTGTGTTGATTGACTTCTGCCTCTGTAGCCCGAACAATATGAAATATCTTCTTGAAATCCAATTTCTTTTACTGAATAGGTTCCTTTGAGAATAATCTTGCATTCCACAAACTATATGATCCTGCAACATCTTTAAGCTTTTACC
This sequence comes from Hypanus sabinus, assembly GCF_030144855.1. NCBI lineage: Eukaryota > Metazoa > Chordata > Chondrichthyes > Myliobatiformes > Dasyatidae > Hypanus > Hypanus sabinus. The sequence continues at coordinate 56,754,639 of NC_082722.1, read as the reverse complement.
AAACTCATAATATCCAGCAATCTGTCTCAAATCTGCCACAAATTCTGCAAGTTTCCTTTGGATGTTATTTGTTACTATTAAAATTGTATCATATGGAATTTACATCTAAGTTAACTAACAAAATAAATCTGCTGTGGCTGGAGTCAGTAAGGTTCCATGATTGGCAGAAATCTGAAATAAAACCAGAAAATGCTGAAAGTACTCAGCTGTTCAGAAAACATCTGCGGAGAAGGGAGCTCAGCCTTTTCATCAGCTTGCATGTTCTAGCATCTATAATTGAAAGCACAAACTTGGTAAATTTAGTTAAACCAGTTTATCTTTCTCTCCCCTTCTGTAGGGTGCAGATATTTGTTTGTTTATTTAACAACCTTGCACTCAGTGTCAGTGAGACCAAAGAACTGATTGATGACTTCAGAAAGGCTAAGTCGAGGGAGCACACATCAGTCCTCATATGAGGGGTGATTGATAAGTTTATAGCCTATGGTAGAAGGAGACAATTTTAGAAAACCTAGCACATTTATTTTTCAACATAGTCCCCTCATACATTTACACTCTTAGTCCAGCGGTCATGGAGCATACGGATCTTGGACGTCCAGAAAGTGTCCACAGCAGGCGTGATTGATTAGTTTGTGGCCTAAGGTAGAAGGAGTTTGAAGTTTAAAGTTAATAACTCATCTCCTTCTACCTTAGGCCACAAACTTATCAATCAACCCTGATGAGTTATTAACTTCAAACTTTCTGCGTAATCACTCAAAGAGTTAACATGCATGTGAATGTAACAAGAGCTGTATAACTCATCTCCTTCTACCTAGGCCACAAATTTATCAATCACCCTTGCTGTGGACACTTTCTGGAGGTCCAAGATCCGTATGCTCCATGACCGCTGGACTAAGAGTGTAAATGTAGGAGGGGGCTATGTTGAAAAATAAATGTGCTAGGTTTTCTAAAATTGGCTCCTTCTACCGTAGGCCACAAACTTATCAATCACCTCTCATAAAGTGATCAGAAGTGGAAAGAGTGAGCAATTTCAAGTTCCTGGGTGCCAACACCTCTGAGGATTTATCCTGGACCCAGCGTATCGATGCAGCTACAAAGAAGATACAACAACAGCTATATTTCATTATGAGTTTGAGGAGATTTGGTATGTCACTGAAGACATTCACTAATTTCCACGGATGTACTGTGGAGAGCATTCTTACTGGCTGCATCATCGCCTGGTATTGGGGGTGGGGGGTGTCACTGCACAGGATTGATATAAGCTGAAGAGAGTTGTAAACTTAGTCAGCTCCATTATGGGCACTAGCCTCCGTAGCATCCAGGACATCTACAAAGTGCGGTGTCTCAAAAAGACGGCATCCATCATTAGGAACCCCCATCACCTAGGATATGCCCTGTTCTCATTGCTACCATCAGGAAGGAGGTACAGGAGCCTGAAGGCATACACTCAATGATTCAGGAACAGCTTCTTTCCCTCTGCCATCTGAGTTCTGAATGGACTTTGAACCAATGAACACTAACTCACTACTTTTTTATTTTTATTTTTGCATTACTTATTTAATCTAACTATTATATAAATGTAAATATATATATGCACACACACACATACCTACTTACTGTTGTACTGCTTCTGCAAAGACAACAAATTTCATGAAATATGCCAGTGATATTAAACCTGATACTGATTTATTCTTTTTGGGCATTTCTATAGAGTTGTTGTTGTAGGAGATCCAAGAGATATTCTCATTTTATTCCCTATGTAATTTGATAGAACTACTTAAAGAACCTCAAGGATCAGTTGTAGCCATTGTGACTCAACATTTCACAACATAGCTGATTGTGGATTTCAGGAAGGGTATGACAAGGGAACACAAACCAATCTTTTTAAGGGGATCAGAAGTGGAGAGAGTGAGCAGTTTCAAATTCCTGGGTGACAAGATCTCTGAGGATCTACCCTGGTCCCAACATTTTGATGCAGTTATAAAGAAGGTAAGGCAGCGATATTTTATTAGGGGTTTGAGGAGATTTGGGTTGCCAACTAAAACAGTCGAAAATTTCCATAGATGTACCATGGAGAACATTCTGACAGGCTGCATCACTGTCTAGTGTGAGGGTGGACGGGGAGCTACTGCACAGGATTGAAAGGAGTTACAGAAATTTGTAAAATTAATCAGCTCCATCTTATGTGCTAGTCTCCAAAGTGTCAAAAACATCTTCAAGAAGTGCTGACTCAGAAAGGCAATGTCCATTATTAATGACCCTCACCACCACCTGCTCATTGATACCATCAGGAAGGAGGTACAGAAGCCTGAAGGCACCCACCCAGTCATTTAGTAATGCTCGTGGTCCGGATTGGGTTCCCTTTAAATTTCCTTTGTTTATGTTACAATCGGGACCGCTGACTCCTTTTTTCCCTTTAATTCCCTGTTTTCCCATGTCCCTTGGGCTTGGTGATTAAAGGCAATTTACCCTTGATTGAACTGGCAGTTTATAAGTCTCCAGCTTTCAGCCGTTTGGACGTGAGCGTTATGGAGTGTTAACAAAGTCACTGAAGCTAATGCAAGCCAAAGTTATCTTGCCAGAGCCAACTATGTTTCTTGCCGGAGCAAGCCGTCTCCTTCCCGAAGCAAATGCCAGTAAGCCGCCTTCTCCTGCCAGAGTGGGTCCGTCAATGTTAACCCAGCGGGGTGAATCAAGAGCTTCCCACTGCTTGGAGCAAACTTGTGTCCAGATAAAGAACTGTCTATCATAGTGTGGTCTCCGTCTCCATGTCCTTTGGTGAAAAGGGGTCCCGGCCCCGTGCCCTAGAGGGATCCTGGCCCTGTGTCAAAAAGAGTCCCAACCCTGTCCTGTTTTCAAGGAGGAGCCCTGGCTCAGTTCTTCTTGTCCTCGCCTCTGCAGGGTAGGCCCGGCTGTCTGCTGCTACCCTGAGTTGAGAACCGTCTCTTCGTTTCCTCGCCTCCGCAGGGTAGGCCTGGCTGTCTGCTGCTACCCTGAGTTGGGAACAGTTTCTTCATGTCCAAGTCCAGGTTTCGTGGATCAAGTCCAAGCTCCGAGTTTCAAGTACCAAGTCCAGGATCCCGAATTCCAGGTATCAAGTCCAGGATCCTGAGTTCCAGGTATCAAGTCCTGGGTCCTGAGTTCCATGTTCCCGTTCCAAGTCCGTGTTCCGAGTCCTGGCTCTGAGTTCCTAGTGTTAGTCCAAGTCCAGGTCTCCGAATTCCAAGTCCTAGCCCAGACCGTGAGTCCCAGCCTAAGACCAGGGCCTGAGTCCTAGTCCATTACACTTATTCCCACTTCTGCTCTGCTCTCTCCTTGATTTCTCCCTGTTCTATCCTTGTGTCAAGAGCTTTCCTTGTAACTATTAATAAACTCTATTTAGTTAACCCTACAAAACGTGCTTGTGTCCTGCATTTGGGTCCACCCTTGCTCTGTACTTGTGACAGAAACAGCTTCTTCCCTCTGCCATCTGATTCCTAAATGGACATTTAAGCTTTGGACACTACTTTACTTTATTTAATATTATTTCTGTTTTTGCCCTATTTTTAATTCCCCCATTTCTCTCCCTTTTACTTCCCTCTCTGTGATTCTGATCAGTTGGATAAAGTGCCAATGGATAACTAGGGAATATAACTAACCTGAAATCTGAAAGAGAAACACAAAATACAAAAGATTCTGCAGATTTTGGAAATCTTGACCAACACACACATTTCTGATGAAGGTTCTCAGTCCAAAATGTCGACTATTTATTCCCCTCCATTGATGCTGCCTTGCTTGCTGAGTTCCTACAGCATGTGTGTGTTGATCTGAAAGAGAGGCATATGATAAGCTTAGAGCTAATGATACAAAAGGCAATGAAGATTGTTGCGTGTTTAATATTGCAGTGATATTTGAGTAATCTTGTGTATATATATATAGGTTGATAAAGCATTCTTGTTTGTTTAAATAATTAATTATAGGTTATATGTATTAATATGTGAAATGCATTTGTCATCAAACTACCACATGATATTTGCACACCTAGATTAAGGTAAAAAAGGACATGACTTATCTTCTGATTCTCATGTTTTCCTTTGAACTAGATTAATGTTTTGAAGCTACAAAACATAAGACCATAAGACCTAGAAGAAGAATTAGGCCATTCAGCCCTCTGAGTCCACTCCATCATTTTATCATGGCTGATCCCAGATCCCATTCAACCCAACACACCTGCCCTCTCACCACATCCATTGATGCCCTGACCATCAGGAGTCTAAAAACTTCTGCTTTGAATCTACCCATGGGCATGGTCTCCACCACAGTCCGCAGCAGAGTATTTCACAGATTCATTACTTTTTGGCTGAAAAAATACTTCCTTACTTCTGTTCTAAAAGGTTGCCCCTCAAATTTGAGGCTGTGCCCTCTATTTCAGGATACCCCTACCAGAGGAAACATCCTCTCTACATCCACCTTATCTAGTCCTTTCAACATTTGGTAGGTTTCAATGAGATCCCCCGTATTCTTCTAAATTCCAGTGAGTACAGTTCCAAAGCTACCAAATGCTCCTCATATGTTAATCCTTATGAACTTCTTTTGGACTTTCCCCAATGACAATACACCCTTTCTGAGAGTAAGAGTGAAAAACTGTTGACAATCCTCCAAGTATGGCCTGACTAGTGTCTTATAAAGCTTCAGCACATTTTCCTTTATAATAGCAATGGCACTCACTTCTGCTTCCTGACTCTCATGGACCTCTGGCCTACAGCTAGTGTCTTCCAGTAAAGACTGAAACAAAGTACTTAATAAGTTCAGCTGCCATTTCTTTGTCTCCCATTACTATCTCAACAACATCATTTTCCAGTGGTCTAATATCAACTCTCACCTCCCTTTTATTCTTTATATAACTGAAAAATATTTTAGCATCCTGCTTTATATTATTGGCTAGTTTGCCCTCATATTTCTTTTCCCTTCTTATAGCTTTTTTAGCTGCCTTTTGTGGGATTTTAAAATTCTCCCAATCATCCAACTTCCCACTCACTTTTGTTACTGTATATGCCTTTTCCTTGGTTTTTATGCAATCCTTGACTTCCCTTTTCAGCCACAATTGGCTACCCCTGCCATCTGCGAACTCCTTCTTCTGTGGGACATATCCATCCTGCGTTTTGTGAACTATTCCCAGAAACTTCAGCCACCTCTGGTTTGCTGTCATCACTGCCAGTATCCCTTCTAATCCACCTGGGCAAGCTCCTGTCTCATGCCTCTGTAATTCCCTTTATTCCATTGCAATACTGATACATGCGACTTAAATTTCTCCCTCTCAGATTGCAGTATGAATTCAATCATATTATGATCACAGCCTCCTAAGGGTTCCTTTACATTAAGCTGACTAATAAATTTAGGGTTATTACACAACATCCAGTCTAAGGTAGCCTTCTCCCAAGTAGGCTTGAGCACAAGTTGCTCTAAGAAGCCATCTTGTAGGAATTCAACAAATTCCGTCTCTTGGAATCCGGTACCAACTTGGTTTTCCCAATTCCCTTGCATATTGAAGTCCTCCATTACGATTGGTACAGTGGCAATGAGGTATTTTTAAAATGAATACAAGATGGATACCGACTTGTTGGCATGCAATGAGGAATGATCGAGTTAAAAAGAAAAGCAACACAGCATGTGCTTCTTTGGAAAGGAAGATACAATCAAGTTTTTTTTTAAAGTCAGAAAACATAAGAATTCATGAGTTCATAAACAGTAAGTATTGGCTGATAATAATAAACAAAAAAATCAGAAATGGCTGGCTACATTGGAAAGATAGACACTTTTGATTGCTCAGTGGGTAACTGGCTCATCTATACTGAGCTAATTGAATGGTATGTTGAAGGAAATAAAATAACTAATGAGAAACTGGTACCAATTTTGCTAAGTGGTTTGGGTTAAAGGTATATAGTTTGCTTGGAAGGTTAACTGCTCCAACCAAACCAGCTGAAATGAGCTGTGCTGTTTGCATAAAAGTAATGTAGAAGCATTTAGAACTGAAGCCATTGTTGATTGCAGAATGCTTTAGCTTTCATAAATGGAATCAAAAGGAAGGAAAGTCCATTTTAGTGTATGTGGCTGAAGTAAAGAGATTGAGCATTGTCAGTTTGGTAATGATACACTTAAAGATCACTTAGTTTGTGGACTCTTACAAGAAAACATTCAAAAGTGGCTCCTAACTGAAGCACAAATCACATTTAAATGAGCAGTTAATATTGTTGTATGAATGGAAACAGCAGACAGAGGTGCAAGTGAGTTAAACTCAGGAATGAAACTGAGCGTGAACAAACTTGCAACAACTATACAGAAAACACCTGCTGAGGAGACTGTGTTAACACTGTGGGCAGGGGCTGACATACACCAGGCCAATGCTGTTTTAAAGATGAAACTTACAGAAAATGCAAGAAAGTAGAACAGATACAAAGAGCATGTCAGGCAGACAAAAATAATTGCATTGCACAGTGAAGAGGAAAAGCTAAAAGGTCAAACTACAGTTTCAAAAAGAGCACTAATCTGCATGCTGTTGATGAAAAATCTGATAATGATGAGAGTGACACAGCACAAGCCTTAAGATTTACAATGTGAAAACTGTAATGTAAACAACACAGGGGCTGTGTACAAGAAGGGCCAGAGTCACCTCTACTTCCTGAGGAGACTGGGGTCCTTTGGAGTATGCAACCTCTCCTTCACATGGTCTACCAGTCTGTTGTCGCCAGTACATGTGGTGTGCTGGGGCAATGGCATCAACACGGTTGATATCAACAGGCTCAATAAACTGATTAAAAATGCTGGCTCTGTTATAGGAGTCAAACTGGACACACTGGAAGCTGTGGTAGAACAGAAAATCCTGGCAATTCTGGATAATGTTTCTCACTCTCTGCATGTCACCTTGGCTGAACAGAGGAGCACTTTTAGTAATAAACTAAGACAACTGCGCTACTCCAAAGAGTGCTATATGAGGTCATTCTTACCCTCGGCCATTAAGCTCTATAATGAGTCAACCTATTGCTAGGGAAGTGATGACACACTCCTGTTAGACTGTATGTGGTAACTTATTTTTTATTCTTTCTTACTTCCCTTCTAATATTTACATCTGTGCACTTGTAATGCTACTGTGACACTGTAATTTCCTTTGGGACCAATAAAGTATCTATCTACCTAACAATAGACAAATAATATGGCTTGTGCCAGAGGTGAATGGCAAATTAATTGAAATAGAATTGGTTTGGCTGTTCCTGTCATTTCAAAAAATGAGTTTGAACAGCATTTCAAAGATACTAAACTGACGCTTGAAGATAACCAACTAAGAACTTAGCCAAGATAAAAGATAACTCCCGTGACAATGAAATACAGCAACTAACAGGCCACATTGAGGTTGTACATAGTAAAACCAGGAGGACCAGCATTGCGGGGATATGATTAACCTTCACAACGACAACTTGGTTGGAGGTCCAACCACAATTTGCAAGCTGCATCCCCTGTAATGAAACCATCAGAAAGTGAATTAAGATAGGTACTGAATGATGACACAGCATTGTTCAAAGATGGCTTTGGAAAACTCAAACATATCGCAGGTAAAATAGTGTTAAGTAAAAATGCCACACCTAATTTTTGCAAAGCTTCTCTGTGATTACCATCCGCAATTAAATAGCCAGTAAGCTGGATTGCATGGAGGTTGAAGGAATTATTTCCAAGGTGGAGTGAGCCCATGGGCAATGCCATTGGTCCCAATAACCAAGAAGAATGGATCTGTCAGGATCTGTGCTGATTTTAAAGTTACATTAGCCCAGTATTGAAAGCAGATTGATACCCTCTGCCTAGGATAGAGGATATTTTTGCAAACCTTTCAGGAGGAGTACACATCAACAAAATGGATTTAGCTGAGGCCTAGCTGCAGATGGAGATGGAAGAAGAGTCCGAAGTTTTTCTCACCATAAACACTCAAAAAGGGCCTTATCCTTATAATAGGCTTATTTTTGGAGTAGTATCTGCACATGCTGTCTGGTCGAAAGCTTTGGACCATGTGTTGCAAGGCTGCCCAGGCACTCATTGTCACCTGGATGACATGATTGTTATTGATAAGGACCAAATCAAATTAAATTCTATTTTAATTATCATACATGAATACAGCTGAACAAAACAGCTTTCCTTTGGGGCCAACTTGCTAAACATACACAGCACATTCAAAATAGTGACCAAAAATCATTATCATACAATAAAACTATATATGTATTCCAAGTTCCTGAGTGACATGTTCCACAACTTGAGGGTGCAGTTCTCAAGAGTGCACAAACAAACCTGTGCATGCAAGCCAGCCTGTCATTCCACTGGAACACTGGACAGCATTACCGATGGGAGAGGCCAGCCCCTATCTGAGCACGGACACCATACTACACCGCATCCTGTGTCTCCTCTCCTGGACTACAGCAGCAGGTAAACCCTTGGTTTGAGGCCTAGTTCTTGCTACCACCGAGGTCATGCAGCTGCCCTGCCATCTGTCGCACCACAACACAAGGGAAACAGGACCATGGCATCTTATATTATCAATGTCCAACAGGATCTTGCGATCACAAGAGAAACTTCTGAGAAAAATCACTCATGGTTACACTGCATGCTACCTTTACTCAGCTACTCTGATGTATTTAATGCCTTCCTGTAGCAGGCAGCAACACAGTCTCCACCCAGTCCAGCTATTCTGATCAATTAGCAGCTTGCAGATGGGGTATACCTGCAGTACCCAAAGTTTTTTGAGTCAGCATTGTCTTGTGATCATAGAAAAGATAGCTAACAATAAAAAAAGCATCTTTGCTTGGCCCCTGAGAGGCCACTGTGTCCAAACATACTGCCGCCTTACCGGAAGTAAGATGATAACGAACACCTCTAAAACCTCAAGATGCCGCTAAAAAGAGTAAGTATTTATAGGCTCAGAGCACAATGCTACGTGTGTGAATTGTTTAAACCAAGCATCACCAAACGGTGGTCACACTACTGAAGCATAAGGATTATATAATTGTGCTGGGAAAATTCAAGCAGTGGAGGGTGCCCCAAGACGAAAATACCTGTCAAAGTTGTGATCCTTTTTTAAGGATTTGTCAACTACTATAACAGGTTCCTGCCAAACCTGGGTACTGTGCTCCACTTCTTGAACTCATTACTGCAGTTTGGGAAGAAATAGCAATTGGCAAAGCAGTGTGAGGTGACTTTCAAAAAGATAAAGGAAATGGTGATGTCAGACAATGTACTCACACATTATGAGCCACGTCATTCTGTGAAGGTTGCCTGTGATGCCTCGCCCTGCGGTATATGTACAGTCACGTTAGGAATGATGGAAGCAACTGCCCCATAGCTTTTGCATCACGTTCCCTTACTGCTGTAGAGAGAAACAAAATTACACACAGATTGATGGAAAGGCCTTTGGTCTGGTTTGAGATGTAAGACGTTTTAACAGGTACTTGGATGGGTAGCAGTTTTTCCCTTATCACTGATCATCAACCACTAGATAGAGATTGATAGATACTTCATTGATCTGAAAGGAAATTATTGTGACTCAGTAGCATTACAAGTTCACAGGTATACAAATATATAAATATTGGAAGGGAAGTAAGAAAGAATAAAAAATAAGTTGCTGTAAGCAGTCTAACAGGAGGGGGTCATCACTTTCCTGCCTATAGGTTGACTCATTATAGAGCCTACCGGCTGAGGGTAAGAAAGACCTATATAGTGCTCTTAAAAGCAGCGCGGTTGTCTTAGTATATTACTAAAGGTGCTTCTCTGTTCAGCCAAGGTAGCATGCAGAGGGTGAGAAACATTGTCCAGAATTGCCAGGATTTTCCACAGGGTCCTTTATGTCCACTAATGTCCATTTTCAATCCAGTGAAGGGAGTTCCACTAACACCAACAGCATGGATGCAGAGGTGTGCTCTGGATTTTGGAAGACACAATTACAAGATTGAATTCAAGAGGACAAATAGTCATGGAAATGCTGATGAATTGTCCCATTTACCCTGGAAAAGGAAATACTGGAAAAATTTACTATAACAAAATCCACTCCTCTCGACGTATTCTCACTGATGCAAATTGAAAATCTCTCTATCATGGCAGAGATAATCCAAAAGGATTATCCACAAAAGACCTCACTCTTTGTCAGTTCTATGTGGCCAGCCGAAGTGGCTGGAATGTGCAGCAGAGACTCCAGTCGTCCATTATTACCAGTGCCAAGATAAATTTGCCCTTGACGGAGTTTGCCTTCTGTGGAGATTGAGAATTGTACTATCCAAGCTGAGAGCTAAAGTGTTGGGAGGAGCTACATGTTGGCCATCTAGGTGTGGTTAAGATGTAAGCATAGGATCGAAGCTTTGTCTGATGGCCTGTGATAGATCAGCAGGTTGAGCAGCTTGCCATGCCCTGTGTGGAGGAACCAACGCATACAGAAGATACTAAGAGCATGGCCTCTCCATCCCTGGGAATGGCCTGTACCGCTCTGGAAGAGGATTCATGTGGATCTTACTGGGCCATTCATGGATACAGATTTCTGAGTAGCAGGAAATGCAGTTATAAAGTGGGCAGAAGTGTTTCCAGTGGCCTCCACAGCAGCCTTGCACGCTGCTGATGTGTTGAGAAGCCTATTTGGAAGGGCCGGCATTCCAGAACACCTAGTCTGTGACAATGGACCACTGTTTGTGGGCGAGCAGTTTCAGTCATTCCTAAAGATGAATGGAATAAAACATATTACATCTGCACCGTACCACCCAGCTACATATGTTTTATCCAGAGTCTAAAGAACACAGTGTGAGCAATGATAGCGGAACACACACCACTGACCCTGAATCAGAAGCTCCCCAGTTTCTTCCTTGAATATCACGAAGCAGCACGCTGCACAACCAACAACTCACCAGCTGTCCTTCTCCTAAGTCATCCATTGCGTTCTCGCTTGGATCTCTTCAAACCCAATCCCAGGAGGGGTATGCAGGTCAAATTCCTGGATTTTCCTAAGAAGGCGGTTTGATGTTCCACTCCTGGACAAGCAGCCCTGGCAAGGAACTACAGAGATGATCAAAAGTGGGTATTCGGAATGATAAAGAACAGAACTGGACCAGTCTCCTGCACAGTGGAGAGTGCTTGTGATATCTGGAGGCAACTCATTGATTAGTTGATGGCATTGGAGCCAATAGTTAGAAAAGGAAGGTGGCTACTGTGCTAGAACCACTTCCTGCACTGTCAGAGTCAGCTCCTAGAACCACGACAGAGGATGTCCCAGAACAAGAGATTGTTTTACAGTCACAAGTCTCGCCTGCCAAGCAGAATGATCCTTCTTGTCAGGAAAGGTGTTATTCCCACAAGAATAAGAAGTCCTCCACAGCGATTAAATCTTCAGGCATGAATGGGATAATTTAAAAATTACTATGCTATGGATGACTTTATATAGCTGTTGTTTAATATAATATACTGTGTATATAGTTGAAAGCATTCTCTATTAAGTTGGAGTTTATAGCTAGGCAGAGAGGACTGTTGTGTATTCAATATTTCAGTAATATTTTATCTATATTGGTTGATTAAGCATTTAATAATTCATTGTGGGTTATATGTAAAAGTACATGGATTGCATGTGATATGTGTGCGCCTCACTTAAAGTAAAAATGAAGTACATGACTTATCCCCTTTCTTGTTTTCCTTGGAATTAGTTTAATGTTTTGAAGCTACAAAGCATAACAAGGATGTGGATAAAGTGCTGTAGAAAGGTGAAAAAAAATTGAAGGACTAAAAAGGAATATGAAAAGAAGGTTAACAGGTAATATAAAAAGATAATATGAAATATAATAAGAACTCCTAAGTGGTTTTATAAAGTGCATGTATAAAATGTAATGTCTTGAGATGGAACGAGTAGTCAGTGATCATGAATTAATGGGCACTGGAGAATATTAAATAAAATCACATTGGTTTTAACAAAGAGTAATGCAAGTAGGATTGAAAGCCAATGCAGTGTAACAGCTCAGCTGGAAGAGCTGTGGCTTCCTAGCTCCAATATGGCCCTTGTGGCTAAAGGGATCAGGGGGTATGGAGAGAAAGCAGGTTCAGGGTTCTGAGTTGGATGATCAGCCATGATCATACTGAATGGTGGTGCAGGCTCGAAGGACCAAATGGCCTACTCCTGCACCTATTTTCTATGTTTCTATGACCCTGGTTCATGAAGACAGTGTAGTGTTTCAGCTATTCCATAATACCAGTGAATCAACTTCAGTCTTGAATTCCTTGAAGTTTAATATAAACGTTCTATATTAAGTTTGCACTTTCTCCCTGTGATTGTATAAGATTTCCTTGTTGGGCTCTGAATTCCTTTCACATCTCATATTTGAGGTGGCATCACAGCATCGCAGTAAGCATAACACTATTTTAACACCAGTGACCTGGGTTCAATTCTGCCACTGTCTGTCAGAAGTTTGTACATTCCCCCTGTAGCCATGTGACATTCTTCCAGAAGTTCCGATTTCTTCTCCTATTCCAAAGGTGCAAGGTTAGTAGCTTAATTGCTCACATGGGTTAATTGGGTGGTGTAGGCTTGTTGGGTGGAAAGACCTGCTACTATGCTGTATCTCCAACCAAGCAAATAAATAAAAACAAAGAAACAACCAAACAAATAAATAAATCTCAAAGACATACAGACTAATGTAAGTGTGTAAACACAAAGTACACTGCAGATGCTGTGGTCAAATCAACACGAACAAACAAGCTGGAGGAACTCAGCCGGTCGGGTAGCATCCGTGGAAACGAGCAGTCAGTGTTTTCAATGTAAGTGTGTGCTAGCACCTGAGAAGAGTTTCATGAAAACGTATAAAGTATAAAAATTAGTTAGTGTAAGCAATGTTAAATTTTGGAGTGGACCAGGTGTTTCTATGACAGATAATTCCATGGCTGCATGACTCTATGACATAAAGTAGAGAATACGCACCAATTCTCAGTGATGATTTTGGATAGAAATTTGTGGAACCCAAGGTTGATCAATTCCCTGGGCCTTTTTGTCATGTTCCTAGAGTTGCTGAAGTAAGACAATAAAGTAGGTCTTGGAAAGGACAGCAATATTTTTTCCAGTCCCAATTTATCATTCGAATTCTGCCAGTAAACTTTGACTGTAAATGAGATAAAGTGTACACTGAATCAGTCAGTTTTGCCTTATTTCCAAACAAATCCTTAGAATCTTAATTTTAAATTCAGACGATGTCCATTTAGATTATGGTTAAATGAGTGCAGTCAACTGGATCTTTTGCCAGAAAACTAGGTTGACAAACTTTAATTGTTGTAGCCAAATATGGAATTGGGAAAGTTAATGGAACTTTGAGTCATTGGTGTTTCTGAAGTATTAAGAAGATTTTAGATGTGTGTTGTCTATACCTTTTCAGGTTCATGATAACAGAGTCATTACACCACGGAAGAAATACTGGCAAATAAGAAGGTAAGAAGTGTTAGACAAAATAAAATGACAAAGGATTTGAGTTCTTTGGCTGTTAGTTAATTATTGTCGTCAATTTCTATTAGTTAATGGACAGTACAACAAAGGGATGGATGGGGAGAAAAACAAATTATTCTTCTTGTGAGCCACTCAAGAGCTATATGATCCACTTTCATCCTGAGAAAGTATTCACGCAAACTAATTTGTTCTGGACTCAGATAATGAGCAGATTGCATAACATTATTAAGCTGATTTATTCCACTATCCTGAGATCCTTCCTTTTGCCCTGTTACCTACAAATCCATTGTCTGTATGTTAGCAAGACTTGGCCTTTCAGCACAGGCAACATGCTGCAGCAGGTAACTTCCAAAAGTGATACATTGTGGGGTCTGGAAGGAGGGGTGTGGGTAGGGAACTGGAGTTCAGATGCAACTCATGTATGCCTGCAACATGCCTCATATTTGAAATTGAGAATGTAGCCTTTGTTAGATAAGGTATCGAGCTACCATAAGTCATTTACTATATGTAAGAGGAAGGTATTTCTTTCACTTTGGTGCAAATTAATGTGGATTGATTTATATTGTTTTCAGGAATACAAAGGAGAACATAATTTTGTAAATCAGACGTTGTTTAAGTTTCATTATATAACAGAGCACAAAAGCAACAAACAACAGATACAAGATGTCGGAGGAACTCTGCAAGTCATGCAGCTTCTGTGAAGAGGGATAGGCAGTTGACATTTCCAGCGGAGTTCCTTCATCAGCACCCTCTGTTATGCTGATGAGAGTCTCAGCCCAAAGGACTGGTCGATTGTTTATTCTTCTCCATAGATGCTGGCTGATCTGCTGAGTCCCTTCAGTATTTTGTGTGCATTGCTCAACATTTCCAGCATCTGCAGAATCTCTTGTGTTTCTATAATGCAACACAGTATTTTAGATCAATTTAAGCAGACTGGGGAAATATTCAGACATAGAAGATCCTCTACAATTTTACATTGAATAATTTTCTTTTATTTTATATGTATGTTTGTACTTGTATGCTTTATATATATAACTATTTAAATTTATTTTTATCTAGTTTCATAAGGTTGGAGCTGAAGGTATAAAAGTGATTACAGATTGACACTACCATGTGTTGGCTGCTAGTGACTTCTCCAGAAATGTAAACAAATATATTCCTGCAACAGTCTCACTGCCCATCATCTTGGTAATATTTAAAGATATTCTGTTGAATGTCATAATGGAGTTCTATACACAGTGAAAGAGTTGTACATCGTGCAGAAAAGAGGGTCACCCCTTTTAAATGTGTAAATTACATCAGCCTTTCTCAAGACATACGTGATGGGCTGAATGAAATTAACAGTAAAAGTATTAAAATATTGATAGCAATCATTTCATGTTCATGCTTTCGATTAATTATTAATTTCACCTTGAAGGTAGTATAAGAGACAGACTTCATTTTATCTTTACTGTTCACAGCAAGATGTTTGATGCCTTTCACATCATTTTCCAGCAGTCACCAACATTTTGACTTGCAATTATTGGAATCTTTTATGTTGCTCTGCAGAAGGGATTATCCATTATTAGTTTTCTATGGAGAATGAATTAGAACTTCAATATCAATAAATTATCATTCCTTTGTATGAGAAGATATGAATTTGCAAGCTATTGGTCAAGACACTAAAGGAAAGCAATAAAATAGGTTAAAAATCCTATGTGACAGCCATCCAACAAAAGACATAATTGATGCAACATTCTGTTTTTGTTTGTGGGGTTTTCAATGCATTGGCAATGATTTTTAGCAAATTAGAATACAGATGTAGAAATATCATAGTCAGAGCTGTAAATCTTAGCCTTTAATGCAATCGTTCGGGTCAATTTCATTTCTGACACAGAGTAGGTAAGTAAGTGGTGGTCTATTCAGATGCTTTGTGCATTTGCTCTGCCCACCAGGTGTCATCAGTGGGAGACCCAGACCATTTTGTGATCAAGCTTCTTTGAAATTGGGGTGGTGAACTATCAGGGCTAATTGTGCTACTTACAGACAGTACGCTCTTTAGGAGGCTGCAAATTCTGGAAGGTCTGCCACTTTTGAAACATTGCCTGCATTTTCTTAAAGGGGGTCTGTGGTTTATGTTTGTCTGAGGAAGGTGTATTTGCGGATTGGTTTTCTGTGGATTTGAATGCAAAGTTGCAAGATGATGATTTTTCTTTTCCTGTGGTGGATGTAATTTGAAGACTCAGGGCTGGGGAAGCGGCTCTGCTTCTTTATGATCACCGAGACGTGCTGTGGCCAAAGCGCCAGAATACAAAGTATACAATCTTTCAGCTATACCTTCAGAAGCTGGAGATTTTTAAACTATACTGTCAAATCTCAAAGACAAACGAGTTTATTGTCATATGCTCTAAGTTCAAAATTCAAAGTAAATTCATTATCAAAGTACAGATATGTCACCATATGCAACCCTGAGATTTTTTTCTTGCAGATATACTCAATAAATCCAGAATAGAATAATAACCAATGAATCAATAATCAATGAATCAATCACATGTATGCACAGGTGCAATGAAAGCTGCCTTTGCCTTGTTATATCTGCTTCCAATATCTCTTCTGCTGTAGTCACATAAGATTAATTTGGACACCGCTGACACTTCCCTCGAACAAGGCAGGATTTAATACTGCATTCTGGTGCTATTTCAACAATATCCCACCTCAGAATGGATTTGCTTGTCATCCTTACTGTCTTCACTTTTCCGCGTTGATTAATTTGTCCAAGGTCTACATGGGCTCTCTAAGTTGGTTCCTTCAATCAGTTCCATGCCCATAAGGATATTTCTATAGTTTTGATCTCCATTCTTGAAGAACATCACAAATATCTTCATTGTAGAAACTCCACCTGTAATAGGTCATATGCTCCCTGTTTATCCACCTTTCACTTACACTTCCTGGTTAAGTGATAAAGCATGAATACTAACTCAGGTAAAATTCTTGATTATTACTGGATCATACTCAAAACCTCTTTTACCTCTGCCATGCTTTCTGCCTTTACAAGGCTTTGACATTTTCATTGGCAGATTGTACCCACAGGGATTCATAGTTGATTATTAAATCAAGTTTAATTATCACTCAAACCATATATAGATACAACTGAATGAGACAGCATTTGTCTGGGGCCAAGGTGCAAAAGTTTCAAAATAGCAAGCAAATTTCAAAATAGCGAGTAACTTAATTCAAAATAATGAATAAAGAAGCATATTATCACTCAGAAAAATACATATATAAGAAGCTATCTAAAATAGGTAACTTCTGGTTAGACATAACTGAATTTACTTCATTTGTATTTCACTTTGCTATGATTCCATCATTTGAAAGCCTCTTTTGAGTGTGAAGATTATCTTCCTCATTAAGATCGGAGGTAGTCCTGGAACTTTTCTATCATCCATTGGAAAATTTTTATAATGACATAATTCCATCTGGCAGTTTTGTGTAGGGATGCATACCCTTGTGTCTGTTTATGGTGAGGTCATGTTGACAGTCTTCATCTATATTTAATTCAAAATTCAAAAAGTTCAAAGCCAATTTATTATTGAAGTGCATATATGTCACCATATGCTACCCTGAGATTCATTTTCTTGTGGGCATTCACAGAAGATACAAAGGAACACAATAGAATGAATAAATGACTACAGGCAACAAACCAATGTGCAAAATAAGGCAAGTCATGTAAAAAGAAAAAATATAAATAAATAATAAATAATATTGAGAACATGATTTGTAAATTACTAGAATGTGTGTTCATGGGTTTTGGAATCAGTTCAGTGTTGAGGTAGTGAAGTTATCTGCACTTGTTCAGAAGCCAGATGGTTGAAGCGTAATAACAGTTCCTGAACCTGGTGGTGTGGGACCTAAGGTTCCTGTACCTCCTTCCTGATAGCAGCAAAGAGAAGGGAGCATGGCGTGAATGGTTTGGGTCCTTAAAGGTAAATGTTGCTTTCTCGTGGGAGTGCTCCTTCTTTGAGTGAACACATGCAACAAGTTTAACTCTGTGAAGAGCTTGGCTACCGCCAACTTCGCATGAGAATCTTGTAATGTCAGTAGAAAGCACCATTCATCTTTTACTGTCTGGTTGAGGGTTACTTCATTGTCACAGCACAATCCAGCTGTCTCAGTCATGTCCTGATAATGGTTATGTTTGTCCATTGTTTTTGAGGAATTTTCAATAGAATCCATTCTTCAACAAGTTGAACTTTTCTTCTGCTTGACTCTATATTGAATATGGCATGGGATGAAATTCACAATTCACTAGTTTGACCTTTGGCTTGACTCATACATCTGCCTTCTAGATAGCAATACTACCTCCAGGCATGTTATCATAATAACTGCCTGGCACAAAACACATCTCTTCAATTGATCTTTAGTTTTCTCAGCCAACCTACAGTATGTTTAGTAATGTTGGTTATCATGTGTAGTTAGTTATGACTGATGGGAAATCTAATGAAGAGCCGTTGTGATACATGATGCATTGTATTTAACCTTGCACAGTCAATTCTTCACAAAGATGTGTCTTGTGAATATGTTCTCTGCAAAGATGGGTGGTTGAGCTTCCTTCTGCAGGTGTTTCTAACTATGATGAAGAACAATCTGCTGCTCTGCCTTAAACCTCTCCTGACTGATTGTTTATCTGTGCTTTTATCTTGAAATATTGCTGTTTCTTCTATTTGAAGCATGGTTCAATTCAACTCAGGCTGAATTATTTTAGCATAATGGAGTTTCACTCTTCATTTTTTTCGGTTGGATAGATATCCTGTCCATGAAGGGGTTGTATGAGTTAATAGTTGTTGGTTTGAATTTAAATGCCTTTGCTTCATGACCCTTCTTCTGATATGTACAACATTTACTTTTGTTCAAAGGAATAGGTGATAGACTTCCTTTCGTTTGCAATGCTGTGCATGTGCCATGTCGTATGATGTGGTGATCATGGTCTTTCCATGACAATGAAATCATGGTCTTTCTTGGCAAGCTTTTCTGCAGAAGATGTTTGTCTTTACAGGATGGGTGACCCCAGCCAGTATCAATACTCTTCAGAGGTTGTCTACCTGGCATCAGCAGTCACATAACCAGGACCTGTGATACCAGCTGCTCAGGTGACCATTCACCTCCTGTTCCCATGGCTTCAAGTGACCCTGATCGGTGGAATAAGCAGGTGCTACACCTTGTATAAGGGTGACCTGCAGGCTAGTAGAAGGAAGGAATGTCTTACATCTCCTTTGGTAGAGATGTATATCCACACCTTTACACCTTTATACCTGTAAATTGCAGCCATTTGACACTGATATTGACAGGTGTGTGGCAGATAATGGGTTATGAGGAAATGTGAATGGGCTGGAATCCTGCTGGTCTAGCTAGCCGCCCAAACTCGCCGCCCACTTGCTCTTTCAGGGAGGGGTGATGAACTTGACCCTACACACGTGAGAGTTGCCCACAAAATAGAAAATAGAAGACACATCAGTATGATATCATGAGCTCTTCCTCCACAGCTCCCTGACAGCCTTTGATAGCTTGCCAGTGGCAAAGGCTTTTGACCCATCATCCAATTAGCAGAAACAACAGCTGGTTTCAGATAGCACCTGCTGAATGTAAGTTGGCTTGATTTGGCTCAATGACTCAAAATTCACATGCTTTTGTGCACGGCATTGCAAATGAAAATGACTGCATAACCCGAGCAGCAGCAGCTCCAGATTCTTTATGTGGCTGTCAACAAGATTGAGGACGTGTTCCACCGGTGGCTGAAGTGAGTCAACAGTGCACCTGGTGGGGGAGATGAGCCAGCAGAATGCATATTTACACTGGGTTAGCGGGTAGCTGTGACCCAGCGTCCTGGCCCTCTGAGCAGAATCTCACCACGCCATCAATAGCCCACTCAAAACTGCCGGCTACCATTTCAGTTGCACCGTTCCGTGGAACATTCTCTTTCTCTTTGCAGCAATCTGTTGCATTGTATCCACAGTGCAAGGTTGCTGGACCGAAAAGGGATTGTGTTTATGTTCCAAGTACACCTCCTCCTATCTGTCAGATTTGACCCTTTGTATTTAATATTTTCAGTTTGTTCCTTTCTGAGGAACTTAATGGCTGCTAATGAGCAATGGTTTGGAATTACCTTTTAAGTTAAATTGATGTGAACAGAAAGATGTAATGTAACTCTAGAAATTGTACTTTATGTCTTCTTTTGAGAAAGTATGAGTTTTTTTTTATCTCCCCTTCAATTCTTTAGCACACTCTGTCTCTAATTACAAGAGCGAGCAAGTGATCCCTCTGAAAATGGCTAACAGGAGGTTAAGAGCAATCTGATTTCTCTCTCTCTGATTCCTTCACGGCCACGTCAAGGGGGTATCTGACCTCTCAGGCATCTCTAATGCAATGTAATGGATGGTGTATGAGTCTGCAGTACACAATCATGAACATTTATTGCTCCTTTTTGCTGGGTTCCACCTCAAGCTCACTGGACCCCATTTACAAATTTTACCTTCTTCCCTTGTGTTACTGCCTGGTAGTTAAATACTGGCTGTCGGGTGCAGCTCAGTGAACAGTTGCTGTTTACTGGCATTGTGCCCAACTAATCACTCTTCTTTGAATTTTTTTCCATTCCGTAGGCTGTTCAAGATGGTGTGTAGTGTACCGGGTACAATTCCTTCCTCTATCTATACCCACTTGATCAGACTACAATTGTGCGATGAATAAGTGGATTGGGTTTGGTTGTCCCTGAATGGAGACAAGAACCAGTTTCCTTTTTCTGATTCAAAGCTGTTATGGGCTGTAGATCTACTGGTATCCTCATTGTATTCAGTTGATTCTGGCTGTAGAATGGGATATCTGGAGCACGCTATAAAAAGCCATGGATTCAATGGGTTGAGCAGCCTCCTGCTGTGCATTTATGGTTTTGTGATGTTACATTTGTTATGGAAACAAATAAATATTTCATTGACACTACCACAACATTAGCTTAAAATAGAGACAAACAAAACTGCAGATGCTGGAACTCTGCAGCAACATGCAGAGGAGCTGAAAGATTAGTTTTAAATCATGGACTGATATGTCATTGTGGGAATGGGAAGTGGAATTAAAATGACTGGTGCAGCAGATGGAAAGTAGGTGCTCGCTGAAGCGAACCCCAATCTAAGCCAGAATCGGAAACAGAATCAGGTTTATTATCACTGGCATGTGTCGTGAAATTTGTTAATTTAACAGCTGCAGTTCAATGCAATACATAATCTAGCAGAAGAAGAAGAAGAAGAAGAAGTAATAATAATAATAATAATAATAATAATAATAATAATAACAACCAAACAAATAAATAAATAAATAAGTGGATCGATTACAGTATACATATATTGAATGGATTAAAAATCATGCAAAAAACAGAAATAATATACATTAACAAAGTAAGGTAGTGTTCATGGGTTCAATGTCCATTTAGGAATCGGATGGCAGAGGGGAAGAAGCTGTTCCTGAATCGCTGAGTGTGTGCCTACAGGCTTCTGTATCTCCCCCCTAAAGGTAACAGTGAGAAAGGGCATGCCCTGGGTGCTGGAGGTCCTTAATAATGGACACTGCCTTTCTGAGACACCGCTCCTTGAAGATGTCCTGGTACCTTGTAGGCCAGTGCCCAAGGTAGAGCCAACTAAACTTACAACCCTCTGCAGCTTCTTTCGGTCCTGTGCAGTAGCACTCCCCGCCATACAAGACAGTGCTGCAGTATGTCAGAATGCTCTCCAAGTTTTTGAGTGTATTTGTTGACATACCAAATCTCTTATAAACTCGTAAGGAAGTATAGTCACTGTCTTGCCTTATTTATAACTGCATTGATATGTTGGGACCAGGTTAGTTCCTCAGAGAACTTGAGACCCAGGAACTTGAAGCTGCTCCCTCTCTCCACTTCTAATTCCTCAATGAGGATTGGTATGTTTTCCTTCGTCTTACCCTTCCTGAGGTCCACAATTAGCTATTTTGTTTT
This sequence comes from Hypanus sabinus, assembly GCF_030144855.1. Taxonomy (NCBI): domain Eukaryota; kingdom Metazoa; phylum Chordata; class Chondrichthyes; order Myliobatiformes; family Dasyatidae; genus Hypanus; species Hypanus sabinus. The sequence continues at coordinate 56,733,175 of NC_082722.1, read as the reverse complement.
ACAGACGTTGAGAGCAAGGTTGTTACTCTGACACCGCTCCACTAGTTGGCATATCTCGCTCCTATATGCCCTCTCGTCACCATCTGAGATTCTACCAACAATGGTTGTGTCATCACCAAACTTATAGATGGTATTTGAGCTATGGCTAGCCACACAATCATGGGTATAGAGAGAGTAGAGCAGTGGGCTAAGCACACACTCCTGAAGTGCACCAGTGTTGATTGTCCGAGAGGAGGATATGTCATCACCAATCCGCCCAGATTGTGGTCTTCCGTTTGGGAAGATGAGGATCCAATTGCAGAGGAATGTACAGAGGTCCAGGTTCTGAAACTTCTCAATCAGGATTGTGGGAATGTTGGTATTAAATGCTGAGCTATAGTCGATGAACAGCATCCTGATATAGGTATTTGTGTTGTCCAGGTGGTCTAAGGCCATATGAAGAGCCATTGAGATTGCATCTGCCATTGATCTACTGTGGCGACAGGCAAATTGCAATGCTTCCAGGTCCTTGCTGAGGCAGGAGTTCAGTCTAGTCATAACCAGCCTCTCAAAGCATTTCATCACTGTTGATGTGAGTCCTACTGGGCAATTGTCATTAAGGCAGCTCACATTATTCTTCTTAGGCACTGGTATAATTGTTGCCCTTTTGAAGCAAGTGGGAACTTTCACCTGTAACAGTGAGAGGTTGAAAATGTCCTTGAATACTCCCCCCAGTTGGTTGGCACAGGTTTTCAGAGCCTTACCAGGTACTCCATTGGGACCTTCCATCTTGTGAGGGTTCACTCTTTAAAGACAGCCTAACATCCGCCTCTGAGATAGAGATCAGGGATCTTCACAGCTGTAATTATACCCTCCCACTCAACGCGGGTGTAGAAGGCATTGAGTGCGTCGGGTAGTGAACCATCACTGCCATTCATGCTATCGGGTTTCACTTTGTAGGAAGTAATGTCTTGCAAACCCTGCCGGAGTTGCCATACATCCGATGTCACCCCCAACCTCGTTCAAAATTGTCTCCTCACTCTTGAAATAGCCCTCAGCAAATCATACCTCTTTTTCTGCTGCAGACCTGAGTCGCTGGACTTGATTCCCACAGATCTAGCCTTCAGCAGAGGACGTACCTCCTGGTTCATCCATAGCTTTTGGTTTGGGAATGTACAGTAAGTTTTTGTAGGCACACACTCATCCACACAGGTTTTAATGAAGTAGGTAACAACTGCAGCATACTCATCCAGATTCAAAGATGAATCCCTGAATACAGTCCAGTCCTCAGATTCAAAGTCAGGACTCCCTGATGCATATTTTTCATCGTGAACAGGCTTGTCAGTGTGGGAATGGGAAGAGGAATTAAAGTGGGATTAGTTTTAATTGTCCCTTTGTAAACTTCAGAGTAGGATGAGATGCGACCTCTGGCAGCCCTTGAGGATGCTACTCTTGTTTTTGCAATAACATGTACTACCATATCAGATTACTCAACACCGTGTTTACTTCCTTGTGCAAGCACCACTCAAGGAAGAAAATGCAGTCTTTTTTCGTTCAGATGGAACCCAAACATCAGCTGTCCATTTCCATAGATGATGCTAGACCTGCTGTGTTCCTCCAGGTTCTGGCATCTGCAGGCTCTCAGATAATCCCTTTGTTTACATGTTCAGTCCAGAGATGAGCAGGTCTGAAATTTGTGTCAGTTACTTTCCAAGCTTAAATTTCTGGTAGAAATACTCAGACTGTCAGGTGGCATATGTGGAGCAAGAAACGGTTAATGTTTCAGAACATTGACTTTTCAGAGGGTCAACCTGATGAAAAGCCATCACACTGGAACGCTATCTCTTTCTGGTAAACAACTTTTCCTGCCCCGTCTTGTTCTCTTTCCCACTCTGGTCTCTTACCTCACCTCACCTGCCTATCACTTCACGCTGGGTTCTCTCCTCCTCTTTCTCCAATGCCTCACTCTCCTCTCCTATCAGATTCCTTCCTCTCTAGCCCTTTACCTTACCAACCACCAGGCTTCACCTATTACTCTCTAGCCCTCTTATTTCCCACCCCCTGATGCACCATCAATAACTCACACTGAGACGTAAGGTGAGATATCGGCTTTTATTGACTGGAAGAAGGAACCAGGAGTGAGTGTCTATCATACAATGTCTTGGAGTCTGAGGCCGAGCGTCAGGCCGCAGATCTCCTTTATACAGGGGCCTGTGGGAGGAGCCACAGGAGCAGTCAGCAGGGGCGTGTCCCGACAGGCACATAGTTCACCACACCCCCCCCCCACCCATCTTTTTATTCTGGAATTCTCCTCCTTTATTTCCAGTCCTGAAGAAGGGTCTTGGCCCTAACATCGACTGTTCATTCAGTTCCATAGACGCAGCCTGACCTGCTGACTTCCTCCAACATTTTGTGTGGTAATCTTATCTGTTTCTTGGTTCACAGATGATACCTGGTCGACTGAAGCTGTACACAATGATTTCAGACTGCTAACATTCCTGGTACAGGTTGAATTTTTCAGCTGAGTACTTACATTTTATCTTTAGAAGCCCTTTGTGGTCATTAACTTCAGCACCTTTATGTTAATCAGAAAAAAACAAACAGAAAGTCTTCAGCATCTGAATTTCATTTTCTGAAGTTTGTATTAGTAGATAGAAATTTAGGATCCATCCCGACTCATATGTCCTCCTGAGCTCAAGTAAGAGTGGATATGGCATTCCCTGTAGTGTCTACTACATTCGCTACAGCTGATCACCAATTATTTTGTACAGTTCAGTGGGAAGCTCCTGTTTGCTGGCTTTCTGCCTAAACAGTAATCTTTCTTTTGGAGTCCTTTCATTCAGAGGGCTATTCAAACATGTAATGATTTGTAAAGTCCAGGTCTGATTCTCCCCTCAGTCCTTACCCAACATGATTGCTCTCCTGTTATGGGAGTGGGTGTGCAGATCAACTGCACATCACTGACAGGCTGGCAGCTTCATTTCTGTGAAGCACCACTAAATGGAACCAGTTTCACTTTTCTTTTCAATTTCTTCATATTTTCTATAGTTTAGCATTAAAAGCAGAATTGTTGAATACAGTACCTACATTTTTCAATGTGTTAGGAAAACACGTGGTTCTGTCTATTTGCAGCTGAATAAAGAATTAATGTAAGTGGCATACTGACCCAGAACAGAAGGAAGCCGTTTGGCCCATTGTTCCTGTAATAGCTTTTTGATAGAGCCATCTGATTAATCTGCTTCAGTGCTCTTTTCACGTGGCCCTGTAAATGTTGTCCTTTCAAGTAAAACCAAAGGGTTTTAAATCACTAATCAAAAAATAGAACCTTTTTCGTACTTCTTATCTTTACCTGTTCAATAAAGAAATTCAATCTTCACACTCTAATCCTTGCAAAGGTTCTCCTTTATAAGCAACACACAAAATCATGGAGAAACTCAGTAGGTCAGACAGCATCTATGGAAACGAATAAACGTTGACATTTCGGCTGAGACCCTTCTTCAGCACCGTCTATTCATTGCCATAGATGCTGCTTGACCTGCTGTGTTCCTCCAGCATTTTGCATGCGTTGCTTTGGGTTTCTAGCATCTGCAGAATTTCTCGTGTTTATGATTTGTACCTCCCTTATAACCCTGGAAAATCTTGAATATGTTGTAACCTCCCATCTCCATAACCGTCTTTCCCAAAATTTCATAATTAATTCTCTGCAATTCAGTTTCCAAACCCAAAAAGCAATCAAATAGGTCCATCAAATGTGACCATAACCATGGTGTTGATTTTCTTTCTTATCCTTCTCAATGGCCATAGCCTCTGACATGGTTGAATACTTACCCTGCTCCAACACCTCTCCTCTGGTTTCCAGTTGGGTCATCTGTCCCATTAATTTTGATTTTGAGTCACAGTCAGTGAATCGCCTGCAATGGCAGGTCTTCGCACCCCTATACTGCTATTTCAAGAGTACTCCGATGTCTTCACTTCAGACCATTGTGTTTCTATCTACCTACGGTCTTGATTGGATTGCTCTTTGAACTTGCGACCATGGATAGCCCCAGCAGGAGCTAGGTACCAAGTGGCATTGCTCTTGGGATCTCAGGAGCTTGCAAGCCTCTCCACACAAGGCGATGATCCTCCGTGTGTACATTGGCAATGCCCAGTTTACTCCAGTATCACCTCTCTTCATCCACGCACTGTCTGGCATCAAACACTGGATGCGTGCAGCTGCCTGGCACTTCTGAAGATTCAACCCTAACTTTCACCATCTCTATAATATTCTCTCAATTACAATGAAAGGTGTATTTATATAGTGCTTTAAATGGGGTACAAGATCCCCATTAGATCATCAACTGACGTGGAGTATCGTGGGGATCAAAGTTGGGCCCCAGTTATCCACAATCAAGTTCAAGTTCATTGTTATATGACTGTACATATATACAACCAAATGAAACAGTGTATCTCCAGACTGCAGTGCACCTACAATACATATAACACACAGAGCACATAAACAAAATATTACTACAAATTACTTAATAAAATATCATTCAAAATGCATGGGAAGTGCACAACACAGACAAACTATAACCAATACAGAAAACTCTAATCAGCTTGTCCTAGTAATGAGACCTAGGTGGTGGCAGGGTATTCATTAGTCTCAGAGGTTGAGGGAAGAAGCTGTACCCAGTCTGGTAGTCCTAGTCCTAATGCTCCTGTGCCTCCTTCCTGATGGTAGGGGGTCAAAGAGATTGAGGGATGGGTGGTAGGGATCCTCAACAATGCTTTGGGACTTTCATCTACAATGTTTTTTAAATAGAGGAAAGGGAGACATGGTGATCCTCTTGAGACTGTTTATTGTCCTCTGTAGGGTCTTGCAGCTTCCATATCACACCGTGATACTGTTGCAAGGAGGAGGCTGGAAACGGACCCAAGTGCAGGACACAGACTTGGACTTGACTTGGACTCGGACTTGACTGGAACACAGAGTCTGGGCTCAGACACGGAGCCTGAAACTGGACTTGGACACCAAGCGACAAAACCAAACAATGACAGCCAATTCGTATCACGGCCCATAGCAGCGGCAAACGGCCTGCAAACCTCAGCCAGACACAAGATGACAAAAACAAACGATGACAGACAATTTGTATCATGGCTCTGGGTAGGACATGAAGTGGCAAAAGGCCGGCAAAACTCAGCTAGATGGCAGGCTCTCGACTCGACCCGGGTACTGTGAATGGTTGCCTTTCGACTTAACACAGGAACTGCGGCCGGCAGACTCTTGACTTGACACAGGATCTGTGGACGGCAGCCTCTCGACTCGACACATCCTCGGCGGCTTGGAACGAGCATAGCTGCACCACCGAGGTGACGAACCAGCAGCGAGTAGATGTAAGCCGGAGTTTTTGTGCTGCCTGTTCGAATGAGGATCAGGTGCCCTAATCAAGGAGCCCAGTGGAACACAGGGAAAAGGAAATGAACTGAAATACTGAAATGAGTAGTTAACGGACTGGACCATGACAGATGCAGCCAGATAGGACTCTCTCAATGGTGCTCCTGTAGAAAGTTGTTAGAATGGTGTTGGGGAGCCTTGCCCACCTCAGTCTCCCCAAAAAGTGTAGATTCTGCTATACAGCTTCACTAAGGAGGAGGTGTTGTGGAACCCATTTGGACCACCGGTTATGTGCACATCAAGGAATTTGGTGCTCTTTGCACTCGCCAGGGAAGAGCCATTGATGTGCAATAGAGAGTGGTCGACCTCTGTCTTCCAGAAGACCATAATCACCTCTTTTGTCTTGTCCTTGTTCAGATTCAGATTGTTGTTCTGTCAGAATTTCACAGGCCCTCTGCCTCATCTCTGTATGCCGACTTGTCATTATTGCTGGGGAAGCCAACCGCTGTTGTATCGTCAGCGAACTTGATGATGCGGTTTGAACCGGATATGGAAGTGCAGTCATGAGTCAGTAGCGTGAATACCAGCAGGTTGACTACACAGCCCTGGGGAGGGTACCAGTACTCAGTGTGATGGAGCTTGACACGTTGCTGCCAACTCAGACTGATTGGGGTCTTTCCGTCAAGAAGTCCAAGATCCATTTACAAAGAGGGGCGTTGAGTCCCAATGAGGATAGTTTATCCACCAGCCTCTGAGGGATGATCGAGTTAAAAGCCAAGATAAATACAATGAACAACATCCTGACATAGAAGGTATCATTTTCTAGGTGGGACAGGGTGGAGTCCAGGGCTGAGGCAATGGTATCATGAGTGGATTGGTTTGATCAGTAGGTGAGCAGAAAATGGTACCTCCTGCAACTAATAAAGTGGCCACTGAGTGTACGTTCGTGGTCTTCTGCTGCTGTAGCCCATCGTCTTCAAGGTTCGACGTGTTGTGTGTTCAGAGATGCTCCCCTGCACTCCACTGTCGCAACACTTGGCTATTTGAGTTACTGTTGCCTTCAACTTGAGCTAATCTTGTCATTCTCCTCTGACCTTTCACTTTAACAAGGCATTTTCACCCACAAAACTGCTGCTCATTGGATGTTTTCTTTTTTTTATAAATTCTGGAGATTGCTGTGTGTGAAAATCCCAGGAGATCAGCTGTTTCTGAGATTTCCTAAACACTCTGGCACCAACAATCATTCGTCAGTCAGATTCACTTAGGTGTCATTTCTTCCCCATACTGATGTTTGGTCTGAACAACAACTGAACCTTTTGATTATGTCTGCATGCATTGCATTGCTGTCCCATGATTGGTTGATTAGATACTTGCATTGGTGAACAAGTGCACATATATACCTAATAAAGTGGCCACTGAGTATACTGTATATCAGCAAAAGGATAATGTGCCAAATGGAACATTTTTAAATTTACTGATGACATGATACGAATTGAATTACACAGAATATGATGCACATCAGGTATAGACAGGTAGGAGCAAATGAGGTACTTAAGGAGTATGGGAAATGCAAGAGCACACTATGAAAGAAATCAGGATGACACAAAAAAGGCATGAGGTTGCCCTAGCAGATAAGATGAAGGAGAATCCTAAGTTTCTACAGATAAGTTAAGCGCAAAAGGATTGTAAGGCACAAAATTGGTCTTAAGGAAGATCAGAATGGTAATCTATGCGTGGAGCTAAATGAGAGGGAAGAGATCTTAAATAGAATTTTTTGCACCCGTACTTACTCAGGGGACAGACACGGAGTCCAGAGAAGTGAGGCAAGGCAGCAGTGAGGTCATGGACCCTTTACAGATTACAGAAGAGGAGGCATTTGCTGTCTTGAGCCAAATTAAGGTGGATAATTCCCTCGGGCCTGGCAAGGTGCTCCCTTGCATTCTGTTGGAGGCAAATGCAGAAACTGAAGGGGCCTAGCAGAGATATTTAAATTATCCTTACTAACAAGTGAGCTACCAAGGATAGCAGAATAGCTAATGTTGCTCTGCAGTTTAAGAAAGGCAGAAAATGATAGGCCGTGATCCTGACGTCAGGAGTGGGAAAGTTATTGGAAGGTATTCTAAGGGATTAGATAAGTGAGTATTTGGTTAGACATTGACAGGCTGGGGATAGTCAGCATGATCGGTGTGATCGGTCATGTCTAACCAATTTTATAGAGTTTTTCAAGGAGGTTACCTAGTATGTGGATGAAGGCAAGACAGTAGATGTTGTCTATTTGGACATTAGCAAGGCATTTGACAAGGTGCTGCATGGGAAGCTGATCAAGAAAGTTCAGTTGCTTGGCATTCAAGGTGAGGTAGTAAATTGGCTTTGTGGGAGAAGCCAGAGAGTGGTGGTAGATGCTTGCATCTCTGACTGGAGGCCTATGACTAGTGGAGTGCTGCAGGGGTTGGTACTGGGTCTGTTGTTGTTTGTTATCTATATCAATGATCTGGATGATAATGTGGTTAACTGGATCAGCAAATTTGGAGTTGACACCAAAACTGGGAGTGTAGTGGACAGCAAGGAAGACTATCAGAGTTTGCTGTGGGATCAGGGCCAGCTGAGGAAAAAAAATGGGCAGAAAAGTGGCAGATGGAACTTAATGCAGAAAAGGGCGAGGTATTGCACTTTGGTAAGACCAACCAGGGTATGTTTTACTCAGTGAATGGTTGGGCACTGAGGAGTGTGGTAGAACAAAGTGATCCATAATTCATTGAAAAATTGTGGCACAGGCAAATAGGATCATAAAGAAAGCTTTTGTTGCTTTGGCCTTCATAAATCTGTTGATGTTGTGTAAGATGTTGCTGAGGCCTAATTTTGAGTATTGTGTGCAGTTTTGGTCACCTACCTATAGGAAAGATGTAAATGAGGTTGAAAGAATAAAGAGAAAATGTACAAGGATATTGCCGGGATTGGAGGACCTGAGTTATAAGGAAAGATTAAATAGGTTAGGACTTTATTCCTTGGAATGTAGAAGACTGAGGGGAGATTTGATAGAGATTACGAGAGGTATAGATAGTAAATGTAAGCAGATATTTTCCACTAATTTTCAATTAGAGGTCATGGGTTAAGTGTGAAAGGTGAAAAGTCTAAGGGGAGCATGAGGAGAAGCTTCTTCTCTCAGAGGGTAGTGAATGTATGCAACGAACTGCTGGTGCAAGTGGTGAATGTGAACTTGATTTCAATATTTAAGAGTTTTAGTTAGGTCCGTGTATGGCAGGGGTATGGATAACTATGGCCTGGGTGCAGGTCAATAGGACGAGGCAGATTAAACAACAAAGCAAACAGCGTACAGTATGTGGGATGATCCATTTGATTATGAAATATAGAAATGATGAATGTTTTAGATACTGATATCAAAAATATGAATTCAATCAACCGCGAATTGGGAAAACCCGGAAGTGCTCTTCCAGCACTCATTGCTTGAGCATTGTTCGCCTCTCGTCTCGTTCGTTCACTACTTTGTTCCTGTGAAAAATGGCTCCTAAAAAGCAATTAGGTTGTCAAAGCAATTCCTCAAAGGCTAAGAGGGAGTGTAAAGTGCTATCTCTCGCTGAGAAATTAGAAATATTAGAAGCATATCACAGAAGCATATCCCTGTCCATGGCCAAGTTATGAAAAAGCTCTTCGTCTCTATGAGCACTACTGTGATGGGATTGATAAGTGCAAGAGAAAACAGTTTAAGGCAAGTTAGGGATGGGTGGCTGGCTGTGTAAAGCGCTACAGCCTCAAGAATGTAAAGATCACGGGAGAATCAGCATTGGCTAATACCAAGGCCACAGCAGCATTCCCAGAGGAGCGCAAGAAACTCATAGAAGAGAAATTGTGATGAAATGGGCTTGTTCTGGAAGAAGATGTTTTTCAACAGGTGCAAGTGTTAAAAGGATATGATCCTCGACTACAATCCTTCGATGGAACGAAGCCTCCATGTCAACCTGAGGGATAACAACATGCCAACAACCACTGCAAGGTTTGTTTGATGATGCAAAGAAAAAGAAGATTCAGCTTCCTATATCAATATTCCTAACTAAAGCATCTGCAATTCTGAAGTCTCAACATTCAACGCTTGAAGATCCTCAGCCCTCAACCTCCACATTTCCTGACTTTAGTATTATTGATCCTCTTCCAAAGCATCCTTATTCCCTAAACAAGTCAGTGTAACAACTACCGTACAGGTATTACAAGTTTTACTTGTCGTTTGATCATTGTTCACCTCACGCCCCGTTTGTTCGCTGCTTGTGTTATGAGCGAGAGGAACATGCACAGTTTTTTTTCTTGTCAATATTCCCTAAACATTACAGTATAACAACTATTTACATAACATTTACATTGTATTAGGTATTATAAATAATCTAGAGATGATTTAAAGTATATGGGAGGATATGCGTAGGTTATATGCAAATACTATGCCATTTTATATAAGGGCCTTGAGCATCTGCATTTTTTGGTATCTGCAGGAGGTCCCAGAACCAATCCCTCATGGATAAGGAGGGCCGACTGTATATAGGTAGATGCTATTTTTCAAAGGCACTTTTTACACAGGTCACAGGTCAGGCAGTTTTGAAGGGGAATTGTAGGTTGACCTTTATTCAGTATCAGAGTAAAGGTGCCTTATCAGTGAGTAAGTGTAAAGGTCCCTTACTATATTTATCACTGATGAAACCACTTTGGAGCTTAGAATCAGAATTAGAATCAGAATTGAGTTATCACAGACATATGTCATGAAATTTGAGATTTTGTGGTAGAGGCCAGAACAAGGAGACCTTGCTTTGTGGAACCAGAATTGGCTTGACCACATAAGGCAAAGGATGGTTGTGGATGGTTTGTATTCTGCATGGAAGTCGGTGACCAGTGGTGTTCCGCAGGGATCTGTTCTGGGATCCCTCCTCTTTGTGATTTTTATAAATGACCTGGATGAGGAAGTAGAAGGGTGGGTAAGTAAACTTGCTGATGATACAAAAGTTGGGAGCATTGTGGATAGTCTGGAGGGTTGTCAGAGGTCACAGCAGGTCATTGATATGATGCAGAGCTGGACTGAGAAGTGGCAGACGGAGTTCAACCCAGGTAAGTGTGAGGTGGTCAATTTCTGTAGGTCAAATTTGAAGTCAGAATATGATATTAATGAAAAGACTCTTGGCAGTGTGGAGGATCAGCAAGATCTTGGGGTCTGTGTCCATAGGACACTCAAAGCTGCTGCATAGGTTGAGAGGGTTGTTAAGAAGGCATTTAGTGTGTTGGCCTTCATCAACCATGGGATTGAGTTCAAGAGCTGTGAGGTAATGTCACAGCTTTCTAAGACCTTAGTTAGACCCCACGGAGTACTGTGTTCAGTTCTGGTCACCTCACTACAGGAAGGATGTGGTTACTGTGGAGAGAGTGCAGAGGGATGTTGGAAAGGATGCCTTGTGAGATTAGGTTGACTTGGCCTTTTCTCCTTGGAGCAACAGTGCATGAGAGATGACATTACAGAGGTGTATAAGATGATGAGAGGCTTCGATCGCATGGATAGCCAGAGGCTTTTTCCCAGGACTGAAATAGCTAACACAATAGGCATAGTTTTAAGGTGCTTGGAAGTAGGTACAAAAGGGATGCCAGAGTTAAGTTTTTCACACAGAGTGGTGGGTGTGTGGAATGCATTGCCAACGAAGGTGGTAGCGGTGGATACAATAAGGTCTGTTAAGAGATTCTTAGATAGGTACATGAAGCTTAGAAAAATAGAGGGCTATGTAGTAGGGAATTCTAGGCAGCTTCTAGAGTAGGTTGCAAGGTCAGCACAACATTGTGGGCTGAAGGGCCTGTATTATGCTGTAGATTTTCTATGTTTCTATGTTCTATTACTATAAGTTACAAAAGTAAATTTATAGTGCAAAAGACAAATAGTGTTCATGGCTCTGTGGACCATTCAGAAATCTGATGGTGGAGGGGAAGAAGCTGTTCATAAAGCAATGAGTGTGGGTCTTCAGGTTCCTGACAACCTCCCTGATGGCAGAACGTGTCAATGTTGGTACTCTTATCTAAAAGAGGTACACTCGTTGTAGAGGGAGTGCACTGAAGATTTGTCTGACTGGTTTCTAGGGTAGCAGGGCGTCATGAAGAAAGAAAATGAGCGGGATAGGTTTTTATAGTTTAGATTATGAAAATGAGAGGTCACTTCAATGAAATGTGCAAAATTCATAGTGGATATGACAGGGTAGATTCAATGAGGTATGCAAAATTCTGGAGGAACTCAGCATGTTAGGCAGCATCTTTGGAAAGGAATAAACAATCAATGTTTTGGGCTGGGGCACTTCATTGGGTCTGGAAAAGAAGAGGAAGGAAGCCAGAATAAGAAGATGGTGGGGGGGAGGGGAAGGAGTACAAGTTAGAAGATGATGGGTGGCGGAAGTGGGGGGTGGTGTGGGGAATAAACTGACCAGCTGGAAGATGATAAGTGGAAAAGGTAAAGGACTGAAGAAAAAGGAATCTGATAAGAGAGGAGAGTGTTTCATGGGAGAAAGGGAAGGAGGAGGAATACCAGGGGAAGTAATCTTTGTCAAGTTCTTTCGTTCTGTCTGCAGCAAGTAGGATTTCCTGGTGGCTAACCATTTTATTCCAATCCTCAGTTCCATTATGATCTATTAGTCCATAGCCTCCAATACTGCCATGATGATGGTACTCTTGTGTTGGAGGAGCAATACGTTATATTTCATCTGGGTAGCCTCTAACCTGATGGCATGAACATTGATTTCTCTAACTTACAATAACTTCCCCCTCTCCCTTCCCTCTTCTTCCATTCCCCACTCTACTCCTCACCTGCGTCTCACCCCTCCCTTGTGTCTGTCTTCCTGCAGGACAATCCCAGGTGATCAGCCAATTCTCAGATACTCAAACCACCCCGTCTGGCACCAATAATCATTCCACAGTCAAAGTCACTTAGATGACATTTCTTCCCCGTTCTGATATTCGGTCTGAAAAGCAACTGAATCTTTTGACCATGTCTGCATGATTTTATACATTTAATTGCCTCCACATGACTGGCTGATTAGATATTTGCATGAAACAAGCAGGTGTATGGGTATACCTAATAAAGTGGCCATTGAGTGTATAGAGACCAGAAATGGAGGAAGTCGGCCATCTCCAAGGGTTGTGTGGCTAGTGAAATCTTAAGAGGAAGAGAATGGGTGGGGCTATGGAGGGATATGTAAGCAGAACATTTTAAAGGGAGGCCCTATTGAGCAGAAAGGGAATGTCAGTTTCCTTCACAGTACTGTTTAAACCTACCTCTTATCCCAGCTTTTGGACAGCTATCCTAATATTGCTTTACTTGGCGTTATGCCATCTTGAGTTTGGTATTAATCAGCCTGAGAAGCCTTGGCTTATTCTTCTAACTTTAAATTGTTTTATAAATGCGAGTTGTCATTGCCCTTGAATTATACACTGTTGTAGCCGATAATTTCTATATGCACTTAATCAGTGTCCTTCATTTTATTCAGGGAAAGAAACAAAGAGTCTACATCAAGGAGCAGGCAATGGTGCTTTGCACTGAAGCCCTGCTGGTACTTCCACCTTGTGTATGGAGGAATGGTACTTCTAGCCACTCAAAACTGCACTAAGATCACTTAACTTGTCGCTGGAAGATGTACTTATGGAAAAAACACAGGGACGAGAAGGAATATTCAAGCAACAACTTTACATGAACCACTTTTTTGATCACATTGAATTTCAGATGAATTAATCATTGGTGTTCTTCTCTGTATTTCAGGTGACCTACAATGTATATTGTAATTGCAGAAAGATGCCTTTAACTTTGCATTGAAATTTTCTTGTTGCTTGTTGTAACTGCACATTAGTGAGATGTGCTCTAGGATACACATGTCCCAATCCCCCTTTTAAAAAAATACTCTGGTTTTCTACTTTCTTACTAAAGTACATGGCCTCGCAATTTCCACATGGCCAACCCTTCCTGCTGCGATAGGTGCTAATAGATTTCCTGAATCTGTCAGTAATCCCTGCTCACCCCCATCACCGATAGGCCATTGGCCAATTCACTGGGCGAGAGTGTATCTCCACAGCTCAGACATTTGCCTCTATCTATCTGCCTTAACCTCTGTTGTTATTTTTTCTTACCCATCCTCAACTGGATCCACCCATTGCTTGCCAGCTCTTCCCCTCACCTCTTTATACGGGTTACCTCCCCTCTATCTTCCAATTCAGATGAAGCGTCTTGACCTGAAACATCAACTGCCCATTTTCCATTTCCAATCTATGGAATTATTATAGAATCATAAACTAACAGATGGGTGCATCTCCATTGTCAACTTTCTGAAAACTTCTGGATAAAAATCAGCAAGTCTTTGAGATTTTAGTCTCATTAATTCCTCCAATAGTTTTTTTTTTAATTAATGCTAAACCCTAAATTAAGCTAATTTAGGAGTCCAATTTTTTTTAAAAAAGGTTCCATAATGAATTTAATGAATAATAAATTCAGCTGAACATTGATACTGTCATCAGAAATTCTAACAATAACATACATTTACATGGGATCTGAATGCAGTAAATCAAAGTGGCAGAGTTTCACAAAGGACTGAGAAACAGGTGGAGATATTTGAAAGTGTGGGCTGCTTAGGAATATGTTTAAAGGAGTACTTTATTGGATGTGAAGCACTAGCAAGTCTGATGATACTTTTGCCAAAGGCCTAACTTCCTGGCCATTCTTTTCCCCGGAGATCTGTATGAAGGAGGAAGCTGGTGCAGGAAAGGACAAAACCCTATGTGGAAGGAAGAGAATAAGAGCTAACTGACAGTTCACTGGGATGTGGCTTAGACTTGCAAATTGGTTCCAGCAGTGACATGCAAGACTTATAATCCGATGCTGACAAATCGACACCGGTAGATAAAAGGTGTATGAAAGCATGTAAAATATGAAGGGGATTTTTTCCTTATTAAGCTGACCTCATAATTCTGAAATCAGTTGTACCTGAGTTACATCAATGCATGATCGTTTATTTTCACTGCTTCTCAAATGTATTTCAATTTATTTCATAGAACCAAGTCCTGTCTTTGCTTAAACAATGATATATGAAGTTATTTTTAGAAAACAAAAGGTATTAAAATTATTTTCTGCAACATGAGCAGTTGTTTCCAGTTATGAAGCATCTTTAACATGGTAGCAATGTCCCAAGCTGTATCACATAAATAGAATTGGATCTAGTGCCAAAGAAGGAGATACAGGGCTTAAAATCCTGGTCAGACTGCTGAGTTTTGTACACTGTATTAGAGGCGAATGAAAGGTGAGTCAATTTAGGGAGAGAATTTCAAAAGCTTAGATCTTATACTGAATGCCAAATGAGTGGCTTCTAGGAAAGAGACTTTTCTGAACATCCCTCTGACATTAGGAGGAATTTGAACTCTTCCTACCATGTGGTGTGCAGGCAGTGGAGTTGAAAGTGTGGAGGGCATGTGTGCTGTTGGATTTTATATCCATACACCATCACCAGCTTTGTTTCCAGGCAGATAGGGTGGACTAAAGAACCAGAGCAGCACCTTTTCTCTTCAGCATCACCATCCACCTTCACAATCTGCCATTGTACATCTGGTGCTGGATGGAATGAATGCTTAGGGTGTGGGCAGGGTGTCGATCCAGTGAGCTGCCTAGTACTGGATGACAGTGAGCTTCACATGAGTTGTGAGGACTGCACTTCTCCAGGAGAGTGAAGAGTATTCCATCATGCTACTGAACTGTGCCTTGCGCATTGTGGAAAAGGCAATGGTGTCAGGAGTCAAGTCATTGGCAACAGTTTACCCAGTCTCTGCCACACTCCTGCAGCTGCGGTACTTATGGCCACAGGATACCAACAGCGATGGTCTTGGCAATGGTGATGCCAATGGAAGTCAAGAGTAGGTGCTTTGACTCTCTTGTACAGAGTCATTTCATGACATTTCAGTGAAGTAAGGACGATCACTAATAGGAATGCACACAGTTGGATATCTATCCCCTCCAGCCCGTAATGCAGTGCTTTCAACTCTCTCTCCAAAAATGCTTAATCTCTAAGCACACTGAAATTTATTTTCGTTTAAATTTGCCTAATTAAATATTGTGGAATTTAAAAACTGAGTGTCAGTAATGATGACAATAAAATTACTGGATTGTCATAAAAACCCATTTATTCTTTAATGAGAGGAAATTAGATGTTCTTACCTGAAATGGCTAATGAGTGACACTGGCACACCAGCAGTGTGGTTGACTTTTAACTAACTTCTCCAGTGGTTCACCTCCCTCTCCGTTCAAAGGCAATTAGAAATGTGTCCTCAGTGCTCGTGTCACCAGTGTGTATGATAATTACCCTCTGAATTTCCTTTTGTCCATTCAAAGATCTTTTTGGAATCTATTAGCTTTTACATCATATTTATTTAATTGAGGTTTATGTCTTTGCTTCCAGCAAATTTCAAGGGCAAGATTATTATGGCCCCTTTAAAGGGTACATTTTGACATCTCCCTATCATTAAAATCTGATAACTTCCCCACCACCATCCCGAAATAGATGAGTTGTTCCTCAATGACCCCATTGGGAGCATCTTGACCATCACATTAATGTGATGCAGTGGATGAAATCCACAGGCCCTCACCACAGTGCCACAGATCGAGGCTATTTAGGTTCATAAGCAGATTGAGTCATTCAGTCCCATTCCCTTTCCCTCTTTGACCCTGAAACTCGCTTGCCTGTCAGCTCCTCTTTGATTCTTTTCCTCTTTAGGTATGCAACGGAGCAATTTATGGAGGCCAATTAGCCTCTCAGCATGAATTTCGGATGTGGGAGAACCTGCACGGTCTCAGGAGGAACATGGAAAGTTCACACAGTCAGTGCCCAAAGTCAGCATTGCTCCCCAGTCCCTGGTACGGTGATTCAGCAGCACTAACCGCTGCAGCACTTTGTCCTTGGGTGACATTCGATGAGTTCCATTGGAAAGCATCTGTAACAGCATCACAAGAACTTGATTCATTTTCAATATAGACTATCAGCACTTCCCTAATATAGCAAGCTGCTTGCATTACAATTTTTATTGGACAAATTACTTTAATAATCTGCACCTGTGATTGATGTGCAAAATTATAAATCTGACAAAAGATGGAATTGAATATCTACAACACATATATGTAATTTAAACAAATGCAACACTATACAACAGAAACCTACCAAACTGCTGCATGACAGCCGGGTATATAAACACTAATGCCCCTGAAGAGAAAATCATACAACAATGTTCAGTCTCTCATGGGAAAAGCCCTCCTCACTGTTGAGCACATCTACATGTAACATTGTCACAGGAAGTCAGTATCCATCATAAGGAACCACCACCACCCAAGCTTTGCTCTCTTCTCACTGCTGACATCAGAAAGAAGGTACAGCAGCCTCAGGATACACAGCACCAGGTTCAAGAACCCCTCAGCCATCAGGCTCTTGAACCAAAGGATATAACTTCACCCAACTTCACTTGCCCTATCATTGAAATATTCCCTCAGTCTATGGACTCACTTCCAAGGACTCTCATCTCATGTTCTCAAAATTTATTTGTTTGTTTGTTTATTTATTATTTCTTTCTTTATGAATTTGCACAGTTTATTGTTTTTTGCACAGTAAGTGAACACTTATTATTCTATTATGGATTTATTGAGTATGCCCACAAGAAAATGAATCTCTGGTTGTATATGGTGACATATATGTAGTTTGATAATAAATTAATTTTGAACTTTGAAACTACACAAATCCATTTATCTCTTGTAAGCTGGAATTTGTGTATTAAACAATGATACAACCTCAGGGAGTACAGGCCCGTAATTCCTTGAAAGTGGTATCAAAGGTAGATTCAATGAATATATAAATTATACAACCTTAAGATTAGTTTTCTCACAGGAAACCCAAAAGAACCCAATAAAGAGAAATATAAATAAAAGACCTGATGCACAAGAGAAAGGGAAAAAAAACACAGATCAAGCCAACAACAAAATTCTGAACTAAATTGAGTCCTCAGATCCAAACCCCAGAGCAGCCCAGAGTAGGCCCAAAGCCTCAATTATCAGTTCATCATATACATGGGCACAGAGCATAGCAGCTGAGGCAGTCTTCATAGCCTCAACACCATGGAGAGAAGAGTGATATTCATGGACAGTGAGTGAAATGGGCTCTTGACTTGGATCCCACCACCCTGTCTTTTCAGTCTATCTCAGGCCGTGTTTAAATTGACCAAACAATGAAAGGCTGTGGTGTCACAGGAGTGAACATCATGGAGTGCAGGTGGAATTGGCTCTCAGCTCCAAACTGGGCTAGTGTTTCAATTTTCTAAATGGCGGATCATACCTCGCACTAGGACCTGGCTACTGTGAAGGGCTTGGGGCCTGGACCACACCACCCAATGGCTCGCTCTGGGCCCAGGTTTCACAGCCCAGTCTGAAACTACTCTCAAGCTCTTCAAATCAGCTCAGTGCCCAGAGCAATCCAACCTCACACCCAGGCCAGTTGTATGGGCATCGAAACTCTCTGCTCTGACTTCTACTTTCCAAATGGCTCACTCAATCTGCATTAATCCTGCACCACACCATCCTGGCTCATTCCTTAAACTCACCTTGCCATCACTCGTCCCCTCACTTTTTGCAGTGATGATTTTACACAATTTACCTCAGAAAAGGTATTTTTAGTGATGTAGTGATGTTTTTAGTTGAATTTATTAACTTTTTAACTGCCAGGGAGCTGTTGCGAATGCTCGGGAGTGCCATCTTAACCAGAAGCTAGGTTCGTAAAGACAGCTTTGGTACCTTGGCTTTCATAGTTCTGTGTATTGAGTACAGGAGTTGGGATGTTATGCTGAAGTTGTATAAGATTTCAATGAGGACAAATTCAGAGTATTGTGTACAGTTCTGGTCACTTACCTACAGGAAAGATAACAGCAAGATTGAGTGCATACAGAGAAAATTTACAAGAATGTTGCCAGGAATTGAGGATTTGAGTTATAGGGAAAGGCTGAATAGGTTAGAACATTTCCCTAGAGTGTAGGTAAATGAAGAAGATTTGCCTCAAGGTATAGAAAATTATGAGGGGTATAGATAGGGTAAATAGAAGCAGGCTTTTTCCACTGAGGTTGGGTGGCACTAGAACTAGAAGTCATACATTAAGGGCAAAAGGTGAAATATTTAAGGAGAACCTGAGGAGGATCGTTTTCACTCAGAGAGTGTTGAGAGTATGGAATAAGAAGCAGCAGAAAATGGTGGGTGCATGTTTGATTGCAACATTTTAGAGTAGTTTGGATAAGTATATGCATGGGAGGGGTATGGAGGGCTATGGTCCAGATGCAGATCAATGGGACTAGGCAAAATAACAATTTAGCACAGACTAGATGGTCTGAAAGGCCTGTTTCTATGCTGTATTGCTCTATGACTCTATGCCTATGTGCAGGAGTTCCTCAGGTCATACTTGGTCATTAAATAAAGAGGAGGTTGGATTGGTACCAAGTGCAAAACTTAAACCTTGAAGATTTGTATGCCTGTGAGGTAGCCAGCATTGCATTTAACTTTTAACTGTTTGTATTTCTTATTAGTAATAAGAATTCACTGATGAAAGCCAATGAAGACTTCTATGTTTAAAATGCTGAAAATGTCTCTAAGAAGCATTTTTAATAAGTGAGCTTGCCTTTCTTCGTTGTGGCTTTCTTTTCTTATAGAAACAGCATTTTCCTTTCAGTAAGCTGGGTTGATAGAAATAACATATAGTTCAGGCACTCCTTGCAATGATCATTTAGAGCTAAAAGTCACAAGAGCGCATTACTCTATTTAAATTAACAGACGCACATTTTCAAAAATACTTAGCTATCAAATATGTTCTCAGCTCTGAAAAAAACGTATACATCCACAGTGCATTTTTTGTTATTTTTGTAAATGATTTTCTACTACAAATGTTTGACTTCCAGCTGAAACGAAATGTTCCCTGTAAAAATAACCATGATTGCGGTGTTAAACTGACAGAGCAATATTTCATGAATTGCTTCTGGTTCTATCTGCAGCATTTCAAGGGGAAAGAATTAGCTATAAGCAGGGAATAAGTTCTGGCAATTAAATGAAGGTGAAACATCACTTCCATTTCCTTGTTTTGTAAAACAAGTGCTGTCCAAGTGTTTGTTAGATAGTTTTATTGATTACATTATTTTGTTGGGTGGCATAAAATCTAAAACAATGTTTTTGTTCAATCGAACAGTGGTAAGGAAATGTAATTTTGATCCTTTGTCAAGTGGGACAGCAACTTATTCAATTAAGAGGGTGAATTGAGCCTTTGATGAAAGCTGCATTAAAGGTTCTTTTTATCATTCATTGCATGGGCTCTTATAAATTCCACCGGTTTTATAGGATATTTTATATTCTTTTGCTGAAAATACAATTAGTTTATGACGCATTTGCTTCGATAAACAATACCTCCACCCCCACTTCTCTCTGAAGACTTTTCCTACAAAAGCAGAATATCAAAGCATTTGATGTCTCTGTGATTGCAATGGCAGATTGTGCCTGCAGGGGCTAGTCTTGCCTACAAATAATCACTCCTTCTCATGCTTTGGGAACTGTGCCTGATAGACTATGAAAATAATGTTTGCATTATGACGGAAAGCAGTTAACCTGGAGTGTTAAAGGCTATTTGGGGCAGCACAGAAAAAGGCCAGTAATTACTTTAATAATCTACACTTGCTGACTGGTGCGCAAAAATTATAAATCTGACAAAAGATGGAATCGTATTTCAATGGCACACACATATACATATACACACAAACACAACACTGTACAACAGGAAGACACCGAAATATACAAATTCATTTGGGTTGTATAAGGTGGAACTTGTGTGCGAAGCAGTGATACAAAGGCTGTACAGTTTGAGGTATGGAGATAGTTAAAAACTGTGTGCCCATTGGAGTATAAGTGTGCTTTATCTTTACTGACAGATAGTTTGACCAGTGTTAGGTTATCCTGATCCATTCAGCATACCTTCATTGCATCATAAATAAATCAGACAAATGACTTTTTTCCTTGGGTGAAATAAGCGCAAAGGGGAAATCTCTCCAGACGCTTCTATGAATCTCCTGATGGCAGCTGTGAACAATGAGTGAACTGCAACCAACCAATTACCCAGAATCCTTCCTTATCCAGACACAGAAATTATATTGCTGTATGATGGAGTTTTTGTATATTGAATTCAATAGTCCAGAGAATAAAAGAAAGGCATAATAGGGACGGAGGCTATTTAGATGAGAGCTACTGGGTGCTTAGGGCAGTTGTACCTTGATTATAAAAAATTTACTTTAATTTCTACCCCCACCCCCCTCCCTACCTTGAACCCTTGGCAGCAATAGAAATGAACAGAAAACCCTGCATTAGCCAGGAGTAATTTAAATATTGCATTAAAAAAGCATTAGTGCTGTTCTCCCTGGCTAATGTAATGACTATAATTTTTGTTTGTATCTTTCAGTTTAAACTTCACATCATACATATTGTGATTTAATGATTTTACTGCCATCTTTTAGTAGCTAGTATTTTAGAGAATATGGCCAAATCTCATTATCATATATTTCAAAAGTCTTTTATATTTTATACTTACCATTAAGAGTAGTTATGTATTAGCTATTATTCTGAAGAACATTGATGGAAGCAACATAACTACTCTCTGCTTATGAGACAAATGTATGTGAAATTCAGAACATATAGTGGCTCAACTGTACATTGCTAGGCATTAGTGACTGTGTGCTGATGTAGAATATTTATGCATGAGAACAGTATTTTTAGGCTTCATCTTTCAGTTAAGGTGTTAGCCAGAAGTGATTATTCCATCTGATTATGATGGCAAATGTGTCAACCAGACAGGACCAAAAACACTTTAAAAAGGCATTTTAAGGTCTGTGGATTTTTAAGGTAACCTAAATTGATGTTAAAAGTATGTAGAATCACTATAAATATACATCGCCTTGTAATTATCTTAATAACTATGATTTAACGTTCCTTCATATTCAGGAAACCACTAAAAAAGCATCATTTAAATTAGAAGACAAATAGCAAAAAGCCCCAAGGAATTTACTGTTTTATTTGGAGACCCTGCCTAAATATATTGAGATAAAAAAAATAGCTGGAAAGAAGAACCAGTTCAAATACTCCTTTCCCTATATGCTCGACACCATGTTTGATGGAACGGATGAATTATCTGGTAAAGGAGGGCTTTGGAGCACTAAATATCAAAATGCCCTAATAATTAGCCTTGTTAAAAATATACCGTTAATTATGTCAGTATCTAAAACGTGAGCATATCTAAGTGTGGTAATTGGCTATGATTATTTGAGTAAAGCTAGTCTTAGTGAAGCCAGCTCTGATGTATTTTCACCAGTATGCCCTCTCTGTGTGCACAGGTAAAACCACGAAGCAGGTGATTGAGTATGCACATAAGTGTAAGATTTAATTGCTGTTTAAAAGAAAATGTGTGATTGAGCTACATTTTGTTCCCCCTGGAAAACTTTTTCTCTCCTTCAGAGGTAGGAAGTGATAACAGCATCGTGCTTCGGAACTGTGGCAGAGCACTGGACGCAGGCAGAGGGAAACAGATTGCACTGTCGTACTGGAGGATTTTTAATTCACAATGTAGTTGTTCGCAGCAATTGCATGCAGCTGGCTGCAAAGTAGAATTTCTCATGTTGAAGTTCCAGACAGAAAAGATGCTGAGCCAATAAATAAAACAGCCACACACCTGGAATGAATAAATGGCTTGTGTTGCTATTGCAATATACCCTAGATTTATGCCCAGTTAGTGAATTTTAGGAAATTGGTGAGAAATGCATTAAATTACCATGTAGATTGCTGGCTATCCATAGTTTTATTTTACTTAATTGGCGCAAAGATTCTAAAGTGGTTCCAAAGTGCTTCAGTAATCAGCCATGTCAAAGAAAAGGTGCTTAACGAGTACCAATGTAAGATGGACTGCTTGTAAGCTGCAGCAGTGTAAGAAAGCTTTTTAAATATATCATATTACCATTGTGGACCTCATGTACCAGTGTATAGAATTCTGTGGAACAACACAGACAAGCCAGTGTAAATTTGATGATGAATACTGTGTAGAAACAGAAGTCTAGTCCATAACCTATAATTGATTAGGTGGTAGATGAATTAATATCCTTAATCTTTTCCATATTGCATAAAGTGGACTTGTGTGCCATCTTAAAAGAAGTGTTAGCCTTTAATGCACTGCCAGATTTGAAACAGTGCTTAATGTCCTCAATCCATCCAGTGTATTTATCCAATCCATGTCAGCGCTCTCATTTTTCCCCCTCTTTTACTAAGTGTTTACTCCTTTGGCAAGGAAAAAGCATTTAAAACTGATGTTCATGCTCTGATGCTTCAGATTCCTTCACTGCTGGTTTAAAAGGCTCCCTGTCTGAAATTCATCTCCAGTTACCATACAGTAATCCCCTAGGGTCCTCCCGATATTTAGCAAAAAAAAAGGAGCCCTGCATCCACTTATGAGTGGGGTTTAATAACAGGCAAATGTGTTTCTTATTTTGCATCTTGTTAAGAAAGATGCATGCTATCAAGTAGTCTCCTGGTGTAAGGCTTGGTGCAGTGCCTGCAATTGTAATGATGTTCTGACTGTTAACACTCGCATCCCTCAACCACTTAAAATCCCAGCTGAGCTGAGACAAAATGACTTCATTTGTGCACTGGGCCGAACTGTGAAAGTTCTTTATATCTTGTCCTCTGATGATTTGTGCGACATTTAAATGTGGAAATATGAGGCATAAACATGGCAGCAGTGCCACAGTACAAGCTGCCGATGGAGGCTTTGTGCACCAAGTTCTGATCAGCAAGATCTTATTGTGTGATGATGTCTTCAATCTAATGTTGCAGTACATTGAGTTCAATATTCTAGGAGAGTTTAATGAATTATGGCAATGTTTTTTTCTGCATAATGTATTTCCTTTGTTCTGAGTGAAAAAGTGGAATGTTGCAAGCAAGAGATTTCTTTTAGAAACCATTGACTTATAGTCAAATGTAAACCAGGTCCATCAGGATAACAGCAGCAGCATCCTTTCTATCTGATCCCCATCTAGACTGTACTTTTTACTTCACGGTAATGAGCTGGTCATGCAGGTGCTGAATGCACTTACAGTTAGTTTCTCATTTGCCTCAGAATTTCGGATGCAAGGCAAGAGAGCACGGCTGGCAAAATGTCCTGAGAAATACTTATGGCCTCCCTCTTCCTTTCCCATTCCTGTAATAGTGAAAAGATGAGGTTTTTAAAAATCCATTGTCAAACTTGCCCGGAGAGAATGATCTCAATAGAGGCAGCATGAGAGTACTGCAATTGGCTCAGCAATTCTCTGTTAAGGAGTGAAAAATTACCATCATTTGCTAGTATCCAGACGGGACCCCTGCCGGAAGTATGCAAGTGTAAATGCCAGGTGACAACGGAATAATGCTTGTTTGTGATGCCTTCTCTGACCAAATAGCCTGCCATTATTCACTGTCTATTCTTATACATGAATTAAAGGCCACTAGGACAATAAACCAGAGGGCTTTGGATCTGTACTCTCCAAGCAGCAAACTCCCTCGCTCCCTCCTAGGTGGCGATGGAAATTGTCACAGCAAAAGGCCTATCAATGAGCAAGTCATGACTAAACTACCAGAAAGAACCAGCATGATAAATACGGACTTATTCATTCTGTGTTTTATTATTAATATAATTTTCTCTTGTTTCTGTAGAAAATGGTACTCTCTGCAACCATAATATTTATTAAGAAGCTGGTCTTGAAGAGGACAGGTGATCATTCAGAAATATTTTGATATACAGAACTGTGCAAATGTCATATATATAGCTAACAGTCAATGTGGAGCAGAGAGTGAGTTTGTACTTTTCGCAGGAGTGAAGAATATTGGGAATGGTGAGGGTGGAATGCTGTGGAAGGGGTGTGGGTCAGGTGCCAGAGAAGGAGTGCCAGCAGATAGGGGTGGCACAGCCGCACACGCACCCAGCCCCGAGACACTGGGCAAGGTCACTTGATTCCAAACAATTGCTTTTTGATCATTACAGAATGTCTCTCTGTTGCTTCCCGCTCCCTCCCCAATCCCTTCTTCTTTTCCCAAGCGTGAATCCCCTCCCCACTGCCCGCTTCCCACTCTCAGTCCACAATAGACCCATATCAGAATCAGGTTTATCATCACTCACATATGTCATGAATTTTTTTTTGCAACAGCAATACAGTGCAATGCGTAAAATTGCTACAGTACAGTGCAAACATCTTAGCACCCTAGCCTAAGGCTTTTACACAGTGCAGTATATTTTCACTTTGAAGCAGAAGATGCCATAAACTTGCTTTTCTCCAGAAGCTGTGTTTCCACTCATCCAGAAGGTGCAATAAGGAGCCAAATTTTGATGGCGGATGACTCACGCTATTTCTGCAGCTTCACTGGGGAAGGAATATTGTGGTCACTCGGGCTTTTTCAAACTGTTTATTTGCTGTATCACCAAGCCTAAAGCAGGATAGTGTGGATTGCTCGTGTCTGCTAATGCTTCCTTAATTTATATCCTGCAAATAGCCCAAATAATTATTTTATTCACATAGATTTTTTCCACAGAGTTGAAAGCAGTTTTAATGATACTTAAAAAAAATCATATATTTTAAACAGAAAAATCCCAAAGGTATGCCATTATAAATTGTAATTTGAACAAAAGGCAACTGCATGGAGACTGATTTCATTATTTATATTAAAAATATACTAAGCCACGACTATCATTTATTTTTAATTTAATGCATTTTACTTTGTTCCTAGTGATAAAAAAGATAATTTAAAATATTTCTGTTTTCCATTAATGGCTTTACAGCTTTTTGCATTTTAATCTACTTTATTTGTATGTTTTAGGGTTTATAGAGATGCCTTAATCCTTTGTCTAATAGCTGAATATAAGTAAGATGCACTGAATAGGCAAAGCTTAGCGCTAAGATTTAAGTGTAGGCTTATATCACTGGCTTACATATCAAGCAAGCGAAAATTATGAGCTGGTAGTCTCTTTTTCTTCTCTCCCCTCACCCCACATTTTGAGATTGCATTTTTGATAGCGTTCTTTATTTGATTTTATTTTTATGAAGTTTTGTACTGTTGGCTTATTTAAAAAAATACGATGTAAATGATCCGTATCATCAATCTTTTATTTGCATTAATCAGGATGTACATTTAACAATAAGACCATAAAGGATTGTTGAGTATGAAATATATTGAGCTTTTAAAGTGTAAACAAATAAAAGCCTGTAGTCCATTTTAAAATGGTGTTAATGATTAATGTTAATACATCAATGAAGATTCAGATGCAAATGTAAGCGACTATAATTCATGTCACATTCAGTAAAATATGGGGGGAAATGCTAAAATAATAGGAGGGTAAGAGAAAAAAAAACATAACAATCTCAGAAGGGCAGCTGTCTCACGCCCCAGCTTGGAAAAAGGCTGTTCAATAGGATTACTGTCCTCTCTCATAACCTATCAGTCTGCTGATCAGAAATTCATAATGCAGGCCATCTATTTTTCAGCTCCTGCAAGGTTGCATGATTGAATTTAAATGAGCAAATGCCAGAAGTGGGCTTTGACATTCACTCTTCATACTGTCTTTTTCATCCCCCTGCTTGCCACCATCTCGTAGCATGCAAATAGGAAGCTGCGACGATCACAAGTGATCACAAAATGGAGGATTTCAGCAGAGCGAGGGGAGTGAGGGGAAAAAAAATAACGTAAATGGTTGCTGACGTGTCGTCAGTGGAGAAATTGCTGTTCAGCAACCATTTCTGTTGAAATTAGTAGAAATAAAATTGTCTCACAACATCTTTGGACTGTCCTCCATTTCAGCCAGCCATTTGCAATCTCCCTATTTGATGTTGTTGATAATTATCCCACAGAAGGATACTGCAAACGTCTGAAATAGCCAAAATTATCTTCCAACTATAATGATACATAATACAGTGAGAAACAAGAAATTTAGATCCCACTAGTGCATAAATAGACAAATTCTGCAGGAGACCGTAATGTCAGTGGTGTCGTTTATGGGTGTACCTTATTAGTTCTAACAGGCTGGTTAGCATGGGGTCACCTCCACGGCTGCTGCACGCCACAGCAGGGTCATGCGTCTTCAGGCTAAAACCAAGCAAAAACAAGCTGAAGATTCTGTCAGATCAGCCCAGCATGCAAATGTTGTCTTTTTTTTCCTTTGTGCATGTATATCTGCGTATATGTGTGCGTACACGAGTTTGTCTGTTTTGTTTTCTCTTTCTCCACCAGCGTCCTCCCACCCCCCCCCCCCCCACCTTGCTCTATATCTGCAGGACCATGTGATCCTGTTCTGGGCACAGTAGATAAAAGAAGTACATGAACAGGGAATGAAATAAAGGGCATCAGCTTATCTCTGTTCCATACCTCTTCCCCACCACTTCACTTCATAAATTCGGATGAAATTTAAAACCTATATTAACTTATTTTTTTACAAGTTTTTAATAGCTTATTTCTGCTATCATAAATTAATGATTTTTTTAAAAATTGGCTTCCTTTCAATATGGTTGTCTTCTTTTAAAGCAGTCGTGTAATTTATCAGCTCTTGCATAATTTGGTTCAGAATTATGGTTTATCATTTAAAACAGGATCAATTCTTTCTAAAAATCTGAGATTGCAGTTATTTTCCTAGGCATGTTGTTCTGATGTAACTGCAGCCCCTGTCAGAAATGTTTTCATCAAATTCAGTTACACAGAAGAAAGAGTCAGCAGACATGTGATTAAAATTACGTTTCTCTTGTAAAGTGTTCGATCAGTCCAAGGTGGACCTCTTCGAATGACATTTTCATCTGAATTTGTGTCATAGACTATTATTGAGTTATTTTCATATGAAGCAATTTTGATTGTGAATACATAGAAGGCATTGCACTGTTTTTAATCCCAGGCACATGCTTGCAATGTGGTTCTAGCCCCAAACCACCAACTCCTCAGAGCAACGTCTGGAAAAGTGACTCTTACAAGTTACGAAAGCCTTCAGGTTTTCCTTTGTAAAGCGTTTAACTGTGACCCACCCCTCCTCTCTTCCCTCCCCCTATCCAAAGCTTCATGATGTCTTGCCTGCTGGCTTAACATGTAGTTGTCTTTTTATTTTTTATATACCAGTCACAACTCAGAGAGAGGAGGGGAGAGCAAAACCTTGAAGGATGGAGCTCAAAATTCAAAGCAGCCACAGGGAATTCCAAGGCAGGAGCACAAGGCAAACAAGCTGAGGTAAGGCAGTTCTATCCTTTTCCTCGTTTTATTTATGGCCTTGTAGTGCGAGACTTTAAAAAACTTGTACTTGACTGCCAAAGCAGATGAGCATGGAAATCATGTGAATATGCAAAGCAGGCTCACAGGCTGCGTTTGTGACACGTGTATGTGTGTATCCATCTCCCCTCCTCCTTGCCTCAGCGTCTGATCCTCAACAGATTGCTGTTGTTTCTTCTGATCACCAGCCCTGTGTGCAGAGTGGAGCTTCAAGCTCAGAAGCATGACATGATTGCAGTGTTTTTTAATGTGCGCTTTTCTAGTTCATTTGCATGTCAAAGCCACGGAGGTGTGAGGGCAGAGATTAGTATGGATATGACATAATGATGTTATGAATAGAATGTGATCGCTTATGCAAGTAAGCAGCCGAGGACTTCTGATTTACTGTACAAGGTTGATTAGTGCCAGGGGCTGTCAGAATGCATTCTTTATTAGGGCTGATTTTTTAAAAATGATAGTGCTTTTCAGTTTTATTTGTTTTTACTTTGGCATCATTTTTTAACCTGATTTTATCTGCAAGGAATTTTATGATCATTAAACATGAGGCACAGCTTGACAATCAGACATTTATTGGCAGAATTTATAGAATCTACAACAGTATTTGTGCACAAAAGATGCTGGGTTAAAAACGATGCACAAATATTTCTGTTTATATTATTACTTGTTATTTTTATTTATCAATAGAGGGAAATCTGTAGCTTTATATTTAACAACGCTGAAGTCAGATTGTAGTAATGCTGTCAAGGATGACTTAAACAGAGCGAGCCTGCGCTCAGAGTGCTGATGTTATGACGTATCAGCCCTGTCTCACATTTGCAATTTTAGTTAAATGTTGAATCAATTGCTTTTATATTAAAAATTATACCAATTTTAATTTTAATATTTTTTTCAATTTCAGCATGTGCTCTATTATTGAACAATGCATCAATTCAGTAAAAAATTGAGGGAAAAAAAGCTTTGTTATTCATGGATTTAATCCCAGACATTCATTTGCTTTTATATAAGTAATAAATCGAGTAAAATAAAACTTCTTGTCTGCAATGCAGCGAGATTCTGTTTATTCTCTACCTGGTGTTTTAACTTGTGGAACGTTTGCTTTCCTCCCTTATAAGCTTGCAATTGCCACAGAGCTCCCAGCGAAACCCTAGTCTGTAGTGCCAATAAGGAAGAAAGGCAGAAAAGAGGATTATTACTATTGATCCACCCAGGGGGATCATTAAACATCAGTATCAATCCACAAATCAGCAGTCTGTGGTAGTTGCTTGGGCAGTCATTGGCAATTTGTCCCTATTAGATGGCCTTGCCCGAGGTGTCGATGATGAGAGTGTGTCTTTATCAGAACTTCAGATAGTAATTTTAGATTTTTTTCAAAAAATTCCCGGGTCACATCAGAAAATGGAAGCATGGTATTTTGGTATTTCAAAAGTGATATAAACTTAATAAGTGCACTGGCCTTGTTTGACCTTTCATCCCCATTATTACTCAACAGAAGTATATTATACTTAGTGTGGTTTAGAAATTTACAATATATTATCAGTTAACTACAAAATTAAATTAGCAAGTTAATACATCTTAAAATAAAATTCACAAAACGCATGGTGTAAATAGTGGAAATGTCACATCCTTTGAGTATTATGGGAAAGAAATTACACCTCTGATCATATCAGTAATTCACTGATCAAAAACTGATATTGATCTTCAGTAATCATAAATCTATAATAGCTATTTCTTAGTTCTCCACTACTTTCAGGTTTTGATCATTGGCAATTTGGATGTCTGAAATACAACATAGTAAATTACTTTCTACCATGTATTTTATTCATTTTCTTTAGGGTATCGATTTAATTTTTGCCGCTATGAAGTTAACAATATAACTGCATTTTTAAAAAATACTGTTCAATGCAGACTGGTAATTCCTTTTTTTTTCAGCTGAAATGCTCTAAAGAAATGTTCTCAATATTAAAGCAGTGATGACTTCACCTCAAGTATCGTACACAATTTTTTTTTGCAAATTCCTCTTGATTAATTTTCTTTTTTTTTACAGATAAGTTTTTTGTCCACGATAATTTGATTTGAAGTTTTGTAATCAGGAAGCCTTATTTTACAAATGATAATTTATAGGTAGATGTTTAATTACATGTAATCTAATTTCAAAACATGAAAAAATATCTGTAAAACCTTTACTATTTATCAAGGCTGAGGTGATTCCATTCTCAATCTCATCATTGTAAAGCAATAAATAGCTAAAGTTAGATGTACACCTGAGCCTCATTATAGGGACAAATGATTTGACTTCAGTGAGTTAATTGAAGACCATTACTGATTAAATAGTTTCGTTCAATGTAAGAACATATTTCAGTATTTAGCACAGAATGTTACATAATGAATATTTATTCTTGAACAATTATTATGCAGTATAATCTGCAAATATTTTTATTCTATTTTGTTCTATTATTAATTGTGAGCCAATATCTAATGATGGCTGTTTTTAATCCTATTTTCCTGTGGAAATATAGCAAGCACAATGAAAGGAACGATTAAAAACAAAACAGGCCAGAAATCTGAATTAACATAAACTAATAATCCATGGGCAATTTACACAATTACATACAACCCAAACAGATTATATTTACTTTCTTTTCATGCAGACTGAAACACAGAAATACAATTTGATTGCTAAACCCTGAGTATTTTTGAAAGTTTGTATTTAACAAAAGGATTTAGTTGTCACCTTTTAATGCTAAACCAGGCATTAACTTCTTATTAACACAATACTATTATGCCCCTGCATGTTTTAATAAACTTAATCTTTGCTAAGTTACTGACATCTCAAAAACATCCTGATCGATGCTTAAATATTGCAGTTAGCAAAATGGCTTTATCATTTCTAGTAATTTGCTTGTTTGCACATACAGATAAATAGCATATCTGCTTCTCCTTGGATAAAGTAAATGTTTTATATTTATAATTTGCTTTTCAATTTTGATGCTAGATTTTGCTTTGTTTTTAAGGCTTGAACAAATTATTGGTTTTAACTTAAAAGCATGATTTCAGCATTATCTTCAAGAAAATAATTGAAATTAAGGCTCAACTCACACAATGTAAATTATTATTTATTCTAATTGTAGCTGATTAGTAATAAGAACAGAAAAGTCACAATAGTCTTTATTATAGGTCACTCACAGAGCCAATTTGTTATTACTATATATATAGAATAAACTGAAGATGATTATTTGAAGATTAATATTACACCATGAGAGTTTTATGTAGATATTGTGATGTTACAGCATGGGAAAGAGAAATAATACGATTGTTGGAATATTATGTAAAGAGAAGAAAATAGCAGTAATTCAGTAGAGACACAAAGGTACTTAAATAAACATTATTCTCTTGTTCTTACTAACATGTCATATATTTATATGCAAACTTTTTATTGCAGTCTTATTTAAAAATCTAATTAAATATAATCATTAGCTTTGCTGTAATGGAACTTGCTATTTGAACCAATATTTCATTTGATTGAATCTTTAAGCATAGATTCCACCTGAAATGCACCATTCCAATGGTTTTATTTTTGTGGATTTGCATGTTTAGTATATGTTTTAGAGGAACTTAGCCAAGAAACGATTTATAGAGTGTGCAGTAATTTTCTGTTAATGTGACTGTTAAAACAAATCACAAGCTTTTCTGTGCATAGTTTTCTTACAGATTTTTTATTATATTAATTATAAACTGAAAATTACTGACAAGATCAGAAGTAATTCCATAATGCTGTCAAAGACTTCATTTTCTTGTATAGATGATGGATGTAGCTGAAGAAGTGACTTCCTGGATCATTAATGTATATTGTTGCTTTTGAGTTTTATTAAACTCCAATGCATATCATACACTAATAGTTATCCTCCTTTCCATGACTGTGATTTCTGTATTACCATGAAATAGCTCAGGGTAGGCCTTTTCTTGACTACAGAAATGGTACTACGTAAAAATAACTGGAAGGAAATTAATACTGACTACTAGTCTGGCTCAGCCAACCTCAGCTCAATACCTTCCAGATTTCTCTTCCTACAACATTTTTGGCTTCCTCGGTTACAGTATAATCATTTAACTCCCTTAACCCTGGGTTTTCTCAGCAAAAGTTACCATGCATTCATGTGATACTCCAATGGGGTTGGAAATTTGGATTTAATCTTAGAATCTGAGCAGCAAACATTCTTGAGAATGAGCAATTAATTTCAATTTCTAAGCTTGGATAAGCCATTGTATGTGTTATATAGTGAGCTTCTATGGATTTCATATACAAAAGACATTTTATTTATGAAACAATGGTGTAGAGTGCTTTGTACTTCCAATACAGGCAGATTTAAATAAAAAAGACACTTTAACATTTTTGTTAAGTAAAACAGTCATAACCAAATGACATAATGTTCCACTAGAAACATTATGTATGTATGTTTGTATGTTTCAATCCATTTATTTTTCAATCCAAGAATAATTCAGTTTTGGACAACTCGAGTTTATAATTTGAAATAGCTGCTTTTACATAGTATTGCCTGTAGGTGGCAATATAGTCTATCTTTGCTTTATCAAACCATTTGATTTTAAAGCTATGAGCATCGCACTATTGTGTAAAATGATAGCTTTTTAGACAAAGGATGGTTTTTATTGCAATCTAATGATATATGTAATTTTTTTAGTATTCTTAAAATCTGGTACAGATAGTGACATGTTTGCTTTATTTCAAATATTCTTTGCTTGTAGTTTTAATTCTAAAATACAGTGGGATTTAAAATTTGACTCATGCAAACAAAGGAACCTTTTGACTATTATCTTTAAAAGATTTTGTAGTTACATGCTTAGATACATTTGTACAATTACTTTAAATGCAGAAGAATCTCCATGCAGCTCCTGACTTCTTTAAAATGTAACTCTTCAAACGATTTTCATGCATTTTTACAGGATTTAATTAATTGTGCTGCTTTTCAAAATTCATGACATCTTTTTGCTACTGTAGCCCCTCTTATTTTCATACAAAAGGCTCTCAAGTTGATACACAGGCAATATTTCTATTTAGTTTCATATTTTTAATGAAATGTCATATTTTTCAATTGCTTGACTTATGGTTAAATGCCTTTTATGTCTGGTGTTTTATGCAAGTGTTTTTTTTGTTAATATTGAGCTTGGATGTACAGTCCCTGAAGAATCATACTTCCAACATAGAAATGAAACAAAGAAAAGCCCTGTTAATTTTGTGTGTTCTAGTAATTAAAGAATGAACTCCTTCATTTCAAAATAAGCTCAAATTTTCTTTAATGTTGTAAAAACAAAATGTTGATTACTTTTGAATTAAGCAAGCTTTATTTTTTTATATATTGCCTTGTCTCCTTGACGACTATTGATGTCAGTTCAATTTTTGACATTTTCTCATTTGGTAAGATTTCAAAATTGCCATCATCCTGCCAACGTGTCATGAAAAAATTGTATGAAAAATCTAATGGGTGTCTGCTCTGATCGTCTTCACCCGTGGCAGGAAAGACAAAACTGATGAAATGTGAAATGTATTCAGAGTGGTTTGAGACAACAGAGTGTCAATAACCCCTTTCGTCTTGTTATGCTCAATGCAGCATACATGCTTGTCGTGACACTTGGGTTTGTAGAATTTAGATTAACATTTTGCACATTCACCTAATGTTCTGATTTATTCCTAAATAAAGGCACTAAAATATGTAATATCAGATAGGAAAATGAATAATTCTTTCACGTTTGAGATTCCTGTTAATTTTGCTTTGGTTTGTGTAGCCTTTCAAACAGTGCCTGGGCAGCATGTGTGCTATAAGATGCAGTTAAAAAACGATTTCAACTTTTCAGTTCGTTAAAACAACATGATTTATTTCTTATGGTTCTCATTTCAAAGAAATGGTCTCTATACTGAAGTAAAGAATTCTTGATAATCCTTCAGTTATTCTTCTGGTTTATAGTCGCTGTTCTCTATATGAATAGATTTAGCTCAACAAGGAGTAATTTCTTTAGCTTGCCATGCTTTAGTTCTGAGGTAAAAACTGTGCTCCTCTTTCTTATTTTCTGTTGCTGCTTTGATTTCTACTGCTTACCAAACTTGACTGCTGTGATCATCCTTTTGTGTTAAATGCTAGTCTGATGCACTTCATTGCTATTTGATGCAAGTTTTATTATATGAAAAATTGTATTTTCATAGCTGTTAAGCTGAATGTTAATAAATATCAAGAGGAACAGAGGTTTTGACTAAAAAAAGGAATAAAATAATAGTTTAGTTAATTTGGAATGGAGAAGCAACCTATAAAATGGAAGTGCTGACATTTGTCTCTTGCAGGACATAAATGCATGTAATACAAATATATTATTTGAAAATATTTGCATGTTTTACTTTTATTAATAGGTGTGGTATTAGCATTTATTAAATGCAAAAGTAGAAGAAAGCCTTAATGAAAATTAAACAAAACTATTAAAAAAGCCATCTAAGGAAGATAGTCATTATTTTGTCAGCTGCAGATTACTTGAGATTTAATATTGCATACAAGTTAATATTTTGAATTATATCAAATAAATCTAATGAAGAATTATAGAAAATAAAATATCAAAAGCAAATAATAACAGGAACATATTTCTATTGAAATATTTAATATGGATCATGCTGGATCACATTTATGAATTGTATCTTTAATATTTTAAGGTTATAAATTTTATTTTTTTTGCCATTTGCTAGCTCAATTTGATTTCAAATAAATGTAATCCATGCTGTTGGTAGAAAAATGTATTTTTAAATTATAGTGTAAATGTTTTATTTCAGTGAATGAAGCCACATGGGTTTGTTAATCAATGCAGTCGATTGCATTGCATTCAAGAGCTCACATTTGTTGCACTTGTTTGAATTAGCTTGAAAATTTTGAAACTTGCACGTTGTAGTCTCATTCATTCCATGTATTTTTGTTCATGAATTCAGTGAACGGTCTGTGTAGGGAATATGACAGCTGATAAAGCATTTGTCTTTATTTGTCAGCCAGAAAATCAAATGTGAGAATCTGGGGGAAGAACTCCTTCACTAAATTGTAAAGGAATGACCATAAAGAGGGGGTAGTGCTGAGACCAAATTCCACCACGAAATCGTAAGCGAGTGACCATAAAGAGGGGGTAGTGCTGAGACCAAAGATGCATATAGTGCCTTTTAAAATATACCTTATTCATTTTTCTCTTTGAACTCAGTCAGGGGCATAATTGGAATTCAGACATCAAAGAAATCCACCGCTTATTCTATATCTTTCATTGTGTATTTCAGTCATTTTCATAATTCTAAATTTGTTTGAGTTTCTCCTTAATTTTTTTTGCCAAATTGTTTTGTCTAGTACTTGAAATACAGTCTATGAATTATGTTGTCCAGCATGAAGCATAACTGGTGGAATGCATGCTTGTGTACAGCCCGTCTGCTTCGATGAGCTGTTTGTTTGAACCACACTGCTATATTTGTGCATTTCACGTGTTGATATTTTTCTAAGAAGATAAAGAATAGTGAGACTGACTAATCAGAATTTGTAACAGAGGTGTAATAGAAGTAGAATTCTGAGCTTCACACAAAGAATGATATTGTACTGTTAACACTGAACAGTCATTTAGTCTTTGAAACAAATCAGCTTTGTAAAAGATTAAAAAACTGAATCATTATTTTAGTGCACAAAGGATCGCAAAACAATATTGTTTTGCTTGTGATTCTGACAATTTTGTTCTTTCATATGATAAATAACATGAAGCTTTATTTTATCTATTACATACCGACTTTCTCTGTGAAAAATGGCATTTAAGTTTAGTTTACAGGGGCGCCACCAATAAAATGCAAATATTCTGCACCCTGAGTTATGGAACTGTGAACTGGATATGATTCTAAGCAATGACACTAGTAGTATCTGTCCTTTTCATTTGAAGTAATGCACTATTATGAAGTAAGATATTTACAGCATTGATATGTAGCTGGCCAAACAAAAATTGGATATGGTATCTGATATGAAAATACAAGCAATAAACAGATGTGCTGTTCCCAATTTATTAAAGGTAATCTGACAAAACTCATTCCTTGGATAGGCCTAGATTACACCAGAATTGCAAGGAGAATCAAATATATGTGTCATTTGGGTCTATTAGGGGGCATATAGTAACTGGTTACTTTTGTAATTCTTACTGTGGGCAGAATTTGAACTTAATATTCCATGAAATAAGGCAACACCATCTAGTTATTGTAATCACTTCAGGTTAATAGAAGAAGTAAAATTGTCTTTCTTGCACACATTAGAACAAGACAGCATTATTAAAGTTTTGTGGACAGGCAGTTAAAATATATCCTCTGTGGCTGACGCAAGTCTTTTCAGTTTGGATGACAGCTTTTCAAATCTTAATAGGCTGCTCATTTCTGGTCTGAGAGTTTTCAGCACTTCTTTCAAATGTGGGCTGTAACATGAGGTAAAAACTGACATAACGAAGTGTCATGTATTGCAGAAACCTTTATTCAGTAAGTGCCCCGTGATAAATTGGTGTCAATAAGCAAACAATTAGAAATAGTTTGTGCCACCCTCAGGGCTGTTTTCATGATTTGATTTCTAAACCTTTTCTCCCACTCGTTAGTCATTATGCAAAATAAAATCATATGAAGAAGCAATGAATTAGCGCACAATATATTTTATATATTTATTTATACAGATATATGTGCTTAGAAGTTTAATGGCGAAGCTGTATTCTGTTCAAGTGAACAAACTTGTAACATTTTCTTTTAACATGTGGCTTTATGTTACATAGTTAGATGTAGATTAGCACCATTGCTGGTGTTTACCAGTAGTTATTAATGACGACCAATAAATTTGTTACAAAGGAATATTCTGAGCTTCCTAAAAATTGTTCCGATTTCAAATATGAAAGAACAAATTAAGGTTAGTAATTACCATTGTAGACATTTTAGAAATTAGAATATATGTGATAATTGATTTGTAGTAAGGTTTAAATTCTGTGCACTAGATAAACTGAAGGGGTACATTCTGATATTAGCTTTGAGTTGTGCTGTTTATCAACTGTGGCATTTTGTAATATGCAGCTATGTCTGACACTGTTACTAAAGTTTGCATTCTAATGTGTAGCTATTAAAGGGTTTGTACATGCTTCACTTTCCTCATAAGCTCACAACAAATATCTCCCCGGAATATCATGTGAGCTTCTATTAGGATGGATGCAGGATTGTGTATTGTGTAGGTTACAGGTCAGAGGCATTAAATACCAGGCAATTTTCTACTCAAAAATGCAGTAAACCACAGTTTAAACCTGAAAAACTAGCAACATCAGAGCATCTCTTTTTCTCATCTCAGTGCCGTCATGTTTCTGCCTGCTTTCGTCTGACATTGGAGCAAACCAAAAGCAGAAAGAATGGCCGGAGTACTGGAATATATATCAAATATAATTGTTGCAAGATGGCAGTCCACACATATTCTGTCTTATTCTTCTTGTGCTAAGCTGTAATGTTTTGCAATTAAACTTTGTTAAGTGATATATGACAAAATTAATATTTTGATATTCTGGGTACTTGTGCAGCAGGCCTTGAGACAATATATTTGCTCATTTTTATATTTTGCACTGTAGTATTAATTTATTTGTTCATTCTAATTTTAATTCAAAATCTAAAATAGAACTTTCATCAAATGTATCAGTTATGTACAAAGGAAAACCAAATGATTTTATTTTTCTGTGAACTCAAACTGAAATATTTCAGGCAGAGGATGATTCAACATTTAGTAAGGAATATTTAACAGTCAAAATAATAAAAAAGATGTGAAGGAAAATTTTGGTATTGGAATGTAATCTGAACCTTCAGTGCATTTTACAAATGATGTGAGACTGACATTCGAGCAGGAAAACTATGTTTAATTCTGGGGATTGAGGCCTGCTTGTGGGGGCTTGAGCTCTCGTTGTTACTACTGTGATTCTCCAATAGCATGAGAATACACTCATTGCATAAAGCAATCTCATCTTATTTTCTGTAAGGAGTAATTTGAAAGAAGTATCTAAATTTAATGAAAATGATCATGTTTACTTTCATTATATTGAACAGTAAAATCCTGTTAAATTGGATTATCTTTTTCCATTGGAGGTGGATTTGAAGAAACTAGATTTTCTTAAAATCGATACCTAAAAATACTGCTAAATATTATTGAAAAAGCTAAAACTACCACAACAGCCACAGGGTGAAAGATATTTAGTGTGGTTGTGATTAATACAATTTATTCAAACACTAAAACATGTAATTTGGTCAACAATTTGTGTTTCCAATAACATAGTCACAATATTCAACTGTTCCATTAAGTCAAACTGCCCGAAAATCTTGCTGCTGTTCTCGGACTGATGGAAATTTCAGTAACATATTTATGCAACATGCATTGCAGCAGGCTAAAATAACTTTAAGATAAGAAACACGAGTGACCACAATTGAAATGATGCATTTAAAGAAATTCTGGAAGAAGGAAAGTTGGTATATTACGTGAGTTGATGTTCAGTTATTACTTCTTGAGTACCATGGTATTTTTGTTACAGAAATATGTATCAGAGTAACTTAAAAATGCTTGCACATACTACATTGCGCCTTTCAACCTGTTTATGGTTTCATTCATAATGCATCACTTTAGGGTCAGTAAATCATCTCTTTAGCTATAAACAGTTTCAAAAAAGAATAAATCCTGATTTTTTCTAATGTTCTTGCAATAATGTCAATCACTACCACATGGAATGATTTATTTAATAGATTGATTATTTCATTGCTGGCCTTTCTGGGCCCCAAAAAGCACTTGAAAGAATAAATTTAATGTGGCCTTGTGCTCCAGGAGCTGAGAAGGTGACAGAGACATGAAATAATTTATACATCTCACACTCTTCTATCTGCCTTATATCTGCTTTGTGGTCATCCACAGAGCAGCATTAAATTCTTTCAGCAAGTATCCATTTGCACTTTGGTGTATGGTTTAAATTAGTAAAATGTAAATTGATGGTTCACCATGCAATGTCTTATCATAATTTATTTATGAGATGTGTCTTGTACGTTGCAAGAGAACAAGTGAATGCAGAAATCCACATTGCTGCGTGAACAATACCATGTAAAATCATGTTATGTTTTTTTCCATTTCCTTTTAGAAGTGACATAGTGTGTAACATTAAACATTTAGAACCCATTTATTCCAGTGCATAATAGTATATCTGAGTTTCATTGCTGGAAGAATTGAAAAGGTGCTAAAACACAGCGGCTATTGTTTTGTTTTTAATCACAAGTCTTGCATATTGTTGGGGAAGGACCAATATCAAATCTTAATGATATCTTTATTGTAGATGCAGCACACATTCAAGCTGCTTTGTGACTATCGGGACAGCCTGCTTTAGAATGTACAAGCAGTAGCAGCGGTAATCCACATGGCCTTAGAGCTTGCTCCAGCATTCAGTAAGAGCATTGATGAACCTGTGCCTGCTGGATATCCTCATCCGCTAATTCCCACTGTGTCCAAAAATCTATCTATCTTCAAGCTTCAATGTACCCAATGATGGAGCATTTACAGTGTCTGAGCTAGGAAATTCCAAAGATTTATCTGTCTCTTCATAAAGAAATTTCTTCTCATCTCACTCCTAAATGTCTGACCCTTTATCCAGACTGTGCTTCCTAGTTCCAATACTCTCCAGTTGGAAGGTATAGTCTCTCGGCATCTGTCCTGTTAATAACAAACGGTTGGAATTGAGCATCATTAGGGCCCTCTCGATTCTGCCATGACATGTCATTAACTTGATTTTCCTCTGTATTGAGAAACATTTGGGACAGTCACTTGTTAAATCAGAGAATTGCACATTTGCACAGTGCAGATTTTAATATCTGGGAACCTAATGACCTGGTCTAACAGCATACGACAACGATAAACCACAAAGTAGCTACATCTGTTTCGGCTTTGTTCAAGATACTGAGGGAGGGGGAGCGTTCTATGGTCAGGGACCAAACTGCATGTCATATTTCATTACCTTCATTAGCTATTACGGAAGGCTCTATTATGAGGTGGATCACAACCTCTGTTAAAAAAAAATAATTTCAACCTAGAAATCACAAAGTCAAGCACAAAATTGTTTGGTTAATGGGAAGACTATTTTTAAAAACACTTTTGCTCTGTGCAGTGACATTACATTGATTTGGATGTTCAGTTTTAAAAGTGGGAAGAGCTAAAAAATCTAGTGTTATATCCTGTGATTTGTAACTATAAAACAACACTGTAGACACCCTCACATTTATTTTTCCATTAATATATGTAGTAAGACAACCTCTCTAATTTAAATAATAATCCACTATCCAAATAAGTAATTAACCTTTGATTTGTGGAGGTAGGAAAAGGCTGAAACAGAATTTGTAATCAATTGTTAGATTTACAAATTGCATCTTACACAACACTTTGATTTAGATGGTAATTTTGGGAAAATAGCTTCGTTATTGTTGGGGAGTGGGGGACATCAAGGGAAAAAAAAACTCACAAGCAGCAATGCATTGCATTTCAGGTAAGTGTTTTTGAGCCAATTAAATGGTGGCAACATTCTGCGCACCTGTGATTGCCGTGGTGATCCCCCCCCCCCCCCCCCCACACACCATCGTCCCATCCCACTTCTCTGATTGTTTTGCTCTGTCTTTGGATGTATGAAGTTTTTATAACCATACAGCCAAAATTCATCACGGGCACAATTCTGCTCCTATGTCTTATGGTCCAATGTTGGATACTACTCCAATAATTTATAGCCGTGGTCTGTATGAAGAAGTTGTGGGAAGGTCCATTACAAAGTTTCTTGGTTGTTGTGATTCCAGAAGAAGACAACGCATCAATCAGGAGCTGTTAAACCCCCAAAAACCTACCAGATTTACAGTATAATAAAATTATATTACAACAGAACTATCAGTAACTTGCACTACAAAATGCACATTGAATACCACATCAGTGTGTTTCTATTGCAAGTGCATTAAGTGATTCAGATTGGAGGACTGAAAGCATTTTTTAAATCAGTTGGAAGAGGCATGGGGTACATGAACTATGCATTTCAATTTAGCCTGGAAACTGCCTTTGACGGAATCTTTTAGCAGCTCGGCATGTGAGGGTTAAGCATCCCGGCAGTGAATTTCTTCCAAGGATCAAAATTCCTGTTGTTTTGTATATGAGGCATTTACAATTATCAAAGTATAGGGATGGATGTCACAGGGAAGAAAAGGCGGGGGGAGGAAATATTTTCAGTGTTGATTGCTTTTTTGAGCTTAGGCACCTTAAGGACTGGAAAGGATCTGGGGAATATAATAAGACAGGGACATCAGCAGCACAAAGGGCATGACCTTTATTTGCAATCATAGCTGAGATTTACAGTTTATTACTGATAGCTTTCATAAAGAGCCATTCAGTTCCGAGGTGAGCGGTTTGTCATCTGGAAATGCAATTAACTTCGTCCTTATCCCAATCCCTGGTCTAGATGTGAACAGCGCTCCAATAACATCACATTTTCCCTAATTTCATTTTATTCTCACAGACCAATCCTTTGAACATTAGTGGAGTTGCATATTATTATCCATCCATGGTATCCTAAAAGGCACTTGTGAATATTTTTAAAATTGATTACATGATTGTTCAGGGTCATTGTAGCATGCTCTTTGCCTTTCTGTGATTAAAAAAAAGGGCGAATCTTGTTTAGAGTAAATGCTTGGTGAGTTAATTTAAAAAATGCCTAGACAGGTTTCACAAAAAAAAACACAAAAATAAAGTGCTTTAGTTTTCATGCAACATAGAGCAGTTAGCGTTATGCTCCCTGTTTGTAAAGGAACATCTGTTTTATGAAGCTTTTCTACCATGTAGATTTATTTATAATAATTTAAACAAGGCCAATCAGTCAATATTCTTGTTTTAAAAGACCGAACTTTTGTTTTTGAGTAGGACAATAATTTTTGCCTTATTTTGTTCTATATTATTAATAAGAATAATTATTAATCATAATCAATCTGTTAATCAATCCTTTAAGTTTTAATCAAAATCATCTGGTTGCTAAATTTGACAGTTTTACATTAGTTTATGTTTGTCAATGTGAATCTGTTTTAGATTTTCTCATTAACTATGATGATGACTCTTCACATTTGCCTTTTATGTTTAATAGGTTGGTCTAAATTCTTATACCTCTTCCAATTAAACCTTGAGATTTTTTGCTAATGCAAGCCCGTGGTAGTCTGAAATTAAAGATGATAAAATCTGATAAACACAAGAGATTCTGCAGATGCTGGAAATCCAGAGAAACACACACAAAATGCTGGAGGAACTCAGCAGGTCTGGCAGTATCTTTGGAAATAAATAAACAGTCAACATTTCAGGCTGAATCCCTTCTTCAGGACTGGAAAGGCAGGGGGAAGATGCCAGAATATATTAAATATATTAGTAAATATATTTTGGCATCTTCCACCTTCCTTTTCAGTCCTCAGCCTGAAACGCCAACTGTTTATTAATTTCCATAGATACTGCCTGAACTGCTGAGTTCCTTCTGCATTTTGTGTTTGTTTTTCTGGATTTTCTAATGTTTGGGAAATCTGATGGGAGAATATATTATTAATTGTAATCCTTTCCAGGAGTTTCTGTTTATTTTTATGTAGAAAACACAGTAGTACAGAGATTTATGATCCCTATTGCTTTCAAGATGATGGTAAAT
Organism: Hypanus sabinus; assembly: GCF_030144855.1. Lineage (NCBI taxonomy): Eukaryota > Metazoa > Chordata > Chondrichthyes > Myliobatiformes > Dasyatidae > Hypanus > Hypanus sabinus. The sequence continues at coordinate 56,690,693 of NC_082722.1, read as the reverse complement.
ATGAAAATTATCTTTAATATTATCCATTTGTAAATCTGTAGAAGCATTGTCTAGACCAACTAAATGCTATACAAGGCATCAGCATAATTGGCTACATATAGTATACATTTTAAATAAAATAACATCTTCCATATTTTTGTAGATGTTCCATCCTTAAATTTTGCAACTGTCATGCATTGTACATGCAAACTAATTTTAATAGAAGTCAAGTAATGATAAACGTGCTAAAGGTGTTAATCACCTGTGTGGTAAAATTGAATACACTAATGCTTAGTGATAGAAGCAGGAAAATTACTACTAAATATATCGATTACTTCCTCTCATTCTCTTTAATTATATATATTTTTTGTTACTTTCTCATTCAAATTGCCATCCAAGTTATGTCACCACAGCAGACAAGCTGGTGTTTTGGTTTACTTTGCTGGTCCTAATGTTTCACTTCCCATTTTTTCCAGAATGCTATTTCTGTGTAGTCAGATTCCATTTTCTTGTTGAGTCATTGCTTCATCTCAAGGTGCTGCATTTAACTATTCAAAAAAGGATACTAAGCTCTGAACAAAGATATGTGGAAATATCTATTTATTCCTTATCTGTTTTCACTTGGTAATATCTGCCATCAGTTAACTCTGTGTTGTCATCAATTGTTGCTAGTTGTTATTTATTTATTTTAGTCACTTTCCATTAGGCTTATATCATTTCTCTTCCACAGTACTGTGCAAAAGTCTTAAAAAAAAATATATATATATATCCAGGGTGCCTAGGACTTTTGCACAGTACTGTAGTCATTTTACGTATTGTACTATACCACTACTGCAAAAAAAAGGAAAAAATTCATGACATATGTGAATGATGATTAACCTCATTCTGATATTGTGGACTGAGAGTGGGAGGGGCACAGGGAGAAGGGAATCATGGTTGGAAAAGGGGAAGGGAGAGGGCAGGGAGCAGGAAGCACAGGAGAGTGATTCTGTAGTGATGAATAAACCAATTAATTGTTTGGAATCAAATGATCTTGCCTGGTGTGTCAGAGCTCAGTGTGTCTGCACCCCCACCGCCCCCCCACCATTGACACTCCTTCTCTGCTACCAGTCCCACACTCCTCCTGCAGCGCTCCTCCCTCACCATTCCCAGCATCCTTTGCTCCCACCAGATCTACAAACACCCTTTCCAATCTACATTAACAAATGCAGCACTGAGCAAAAGTCTTAGGTACCCTAGCTGTATACAGTGTAATGCATAAGACTGTTGTACGGTACCATGAGTGGCAATGAAACTATTAACTTCAAGTTCTAGAGAAAACCCAGCTCATGATACTGGTCAAATTTGTGCAAGTGTACTGGTAAATTTAAACTTACTTGTCTCCCACATATGTTCAAAGCACGTGGTAAATTTAAATAACACATACTTGCAAATCCAGTAACCCTCTCACCAAATCCTTGTTTTTGCAACACTGAAATCGTGGTCAGAATTTATTCCTTTCTTTTAGTGGGGTTCTCTCTGATGAGGCTTAGTAATTATATGTAGGGAGACACAAAATAAGAGATTCTAGTTCAGTCTTGCCAGACATATCAGCTGATCATGAATGAAATGTACTGGATGTAAGGAGAAACTCATCGTCTCTCCAGATAATATATTGGTCTGCAGCAACAACAGTAATGGGAAGAAATGGGAACAGAATTCATGAGAGGAATTTTGTACTTGATCATAAACCCAAAATATGTGCAAGAATATTGGTTGCTACTTATACTAATCTCCGTACATGTGGTTGTAGAGGATACTGAGAGTCTGGATAAGCAGAACAAGTACCTAATATTTTCACATGGATATAGCAAAAATTAGAGAAAAAGATGAAAATTTTCCCCTTAGTAAGGTTTTCTTTTCCACTTATGTATTGAAAAATTATTTTTAAAGAATTAGAACTAAAACTTGACTGGGTTGAGATTATAATCACATTGATAACACACATATGTTTGTTATTATAAAACAAGTTTTATTAGCAGACAAGTTAAGCTTTCGATTATATGAGGTAATTAGAAACTGCATTACCTTTCTCACACATTGCCATTAAATGCCCAACATTAAAGGTACAGATGTACTCATTTTCCTGATCTTCATTAAAGTGAAATCGCAGCCTGAGAAATATGAAGTTCTAACACTTTCATAGCTTTAACATTTAGAGCACGGAATTTTGGTGACAAAATATTTAAAATGATTACAGGTCTTCTGAAATATTCTATATCTATTCTATCAATATTTTAAAAGCTCAAGAAACTACGGCAGTTGAACTGGAACCAATGAATAACATCTTAGTTTAAACATGTTCAATTCACTTGATTTAATTAGCCAAAAATTTCATCATAACTTTTCTGTTTGAAGAAGAGTTTTTATTGGAATGGAAATGGTACCCACCACTAAATGATTTCCAATTGTTTTCAGATGCTTCCTTTCAGCAAAATATAGTATTAAGTGAAGTATTCCAGAATCAGAATCTGAATCAGGGTTAATATCACCAGCATATGTGGAATATTTTGTCATACGGCAGCAGTACAATGTAATACATAATAATAAATGCAGTAAATTACAGTAAAAATATATATATAATATTAGATTAAATAAGTAGTACAAAGAGAGAAGAAAAAGTATGTGGTAGTGTTCATGGGTTCAATATCCATTCAGAAATCAGATTGCAGAGGGGAAGAAGCTGTTCCAGAATAGCTGAGTGTGTGCCCTTGAGCTTCTGTACCTCCTCCCCGATGGCAGCAATCAGAAGGGGGCATGTCCTGAGTGATGGCGGTCCTTTATGATGAATGCCTCCTTCTTGAGGCATCATGCTTTGAAGATGTCCCGGATGCTGGGGAGGCAAGTGCCCATGATGCATCTGACTGAGTTTACAACTTCCTGCAGCTTTCTCTGACCCTGTGCCGTGCCCTTCCCTCCACCAGACAGTGATGTGGCCAGTTGGAATGCTCTCCACGATATGCCAGTGGAAATTTGTGAGTGTGTTTGGGATTGGTGACACACCAAATCTCCTCCAACTCAAGTATAGCTGCTGCCGTGCCTTCTTTGTAACTGCATTGATATGTTGGGCCCAGGATAGATCCTCAGGGATATTGGCACCCAGGAACTTGAAATTGCTTGCTGGTCCCACTTCTTGGTGAAGACGGGTGTATGTTCTCATCAAGAAGGCAAATTGTGCAAGCAGCTCCGATGGAAGCATTTACCATGCAGCTGAAAAGAAGAATGGTTGATTATAGTTGGTGATTAGAAATTTATTCTTCATTCTTTTATTTTGCCTTTCCTTTAATGTGTGTACAATGGAGAGCATTCTGATTGGCTGCATCACCATCTGGTGCGCAGGATCGAAGTCATAGGGTCAGAGAGTCAAAGAGAAGTACAGCCCAGAAACAGGCTCTTCTGCTCATCTAGTCCATGCTGAAACCATTTAGGCTGTCTATTCCCATCACCCTGCACCGGAGTCATAGCCCTCCATATCCCTACTATCCAAGTACCTATCCAAACCTCTCTTAAATGTTGAAATCGAGCTCACATGCATCACTTGTGCTGGCAGCTTGTTCCACATACTTATGACCCTCTGAGTGAAGAGGTTTCCTCTCATGTTCTCCTTAAAGCTTTCACTTTTCACCCTTAAACCATGACCCCTGGTTGTAGTCCCACCCAACCTCAGTGGTAAAAGTCTGTTTGCATTTACTCTATCTATACAAACGTTGGGGGTGTTGTGGATAGTGTGGAGGGCTGTCAGATGTTACAGCGGGACATTGATAGGATGCAAAACTAGGCTGCGAAGTGGCAGATAGAGTTCAACCCAGATAAGTGTGAGGTGGTTCATTTTGGTAGGTCAAATATGATGGCAGAATATAGTATTAAGGTTAAGACTTTTGGCAGTGTGGGGGATCAGAGGAATCTGGAGGTCCGAGTCCATAGGGCACTCAAAGCTGCTGCACAGGTTGACTCTGTGGTTAAGAAGGCATATGGTGCATTGGCCTTCATCAACTGTGGGATTGAGCTTAAGAGCCAAGTGGTAATGTTGCAGCTGTATAGGACCCTAGACAGACCCCACTTGGAATACTGTGCTCAGTTCTGGTCGCCTCATTACAGGAAGGATGTGGAAACCATAGAACGGGTGCAGAGGAGATTTACAAGGATGTTGCCTGGATTGGGGAGTATGCCTTATGAAAACTGGTTGAGTGAACTCCAGCTTTTCTCCTTGGAGCGGCAGAGGTTGAGAGGTGACCTGAAAGAGGTGTGTAAGATGATGAGAGACATTGATTGTGTGGATAGTCAGAGGCCCTAGATTTGGCCTCACCAACACCTGATACAACTTCAACATAACATCCCATCTCCTGTATTCGATACAGTGATTTATGAAGGCCAATGTGCCCAAAGCCTTTATTCCAACCCAATCTACTGGTGACTCCACTTTCAACAAATTATGGATCTGTATTCCCAGATCCCTTTGTTCTACAACACTCTTCAGTGTCCTGTCGTTTACTTCATAAGACCTACCCTGGTTGGTCCTACCTATGTATAAAATCTCACGCCATTTTTCAGCCCATTTTTCCAGCTGATGCAGATCCCACTGTAAGCCATGTTCCTCATTGTCCACTGCACCCCAATCTTGGTCTCATCACAGATTTGCTGATCCAATTTACCACATTATTATCCAGGTAATTGATATAGATAACAAATAACAATGGACCCAGCACTGATCCCTGTGGCACACTACTAGCCACAGGCCTCAGTCAGAGAGGAGACCATCTGCAACCACTCTCTGGCTTCTTCCACAAAGCCAATGCCCATTCCAACTTACGACCTCAGCCTGAATACTGAGCACCCGAACCTTCTTGACCAGCCTGCCATGCAGAGCCTTGCTAAAATCCACAGAGGCAACATCCACTGCCTTGCCTATACCGTCTTTCCTGGTAACTTCCTTGAAACATGCTATAAGATTGGTTAGACATGATCTTCCACACATTAATCAGGCCATGTCTGTCCACTTACAGTGTAGATCCGGTCCCTTAGAATACCTTCCAATAATTTTCTCACAACTGATGTCAGACTCACTGGCCTATAATTTCCTGGTTTATGCTTCGAACCATTTTAGACAATGGAACAACATTGACTATCCTCCAATCCTTTAGAACCTCCCTGTCACTAAGAATGATTTAAATATCTCTCTCGGGCCCCAGCAATTTCTGCGCTTGCCTTCATAGGGCCGAGGGAACACCTCATCAGGCTCTGGGGATTTATCCACCTTGATTTGACTCAGGATAGCAAACACCTCCTCCTCTGTAATTGGTCCAGTGTCCATAATGTTGAAACTGTTTTCCTGACATCTATAGACTCTGTGTCCATCTCCTGAGTAAATGCAGATGCAATGAATTCATTTAAGATCTCCCCTATTTGTTCTGGCTCCACGTAGATTATTTCCCTTGCAATCCTTTCCTCTTAACATATCTGTAGAATCAGCTTGTCTGCTAGAGCAACTTCATGCTTTCGTTTATCCTTCCTGATTTCTTTATTGAGTGTTCTCTTGCTGTAGAGTTCTCGCACAGGTGTAAAAGAACTCTGAACTAAACACCAAGCATAAACCAGTCACTGAGGCGGTCCCAGTAAGATTAACCATTTACTGTTCACTCTTCCACATTAACGTATGGTGAAAACTGAAAACTCCTTTAATCCCTCCTGCTCTGTCATGTCTAAAACAACGGAACCCCAGAATATTGAGCTGCCAGTCCTGCTGCTACTCCAACCAAGTCTTACTAATAGCTACAAATTCATAATTTCAGGTGTTTATCCAACCCTGTGCTCATTTGCCTTTCCTACGATACATCTGGCATTGCAATTTATGCTGCTCAGAACACTAGTGACACCATGCTCAACTTTTTGATTCTGTCTGAGGTCTTACCAACATCAACCTCCACAACCTCTCCATTAACAGTTCTGGCACTCTGGTTCCCATTCCCCTGAAACTCTAGTTTAAACCCCTCCGTGCACCATTAACAAGCCTTCCTAGTAGGATTTTATTCCCCCTCCAGTCCACGTGCAAACTTTCCCTTCTGTACAGTCCCCACCTTCCCTGGAAGAGAGCTCAATGATCCCAAATTCTTATGCCATCCCTCCTACACCAACTCCTTAGCCACATTTTAAACTGTATAATCTTTCTAGTTCTGGCCTCATCACAACTCTGCAGGTCCTGCCCTTTAACTTAGCACATAACTCCCTGAACTCCCTATGCAGAGCTTTGTCACTCGCCTTGCCCACATCATTGGGACCATGATCTCTGGCTGTTCACCATCCCACTTATGGTTGTTAAGGACTCAACTGAGATGTCCCAGAGCCTGACACCTGGGAAGCAACAACCATCCTGGAACTGGTCGCTGGTCAGAGCTCAAACAAGCTGCTGCGATCCGCTCCTGCCTTTTTCTACTCGCGCAGTGGACCCGCATGAAATCCCCTCATAGTAAACATCTAACCTCCAGAAGTTTGCTTTAACGTGGTCAAAGTAAGTTTCCGAAAGTAGTAAAATCAGTCAGCTCCATCATGGCTAAGAGCCTCCCTACAATACAAGACATCTTCAAAGAACAGTGTCATCCATCATTAAGGACACCCACCAACCTGCACATTTCCTCTTCCCATTTTACCATCAGGAAAGAGGTACAGAACCCTGAAGGCAAAAACTCAGCAATTCAGGAACAGCTGCTTTCCCTCTCCATCTGATTTCTAAATGGACATTGAACCCGTGAAAACTACATCACTATGTTTTATTTGTTTCTGTTCTTGCACTACTTATTTTAATGTAACTATTTAATTTGCATATACAGTGCTGATAAAAAGTACTCACCACACCCTCCACCGAAGTTTCATGGTTTACTGTTCTCTTGCAGACTGCATCAGAATTTCCTGCAGGATTTCCCTGTAGTTTGTTGCATTAATTTTACCCTCTACCTTCACAATCCTTCCAGGGCCTGCTGCAGTGAAGCATCCCCACAGCATGATGCAGCTTCACGGCAGAGATGGTGTGTCTTTGATGATGTGCGGTGTCTGGCCAAACATAGCACTTAATCTGGTTTGGTTTTGGCTTCATCATGTCATAGAACCTTCTTCCAGTTGCCTTCCATCTCCCACTTAGCTTCTGGTAAACTCTAGCTGAGATTTCGTGTGAGTTTTTTAAACAGTGGCTTTCCCTTTGCCACTCCCCAAAAGCTGCGACTGGTGAAGCACCCGGGCAACAGTTGTTGTATGCACAGTCTCTCCCATCTCAGCCACTGAAGCTTGGAACTGCTCCATAGTTGTCATAGGTCTCTTGATGGCCTCCCACACTAGTCCCCTTTGTGCACAGTCACTCAGTTTTTGAGGATGGCCTGCTCTAGGTTGATTACAGCTGTGCTATATGCTTTCCATTTCTTAATGATTGACAATTGTATTCCAAGGGATATTCAGTGACTTGGAAATTTTCTTGTATCCATCTCCTGCTGTACTTCTCAACAACCTTTCCACGGAGTTGCTTAGAGTGTTCTTTTGTCTTCACGGTGTAGTTTCTGCCAGGATACTGACTCACCAGCAGTTGGACCTTCCAGATACAGGTGTATTTTTACTACACTCAATTGAAACACCTTGACTGCACACAGGTCTCCAAAAACAAATCTCCATTTAACTAATTATGCGAGTTCTAAAACCAACTGGCTGCACCAGTGATAATTTGGCGTGTCATCTTGAAAGGGGTGAATTCTTATGCAATCAATTATTTTGTGTCCTATATTTGTAATTAATTTAGATTACTTTGTAGAGATCTGCTTTCACTTAGACACAAAAGAGTCTTTTTCTGTTGCTCAGTGTCAGAAAAACCAAATTAAATCCACTGTGATTCAATGTTGTAAAACAATGAAACATGAACACTTCCGAAGTGTGTGAGTACTTTTTACAGGCACTTTAAATACTTACTGTAATTCAGTATTTTTCTATGTCTACCAAGTATTGCATTGTACTGCTGCTGCAAAGTTAAGAAATTACATGACATATGCCAGTGATATTAAACCTGATTCTGATTCTGATTTCAAAGATTAGTTGAACAAAATTCACAATAAAACACAAAAAAAGTTTTGCCTGTCTGATCTGCATTATCATGCAACCTCATCTTCCTCTGAACTGAAGTTTGGGTAAATGTGGAATAATTTTATATTTTGATGACATTTTAAAAAATAAATCTTCCTTTTGCAAATGAGATTTGATGCTAGAGTCATGGAAAGGAGAAATGAAGGTAATATGCAAACAAACAAAATCAGCTCTGTTATGGGAATGTGCATTTATATAAAAATATTATTTACCAGCTGAAGCAGTCATCTTTTAATATATTCTGTTGAGATCTTTCTTTATGCAAAATAGTGAATAGAATGTCTTTAAAATATTTGCACAAAATATTTTGGGATATTTGTATGTTCTCAATTTTTATATGGGTGGAAAGTCAAGGGGTAAATCTGAAGCTGGAATTAATAATTCTTTCATTTTCTTCTCATTGGGATCTATATTTTTGCTTTCTTCTGCGCCTCTTTTACAAAAAGGCACGAGAACAGATATTGTGTCTATTTCTTAACCTCATGCTGAATCAATTTAATTTGACTTACCTACCCACTCCAGTGATCCCCTTGCCAAAGTTCCTGTGATAATCATATTTTCCACCTGACACTTCCAGGCAAGCAATGTATTTAAATCTTATTCGCCACCATCACCTCCCCCCCCCCACCCCGCCATTTTCTTGCATCTCTATTATCACTTATTCTCTCTTATGTATGCCCTCTTTACCATTTTGTCTTTTTTTACCATTAATGTGGAGTAACTTACAGTGATTGAGTTAGCCATTTACCAACCAGCAAGTGGACGGAAGCCAAAGCATCCAGAGAAAGCCCATGAATCACAAAGAGAAAGTGGAAAATCTATATCAAACAGCACTCAAGGTCAGGATTGAACCTGTGTTATAAAGCACGGAGACGTGTGCATTAATTGCTGCACCACTATGCCATCCTATCTTGTTCAGGTGCCCTGGCATTTGTGCTTTTCATAGACATACACTTATTTTCTTGTCAATGCAACTTTAACTGAGAATTAATGGGACGGGTGGCCATTGAATACCTTGCGTCTTTGTAATTCATCACACACTTTTAATGAGTCTCTGCCTGGCAGGACCGATAAAAATGTGGAGCTTCCCCTCTACTGTCAGCGGTCAGTGAATAGACTTTCATGTGTACAGGGTCTCTGGTTTCTCACCTTTACGTATTAATAGCCTCAATGTTCATTTTGAAATTGGGAAATCCAGGTGTGTGTGTGTTAAATTATAAAAAGAATGGTATTTGATCCAAAAATATTCAAAGTTGCATCCAAACAAATTGTTTTGTCAAGTGAAATTTGTTTCTTTAGCGTTGCACTTCTATTCTGAATTAAAACATTTAATTGAATATTAGTTTTAACATATACTGTATGAATATTGTCATGAATTGTTCTGCTCCAGGCTATCTTGGTCTGATATAAATCCAATGTATATTGCACTCGCACAAACATAAATTTTTAATATTTTGAGTTCCATCCAAGATGAATTATAAGCTGGTTGTCATATTCCAGTTCCTGCATTGGTGTTCTGAATCCTTTATTTGTTACTAGACTTGCCAATAACCTTAATTAAAAGGGAACTGTAATAGCACAAATCCACGTTTGACCCTGTATATTCACTGTTTAATTCAATTCAAATTTTGAATCTATTTGTAATTAAGTTGAGAACTCGTCATCAAGCAGAGTAAGTTGATAAATTTACCCAATGGAATTTTAATTCATGATCTACAGAATTAGACTTGCATTTCAGAATTAAATCTGTTAAAATTTTTATAAAATGTTTTTTGGGACAAAAAGTTCAACTTTTTATGATTTATAAAAATATTAATATTATGCCGTTGTACCAACATTTTTTGCTTTATTTGACTGCAGTTCAAATTGAGCCAACTGAGATGAATTGACCTGAAATGGTCGTGATCCAGGAGAGAGTCTCCTATCAGGAGATCCTGATTGGTCAGCATATTCATGATTCCTATGCTTGTGCATTGCAGTGAAGAAGGAAGAACATACTGGAGGTCAGTTGTTGGCACATCTGACCTCATGCTCCGTCCCAGGAGTCACCATCAAGTCTATAGACTGTGGTCAGATACACTTCATATCTGACTCCTTGTTTTACGTCAGTGCTCTTTGATGGGAAAGGTTAGTAGATTGTTTTTCTTTATTTATTTTTATTAACATTAATATTTTGAATAAATTTACATCAGGTAGCTAAAGTGACATCAAGTAACATGAAGTGACTAAAGCATATGTTTTTGAGCATGTTTTCTATGTCTATGACACAACATAGAGCTAGCTGAAGAGGCCTTTGAAACATAAACTGTCAGAAGCCATTCAGAATTTTCTGGTGATAGGAGAGGTAGAGATATGAAACGGGGTGCCTTAGCATTTGATGCCTGCGGCCAAGTTTTCACTTGAAAACTACAGAAGTTTGTAGGATGAGAGACAGGCTGCTACAAAGATTAGCATGGCCACGGGAGCAGCCCAAGGATGGATGGCGGTGGCAATCTTGAGGTATGGGCTTGGTTAGCACACTCAGCCCCATGGTAAGCAGCTTTCATCTGAAGGCCTTGAAACAGCGGCCATGTAATGAAACTAAAACAAACTCTACCGTTTGTTTTGTGAGTTCCTATCAGCAACAAGCCTGATTAGTTCAAAAGCCACTCCTTCCAATTTTAGATTAAAATGTAATAATACTACAAACCATTGAAATACAGCCCATAAGTAGGATTCCATTAGTAATTACCCTAGCAACAGGACAGATGGGTAAAGCAATGTTCCATTCCATGTAGACAGCGCTCATGTAGAATTCTGTTGACTGGGTTGTAAAACTGATCATTTTACAGAAAAATCTGCAATTAGATATGAGCAGTTATCACAGATCTGCACTTGTACTTCACTACCCTGAGTGCAAAGTTATGCTCAGATCTTCCATTTTGTAAAAGAAACTCCATTTATTTTTGCCATACTTCTAAGCACAGTGGTGAAAAAGAGCCTGTCTACATATGTGCTGTAATGAAATGTGCTAAAGTGATGTTTTTACTTGTTAATTGTGCCCTGATAATTTTATCTTAATCTGGCTTTCAGGAGACTGATTCAAGGGTTAAAGGTCAAAGTAAATTTATTATTAAAGTACGTATATGACACCATATACAACCCTGAAATATATTTTCTTCTGGGCATACTCGACAAATCTACAGAACATGAATGGGACTGAACTGAAGATAACTCCCATTTAACACATAGTCAACTTAATTTGCAAAGCCAGTTTTACCATAGATAGGACAGGTTAGGTTAAAACTGTAACTTGAGAATAGTTTGTCTTTCTATCTTTTACATTATTTAGCATTGGTAAAATATATCTGCCTCCCCTCCAAATTTTCTTCTATGCTCTACTAAGATTGCTCATTCGTAAAAGTTTGCTTATAAAATATAACGAACTTTGAGCCAGCAGGATTTTTTAGAAACGATCTAAAGTGGAGAATATTCAATATTTTTGGCCATCCAGCTTTGAAAGCATTTCTTATTACATTGTTAGAAGTATTTACAATTTGTTAATCTAATAGACTCACAGTCCTTAAAATATTGTCAAAATAAATTGCTATTCATTAGAGATAATTAAATGGGAAATGGTTCAGATTTTGTGGTTAACAGGAAAATAAGCATATTTCAATTTTATTATATTTACAGCTGCCCCCAACTTTCTCTGCAGTTATGAACAACAATTTGCTGCCTCTTGATGTAGGAAAGAGAGAAGCTAAACATTTACTCTCTAGGCACTCAGCCTTGAAGCATCTTCAGGTGTCACATAAGATATAAGGCAGGAGTATGAGTTTGTTAAGCATCTGAATCAGAATCAGGTTTAATATCACCAGCATACATTGTAAAATTTGTTGTTATGCAACAGCAGAACATTGCAATGCATAATGATAAAAACTGAATTACAGTAATATATATAATAGTTAAATTAAGTAGTGCAAGAATAGTAGTGAGGCAGTGTTCATGGGTTCAACGTCCATTCAGAAATCTGATGACAGAGGGGAAGAAACAGTTCCTGAATTGTTGAGTGTTTGCCTTTAGGCTCCCGTACCTCCTCCCTGATGGTAACCATGAGAACAGGTCCTTAATGATTGATGCCGCCTTTTTGAGGCACTGCTCCTTGAAGGTGTCCTGAATGCTACAGAGGCTAGTGCCCATGATGGGGCCGACTGAGTTCACAAATTTCTGTCGCTTCTTGTGACCCTGTGCAGTAGCCCCGCCCCCTCCTTCCAGATGGTGATACTCTAGCTAGTTAGAGCGCCAGCTAGAATTTTGCATTTGTTCAATGCAAAATTACACGCATAAAGAGAAATTTAAAAAAAGGAAAGAAAGGGATTAATAGATAGAAAGCTAAAGCCAAAACAAATACTGTTTTCAATATCTGAAGAAACAATATACTAAAGAAATGAATGTTCAGAGCTGTATAAGTTTTAGAGCCAGGGAGGTCGTTTGGTTGACATTTTAATGAGCAAATGGCATTGAGTATTGCAAGCTCATGCCCCCATGTGCTTTGGATGGGAAATCTATTAGCATGGTATTGGTTCAACAAGGTTTGTGGAGGAGCTGGATTTATCAGAACAAGATCCAGATTTCTGTGCTTAACTACACTCACTAAAAGATATGGAACAAGATGCTTCATTTCAGCAGAATACTGATGATTGAAAGTTTTCTCTATCACAGAAGCTGGCTGTTTTTTTTTAACTTTGCAGCAAATGGATAATTGGAAATTCATCCCAGTTGTGTACACTAAATGCAGTATATAGAACCTATTACCAATAGAATGAATTTTGGAGGCAGAGCAAAGCTCTGAAGCACAAAATAATGTGAGTGTTACTGACACAATGAATTGCGAGGAAATAGCTTTTCTTTTCTTCATAATTTATCATCTCAACCATGTTTGAGTCGTATATTTTTTTCACATCAAGTTCCCTGCCATCTGAATTTTTATTGTCATTTAAAACTTCATTGCAGACATGATCATGTATGATACAGCCATACTCAATATATTTCCTAAATCTGAGTACTTGTTACTCTGCTAATTGTGTATCAGTTAAATCATAATGATTAAGCTTTAGAAAACTACTAGAAAAAAAGTTTGAAAAGAAAAATCAATATTCTCAGAGAATTTACAAAAATCAATGGAAACAATTTTATTACATATTATTTCTGGTTAGCTTGAATTGACATTTCAGTTTTTGCAGTATCATTCAAATAATAAAACAAATTATGTTAAACAAGCTTCACACAGCATTTATAGAAAGGTATATACAGTCAACACTTCAGACTGAGACCCTCAGGACCCTTCGTGAGTCTTGATGAAGGGTCTCGGCCTTAAACATCGACTATATATTCTTTTCCATAGATGTTGCCTGACTTGCTCAGTTCCTCCACCATCTTGTGAGTGCTACTCCGGATTTCCAGCATCTGCAGAATCTCTTGACTTTTAGGAACGAGGAGAACTTAAACTGTTGAGAAAAAAAGTTTGTAGGAAATATGAATAACATTAATCAAAGAATTGTTTACTCATTATAGCTAGCAAATTGCTTGTATGACATATAAAATAGCGCTCTTAAGTTGTAAAAATAGGCAGGTCCATCACGGGCACTAGCTCCATAGTATCCAAGACACCGTCAAAGAGTGGTGCCTCAGAAAGGTCCATCATTAAGGACTCCCACCACCAGAATATGCCCTCTTTTCATTGCTACCATTAGGAAGGAGGTATAGAAGCCTGAAGGCACACACTCAGTGATTCAGGAACAGCTTCTTCCCTTCTGCCATCCATTTCCTAAATGGACATTGAACCCATGAACACTACCTCACTTTTTTAATATTTCTTTTTTGCACTATTTTTATTTTAACTTATGCTTACTGTGATTTGTTTTATTTATTTATCTATTTATTTTTCTTTCTATATTATCAAGTATTGCATTGTACTGCTATTGCCAAGTTAACAAATTTAACGATGCATGCCAGTGATGATAAACCTGGTTCTGATTTCTTTTACTGCAATTAGATTGGAGTTGTTCCAGAAACTGTACTGAATGTCAGTCAAAAATCACAATTAAGATACATATTATTGGTGAATACCAGTTTTGTAGTGAATTCCAAGCAGAAACGTAAATTTAAGCAGTTATTGAAACAGAATTTACTAACTGATGTTGTGAAGCAACATGGAAATGGTGGAAGAAGTTAAGATAATTTAACCCCCCTTCGCATTTTATATATTTCCTATCCTTCAGTTAAACAGTGCCCTGAACAGCTGATATGCAACGGGAAGGAACTGCTAATGCTATTACATATAAATGTGTATTTATGTAGCTGAGGTAAGTAAGAACAAATTTGTTTATTCATTTACCTCTCCTATGTAGGTTAAAAAAATACTGTGACTTGTTTACTTGGGAAGCAATCAATTGAGGATTTAGTATTCTGTGGATGCCTTATAGACCTTGTCTTTAAAACATTTCAATGGGAAAATGGATTCCAGCTCCTGGTTCTACGTCCCAGCAAGCTTCTTTGCAATAGTGTTACCTCTACCTCATTATATACAAAATAGTACCACACCAGGTACCAAATTTCTATGATCAATTTGAGAAATATTTTGAGGAAATTTAGAAGCTTTATTTGTAGTATATTGGACTTCTGAAATCGGATACTTCCAGCAGCCAAATATTCCAGATTGTTTTATATCTAAAGAGGTATGATTTGTCTGTATTTAAAGATGGGAAGAAAATGAATTGAAAATGAATTTGATTAAATCTGTGCTCTGCCATCATTCATCGAAAGGAATGTATTGAACAGCAAGAAAAGAAATTCATATTAAATACTAAAAATCCTTTATTTACAGGATTGTTAAATATGATGCAGTCCCATATAATTAGTAAAATTTCATTTTGTTAAAGGATATGTTAAAAAAAATAACTTTAAAATCATTAAGAACAATTGTAATAAAAATAATTCTAAAATTACTAAATTTTCTTTAAAGCAAATGTGTTTTATTGTTGAAACTATGGTCATGAAAAACACTCAGGATAAAGAGAGATGGAGGTTAGGGTGTTTGCAGAAACTATTTACTTTACAATATTATAACTCTTTTGTTTTCTATTACAGATGTGAACACTACATTTGTATTGTAGAAAAATGTCAAGTGTATTTGATTTTTTGATCTGAGGTTAAAGTATTTTTATTGAATGTCAGCCCCTCTGCACACAATTTATAAAAAGCTTCAACTTTGTAATTTGCAATGGTTTAGTGATTCAAGCCTGTGTATAAAATGAATCCCTACTATTAATATCCTCATGCAATCCCATGATCATAAATTAGGCCGACTTCATATGATTACAAATACTTGATGATTATGAAGTGTAGCCTTAGTTTAATACGGTATTGTTTGAAGCATTTTGCATGCCTGTTTTGCTTTGCCAGTTTTTGTGTATTATTTTGTATCATTGAAATATAAGACCATTAGAGATAGGAGTAGAATTAGGTCATTCAGCCCATCGAGTCTGCTCCACCATTTCCTCATGACTGAAATCCCTCTCAACCCCATTCTCCTTCCATCTCCCTGTAAGCTTTCACACCTTGACTAATCAAGAACCTATCAACCTCCACTTTAAATACATCCTGTGGTAACTTCTACCTTACAAAAAAACCACTCGACAACTTGATGGCCAAAGGAGCATCTTTATCTGGGAAGGCAAATGATACTTACAATACAGAGGCTTCCAGGTACCTCGTGCGGCATGGGTGGAGGAACTATATACAATGCATACTGGGAGTAAAAAAGAGTGGAAGTAAAGACTCCAACAACCCTGGATCCCACCTCTTGCTACCAACAGCTTCCCGATTGGTATTAACTTACTTTTAATAATACTCACATTACAACACTTCTCCCCCTTTAAAATCCACCATTCCCCAAATATAGAAGAAATAAAAACAGTGGTATCATTAGCAACAGGTTACCAATACAAAAACACCTAAAACAAAAAGGCAAATTCAACATACAACTTAACAACAAAAGAAACTATCCAATCAAAGATTCAGTCTGTCAGGAGGTTTGCGAGGGCGCTGCGATCTACGCACAACCCCCGGTGACCCAGCAGGCACCGCTGGTGAGGATGTGTTGGGTGGATCCACTGTTGGGGACATGAGAGGGGTCTGTGTGTCCGTGTGAGAGTGTTCATCCTCTTCAGGGGACTCTGCCCCCTCTGCCAGTGTCTCTCCTTCTGGTGGACATGCTTTCCTGGTATGCATTAAGTGGCCATTGCTCCTTAACTGTTTTGGACCACTGAGCTTCTTTGAAATCGGTGGCAAGCTATTCTCAGCATTGTTGGGATAAACGACATCTGCTGGTTTGCCAGCTGGCTTCAAACGCACTGAAGCAGGACCGTGGCTCAGAATAGACCCGATTGCAAATTTTCATAGAGTTCCTTGTTATAACTTGGAACTATCTGGAGGTCAACAGCAGGAAATCGCAATGTGTTTCGGAAAACCTCTTCTGCTTGAACAAAGGTCTTGTCTGTTAAATCACAGTCATTGATTTTGATGATACATTTATTCTGCTGGAGCAGGTTCTCTTTTCCCGAACAGCTGTTCTCTTCAATACCCACGAATATTCAGGCCAAGGAATCCTCCACTCAACGTAGAGTTAAAAGGCATCACATGGATTCCCAGGGGGCCACCACCTCCAGAAAATTCTACTTTCTTTGTCAGATCACTTAGAGTGCTTTCTGAATGCTTGTCTGGTGGTCCTGGAGGCTCTGTTCTTACATTGTCTACAGGTGCCCCGTTTGCTACTGTTACGATTGGCTTCACATGCAGGTTCCTGTTAGCGGGATCATCAGGCTGAGATGCACCTTGCTGTAACTGGGCAGGTGGTACTAGAAGTGGCGTGCTGGCTGTCAGTGCTGAAGGGGTAACTTCAATTTCTCCTGTAATAGGCTGAAGAGCCACAAGCTGCGCTGCGAGCTCACTCTCAAATGTGTCCGGACTATGTCTGTCACTCACATTGCCATCAGCGACTTCATGCACCTCACGCTCTTCCGTCATGTGTGCATATTTAAATTCATGCCAGTTGAGCCGGATTTTGTGAAGCCAATTGTGGCCCAAAAGACTGGGCCCACTGCCCTTAGTTATCAGCAGCCTGGCTTCAGCCTTCTGACTCCCGGCCGAAATATCCACATATAACACCCCTGAGGCAGGTTGGATCCCCATGTCCCCCTGTAGGTCTCTTCACTAATGACCGATGTAGAAGCCCGTGAATCAATCTCGAACTTAATGTCCTTTCCCTTGACAGCGACTGTGGCATAATGCGGTTCAGGTGGTCCCTCATCCGTTTCCACCCCAAACATGTTGTAGGCACACGCTGCCTCTCCGTCTGCTTCTCCTAGGTGGTGTGTGGCTGCCTGAGTCTGCTGAGCTTTCCCCTGCCCAGGCTTAACCTCAACCTTTATGCTCCTGCACTTTTTAACTATATGTCCCTTTTTGCTATAAGCGTGACAGACAGTATCTTTGAATTTACAAACATTTGCATAGTGCGTTCCTCCACACCGAAAACATTCCACCTGCCTTGCCTGTTTACCGGTCTCCCTCCTGACTTGGAGCACTGCCGCCGACTGCGACCCCCCATATCCTTCCTGTATATCTTTGGCATTATCAGCAGCCAACTCCATGCCTTGGGCAATCTCTAGGGCTGTCTTGAAAGACAATGGTGGGGTTTCCCCCAACAAGTGGCGTTGTATGATGGCGTTATTAATGCCGCATACTAATCTGTCACAGAGCACGTCATCCAACACCGCTCCGAAATTGCAATGCTCCGACAGCTGCTGAAGCTCGGCCACAAAATCACCCACCGACTGACCTGGCTTCCGGATATGGCTGTGAAACTTGAACCGTTGAACTATCACTGAAGGCTTTGGATTGTAGTGGTTCCCCACGAGCTTGACCAGTTCGACGTATGGAATTTCTCCCGGTTTCCGTGGCATAGCTAAGTTCCGAATCAGCTTGTACGTCCTTGCCCCACACACACTCAGGAGAATAGAGCGCTTCTTAGCCTCCTCAATAATTCCATTAGCACAGAAAAAGTGGCCCAACCTTTCCTCGTACTCTGGCCACTCCCCGATTTGCTCATTGAACACACCGACCGTTCTGAACGGAGCCATCCGAACACGAGGCTCCTCGCCCGCTCACAGCTCCTGATCGAAAACGGGGCCGACCCGTCCACAAAACCAGTTTACCTCGTCACCAAAAATATGTGGTAACTTCTACTTTACCAAAAGACCACTTGACAACTTGATGGCCAAAAGAGCATCTTTATCTGGGATGGCAAATGATATTTACAATACAGAGGCTTTCAGGTACCTTGTGCAGCCTGGGTGGAGGAACTATATACAATGCATACTGGGAGTAAAAAGAGCGGAAGTAAAGACCCCGCCAACCCCGGATCCCGCCTCTTGCTACCAACAGCTTCCCGATTAGTATTAACTTACTTTTAATAATACTCACATTACAACACATTCAATAACCTGGCCTTCACAGTCAACTATGGCAATTAATTCCACAGATTACCACACTGTGGCTAAAGAAATTTTTCCTCATCTCTGTTCTAAATGAACATCCCTCTCTTTAGAGGCTGTGCCCTCTGGCCCTAGACTCTTCCACTATAGGAAACATCCTCTCCACATCGACTCCATCTCAGCTTTTCAACATTTTATAGGTTTCAGTGAGATCCCCCAACCTCATGTATAAAAATATATTTACTCAAATTCATTTAATCAGAACAGTATAGTCTGGTTGCAAAATATTAAATTTAACATTTCATCAGATTTGAAGCACTTTATTCATGAATCCTAAATCCTCCTAAATTGAAATATTTTATGAAAGATTTTTTTTCAGTTAAGGTATCTATTTTAAAGTACAATGTCACTCTGACTGTATTTATTTATTGAGAGACAGTATGGAGTATGCCTTCCTGGCATTTGAGCTGTGCTGCCCAACAATCCACTGATTTAATCTGAGCCTAATTGTAGGTCAATTTACAATGACCAATGAACCAATCGATCTGTATGTCTTTGGACTGTGAGAGGAAACCGGTGCACCCAAGAGTTTACAGACTCCTTACAGGCAGTAAGGGAATTGAACCCAGGGGACCTGTACCATAAAGTGTTGTACTACCATGCTGCCATGCCGCCCCATAAAGTAAATGGAGAAACTCTTTACTTTCACCAAGTATTAGATAGAGTAAATGCATATTTCTTTTTTCTGCATTTCTCATCGCATCTGGAAGTGCAACTGTATTATTTAATTAAAATGAGAGCAAAAACAATACTGAGCAAAGCTAGCCTGCAGAAGCAGTTTTGAATATTTCAGGATGAATTAGCCACAGTAGAATGGCTTTCACAATTTGGGAGTTGAATATGCCTAAAGTCTCGGCGACATAGCTACACGGTCATTTTAAAGCCAGAAGTGTTTTTTTCTCCAATGCATGTTTCATAGCTGAGTTGAAAATACTAAAACCACATAAAGCTTTCTTGTTGGTAATTATAAGGAAATAATTAAAATGGCATGTTGTACAGCTTTTAAAATCTGATTATCTTTTGAAATACACCTGTTCTGTTTATGCCAAAATTCTGCTTAATAACTTATTAAATCATGTACTTTAGCAAAGGAGGATCAATGGGGAAAAAGTCTTCTTGTTTTTCACCTTTAAAACTGTGCTCATTGATGAAGATTTTTAAAGTATTTGTATTTCTGTATGTATTTATATGTTGTTAGAGAGATTGCATATACAGTAAATAAGGTATAATGGAATTTTGAAGATCTTTTTCTTTTACTTGATTTGATTTTCTTTTCTCATTTTGCCTTTCTTACAGACTGAAGCCTTGTATCCTTTAGATGACAAGTTTGGATCATCTGGCTCACAGACATCTCTGTGACCACCATCAGTGCTGCTTCATGGGCTGCCAGCACAAGGCATAATTCACCAGTGCAAGATGGATCATGTCTTTTGCTTTTCCCCATGAGATACAAACTAGACAATCTGGCCAAAAGCTAATGAAATTTGTCTAGCAAAGGTATGTGACAGATAATTCAGCAACTTCTGAGTAAGACACAGCTATTCTGATGCTTATAGCTCGCTTAATAAAATAAACAAATTAAATGGAAATATCCTCCACAATATGTTTGTAATTGGTTCATAATTTATGATGAAAAGTTGATATTATCCACTGTGCTAACAGTATCTTCTACGTTTTAGGCGGTAGGTCTGCTAGGAATCAATGGCGCATGTCCTATCCTCCTGTGGATCTATGTAATGGTATTCTACACTTGCTGCTTTAATAATTAGCAAATGAGCAACACATTCTGCAAACTAAGTAAAGGGGAAGAGCCTTTAATTTTTGCTGATGTTTATTTTTCACCTGAATGCATTCTGAAACGGAAAACCACTTTCCTAAAACTGGAGACAGTGAGCTAACTTCACTCCCCCACATGATCATCAGGGATATTCATCTTGTACAAGAACAATGTTGGTCAAATCCACAATTCCAATTCCACCTCAACATATCTCCCCTTTCATTAAACAATCCATGTTCCAAACCTACATTAGTAAATCTTTGCTACATGGATAACCACGTCAATGTAGAGTTCACCCTTTTTTATCAACTTTACCTTCAACTTCCACCTTGCCTTCAAATTGATATGATCCATCTGTGATATTTCTCTCCGCTTCCTTGATCTCCTTCCCTACCCGATCTGTTCTCCGCACTGATTGCTTTTCACGTGTCTCCCTTGTCTGATGTCTCTCCTCACCAATCACCATTTAGGCACTTATCCCTGCAACCATCCCAAATGTCTGCCACAACAGCCAACGTCTCCCAGTGACCAGCCATTTTAATTTCACTTCCCATTCCCACACTGATATTTCTGTTCATATCCTTGTCTACCCCCAAATTTAGGCCAGACGTAGATTCAAGGAACAGCACCTCATCTTCCATTTTGGTCATCTCCAACATGATGGCAACAACATCAATTTTCTCTACCTTCTGGTAACTGGACCCCTCTGTCACCATTTTTCCCTGTGACTCTGCTATCATGTCACTTTCTCCTCCTCAGTCCTTAATACCTGCCCATCATCCATGCCATCCCCTCTGTCTGGTTTCCCACCTCCTACGCTTTATTCTACATTCCCCTACCCTCTCTTGTCAACTCCCTGTTTCAGCATACCTGCTGAATTTGGAATATTGGCTACTTTGATATTTTGATCTCACCCCCCCCCCTTCTATCTTCCCTTTCTTAGCTGGATTTACCTATCATCCATTAGATCATAATCCTTTCCATTCCCCCTCCCACCCTTTTTATCTTTTTCTGCCCATTTTCTTTCTAATCCCGTTGAAGGGTCAAACACCAACCTGTTAACTGTTCGTACCCTCCATCGATGCCGCCTGACCTGCTGAGCTCCTCCAACACTTTTTGTGCATTGCTCCATCTAAATGTGAAAGGATTAAGAAGCACGGAGAAAGGAGGATGTATTCCTCAATCATTCTTTCCCCACAGGAATGTTGGAAGCAATGCATCGTCTTGCTGATATTGATATTTGGATCAAAAAATCGAAGCAGCCAATATTCCAAATTCAGCAGATATGCTAATATATCCTAATCATTCTATATTGCAAATTCTATTTCTTTCTTGAGATTGCAGAACATGAATTTGTTAACATTTTTTCAGACTCGATAAAATATTAAATAAGTTCAATTTCAGTGCTAGAAGTTCACATTTAAGAGCTGCAGCACACAGTGTGTCCACATGTGGCTCGCAGATGTGTAGACACAAGCCTGGCATTCTCTGAGAACCATCCGATAGTTACATGGCTGTTGCTGGTTCATTTTATTAATACATAAAGTCAGTCACTTTGGGAGTTGCATTTTACTAGACAGAGAAAGGAGTTTCTCTTGAACAAAGTTGTGAGGTTACTGTTTAATTGATACAGCCAGGGTTACAGTGTAGATGTTTGTGTGCCACAAAGTTGACCATTAATCTATTCCTTTACCTTAAAAGTTAGGCTTTATTTTCTGATCCAAAGTAAGGACAATTCATGCTGATGAATGTGAGGAGAAAGTAGTGACTAAGTATATTTTATGTGTTGGTATAATTTTGTTTTGCCAAGAATAATTGCTGCCAAGCTGGCCAGTCCAGTATTGTGGTCTTGCTAGATTCTGATATACTAATATTCTTAACTTCTTCATTAAGTACACTCACTGTATCTTTCATATGATCGATTCAAATGTCCTGTGGAGTATAGGGATGATTCCAGGCTGATTTAAAATGGAAACTTTTGCTCTGTTTGCTAGAGAAAATCTTTGAAAGTTAATTAAAACATCAGCCACGAGGTTATTGGACGTCATTAATACTCTATGCTTTGACCTAACCTACTTTTGCATTAAAAGCAGTTTCAGTTTAATATAAAGTCTGCTTTGCTTCACATGGGGCAAATGGTGGACTGTAACGCACTGAGAGTTTTGGTAGAGTTGTATGTTAATATACCAAGGGTGGTTATAGTAATTCTAACGTAACAGTGCAGTACATCAGAACATATGGTGAATGGAACATCATTGCAGCCTTTAATCGGTACTGAAATGAAACACCACAATACCTTTTTAGGTTCCAGAGATTTAGGGATAATAATTGATTGTCAGCATCCCCCATAATACCCTGAGGTTAATGAAGGAACTTGCATTCACTTCTGCACTCTGACCTGCTTCTTCTTTGGAATAGATTTGTTTATGGATCTCAGCTAACATGCAAGATATAAAATTATTGATTTTTTTTGTGCATGCATAATCGTTCTTGCTCATCTTAACTTTCTACTTCCTTTGTTGTAGAGAGTAAAGAGAAACCCTCCCCCTCTCAGAAACATGATATCTCTATTAGTAATACACTCATTAATAATTGATTGCAAATTGATTTGAATTTTTACCCCAATCATTAACCAAATTCCAGGGGTGACTTCCTGCACTCCAGCAGTATTGAACTGTGGTGAACTTGGTGAGTCAAGTTATCTTCCAGCATGAGGACACATTTTATATTTCCATATTTCTTTACAACCCTGAGAGAAGATATTTTGACTCATCAGGTTTATGCCAGATCATCGGAACAATCTTATTTCCTCACTACCTTTCCCCGTGAGCTCAACCCACACCTTCCTCATCCACTCTCCCCAGTTTCTTCTACTCATCTGCACAGAATGGGCAATTAACGGTGTCCAATTAACCTATCAACCCACATGTCCTTGGCCTGTGAGAGAGAACCAAAGCACCTGGGGGAAATGCAGGCATTTACAGACAGGAAATATAAACTCTATACATAGAGCGCTTGAGGTCTCACGTAACACAAGTCTTTGGAGCTTGAAGGCTACATCTGAACTGTTTGACCATGATGATGAACAAATGAGATGAAGTACAAATAAAGAACCCTAAGCAGTAAATGTTCTAAGACTAACTATTTGCAAATGAATACTTCTGTATTCCCTTCACATTTAATGCTTATGTTCAAACAATCAGATCCTGAATTGGTGAAACCCATAAATTAGCACTTAGGGAGCCTATAAACTATCAAATTCGTTATGGGCACCTTTCCCTCCTAATTCTAAGCACTTCCCTCTGCCTTAGCGCTGCAGTGCATCAACAGATTGCCGAGAAGAAAGAGGAGTGTGAGGGCACTGGGGATTAGCACAGGAGCTAGAAAGGAAAGAGAAGTATATTCCTTTTAGCACATGTCAAGGTGCTTTACTGCCAGCAATGTCACTGTTGTAATTATCAAAGGCAAAATAAACTTATATTTGTACATCCCAAATAGGTTCTGTTTGTGGAACAATGGTCAGAATCATAGGGGTTACATTGGGTAGCTCCTGAGAATGGACAAAGTGATCATAGCGTGTCATTAACCTGTGCCAGCTTCTTCAATACAGGTAACAACTTCTTACCATCTGCTCATTTGTGTGATTGCAATGTTCAGCCAGCACTAACCATTCTATTCAATGGCCACACACCTCAGCAGGGAACCACAATCATCCCACTTAAAGCTCCTTAGGCCCAACAGCAAGTACATGAATCATGACAGTTGTAAGTGCTGGTTGCTATTCTGAAACTCATTCAGACCAGGGATATATTGAAGAAAGGGGGCTGCATGGGAGAGAAAGAGACAGGATTCCAACATTTGATGTCGTTTCACTGGAAGCCTTGATGGAGGAGTGGTGGAAGAGGTGGAATGCAGAGGCGTGGCCTCTTGGCATAAAGGCCAGAAGGCCTCCCCCGGCAGCTGTGGAAATCACCGCAAGAAAGAAGCCTCAAGGATTAGAGGCCAGAAAGCATTTGGCAGGTTAAATAGATTTGTTCCCAGAATAAAGTTCTTTTGCTGTTCCCTTTGCAAATACATTTATTAATTGTAATTATCTCATTTTTCTATGAGAATTTTTTTTTATTACTGAATAGTTTCTCCTTTTTCCCTATGTCCTGGGAGCAGAATATTTCAAATGTGAATATCTGAAATTCAGTTGAATAAAAAAAAAAGATTTGACTGAAAATGCTTGATTTGGAGATATTTTTCATCAGGAATTTTGCACTTATATTGTTTAAGGCTAACATGAAACATTACAAGTAGTATAATATGATGGGAACTCAGACATATTTGAAACTAATTCAAACATATATCTGTGTGGTAGGTGAAACTCTTTTTTTCCCTTAACACATTATGTTGCTTTATTTTGTGTAGATTATTTTGAATGCCAAATAATGTCTGTGCTTGGAAAGTTCTCAAAAAAAAGCTACCCTTTATTGACTAATGAAAAGAAGATATGTGGCTAAATGAAACAAGAGCCCAGAAGTAACTCCATGATGTTCCACTGTTGTTTAAACAGCCCTGTAGATCACCTTGGTTCTGTATCTTAAAAACACACAAAAAGTAAGAACTTCAGTTTCAAAGATTAGAAAAGCACATTGTCACTCTTCTCAGGATCTTAATGCTGTGTTCAAGATTAGATCAGTATGCTTTTCCCTCGTGAAGTTCAACAGCTTCTAACTTTTCTCAGCATGGAACACAGCAATTGTAATTTCTGTAATTGGGTTTTAAAGAGGGATGCAAGCCACACATTTCCATCTACTGGAGAGTGTTGAAACAGAATGAGTTAATAGTATCATTATGGAAATGGTGGGGTTGGAGAGAGAGTGCTTCTCAGGGGATCAGAGACCTGGACAAATAGTGAAGAATAACACTTGCAGGAGTAGAATGCTTTGACCAAGGGGAAGCACCCCTAGTTGCTAAGGAAGTCTCCATAGGGATATGAGGCCTTCTTGAATGATTGCACTTCCTAGAAACCTGTAGTGCAAAAAAATACCTGATCAACTATTCCTGTACATAGCAGAAAAGTAGATGAAATCTCTCTTTAAGTAGTTTGGATAACTTCCCTAATGCAGCAGTGAGCAGCAAACTTTCATGTGGCAGAGAACTGCAACAAAAACCTGAAGTAATTCTGAGGCTGGGAAAATGATAGTGACCCTGATCCCCATGGGCAAAGCAATCATGTGATGTTGTATCTGAGATCTCAGTGAGAACAAAGAAGGCAAATGAGTGCTAGCACTTTAAGATGTGCAGTTTCCAACAAAGTGTGCTTAGTAAAGCTGATTCATTCTTTGAATAAATAGGAAATGGCATTTTTCTACTAATGAGGTTGAAAATCTCACTGCGGACATGTTGCACCACTGTTGATGCCAGATAATTGCAAGAGAGATTGAAAAGCGGACAGTTTTATCAATGGGGAATTTCTAGCCCAAAAGATATTGGTTGAGCATGTAAACTGAGATGGCCAGTGACTTTGAATAATATTCATTGTTATAACTAGCATTTTTAACATAATTGCATTGAAATCATAGAATACGTCAACATGTGTTCATGAGGATATGGTATTAACAGAGTATCATCCACTGAAGGAGGACTGTAGTTGGACTAATGCTTTCAATTTGGGCCGTGGTATTTTGGCTAATTTGAAAGTGCTCATGAAGAAGAAGCATAAGTGATTCAAAATCTTTATTCTTAGGCAGATAAGGAAATGTAGATGATAAAGCACAAGCTGGTAAGTATATTAAAAATAATCAGAAAACTTAGATAAGGGAACAAAGCCTTCATCATTAACTCATCAACTAAACAGTTTGGAAGAATTATCCTATTCATCCTTGATAATTTATAGTATATGCTTGGCTAATGTTCTAATTCATGAGATATATTATTCAATTTATTTTAAGCTATAACCACAAACTAAAATACATTTTAATAATCAGCTCAAATGAGCTATCTTGCCACGTAACTGGAACTATATTGAATGTTGTTTCCCAAATATAGATATCTGTTACACCCTCAACTCAGGATTTGATCTGATTGAGAAGTAATTTCATAGGTTAATGTGTATCTGCCAAGTTTATAATATGCAAAAGCACTAACAGATTAGAAATTTTATTGACAGCTCTATTATTCTTAATTCCTTGAAATATGGAAGGAAAGCATAATATTTTGACATGGTGATGTGAATTTTCAATGGGAACTGCAAAGCACAAGTGGTTTATAACTGTCATCTGAACCCTGAAGTGTTAACTGCAATATGTTCAAGCACTCTTTAACTTATGAGTTATTTTATGATTGTGATGGAAAGGGATATGTTAACTCTCATTTGATCAAAAGACAAGGTTTCAGTTTCTCATTCTCATGCCACAGTATCAAAGTCTGCTGATGCTCCCAAGTAATTACTTGGATGAAACATCACACACTTGGTGGCCCAGTCTGTATGAGGAGAAATCTTGCACTTTAAAACAGGAACAAGAGATCGAAATCAGATGGTAACGTCTGGCTGCTCTGAATTTTTCTTGCCCCAAACCTCTTCACCATCGTAGATGCAGAGATTGAGGCCTTGGAAGAAAATTGTAGAGGGGAACTTGGATTGCGAAATGTCTTAGTGATTATGAAGAAGACAGTATATAAATTAATTTCTGACTAGCTGACAGATGGAATGAAAGCTCCATAAATACTATACAACTCCATGAAAGATACATTATGTTATGCCTTTCAGTTCCTGCTGTAATGCGTAAATGTGGCTTCAGTTCATTGCCGAAGTTCAGGTTCCCACAATTAATGCAGAGGCCAGTTTCCTGTAAGAAAATAAAATTGATAACTTCTTTTGCAGAACTTCTTGTGACTTACTTGTTTACAGCATTTAGATGATTGGCTACTCTGTTGGATGACAGTGAGTGTATGAATGCAGATTAGGACAAGAGGAGATATTAATTTTAAATGGCAAAATATGTGATAGAAAACTGATAAATGAAAATATAGCATAACTTAGTCAATAATAAACAGATGAGAAAGAAGTGACTTAAAGCAAGGGTCAATGGGAACAATTTTAACTGTTAATGCCAAATGAAAAAAATCTATTGGCAACTCATTTTAACGTGTCAGGTTATTTTTACATCAGGGTGGTGTGCAAAGTTAGTCAGTCCTGCCATTTTAACAAATTCAACAAATCATTTTCCTCTCCTAAAAGACTTTACCAAAGATGAAAATATACAGAAAATACAGAGAAGGCACAGTAGATAAGAAGAGAGAAGAAAAGCAATCATTTCAGTTTGATGACCCTTTATCAGAAGTTGAGTTGTGCAACTTACAAAATATTAATTTATCCAGCTGTGTTGTCTTCTTCACCAGAAGAGAATAATGGTCATTGTGTACTATGTAATGTTCATGGTGGAGCCATCTATGGATTATGAGTGGTCTTCCTATCCAGAGTATTTTACAATTGAAGTTAGTGGAACGCTTTTCTGTAAAATAACCACACACAAATTCAACATTGTGAACATCCACTGTTTCCCTTTATCTGTGTTACTTGAACCATAAGTCAAGGGTGTGAAGCCTGAGTCTAAAAGCAGGGCTGGAATTAGAACCTGGAAAAGGCCATGGAGAACAGATCTGGAGAGGGCAGAACATAATCCATGATGGAAAATCTGTAGTAAAATCCTTGGAGAAATGTAACAGACTACTTAAATACAGCTGTGTTCTCAGAACGAGCATTACACATGGAGAATTTAAAGTGTTGAGTCATAGTTAATATTGTGCTTAGAGAGTTAAATAAATCTTTACATAATAATAGGAGGTAATTATTATTCTGCAATAACCAATTCACTGTGGACATAACAATAGTTAACTCGGCTTTAATTATGATGCCGGTATTTTGAACTCCCTCCACACCATAAAACTTTGATGCTGTCTGATTGGGGTGAGTTTAAACTCTCGAGCAAATGGGAGGGAACTAGGAGTAGGGTGAATGAGTTGATTGGTGGTTAAACACTGCAAGGGGTGGAGATGGATGGGGTAATGGCACATGTTGTTGAATGGACAGAAGGAGAATAGTTGCGGATGGTAACCGAGAGCAGGGTATGATGCTGCTGAAAGAGCCATTTCAATGTCTTTGGTGTTTGGACGGGGGGATGTGGAGAGGTTAATGAACAGAAAACAATGGGTGGGAGGGGTAACATGCTGGTGTTTGCAGAAGGGAGAAGGCTGGGGTGTATAAATAATGTGTATATCGGGATGTAAGTGAAGAATGAAGGAACGACACCCTCTTCTTCAGTAATAGACAGAAAGGACTGGAAAGGATGTGGGAAGAAGCCAGAAAAATAAGTTTGGCGAGTGGGGGGAGTAAGAAGGAGTACAAGTTGGAGGGTGATAGGTGAAGCCAGGTGAGGGTGAAGGTAGGTGGGTGGGAGAGGGAGGAGGAAGTGAGAAGGTGGGAGGTGATAAGTGGAAAAGATGAAGGTCTGAAGAAGAAAGAATTTGATAGGAGAGGAGGGTGGACCATGGAAGTAAGGGATGGGGTAAGGGTGCCGGAAGGAGGCGATAGGGGAGAATAGGCCCCCTTCAGTAATGTATTCTTGGTATCACTGGCAGGCTCCTTGCTCGAATGTTTTTTTTACAGCTCCTACAGATTTGAAATGTTAATGAATCATTAATTTCTGGTCACTCTCAGTACGTACGCAGCCCAGACAGGATATCACGCTCCAGAATCCACTATTAAGCGGAACAAGTCATCAATGTGTCTGTTTGGTTGGGGAGCTTAAAAACACATTGAGGCCATGGTGGCATCAGAAAGCTTCCAACAAGCATGTTGTATATCATCTCTTCTCTGTTGCCTCCTGGATCTGTCACTGACTCCTCCTTCTACCGATCGCCCATTGGATTTCAGCCGCCCATCCAACCTCGTCCACCTGTCCAAACTACTTCCAGGGCATTAGCAATTTGAAATTCTGTCATTGCTGTCAGTATTGATGACCATTGTGAGGCCCAGTAACATTTAGCTCCAACTCATGGTGTCTATACTTAAACCACGTGAGCAGGAATTTGCCCAGATGGGTATAATGATAGAGATACTATTGGCGTTACCTATCACTAGACTGTATAAATGACTGCAACTTTTGGATTTCTGTGCATGCGTGCTCGATTTTAGAAACCTTATCATCATTGTCAGCTGTTCGCCACTGGATGTGTGGCATGTCAGGACTCAACACTGAGCTAGTTCTCCAACTGAGTGAGAACTTTGGCTAAATGTCTTGGCCTTTGGAGAGATCTTTCCCAAAGACCCTGTAGAAGACATGAGGAGGCAGAAAACAGAGTTTACCGAGGTATTTTATAGGGAGTGGGTGGATGTAAGTAATTCAGGTCATTAGAAAGTTAATTTACAAAGGACCTCCTACAGCCAGTAATTTAAAAAAGTTTATTTGAAAAATGTTTCTAACCCTTTTTATAAAATAAGTTTCTGTTGACTTGATAGTTTGGTTTTCATTTTTGGGTGGTTGAAAAAGAATTAAGTTTTTTTAGGTTTTCTTGCTTTTCCAGTCTTTAAAAGATGTTGAAATTTTCTGAATGTTTATGAACGTCTAGGGTATGTTGAAAAAATTAAATTGTTGGGTATTTCATGCTCAGCCTGTGAGCATGACTTAGGTTGTCTTCCCACTTTGTGGTCAGGGGGTAGGTCTATCTGGCCACCTCAGAGATGGATTCTTCACATCTGATCAAATTAACATGTAAGATCTCATCATGGGAAAATCTCTTTGTGCGCTCTCTAAGTTCAGGCTGGCGGAAACTCTGGAGTTGAATGTTTACGTATATTTCACTGAGGTCACTGGCTGATTCTGTTGCCTCATTGTTCCCAAAATCCCAGCCATGAAATAACACTTCAGACCGACAAGCCCTCACATGCCATGTTCTGTTTTAGAATGTGCCTTACGCTGTTTCAGATAATTTTATGGTTAATATTTGCACTAATTAATCACTATTTATGAGTCATAAGCAGCAGAAATATTAAAAACTAGTCTCAGGGGTGTAGTTAATGTGCAAAAATTAGCATGGGGGGGGGGTGGTGAGATAGTAGGTGGTTAAGTGAGGAACTATGAGCCAGGCCTTGACTATTGATCCAGCAACAGATTTAAATCCCAACAAAGCAGCTGGGGAATTTAAATTCCAGTAATTAAATACATTTGGAATTAAAAAGCTTGTTTCAGTGACCATGAAAATATATTGGATTTTCACTTAAAAACCCATCTGGTTCAATGATGCCCTTCAGGGTGTGTATGTTTTTACCTAATCTGGCTGAATCAATACCTCCGACCCACCAGTGTGGTTGACTCTCTGCCCTCTGAAAATACCCAGCATGCCCCCTGAAAATACCCTTCATGCCCCTTAGTCTTCAGGCCCAATAAAGTCAAGGATTTAAGTTTTCAAGATTGTTTAATGTCAATTCCAGTACACAAGTGTAAAGGAGAATGAAATAATTGTTAGTCTGGATCCAAAACACAATAAGATAAAGAGCACATTTATAATAAAAAGACAATAAATATAAATATATAAGATAGCTTAAATAAATAGATAGATTGTATCTCCATAAAATGACGCTAGGCACAGGAGTGCCTGTAAATAAGGTGACTGACAGGAAATGATAAAGTACTGGTGGTTGGGGGTTGTGGAGGAGTGGGTTAGTGGGTAGAGATGTTGATCATTGTTACCGCTTGGGGAAAGTGGTCCTGGTGTGGATATTATGTAGCTGCCTTCCTGATGAGAGTGGGACGGGTGGGATCCTTCATGATGATACTGCCCCTTTTCTGGTATCTGGCTGTATATACCGCATGTTCTTATTGGTTAATAGTCTGGGGCCAGTGATGTGTTAGGCAGTTTTTATTTACCATCCAGCCCCATCAAGGGAATGAAAATAGTAATTTTTATTTTTCAATGCAATAACAATATGAAATATTTCTATGCCTTTGGTAATAAGATTCAAAACTGTTTAAAGTTATTAGGTTTTCACAAGTGTAAGCAGAATAAAATAGTTACTCCAGATCTGATGCAGCACAAAATAAAACGCAGACGATAAAGAACACAATAATAATAAAATAAAAAACACAATAATTATAAATACATAAAATAAGTTACCTATATAGATTGATTGGAAAGTGACACTAGGCTGTATATAACGTGACCGACAAGAAATAATAAAGTAGTGGTGGAGTTAGTGGGTGGATGGAGGTGTTGATCAGCCTTACTGCTTGGGGAAGGTAACTGTTTTTAAGTCTGACGGTCCTGGGCTTCAATAATATGTAGCCTCATCCCTGATGGGAAGGGGACTAACAGTCCATGAGCAGGATGCCCACACAAAACATGCTGACTGGCCTACTGAGTTCCTCCAGCATACTTTGTGTGTGTTGCTTGGATTTCCAGCATCTGCAGATTTTCTCTTGTCCATGAGCAGGGTGTGTCATGATGTTATTGACCCTTTCTCAGCATCTATCTCTGTTTGTCCTTGATGGTGGGTAGGCTGGTGCCAGTGATGCATCGGGCAGTCGTATTTACCCCTTGTAGATCCTTCCTGTCTGCCTCAGTGCAGTTTCCATTCCAAGCAATGATGCAGCTTGCTAGGGTGCTCTCTACTGTGCATCTGTAGAATGGTGTGAGTATGGACATGCAAAATCCAGCTCTCTTCAGTCTCCTCAGAAAGTGGAGGCATTGGTGAGCTTTCTTGACTGTTTTGGTTTGCTCTGAGACCGTGAGAGGCTGTGCACAATGTGCACTCCCAGGAGTTTGAAACTGTAACTTCCTCTGCTGTGCCACCAATATGGAGGGCTTGTGACTGGTGCACATTCTCCTGAAGTTTAGAAACAACTGCTGCCACTTCATTTTCTGCCAAATGCAAGAAATAAATCCTCATTTAGATGCTGTGCTCCCCACTCCAGGAACTTTACAAGTATCATCCCATAATGGGCTACTCAAAGCCTTGCAAGGTTTTGCTGCAACTTTCCCCCCATTTTTTAAAATCTCCCCACACTGCACCAACACTCATCCCTTGAATTATATCTTTAGATAATATACTCAGTATGTTGAAAGCTTGCTCTGAATAGAGTCATAGATCCAAACCAAACTGTCACTCTAATGCTTTGCTGTTCTGTATTATAGCACACATGCCAGTCTAGCAATAAACCCATTTTATCAATGAACTTTGCTGAATTAAAAGAACAAAATTTGCTTCATCATGGAGCTAACTGTTTTAGCTCGTTCCCTGTGAGAGTCCAAAAGTAATTTAACCCAAGTTCCCTTTTTAGTTTGGGAACGTCTTTAATGCTTTTCATGATTATGGGATTAAATAATAATAATCTACACAATCTGCAACTTTAACTCAGATCTTGGTTCAGTTCAGAGTTTTTCCTGACCTTTTTTTTGTGTTCTACAATATTAGGTATACTCATTGATTCAAACCTTCATTCAAGGGCTGCATCAATTTTTGGTTGATGTGCAAAGTAATTAAATCAAATGTGGCAACAATGACAAAAGCAGAGGGGTTCAGATTTATTTGCCTCAATCTTCCATTTTTGTTTCATGTGATCATGAATGTCTGGTCCATTTCTCTGTGATTTAACTCTTTCAGAAGGTTTTAATATCCTTGTGCTATTAACCAGCATATCCTATGAACAGATGTGATTGGTTAGTAGTTGACAAGAGCATTTTGAAGGCCATGTGCCACATTCTCAAAAAAGAGGGAATAAAGATGTAAATTCTGAATGGTTAGCGTTTATCACTGGCACAGAATTTTATTGGTCAAAAAAAGGTTGACTTCTCAGCTAGGAGGTGTTTTTTTTAAATTCCATCATTTAAAACAGAATGATTCAAGACCTAATAGTAAAGAACTTGGCATATATATCCTCTTCCTGTACCTTGCTGTAAAGGAAAGCAATTCTGCTTTAAAAGTAGCCAAGAAATTTGGGGTTGCATGGGACTTGGGTGCTCAAGCAACATTTCTGGCTCTGGAAACGGCAGCAGCACCTAGTCCAAAGCTACTGGTGTGACTGAAAGAACTTTGCATGCTCCAACGAGTGGAACTGCACAACTGGGATGGAGGCTGGTTTAAGGAAGGGAGGATCTATGGCTACAACCTGATGAAGATTGTGAAAGTGGCCATTGTGTAGAATAGACATGGGCCTCCTCTATCATGGGGCTCTGTATTAGTGCTTTGTAATGATAATGGGTGATCAGGATATCAGGATTAGTGTTGAGAACATGATTGGAATATTGGGAGGACGTTTGGTGGTTGGCAGCAAGATTACATTTTGGGAGACTGAAAGGAAGACTGGTGCATGATTGGGAAGTTTAGGCAGGATTGATGGTTTGGAAGTGAGATGCATGGCTCAGAGGCATGATTAGCTGTTGGCAAGATTGAGGAGAAGGTTGGTGATTTAGATTTTGGAACATGATTGTGATTATAGTTGACGTTTGGCTGTGTGACCATAAGGTCAGGAGGAGTGGAAGTATGCTTAGTGGTCAGTGCTGGGATTGGGCTTGGGAATGAGAATTGAGGGTGGCTGATCAGGAGCATGAGTGAGGTTCTGGGCCGTGAGTGGAGCTTGGGAATGTAATCGGGGAGGGAGCAAGAATAGAGCTTGAAAGTATAATTATGGAGAACGGGAACTGTGTTTGAAGGGGAATTGTTATTTGGTGCCAGGGAATAGGAGGGTTGTCACTCTTGTGAAGAACTTGATCTAATTTCCCACATGCTGCTTGGAAAGGTTGCTCAAGGAGTCATGCAAACTTCACATAAAAAGCTATCGTTTGCTAGTCAATGTCCAGTCCATTTTAGGCAATGATGCAAAACTACCCAGATGTGCTCATAACTGTGTCAGTCTGACAAGATCCACAGCAAAACAACCAACTTTTTCCTGATTTATTTTGTATGGTGAAAATACCATGTAAATTTTGTGAATAAAGGAAATAACGTTTCCTCCTTTCATCTCATGCTCTTGTCTTTCTTTATCCAATCCTTCTCCCTTCTATCTCCCACCAACTTACTTCCTTACCGGAAATAATGATTTGTCTCTGAACTGCCAATGAAATTTAAAGCGATTCGTGAGAATCTTTGCTGCTTGATTAATGGAAGAGATTCTCTGTCAGCCAGAAGTAACTCATCACAACTGAATTAGCATTTGTTATTTTATAAGTTACTTGAGTTTTCAAACTTGTTGATTACTTAGGATTCATCCCATAAGGCAATTAAATGCATATAATCACCCACAAACTAATCTTAAATTTTGACTTACTATCGATCGCTCAAATTTTGTGGTTATTTATAAATCCGTCCTGTGTCTCATCTCTCCCATCTTGACAGCTAAGTGGCGTAGGCCACCGTTCTTTGCATCTACTATCTTTTTCATTCCTCTTCTCTTTGCTGTATCTGATTGGAAGGCCCAAACAGTGGAATATTTCACTGAGTTTCTTCATCCCGAGACGTCTGTTCAATTGTTCAATCCATAACATCACCCCGTTCTTCTTCTTGTATTTGTAACTCTTCAGTTCTATTACATTAAAAGTTAAAGTCCTGTCCCAAGCCTTATAGGCTCATCAGGCCAGTGCTTGTGCCAGTTTCCGTGGCGTGAAGTGACTGAGAGTACAAGACTCCCGCCCCCGGGCCCCCGGATAGGATGCCAGTGTATCACGAGGTTAACCCCCAGCACATTGCTGGTACTCATTTTCAGCT
Organism: Hypanus sabinus; assembly: GCF_030144855.1. Lineage (NCBI taxonomy): Eukaryota > Metazoa > Chordata > Chondrichthyes > Myliobatiformes > Dasyatidae > Hypanus > Hypanus sabinus. Next base: position 56,655,439 of record NC_082722.1, on the reverse strand, counting down.
GGGTGGACTGGAGCAGTGTGTGGTTAAAGTGCCTTCCTCAAAGACACAACACATTGCCTCGGCTGGGGCTCGAGCTCATGACCTTCAGATCGCTAGTACAATGCCTTAACCACTTGGCCATGCGACACTCTTTATTACATTAAGAACACTATATAAATTGACTGTGCCTATTGAGAACCTTGACATAGATTCCTTTTGCATACAGCACTGATGACAAAGCCATTTTATATAATGAACATAAAAATAATACCTCTACCTACAGGAGGATATTTGGATAAAGACATGCAGATGTTATTTTGAGCCTTGTTTATATTCAGACATGTATTTGTATAGAGAGCCACACAAATAAAAACACCAGAGCAACTCAGCAGGTCAGGCAGGATCAATGGAAATGAATAAGGAGTCCACATTTCAACTTCAAGACCCTTCTTCGGGACTGGAAAGAAAGGAGGAAGACACCAGAATAAATGGTTGGGGGGAGAGGAAGGGGGACTAGCTAGAAGGTGATAGGTGAAGCCAGGTGGCTGAGGAAGTTATAGGGCTGGAGAAGAAAGAATCTGATTGGAGAGGAGAGTGGACCATGACTGAAAAAGGAAGGTGGCGGAGCACCAGGGGGTGTTGATAGGCAGGTGAGGAGAAGAGGTAAGAGACCCGAGTGGGAAATAGAAAAATAGGGAAGGGAAAAAAATTACCAGAAGACAAAATCGATGTTCATGCCATCAGATTAGAGGTAACCTAGGTGGAATATAAGGTGTTTTGCCTCTCCACACCGACAGTGACCACATTGTGGCACAAGAGGAGGCCATAGAACGACATGATGGAACTGAAATGGGGATAAGAATTAAAATGGTTGGCTCCTGGAAAATTTTGCCTTTTGCAGATGGAACAGAGGTGTTCGATGGTGCAGTCCCCCCAGCTTACACTGGGTCTCAGCAACATTGAGGAGGCTGCATCAGGAGCAGCAGGTTCAGTAGACAATCCCAACAGATTTGCGGGTGAAGCGTTGCCTCATCTGGAAGGACTGTTTGGGGCTTGAATGGAGATGGGGGAGGAGGTGAATGGGCACGTGTAGCATTCCCATCACTTGCAGGGATACTTGCCAAGAGGGAGATTAGTGAGGAGGGATGAATACATCAGGGAATCACGGAGTGAGCCATCCTTTTGGAAAATGGTATGTTGCAGGGTGGTGAGGGGATGCTAAAGATGCTGCAGGGTCCTATTGAATATGGCAGAAGTTGTGGAGACTGATGTGTTGGATACAAAGGCTCATGGCATGGTCGATGAGGACAAGAGGTGCTCTATCCCTGTTAAAGCAGCGGGAAGATGCAGTTAACCCATATATCGGGGAAACGGAGAGATGCGGGCGAGAGCAGCAACAATGGTGGAGAAAGGGAAACCTCATTTTTTGAAGAAGGAGGATTTCACTGATGTCATGTAAAGGTAATCCTCATCCTGGGAAAAGATGTGGCTGAGACAAAGGAACTGAGAAAAGGAAATTGCTTTTTTACATGTGGCAGGGTGGGAAGAGATATTATCAAGATAGTTTATAAAAAATGTGAATAGATGGTCTGACTCCAGAGAAAGGGTAGAGAGATGTCAGAAATGGACTAGTATATTTAAAGGCAGAGTGGAAGTTGGAGGCAAAGCTGATGAAGTCGATGACCTCAGCATGTGTTATGAAGCAGCATCAATGCAGTCATCAATATAGCACAGGAAGAGTTGTAGAACATTACCAGAGGCGATTTGAAACATGTACTATATTATGTGGCTAACAAAAAGGTAGGCATAGCTAGGGCCTAAGCGGGTGCTCATGGTTACCCCTTGAGTTTGGAGAAAGTAGGAGGAGCCGGAGGAGAAATTGTTGAGGGTGAGGACCACTTCTGCCAGACGGAGGAGGTTGGTGGTGGAGGGGAGCTTGTTGGGTCTTTTGTTGAGAAAGAAGTGGAGAGCATTAGGGCCTTCTTGTTGGGGGAAAAAAGGGTACAGGAACTAGATATCCATGATGGAAATGAGGCAGTCAGGACCAGGGAATTGAAGGTTGATGAGGAGATTGAGAGCATGTGAACTGTCAAGGACGTAGGTGGGAACATTCTAACGCAAAGGGGATAGAATGAAGTCGAGGTATGAGAGAAGAGTTCAGTGGGGCGGGAGCAGACAGAAACAAGCGGCTCACCTGGATAGTCAGGTTTGTGGATCTTGGGTAGCAGGTAGAAATGAGCAGTCTGAGGAAAAGAAACTATGATTTTGATAGCAGTGGGTGGGAGTCTCCAGAGTTGATGAGGTTAAAGTCAATTTCTTGATGGTCCAGAGTGGGATCCTTGTATACAGTACAAATTTTATATTGCACTAATATTTTGTGGTATGATCTGCTGATTGCAATTTCTGCCCACAATCACATGTACACATATGGTTCATATGTGAAGGCATTATTCTGCTGATGTAAATTGACCCAACCTTCAAGAGTACATGAATAGGAATTTGGCAAGCTTTGGCAAATGGCCTGTTCTTGACAAAAACTGTCTAATGTTCTACTATCCTGAGAAATGTTGGTGTAGTGATGTACTGAGGAATCTGTCAGTGGTGTGGGAAGACCTTGGGTATTTGGAGGTAGATGACATTTACAACATTGTAGATTTCAAGCAAATCATAGCAGTCAGTATGAACTTCAAGGGACTGGAAAGTACCATCAGCAGCATCACTTCAAATGCCAGCCAAATCCAGGTAAACATTGAGAGTAATGGAGCAAAGTTAAGGTAATCTGCGAAGCAACTACTTGGACTGGAATGGAGAACAAATTATTCAATTGAAGGATAGAAAACAATGGTGATGTAGTGGTATCCAAACTAGATTTTGAGGCAAGTGGTCCTGGGTTTATGTCTAGCCGGCTCCTTGCAAGTTTTTCATCCATGCTGGGTTGAGCATTGAGCTAGTAATTTGGTCTCATTAAAAGACAGACAACAATGCTAAAGAAATGGCAAGGTTGCTGCTTAATTTGCCAGAAAGCAAGGAAGGGAAGAACAATAATGGTTTTATTGGTGGAAGAATGCAATGACGTTCAGTTAGTGTACATAGGGAATTATCATTATGAAGCAAGGAATTTATAATAGAGGATGTTAACCCTAATGGTTAAGAAAAGCATAACAATAAGTAAGATTTGTAGACAGAAGAGTAATTGCAAAATTAATTTTTAATATATTAAATACAATTGACTCCTGGGACTGATTGAAAAGCTCCAATCTCAGCAAAAATTTCAATTGGCATCAGAAATATTTTGATCATTTTAATTTCCTTTTGGAAAATCCGCATGAATACTTCATTATTTAAAAAACTGAGCACTTACATGTAGCTCTTTTCTAAACTCTTCTTTAGAAGAATGGTCCACTGTTACTTGCACAGAATTATTAACGTAATTACTGTAGTTAAATGAGAAGTAATCAGCTATCACTGGCCAGGAAAAATGAGAATTTCATCAAAGGAACAAGTGTCTAACTTCTTATTCTCATAAAATTAGACAAAATACTGCAAGATCTATTACTTTTCTAAAGATCATGGAAAGCTATTCCTCCCATCGAGTCTATGCTAACCCACAGAGCAATCCTATTTTCCATTAACTTTCTTCTTTCCTGAATCTACCAATCGCCTATAGCTGGAGGTAGTTTAGAATGGACAATTAACCTACTAACTCATACGTCATTGGGACATAAGCGGATATCAGCACAGTTGCAGGGGTACATACGAACTCCACAGGTGGAGGTCAGGATTGAACTTTGTTTCTGGCACTGTGAGGCAGCAGCTCCACTAGCTCCACCACTGTGACATCTTTGTTATTTTATATTCCTAAGTCTTTTCAATTCTTGTGGATACAATTTTGCTCTTTTTATTTGCTGGTCTGAGCAAGTTCTGCAAAGTTCGATCCTTGATTATCCTGTGGCATGCCATCTAGTAATAAAGTCAAGCAATAACATCCAGCAATATTTGATACATTAATTGTAAAAAAAAACTAGTATTTTATGTTGCATTTTGATTGGTCTCTCTCAATTATATAGCAACTGTGTGAATCCTTACAAAGTGTTCAGCTCTTTTTCAATCAGGATATCTCATTAGTGCATCTTTTGGATCAAAGGACCATAAGACATAGCAGCAGAATTAGGCCATTTGACCATTCAAGTCTGGTCCACCACTCCATTGTGGTAGATTTATCATCCATCTCAAACCCATCCTCCTGCCTTCTCTCTCTAATCTTTGACACCCTTACTAATCAAGAACCTATCAACCTGCATTTTAAATATATCCAATGATGACCCCCATAGCTGCCTGTGGCCAAGAATTCCATAGATTCAACAATTCTGGTGAAAGATACCCCTCCTTATCTCTGTTCAAAAGGGACACCCTTCTGTTCTGAGGCTCTACCCTCTGCACCTAGGAAACATTTTCTTTGTGTTTACATTTTAAATCACTATTACCAGATCTAATAAATCTGCAACACCACCATATTTGATTGTAGATAATTAACCACTTTCTAGGATGCCCTCACCTACCTTCTCCAATCAAGTTGTATCAAATCTTGAAATATTTTGACCATATTCTACAGTAAATCGATCAACAACTCCATTGCCTGAAGCCATACTAGGATGCAATTCAAGATCGTTATTCCTATAATTATAGATCTTGTACTAAAAAGGAGTTCTTTCTGCTTCGGCTCATGTAATTTAAAATTTTAGAATTTATATACACACTGCAGGTCCATTGAACCGGTTTGTCAATATTTGCTAGTGTTACCCCTTAATTCTTTAAATGGTCATTTGAGGCATGATGCACTGAAGAGGTTGCAGCTATAACCTAAAAACAAAGGAACTGAAATGTTAGCCTCTATTATTCTTAAACTGAGCTTTATATATATTTCTGATATTTTTATGTTTATTTTTTATTTTATTTGCATTTTTGTACTTTTATCCCATTGTAAAGTATTTTGAACAACATCACCTATAAGAAATGTGCTCTATAAATAAAGATATTATTATTATTGTCGTTAGTATTATTTTTCTCATCTCAAGCTGATAAAACCTGAGGTACAGTCATTGCTAAACACAATCATTTCTCAATTGTTAGTAACTTTCGGACTGTTCTAGTGTTGTGGCTAGTATTTTAGTATTGTGGCTTTCTGGAGATTTACATAAATATTGTTGTGTAGTCTTAATCATTTAATGTTATTCTGTAGTGACTACTACTAAAAATAATTATTATATTTATCTTAATAGTAAAAGATACAAATTGCACTCAGCACAATTGGTTTGAATGAAACCTTTATTTAGTTAATGATTGAATTACAGTTTGGTTTATTTTATGCTTTTGGCTGGGTGCTTAGCTATTTGCATGAGACTGGTTAAGTATGATAATTTAACTTACATTTCCATGGCTTAACTTTTAAAGAAATCTGAAAGCATGTCAATGATTATTTTCATTAAGTATTCCTTACTGCTTGAATTATTTGATGGTCAGGATATCTCAGTGCCACTTCATTAGTTTCAACTTGTTGTATATTCATTTGGAACTTGTTTGCTCAACTATGGAACCACAGGTTCCGTAAATTTAACGTGAAATACAAATGATGATGTAGAGTCCATCTCATTTAAATAAAAGAAACAAAAACCTTTAATTATCCAAAGTCGACGAATTCTGCCTGCATTGTGTCACATTCTGGCATTCAGCAACATCTGTTTATAATTCTGCAAATTCAATCCACTATGAATGTGTTCAAGTAAAAGCGAAGATGATGATTTTCACAGTGATGTAGCAAATTTTCATTAAGATATTGCAATATGATATATTTTTGATTGCTTTCGGTTCCTTACAACTTTCTCCAAAATGATTGCTTAACATGGGCTGTGTACTCAACACTGAATTGGTCTGCAAAAATATTTTGCTGATTTTGCAATTTCATTCTGCACTTTCAGCTGGATATATGATTAATAGAGAAGATCATGTATTGTGGACCCTCACTCTATAATGTCTTAAAGGGCCAAACAAGGCAGTGTTGTGCAGAAACGTGTATGATATAGTGTTCTGCGATCAGATTCTTTAGCAACTATGTAAACCTTCTTGTCCAATCCTTTGCATCAACTACTGGTAACAATTCTCAATTATTTTTACTACTATTTTTATGTTTTGTAGTATTTAGTGTCCTTATCACATTTTTCATGCTCATTCAATTTACTGCATTATATATATATTTGATCATATTTACCAACACTAACGTGTTGGTGAATATGGTTAAAAATATATAAAAAGCAGTAAATTGCTGTTGTATATAGTGTGAAAAAGATCGAGTTAATATTTCAGATCGAAAACCTTTAGCCAGAACAATCAACCTGAAACATAAACCCTAACTTTCTGTGACCTGCTCAATGCTCCCAGAACTGTTTTTCAAATTATTAAAATAACTACTTTTATTTCAAAAGACTATTGATGTTAGCATTTTAACACAAAAGGTAGTCTTTTCATTGAAGCAGCTGATATACAGCACCTTCCTACACCATTTACATTGATCCGATTACTTGTTTTTCTCAGACTAGAGGCTACACTGCTGTCACCATCAAATTTATTTCAGTTTTGATTATTGACTGATGTGTTGATGTACATGAGGGAGACAAAGTTTGTCTAGTACATTGACAGTATGCAAGGTTTAATGTTGAAGCAGGAGTTAGTGGGGAGAGATTTGCCTGTGGTTACATGTGCTAAATGGGTTTGATATCAGACATGATGCAATATATCTTGGCATATTCTGCTCTTTTAATTTATACTGCCAGCTTTGCTAGATTCTCTCTTTTGGCTCTACTCACTCATTCAAGTGCAAATTACTCTCACGATTGCTTTGGTTTTAAGGAGTTTTTATTGCCCAAATTTCTGCATAAATTCCCTTGTGCATCATGAAATGTACTGTTTTCTGTGAACCAGCAACATTTTAAAGGATGAATTTCTCTTTTAAGACAATATATTCCTTGTTAATTTTAGGAGTGTTAATGGATGCACTTTTTTTCAACAGAATACTAACTGGGTGTATCAGAAGGAAAAACAATTACTTTTTAATACCAGCTATTGTTTGCGTGCCACAATTTTATGATTTGGTTTATAATATCATGACTATACTCTGAGGGAAAATAATTATTTTACAATTGACAGTTGTAGAAATATTTGGATACATGAAAACACCAAGTCTCAGAATTTCTAATTTGATAACTGAAAATATTTTTTAAGAACTATCTCAAACTATGTAGTACTGCCTTGATGTATAATGGTCAGTTCAAATATTTAAATTAAAAGGCATTTACCACAGGCCTATTGATGTACTTGTGTCTGAAAAAAAAAGAAGCTTGATTTTAAAAAAATCTGGTGGCACAATTAGCAGATAACTGCAAGGTGATTGGTTTTAACTTGGATGGGCCAGATTTGTGGGTGTGGCCAAATTCCAGAGAGTATTTTTTTTAATTTAACAGACAAACTCAGTTTGGATCCGACATTGTTTGTGCTGAACTTATGTTTAGCCGCTTACAGATGAGCCACCCTGAAGCAAGCTAAAGTAGAAACTTGAAGACACTGTTTTTATCAATCCAAATACGTTTTACAGTGGTCAGTTGTAGAAAAATTATTATCCATAAGAATATAGTCTTGACACTATTTCCACCAAAGAGGAAGATAGATATATTGTACCTCAATATATGCTGTGCTGGAAGAGAATTTACTCTTGACTATTCGCTTTATATAATGTGAAATTTTATTGACTAGGTAGCAAACAAAATGCTGCAGCACTCTATGTTCTGCCAATTATAGACCTATATCAAAGAGTATATTGAAGTCAGTCTTCAAGGGTCTTTGGAAGTCTCAGTCATTGACATTTCAGTGTGAATCTGCAGTTTTTATTATTTAAAAGTAAATGAACAGTATAAAAATTCAAAAGAGGCTTAAAACTCATCATTGATTTGTGCAAATCATTAAATCTTTGTGCACAGCTTGTGAAGCTTTTACAATTTATTGGTTTTCCTGTTACTTCTTTGTCACAATTAACAGCTTATTTATAAAAAGCTATTAAATTTTGATCATTCTATATGTTTAATCATTCTTTTACTTTTATAACAGATGAGATATGTATGGGTTGAGGGAAATTTACCTGATTTAGCAAAAAAATCAGCCAATTCATTCCCTCAAGCTCATTCATTTTATTATTCCAAAGGAGTGATGGCAGTATGTAAGAATAGTAGTTCATGACACATGGCATTTAGATGACATTATTGTCTCTCTCTTGTTCACATCTCACCAACGGTCCTTACTGAGCATGCACACTTTGAACCACAAATATACCTACAAGTTTTTAATCTGCAAAAACGTCTGTGATTATGAAAATTTCTTTAACTTTTAATTAGCGATGTTCTTTCGATTAGCAAATTTCTGTGGAATTGTACAGAAGCAAAAGCAATACAAAATGATGACATCATGGTGGATCATTAATTCTCATCCTTGTTTTCAAATCCCTCTATTCTCTTCCCTCCTTTGTAATTTCTTTTAGCTCCATAATCTTCCTGGATATCTGTGCTCCTTTAATTATGGTCCTTTGATCATTCCCCAATTTAATTGCTTCACCATTGCATACCATATCTTCAGTCTCCAAGGTCATAGCTCAACATCCCCTCTCTAAAACTTTCCTGTTACCTGACATTCTCTTTCTCATATGTGGTGCGACTTAATGCATATCTCTCTGACCAAGCCTTTTGTCATTTGTCCAATGTTATATAGCTTGTGTCAATTTTTATTTGATGACAGTCCTTTGAAATGCCTTGGAATAATTTGCCTTATTAATAGCACCATATATACTGAGTAGGTGTTGGAGCATAATGCTGAGCCCAAAGCTATCAATTTTTCCCAGTGCACTGCCAGGAATTGGATTTCTCCATAAATGGACAAAGCATTAGAGGTGGGTTGTGTGTTCAGAAAATCATTTAAAACTTCAAATTTTATAAGTTTGAGTTGCTTTAACAAAATACATTTGATGATAACATCTGAAGGTAAAACTTGCTTAAATGTATTGATTGCTGTGAAATCAACACATTTCAAATTTTGTATGAAATACTACAGTGATGTGGTCAGGTTGTACAGATTCAGTAAAATTGCTTGAGAATATCATGATCAAAGATATATTTCCCACAATCTAAAGATGAAATTTCCAGATATTATAAACAGCAGGGAAAATATGATGTAACTTTGGGGAATCTTTATTGCCCTCTGTAAAATTAAAGAAAAAAAATGATAATGATTAAAAATAACTGGTGTATTCTAAGTGTTCTGCTTATTTCTTCTATTTTATTCTGTTTATTCTATTATTTGTTTTGTTTTGGCATTTTAATGTAAGTCATCGCTGATCAGCAACATGAGAGAAAAATAAAGCTAAACTGAACAGTGAAATTTTCCGATAATATTATTTGCCTCAAGTTTATTCAAAGATTTTAAATAATTATCTGGAAAGATCAAATTCTGATTACTGTATGTGCCTATGATGTCATTGTTCAAATATTTTGACCGTTGAGCCTAACTCAATGTCTTAGAAAAAACGATATTTACTTTAGCTCTTACATTTTCCTCACCGCAGCTACATTGACAATTAATATTTTTATACAATATTTCAAAGATCCATCTTGTGAACTTGGAAGCATTCTGCATAAATCCCAATCTTCATTGGTCAGAGATTTGTCTGTTTTTCATCAATTGTACCTGAACGCTACCGAGATATGCACATAGAACTAATTTTGCATTTGTTTTGTTTTGCTTTGCAGTAATATGTAAAATGTTTTACACCTTATAATCAAAGTTCAAAGTGAATTTTATTATAAGCATGAGGGCAAATCATCTTTTTTTTTGTTCCTTGTACATGTCATGGTTACACAGAAGCTTCACTTTAAGGCAGAGCTCTTGTTAATCTATATTTTATCCACTGACTGAAAATGCAAATGGATGAGGTTTTTGTAAACTTTACAATGGAAACCTACAAGCTTTCATTAAATTAGAAAAATCATTGTTATCATGCAAATGCTCCTTTTAATATCACTGCTGATTATGAAAAGTTACTTTTCAGATTTCACAATAGAATATTTTGAATGAGAACAGGTCTGTCACATTATGACAGATTTTTGCATACACTATGCTTTGACTTTTTTTTAAATATCTGTTGACTCAATTGAAAAGTGACAGGGCAATATTTAACCTGAATAGAGGCATGTTGACTCCTCTTATTAAAAGTGACAGTTAAGGACATTTCTTTCTTTGTTTTTCTTGATGTACACAGACAACTGTGCTCAGCTAACTACTGCGTAAGTCTTAATAAACACAAAGTCAGATGACTTTTTTAAACAATTTTATAAACAATCTGTTACGAGTGCCTCTTGCTGGTTTAATGTAATGAGACAACATTTCCTTTTAAGTATCAAGTTTTTTTTCCCCCTCTGGGTTGAACTTCAGTGGAAGAGCTTCAACAGACTCACTAATCTTCCAGAGGTCAGGAATGACAAGCCCCGGGGTTCTTACTTTTGCATGTCCTATTTTCCACAAGTAATTGTTGACAATCTCATTTCATTCTGAAGCTACCACTTGAATTTACAAATCTCATTTCAATCCTTTCTCGAGGAATAACTGGTCTTCATATAATATAATATATGTTGGTGATGCACTAGTCAAGTCCTATGTTTCTATCCCAATTAGTATTCCTTTAAAGAAAATATAGCACCATATTGTTTGACATATAAAAAAATCACAGAAGTGTCTGAGGCAAATTAAAAGTAAATTAACCTTCACAAACCATTTCCTTCTGTTTTCTGATTACTTTGTTACCAGAAGGCATTAAGAATAATTTCAGTGGTGGATGCAGCCATTTTTCTCTGTAGCAAGGTGAAAATAATTTTATTTTCATCACCTTTTTTCTGTGATAGATTTACTTGAAAAAAATAATGACAGGCTTCCTCGCAGCAGCTGACAATCCTGATGTTGAGAGTGGGCAGACTGAACAGGCCGGAGAGGTACCTCTGTACCTATTATGGCAAAAATCGATACTGCACTATCTAAATTGCACCTCCCATAGGAGCAGATCAAATCCAGGAGGGGGAAGTCATCATTCTCTGTGAAAGCCCCTGCAAATTCAACCAGTACAATTATGAACAGATTTTCAGAAAAAAAGAAAACGCATCCACCATAAAATTAATTGTGCGCTCAGACGCTGTGAAGTGTGCAAGAACACATGTGCCTGATTCCAAGGGAAAAAACATTTCATGAACAACTTTAGCTGTAGGTTATTGTTTGCCTTGTAAAATCTGCAATGTACAATCCCAAAAACTGTTGTTGTGTATGAATGGAGTAAATGACCAATATTTTATATATTAGAAAGAAAGGGGTAAGAAAGCTTGGAATAGTTTTTTTTATATTTGCTTAGTGAGTCTGTAATTATCAATGAATAGCTGTCTTTGTCCTTCATTTCTTAGAATAAAACATATACGCACAGGGACACATGCATACAAAACAAAAAATAAACACCACGTGGGTATGTATGAAATTTAAATTGCTTAAGAAAAGATTATGAAAAACTGTGCTGATGATTATTGGCAGTGAGTAAAACCCCATCTGACATAACACACCGTGGATCGGAAAGGGGCATCAGAAAAGATGTCATCCATCAAGTGACTGCCACCAGCTGGATATTGGCGATCTGTTTCCGCTTGCAGTAGTTATCCCACTGAAGGAAAATCTCTAAACAAGGCTGTGAATTGGTTTTCATGCTTGCATTGACAGATTGGAAAAGCAGTTTGTTCTACCAAATTTAACAATGATATATCATTATCACAACTTTGGGAGAAATCTATAAAATCAATAAGTTTGTAGCCTAACTAGGATTTGTATTGCTTACATGCTGAGCTTCTGTCAAAGTAAAAGTGTATAGATTGAGTCACAGGCAGATCAATGGCATTTGTGGACACTAAGCTCAATAACAACCCTTCTGAAAAGAAATAGATGTAAAAAGCAAATTTACTAGGAAAAAAAGCTAATATCCTTTCTGTTTGTAGCTGAAGCACTTTTCTGCCGCTGTTGGCGCTGGCAGCTTTAATGCTTGCATAGATGTGCTTGCCTGTCCAAGTGTTACTGCGTTTTAGATTCTTGCTCTGTGTGTACACTTGAATGCTCCCATTTGCTGGGCTTGTAGGAAACTGGCCAAGAGAAAAAAAAAAGGGCCTTATTGTAAATTGAATAAAATCCTCAGTCACTGCTGTTGCTCAAGAAACTAGGCAGCTTTTATATACTTTGTACTGGCTAGGATTGCTAATGGAGAAAAATAAAGATGTGTAATTAAATAGTTTAATGAATTTGTACATCTTTTGTTTGAGTGTGACGTGGAATGTGTGGGGCTGCAGAGCAACACAAAGAATTTGGCTGGTACTGAGTAACGTAGGAAATTCGTTCTTTGAATGATACTAAAGGTTTTTATACTTCATTATCACAGCATGTGAAATTGCTTGTAGTAAATGATTTGGATTTTTTCCTTGATTAAACAAAAGAAGCATTCAGTCCCCAGACTGTATTTTTCTCTGTAGAAGACAATAAATCAGCTTTTTTTTGTAATGTGCCATGACTCCGAATACTCATATGTTAGTGATTTTTTCAAATCTTCCAGTGAATGTTATTTTTCTTATAAATTAAAAATGTGGATTGTTAGCTGAATTACTTTAAATATTTCAGTATTTTGCTATTAGCTCCGTTGGAGCTCAGAGTCTTTCATTTGGTGAGCTAAATTTGTAAAATCGCATACGAGTTTTGAACGATCGGGTGAATTGCGCTCAGCAGGTTGTTCGGTTTTTTTGCACCTTGGGCAATAGTTCATTCTGCGGCCTCGCTTTCTGCTCGATGACCTTATCACTCGACTGCTTGGGGTGTCTCAAGTTGCACAATTGTAACCAAATCTTGGTTTACAATGTTACCTAACTTAACTCTGACGATAATAGTCAGGTATTATAAATAAATATTCAAATTACCACCATGAAATTAGATGATGTAACATCACCTGTTTACACAAAATCAGAATCAGTTTAATAATCACTGACGTGCATTATGAAATTTATTATTTTGCAGCAGCGGTACAGTGCAATATATTAAAATTACTTTAGGTTACAATAAGAAATAAACAAACAAATAAATAAATGGTTAGGATGATAGGAAGATAGATAGATTTCTGGTTAAACTGATACCATTGATAAAGATACCTCAGTGTGACGTTCATACAGCAGACAGGTAAGACCCTTATGCAGCAAACTCCCTTTCAAGTTATACCAAGAAGAAACTGATTTTATTTGTATATTCAAAGGACTGGGAAAGAGTCATTCCTCCCCAGCCAAAAATGCTGTTATGCTATTTCCTGGCATGGTAGGATGGTAATTAAATTACTCGGCCAGTATCCAGAGGCCTGGACCATTGATCCATAAATGAGAGTTCGAGTCACACCATGGCACCTTGGGAATTTCAATTCAGGTCGCTGAATAAACCTGGAATGAAAAGGCTAGCATCAGTAACAGTTAGCTTGAAAACTACCGGAGTGTTGTGAGACTCACCTTGTTCACTATTGTCCAGCAGAGAAGAAAGTCTGTAATCCTCACCCAGTATGGCCCTCCTGTGACAACAAGCACTCAATCCACGGACAGTTAGGGATGGACAATAAATGTTGGCTTTGACATCCACGTCCATATCGCTTGAACAAATAAAGCATTGATAACCTACTGCCCTAAGCAGAGCCCCCAGCAATCTCATGAGGATTGATTCCACCTTGTCCTGTGATGATGATAATGCTGTCAGTAGTAAAGGTGAATGACTTCAGCATTTGTACTCGTATTAGATCGTCATTTGGCTCTGACTGTAGACAAGTTCAGCTCTTGGCGCCTCTATACCGTTTGGTGAAACGGTTTGGCTTTGTTGCTGTGTAAAGGTCTTCCCACTGCAGTAGGTAAGATCTGCAATGCATTGATTTTTGTTTGTGGGCAACATGACAAATATAAGTATGTATCACTAAGCAAGGGCCAAGCACTTTTGTAATCCACATCTTTCCCATTTCTTGCAGAGTCCTTTTTAAATCTTTTTTAACTCCAAATTCATAACCTTCTATTCAGATTCAGATTCAGTTTATTGTCTGATGCACCATCAATAACTCTCGGAGATAGGAGGCAAAAGATAGGCTTTTATTAGCTGCAAACGTGACCACAACATCCTGGAGACTGAGGGAGGAGCAGTGCCTCCAATCGCCTTTATACAGGGGTCTGTGGGAGGACCCACAGGAGCAGTCAGCAGAGGGGCGTGTCCAGACAGGTATACACATAGTTTACCACATTGCCATTTAGAAACCACAACTGGAATGCAGTTAAAAAATGAGACAATGCTCCCCCAGAATGATATCAGAAAAGCACATGACAAAACAGACTACACCAGAAAATCCACGTAACGTTTGGCAATCCCCAATCCAGAGTCCGGAGAGGCTGCTGCGTATTAATATCACGCTACCGTCTTAGCGCGTCCCCGGAAAGGAGCTCCAAATCCACCAGACACAAACTAAAAACAAGACTAAAAACTAAAGCTACAAGACCTGCACAAAACCACATAATTACAACATATTGTTACAACAGTGCAAACAATAGCATAATTGATAAAAAAAAAACAGACTATGGGCTCAGTAAAAATAGTCCCAGTTGTTAAAGGACTGGAAGTTCAAAAGAAATCACCACACAGTTTCCACAAGTCCCCCAGGGTCCTGACAGAATCGCCACCCCACGACGGCAGCAGAAGGAAGTACCCTCACTATGGACTTCCAATGCACCGCCCGACTCAGCCTCGCAGATGCAGCACACACCGAAGGTGACCTGAGTCCGTTGAAAGGACTCTGAGTCCGTCAAACCTCCAAGCCGACGACCATCCCCTCTGGCACAGCTTCTCCGAGCACCATCCTCTGCCGAGCGTATTAAGATGGCCCCGCCAACAGCCATTGGCAACGCGACCCTGAGGTCTGGGGGCCTGTTCTTCCCAGCAGAGTCCCGGACCTCACAGCAGCAGTAGCAACGAAGAAGGTCTTCCTGGAGATTTCCCGATGTTTCTACGTGCTTCCATGTCCGTTTTCAATTGATTATGATTGCGCACGGCACCCCACTTCACAAATAACAGATGATCAGTTCCGGAGTGGCCGCTGCAAGCTGCGTCACGCTGCCATCTTGGAATATTCTTTAATAAATCAAGAATTGATCCAATTCCCCTGTGAATGGTTCAATGAAGTCAGTATTTCCTGCTGTATTTAGCAGTCCACCTCATAAGGCGATGATTGTAATGGACGTTATTTTGGATGTGGTAGTCGAAGTTTTATATGATGTTCCCTGAGTTTGCTGTTTGCATTCTGTTAAAAAGAAGGCACAACATCCAATCACATTATTTTTGTAACAGTTTTGATTTAAATAAAATTATTTGACTAGGTTTAATTTGCTTACCTCGTCTGCAGGGGTGGAATCCTATTGGCACCAACAGGCTGTACCAAAATGGCTGCCTCTATTATACACAACCAATTGATAGATGCTAAGAGATGCTTGTTGTAGTTTAGACAACTGGATGTGTGAGGAGAGCACATAGGTGGCAGATACCTTTGACCCTGTTTAGTCTTTGTGTCAAAGGTGAGGTCTGCCCCAGCGGCTCTTCTCCGACCTTTTCCACAATCTGTATATCTTACACATTATGACCACACCACTACAGCATAGTTATGTGCTATCAGTGATAAGAGGCTCATTGGTCTGGCCGACACGTCGCCCATCCTAACCGACTTAACCTGTCCTACGATGATAATGAGGTGTCACGCTCCATACAATAAAATTACTCCTGTGGCACCTTGCTGTTCCTTTTTTGATGTAACTGAATGGCTTGTTTGCCTTTTCCACCACTCTAAAGATTGAGAAGTGGAGGTTCTAAATCAGCAAGATTACCTACAAGTCCAAGTCACCCCCCCCCCCCACCACTATTTTGAAACTATTTCTCATTGGAGTCATGGAGTCACAGAACACCACAGCACAGAAACAGGTACTTCAGTCTATTCAGTCATGCTGAACTGGTCATCTGCCTTGTCCCATTGACCTGCACCTGGATCATAGCCCTCCACACTCCTCCCATCTATGTAGCTATCCAAATTTCTCTTAAGTGTTGAAATCGACCCCATATCCATCACTTGCGCTGGCAGCTCATACCACACTCTCACCACCCTCCGAGTGAAGAAGCTCCCCACTCATGCTTCCTTTAAACATTTCACCTTTCACCCTTAATCCATGATCAAACCCACATCTGCCACATCCACTAGAAGTTCATTCAGGTTCAAGTTGAAAATGAGGTTTATTGCCATCTGACTCTACGTTTATACAACTAAACCAACAAAGATCCTCTGGACCATGGTGCCTCCACAAAATATATAAACAAAATATTACTACAATTAAATTAATAAAATGTCATTCAAAAAGCTTGCAGTGTGTAGCAGAGTTAAACAGTAAACAACAAGCAACTCGCTATCCTAGCAACGACACCTCGGTGGTGGCAGATCACAGTCTCACCAACCTTAACCACTATTTCTGTATCCACCCAATCTCAATGGAAAATGTCTCTTCACATTTACCTTACCTATATCCTTCATAATTTTGTGTACATCTAACAGTTTTCCTCTGCCCCAATTCTCCTATGCTCTAGGGTAAAAAAAAATCCCAAACTTATTCAGCCTTTCCTTATAACTCTGGTGGGAGAGTCACAAAAATACTGATATTGCTGATGTCCAAGCAAGCTGTGTCCCCTCAGTATTGAAATCAGTTGGTAATAATGAAACTGCTTATTGCAATATTAAGGTGACACCTTGAACAGTACTGATCTCCCTCAGCTCTGCACTGGATAGTCAGTCTCAATTTTGGTGCTCAATACTGTAATGGAATGGCTCCAGTAACGCTTTCATATTGACAAAGTCTGTAAAGTATTAGAGTATGTGATTTACAATAACAGTAGCACATTTTTATCCTTTGAACATAAATTGTGAATTGAACTGCCAGCCAGAATTTCTTTAAGTCTGTGCTTTCTTCTTCGTTTCATGTCTGCATGGAGAATACATTTAATTAAGGAAAGAAAAATTAGAAAATCAGAAACATATTGCTACATTCTGAGAAAGGCATATTTAAGGTATCAATTTGTGACCAAAACCTATGTAATGTGCTTGAAAAAAATGTTCATATTCAAAAAGAAAGTTGAAAAGGGCAACGCCTAAAGATTTAACAACAGAAATATATTTTCAAATTAAATTGAAATGTTTCACCTAAAGTTGTACATATTCAAAACAATTAGGTTACATAAGATGGAAAAAAGGTGTTTTTCTTCTGCTGAAAATGTATATTTATGAATGATGATTAGCAGTCAGGACCAAGTGAGAAAAACAAAGACACATCTGCCTGTGATTCCAGAATTAATTTAATAAATAAAGTTATTTTTAACCATTTTCTGAATAGGAAAATAATTTATCTGACCACAACTTGTGTAATTTAAATAATACTTCTGTTTGGAAAATAATTGTTCTGTGTACCAAAAAAATAACTGTGCATTTTTGATGTAATGGAATGGTTATTGGGTAATCTAGAATATTTGGCAGCGTAAGTTTACCTTCTGCTGAGTAGCATAGAAACGCCATAGAAATGACTGGTCTTATTGATTATGGTGGCCACAGAGACCCTCACCTTTGCCACTTAAGTGGGCAGAAAATTTAAATTGACCAATAATAAAGTGTTAGAGGTTGTACTAGCTGACTCTTGGGGACTGATGAACCAGAAGGGGGATCTGTCGATTATGCTTGTTGGACTGGTTCTAATTGTGCATACTGAAGCAAGTGTAGAGATTGGAGACACCAACAAAACTGCATCGTTTACTGCACTGAAAATGCCTCAGAGCAGAACTGAGAGCAGAATGGTTGGGAGTGGCTCAATTAAAAAATACTAGCACAAGTCCATTAGTTGGTAGTCAGAAGAATTATATATTCAGTTCATGTTTGCTGTGGATTAGTTGTTCCTATTGCTTAGAACTTCTGATAATTTATTACACTTCTGGGTGAGTTTCAGACATAGTCGGGAAAGCACATCTCTATTTTGAACAGCAAATCATTTTGCTGTGATCCAAAGAAAAGCGCGGATGACTGACAAGTGTGAAAAGCCCACTTAGGAAACTGTAAAAAAAGGGACCTTGAAGTATGATAGAAATACAGAAAATAAGTTTCCTCAGATTGAAATTCCCTCAAATGCTGAGCATATTCAACATTGACTGTCATCTTACAAGATATCTTCCATGTTTTGGAGCCAATTGTAGTTAATGACATTGAGATTTTTATCAAATATTTTAGAATAAGGACGTATATGTAATTTAGTCCCTTAGATCTGATGTCAATTTCCTCAGATGCCATTTTTTTTCTTGGATAGGAGCTCTGTGGGGTTTTTTATATATAGGAAAGAGCTTGCCTGCTGGCATTTTAAGTAATCATTTGGGAATTCAATACCTTGTGGAGGAATAATGAGCCCAAGCCAGTAAGTGAGAGTAAATGAATTTACGCTGGTGCATTAGAGGGTGTTTCCCTTGTTAGGATTATGGTTGAAGAACTACTGAATGACTACTCTGGAAGACTCAGTAAGTAATTATACTCTGCAATATATTACCAACTATAACAACTAAGAAAATACCAACCCTAATGCTTACTTTTCACAGTTAGTAATCTCCATCCATGTACCGGAGGAACTCCATAATACTGTATTTTTCAGAGAACTTCAGCTGAAGGTGAGGGGAAAATAGCCGAAGTTTTAAATCTGCAGATCCCCCGTAAAATCTCCCCTAATCTGCTCCTTGTAACAGTTGTGTGAGAATTGAATTTGAACAGTCTAAAAGCAAGGGAAATTGGTAATCTTGTTCAGAAATATTGGAGAGCATGATGGTGTCAGGAAAGAAAATAAAATTAAGTAAGTACTGTTTGTTTGTGAGTGTGAGGTTAGTTAGTTTGGAGCAAAGACACTATGGAGAAAAGTAAGGGGATTTTGCACATGACTGGGCTAAAACTGGGACTGACTCACCAAAACCCGATCAATTTAGTGAAGAAAGTAGATAAAAAAGAACACATCCAACATTTTGCAAATCAAAATGGTCATGCCAGATTTCCCATTCTGTTGGCCAGTTATATCCTTTAATTCGGATACAAATATATTTTTCTTGCCGACTCTTTTAGTTGTTATCAGGATCCTAGTGAAAACGGAACTTTGGGAGTACTCAGTTGTTCTTCCACTGTTGGGGAAAAGGAGGAACTAAACTGATAAATCAGGTCAATTGCATTTGAACAGAACTGAAAAATTCTGAGCTAAACAAGTTTCATGATGAGAAAGGAGAAGAAAGAACCAGTAAAGGAGTAGATTGTGAGCAAGATTAAAGGCAGGAGTAGGTATGATAGGGTAAGTAAAGAAGCTTAAAATTAATGTAATGGAGGTAAAAATGAGAGAGGTAGAAAGATTTTCATTTATTGAAAAATGAAGGTAATGTTGTAGACAAGTTCCTTAAAACAATTGCAGAGTTATTCAAACTACAAGCAATAAGTTCCGAATCTTGCTGATATTCAAAATATACAACAAGCCATTATATGAAAAGAAAAGATAGAACACATTTTCAAAAGAAACATCTGTGCCTAGAAATTCATTTTCACTTTTCTTTAGTGTTGGAATGCTGTTCTAAATTTCTTTAATGATCTTTTGAAAATGTTGCAATGTTGGTGCTCTTTAAAAAAATAGTGTTGTTGGGCTCCCTCATACAACAGAAATAGTGGCCATTAATGAAAATCTTCTGTTGGACTTCATGCAGCTGTTTTGTTAATTTTTATTTTATTTAGATATACAACATGGAACAGTCTCTTCCAGGCCACCAAACTGCATCAACCAGCAACGCACCTATTTAACTCTAGCCTAAGTGAAGGACTATATTCAATGACCAGTTAGCGTAGCTGATGGTACATCTTTGGACTGTGGAGAGAACTGGAGGAAACCCATGAACATGTGAAGAATGTACAAACTTTCTTACAGAGGACATGGAATTGACATCTGAACTCTGACACCCCAAAGCTGTAACTGCAATGCTGCTGTGGCACAATCTTTGAAGTTGGAGCCTCATCAGTCAGGCATATAATGCTAGAGAATGTTATTTCCCTCACTATGCCTTTACCAGTGATGACGGAGGACAGGGAATGCTTTTCTACATTTACAGGGAGCCACACACAGACAGCCTAATGGATCACATCACCCACAGGAATTGTGTGCCAGAAGAACCTGCGGAACCGCTCATTGCGCCCAGGCACCAGGAGAAGTGGAATTTGCCCAAAGTCAACTGGGTCTACATACATTGCTGCTTAACACATCTTCGCTCATTACTACAGACGTGCTTTTGTGGAGGCACTTATCCAAAAGCAAGACCATTCATTTTTAAAATAGTCAATTGATGGAGACTTCACACATCAGTCAAAATTAAATCAGTAATTTAGTCAGATGCAATTGTTAAGAGCAGTTGGACAATCAAATTGAAAGCTGTAACATTGTAGTACTTCTTTCACAGTCCAGCACTCTATATGAAGATACCTGGGCCCCTTTCCAAGTCTCAAATCAGGAGTAGTCTTCATATAAATTTAGAAATTTTGGAAATTTGAGTTAAGCAGCACATTCAGAAAGAGAAACAGGATTAATATTTCTGATTGCAGACCCTTCATGAAGTCTGAAGCTGCCACACTTGTTGATTGTTTCCAGATATTTAACTTTTACTAATACATGTTTTTTCAGGTATTTACAGGTTAGGAATTTTTTACATGATTTTTTTTACTGAATTACCCCTCAGCCAGCTCTTTAAATTTGGCTTATGTTATTTTTCAGTTTAAACCTTTTCAAAAACAATTAATAGCTATTGTTTTTAAACAGTTAATGAATGCTCGCATGTCACCTGATGATAGGGTTCAACGCACCTGGGAAGTAGAACTTCAACATTCACTTTCAGAGAATCAATGAAGTAAAATGTATTATTTAGTCAATAATTCATCTATCTGCGCATGCCATTTCTTAATTCAGTTTAAGATAGTACACAGCGCCCATATGTCCAAAGATAAATTGGTGCATATTTTTCCTAATATAAGCCCTATTTGTGACAGATGTAATCCAGAAGTGGCTACTCTGACTCATATGTTTTGGTCATATGTAAATTTAAATAATTTTTGGAGGGATGTGTTTGGAATATTATCTAAAGTTATTGATATGGATGTTCAACCTAATCCACTTACAGCAATTTTTGGGATTATTCCAGAGGAAGCAAGCAAAGTGTCTGCTTTACTGGCTAGGAGAGCTATCTTGCTACACTGGAAAGAATCTAATCCACCTACTGTTTTCTATTGGCTCTCCTCCATTATGTCATGTCTAAGCTTGGAGAAAATTAGAAGCCGGACGTTTGATACATCCCTTAATTTTGAAAAAGTCTGGTGGCCCTTTATTCAATACTTTCACATGATTTAATTTATTTTTATTTATTTATTTTTCTTTATTCTCTTTGGGGAAAATCCTTATCCATGAAGGTTCGGAGATGACTGGAAGGATGTTTTTTTTTGTCTCTCCTTTTTTTGTTTCTAATTTTATCCTCAATTGGACTGCCCAATCTTTCTTTTTCTTTCCTTTTTTTTCTTTCTTTTTTTTTTGTTTCAGTTTAGTCATTGGGTTTTATTCCTTTATCAATAAAATTTCAAATCTTTTTTATGATTGCTATGAAGAGTTGTATTTTTTTTACCATAGTATATATAACAGCATAATATTTTACCTATTTGATTTTGACATTATATACTTTATATTTTTGCTTTTGCTATTTATATGTCTTTAATATTATCTACTTGTTAAACTCCTCTTCCGATTTGTATATTCTTTATTTGAAAGTCAATAAAAAAGATTGAAAAATGAAATTAAATATTTAACCTTTTTTATTTCATATTGCCAGTTTCTGCAGTTTTATTTTTGGTTTTCGTTACATATGTGACATCCACGTAAAGGATGTGTTACACTAGCACTGGTCTTGAACACAGGTGCCATCCCTGGTCAACTATCACAAGGGAACATTTGCTATGGACAAAATAAAGTCAGAAAATGCTGGAGATGATCAGCAGGCCAGGCAGCTTCTGCAAGGAGAGAAGCAAGTTAACATTTCAGGTCAATCATTTTTCATTAGTGCTGGAAAAGTGAGAAAGTGGATGTGTTTGAAGTTGCAGAGTAGGGGAGGAGTGGAGAAAACAATGTCTGTAAGAGACAGGAGGGCAAGATTGTCAGAGGTGTTGTCCAAGAGAAGGTGCCAAATGCTGCTTTAACATAGTTGATCTGTCTGGAGGAGTCTAAATAGATGGAAATCAGTAAACACATTAGAGAGCAAAAGAATACTGGTACTGAGATGCAAAAAGCAGCCGTTGCCTGAAATCTGAAATTTTAAAATTGCTGGCAATATTCAGGCAAAATAGCACCAAAGCAGAGAGAAAAACTGGATTAATATTACAACTGGATAGTGACATTTATTATCTGAAACTTTCAATTCAATATCGAGTCCTAAGGACTGCAAAATGCTTACATGGGAATTGAGTTGTTGTTTTTTGAGTGGGCTTAAACGGAGAATTTTAGGGGGCAGAGAAGCCATAGGGGAATGGGTAGGAAAATTAAGGTGAGAGGCAACCAGAGCCTCAGAAATATTCATGGGCAGGGAGGCTGGGGCGAGGTCAAGCAGGACTTGGATCATTGACCTCCTACGTTATGAAAATCTGCAATCAAATATGTGCCAAAGTCAGTGACAACCTTCAATGCAAACTCATGTCTTTTCCCTGTGTGGTAGTTTGTCTCGGTCTGATCATAAATATCCATTGCATTTCACCTATATACATTACATCCATGCCATTATTTTCAACTGGGCCATTTGAGGAAGACCTGCAAAGATCATAATTCCAGTCTTTCCAGCCAGTCCATGGACATTGCTTTCAGCAAGAGTCATCGCTCTGGCACAAGAAGCAAATAATTTCACACAAATCCAGAAGTAAATATTTGCAAAAAGATCCAAGTGTGTTCTCAATGGCTTTGGGATACGCGTAGAGATGAGATACACTTACAGCTCAGGACTGATGCAGCTTCATTTGCAAAGCATTTGGGTTTTTCAGGCTTTTCTCAAAGTGGTAGAGACAGAAGTAATCAGCTATGGCCTACTATCCCAGCATAGCTGCTGATATAATTGAAGAACAGGAGGACTGTTTACACCTTAATTTGCCAGAGTGCCTTCTCCTGCAGGCTCCACCATCTTTGATACTAGCACCATTCAGAAGTTAATCTGAAGAGATGGTTTCATGAAGGGTGAGATCTGGCATGGTAAGCCACGCTATAGGCAGTCAAGGTAGGGGCACAATCAACTTCAGTTGTAGCCTATGATTGCTGAGCTGTCATGATGTTAACAGAATTCCCTGCCATCAGATCTCTGAACAGTCAACCAACACTATTCGTCTTTCGAGCTATTTATTTATCTATTGTAACTTGCAGTAATTTTTATGTCTTGCAATGCACTGTTGCCACGAAGCAACACATTTCATGACATAAGTCAGTGATAATAAAGTTGATTCTCAATTACAATGGAAGAGGCAAGTAGTTCAAGTGGTCGAGGGTGACATCATAGTGAGTGCAATCCCATAAGCAGAGCCAAAAGCCAGTGAGTTAGATGCTCTTATAAAAACAGGTGGGTGGCCTAAAATTATTGATTACACTGACTGATGCCAAACATCAGAAGGTCAGACTGCCTTTGTTTGAGAAAAGCCTGCCATTGAAAAATCATTGTGTTTGAAGAATTTCAAAAGGGTAAAGATATATCTACTTGAAGCACATTGTTGCATGGCCCAGTGTTATGTTTCTTTCACAAAGGTTTTTCATGGGAACAGTAGAGGTACAATCTTGGGTCAGTAATTGAATGCATTGTTACGCCAAATGGGTGACTTTGTTCAAAATTTCCTGCATCAAATGGGACTATGAGGCTGGTCTATGTATATCTTAATCGAGAGAGGTGATGGCCAATTGTAGCTGCTGCTGAAGTATTCCATTGAACCAACTGGTGATTCCTGATGTCGTTGAGTAGCCACTGTACTTTGTAATGTCCTGATCCTGACTATCAATTAATGTACTTGACTGCAAGTATTTTTTTAAGTGAACCATGTGTTGAACAACTGTAAGGTTTGCAAATGGGCAGAACAGCTTGCCCTGAGATTAAATCATGATTTGGTGGGTGTCATGCTTGAGAGACGAAGACTGTGTGTCCAGTGAGGAGCGACATTTGTATTCTTGCAAGGCTGGAGAATAAAGAGTAATGGATTTATTCAATTAAGTCACTGTTCTGAGAAAATGATTGTTGCAATATCTGCCCATGACTAAAAAAATCTGAGGTAAATCCACCCAGCTGTTTTTGGGAATGTTATTTTTCCACCACCTTAAGCTAAGTAACTTTCTGAAAATTGTTTATATTTGCCATATGGCTGTGATTATATAGGAGATGCTATTAACAACATTGCATTTACTGAAGGCAGTTTGTTGAATTCTGTTGCAATATCCATTACTTGGGTGTAAACAATGCACGAGTAGGAAGTGTTGATGTTATGTAGGATTTATGAACCACTCCAGTTTGCTGCCTCAATGCACATTCCTGAAGGTGCTCTCTTCAGGGAATCGCTTATTGAGAGTCTGGATTCGTCAACTTCTTCTATCGATTTTCACATTTGTGCAGCCAGTATATTGGCAGTTGGTGTTACCTTTGCTTCTTTTTTTGGCATGACTACCATTATGACAGTGATCGGCTCATGTGCTTGAGCTCTGTGTGGATGGAGTAGTCATTCAAAGAAGAGATAGTTCTTGTCCACTGAACAGATTCCTATTTGTCCTGTAGATTAATTTCAATGCAATGGGAAGCTTGTTGGGAAGTGGGGTGCAATGTTGCTAAGAGAAAAGCTGATTGAAAATAATTGAGAAAAGAAGAATATTAATACAGCCTTTGTTTGACGTCTTTTTGCATTCGGAATGCTCTCTGGTGGACCTGTTGATTAGAATTAACTTATCTGTGTGACAGATATTGAATAGAAGCAAATTGGAAAGATGGATAGATAGATACTTTATTGATCCCAAAGGAAATTACAGTGTCACAGTAGCATTACAAGTGCACAGATGTAAATATTAGAAGGGAAGTAAGAAAGAATAAAAAATAAGTTACTTCAAACAGTCTAACAGGAGGGAGTCATCACTTCCTCGGCTATAGGTTGACTTATTACAGAGCATAAAGGCTGAGGGTAAGGATGACCTCATATAGCTCACTTTGGAGCAGTGCTGTTGTGTTAGTCTATTACTAAATGTGTCACCAAGGTGGCACGCAGAGTGTGAGAAACATTGTCCAGAGTTGCCAGGATTTTCCACTGGGTCCTTTGTTTTACCTCCAGTGCGTCCAGTTTGATTCCTGTAACAGAGCCAGCCTTTCTAATCAGTTATTGAGTCTGTTGGCATCACTCGTGTGATGCCATTGCCCCAGCACACCATCACATAGAAGATTGTACTGGCAACAACAGACTGGTAGAACACGTGAAGGAGAGGCTTGCATATTCCAAAGGACCTCTGTCTCCTCGGGAAGTAAAGGCAACTCTGGCCCTTCTTGTACACAGCCTCTGTGTTGGTGTTCTTCTCAAGTGTGTCATCCAGGTGCACCCCCAGGTACCTGTAGCTCCTCACCACATCCAATGCCCTGCCATCAATAGGAACATGGAGCAGTGCATGTTTTAGTCTTCTTAAAGTCCATCACCATCTCCTTTGTCTTATTGATGTTGAGTGGAATTAGTGAAAGTAGCCAAACTTGAGAAGAATTCTCCATTGTTCCTCCCTTTTCACCTCTCCAAAGGATTTTATGAAGTCAAAGAAGACCATATGAGGTTGATGCTGTTTTCTACATTTTTCATGGAGTTGTGTGTGGGAAGGAGCAGCACTTCAGCCACCAGCGGAAGCCAGTTGAAGCACGTCCTGGAAATGGCTCCTATGGCACTAATTCCTCTTAGCCAGCTTCACTACGCAGGTCGTACTGCTCACCTCGCTCCTCAAGCCGGTACCGCAAGACGTGCCATGCACAGGGTGACATGACTCAGCTAGTAGAGCCACTAGCACACATTGTCAGGGGTTCAGGCTCAGTCCTGGCCTCAAGTGCTGCCGGTGTGGAGTCTGCATATCTTTTCTGTCTTTGGATTTCTCCAGCTTTCTCCCAGCTCCCAAAGATTTGCAAGTTGGTAGATTAATTGGCTACCATAAATTGCCATGATGTGTAGGTGGTGGTACAATTTGGGGTGGGTTGATGGGAATGCATAAAGAATGAAAACAGGACTAATGTAGGATAAGAGTAAATGAGTAATTGATGGTTGACACAGACTTGAATCAGAATCAGAATTAGCTTCATATCACAGGCATATGCTGTAAAATTGTTAACTTTGCAATACATGATAAATTTAGAAAGTAAACTGAATTACAGTAAGTATATATGTATATTAAATAGTTAAACTAAGTATTGCAAAGACAGAAATTTTAAAAAGTAGTGAAGTGCTCTTCATGAGTTTAATGTTCATTTAGGAATTGGATGGCAGAGGAGAAGAAGCTGTTCCTGAATCGATGAGTGTGTGCCTTTAGGCTTCTGTACCTCCTTCTTGACAGTAACAATGAGAATAGGGCATGTGCTGGATGGTGGGGTTCCTTAATGATAGATGCTCCCTTTCTGAGGTGCCACCCCTTGAAGGTGTCTTGGACTATAGAGGCTAGTACCAATGATAGAGCTGACTAATTTTTCAACTTTCTGCAACTTAATTCGATCTTGTGCAGTGCCCACCTCCCCCCCCCCCATACCAGACAGTGATGCAGCCTGTCAGAATGCTCTCCATGGTATGTCTGTGGAAGTTTTCGAGTGTTTTAGCTGGCAAACTAAATCTCCTCAAACTCCTAATTAAATATAGCTGCTTATTTGCCTTCTTTATAGCTGCATCGATATGTCAAGACCAGGTTAGATCCTCAGAGATATTGATACCCAGGAACTTGAAAGTGCTCACCCTCCAAAAGTTCACAACCAGCTCTTTGGTTTCGCTGACATTGAGTACAAGGTTGTTGCTGTGACACCACTCAATCAGCTGGTATATCTCACTCCTGTATGCCCTCATGTCACCATCTGAGATTCTGCCAACAATGGTCATATCATCAGCAACCTTATAGATGGCATTTTTAGTTATGCCTGCCACACAGTTTTGGTGTAGAGAGAGTAGAACAGTGGGCTAAGCACACATCCCTGAAGTATGCCTGTGTTGATTGTCAGTGAGGTGGAGATGTTATCATCAATCCACACAGATTAGGATCCACACTGGTTAGGAAGTCAAGGATCCAGTTGCAGAGTGAGGTACAGAAACCCAGGTTCTGTAGCTTTTCAATCAAACTGTAGTAATGATTGTGTTAAAAGCTGAGCTTTAGTCAATAAACAGCATCCTGCTATAGGAATTTGTATTATCCAGGTGATCTAAGGTCATGTGGAAAGCTATTGAGACTTTCTCTGCCATAGAGCTGTTTTGGCAATGGGCAAATTGCAGTGGGTCCAGGTCCTTGCTGAGGCAGGAGTTGATTCTAGCCATGACCAACCGCTTGATGGGCCAAAGGGCTTATTTTTATAGTGTATGACTCTAAGACAGGGTTCCCAACCTTTCTTATGCCATGAACCAATACAAGGGGTCAGTGGACCCCAGGTTGGGAATCTACCATCATAAACTCATATTGGTCAAGATTTGCATAGTCACTTGTACTTTTTTTGCCAACAATATCACCCATCATTACACTCAATTCTTAGCCTCAGGATCATGCTAAGTCATAGATGTTCCCAAGTGCAAAATTTTCAACGTTTGCCATTCACTCCTGCATTCTAGATGCTGTTGCCAACTCTTCTCCAGAGAGAAACCTTCCCTACTTCTCCTTAAGTCCACAACAAGTCTACCTGGTAAGAGATTACCAGGTAGATTTCGGAAACAACCAGGTGGAAACTTTGGAAAGGTATCAGGTGTGGTGCTTGGTTTCCAATCAAGTTGGTTTCTTTTGCCAGTTACAAATTTCTTGAGGATATTTGTAGCTGGACTCACTTAAATAAGTGAAGAATATTCCACCACATTCATGATCTGTGCCTTGTCAAGGATGGGAAGGCGTTGGGCTGTAAGGAGGTGAGGCATCCACCACAGGCTATTCAGTTTGCCAGGACAGGAAACATGGCAAATGTTACCCAAGGGCTGAATTGTTCCATGTTGGACAAGGATATTGTAGTTCAATTGCTGGTTGTTAGTTCATGTCAGAATATTATCCAGGCTTTCCAATATTCAGTCAAGAATTACTTTGCTTTTGGAGGAGTTGCGAATAGAATTAAACATTGTTCACTTATTGGTGAACATCTTCACATTTGACCCTAAGACAGAAGCAAGGTCATTGTCAAAGAGGTTGAGGGTAATTGGGTTCAGAACCTTGCACTGACGAAACTCCGATGCATTATCTCAAACTGTCATGTCTGAACTCCTTCAGAAACACTCAGTAGGTCAGACAATATCCATGGAAAGGGGAACAGAGTTTACATTCTAAATCAAAGATCCTTCAGTTGTGACTATCAGTTTTCAGCCTGAAGCGTTAACTCTGTTTCTCTCCTCACAGGTTTTGACTGACCTGCTGAATGTTTCTGTTCGTGTTTAGATTTGTAGCATTTTCATCCTCTGATGATGTTCCAACAAATGGACATTGGGATCATGTACGAGAGATATGTGAGATCTCATGACCACATGAATGAAACTTATGAGTGCCTGCATTTCGTGGAAACCAATTGTCTGCTAGTGCCCTTATCTGCTCTGTCTGTTGCTGTGGGCTTAAGGAGAAGTAGGGAATGTTTCTCTCTGGAGAAGAGTTGGCAACAGCACCCAGAATGCAGGAGTGAATGGCAAACATTGAAAATTTTGCACTTGTTAACAGCTGTGATTAAGCATGATCCTGAGGCTAAGAATTGAGTGTAATGATGGGTGATATTGTTGCCAAAAAAAGTACAAGTGATCATGCAAATCTTGACCAATATGAGTTTATGATGGTAGAGCTGATTCTGAAACAAGAAACTTACATAAAGCTCCTTTCCCTCTTAAATTAATGTGATATTCAACATTGCAGCACTGTTTTTATCAGGTTCATAAACAGATTTCTTGAGCAAAATATTTATGCACTTTTTACAAACGCTACAACTAGATAGCTTAAAACTATTCTATAAATTACATAGAAAAAACAAATCAATAGTTGTCATATCAGAAGCCAAGTAAATGCTCTTACTGAGAGGAGAATAAGTTCTGAAACATCTTAGCTTGTTTTCTGCATTCCATTTTGCTTGAAATTAGTATTCATAATTTTTGAACTTCATAATTAAACAATGCTTTCCACATTTAATTCAGCTGTTAATGCCTTACCATGTCCCATTGTTGTCATAATCCATGATCTCATTGGGTAGAAGATATAAAATTTTTATTTACTCTAGTGATACAACGTAGAGGAGTCCCTTCCAGCCCTTTGAGCCTTGTTACCTTAGCAACCCCTGACAAAAGCCAGAAAGCACATTGCAGCAGGCTCAAGGGCAGCTTCTGTTGTAAGACTGTTGGATTGGCTTTCAGTATAATATAATAGACTCTTGACCTCATGATCTACTTTATTACGGCTTTTGAAATTATTGTCTACCTGCACTGCACTGTCTCTCTAAATGTAACACTTTATTCTGCATTCTTCTATTGTTTTTCAATGTATTGCATCAATACACTGCTGTAATTAATTACATTCATTGTATAAATTGTATGCAAGACATATCTTTCACTCAACTTCAGTACGTGATAATAATAAATCAATTTACTAATTTGCCAGATGTTTTTTGGGGATAAACTAATTGTAACATTCCAAAAGCTTAATGTATTTAGTGGGTTAAGTAGATTTTGTCTGCAAGCCATGCCAAGGTTTTCAATATGGCTAAATCCTATTCTACCAAATTCGATGGATAATTGCAGATGAAATCATAACTTGTCACTCGAGCAATGAGATAATTAACATCATGGTTTCTTTGTCAGACATTCAATACAAATATTCATAGACAAAGTATATTTACAATCAAAGTATGTATGCAGTATACAACCCTGAGATTTGTCTTCAGGCAGAAAGCCACAAAACAAAGAAACACAATGGAACTCATCCAAAGAAAACATCAAACACCCAACGCGCAGAAACAAAGAATAAATCATATAAACGGTAAAAAAATGAGCGGATGACATACACAAAATTAAACGTCAAAACACAGGGTGCTTGACACTGTCTGGGAATGTTCAGTTTAGTTCAGTCAGTTCAATTAAGTGACGTGCTGTTCATTGGCTGCAAGTTGCAGAACCAGTCAGCCTTGATCAAAATGGTGTAAAATAGCCTTTAAAAAAAGGGTCAGAAACCAGAAACACATATAACATCAACTGCAAAGTCCTCTAAAACATGAGTCCAATCCACAAACCATGTCGATCAAGTCTTGTCCAAGATCCAAAATTCCTGCACTTTCCTCCAGCAACTGTGAGCAGTGAAGAAGACCAGCTTAACATGGGCAGACAGTGCTGAACACCCACTCGCTTTCTGCTCTCATCTGCATTGATTTCAATCTTGCTCAACACTTCAATCAGCGGGCTGGTTGAGAATTGGGCTGATCATGGGTTCACACGCCACCATTAGGCTGCACACTCCATACCCAGCCTCACTCTCAACCATGCTGAATTCCCTGAGACAACAAAAGTTAGCCTAAAAACACTTCAAAATGTATATTATTTAACCCAGCGCTGGTGTAATGGCATCCCCACCAGACTCCGAGGTGAGTGGTTCCAGGTTCAAATATGGCCAGCTCCTAGCATGCTTACCATCTATGCTGGGTTGAACGTTGAGCTAGCAACTCAGCCTCAAAATAAACAAAAAAATGCTAAAGAAATGACAAGGTTGCTGCCTGATGCACCATAAGGCACGGAGAGAAACAACACACGAAATGTAAATTACAGGCTCCAGTCGCACATAGATTAATAGTAGAAATATATTTAGATGAAGAAGGAGAAGAAAAAGTACTCCAATCACAAACAAGAGAAAGGTCTCAGCCTGAAATGTCTGCTGTACACTTTTCTCTTTTCCATGGATGCTGCCTGGCCTGCTGAGTTCCTCCAGCATTTTGCATGTGTTGAGAAGAAGAAGTACAGTAGTTTTGTGAACTGTCTGCAGGACATCGCCATTAGTCTTTTGGTTGGTGGCACCATCTTGAGCACCATTTATACATATGCTTAGACTTCTAATTTATTATTTTCTTGCATTTTTGCATATTTTATCCTCATACAATTCCCCAAAACTTCTTGATGAGGTAACTATAGCCTTAACTGCAACTCAACCTTAAACTCAAAAAAAGCTACAATCCTATGAATAAATTTGTAGATCACCATGTATTTGTGACCAATGCTGAATTGTTATTTAGTATCAGATGGATTTCTACTCATTAATAAGTCAATCTTAATGGACTTCTTTCAGCAATCTACCTTTAAGAGCTCAAAACAGGAGGAGGCCGTGTAACTCACCAACAAACTTTCCAATTATTTCATTGGTGTATAAAGTTGTATTTCCGTCACGTTGGAGTATTTTAAATTGTGCTTGATTTCTGAGCAACCCCATACAAACCAGTGAACACAAATGTTAAATCAGTGGGAAGCAAAAAAAAAATAAAAGAATGACAGGATCAACAACAAAATGAGTATCAAATCTTCCTTAATATTCCACTAAAAATACTGGTACGGTGTGAGTTTAGTCTGACAACAGAAGCTGAATTTGCTTATTACATTGTGCATATTTTGTGATAAATATCAAAAGTTAACAAAAAGGATAAACCCACTCTCAAAATGGCATGTATTATGTAAAGGATTTATCCCATGAACTCATAATTGTTAACATGTTGATTTCAACCTGTGAACAAATCTAAATCAATTAATTAAAAATGCAAAGTACCTTTAATTAAAAGTAATTAAAATGAACTATTGACTCCAGCTTTTCTGCCAGACCCACTATCCTGGAATTCTGCCAACACGCCGAGTTGCAGCTGTGTGTTCTTTGCCACTGGCTGCCTGTTTATTACACACCAATCAAAGGTGTATTTGTTTTGAGTTAACCATTGCATCTGACTAAATTTACTGACTCCAAAGGCCTGTATATCTGAGGAAAAAAGATTAAATTTTTAAAAAAATTGAGAATAATTAAAGATTTGAAATTTAATAACATTCCCATATGTAATCAATTTCCTTGTTGAGGAGTCCATATAATTATACTCTATATTTACTATTGGCACAGAGGTTAATATAACTGAGCTGAGTTTTATAGTCTGAGATGTGAAGGGAAGTAAATGTTGTTTGTGTGATAGATGTTCCATTTTAAATGGAAATGTAATTGTTAACGAGTTAATAGAAAAGCAACCATTTGATGAAGTAAATATGCAAATTTTGTTAATGCAATCTTTATATTCTTTGTCACAGGAACAAGTGCTTGGCCTTGTCAAACAAGAGTATCTTCGACCTATTCGATTTATCAACCTGCTCTTGGAGAACAAATGATTTAAAGAGTCTCTGATGTGCATTCTTAGTGCTAACTGGCATTTGCCTCTTCTATGACTGAGGTAACTTCCTTCCTTTACTCATATTGATTTGCTGGTTGTTTTTTCAACCGAGCTCCAAAATGCAATAAAGATAGAAATGCATTTTAAATAATGGCCTAAATATTGCTGTGATTGGCAAAATGTCCACCATTCATCTAGTGTACAGTTGTCCAAAGAGCTTTCATGGTGTTGTCAGCAGAGGTTGCTGGTAATATAGCATTGAATCCAGTGTCGTTCTCTCTGCAGAGAATATGTGATGTCTGCAACTAGGGAAAACAGTGAGATGATCTTCAACCAGTCATTTTGAAGGTACATATGCAAGAAGGCAGGAACTTGATTTTTAAAAAAGGAAGGTATATTACAATGGAAGACAAATAAAGATAAGGATATATGTGTAGGCTTAAGGAGGGGTATACAGTGGCAGAATAAAAATATGTTTGATTATACCTAATTTACTTCCAAGTGAATAAGGTTCCACACTTCTATAAATTAATTTTCAGAGCCAGCGGGATTGGTCAGAGATAATTATCCCTTGTTACACATTTAGGAGACAACAGAGTAACATCTTTTTTTGGTCACTAGCCTGGATGTTTTCAGCTGCCTTTGGTGCAACGTTTCTAGGTAATTACCCTTCGTTCATAACCGTGAATTCTATACTGAGGCCATCTGAGAAGGCAGTATCAGTGAAGCAGCAGGGTATCCCTGAAAGTAGATTCCAGAATTCCGCAGTTAAACAGATACCCAGAGCTGCTCTGCTGTCAGTTTTGTCCTGTAATAAAGGTGGGCATTGACAGCTTTAACACAATTAGCAGAAAACATTAAGCTCATTGCCTTTTCCTCATTGCTCAAAATTATCTCAGCTAAATGCGCAAGGAAAAAAATAATATTGAAATACAGGGACTCATCTTAAGTAGGTTCTAATCATCCTGTTGTTTTTAATTCTAATAGAGACATCAAAACTCTTGCCTTTATAACTGAAAGACATGATTTTTAGTCTGCTCAATCACAAAATGGTTAACGTACTATCTTTTGTGTTCATTTTTAAATGGGATAAATAAAACTCACTAAATATCATTTGCATTGAAAATGCTTGTCGCCTCCCTTGAAATGGAAATGTTTCATTTTAATAACGACAATTTTTTATATTCATAATTAATGCCACTCTCTAGGGTATCAGTTGGTTTTTATTATTAATTAATAGCTCCTCAATTACTCATAGATTTATTGGGAGAGAGAAAAAAATAATTCATCACAGTTTGAGATAATTGTCTAAAATTGACCCAAAGTTCACTGAATTATTTCTTCTGCATCATATAATTTCTTGTGTCTGTGAAAATGAATTCTCCCTGGTGTTCACAAGTTAGCAATTATATTAAAAATAGACAGGTAATGGTAAAGAAATATACATGTTGAAATGAGCCTTTATCTCAGTTCATAATTCATGATGATGGTGTCCAAGTTTTTCAGGAGAATTTATTTACTTGCTGCACAAAGCTATGTATATGCTCAGTTTCGGTAAATTTACAAGAAAGAGAAATAAATGTCTTTTGTTTATTTTATCCTACTCACTCAGACATGATCTCGATGAGACTGCATGTCCTCCTTTAGCAATCCTGCATTTAATTTCTTACAATGGAAGTTTGAAACTAATCCCACTGCATTCAAGTGCTATCCCTTTGTCTGCTGTAGGTAAATAACCCCAATTAAAACAAGAGTGGACAGGAAAAGGGCAACTGCTGATACAGTGTTCACTGGTTAATTTTTTTTATATATAACTTACAGAAATGGTTAATGTGAGCCTGCACACAGAGATCTTCCACACACTGAGGGAGTGTATTCAATAGAGAGTAAAACCAACACCCCAAGCAAAAGAAATGGTTCAGTTCTTTTCTGAGTAATTCTCCACACTCAGAATGCATTACTTGCTCTTGTATTTCATAAACACAGTTGTGGCCAATTACAACTAATACAAAATCTCAAAGGACATTATGAGTGGGTGAGAGAGTAAGAGAGCTAGTCTGTTGAAATGCAGTTTGCATGGTGAAGTATTCAAAATACAGAGATCTTTTTGCTCATTTTTGCTTGTGTTGAAATGGTTTAGCAAAACTACTTGATTTAACTTGACTCTAGGATTGATTTTATAATTGTTGCTTGAATTAAATGCAAATTAAATAATCTGTGTGATTTTTTTTCTTTTAGTATTACCTTGATGAATTGTAGCTTAAGTACTGTATATTGGAGAATTAAATGTTATGAATCATCTTCTAATTTTCCTTAGTATCAGCAATAATGCATGGTATAGTGCAGACATTTTAAGCATGGCCTACACAGGAGAGTATCTTAGGATTTGGGAGCTACTAGTGTCCTTAATGGTGAACATGAACCATTGTTGTGTGTGTCCCTGTTAGAAAACTTCAACAAGATGCTAAGTTGACAAAGATATTTATGTGGATTGAATATTCAGAAGCAGAGGTGGTTGATCATGACTTACCAATGCAGCCATGATTGTTAACATCTTGAAGTTCACTTTAACCTTGAATAACTAAACAAGTCTCAACAGCTGGAAGGAGCTACCAGTGGTGTATTTAAATGGATTGCTCCCAGTGGTTGGATGTTGGTTGACTTCTTGCATCTTTGCCTGTTCTGATGAACTTTATGATGCTGCCTATCTGGCTGGTGCAAGGCTGCAGGCCGTCGGTTGAGGATGCAGCAGATATCCTTGGAAAGTGACCTGGATCAGGCTCAGACTTGCCAAAGGAGAGTACCACCTCGGCATGGGTTGCTGCAGTCTGAGCGAGTGGTTACCGGGCAGCAGCAATGTGAGTTGGCAAAGTGGAGATTATTGGGATGAAATTGCATCTGACTGTCACTTAAAAGAAGACTGCAGCTTCTCGTTCCATGCAATATTTGCATTTTATTGGAGATAGTGTGCCATGCTTCTGTGAAATCTTGCAATCATCATTGAATGCTATAGCTCACAGTCACAACAGAACTTCCTGAGTTTTTAACTGCATTGGTGCTTTGGTAGTAATGGAAATTAAGATCACAAAAGTACTGGTCATTACATCTGCACACTCCAGACTTGGATCAAAGCCTTGTGCCAAACTGATGCTAGATTCCTCACTTTCTGAGCATTACATCAAATGCCGTCCACAATTTCCCCTATCATCACACTTAGCCAGATCTATCAAAGCACAAAAATAAGATTTACGGTTTGTTGAAATGCTTTCTAAATAAATTAAAGACACTGGCATTTTAATGCAAAATCACAGGATGCTTTGGAATATTAAGGGTTCACCAGTAATTAAAATCTGATTATGATTTAGAGATGTATAAAAACTGTAACTGCTAAAGTAGAGAAAAAGAATTACCCTTTTAAGATATTCTCTAGTGACTTCTGTCTGGGCTTTTAATTATTTAGTTTGGAATGATTGATGTGGTAAAATGAACAGTCACGATTATAATTCTTATAAAATAAGACGAGGTGGACTGAAGTTGTCCCCAATTTATTGCTTTAACTTGGCACATAAAAATTGTTTAAATGTTTTATGTTTAAAAACTTCAAACCAAAGGTTGTAGAGAACAGGAGTGTTATTTGTGTATGGGGAGAGTCACATTTGATAAAATGATATCAAATATGAGCATGTAGGATTATGTAAAAATTTTCAGATTGCTTCTTTCATATTGTTGTTAATATACAGAGATTTTAATATAGAAAGAAAAAAAATGAAGCTCTATATTGTTAATTAAATAAATCTGAAAGAATGTACATTTAATATATTCTTAAAAGTTGTGTATATGCGGTTGGACCCTGTCTAAAGTACATGAAAAGTTTATTACCATTCTTAGAATATACAATGGGTATGATTTGACTTGGAAAACAAATGTGTTGTTTTTTCACTTAAGACCATTAGTGCATTGATTTTGTTGAAAGCAAGCAGAAAACAATTGATATAGAGATTTTGTTAAAATGGTATGTATGTATTTAACTGTTTTGTGATGATTTAATAGCTAATAAACCCCAATATTTGTTCTTGATTTATATCTGGTGAGAATATTGAAGCTATTAAAATCCACAGGAGATTTTTATTCATTAAACTAGTAATCCAGGCCTCATCATTCATATATATGGCATTGTTATACCTGTACCTATTCTTGAATTTGGATAGGATAAATTAGCTATTTTCCAGCTAAAAACATCCATTTCATAAAATTAATTGTAAGCATAAAATGCTTCATTGAATTTATCTGAAGCATTGTTTTCCACATTACCACGATCAAGGTATGCATTTTATTATAATGACACATTCTAAAGAAAAGCATGTGAGAAACGAGGTGAAAGTTGAGGCTGTTTGATCCTTCCTGGCTGCTCTTCCTTGAGTAAGATCATGCCTGGCTTTCTACTATCTTAGGACCTTCTTCCAGCTTTTATGTTCCTTGATTCCCTACATATCCAAAACCTATCAGTCTCTGACTTTCATGGAGTCAATGAGTACAAATTCCCTGAGCTTTTGGTTAGAAAACTTGAGATTACAGTTTACTGAGGGAGGAAGGTGCTTCTCATCTCACTCTTAAATGGCCAACTACCAGAATCAGAATTGGGTTTATTATCACTGGCATGTGATGTGAAATTTGTTAACTTAGCAGCAGCTCAATGCAATACATAATC
Organism: Hypanus sabinus; assembly: GCF_030144855.1. Taxonomy (NCBI): domain Eukaryota; kingdom Metazoa; phylum Chordata; class Chondrichthyes; order Myliobatiformes; family Dasyatidae; genus Hypanus; species Hypanus sabinus. The sequence continues at coordinate 56,617,884 of NC_082722.1, read as the reverse complement.
TAGTAGAGAGAGAGAGCAAAAAAAAAGTATAATAATAAGTAAACAAGTAAATCAATTATGTATATTGAATAGATTTTTTTAAATGTGCATAAGCAGAAATACTGTATTTTTTAAAAAAGTGAGGTAGCTTCAATTTCCATTTAGGAGCTACTTGTTTGGATATTATAACTTTTCAATATAGATGTCAGTATTTTGTCTGACAAGCATCTTAAGAATTTTATGTATCATGAAGTTACCCTTCTGTCTCAAAATCTAGTGAAAAGAGATGTGAACAAGTCAGTCTCTCATTAAGCCATCTCATCATAGCAGGAATTCGTAGTAGCAAACCTTTTACTATGGAGAGCATTCCAACTGGTTATATCACCTTCTGGGATGGAGGATTGGGAAAAAGCTGCAGCGAGTTCCGAGCCCAGCCAGCTCCATCATAGCAATAGCCTTCCCAGCACCAAGGACATCTTCAAAAAGCAATGCCTCAAAAAGGTGGCATCCATCATTAAAGCTCCCTATCACCCAGGACACACACTCTTCTCATTGCTACCACCAAGGTGGAGGTACAGGAGCCTGAGGGGACACACTCAACATTTTAGGACCAGCTTCTTCCCCTCTGCTATCAGATCTCTGAATGGACAATGAACCCATGTACACTACCTCACTTTTTTTTGCTCTCTTTTTGTGCTAATTTAATCAATATATTTCTTATTGTAATTTATGTTTTTTGATTATGTATTGAAATGTACTGCTGCCACAAAACAACACATTTCAGGACATATGCCAGTGATAGTAAATCTGATCTAGATCCTGATTGATGTCATATGCACAAGTAAATGTATGCACAGGTGCAATGAAACCATCATAGGCGCATAAAATCATATAAGCAGCATCCACAAGAAAATAAAACCTAAATTATACACAATTTACATGAAAACACAAATAGAAGAAAAAAATAAAATCTACTAAGTGCAAAATGGTCAATCTGTTCATTGTGTTGTGAAGCTGTAGTGATTGGGGTTTGTTCAAAATCCAAATGTTTGAAGGGAAGTAGCTGTTCTTGAACATGGTGGTGTGGGACTTCAGGCTGCTGATCAATGGTAGCTGCGTGGAAAAGGCAAGGCAAAGATGGTGAGGTACTTCAGGTGGTACTTCAGGCAGCTCCTCCTGTTGCGTTGGGGTTGTGCTCAGCTTCACAGTCATGGGTGTACAGAGAGCAGGACACACATGCATCCTTCAGGTGTGTCATTGTTGCTGCCATCAGTGCCAAACCTCTAGGTACTTTATTGACTAATTTCTGTGAGTATCTCTATCAAGGCATCATTTATTGTCTGTCCCTTGTTGCCCTTGTTTTACGTGCAAGAGTCAACCACATTTCTTTGTGCCTGAAATCATGTTTAGGTAATCTGCTTGAAGATTTATTTTTCTAAAGGATACATGTTCCTTTATTCTCCACACTAAAGAAAAGAACTTGACTTCATTGCTTGTTCATGCAGAGCACTTGCTTCCTCCTTGGGCATTCATTTTAATATACTAATTTTGAGAAATTGGTAAATTTACCATTGGTTCCCTCCTTGACATTGTTATATAACATATAACATATGACAATTACAGCACGGAAACAGGCCATCTCGGCCCATCTAGTTCATGCTGAACGCTTACTCTCACCTAGTCCCACTGACCTACACTCAGTCTGCTACCACTCTCTGAGTAAAGAAGTTCCCCCTTGTGTTAGCCCTAAACTTTTGTTATTACCAATAGTTGGGGCATGAACAACAGTCCTTGAGCTAACTGACTAATTGCAATCTGTCAATCCAAAGCTTTTGTGGTTTCTACATATTAGCTACTCTTCACTCCATGTTGATGTCTTAAGCCACAACCCACTCCCTCATCCTTGTGCAATAATCTCATGATGGGATTTTGTGAATTGGTTTCTGAAATGGAAAGTTGAAACATGTCATCTGCTTCCAAACATGTAATAGATTGGCCCTCTCAAAGCTGTATGTCACAATTTAAAAGAAACTTCTACTGATATGTCAGATATACTGCTCTTGATTGCACCTCTGTCAAAATTGGTCAATCGTTTAATGCATTTGCAGATCCCCAACTAAAAAGTTCATTTGCAAAGGAGCGTACTGCTTGGGTGTGTATCTCATGGTGATTAAGATCCACGGTACAACTTTGAGTCCTTACCAGAGCTTCTGAAGTAAATTCTGAAAATTCTTTTGTCATAGACAGCTATCCTTTTAAACATTGTTGGCCAAAATATAATACTGATATCTTTTTTTTTGTAATTTATTTTTATTGAGGTTCATCATCAAGCATTTCCATAAGATGTATTTCAGACATTGTACATATATATCATATAATCATATATCACAAATCTCCACAAAGTATTTATCTGAGGTATACACTTATAGAAAAGAGTGGAAAGAAAAAAACAAGCCAAACAAAAGAACTATGTACAAGTAGGAAGCGATTTTTTTTTACAACAGATTCATTGATTTGTGAGAATAAAATCAGGCCTATGATGCATTATGTAGTTGAACCATTTTTCCCAGTATGAATCAAATTGTTCCAGCTTATGATTAACAAATGCTGTTATCTTCTCCATTTTGATATCTTTATAAAGAATATTATACTTAGAAATAAACAAAATTAAAATATGTAAAAGTATATGCAGTCCTTACAGAAGTAAGAAACATTGGCAGAATTTCTTTTTAATTATCAGTTTTCTGAGATATTAGCATAATTTTCAGGGCCAGCAATTATTTTGAATTTCTAATGACACTTGAGAAGGTGGTGTTGAACCAATATCTTGAGCTGCTACAGTCTGACTGATGAAGGCATACTCAAAACAAAGTGTAGTAGCAAGTTCCAAGGTTTAGATATAATAACAATGAAGGAGTGATTTGGCTTCCAGGTTACAATGATGTGCACCTTGAAAGGTTAAGACCATAATATATAGGAGGAGAATTAGTCCATTTGGCCCCTTGAGTCTACTCCACCATTTCATCATGGCTGATCCAATTTTCCTGTCAGTCCCAATCTTCTGTCTCCCCCTGTGTAAACCTTTGTGCCTTGACCAATCAAGAATCTATCAACCTTTGCCTTAAATATACATAAAGACAAGGCCGCCACAGCTGCCTGGGGCAATGTGTTCCAGAGATTAGCCACTCTCTGGCTAAAGAAATTCCTCCTCATCTCCATTCTAAAAGGATGCCTCTCTATTCTGAGGCTGTGTCCTCTGGTTTTAGACTCTCCCACCATAGGAAACACCCTGTCCACATCCACTCCATCAAGGTCTTTTGCCATTCGATAGATTTCAATGAGGTCACCCCTCATTCTTGTGAATTCAGGTGAAATCATGCTCAGAGCCATCAAGTGTTCTTCATATGAAAGCCATTCAAACCTAGAATCATCTTAGTGAACCTCCTTTGAACCCCCTCCAGTTTCAGCAAATCTTTTTTAAGATAAGGATCCCAAAACTGCTCGCAGTACTCCAAATGAGGCCTCACCAGTGCTTTATAAAATCTCAACATTATATCTTTGGTTTATATTCTAGTCCTCTTGAAATGAATGCTAACATCTCATTTCCCTTCCTCATCTCAGACTCAACCCACAAATTAACCTTTAGGGAATCCTGCACAAGGACTCCCAAGTCCCTTTGCATCTCAGAGTTTTGTATTTTCTCTCCATTTAGAAAATAGTCAACCCTTTCATTTCTTCTACCAAAGTTCACCACTATACACTTCCTGATACTGTATTCCATCTGCCACCTCTTAGCCCATTCTCCTAATCTATCTGTCTTTTGCTTCTTCAAAACTAACTGCTCCTCCACTTTCCTGTTGTCTGCAAACTTTGCAACAGATCTATCAATTTCATTATCTAAATCAGTGACGTATAAAGTGAAGAGAATCAGTCCCAACACAGAACCCTGTGGAACACCTCTAGTCACCAGAAGCCAACCAGAAAAGGTTCCCTTTATTCCGACAATTTGCCTCCTGCCATTCAGCCACCACTTTATCCATGCTAGAATCTTTCCTGCAACATGATATAGCTTGTTAGGCAGCCTCTTGTGTGGCACCTTGTCAAAATCCTTCTGAAAATTCAAGTACACAACATTAACCGATTCTCCTTTGTTCTATCCTATTTGTTATTTCCGTAAGAACTTACAACAGATTTGTCGGGCAGGATTTTCCCTCGAGGGTACATTGCTAACTAGGGCCTAATTTATCATGCGCCTCTAAATACCCCCAAACCACGTCCTTAACAATCAACTCCAACATCTTCCCAAGCACTGGGATCAGACTAACTGGCCTATAATTTCCTTTCTTCTTCCTCTCTTCCTTCTTGAAGAGTGGAGTGATATTTGCAATTTTCCAGTCCCCTGGAACCATTCTATAATCTAAGGATTCTCAAAAGATCATTAATGCTTCCACAAACTCTTCAGCCACCTGTTTCACAACCTTGGAGTGTACACCATCTAGTCCAGGTGACTTATCTACCTTCAGACCTTTCAGTTTCCGAAGAACTTTCTCCCTAGTAATGGCAACTTCACACACTGGGTGACCCCTGACATCTGGAAATTCCACTATACTGCTAGTGTCTTCCACAGGGAAGACTGATGCAAAATACTTATTCAGCTATTTGCATTTTCCTTGTCACACCCCCCCCCCCCCCCCATTAATTACCTTTCCAGCATCGTTTTCTATAAACTGCACATATGGTGATGTAGATTGTAGATTTGGGAAGTGTTGTCTAGTGTAGGTAAGTACCTAAGTACCTGCAGAACATTTTAGAGATGCTACATGTTGATGTTACTGTACACCAGTAGTGGAGAAAATCAACGCATTGCATGGCTGATGACAAGAAATTTGTTCGTCCTGGCTGGTGTCAAGCTACTTGAGATTTGTTAGACTAAACTCGTTCAGACAGAGTATACCAACATACTCCTCATCTATGCCATGCAGATAATGAAAAGACTGTGGGTGTCAGGAAGTGACATTCACCGCAAGACACCAAGCATTAGCCAAGGTATTTATGAGGATGGCTTGTTTCCTCCTACAACCCAGCTGTAGATTGGCCCCTGGTTCTAGGTGAAGGATAGAATCTGGGATTGCAAGGAGAATAGGTGTAGGGAAAAATAAGTGTTGAAATGTGATTGCTCTACAAGTGGACTTGATGGGGCAAAATGGCTTCCTTCTCTACTGTGTTGACATATGGAAATAAAAAAATCAGCTATTAGAACTGAAATGGACGAATTGTTTTCATTCAGATAGTAAAAAAAGGTTTGAAATTCCTTACACTGGAGAGTTGTGGAGAGTCACTCACTGACTGCTTTGCAAACCAAAACTGATAAATTTCTACATTTTAGAGAGATTAAGGGAAACAGATACAGCAGCAAAATGCTGTGGTAGAAGATCAGCTGCAATCTTCTTGAAGACAGAGGAGGCTTGAGGTGCCACATCACTCCTGATGCTATTTGTTATGTTCTCAGGATGTGTGTGAAAAACAATTCAAGAACGAGTAACCCGTCCTGCTACAATGCATCTTCATTTTGATCACTATGAGCTATTGACACAGTGGGAATTATAATTTGGATAAATTGGCTGTAGAAAATGAAAGCTGGAGAGAAAGATTTTTTAAGTAGGAGTCCTGTGCATGTCCAGTGCAGTTTATATATAATTTTTTTTGTGAAATAGCATGTGCAGAGGAAATAAAAGCTGAACTCTTTGTAGGACAGTATATTAATCCTTCCCATATCAAGTTGGATACTGCAATCCCTGTAATTTTTTTTGCAGGAAAATCATGACTGAATTTCACATAATAAGAATCCAAACAAAGCTATGTTTGGAGCTCCTACTGTTTTCTCTCAAAGTCTTTCTGATTGCGCTGTTTCTAAGATCTAAAATGGCACAGTGAGCAGCCAGCCACGTGTAGATGACCACTCTCGTCATCAGTTTTCGCTCTTGTTTCTCACACGACTTCTGAGTGACTTGACGACGGCTTGCAAGAACTGATTCCTTAATAATTGGTAGTACATGGTGTTTCAATCACACTGAATGCATAGTTGGTTGATGTACCCTGTATGATTTGTAGAAATGAACATGTTAAAGTTGTGACAAGAAGCCATTTTCTTGCCCTGTTGCTTTAATAAGCAAAACTGAATCTACTGGTTCACTGGTGGAAAGAGAGTTAAGAGATGTGGATGGAAGATAGACATCCAAATACAAATTATATTGTAGTTATTCTATCCAATAAAGTACTGCAGGAATTTTGCAATAGATTTATAGAGAAACAGCATAAAATTAAGTCAAGTGTCAAGTCATGTATTATTAAAAATACTATTTGGATTTTATTAATCATATAATGCCTTTCAAATATAGGATGAGAAATAGTCAAATTTCTTGATGTACTTAATACTTTTCCACACTTCACTAGCCAATTATTATAGCTTATTCATCTTGTTTAGCAACATCACCTTTCCCATAAGGGGTGGTAGAAAAGTAGAAAAATAATGGAGCATTCAAGCAAGCATTTATTCCTCTTCAGGAACCACTAAAACAAATTGGTCATTGCATCAATGTGTTTTTGAAGGATTGCATTGCAGGAACTGCCTGCCGCAATATTTTTTAAGGCTCTCCCTCTTTCCCAACCCTCCCAGTTTGTAATAATGTTTTAAGGTCATTTTGTTTACATTCCATTAGGTGGCTGGGAGTCCGAAAGCAAAGTACTAAATAATGTGCAGACACACAGACAGATATGTAAACATCATAGTGATTAACGATTCAGTGTTGGTCAAACTACCATCATTTGCACCAGACGGTTCCAAATTTTCCCGAACAGGTTATTGGGCTGCAGAGAAGTTGCATTGAATGGGAAATATGGAGCAGGGTGAGGAGTAAAAGGCAGTTATTATGATCCATGTAGGCGATAAGGGACAGTGATGAATTTCCAGATCAAGGTGGAGAGAAACATCCATTTGGTTTAAAATAATTGGATATATGGCTGGAATGTAGGGAACATTGGAAAAGTAACCCAAGTAACATTAGTTGAAAATGAAGGAAAATTGAGGAGAATAGTACTTTGACAATAAGCTATCTGGTTTAAATACTTTGCAGGAGGTAAATAATATTATATTTCATAATTATAAATTAGGGGAAGTACTGACACAAATGCAGGGGTAAGTCATACTGAACAATTGTTAGAACATAATACATAGAACAGTACAGCATAGTACAGCCCTTTGACCCATGAACTTCTCCAAACTCTTAATCTACTCCCATATCAATCTAACGCTTTCCTCCGCATAGCTCTCCATTTTTTTTCATTCATGTGCCCATCTAGAATAATGAGTAGTTGTAACTAGCATAAATTCGCAAACTGTGTGAAGGTAGGGACACGTTCAGCACAACTTTGTGGGCCGGAAGGCCTGTATTGTGCTGGGGATTTTCTATGTTTCTCTGTTTCTATTTAGAATTATTAACAATGTGAGGAAATAGGAATTTTTCTTTATTTTAAAATTCTTAACTTGAAAATAAACACATTGGGATATTGTGAAAGAGATCCCTCTTGCACAAGCACGTTACTTGCAACCAGTATCTGCTCACAAGTACCTAGTCAAAGTGGCCCTATCATGCTATTCAATGGTGACACTTGACTTCTAATAGGTAGTGATGAAAGCCATCTCTAAACTGCTTCTATTGGCTTTGATGGCCAGGAAACGGTGTTACTCAGCTTTGCTGTATGTCAATGACTTTGAATGTCTGTGAATTTGAAGAGACGTTTAAGAACTAGTGACAAAATGTAAACATTAAAAATATTTTTCAAATATTTGAGAAAGACAGTAATTAAGAAAGGGATGGTCAAAAGCAATCGGATTAATAACAATATTAAGAAAATATAATAAAGGTCAATTTTACAATTGATGCTCTTGACTGATATGGTTTAAGTTTGGGGTCCATAAAATCACATAGGAGCAGAATTAGGTTATTCAGCCTATTGACTCTGCTCTGGCATTCAATTATGGCTGATTTATTTCCCTCTCAATCCCATTCTCCTGCTTTCTCCTCATAGCCTTTCATGCACTTACTAATTGAGAACTTATCAAACTCCGCTTTAAATATACCCAATGACGTGGCCTCCACAAATTCGCTACATTCTGACTAAAGACATTTCTTCTCATCTCTGTATCTCTGGGTCATTCCAGTCAGTTATATAGGAAATGATACAGAAATATTTTAATAATGTCTATATTTATCAACCTTCTCAAATTGTTTTAGAATAGATGGCTTATTGGAACACTTCAGGAGGCTGTTACAAGTCATCCGTCTTTCTAAGGGACTGGAGTCACCTTTGGGCCAGAGCAGAAGAAACAGTTTCCTTCTCTAAAGGTCATTAGAGAATCATTTGGTTGAAATGAACAAAATATAGGTGATAATGTTCAACACTAGTAAATAGGAAGTGATAAAATTTAGTTAAGCAATGGAACAGCCATTATTCCACTCTGCAAGCAGACCATGGGTGAGCAAGGAGACTTAGGTACACCTCGCGTTATAAGCAACACTTCATCATGTTAAAATTGTCAAAAGAAAAATATCCCAATGGACTGGCTGTGCTGATAGTGAAAACTATCACATCACGTTTAGAATGGGAATTGTTAATTCATGGAGTTTTACAGCCCAATGGATCCTATTTGGCTGATCATATCCATGCTGTCCACTTCTTTATGTATGCAATTATTTAAATTGGCTTTATTTGTCACATGTAGATGTGAACATTGAAACAAACATTGAACAGTTATGGGCAAAATGAGTTAGAATTTAAGAACAACTGTGTATGTTTTTGTAAATAAAATGGCAGAGGTATTTTTAAGTTTAAAGGAAAACCTAACAACTCCTTTATAGTCCTCTAAATATAGATCATAAAGCATGGTTAAAAAAACTTCATGTAATTGCATCATCATGTCTGACCAGTCTCTTAAAGAGAACCCCAACTCAATGTTGGTTGTTATGAATTCTGCCTATGTTTCTACCCACTACATTACCCTGCAGCTGAAACTCTACTGAAAATCTAAAAATATGTGACCAAGCCCCAGCTTGGCTCTGTATTCTTTCATAGTTTGGGTGTTCAAAACAAAATCTATCATAGTCAGGTTTAAAATTGATATTTGGCCATGTACCTGTCATAGAAGCAAGTTCTTAAGTTTTATTTTAAAAAGAATTGTTAGTTGACTGACCATTTGTAGCATTTTATTTCTTTCCTGGTACATTCTTGACTGATTTACTGTATTTTTTTGCCATTTATTTTCCCTATTTACTTATTTCAATCTTCACAATTTGATGTGGAACCAATCTTCTTTTATTTCATTTCTTTTCAAGCTCCACCCTGTAACAATACCCTACATTGGCATCATTCTTTCACACTGATCTAAGCCCCATCTTCCACCAGCTGCATACCCCACCCATTGAAATGGAAGAACACAACCACAGGACATCCACTTGCCACGTTATAACATATTGTGTGGTGTATTACACTCCTTTCATTGGAAACAGCACACTCTGTCTGATTCATTGGAGACCACTTAGATCTAGAAATATGCACAATGTTTAATTGGCACATAATCCTCCTAGTTACTGCAATCATAGTAACTGCAGCATAATTGTAGGAGGTAGAATTGAAAAGCATTGCCTGATATTAAGATGCTAGTTTATACAATTGGAAGCAGTGTGTTTGCTGCTTATCAAGAAACTGTGCTGACACGGTTGTATTCTGCTGCTTTGGAGAGACTGCAATGATTGATTTAGGAGTTAAATTGTCCATCTGTCATAAAGCTATGGCTAGAAATAAAGAAAGCCATGAAGCTATAGCTACTGCATTGCATCACTCTTTATATTACACTGCAGTTCTGTAGAGGTGTACAAATAAATGCTAGCAAACTATACATTATTATGAGTCCCTATAATATGCATGAACTGCAAGCATTTCTAGGTGTGTGGATATATTAAATTTCATCTCTATATGCATTAGTCATATCTGTTTGCTGACTGCTTTTCATTAAAATTTAGAAAATAAATACTATATGCATGGAAATCGGGCTGCCTGCTTGTGCTTCTGTAGTGTGATGAAGACAGAAAAGGAGTAACTTTCCCTGTGATGCGCAACTTTGTTGTGAAGTATGTTCTGAACAAGAGGCCGTTACCTATTTGCTGTTCAGTCCCTGGCACTTAGGGAGGTTAATCTTTTGAAGAGTTTTAAATTAAGTTCTTTTAAATATGCAGTTATTAGAAGTTTGATATTCTTTTGTGGGGATTTTCATATGATTGATTACTTAATAATCCAATAAAGAGCTGGTGATGGAAATGATAAGATAGTCCATCAAAACTTTCACATTAATGTGTTTCATTTCTGTTATAGAATGTCATAGAATGCCAAGTTACCATTTAAAAAATGATGAAACTGTAAATACACACCATAATTTTAAGGTAAATATAATGACTAGACAGTATCAAATTTGCATGGTCTAGGCTATTTCATATTTGGTGATCCATTGTTATAATAGATACCAAACATTTATTTTGAATTCTTTGCACAATATTAGTCCACTTCTAGGTGTGCTGATTGACAATGAATATATGGGGGTGGAAGGCTATAAAATCAATAACAGCGAGAAAAGGCATTGCTTAAGGAATACTCAGCAGGGACAAATTGAACTGAAGGGCCTGTTTCAATGCTGTGTAACTCTAACTTTCCAAAGCCACTTTCTTGCCCTTGTATTGATAAATATGTAACATTTCAGACTCGTGTATCTGTCTGTTGAATCCTTTGCTGAAGATGACCACTTGGTCCATCAGTTCCGAGCAGGCTCCTAGGAAGTAGTTCCATCAGTCACATTCTTCCACTTCTTTTTTCTTCCCACTTTCAGCTCTGCAACTAATTTTTTTCTCTCATTTGGTCATTGAATTTCCCTTTGATTCTTTTTGCCAGTAATTTTCACTGAGGGGTTATTAACAGCAGTCAATTAACCCACAAGCGCAGCTTTAGGACGTGAGCGGAAGCTAAGGAACACAGAAGAAGCCAGTGTGGTCATGGAGAGAATGTACAAAATGCATGCACAGCGCCAGAGGTCAGGGTTGAACCCACCCCCTGAAACCATGGGGCAGCGGCATTAACTGCTCTGTCTGTGTTAATTAGTAAGACTGAAGTCATCCAACTATCCTGAGCTACAAACCATACAGAGCAAATGCAAAATATTTCTAGAAAGATGAAAAATTATTCTTGGCTCTGGGGCGCAAAGTATATTCAATAGATTCTTTATTAATGATGTCATATTAGTCAAATATTCAAAATATTAGCAATATTTGGCAACAGCTTCAAGTTTTAGTATTACATAGGATTAATCCTTGACTTGTAGAGATATTTTCCAACCCCTATCTCATGCCAATTAATACATTTAAAACAATGTTTCACTGTTGTTAAAGAAATAGTATTCTAAGGTTCAGTGTCAAATTGTAAAGACTATCCAGACTAACTGGCAGGGTGACCAGCAGTTAATAGTTTATTAATATGAATGCAAACTAAAATAGCAGCTTGATCAATATGTACCATGCAGTTAATTAGCATAGCAAAAGATACCATGGCATTTGCGATACATTTTATATGTTTTCTTTGTTAATAATTTAATACTCTTTCAAATCAGGGAAGATTGTATCTAATCTAGCAGTGTATCATGAGTACTTACAAAAACATGAAATGCCCTCTGAAAGTAAGTGATGATGTAGAACAATGGGATAACAAGAGGTCACTGTAGCGCGGATGTAGCAGGTTGATAAAGACTGTTGGCAAGAAATAAAACATGTAACAGACTACATGCCTTACCCCCACCCCCCCCCCCCCACAGCAAGGTAGCTGAACAGGTCTTCCTTCATTTCAAAGAGTTGGCATATTAAAATTGTTTATATTGAAAACACCCTGTGGCATGAAAAATGTTTCCTTTTTAACTGGTTGAGAAAATATTATACATGTAGAGGAAATAGATTGGTTGTCATTAAACAGGTGTTCTCATTGACAGATGTATCCATTAATAAATAGCAGCTCCAATGAGCCTTCTTAACATCTTGAAAAAGGACAATACCTGAGGAAATAATGAAAGAATACTATTCTCACGGTGATACTATCATAAAGTTTGACCATTTTTTTTGCCTGCTTGAAAGTGTGTAATCGATCTCTGCTAAGTTATTTTGTTATGAGAAATTTAACTTGTTTACCATTTTTATTTGACAAAATTACATTTGCACCATGTGAAAAAAATCAAAAAGCAGAGGGTTGGGTTGCATTATACAATGGCATATTTTGTGTGACAGGTCACAGAATAAAACATGACACAGAATAAATATTTCATCTGAGTAAGAAGCTTGATTGGAATGTTTAAAATAAGATGAGAATAATGTCTGTGTAACCTTGTATGATCTGTAAATTAAATACTTTAATTTCCAGATTGTACATCTACATTTACAACATTTTTTCTTGAAAGAAAATACAAATAGCAGACATAAAAGTGAAAATTTTTATGGTCCAGACATTTTTTGATTTCCTAAACAAATAGAAAGGTTTGAAATTTTCATTTAAAATAATGGTTCATTGTATCTCTCTTTCACATTTAAAAAAAAAAATTTTCTTTGGCCAGAAGAATACATGACCATTAAAAAACACCAGTGTAATTATAACGACAACATAGAAAATTGAAATAATAGGAAGAAAAATCTAGAGCTCGAATCTCTGTTCCCTAGAGAGAGAAAAAATGATTTGGGGTTAGAAACAATTGTATTTTTTGATGCAGAATTGTATTGCCTAGCTTTCTGTTGCACAGAATAAAGGCATTTTCATTTCATCATGTTTAATATTTTATCTTAAATGGGGAAAATCACTGTAACCTTAATGGTAAGCTATACTTTTTTATTAGTCCACTCAGTAATGAAGCAATGGAACATAGAGTCAACTTTAATATCATGTTAAATCTGCAAATTTACCAAGTAATATGATTGTATCATTTTCTTGGACACTAACAGAGTTTGCTGACCACTCTCTCTCATAAGGGAGCGGAATCTAGGCAGCAGGTGAGAGAGGAATGCATTTCCCCAGCTCCTGGCTCTGTTAAGCTGCTAATCAGGGACTGCTAGCAAGTGGTCCTGCTGGGTTTCGGAGTATGCCGTTAGCTGTTTTTAGCAAATCACAATCGCAGCAGTAGGCACGACTCTGGAATGGATTCACAAATTTTCTGCTGGTACAAAAAAAAATTATCATCTCAGGCCAGGCTTCTTTCTGAAATTAATGATCAGGGCATGTGGAAAAGCTGTCAAATTGTGATAAAATGCTCAGTCAAAATTACTTGTGAATTTTGTCTGGGATTGAAGACAAAATGAAATCATTCACTCTGCCTAGCCTTTTGTTTTGTGTCCATTTCTGTCAATTCTATGAGGGGAAAAATATATCCCCCATCTTTTATTGTAATCAAATTTATCTGGCATCTCTTGCCCCTATAAATTACTTATGCTACAATTGTCTGGCTACTAGTACATTTTAAGGAGTTTATTTATTTATCGTTTTAAAGTGAAGGATTGTGCCATGTTATGGTCAATTCTTCCTGGGGGATGTGAAGAAAACATCAGAACCAGTTTCATCATAAATCGTTACCATAAAATTTCAAGAATAGCTGTCCCATGGAGAAAAACTAAAAAACATTTGGGTTTAGGAATAATTATTCAAATCATTTCATGTTTGTTTTCGACAAATACTTTGGCAACTTCTTTCTGCAACCAGTGTTGTTATCATGGTATGCAATGTTGGGATGTTTCTTATTTTTTCAACTGTCTTCTAAAATGTCTGCACTTTGACCCAAGTCCCTTAATTGAGCAATCTGATGGACTATCTCCTCAGAAGTTGGCTTTGTATACAAGCTCTACAATGCAACAGCTTCAGTATTACATATGTATACAAATTGCAGTTATTTGTTATTGAATGTTACTGTGAGATCAATGTTTCTGGAATCTCTCGTCCACTATAAGCATTGGCCGGAAAACTTGTTTTATGGAGAAGAAGAACTAAAGTAACATGGTGTGAATGGTCACACCTCACCTTCACATCTAATCACACTGATCTTTCTCCCTGCATTGCTGGTCATCACCAGCATTAATTTCATATTAAGTCTGCCCTGAGAAAATGAGTACTATAGACCAAACCACCAAAAGAATAAGTGAGCCAAACTTAATAAATTGATGTAGAAACTTTTGCTGAAAATTTATATCGAAGTACCAATGAGAGCGAAAGCAACAAATGGAAATCCATAAACACAGTAATGCTTCAATGATGTATATTTAGTAATTGTTAAAAGAGATTGATTTAGCTATGAAACCTAAACTTTAAAGAAAGGATTACAGGCATCAGTTGATTCAAATTAAGTATCAACAGTATTAAATAGACTAAAGTTTAATCATAGTCTTTTATATTTTTGTTAGGAATTTTATTATCTATGAATACATGTACTCAGGTTGTATCTTAAACCACACATTTATTGAGACAGTACTTTGACATTCACCAAGTGGCTTGACTTGTACACAATAACATCTGGTGCATGGTTGGAATTGCCCAAACTTCTGTTTCAAATCTTTCTGATTTTTTTTCTCTCAGTTTTGCGAGTGTCTAGTACAGAAACAGTCTTTGTTTTAAATCACAAGGGATAACTTAAAAGTTTCAAGTGCCCTAACTGCTGACACTAATTCACTATTTTAAATGAGGACTGTTGTGAAGCATACTAAAGATGAATTTACTAGTGTAATTAAAATAAAGCATATTGATTAGAAAATTGAAGTATTTTTAATGAATGCAGACACACATTCATATGTTTCAAATTATGTGTGAAACCATAGGATTTCTTTGAGTGCTTTTACTGTATCATTATTCAATGTCTTTTCGGTTTAAATTTTTATCATTAAAATGGTTGCCAATTTTAAATCTTTTTACAGGAACTGGTCCTCAATACAAGTCCAGTCTTTGACGTCAACCTAAATGATTTAAAAAATTGAAGGATTTTTTTTCCTGAACAGGATTTATGTCATTTTCAAAAGTATGAACATTTACAGATTGTGGGTGACGAATTGTTCTTTATTTTGATTGAATAAGAGTTTCATTTCTATTTCATTTATCCAAATTATTCTAAATATTATGTCTACTGAAATTAAATTTGTATGATCTTTAAACCATTGTTTATTATTTTGGCTCTTATTTGAATTTAAATATAGATGCATTATATTTGTAAATAATTTCATACTGATAATGCTATGGCACGCAATATATACTGTAAACATTAATAGAGGAAGAAAAAGGAAATTAAATAATTTATCAAAGCAATCTAATTAAATGCTTGAAGTTAGTCTACAGAATTTTAAAGCAAATTATAATAACTTTTTGACCTTGTTAATAAGAAAACTTGGAACATAAATTAGAAGTAATTGAAGTTTTTGTTTTTAGAACATAACCTTGTAGTGCATTTAAGAAAATAGAAGATTACTCCTATTTGAAAAGTGCTTTAACCAGGCACATTGCAGATTTTTAAAAAAATCCTCATGAACCAAATGCACAGCTAAATCTGGGTTACATTAGTGGCTTGAGGCCTCTAACTGTGACCTGCTGTTAAATTGGATCAGACCTACTCAGAAGATGGTGCTAAATTTTCTGCTTTGATCAAAATACTGATGGGGGATGGTTTTGGCGGGAACACCAGAAGAATCCATTTTGTTCTCTCATTTCTTTGTATGTGTGGGGAATGAATTATCATTTTCCATATTTTTTGTGTTTATTTTTATCTGATTCTCATTTGGTGGCAGGTGGCTGGCATTTAAAAGGCAAAAGTCATAAATGTTTATAGAGATGGAAGCTAAAATCAACTGAATTAAATTGAGATTTATCCTTAGACCAATTGCTGTGTAAGATGTAATATTGAGAATAAGATTTTTCTGGATTTTATGAAGAAGTTAGCTTAAGTAATTATAAGACTTTAGGACAACCAATTTGATGAAAATAATTAAGTTTTGATCCAAGCTATACATAATGGTCTCCTCATCGCATTTTCCTTTTTCAATCAATTGGCTCCAAATATCCTTGAGGCTTTACCATTACAGCCATCATAGGAAGCAGAGTGGTCTTCACCTGGCAACTAGCACTCAGATGGTAAATTCTGCAGGCCAACCTGTGCTGTCAAAGTCAATTTCAACTACCCCTGATAACCAGAAACCTCAGAAATTACTGAAATCCTCATACTTCATACAATTATTTAAGATTAAATTATTTCACAATTATTTTTAAAATTAAACCAAACAAAACAGAAACACAAGGAAATCTGCAGATGCTGGAAATTCTAAGCAACACACACATAATGCTGAAGGAACTCAGCAGGTCAGTTAGTATCTATGGAAAAGAGTAAGCAGTCAATGCTCTGGGCCGAGGACCTTCATCAGGTCATAAAATTAAATTGAAGAGAAAAGGAGAAACAATAATATACAACTTCTATTTGTCTTTTGGAGCATCCAAACCCCCGTGCGTTTGGTACATCAGCTGAGACTGGTGAAACTCAATGGTGCGGAACAACCCAGAAGCACTTCTCAACTCTCTGCTCGTTCCAGTGCATAAGTGAACAATCAGTTGCAGCAGCAGAACTTCTGACCTCCTACAAGCCCAAAGGTCAGGATAATCCAGCTCAATGGCTTTAAAGGAGAAAAATAACAGAAACTTAGAAAGATTGGCAAAATATATAACGGAATCAATGTTGCTGTCCTAATATTTTCCAAAATGTAAATATTTGCGGATAACATTGCATGTTAAGTTTCATTAAATAAGATGCATTGGGTTGTTATCTAATTCGATGCTGAAGCCAGCATACGAGATTTTATTCATTGAAAGACTGTAGGCTCTGTAGGCTGAGCCTGTGTTTAATTGCCCATCCCCAAATGGCCTTGAGTTGTCTTCTTGAACCAGCGCTGCCCTTGAGGAGTGGTTTAATGAGAACGATGTTAGGGAGAGAGTTTCAGGATTTTCATCCAGCAACAGTGAGGGAACAGTGGTGTACCTCCAAGACATGATGGTGTGTTTCTCAAAGGGCAGCTTCCAACTTTCGTGCCATTGTCTTTCTAGCTGGTAGAGGTTGTGGGTTTGGAAGGTGCTGTCAAAGGAGTCTTGGTAAGATGCTGCAATACATCCTGTATAAACCTGTTTCTGTGCTTTGATGATGGAGTGAATGGATTATTGTCAGCTTGGTGCCTTTCAGGTGGGCAGCAATGTCCTGTATGGTGTCAAGTATCTTGAATGTTGTTGATGCTGCATTCATCCAGGCTAGTGGAGATTATTCCATAACACTCCTGAGCTGGTCGACTCTGGGCCGTCACTGCAAGGTTCCTTACCTTTGACTCTCGTAGCCTGTGTATATGACTATTCCAGTTCAGTTTCTCCTCAAAGCTAATCCCTAAGTTAATGACAGTGGGGGGGATTCAGTAATGATAACGCCTTTGAATATTGGGGGTGATAGCTTGGGATTTTATTTTGTTGGGTATTGCCATTCCCAGCTATTGAGGATAAATATGGTCATCAGATAGATCCAGCACCATCTTTTTTTGACGTCTGCTACTGTCTCCCCGTATCTTTTAATTTGCTATTGAGAGACAATTATTTAAATGAAAAAGCTTTCAGTTAACCTTACTTTCAGAAAAATTATAAGAATGCACCATTTTTTGCATAGATCCTATTGGTAAATCCAGAAGCTCCCAATGGAACTGCAGGAACTTACCTAACTAAGTGGAAACAATTCACTGTTTAAAATACATAGACTTCTCAAAGTTAGTGACCAGCCTAGTGGTAGAACTCCATGTTGTTGAGGTTCCACAGGATTTATGTTGGGTATCACCTTTCAGATCCTGCCCCTCATTAAAATTTGAGCAGAATCCAAGGTGTCATGCATTTCAATAAAGAATGCAGGGCTCGGAATGAGAAGCAAAGGGGAAGATACATTCTTTTTCTCTAATTATGCCATATTTCCTTAATAATTTTTAAATTATTTATGTAAGTTCAGTTGGTTTTAGATAACTATTTTTCATTTTTATTGAAAGTGCTTTAATTTTTTAATTATCTATTTAAATTTTAATTGTTTTTAAATTTCCTAAGTAAGAGACATTTATTATTTTGACTGCACCTTGCCAGCTTGACAGCTGACAGAGCTGGGCCAAAAGACTTTGTCTGCTATGAAAGATTTTATAGAAATTTGTCATCAGGGCTTCAAGTGATAAACCTGGATTAGAAAGATTCAGCCCATTTAGAGTTGAGTAAAAATTTATAATTTCCTTTTTTTATTGTAAATTTGTACAAGATCAGTTCTCATCTAAATATTTAATTCTTGACAAATTCATTAAACCATTTTCAATAAATTAACATCATAATTACCAGACAGAAGCAACAGGGATATTTTTCATTCTGTGTAAAATGCTGATACTTTTTGAGAACTGAAACAGAATTTGTTAGCCAATTGTTTAATTTTTGTGTAAGTGGCAAAGCCGTGTTTCTCTGACAGATAATTCAAAGAAGCCTTTAAAACCATTAAAAATATTAAATATAGTTTTGCTTTTTTCAATGCGTTTCTGTTTTGTGTTTCTCTCTAATTTGTGTCAGGATTCAATTATTTGAACGCTTAAACCATAGACAGAAACTTTGCTAAGCAATTTGCTCAAAACAAAAATAGCCTGCAACAATTTTCACTAAGCCAATTTATACAAGGATTAATTTCTGAGAAAAATATATTTACAAGAGATAGTTAACAGATGGATAAATGGTCACTTTCATTTTGTTTTACACGTTATCTATATTACATTTCCACCCTTAGTTTATTTCACTATAGTAAATTAAGTTGTCGTGATTCAAGAGTGAAATGCTTTCTTTATTCTGTATTTGCACCAAGTCTTTTAAAATAATGGATCCCAGTGTTGTCATCATAAAAAAGGCATATCACATTACGTAAAATAAAGCATGAATAGATTATTGTTGAAGCTACGTGATTTAAATTGTGGTCAAGGAGAAAAAAGCAGTGTATCAGAAAGCTATTGTCAGTGTTTCATTGTTCCACTGTTAACGCCCTGTACCAAGGTAAAGCATGAAAACATTGAATAACAATTCTGATAAGTATCATGAAAAATATATTACTTGTTCTTTGAGGAAAGGAAATTGCATCAAGGGATTTGTAGCTTCATGAAATGAATTTTATTTACTGCTTTAGTTTAATTATTCACTCGCCTGCTTTCTGGGTACTTATCAAGGATATCAGTGCTGGAGAGCAGAATCTGTTTTCTTTTTTGGGAGCAAGAAACACACCTAGATCAGGTACAGTACAGACTAGGCAAAGGGTGGAACTTTTTTTTGCTTTCACCCCAAACTCTACCTGGTCAGTGTGACAGATAGGTACCTCCTGATGCCCGACTTCTGTGACGTAGTCGGTTCGGACCCTCGTCTGGGAACTGAACAATAGTGCATGCTTTCTCTCAGTTTCCTTTTCCCTCTTTTCTTGCTCTTTGACTCTCACTTACTGCCACCTTTCTCCAGCAGGACTCAATTATCCTTCATCAGAGAAGAAAGCTCAGCTTCTATCAGAAAATCACAAATCCCCAGGTTTTTGTCTTGCACTTATTGCTTAGTTTAGCTCGAGTGTGGTTATTCACCAAGAGAAGCGAACAGAACACAAATAAAAAATAAATATAATGAGGCGATTCACACACAAGACTTTACTTTTTCGATGTCTTAGTCGATAATTCGGATAGTGTGTTATAGGAAAATGAGAGATCTACTACCTAAAATACTTCAACAATTACTTTTGGATGCAAACAAAAAAACTCACTCATCAACCAAAGGCTAAATAGATTTAGTTTTTCACTTGCTTTTATGTTTGGCATTAATTGCTTCAATTATTTCAAATGTTTATCATTTTGCTATTGTACTGATGGCAATAGTTTCATGGAAAAGTAAAATATCCAGTTATTTTAATCTTTGATGGGTTACTTTGTACATTAGAATAAATGGTTTTAGCAAACTGGAATGAACTGACATTGTGCTCATTCTCAAGTGATAAGGAAGATAAGAATTTCTATTCCCAACACTTTAAAAAAAGGTTCACAGCAGGTACGATCAACAATACAGATTTAATGTAAATGGATGCTGTTGTATCTGTATGTGTTTCCAGACTAAGGCACTATACATGTATCTGAGACTCACTTCAATGCCTGAGAGTTGTATCTCTCAGCTAAAAGGTCAAACGTTAATATCTGTGCCTGCCTCAATCTAAAAAGCAAACTCCAGCATCTTTCCAAGCTCATTTACAGCTGATGTCCAATCTGAAAAAAAATTTAATCACTTCCTTCAGACATCGAAATGAAATTTCCCTTTCCTTCAAATTCTGAAACACCATTTCTTCTCAATCACACATGTGCCAGGACACAAGATGTTGAAAGATTGTCTCCCTGATGTAAGAGGTACAATGAATTAAAACCAAATGTTTTAAGAACAATTTTCAGAATGCATTGACATAATCATTCTTGGTTTTAATAATGGGTTTTAGAGAAATCTTCATGGCTTTCTGGCATTTATCCCTATTTTATTCTTCAACTGCAAATCTCCTCAAATTGTGCTGAAACCAAGTACAAGTAATCACCATGCTCCCAATCTTGGCCCTTTGTTGTTTCAGACCTGCTTGTAAGCAGAGGAGTGAGAAGTATTTGAAATAATGGTATCATTAACCATCCCTGTGAGAAACAGTGCTCATGCTTTGCATATCTCTTGATCAGCTTAATTCAAACATGGTCTTCCTTGAGGGAATACTCTCATATCAAGGAAGAAGAGCAACTCCCTGTCCTGTTAAGTCCTTATTCCATTCAGTATCAAAAGATTAAAGGGCTTTAGTGGTGCCATTCTTTCTGTGAAGTTAAGTGGAATCCCATCTCAGAACTGGGGGACAGCTTGCTGATAGCCACTGGTTAAAAATGCTTAGTTATTTCAACCATTTTTCCCACCCATTCCCCCACTTCTCAGACATTTGAGGAACTTGTCAGTATAATAAGCATATCAGTTAATTAGGATTTAATCAAATAATGCCCAGAAGTTAAAGGGCAATGTACACAAAATGCTGGAAGAACTAAGCAGATCAGACAACCTCTATGGAGGGGAAAAATATTCTACAGAGTGGAAAACAGTTGGCAATTTGGGCTGAGATCCTTTATTAAATTAAATTTGTTCCCCTCAATTGCTCTGCACAATAACTAATAGCAAGCCAGCAGAAATGAATAATGCTTGTGAGATTTCTGAAGGAATATCAGACCTATTATAGGTATTAAATAATGGGATTCAGAAGAACTATTTGAAAATGCCATTAACAATTACAAATATTGTCATCTCTGTAGAATGCACATTTTTCTTCCACTGATGCTCTTGCTAATGTTGTAAATTATGATACTTAAAATAACTTGAAACTACTTTCCATCACAAAGCGCATCTGTTTTGGTTCTTATTTTATAAAAAGTCGAATGTTGAACTGAAAATTAAACTTGAAAAGTGGTTCAATGCCTCTGTTTTTTCTTCAAAAACACTTGCAAGGGGACCAACGGAAAGGAGCAGCAGTAGACGCATGTTCTTTGAACTTTCCTTTCTGGGACTGCACCAAAAATCTGGCCAGTATTAATCAGTGATCACATAAATCTTTAAGCTTTTGATAAAATGGAAAGAATAATGAAAATCCTCAGAATGAAGCAGAAGGCAACCTTGATCTTGAAGTGTTCCTTACTCACAAAGTCTGCACCTGACAAGGACACGCAATAACTGTCTGCAGCAATAATAGGCTTCACAACGGCGTTCTCAACATTCTGAAACTTTTTGTCAGGGGCAGTTTTGTGAATGAAATGTGAAACCATGGAACACGGAGTCCATTTTCAAAGACCTCAGAGGACCCTTATTACTGTTGTGCATATGGCATTTATTATATTTTATTTTTCTTTCTTTAATTTAATGCCATGTGTAGATAGGGGTCAAATAAAGTGGTGCAAATGTGTTTACTTTTCTAAGGATCTATGTTTGTTCAGTATTAATTATTATAGATCAGCTATTCCAATTAGAAGTGATGCATTTTAAGTTTACAATTTAGTTAAAATGACAGGATAATCATGTTTTGCTAAGGCAAGCTATACAAACGTCAATAAAATTGTAGTTTTAAGTTTAGAAGTTGAACTGCAACTTTGAAGCCAAGTTGTCTATAACTGAATCATTCTGTGCTATGTTAGATATTACAAGATTGAACTGCAATGAACTTTGAGTAGGATACTAATAGACTTCAATAAGCTGTAGACAGGCTGTAGAATAGACAGTTAGGTGGCAAATGAAATCAAATGCGGAGAAATGGCAAGTGTTATGTTTTGGTAGGAAGGATGAAGAGAGGTGATCTACGCTAAAAGGCACTATTTTTAAAGGGTGTATAACTAGATTGACCTGGTGGGATTTGTGAGTCATTTACTGAAAGTGCTGCCACACTTTAAGAAAGATACAAACATTTTGGAGCCAATGCAGAAGAAATTTAGTAAACTTATTCCAGGGATGACTATTTGTCCGAATGCAGAGGACACTCAGATGTTGTTCTAATTGCAGCAGCAAAGGTTGCAATCTTGTGGAGTGAGTTACATAAATTCATAATAGGTTTAGATACAGTTGGCAGAGGGAAGTGGTTTTTTGGGGGGGATCAAGGATTAAATGAAGGTGATTGGCAAAACTACCAAAAAAAACATAAGGAAAATATTTTCTATGCAGTGAGTGCTTAGGATGTGCATTACATTGGCAAAGTAGGTAGTTGAGGCAGATTTGAATGTAACATTCAAAAGAAAACTGGATAATTACCTGAAAGGAAAAAAAATTGCCAGCTGAGGGGTGAGGGCACGGGAGCAGAGCTATTTTTTTTACATGGGTTAAGTACAGATTCAACTGGACAAAGGGTCTCCTTCTCTACTGAAAATGTTCTGTGATTCTGCATTGAAGATGAACATGAGCTAAAGACAGAGAGTGTGCTGGTGTGCATCCTTCAATCTTCCACCTATTTATGTGTTTCGTCAACAAAATACTTGCGAACTGCTGCAGATGGAGCAAATTTGCTGTTTGATTACTCAGAATTCCTGATGGTGCAGTAGGTGATATTTCTCAGATCACTTTTAATTCACTAGGGCAGGGGTTTCCAGCCTGGGGTCCATGGACCCCTTGGTTAAAGGTAGGGGTGCATGGCATAGAAAAGGTTAGGAACTCATGCACAAGGGCTGTTTTTAAATTTACCAACATCACTGAAAAAATAGTCATGATACAGTGTAACAATTGGGTTGATGTCAGAGGAATAACATCCAATTGTTGTCTGGTAACAGTATGGCTCCACCAAATTCCTGTGTGTGCCAGATAATTGGAGTTTTGCGTGTATAACAAATCTTGCTCTTGCATACAAATCCGTGTTTCCTATCTGCCAACAGAAATGGACTTCATAGTAGAAAGGGGCAGTGGTGGATGTGGGTTCAATTTCAGCATTTGAGAGATGGGTCAGAGGGGCATGAAAGGCTGCAGACCAGTTGGGCTGAAGGGCCTATTTCTGTGGTGTAGTGCTCTGTGACTTCAAGAATGCAGTATCTCATTACATGGATGCACTTTTGATACATTGCTGTCTCAGACACTATTGTTAGTTGAATATTGCTTTCATCTCGAGTTGAAGTTTGTAATATTCCATTTGCAATGAGTTTGGGATGTTGTTGCTTGAAGGAGTATAAAGGTGCAGCATGAAAAAAAATCTATGGAGTTTCTGTAATTAGTCCAAGAGAGAAAAAAAATATTCTTTGGAGAAAGCACCTTGATGCTGGAGATTAAATGAAACTACTATCTCTGCAGATTGTGTCGCCACTGGTCTTCACTGACAGCACACAGTAAGCCTTTGATGTGCAGTGGGCCCTTGTAAGTCAAGGGCTTATTTTTATTGGATTGGCTGAGTGGTAGCAGCTCAATTTGGAACTGCTGCCTCAGCCAGGGAGGTTCACCCTGGTAACAATTATTGTGACTGTTGTTAAAACCCAACTAGTTTACACTGAAACTAGTATGATTCCCTAAATATGAAAACATATGTAAAATTGTTGATTTGATTCAGATATCATGGCTAGGATATATTGTTTATTGTTCAGTGCTCTGACTAGATTCTCTGCAACTATGGATTTTTGGTTGGGAAAATGAAATTGTGGAATTCTGATCATTGGTGCAAAGCCATTGAACAGATCACTTGTGTGATAAGATGGGCTTTTGATTATTGTCTACCTGCACTGCACTTTTTCTGTGCCTGTAGCACTTCTGTTAATGATTTCCCCTTGTACTCCCTCAATGTACTGATGTGATTAACTGATTAGTATGAATACCATGCAAACACAGCTTTTCACTATACTTTGATAAAAGTGAAAATAAGAAAAATCATTTCACCCTTTTGCCAACATAGCAATTAACAATTCAAAATGGTACCAAAAATCTGATCTCACTGCTGGGGTTTTGGATCAGTGAAACGTTTGAATGAAAGGTCAGAGATTCACAGGAAGCTCCAAGGAATTTGACTCTTGGTACTGGACATAAAATTCCAGATATTTAAAAATTCTGACTGATGAAGCTAAGAACACAAAATTATTTAATTTATTTTTACTTGCATTTCTTTCATCCTGATAATAGTTTGTCATCTGAGAGTTTTGTTTCAGTAATTGTGAACAAATTGTCTATAATCACTATTTCAAATATGAATTCCATAATTATATTAATTATATTGGTTGGAATTTTTATGCATGCTTTATTGTATGAATCACCAAGCCTCTAATGTAGCTCTAACAGGATTTGATAATTTCAAGATCTTGTTGAATGTTTATTATGCAATATTCTCCAATTTGCATAAGTTCCCAAAATTGCAGAAACAATAACCTTGAACCAGAGTTTTGAATTAAAGATCTGAAAACTTCAGTATACTAGGAGCAGTTATCATGATGTGTGTGTTTTTTTTCAAGCACTTGTCTTATCTCAACCACACAAAGCGCTTTGTGTTTAATACGGTGAGCTAACTTGTAATCAACTTTTCAACTGTCTTAATGCTTTGTTTTATAGGCTGTCAAGCACATTGAATTCTTTTGTCTGATCAAGTAACCTTTTTAATGTCACACATTATAGGATTCTTTTGTCATGACATTATGTGTCATAACAGGCATTTTTAATGTGCTTTCCATGTAAAAGATGTTGCATATGATTATAAAATGTTATTTTTAAAAAAGCTGACCCTAATGAAATCAGACAGCAGTGCCCTATGATAATTTACCTCATGTTCAGGTCTGCCCTTGTTGCCACTTCATTCTTTCAGCTTACTGTATTACTCCTAGGGTCTTCACTCTTTCTCTCACGTGTGGCAATGCTATTCTCCCATGGAAATTCAATTAGTATCAAATAAAATTCTCCAAACTTAATTGCAAGGTGCCACCAACAACTGTAATTCTATAAGACACAATTGTATTCCTGTCCAAATATTTTAAACCTGAATATCTTTTAATGAAGGTACCTCTCTTCTATGCAAGCTTGTCTGGAGTCTAAATAAACAACACACAAACAGATTGCTGTTTTTTTTTACACTTAAGTGAATCCAAATTCTGAGCATTTATCTAACATTAATATTTCCTAAGAAATTAGTACATACTTCTATTATTCATTTAATTTTCAAAGTTCAAAGTAAGTTTATTGCCAAAGTATGTATCTGCTGCTATGTGCTACCCTGAGATTCATTTTCTTGCAGGCATGCTCAATGAATCCAGAAAAGACGAGTAACCATAATAGAAGTAACGGAAAACAATAGCAATGTGAGTGTTCAACTACTGTGCAAAAGACAACAAACTGTGCAAATATAGAAAGGAAGAAATAATAATAAATAATAAATAAAAAGAACTTGAGATAAAAGAGTGCCCTGAGGTGTGGGAACATTTCAATTATAAGGAAAGTGAAATTACCCCCTGTGGTTCAAGAACCTGATGGTTGAGGCGTAATAACTTTCCGGAACCTTGTGGTGCAAGTCCTGAGGCTCCGGTACCATCTTCCTGAAGGCAACAGTGAGTTAATACACCTTAAAGAAGAAATGCAGTGTAGTGAGGTTTAGAATGCAATTTCAAGATTCAAATATGGTTTTGGGGTCGGTATCAGTGGGTGTCTGGCTGGGTATAACCTTGCTGCGTTGTATGTATTTTAGTATGACAGTGGTAGACGTTCTCAAATCCATGTAATGACACGTAAATGTGGAGATAACTGCAACTCTCCTTTTAGCTTTCTGGTTAGTTTCATAAATAGTACTGAAAATATCTGCCAGTATTTTAGCTGCATTGTTTAAACTGAGGTTCCAGAGTTTCCATTGTTAATGATCATCAAAAAAAAGCTATATTCTGTCTGGTGTATGTAAGCGCTCCTGACGAAGACTTTTAAAGGTTTCATCTGTCTTCTGTTTTTGTTTCTACGTTGACATTTTTCCTGTTTCTCATTAAACCAGAGAAGTTCACGTCAGATGATTTGGAATACGTGCATAGCTTCCTCTTCGAAGAATCGCATGCGAATTAGTCTTTCCAACCAAAGTTAAAATCCTTGCCCAAGAGGCAGACTTTTACAATGAGTTACTACCTTTTACTGCTCAGAGACCCAAATATGAATGGAACAGAGAATATGGTAGGACCATTGTCTGGATAAAGGGCACTAACCATGGTCACACGAGCTGGATATTGAAGGAGTGGAGATTTGTCTAAGACAAGCAACATCATTCTATTCTTTTGAGTATACCAGTATTCTGATGGTAAAACCCAGAAGAGATCTATTTGTGTGTTGTATACCAGTTATTCTTCATTCTACTGAGCATTTTTGTCCATCTACCATCTAAATAGTTACATTCACATATTTACTAAGTGTGCAAGTCAGTGGGATATGGAAGCTTTCTCAGAGGAGAAATTGATATTACATTTCACTGGACCCTGCAGTCCTTGAAAATTGTCTATAAATAATCTATGCTTGTAAAATATTTTGAATATGTAAATACTGCAATGGCTTCACCATTTTCTGCAAAGACAGGGTAACTGAGCATATTAAAGGTAGAGGAGGTGGAGAATGCTTTATGATTAACTCATCGTAGTGTACAGATGTGGCAGTTCTGTTTCAATCCTGCTCACCTGACCTGGAACATCTAGAGATCACATGATGAAGACTCAGAACAGCTGCCGTCAACGTGTGGGACCAGAGGAACCAACACACTTGATCACTGTTATATCACCATTGAGGATGTTTACTGTGCCTTTCCTCACCTATGATTTGGAAAACCCAGTTACTTGGCTATACTTCTACTCCTGGCATATAGGCAGAAGCTAAAGACTGCAGTACCTGAGGCGAGGACCAAAAAGTTATCGTCAATAGTGGGTGGCAGAGGAACACTTATAGCCCTGCTTTGAGTGACTGGACGGAATAGTACTCAGGGATTCGTCTTTGAATCTGAATGGATGTGCCACAGTTGTCTCTGAATTCATCAAGACCTGTGTGGATGAGTGTGTGCCTTTGAGAACATACTGGATATACTCAAATCAAAGGGAGATTTGTAGTCTTATGGACTCAGTGCAGGTCAGTGGGACTAGGTGAGAGTAAGCGTTCAGCATGTACTAGAAGGGCTGAGATGGCCTGTTTCCGTGTTGTAATTGTTATATGGTTATATGGTCTTCTGAGGCTAGGCCAGTGGCATTCCAGACCAGTGACGCAGAGCTATACAAGAAGTCCAGATACAAACTACAGAAAACTATTTTAAGAGTGAAAAAATAATTCCAATTTAAGTTGAGGACAGAATTGGATGCACATCAGCTCTGGCAGGTTTTGATTTCTACAAGGCGAAACCTAACGTCACCACTGGCTGTGATGCTGCACTCCCAAATGAGCTCATCAACTTTTATGCACACTTTGAAAGGGAGAATAAAACTACATCTGAATCCTTTCAGCTTATGGTGACCCTGAGACCTCTGTCTTGGAGGCCAACATCAGAACATCGTTCAAGAGGGTGAAAGCTCGCAAGTTGTCAGGCCCTGATGGTGTACCCGATAGGCCATTGGAAATCTTTGCCAACCAGTTATTTAAGGACAGCTTCAATCTCTCAGTGCTGCAGTCAGAAATTCCCACCTGCTTCAAAAGGGCGACAATCATAATGGCGCCTAGTTGCATTCTCATCTACAGTGATGAAGTTCTTTAAGAGGTTGGTCATGGCCAGAATCAACTCCTGCCAAAACAAAGACCTGGACCTGCTGTAATTTTCCTATTATCACAATTTCACTGGCTCTCCACTTGGCCGTGTAAGACCTGGCCAAAAGTAATACCCTGTGACAAGCTGCTGTTTATTAGTTAAGCTGACAGTTTAACATAATCACACCCTCAAGTTCTAATCAACAAACTCCAAAACCTTGGCCTCTCTACTTCTCTCAGCAACTTGATCCTCACTGGGAGACCACAGTCAGTGTGGATCAGAAGTAATGTTTCCTCCGCACTGACAATCGACCTGGTGCACCTCATGGATGCATGCTTAGCCTACTGCTCTACTGTCTCTACATAAAAGACTGCGTGGCTGGGCACAGTTCAAATAGCATCTATAGATTTGCCAGTGATACCACTACTGTTGGCAGAATTTCAGATGCTGACGAGGAGGCATACAGAAGCGAGATAGATCTGCTGATTGAGTGGTATGGCAACAACAACCTTGCACTCAACATCAGCAAGACCAAGGAATTGATTGGAGACTTCTAGAAGGGGGAAGTCAAGGGGATAGACACCACTCTTCATCACGGAATCAACAATGGAAAAGATGAGCAGTGACTAGTCCCTGGGTGTCAATATATCTGAAGAACTATCCTGAGCCCAACATATTGATCCAATTACAAAGAAGGCACGGTAGTGGCTATATTTCATTAGGAGTTTGAGGAGCGTTGGTATGTTACTAAGGACTCTAGCAAATTTTTACAGGTGTACCGTGGAGAGCACTCTAACTGATGACATCACCATCTGGTATGGAGTGGCCACTGGTCAGGATCAGAAAAAACTGCAGAAAGTAGTAAACCCAGCCAGCTCCATCACGGGCACTAGACTCCCCAGCAACGAGGACATCTTCAAAAGGTGATGCCTCAAAAAGGTGGCATCCATCATTAAGAATCCCCATCACCCAGGACATGCCCTCTCCTCATTGCAACTATCAACGAGTCAGTACAGGAGCCTGAAGACACACACTGAATGTTTCAGGGACAGTTTCTTTCCCTCTGCCATTAGATTTCAGAATGGACAGTGAACCCATGTTTCTTATTGTAATTGATAATTTTTTTTTATTATTTTGGATACATCATACTGCTGCCACAGAGCAACAAATTTCACAACATATGCCAATGATATTAGATCTGATTCTGATTCTATTCAATGTCTATTCTTCCTTGCAAATGAAACAAAAAAGACTGTCATTGCTTACTGTAAGTAATCAGTTGACAATTGCAAGAGTGGTTTGCTCGAGCCTACAGATTCATTGAATCTATAGCTTTTCTTATCATATCTTTTTTCTCCTGTACAATTGCATTTAGGCTTTACATTTCCTATGATCAGTTTTAACTTATTATTTCAATCACAAAACATTGTTTTGCCACTGAGTGGAATCTTGTCATCCACAACAGAGTATTACTTAAAAATGAGAACACAGACTGTATTACAGAGCAGCTCTGAATTCATCCCACCATGTTGTGCTAATCATGAAATGTTATAGTTCCATGAGCAAACACGAGGAAATCTGCAGATGGTGGAAATTCAAGCAACACATACAAAATGCTGGTGGAACGCAGCAGGCCAGGCAGTATCTATAGGGAGAAGCACTGTTAACATTTCGGGCCGAGACCCTTCGTCAGGACTAACTGAAAGGAAAGATAGTAAGAGATTTGAAAGTAGAAGGGGGAGGGGGAAATTCAAAATGATAGGAGAAGACCGGAGGGGGTGGGATGAAGCTAAGAGCTGGAAAGATGATTGGCAAAAAGGATACAGAGCTGGAGAAGGGAAAGGATCATGGGACGGGAGGCCTAGGGAGAAAAAAAGGGGGAGGGCAGCCTCCAACCTGATGGCATGAACATTGACTTCTCTAACTTCTGTTAATGCCCCTCCTCCCCTTCTTACCCCATCCCTTATATATTTAGTTTTTTTCTTCCTCCTCTTTATTTTCTTCCTCTCTCTCTGCCCATCACTCTGCCTGTTCTCCATCTCCCTCTGGTGCTCCCCTCCCCCTTTCTTTCTCTCTAGGGCTCCCATCCCATGATCCTTTCCCTTCTCCAGCTCTGTATCCCTTTTGCCAATCACCTTTCCGGCTCTCAACTTCACCCCACGCCCTCTGGTCTTCTCCTATCATTTTGCATTTCCCCCTTCCCCTCCCACTTTCAAATTTCTTACTATCTTTCCTTTCAGTTAGTCCTGACAAAGGTTCTTGGCCCGTAACGTCAACAGTGCTTCTTCCTACAGATGCTGCCTGGCCTGCTGTGTTCCACCAGCATTTTGTGTGTGTTATAGCTCCATGTACTGATCCAGCTTTTACGTTCATCCTCCTTAACCTAAATTGCTCCTAGTATTAAAATAAACATGTTCATAGTAAATTTATTTTCAAAATACATGTATGTCACCCTGAGATTGACTTCCTTGCAGGGATTCACAGTAAATGGAAAGAAACATAATAGAATTAATGAAATACGACACAAGATGGGCAAATGACTAATGTCCAAAAGACAACAAACAGTGAAAATACAAAAAGAAAAAAAGTAATCATAAATAAATAAGGAATAATTATCAAGATCTTGAGATGAAGAGTCCTTGAAAGTGAATCCATAGGTTGTGGGTACAGTTCAGAGTGGGGTGAGTGAAGTTATCCCCTCTGGTTCAAGAGCCTGATGACTAAGGGGTAACACCTGTTCCTGAACCGGGTAGTGGATGAATTTCAATACATCAATCCCACATTTTTTTAAAGCTAGCTCCCTGCTGTCCTTCCTTTCTGTTTTGCTTGTTGAGCCAACTTTTTTTGCCCTTGGCCTGTCATCTGCTGCCCTGCTGCTCTGGTTCCCATCCCCTGTCACTCTAATCTACACCCTCCCAAGTAGCACTAACATACCTCCCAATGAGGGTATTGGCTCCTCTCCAGTTCAGATGCAAGTGGTCTTATTTGTCCAGGTCCCACCTCTTGTGGAGAAGAACCCAATAATGCATAAATCTGAAGCCTCCCCCCCCCCCACGTTTGGCATCAGCTCTTTAACCACGCGTTGGACTGCACCATATATGATTTCTCACCTCACTAGGACATGGGATGGGTAGTATTCCTAAGATTACATCCTTGCAAGTGCTGCTTTTTAATTTTCTGCCAAACTCCTTAAAGTGCCTTTGCAGGATCACATCCTTGTTCCTGCCGATGTCATTGGTACCCATACGCACCATGACCTCTGGTTGCCCGCCCTCCCTTCTCAATGTCCTCGACCCTGGCACTTGGGAGGCAATATACCACCCTGGATTCTTGACTGTAGTCGTAGAAACAACAACCTGCACCCCTCAGCATCGAGTTCCCCTATTACTTACGTTTAGTTTGACTTCACTCTTTCCTTTTTTGCCTCAGTGCTGAGTCCTAAGCCACTAACCCAGCTGCTGTTGTTGACCTTTGAAAGGTTATTTGATTCCACCACCCCCCGCCCCCAACAATATCCAAAAGGGTATACCTTTTTACTGCCGGGACTGGCCTGCACTATCTGTTTACTCACTTTACCTCCGCTGGAGATCACCCCTCTATCTATAACGGGCACCTGAGGTGTAACCAGCTCACCAAAACTCTCATCTGTGATCTTCTCAGCATCTTGGATGATCCTAAGGACATTCAGCTGCACCTCCAGTACCCTGGCCTGGGTCTGCAGCTGGGTTCACCTCCCACAGATATAGTTATGGGGGTCCCCTGACTTTCCATACTTGCAGGAGGAGCATTCCACTTCGTTGTCTACAGTAAGTTAAAGGTCTATAGGAAGTCTAATTATAAGGTGTGTATAGGCGCTAATGGCACCATACAACGTGCAGATCTGTGAATAAAATGTAAATCTGAAGCTTGTTATTTTATTTTTGAAATTGAGGCAAAAAATACTCAGCCGATTTCATCAAAATCACAGGTGATCGATTTTCGGTGCATAAAATCCATCGATGTGCCCACTTGAAAGGGAAGCTCGGGTTTGAGGTTTCACTTTTAACTGAAAGTGGGGATCTGTATGCAGTGGTAGTTACAGTAGTTGTGAAATTCTGAAGCAACACAAAATGTCAGCATTGTAATTTTCAAATTCACAAAGGTCTGTATCCAGGCAGCACAATTTACAATGTATGCAATCTCCTAGTATTAATGCAAAATGCGTTTATTTCCATTTAAAGAAGTGAATGGTTATGTTCAGATTGCATTGAGAATATCACAGTTAACTGCATAGGGTCTGTGAGTACTTACTGCATTGTTAGTGGACAGCATAACTAGACAGCAAGTTATGTTGCTTCTTCACAATTCCAATGATGAAGGTACAATCTTTGCTCTGGTGCTGCCCGTGCAGAGTTTCCATGTTTTCACCATGACCATGTAGGTTTCCTCTGAGTGCACCAGTTTCCTCTCTCCTCCCAAAGATGTGCTAGCTGGTAACTGAACTGACCACCATGATTTACACCAAGAATCAGAGAGGAAGCTGAGGGAGAGAATATGTTAGAGAAGTAAATGAGAGAATGGGATTGATTGTCCAGCTCTGATAACTAGTATAAACTTTTGGATCAAATCCCTTCCTATTGTGTCAGAACAATTTTGAGTAGCATTAAATACGAATATTAGAGTCATACAGCATAGAAATGGGCTCTCCGACACAACTCATTCATGCCGATAAAGATAACTTATCTGCCCACGTACTTGTCCAAATGTCTTTTAAATATTGTAATGGTAACTTTTCTATCATTTCCTCTGGCAATTGGTTCTCTGTGTGGAGAAATTTGCCTCACAAGTCCTCTTTAAAACTTACCCCTCTTACCTTAAATCTCTGTTCTATTGTTTTAGACTCCTCTGCTCTGGGAAAGACTGTGTCAATTCTTTTCTATTTATACCTCTCTTGTAAAGTTAACCCTTGAACTCCTTTTTCTCCAGGTAAAACAATTGCAATCTATCCAATCTCCTCTTAAGTTGTCAAGTCCCAGCAACACAAGACCATAAGATATAGGAACAGAATTAGGCCATTCGGCCCATTAAGTCTGCTCTGCAAATACATCATGGTTGATCCAATTTTCTTCTTTGCCCCAATCTTCTGCCCTCACCATGCATCCTTTCATGCCCTGGCCAAGCAAGAATTTATCAACTTCTGCCTTAAATATACATAGAGACTTGACCTCCACAGCTGCCAATTACAAAGAATTCCACAGATTCACCACTCTCTGTCTAAAGAAATTCCTCTTCATCTCTGTTCTAAAAGGATGTCCCTCTATTCTCAGGTTGTGTCCTCTGGTCCTAGACTTTCCCACCAGAGGAAACATCCTTGTGAATCTTTTCTGCTCCCTCTCTAGCTTAATCATACCCTTCCTGCTTACAGTCAAAAGATTGAAGAGTTTCCTGCCTGCATTGGAAATGACATTTTGAATTTTAAAGAACTGTCTCTAACTGTACTGTATATTGCTTAGACTAATTCTTGCCTGGTTGTTTTATATCTCCCAAGTCTGATGCTTTTATTTCAATATAAACTTTGCTGTTATTAATAGAGTTGGTGGTTGTAACATTTCTCCAGTACTAAAAAGTTAGGCAAATATATACAGGCTGTTCCCGGCTAATAAAGGGGTTTTGTTTTAACAGGTGTCCTTACGTTGATTTTGTCCATATATCAGAAAATATTGTAACCATACTTCCACAGCATTATATAAAAGGCGTCCAAAGAGCATTAAAAAGAACAATTACTAAATGTAGAGTGGGAGAGCATGCTGCTTGTAGGACTTCACACACACACACACACACACACACACACACACACACACACACACACACACACACACACACACACACACTCACACACACACACTCACACTCACACACTCACACTCACACACACACACTCTCACACTCACACACACACACTCTCACACTCACACACACACACACACACTCTCACACTCACACACACACACACACACACACACACACACACACACATACACACTCACTCACTCACTCACTCACTCACTCTCACACACACACACACACACACACACACACAAATCAGACTTCTGAATTTATTAATATTATGGGAGCTTTTTTATGTGTACGTGTATCCAGAAATGAGGGTGTTCATAGCACAGGGATTGTCTGTATTGTTTTACCATCCACAGGTTTTGTTAAAATCTATCTACAAATTAGTGGTTTTTTTAGTATTAGAAAATATTAGTAATTATATTTTTATATTTTGTCTGCCCTTGAGACTTCTAATCTCTGACGACAACACCACAACTGCTGAACCTTTTCTCTATAGTTAGCCAATAGGTGTGTGTGCATATCAAGCATATTCTAAATAATTTGGACTTACTTCATGCAAGTACATAAATAAATCCTTGAGCTTCTGTCTGGTTGCTTTGTTAATAGGGAGCATACAGTTTTGGTGATATGGTTTTCAGATGTGTGCTATTCCTGCTGTTTAGTTCAGACAAAATCTTGAGTGTACTTCAGGAGTCCATAACAGATCTGTATTAGATCAAATGAAGTAAGACATTAACCAGCATAAATTTATCAGAGGTCTAAAAAGATAGCAGATTCTGGAATATAGTTGAAAGTAAATGATCCGCAGGGGGAATTCATTGGGTCAGACAGCTGATCTGAAGCTCATGGAATTCTTGCAGTTGACATTTGGGGTCAAGATCCTTCAACTGAACTGACAGGTAGAAGGGAAGATGAAATGAGGGAGAGGGGTGGGTCAAGAGCTGATCCAAGTGAGGAGAGGTGAAAGGCAGGTGAGTCAGCTAGGGAGAGGGAAAGACAGAAATAATACAGAAGTCAGGAATTCATAGGTAGAGGCAAAAAAGATCTTCAAATATGGTAATCTACTAGGAAAGGGAAGGTAGAGCTTGGGGGTGGAGAAAAGGTAGGGTGGACAACTGAGAAGAGGGGAGAGGGAAACCCTGAGGAAACCCTGAGGGATGGAATGTGTGGATATTGGCCAGAGGGAGTGGGTGCGGAGGTAAAAGAAACTGGGTAATAGGGGGCTAGGGAGGAGGGGTTTTGTATTAGAACCTGGGTAGATCAGAGGAAAAGGGACAACAGGAACAGGTTATATGAAATCGGAAAATTCAATGTTCATTCTGTTGGGTTGCAGACTACCCAGGCAGAATATGAGTTGAGGTTCTTCGTGTAAAAAGGATCCTGAAAATTGCTAAAACATGTTGAGATATTCTGTTTACATACCCAAGTGTCTTTCCTAAGACATTGAGGTCTGAACTGTCCTCAATTGCAAAGTGTTGATATATTAGAACATGGAGTTGCTGATATGGTCTTATTATCAATAATATAATTGTCTCAAAAAACAGACGTTGTTAAAATTAATGAGATAAAAGATGGCATACTGTGACCCAATTTTAAATAGCATGATTTCTCACTTTGTATCTACAATATGCTAAATGTTTAGGACTTGCACTGCAAGAAAGAGAAACTGAATTAAGTGGTATGTTCACATTAAGAATATATTCACAATAGTTGAGATGCAAACAATCCTATACTTCCAGCTTACAAAATCAATAAGTACATCGATTTTTATAGAAAACTTCTTACAGGTGGCAACGGAATTGAACTCCAAACTCCGATGCCCTAAACTGTAATAGCAATGCACTAATTGCTACGCTACCATGGGGCCCCAGTCTTTAAGATCAGCTGCTGCTCCTCTCTGAACAGATGCAGCAATGCAGTTAGGTGGAAGGAATAGAAGCAGGACTTGGATAACTTTTATTCCCTTACTTCCTTAACAGGACTATAAGCAGAATCATGGGTATGAACTATAGTCCATTTATCCACAGTAACTGATCTGTGTTAGTCAGTCTCGGTTATGTCATATATATATTCCCTTCTAAAACATGCTGTAGTCCAAGTTCTAATCATATTGAAAACAATGTCATCCAAGACTATATGCCTACATTTCAAAAGATTACTTCAATAACTGAATGAGGAATTTTTTATCCATCATACACATCTGCAATTGTCCCTCAATTTGAGTGATTAGTTTTTCCTACTTCTCACGGATGACCAAATCAAGGCTGAGGAAGGTTACCCAGTAGAAATAGAAAACATGAAAAATATCACTGAAATTCAAATTAAGATTTCTGACTCAAAGGTTCAGAGAGTGAAATTAAACATAATGCACCCATTTTCCAATTTAAGAGGTAAATTTTTCATGCAAGGTTCAGAAAACATATATTGATTCTGGTGACCTGGAAGTGACCCAAAATTTGATGTTGCTGCTGTAATATCTTAATTGGGGCTTAATTTTATTATCAAGAGACAATTGGTTTATCCCACTCAAAAGCCATGCAACATTCAGATCTCCTGATCTGCATGCTATTTAACCAGCAGTTCTTAAAAGGATAATTGGAAAAAGTACTAAAAAGTTTGGGGGGGAAAAAAGTTTTCTGTAGTAAGAGAAGACATATTTCTTCTTACTGACTTTGTTCTGCCTTTATCATCAATGGGATGGCCACTATTGCTTCCTGTTTTCCAGTGTTGAGTTAATGAACTTGGAGGATCCAGATTGCCAAGATCCTGGACTTTGGCCTCATTAGAACATATTCCAGTTTCTAGGTCAGTATTTTTCTTCTCATGTCAATTTCATCTATTCAAAACCAACTCAGTATTAACATCGATGTACGTTAGTTCATTTAGAAATAGAATAATCAGAAATGGATTACTGTAGAAATATAAATAAATTTAATCATAAATATTTATAGAAGTCATGAAAGTGCTCAGTTTTTAAATATTTCCTACTGATCTTATGACAGGAATAAATATGAAATATAAAATATGAGATGTAATATTTTATAAATGAAGTATGGGAATCCTTTCTTGGAATATATAAAACCAAGTGTTAGTTAATAAATTAGTAGGTCATTTCTAACTATTGACTCCTCTTTTGAAGTGAGGCTCTAATTTGAAATTTTGACATAATTTTCAACTTAATTCCATCTATTTTTCCTGTGGTGTATAGAAGCTATCATATTCCAGTGCATCAGTCATGATAGTAGGGTTACCAGAAACTGATGAACCATAACCCATCAGACTCCCACGGCACTGCCTCGAACATATTTCAGTCCATGTGGAATACAAATGATGTTGTCCACTAAACTGAAGGCTGTAAAAGGCCTAACAATGTCTTGCCTAATTTTAAGAAGGAGTGCCACTCCCAGCTATATGAAGATGGAAAAAAAAATGTTGATTCCTGAACTCCAGGGCCAATTTGACCAAGTGGTTTAACGATAATGAGCAAAATTATCAATGTGTACAGATATGTAGTTCTTTTATCTTTAGCACATACTGTATTGTGTGTGTGCACAAATGCAAAAGTGCTTTGGATTTATTTCTTGAACAGAATGTTTATTCCATAATTAAGTGAATGCTTGCCTACAAAGTGGTGACTGAGGTTCCAAATGGAATAAGTGACATATTTTCCAATTTTAGAGGCAGCATTCTAGATGCAGAATCAGAATCAGGTTTATTATCACCGGCACATGGCATGAAATTTGTTAACTTAGCAGCAGCAGTTCAATGCAATACATAATATAGAAGAAAGAAAACTAAAACAAAATAATAACAATAATAATAAATAAGTAAAGGATTGCCAAGATTCACATTCATCCACTATCAATACGATAAGTCAATAATTTCAATAGAAAATCATGTGATTTTTTTTACAACCAATCACCAATCTAGTACATGAGACTGAAGGTAGGTGAAGAATTACTCATATCTTGAGTAAATCTCATTAAAGAACTAAGGGAAGCATTTTGAGCAGAAATTTAGTCTAATATGTTTTTTTTTATTCTACTGTGCTGAACACTGTCATGCAATGTAGAACCCCTGAATGCTTTGGAGCTGCTTTCAGTACAGACTCCGTGATATCATTACACACCAGTGGACTGCAAAGGAGAATGCTAGGATAGAACATGTTTGTATGAGTGGGACTGCCAGCATTCACCTAAGGGCAAAGGTTTATTTGTTTCTTATTTTATTTATGTGCAGCTTGTATAAGTTTATTTCTGGTAGTATAAGTATTTTGTGGGTCAGCTGGGTACCATCAGTAAACTATATATTTTTTGTGCAATTGATTCTCCAGGATGCTTTAGCTGTAGTTACGGTGAGGAAGATGACATGGTTGCATCGCATATTTAGTGAAAAGCTGCCACAACAAAGGTAATGTTAAACCATTGGAACATGACAAAAATAACTTTTTATTACTGCATATTTTAATAGACTATTAAAAAAATTCATGTGAATGAGATTTTTGTAGTCCAAGTAAAAGCTCATATAGCTTGCCTGAAATGTTAGTTTAAACTGTACACTCGGTGGCCACTTTATAGGTACCTAATAAAGTGACCACAGAATGTACAGTATCTTTGTGGTGTTCTGGTGCTGTTGCCCATTCACTTCATGGTTTGAAATTTTGTGCATTTGGAGGTACTTTTCTGCGCACCACTGTTGTAACACACGGTCACCTTCCTGTGCTTGAACAATTTGGCCATTCTCCTCTGAGCTTTCCCATTAACATCGTGTTTTCGCCCACAGAACAGCTGCTCACTGGATGCTGGTTTTGGTTTTCGTATCATTCTCTGTAAACTCTAAACACTGCAGTATGAGAAAGCCCCAGGTGATCAGCAGTTTCTGAGATACTCAGACCACTCTGTCTGGCACCAACTATCAATCCATGGCCAAAGCCACTTAGATCAATTTCTTCCCCAATCTGATGTTTGGTCTGAACAACAACTGAGCCTCTTGACCATGCCTGCATGCTTTTATGCAATGAGTTGCTGTCACATGATTGGCTGATTAGATATTTGTGTTAACAAGCAGGTGTGCAGGTGTACCTAATAAAGTGTCCTCTGAATGTATATTATGCATTTGCACAAGTTCGAAGGACTGAATAGCTTCATCCTGATACAATTTCTAATTTCATCTTATACTTCCCTCCAAACGGTGTGTACATATTTTCACTTCAAGTGAAGACATATAACTTTTAAGAGCTATAGATGTTAAAAATTACTGAGTATTTCTCATTAATTCAAAAACAAACTTCCGCTATTTATCTTTGTAGGTCACTTGGATACTCGGGTATTGTTGCACGGGTAAGAGTTAGAGGCATATCAAGAAACTCCGAAGCAAATAAAACCCAAACTCCCCCTTGTGATTTCCCCTTTAACTTCAATGTTAAGCACTCGGCAAAGGCCAGTACATCCTCAGGCAAAACTGATCTGGGTTGTTTCTCTGAGTTCTCAACATCACAATAAGAGTCAATTTGATCCATTGTAAAACTGCTAGGTCTTTGCCAGCTGATCTGTTCCACAATTTCATTTCTTATCTTTTTCCCAAAACCTATAGATTCCGTCCGATCAGGAATCTCATGATAAAAATCACCCATTTCTAGTGAGATGGCCAAGTTCATGGGTAGCATTAATATTCTAAAACTGAGGACAGGCATCAAAGTGATTTAATTCACTCCTTGTTGTTCTGTTAACATCTGAATTGACCATTTACATTCCAGATATTTGTGACTCTCAATTAAAGTTGTTGGGTACCAATGTTAACAAACTGCTGATATGTGATCCATTTGAAATCTCTCACAGAGCCTTTTTATTATGTCTACAAATGTGTGTAATAAATTAGTGCTGTATAATATTTACTAAATTTTGTCTGTGTACTCATTGATGTGCCGTTAATATGTAGTTGAAAGCTTAATTTTCAGAAAGAATTAGAATGCCAAATCATTTTTGTCTTTTCTAAATGGATATTTTTTCCAAATTTTAATTAAGATGATCTCTTCATATTACTTCTACAATGTTCCAGTAAGGAAAGTCATTGATTAGTAAAACATAAATTTTTAAATGATCAAGTTTGTGACATTTTAAATCTGAAAAATGTCATCCTGCTTAACATGTCAGTGTAGACTTGTTCCACTGGCTACACACTCGTTACATCGATACCCATATCGCAAAGATGACTCTTCCTACCCGACATCAATAAATATTTCTGAAAATAAGTCTTTTAAAGCTGAATAATTCATTATTTATGATTAGAAGACATATTTGAGGAAATGTAATACCCATTTACTACTATCTTCTTTCAAGAATGTTTGTCTCTAGTCGGGATTTTTCTTTGGCAGGGGTTGTGACATCTATGATCCATATGAACTATCAAATGTACAGACAGACATGCCTGTTATTTGTTGCAAAAGATCAAATAGAGCTAGAAAATGTCCTAAATATCAAGCATGAAGGGGGTTCATTGACAATGCAATGATGTTACTCATTCACTTGTTGCACCTTGAAATTCTTGAATTCTGAGAAACTCCAAGTATTCCTATCACATATTTTTAAGTGAGCTATTTGCAACGATTGGAGCCAGTCACCTGATAATGGAATCAATACTCCTCGTTCATGTACAAATTCCAACATTGTAGATTTGGAAATGAGATTTGCTATCCCTACACAAAAAAACTCTATAAAGAGAAGAGCAATGACAACATAATCAACAATAAACACAAAGTGAACAAAAAAAAGGCATACAAGAAGAAATTTGGATGAAGAGTTTAGAACCATTATAAGGTAACAGCTTGATATTTTCTCAAAACCTAAGATGCTTTCAAATGCTGGAATGAAATGAATATTTTTGGCTGAAAAATCATTTGCATAATCATCCTTCAACAAGTGGGTTACAAGATTTGATCAAACTCACTGAACTTTCTTCATAAGCTTAACCATTATCCTACTACCCACTTCACTCAATACCTCATGTGTTATAATAAGCAAAACAAAAAAAAAACAGTCTAACTGCAATGAAGGAGTGAAAAGGGATTAAAGATCAAAAGAACAAAATTGAAACTAAATGTAATTTTAAAAGATTTCACAGACACAGAAAGATCATTGAAAGTGGTGGCAATAGGAACAGCTTGTAAATGGGCGAAAGGAGTTGATGAGAAGATGGGTGCATTTATGATTTAAAGTTTTTACTTTCAATGTTTTCACCAGAGAGCTATAGGCATCTTCAGAGGAAAGGTACAATCTAGAAGTTTGTACTGATTAAGGGAAGACAGAATGTCAATCATTGGCAACTGTTTTATTGTTTCTCATGTACCGAGATTCAGTGAAAAGCTTTGCCTTCCATGTAGATCTTTTCAGAGCATAAGCATATTGAGATAATACAAGCAAAAACAGAATGCAGAATATAGTGTTACAGTTACTACTAGAGGGAAGGTCCAGTGAGGTAGACTGGAAAATCAAGAGTTTATCTTTATTGTACAAGAAGGTTGAAAATCCCTCCACTAAAATATGCTGATTGCATTGAGAGAAGAAAGCAACCTCAACAATA
Source organism: Hypanus sabinus (assembly GCF_030144855.1). NCBI lineage: Eukaryota > Metazoa > Chordata > Chondrichthyes > Myliobatiformes > Dasyatidae > Hypanus > Hypanus sabinus. The sequence continues at coordinate 56,576,126 of NC_082722.1, read as the reverse complement.
AGAAAGACTAAGGAACAAAATATGTTCTATCTTCAATATGACAGTTATACATAATTGGGAAACATTATGACATATTTCGGTACAGGAAATGAGTGGAACTGAGATTTTTTTATTGTTGGTATTCTGTTCACTGGATCTTTTTTTTTGTTTTCTGCACCATTCCCTGAAAACTCCAGAGATTTTTGTGCATGAAGATCCCAGGAGATCAAAAGTTTTGAGATGCTCAATCCACCCCTGGCATTAACAATCATTCCACAATCAAAGTCACTTAGATCACATTTTTCCCCCATTCTGATATTTGGTCTGAACAACAACTGAACCCCTTGACCATGTCTGCATGCTTTTATGTATTGAGTTGCTATCAGAAGATTAGCTGATTAGATATCTTTATTAACAAGCAGTTGTACAGGTATAGCTAATGAACTGACCACTGACTGTAGATTAAGTTCCAAGAAGCTATCAATTTTAGTCTGAAGTCTTCATAGTTATGAACATTATTTATCTGTTCACAGAATCACTTACATGAAAAATGATAAAACCCAGTCATGAAGATATCTTGAGTATCTTATTGGATATTTTTTTCAAAAATCTTTTGCACCTTAGAATGTTTTATATATGGCTGCTGCTCAGTATTTTCCATGTCATGTGTGAATACTGTATATCATAATGCAGAACAATTATAAATGCCTGTATATAATAATTAAATATCTAGAACCATTATATTGGGCTCTCCAGTGGTGTAGTGGCATCAGCACTGGACTGGGAGGGAGATGGTGCTGAGTTCAAATCCAGCCAGGTCACAAAGTGGATAGTGGCATTACTGTACTCTGAAAACTCTATCCATAGGGTCACCAGAGACAACAGCACACAGCATCAACAACCATTGTGATAAATTGCCAATATATTATGATTGAAAATATTTTCTTCAAATATATTTTATTTAATCAGTGGATTGAAGGGTCAGAAACAATTTTTGAGTGTGAAGGCAGTTATTATTAAACAGCAGGTATTTTCTGATGTCTGCTATAAAACTATTTTGTGTCCAATTTGGGATTAGAAACAAGTTTTTAACAGAGACTGTCTAGAAAAATGCACAGTGTGAGGTATCAAAAATGTGTCCTTTCTGAATTTAAATACAAAAGCTGTAAGAAGCTGCAGGAAACTTAGCACACAATGCTGAATAAAAAGATAAGTGACTTACAACATCTTGAATCCAGAATAAAACATTTCCAATGCCGTTATTTTGACCCTGGGTTCAATTTCTTAAAAGCTGAAATTCTAGCTCTAAAATTAAGGTCATTCTACATTTGTTGTCATTAACTGTTCCATTTATTCTTTATTCAACTGCAAATGAAGAAGGTATTAAGATTTGAATTCTACATTCATTTTTATATTTCAGCCCCCAAGAAATAAAGGAACTTCATAAATTGTTTGGAGATTGAAAACTCAACGCTTCTGCATTTATCTTGTAATTTTGCTCCGCATGTTTTTTGCTTCTCTATTCACCATCCTCCATCATACACTCTACTATAATATCCTCCTCAGTCAGGTAGTTTAACTTGTCAGTCTTTTTTGTAGATGTTGTTCCCTTTGTTGATCTAAGTAAACCCTCTTGTAGAATGTAAACATGGATTCTGCTACCAAAAGCAAATCTTTCTTCCTTGGGCTGACCTGACTGAGACTAGCAAACTCATTTCACCATGATTCACTGTGATCAGCATCAGCTGAGAATAGTGTTCAAATATACAATTTCTTCCAACTACTGGCCTATTCTTCTGTATTCTATTGCATGGCAAATAATGAATAAAAGAGAGAAAAAAAAAGACAACTGCATTCACAAATCTGATTAAAAAATTATATTCTAAGTTTCTAATGGCTAATTGTTTACAATAACCTGTTTGCTTGTCCTTAGAAGTGTTTTTTTTCTAAAATACTGTACTTAGAATAGTTGATTTTCGCTGAGGATTGCACATTTGTGGACAAACTAGAGGGACCTTCCATTACCTATTGTTCCGCATAAAGAATTCATTATCTGACAGGATCTTTAAATATGCAGAAAGTGGGCAGGTGATGAGGGCTGGAAGAGCCCTAGCCCTCCTCCAGCAGGCCCAGATTCAAACGTTAGTCTCGACTGACATTTTGTGCTAAGTTGAGTATTGCCTGTCTTTGCTCAGGCCACCAGATGGAGCAGTATGTAGTTATAAAACATTCTAAGTCTGGTGGTAACCCTGTCCCACACTGCTGAAGCACACCTCATGTTGGTGTCTAAAATACTGTGCTGACTGTACATAAGATGCTCTGGGCTGAAACCGGGGTGTTCCGTGCAAATGTATGAAGTGGAAAATTTTGGAAAAACTTACAGAGGAGGGACTTAAAAAGTAATAAAATCAATAAAATGTTTTTAAGTTCTGTCTTAAAGATGTATCAACTGTTAAGACAGATATATGAAAAAGAATTAACATTGTGTGGATTTCTGTAGAAATTATTTCAAAAGCTTAATAATCAGGTTGACAAAAGTGAAGCAGCAAGATTTTCTAAAAATTATTTTAAACATAGTTGCTATCATACATGTTATACTTTTTATCAGAATTAACAGCTTAATGTTAATACAAATCTTTCTTGCTTAAGTTATATTTTATGCCATTAAATGCAATGTCTAGGAAATGACTACATAAACAAACTCATCACAGTAATTATTCCTTTATATTATTATACAGGGTATAATTATAGATGTTGTTGATAAACCCAGCAGACACACTGAAGAGATGGGAAATTGTCCTTAGAATAAGTACATAGAACTGAAATATTTTGACTTGTACAAAATTTCCAGATGCCTGTGTGCAGACTCCAAGTCTATTCTCAGCACTTCATATGTGGCAGGAGAATTGTCTGCTTGTCAAGATCTGTGATGACCTCAAATTGTGTCCGTAGCAGCAAATGCCATTCTTTTGTTGTGATGCTGAGCGGTGGCTCTCGTAGCAATGGCAATGTGATTTTGGAGAGTTCGTGATAAATTGATCTTACATTTTGAAAATCATTGAACCCCTACTGATTATTCTGCATGTAAATTCTCTATTCAGCACGATATAGTTCAGTTCAGCAGTCGCCCACCTCTCCAGGAGACATTAAAATGGATTCTACACCACATTGTTCCTTGCTCTAGTTCTTTGACGGGTTATGTTTAGCACTGCTTTGTTTTGTTCCTCATAATTGCCTAAATGTTCTCTTTAGGGTTTAGGTCTAGATTTAATCGTAGCCAACTTAGAATGCCTACTGTTTCTGATAAAGCGCTGTTGTGTGTACCAGCCTTAGTGTTTCCGCATTATAATAATGTGTCGCTGTTGGGGTACAGCATTCTGGCAGCCTAGTGCATTCGCCCATCAACAGTTCCTGGTCAAGTTACCTATTGAAATGTAAATAAGCATCACCCCCATCAGAGATGCAATAATAAACCATGTGTGGCAGCACCACTCAATACATGACCACGGTGGACTTAGAATTATACTTCAAAGAATTTCAGAAAGTAATGGCAAAATGAAAAATCTATAGTTTCCTATGATTTAATAGATTTACTGCATGTGACGTAAAATACTGATCGAAAGCATCAAAAATTTTAATGAGCACTGTTCTATTTGCAGTAAATTGACACAAACATGATAATGCAAAATATTAAGCAATTATTTTTGTCAAAGGCTATACATTCTTGTAGTCTTAATTGTGTTTATCTTCATTTTACTGGGATGAGAGTGCAGAATTCTTTGTGGAAATGAATGAGCACAGTAGCCTAAGGGTAAATCAGTAGAAGTGAAAATGTGTGGCCATGCATACCCTGGATGAATGTTTGGTCATGTACTGTCAAAAATTAATGGATATTATCTGAGTGTATAAAATGAGTTGCACACTTTGAGGTTAAATCTCAAGCACAGCCTCAAAACATTCTTTTAACAAAATGGATTTTGTATAAAAATATATCAGTTTTACCATGGGTTAAAACAGAACTATTCCTTTCATATGCCAATAATCTACTTTCCATTAATCATTGCCCTCTTTATTTCCCCTTTTTTAAATTTTAATTTCTCCTTTATTTTGAAATTATTCTTTTGGATCTTGTAACATATTAATAATCTTAGATTCACCACGATATTGCAGGTACGGCTCTACCACTTTATCATGCTGAATTATTGAACTATTATTTCTGATTTGCAAAGCATTCTTTTTTGCTTTGCATTTCTAAAAAAACGATGTGACTTTGATCTCAAATTAACTAAGGAAACTAGCCAAAAATTGTTAAGTATCTCCTAGGCTGCTGTGAATCTTGAAGCATCCAAGATAATGCAGAACCAGATCATAAATAGCATTGAGATGGTGTAAACAGCATTAAATATGAATTCTGATTTTCACTGGTTTAAAAGCCCTTTTCTGATTTTTTTCATTGAAAGTTAAACAATGCCGGTAATTATCTTTCAATAAGAAAATCCCAAACTTTTTAGGTATACATGCGAAATACTCCCTTTAAATAATCAATTTTGTTGCTGAAAATTTCATTCATACGACGTTATAAACTTTGTGTAGTGTTTGCACATATACAGTAAAGAAACCTTGAGTATTGAACATGATCCTCCATTTTGTTAAGGATCAAAATGAATGGCATAAATGGATCACTAAGTGTTGAAACTTTTGGAGGAATACATATTTAATTCCTTATTGATGGTTTTCCTGTGTTTAGTGGCATACAATCAGACAACTCTGTCTATGGCAAAGTTTTTTGATTCAAGTGACTGTGGTATCACATTATCCAAATGCACTTTGGGCAGCTTGAATGTATGAATTATAAATTATGCGACATATGAGATACAAAGTTGATAATCCAAGGCAATCGGATCAGTGAATATATATATATATGTCTTCTACATGGTTCAAACTATCCACTTGTACATGAGGTAAATACTTGACAACCATGGAGACAGCAGACCGCAGTAATGCCCTTCCCGGCAAAGAGAGGTCAGTTCCTTGAAACATATCCATATTTTCTACTGTTACTTGATAACATGGGTTATTAAAAACTTCAAAATTAAGAGAAAAGAGTATAAAAGAAAGATCTGTCAAAATATTTGAAAAGAATTATGAAATTTCAAATATTTTGGAAGAGTTTTTAGGACTGAGATGCCAGAAATGCCATGATGGTTAGGAATGTGATTGTTTATTTCTAAAACTGGACTAAATAATATTTCATTTCCAAAGAAAATTAAAAATTCTGAACAGTATTACATTATGTCCAAGTACCACGTTTTTGCAACATGATTTAGAAGAATAGCTGACTGTTAATATCCTTTACATTTTAATTCAAATAAACTGCTTGATACATATTTCAATTAAAAATAGGAACAAATGCAAATAAATTGGACTAATTTTCATAATATTTCATGGTCTATGTACGTGCATAATATTGGAATTCTGCATTAAGAAACAATTGGTTACTAAAGAACAAATAATATTTTTGAATCCCTCATTTATTTTAAATAAGTTATTTCTTCCAAAGGAGGGCACGAGTTAAAATATATATCGCAGTTCCCTTAAAATTCAAATTCCATCATTAAGTATCAAACTCTATCTCAGATTTTTAGAACTATAATGAATTAAATTTGTTAAATTTAGCTCTATTACAAAATAAAGTACTTAAGGAAGTGCAGTTTTGAAAAAATTTGGTCTAAAATGACAGATCATCTCAGATCATTAATACTTTTCAGTTTCGGTAACCTATTTAAACAATTTCCGACAATCAGATGATTTGTGAATGTGTATTTATTCATTGTTAGCACCATCTTTGTTGCAAAGTATTTTTGCCATGGTTATTTTATGAGAAAAAATAATGATAATGCAAAGATACAATTGTATTGCTGAATTTTAATGCTATTAATGCAAAGCACAGTATTTGCAGGAACACTCCCATGAATAAACTGGAGAACTGAATCTCTTCAAGATTTAAAAAATTGTGTCTTCTCTTGATTGAAAGTGAAATAATTCTAATTCCCTTTAGTATAAAAATCTACAATAAATTAAACATTTCTGAACTGGGACTTTAAGATTATACAATCACGTATGCCTAAATAATTTTGCTTTGATCTTCATTTCACTATTCACTCTTCCAAAGTTGTTTTAATATTTTGCATCCCTTAAGTATTCATTCACTACAAATTCTACAGGAACATATTCTTCTTGAAACTAAATAAGAGACAGGTTCATAATTGTTTTAAACATTTAATTTATTTTATTACCCACCAAACTGATAAAATCAAGAATTAATTGTAATCTTTTACAAAGAATTAGTTGCAGCATATATTAATCATTAGAAAATTAATGCCTTAGACTCACCTTGAAAGAACAACATCACATTCAGTCAGTAAAATAAACAAGTTTTGTGTTTAGTGCTACATATATATTGGAAAATGATCATATTCTATGAAAGAATAAAATCATTGCAATTTTATCTTATACCACAGAATGATTGCAGAGAGAAGCAGCATGAAATTGATAAATTTGAAGGTTGTATTTCAAAAGACAAATACTGATTCAACACGTGATTTTGATATTTTTCTCTTCTTTCTATGTGACAATAGATCTTTGTTGAATTTAATGTTCTTCTCCATTAAATGGTGGCAAATTTATCATCAATGCTGTATATTTTTCACCTGAATCACTTTTCATTTATGTTGAACTTTTGGGGAAAAAATGTGCAACTAGAAGTGTCAATGACATCTGACCAGGAAATTCTCACTGAGCAATAACCAAGCCCTTCCCTATAAAATTCAAAGATCCCAGAAAATGATATGCTTCGTCACACTAAAGTAAGAAATCTGCTGATTGCTGAAATATTAATCTGTTTGCCATTGTTTCCCCAGCCTCTTCTGCGGGACATGTGGGATGGCATGTAAATATTTGACTGTTGCAGTAGCCTCCACAGAGCAGCTCAGTGACACCGGATTAATTTGTGTCTCATGCATTATGATGGGGTGCCAAATATTTAACAGCTGGTCTTGAGCCTGATTGAATCAAAATATTGTTTTTACAAGTTGATGAAAGCTTGATTGATATGCTGCTGGTGATTCTTTGATGGATTAAATTGTGTATACAGATTATAGCGCATATACCATCAGCAGAAAATGTGACTCTCAGAGCAAAAAATGCTGCCATAGTTTTCAACACTCTCTATCTGTCTCTTTGTTTCTCTCTTACTCTCCTTCTCCTTCCTCTCTCTGTCTCTCTCTCTCTTTCTGTCTCTATCTCTCTCCTCTCTCTCTCTGTCTCTCCCACTCCCTCCTTCCATCTCCCTTCCTCTAACTGCCTGTCTCTCTGTCTCACTGTATCTATCCTTCCCCCCCCCCACCTACCCCCCCACCAAGCCCTAACCTCAGTATATATTGAAAGAAAATGTCAGGTTAGCAAAAATGATTAAGGTGGGATAAAATTATCTTGCCATCTCCTACCTAATTTAGAGTATTATACAAAGAATAAGAAATGAAAAAGAAAAATTAGAAAAAAGAATATATGGCTCTATCAGAAATTGATAGAGGAAGAGTTTTTCATTGTATACGTCTGGTTGAATAATAATTTTTCAGTTCTAAAGACTTACATAAAAACTTCAAATATATTTTGGCTTCTTCAGGAAATGTAATAATACCTTAATGCTTGATACTTCCATTCTATGAAATGAAATACATTTTTTCTACTTGAAAGTGGTGAGCCTTATAAAGTTCAGCTCATGGTGTGATAGTTACATAAATGATTAGAATTAAACAGGGTATATTTATAATTCAAATATAATGATGTTAACATTATATTTGTTATTGTAGGGAGAAAAGGAAGAAAAGAATTTGCATCTTGAACTTTTCAGGAACAATGTTTTACTTTCACAAATTGCTAGCTGAAGTTTCTCATAGAATTCCTTGTAATGTCTGACATGAATCTTTGCATTCATTCGATGAAATGCTGTGTTTGCAGTTCTTCTCTATCCTGCAGATTTTAATAGCAGTGGGAGCTAATTTTAGGGAACAAACTTGAGCTGGATTCTGAGAAAATCATTTGAAACCTGCTGAGCAAAAAGTAACCGCTGAAAAGTTTATTTAATCCTAAACCATATACTTCGGAGTAATAGCATAAATATAACCCAAACAATAATGCCCTGTAGTAAAATAAATGCCTGCAATAGACCTCAAGAATTTCTTGTAAATAGATTCTGATTCTTGCATTTTGTCTTCTCAAACAATTTTGTTTCAATGATGCCACTTATTTGCAAAATTGTGCCTCAAGTAATGTATGTTATTGTCTTGTTTCCAGCTTGACAATGAACCTAAGCATACTTTCCTTCACGAACTTTCTGTGCAATATGGTAATACTCGCAGAGATCCAAGTGAAATATATTTGTTTGTAATAAGGGATATAATATTCAGCTATCTTACTGTCATTAGCATTCAAACAAAAGTGACTTTGATTTTCATTCAGTTTTGAAGCATAATTGCTTTTGGCCCCTGCTTAGCAAAGCAAGAGAAGATAAATAGATTTAATGTTAAGGTGCTTAAACTCTAGGTGTGTTGCTTTGTAATGTTACAATTGCTAAACTTCAGGAATTCAATCTATCTAATGAAAGGGACATTTGCATCATTTTAGAAAATACAGTTTTACCTCTGAATTTAGTTTAACCAGGAATTTATGAAGCATTGCAGCTGTTTTGGTGAGTTCTTGCACTTTAAAAACAATAGATTTTACATTAATTTTGTTCATCTATGGATTCCAATAAATGACAAAGATAACTTTCTCATGTAAGTTCCACTATAAAAATGCCTTGCAATCATTTTTAATGCAGAGTTATAAACCTCCCCAATTGTTTTTTTTTTGCTTTTCCTACTTATTAAAAGCTTGGGGATGGAAAGTAATGTATCGACCCAACAGAGAAAGTTATATTTGGATTTCACGTTGTCCTTTCAACAACTCTTAGTCATCACATACGCCAGAAACAATAATAGGGCTAACAATGAACACTTTTTAAAAAGAAGTTTGATATTTGCTTGCAATTATTTGCTTTCCTTTTTATGATCCTTTGATAACTGAGTAACTGAGTGTCACTTTATGGACATACAATCAAGCTATGTATATAAGCTATCTTATGTATTTATATTTATTGTCCTTATACTATAGCGTGTGGGTTTTTTTTGTGTTGCATTGGATCCAGAGTAACGTTTATTTCATTCTCCTTTACATTGGTGTGCTGGAAATGGCGTTAAACCATCTTGAATCTTGAAATTTAATAAATAGAGGAAATTTTAAACCAAATTAATTTGAGAAAAAAGGACAATGTGCACCAAGTAAGTAACAAGATAAAAAGGAACCATCATTTCAGGGCACTTTTACGTGATCTGATGATTTTGAAGATATTAAATGGGAGGATATTTAATCTTATTTGAAGAGGTAAATTTTATGCCATTTTAAAAGGAATACAATGGTCTAAAAGATTCTTTTATATTTGTGATAGTTAATCAAAAATCATAATATGTGATGCATAATGCATGCTGGTTTGTGCCAATATGGTGTAATAAAGTATTTTTTTCAAATGCATCGTAATACAGAAGAAGATGAGTTTAAATTATACATGAACTGTGGGTAGGTTGAATTCATTCAGTGCAGTCTGTAGGTGAATCTCACAGTGACCTTGATAGACTGGGGTAGTATAGGATAACACTTGTGAAATGACTGGAAATTCTACCATTTCAAATGATTGCTGACTCCAGAGTAGCTGATTTCAGCATTATTCTCAAAAAATGATACTGAACAAATTTTAAAAAGTACCAGCGGGACAATCGGAACACCGTTTAGACTTTCCTGAGTATTAATTATGCAGCATTAATGTGTAATACATTATATGTTAAGCAAAAATTAATTAGAAATATTTAGTAATATCCTTAGCTGGTAATAGAGTGTTACAGAAGCAATTTATTTTGTACCAAGATTCTCAGGAAGGATGCATTTATTTACAAATAATGATTATAAGCAAGTCATACTTAAGGCTAAATTGCAAATTATAATAGAATTTTAAAATTAAGATTGGACTGAAGCCTAGGAATAGCAAAATTTAAAAAAAAAAATCCCTGAATCATCTTGATTGAAAGGATGGATGGCAGTTTGCAATGTCCTATGAATTGGTTACAATTCTCAGATTGATAATTGACTCAGGATGGGTTTTCAATTCAACATACTATTTGCTATTTTGTCAAAAGAGTGAAAATCACTAACACAGAGTGAAAATTAGATTCTTTTCAGCATTAGTAATCCTAACCTGGACAAAATTTCAGTATATCAATTCACACTAGCAGATGAACCATCTTTGAAAAGATTGTGTGAACATTAATGAATGTACTAAGTAAAACAAATACAGTATAACTACCCTGTTTCATGGTGTATCTTTTAATTTATTTGTTGCAGTGATGAATGCATATGAAGTTAATGAACTTATAGGGACTTCTGTGGATAATTGTTAAACACCAAGAAGATATTGACAAACATTTAAATATTGAATGTACAGATGTTAATTCATATCCTTCCATTTATGAGCTACCAAATAGCCTAGTGTGAAGATGATAAACCTGCTTTAAACAGCCACAGAAACAACTGTAATGAAATTCATATGCTGATAAAAGTGTGTTAAAATGGGATGTGTGTGGGATTGTATGACTTTCAAAATGTCTGCCTCATACAAGTTTTGAAATCTTGGGAAACACCAGTTGCAATTTTTCCTCTATTCGAATGGGTTCTGGACTCAGTTGCACCCAGTGAAAATTCACCAGTACCAAACGATGGTATGGCCAGAACTACTTAAAGGAAAAGTGATCACTGAATCCAGTCCTTCTTACTAGGCAGATCTGGCAAGCAGCCGTTGTCTCTGGCCCGTTATATCCCACGTATAAATGGAACCTCCCACTCAATCTCACCACCCTATCTGTAGTTGTTGAGGTTGAAATGTTAAGACTGGACCCAAGGCTAACCCCATCAGGGTCAGTCTGAACCCAGCTGAATCTGAAGGATTTAAAATTTTTGCTCTATCCAACCTGCATGGATTTATAAAAAAGAGGAAGAGAAGTTGTTTTGTTCAGTCATTGATCAAAAACAAAAGAGTTATGCAGGAATACTAACCAAGTCAGCCTGATTTGGTAAAATGCTGAGACAAGCTGATATACTCACCCTACCGAAAATCGACTGGTATAGTCAGGCCTAGTTGACCTCACGACATGTGGCAGGCTTTTTCAGACTGGAAAGGTGAAATGAGAAGGGAGACCGAAGGGTCAAATTTTAGTCTTTAAATTCAGGCAACCCCACACTTGGGGCATGTTACGTTCCTAGATGATGATTTGTATCAGAGTGTCTGTAGAATGAAACTGTTCATCTGCGCTTGTCTAAAGAAAAGCAAGTTAAAGAATAAGTTTATTTAATTTTCTTCACATAAGTTCAGTGAAAACAAATTTAACAATGTCTCAAAATGCCTGTGTCTATATTTGCAAATTCCATAAGGGCAAATTTCTATCACCCCAGTGGCCACAACATAGGCCTGTCTGTAGTTTGACCTGGAGGAGAGTTTGCACGTTTGCTGATAACTAGGAAGCAGGTCGGAGGGACATTGTGATGAGCACATTTGGACGCAGATGCGGACAGATAATACAAATGGGATAAGTGAGCTCAACTCCAAATGGCTCCCCAATAAACCCACAACAGTGGAGTTGATTCTTAACTTGCATGTTGCATGTGGATCTACATCACCCATGAACAATCTTTTTGCTTGATGCTCACCAATACTTACTTGGTTTGTGAGCAGATCGTGAACTCTGACCAGATCACATTCATCATCAATTTTTCATCTCATACAGCCTTGAAGCTGTGTGAACTTCCAGACTTCTGTAATTCTTGAATTAAAATTCTTAGAAATTTCAAATTTTGAACCTACGTCTTTCCTAGACCTTATTGGACTATCATTAGTTATGGTGAAGCTTCCCCCAATCCACCAGTTCTGCTCAAAAACAAATATTCATAAATTGTTAATTGAGAGTATAGATATTAAAATTAATCATTAAGTTTCGAAGTTTGGCTCCCACCTCAAGAACTGACAGTAAACTGTGAGTGATTGCTCACTGGATATTCTTTGGAAACTATTTTTCCTAAAATTACACAATCCTCTAGTAGGATTAATGGAGAAGAATATGTTGCCCACATTTAATTTTACTGATATGAGACCAGGCATTGAAATGATGTTTAGAAAACCAAAAGTATTCAAAAACTCTGCTTTTTTACTGATGATTTTTAAAATTCTAACCAATCCATTTTTTTCTTAAATGATACAAAATTAAAACCAGTTACAAAATTAAATAGCACAGTATAAATTATACTGCTATAGAAATTGAAAGTCAGATCAGGATGCCCAACAATTCCTGTTCTGTTGCTATCTGTTAAAAATGTAGCAATCTTTATATGTTCCTGGACTGATTTTCAAGTTTGGTTCTAATCTCTTAATGTGCTTATACAAATTTTGTGTATCATATTAAACTTCAATGCATGTAATGGGAAATTCCATATAAAACATTGAACTTGTGAAATCACAAATTGGTAGAAGTACAGAAGGACTACATTTGACCTCTGTCTCTGCACATGAGAATATTCCTGTCTGTCCCATTCTTCTATGCTCTCCCAAAGCCTTGCAAATTCTCCCCTTGTTTTGTAAATGAGTAAACTATTGCCACACATAGTGAGGTGCAGTGAAACACTTTGTTTTGTGTGACAAATACTGTATACAGATCATTTATTGCATTGGTACCTTCAAAGTTCGAAGTAACTTTATTATCAAAGGACATACTGTATATGCCACCGTATATAAACCTGAGATTAATTTTCTTGTGGGCATACCCAATAAATCCATAACAGAATCAATGAAAGACCGCATCAGCTTGGGCATTCAAAAGTCACAAACCATGCAAATATGAAACAAAATAAATAATATTAATAAATACATAAGCAATAAGTATCGAGAACATGAGCTGAAGAGTCTTTGCAAGTGAGTCCATGGGATGTGGGAATATTTCAACAATGGTGCAAGTAAATTTGAGTGAAGTTATTCCCTTTGGTTCAAGAGCCTGATGGCTGAGGGGTAATAACTGTCCCTCAACCCTATGGTGTGGTTTCTGGTTTTCCTGTACTTTCATCAGTGAGAAGAGAGCATGTCCTGGATGGTGGGGGTCTCTGATGATGGATGCTGCTTTTTTTTTTACTATGTTTTGTATAGATGTGTTCAATGGTAGGAAAGGCTTTACCCATGATGGACTGTACATTATCCATTACATTTTGCCTTCATTTTCCATTCATGGGCATTGTTGTTTCCATACCAGGCTGCCAATATCCTCTCCACTACTCACCTAAAGAAGTTTGTCAAAGTTTTAGATGTTATAATGAATCTTCACAAACTTCTAAGGAAGTAGTGGTGCTGCTGTGCTTTCTTCATAATTGCACTTACATGCTGGGCCCAGGACAGGTCATCTAAAGTAATAACACTGAGGATTTTAAAGTCTACCTCCAATCATCTGATAAGGACTGGCTCATGATCTCTGGTTTCATCCTCCTGAAGTAAATAATTGGCTTTTTGGTCTTGCTGGTGTTGAGAAGAGGTTGCTGTTATGGAACCACTCAGCCAGATTTTCAATCTCCCTCCTTACTGCTGATTTATTATCACCTTTGGTTCAGTCTATAATAGTGGTGTTGTCAATAAACTTGAATATGGCAGTGGAGCTGTGCTTAGCCTCACAGTCATATGTGTAAAGCAAGCAGATCAGGGGGCTAAGCACACAGCCTTGGGGTTGGTGCACCTGTGCTGGCGGAGATTGTGGAGGAGATGTTGTTGCCAATCTGAACCTATTGGGGTCTGCAAGTGAGGAAATGAAAGATCCAATTACACAAGGAGGTGAAGAGCCAATGAATTGGCATCTGCCATGGACCATTTGCTCAGGTAGATAAATTGGAGTGGATCCATCTCACTTCTCAGGCAGGAGTTGATATATTTCATCATAAACTTCTCAAAGCACTTCATCACTGTGGATGTAAGTGCTATTGAATGATAATCATTGAGGCAGGTTACCACATTCTTCTTTGGCACCAGTACGATTGAAGCATGTGGGTACCTCAGACTGCTAAAGTGAGAGATTAAAGTTCTCAGTGAACACCGCAGCCAGTTGATCAGCGCAGGTTTTCAGTACTTGGCCAGGTAGCCCGTACGGGCCAGATGTTTTCCTCGAGTTCACCCTCCTGAAGGCTGCTCGCACGTTAGCCTCAGAGACTGAAATCGTAGGATCATCAGGGGCTGTGGGAATTTTTGATGGTTCCTCCATCTTTTTCAGTCAAGGCATGCATAGAAAGCAGAGAGCTCATTTGGAAGGAAAGCCCTGTAGTCACCTACTTTGCTTGATTTAACTTTATATGAGGTGGTAGTATTCAGGCCCAACCACAACTATCAAGCATCCTTCATTGATCCAAGTTTAGTCTGGAATTGCTGTGTTGCCCATGATATAACCTTCAGGAGATTGTACCTTGACCTCTTGGAACTTCCTTGGTTAGAAGACTTGAATCTTAGTATAACAGTGGTCATGCATGTTGGGACCTCTGGTGCTGCAGGTTATATGCTGATGGTAATTGGGCAGAATTTTCTTCAAACGAGCCTGGTTGATACCATCCTACAATATCACCAATGTTCATTGAAAGAGAGGGACACCACATGAGGCAGAGAGGCTGACTGGCCAGCCACTCACAGACTCCTTCTCCAGCAGCGATCAAAAGGAAGGCAGCTGGCAATGAACTCTCGCTCGCCTCCCACACTCACCTCAATGTCGCAATCTTCCTTGACACTTTAATCGGCGATTAACGCGTGCTTTAACCAGCCCCGAGTTATTGATGCCTCTGCCAATGGAAATAGTTTCTGTCAATCTACTCTGTATATATTCCTCACAATTTAAAATTTTTGATTGTATAATTGTTTAATTTTTAGTTCAAAGGCCTTCTTTAATTACAGCTTAAGAGAAAGAATTCCATGCATCACTATTCCAAATGAAATCATCTCAGTTAAGACCCTTCCCAGAGATCGTTTTGGTAAATCTCCTCTGCACCCTTTCCAAATCCTTCACGTTCTCCCTAAATGAAATAAACAAAATATTTCAGCTGTGACAAAACCACTACTTTATAAAGATTCATTTTGATCTCCTTCCACTTGTACTTTATGCCTCTATTTATAAAACCCATTATCCTTATGCTCTTTTATACAATCTTCCTGTAGGATTAACTTTCTCTATTTGCTATATCAATTAAACCATGTTCATATACCCCATGTTCTTCTATACAATCTTCACTATTTGTTGTATTGTACCCTCTAGTTTATATTACCTCCTCTCATTCTCCCTACTAAAGTACAACACTTAATATTTTTCATCATTAACTTTCATTTGCTGTCAGGCTGCCTTTCCACCAGATCGTTTAAAGCTCCTAAAAGCCCATGTTGTCCGTTCATGTTGTCTTCCATGTTTTGTCACGGCTATAATTAAACTGGAGATAGAAACAGAAGATAATCAGTTGGTTGCACAAGCACAAAACCTCATAAAATTTAAATATTAGCTTTATTTTTCACATGTGAAAGCATCATTTGCGTCAAATCAAACCAGCAAGGACCGTGCTGACCAAGTGTCCAGTGTCAACATTGCATACCAACTCTAAACTTAAACACCCTAACTAAGCACGCACAAACTTACCCAGTCGTACTATAAACATACACACTCAAGCATATCTCTTGGAACTGGGGGAGGAAAACTATGCAGTCACGGGAAGAACATATAAACTCCTTACAGGCAGCAGCGGGAATCGAACATGGATCTTACAGCTTGGCACTGCAATAGCATTGAGAGTAAAGTGTAGATGACACCATTTAAAAGGGCTTCTATCCTAGTTTCCCAGCCAGTGCCACTACTCAAACGAGCAAGCTGACTCACCATTGGGAGAAATGTTTATGAAATCGGCATTTTTTTCAGCATTAGTCTTACATTTAAAATCCCCATCATGTTATGCATTTGACTCAGTTGTCCTTTTAAAACAAGAAACCCCTCCTCCTATGTTGTCATTAGAAGAGGGTCTTGAACTAAAATGAAACAAATTGTACAGGTCAAAAGAAAGCATGAGGTCCTGTGGAAGTGTCAGCAACGAGCTATGCTGCTGGGGTGTGGGGTATGGTCAGGGGTGTCGGGAGGTTAAAATAATGGAAATTTGAATAAAAAGCTATTATTCTTTTTTAATTAATTCTAGTTATGTTGATTTGTAGGTATCTGCACAGAATTAGCATTTATTTCAGAATAGTTTGTGGAAAAAAAAGCAGTGAAAAGATTTTAAACTTCTGGTCTATTTTTCTATTATTTATGGAAAGAGTATGTTTTGACTTCTTCTGCTGCAGATATATACTCCTGTGGCATATTCCACAGGCAATAGATGGTGTAACAAATCCTATTGAAGCATTTGTGTCTGGAATCAGAGCTGAAGTGGTATCGACACTTCCAGGTTCAGAATCTCATCTCTCAATTCATTGAGCGACACCAAACGTACAACTGCTGGAAATAAAGAAGTAAAATGCTCCTCCCTTTGTTGGAAAACTCGGTGCTGTTTGAACACAAGAGGAAATCTCTACTTGAAACAAGAAAACAAACCAGACTTTTATTTTTCCTTCAAAGCTAAGAGACTGAATAAAAGCATTCACTCCCACTCCAAGCAATAAAGAGACTTTTGACGAAATACTGAGAAAAGGAACAACCACCATGTGACTCTGTCTTGAACATAAAATGAAAGCAGGTTAAGGCCTCTTTCAGCCACTGATACCGCATCTTGTTTACAAACACCATTTTCAATCTGTTTTCTGATCCCATTCCAAGGCCACCTGATCATTTCACCTTTATTTTTTTATATACTTAACCACAAATATAGCTTGAAATAAAACCCAGAAATACTGGGAACAGACAGAGTATGTTAATGTTTTAGACTGAAAACCATCAGTCAGAGTTGTTGAGAGATCATTGTTCTGAAGGCAGCATTCATCTCCCTCTGTGTCTCCTCCACAGAAGCTGACTGAAAACATTCTGTATTTAGTGTTGTTTTTTTTCCGCCTTCCAACATCCTCAAGATTTTGTATTTATGGGGTCTTCCGGGAAAGTTACGGAAATGATTGAAAGCATTTGCTACTGAAACTGTTGAGAAGAGACATGTGTAAGAATAGCACTCTTTATCTTATCAGTAAATCTGAAAATGAACGTTTAGTAAGACAATATTACTCATCAATATTGAAACTAGATTGAACATCATTCTGAAAGAAATCTATAAGTTGCACTATAAGTTCCGTGTGCATGTCATGTTGCTAACCTGCGGAGAAAACAATTTATTAACCTCCTTGTCAGTCAAGTTGTTTCAAATCACATGCAAGAGACTTTCTACAACTCATTAAACTTGTGATTGGAAAAACTCATTCTAATTCTCTGCAGTGCTATGTCTGAGCTTTAACATTCTGCCCCATAATGTTCCCTAGAATATAGATCATAAAAGCAAGGACAATTAGGGGGTGGTTATCATGAGAACATAATTGTCAGAACACTATGGATAGAGTTGTTGACTAAATCAGACAGTTGGCTTCTGCACAAGTTTTTTTTTGTGTGGTAGAGAAAGTCCTGGGACTATGAACATAATATTTGGCTATACTATCATGGAGGTAATGTAGGAAGTCACATTACTTTGATTTCAAGGGGAATAAAATGGGACAGATTGTTTGCAAGTTTCCCTGTCATATATATATATTTGTGAGTATGTGTAACCTCCTGTCTCTAATCCTATGATCTGCTCAAAAATGTTTGGTTTTATATACCAATTAGAAAGCTTATGCTGTCCAGAAGGATAATCCTTGACCGTCAGTTATTTTTATGACCAATTACCAGTGTCTAAAGCACATTTTTTTTAATGTTTCTAGATGTTTGCTGTAGAACTGCAGTCTCCTGGAGATGAGTCTTCAGTTCCTGGAAGCCCTTGGGTGATCTGGATGGTTGGTGACCCCCTTGTTCTCCAACAAGTGGATGATCTGCTCGCCACACCAGAACGAAGACACTGAGGATGAATATTAAAAATTACTCTCAGAGGACACCGCAAGTGGCTCAGCGGCGATGAGAAAGTACAAAATTCCAGAAAGGTGCATTTGATTAATGCGCACTTATTTAAATATGATACCAATAAGATCCTGTGGGGTTAATTTTCAGTTTCATGTGTTGATAGAATATATGGCTACATCTTACAGGATGCACAGTAATGGCAGCTGAGTAACCCAACCTGCTGTGTTCAGTGGGGTAGTTGTAAGTGAAATTCCTCTCCATATTCAGTGTTTCCTTTTGATTGGGGTCATCGGATCAATGCATTCATGATGCTAAATGGACCACTGTTGATGTTAGAATGTCTATTGTTTCAGTTTTTCTACATGAATAATAAAGTCAAAAGTTCCCATCATCCATTGCTTGGTGTGAGCAGATTGGAGTCAGGTATTTCCCCACGGTTGCTCCACAAGCCTGCTTCCTAGGTAGCTAACAGTGGATGCATTGCATCCATATTTGCACTGGTTAGCCCTGCTTAACTGGGGATAAAGTCAACAGGCTTAATAGATCAGCTGAATTCAAAAGCATACATTGAAGGAAAATATCCACGAGAAGAACAGCACAGCTTCAGAATAAAGAGATGGCCCTTAACAACAAAGATGAGGAGGAATTTCTTTGCCCAGGGGGTGGTAAATCTTTAGAATTCATTGCCACAAAGAGCCAAGTCATTCAGTGTATTTAAGGCAGAGATTGATAAGCTCTTTATTGATACAGGGGCTAAGAGTTGTAGGGAAATAGCAAGAGAATAAGGTTGAGAAAACCACAGCAGCCATGATTGAATGGCAGAGCAGACTTGATGGGCTGATTGACCTAATTTTGATCCTATTTCTCATGATCTTATTTAAACAAAATTTAATTACTTTAATTTTACATAATCCTTGTAAAACAACCTGCAAGTTTTCTCTGATGTTATTTTAAAAGTTCTATCATTCTATAATACTTGACTATTTGGGAAAGGAGATCTTTCTCTCTATCATATTTACAGGAATGCAGGATTCCCAAATTACTTGTTTATAAAAATGTTGTCTGTCACATTTAAAATGGTGATATTTTGAAGCATATTGTTTCCGGATTCAAGAAACTAAAAGGCAAGACTATGTACTTCAATAACCTTTAAATGCAGTGGAGCAGTCTATGAGTACAAAATAACCTGCACACTTCCGTTGTTTTATATTATTTATTTATTCCTTTATAAAGCAACAACGTGTTACAAATATGTGAATATAAATAAATACTGTAAGCATTACAATGTTATTTAACCACAATTAATGACTTTTGCTATAACAAATGAAATTGTCAACTATGTCCACTGGCGCATAACTTTCTACTTCTAATACAGTAATTTGGTTTGCCAACTAAAACACTCAAAAACTTCTACTACACACAATCAAAGTAAGTTGCAGGAACTTACAAAATTAGTCAGTTTCATCATACTACTAATCTCCGTAGTATCCAAGACATCTTTAAGGAGCGGTGACTTAGGAAGGCAGTATCCATCACTAAGAACCCCATCACCTAGGACATGTCCTCTTCACACTGTTACCATCGGGAAGGAGGTACAGAAGCCTAAAGGCCCACACTCAGTGATTCAGGAAAAGCATCTTCCCCTCTGTCATCCGATTTCTAAAAGGACATTCAACTCACGAAAACTATTTTTTTAATTTCTATTTTTCGCACTACTTATTTTAAGTTAACTCTTTGTAGACATAAATACATTTAATGTAACTTGATTTCTTTTTCCTCCACATTTATTGATCATGTATTCAATTGCACTGTGACTGTAAAGTTAACAAATTTCACAACATATACCAATGATATTAAACCTGATTCTAATTCTGATTTGGAGAAATGTATGGTTGTTTTACCAGGTTCATAGAACTGGCTACCTTATCAAATTAACTCAAGATTACTATCCAACTGGTTATATCTACCTCCACTCTAAATTTTATGAATTAGTGTTGTGTCAATTTAACAGACCAAGATAAAGATGCAAATTTTAACTGATAAGCCAAATATTTTGTACACAACTTACCCTACCACCAAGGATGAAGCGAGTCACATTTGTTGCTCTGAACACACACATTTTGCTAATTTCACTAGCACTATTTGGGGTAGAATGGATTTTCTTAATACTTAATGCCACAGATTAATACATTTATATCTATGAAACATGATTAAAGTTAACACAGTGAGAAAACTATTTTGCTGTATAGAGAAATTATCTGACAAAGGTTAATATAATGTGCTAGAGAATAGCAATTTTTAATTTATTGGGATTTAGTTAAGAGAAACAGTCCGCCAGACTCAGATGTCCATTACACAATTAATAAATATGGGAACAAAGTAAGGAATCTGCTTATCTTTAGACTCGTTTTTCATTGCTTTACAAACGATAAATAGCCCATGCACTTGTGTGAATATTTGATTAATTGTAAAATAACACAATGTAAAATTAATGTAAAATGGGAGTCCTAATTTTCTAGTTTCACAGCTTTTGGATAATCCTGAATATCTGCTTTGAGTCTGAAAGTTTGTACAGTTTTCCAATAATGTGTTTCCCTCTCGGTAGCCAGTTTACTTTGGTTTAATACCTAATAGTTTATATAACTAATAAAAACAACCAAAGTTTGTATTATCGAATCCTAAAATTCAAGTATTAAAGGTCTTCTTTAAACATGCTCATATTTGAAAGGATAGATAGTTCTAGTATAATAATGCATGGCATTGAGAGTTTCCAAAAACAACAGAGTTGATCGAAAACCCAAAGGGCTCGTGTTTGATGATCAGACTAACGACATGCCCACCAAAAAAAGGTTCTTTGTTACAGACACAATCTGTTGGCAGAAAGCAGTAGAAGAAACGGGTCTGCTTGGAAGGGAAAGAAACAAAAATAATCTATTGTCTCCTCACCTTCTTGTTTTCAGATGCTTTGTTTTCTAATATTCGCAACACATATGTATTCAATTGCTTATATTTTGGAATTTACACATTAAAAGGTGCATTTTGTTCTGATCATGATGAATAAATTGTAACTGCTATTGATCTTGCAACTGCAATAAGATACTACATTTGAGGTTTTGTGTGATTTTGGTTCAGAGATTCATGCAGTAGAAAGATTAGGAGGTAGCAATTAATTTTAACCCTGTAAGTGATCAGTGTTAACAGGTCTGAAGATAATATATTTGAACTTATCTGTTTTGTAAAAAAATAACATGCTAGATTTTTTACTCAATCAAATGCTTAAAAACAACAGTATTAAAAATAATTACACCAAATTTGTGGAAAATGAAATTTATTCACAATATTTTAAGAAACTTTTACACAATGAGCTAAGATTTAAATATTCATATTTGACATTTTTATGTGGCACATAGGATTGGTAATTATTTTGAACATGCTATGCTTCACAACTCACAACCACTTTGGTTAACACTGAAATCCTGAATAAATGATCTTAGAAATTAATTAGCAATTTTTTTTTTTCATTTCATCACTTTCCAAGTTACTGTGCAGTGTTGAGAGTGAATAAACAAGTTGATTGCAACTGGCATTGAGTTCAGTAGCAGTGAGTAGTAACATTTTGTTATCAAGTTTACTTTGTAATATTAACCTGTTCAAAAAAAAATAACTTTTATGTTGACAAATATATTACTATATACTGTATACAACCTCAATCTTCCTATGAAAAATATGTATTCATGGCACTGACCCAAGACTATTTAAAGCACTAATAAGACATATCAGATTCCAGTACTTTGCTCTGCTTTCTATTAATTTCATATTTTTGTTTCCTTCACTTAAAGAAAGTATAGTTTTAGAATGTAACTATGGCATAAGTAGGTTCCCAAATTAAAATAGAAATGAAAATAATAAAAACTGCAGATGCTGGAAACTGAAAACAAAAACTCAGCAGATCTATGAGAAGAGAAACAGAGTCAACTTTTCAGGTTGGAGTGATTTAAGAATTGAGAATGGAGACAAGAGAAGATTATGAAGTTGTCGGGAGGGTTAGGGAGGGACATGTCTCTGACAGGGTAAAACTGAGGTGACCATGGGGATAAGCTGTAAACAAGGTTATCTGGTCGGTGACTGAATGGGAACAGTTAAGAGGACACAGACAAAAGAACCAAGACAAAATAATGTAGGAGATGTCAAATGCAGGAGGGAAAGGTTGGCATGACCTTCACTCCCAGAGAAAGAGAAAAGAGAATAAAAGACAAGAGGAAACAAGGCAAGCTGAGCTAAAATAATACTTTAACTTACCTATCCCTTGATTCAACCAATGCAAAGAGTTTTCTGTTTTGCAGAAGGTTTATCATAAAGGCACAAATTACTTAAAGTAAGGTTCTGAATACTCACCTAGTGTCAAAGCATGTCATAAGTCTATCAGCATGCTGAGATTAGTTTTTGGACATGCACGGGCAAAGTGACTGCACAACATTAGCCCCAGAACTGCCAACTTAACTGCACTGAGAAGTAATTTCTGCTGCACATTGATGCATAAATGACGTTATTCTTCCAGAGCCAGCTAAGGAGAACAGCAAATGACTTATCTTGGAGAAACTGTTTCAAGCCATTAAGATTTATAATACACAAATCTGCTACGAGGTCTAGCCTGTCCTAAAAGCAAGTGTTTACAAATCTGTAAAATAGTTGTTCCAAACGATTTGAGTATGAGAATACTTTGATCTGAGATTTGAGAACACTTGCTTACAAACTCGGCATATCTAAGGTAGACCATCTCGTAATTTTCCTCTAGTTCTAAGATTTCAACATAGTACTAGGAAATCTGGTAAAGTGCAATATGAATTCAATATACTGTACTGTACAGCTGCCAGTTTTAGACTGGTAACACTGTATATACACAGTCTGTAACTACCAGGCTCAGGATGACAGTGCTGTACACACAGCATTTGACACACAAGTTCAGTGATAACTATGATTGAAATGCCTTTTGTATTGACTGATTAAATGTAGCCTGTGGTTAGTTATTTCCTCATTGTTACTATAGTATAGATTGACTGTGTATGTTATGCAATACCACATGAAAGAGTATTCAATCCTGTGGTAAAACTTAACTTATACAATGATTTTAATGAGCATAACATCCCAAAGCATTTTTCAATTGCATTAGCTGTAAATGTCATTGTGAGACCTCACCTGGTGTACAGTTTCGGTCACCTGTTGTAGGAAAGATTTGGATAAACCGAAAAGAATTATGAAGATGTTGCCAGGACAAGAAAGTCTGAGTTATGGGGAGAGGCTGGCTAAGCTAGGCCTTTATTCCCTGGAACATTGGAGAAAGAGGAGTGACACTGTAGAAATATTGAAAATTATGAGAGTCAGAGATGAGGTGGATGGTGACAATCTTTTCCCTGAGATAGAGAAGTCCAAAATGAGAGGGCGTAGGTTTAGTGTGAATGAGGAAAATTTAGAAGTGTCCTGAGGGACAACTCCTTTATGCAGAGGGTGGTGAATATAAATAACACAGAGGCTGTGTACAAGAAGGGTCAGAGTCGCCTCTAATTTTTAAAAAGACTGAGGTCCTTTGGAGTATGCAGGCCTCTCCTTCACATATTCTACCAGCCTGTTGTTGCCAGTACAATCTTCTATGCGGTGGTGTGCTGGAGCAATGGCATCAACACGGGTGATACCATCAGGCTCCATAAACTGATTAGAAAGACTGGTTCTGTTATGGGAGTCAAACTGGACACACTGGAGCCTGTGGTAGAGAAAAGAACCCTTTGGAAAATCCTGGCAATTCTGGACGATGTTTCTCACCTGTGCAAGCTACCTTGTCTGAACAGAGGAGCGCTTACGGTAATAGACTGTGCTTCTCCAAGGAGTGCTATATGAGGTTATTCCTACCCTCAGCCATTAGGGTCTGTAATGAGTCAGCCTGTAGCCAAGGAAGTGATGCCCCTCTCCTGTTAGTCTGTTTGAGGTAATTTATTTTTTAATTCTTTCTTACTTCTCTTCCAACATTTGTATATCTGTGCACTTGTAATGCTACTGTGACACCGCAATTTCCTTTGAGATCAATAAAATATCTATCTATCTAATGAGCTGCCAGAGGAAGTGATTGGGGCAGGTACAATTTAAGAAGCACTTGGATAGGTACCTGGAGGGGTATGAGCTGAATGCAGGAAATCAGGACTATCTGGATTAAACTGAAAAGAATACAGAAAAGATTATGGGGATGAATCAGATGGTAACACAGACTAGAAAGCCTGACATATAGGGCGACATTGGCCAGAATAGGTCTTTGTTCCCTGGAACATTGGGGAAAGAGACCACTGTGGTCAGCATGGTTTGCCTGGGGTGAAGAGCCTGTATCAGTACCATATTTCTTTCTGACTCTACGACGACATTACACAAACTTTACCACAGTCACATGAAGATATAATTGATCAGATTGTGCTTACTCCAGTCTATTCCACTTCTCACCTGAGTGCAGCACAAAGCACCAGTGGACCCTGTAATGTATTCACAAGCAGAGCAGGATATCTGATGAATTGGCATCTTACCTCCACCATGAGGTGGAATTCAATGTTGCAAGTGTGAAGATCCAGCAGTCAAAGATTTACTGAATGGTGGAGGGAGGATGGGTGGTGGTATATCAAAAGCCCACTACAAATGGTGCATTGCGATTTATTATCACCAAAACCCTGACACAACCTGAGGCAGGGACACAACTGCAGACTGTACAGCTTTGACAGTTGATGTGATGGTTGATCAATGGTCAACCAATTGAACCTCAGTCCGGTCAGGGAACCAGAACTGATTGAGAGCTATTACTTGTAAGATTATAAGGCTGGTGGAAATCACAGAGGAAGGAATGGGCAAGGTTATAGTCTGATTCAAAAACGTACATGAGTATCAAGGTTCTGGTTGGCTGCATGTCCTGTAGGTCAGCAAGCCAAACATTAGGTGTGAGTTGGGACACTCATAGTCTTACCTTGGGCCACTTACTTTATTTGCTACATTTCAGGCTCGTGAGTTGCATATTTTATTTAGCAATAACATATGCAATCTACTCCCAACTCTAAATAAATGTGCTTTTGGAGGGTTAGAAAGTTAATAAACACCTAAAAAATGAACAAATTTCTAATCCATTCTTACCTTCTCCCTCTCCTTGAAAAATTCTTAACTTACCGAGATTAAAAAAATAAACAAAATACATTTTTAATGTAGAATGCTTTGATTGCATAAATACAACAAAATAAAGCCAATACTTAGTTTTGTACACATTGTTAATCCACAAACTATGCAGTGGATTAACAATATATACACCAACACCTTTGCAAAGGGATTAAGGATAGGCAATAAATATTAACTTTATCATAATGCTTACATATTGCAAATAAGTACAAATGTCACACACAAAAAGCTGGAGGAACTCGGCAGGCTAGGCAGCATCTATGGAAAAGAGTAAACAGTTGATATTTTGGGTTGACTGTGCTCTATTCCACATATGCTGCCTGGCCTGGTGAGTTCCTCCCGCATTTTGTGTGTGTCGCTTAGATTTCCAGCATCTGTGAATTTTCCTTTGTGATTGAAGTACAAATGTATCATCTTTATGCCATTTTTGTACTTTGCATAATTTTGTTTGCTTTGGGCAAACCACTACCAATTTATTGTAAAAAAGAGGTTGTTATTTTAAATGTAAAATTTTAGAATAAAATTTATTGATGCTCATTAGTCAAATTTGAAGAAGAATTGGAAGAAGCGATTCAGTCATCAACTCTGTCATCCAATTTCTGAATGGTCATTGAACCTCACTAATCTTTTTAAATTTCTATTTTACACTACTTATTTTAATTGAACTATTTAATATACATATATGCACTAACTGTTATTCCGGTTTTTTCTCTATATTAATTTATTTATTTATCTATCATGTATTGCATTGGCTGCTGCTGCAGAGTTAACAAATATAACAACATATGTCAGTGATATCCCATCCCACGATCCTTTCCCTTCTCCAGCTGTGTATCCTTTTTGCCAATCAACTTTCCAGCTCTTAGCTTCATCCCACCCCCTCCTGTCTTCTCCTATCATTTCAGATCTCCCCCTCCCCCTCTCACTTTCAAATCTCTTACTATCTCTTCTTGCAGTTAGTCCTGACAAAGGGTCTCAGCCCAAAATGTTGACTGTACTTCTTCCTATAGATGCTGCCTGGCCTGCTGCATTCCACCAGCATTTTGTGTCTGTTGCTTGAATTTCCAGCATCTGCAGATCTCCTCGTGTTTGCCAGTGATATTAAATCTGATTCTGATTCTGAACAGTGGATATTTCTATATAACTCATTAAGAGACCCAAAAATAGATAACACTTGCACCTAAAAATAGATTTCTGCTAAATATTAAGTTTGTGATGTCCTATTTCACTTGAAAATATTACCAAGTATTTCTCCCAATTTTAATTAGTTTCTTTATTGATCTTGTCAATGTTCTTCCTGTCCCAGGCATGTCACTACATGACCAGGAAAGGGGAGTTCCAAGGAGATACAAATTTAATATAATGAATGTAAGTCAGTGTTGTACGATTAGCCAAAGAAGTGAGAGGCTGAAGGCTAAGGATAGTGAAGCTTATCTGAGGGGTTTAAAGCTCTAGAAGGTAGAAGATCAGAGTAATTGGTTTGAGCTTCTGGTCTAACATATGACATAGAAATCCAGATAAGCACCCTTAGCTTCAATGTTTCAGTACAAAAACTAATTTAGAGCAATCAAACAATGACATGGAAAAGGCAAAGTTGAGTACAACAATTGGAATATTTATTATTTTACTTCTCTTTGTTGGATACACTCAAAAAATTCTTTACTTGGTATTAGCAGAAGAATATTTATAAAGGTATTCATACTTACGTGGATTAGTGACATACTTTCACAATCAGATTGTTCAGTAAGGCTTCTAGAATGGAATCAGTTTTCAGGATACAGTTTGCA
The DNA here is from genome assembly GCF_030144855.1 of Hypanus sabinus. Lineage (NCBI taxonomy): Eukaryota > Metazoa > Chordata > Chondrichthyes > Myliobatiformes > Dasyatidae > Hypanus > Hypanus sabinus. Next base: position 56,548,942 of record NC_082722.1, on the reverse strand, counting down.
GGAATGTGTGCTGCGAAATTACTTTCTAAAATGTAAGTTGCAATCTTCAGCTTCCATGAAGCCATAAGGCTTAGAACAATTGTAGCAGTAGCCAATATTTCCTTCAAACGGAAGGAATATATATTGAAGAATACTTTCTGGATTAATATTCAACAGCTCAAAGGAAGGTGATTGAAAGTCTTCATGCATTCATTTCTCTAGTATGTGTGAAGCCAGTTCTATCACAGTCACATGCAGATTCAAAGCAAGCACTTCTCCAATAGGGAAAATAGGCTCACCTGTAAATAATAGAATGCGGGTTCTTTTCATGATCCAGCTTCAATTGTTATATTAATGTTTCTACTACAGTTGTTAACAAATGTCACTGCTTTATTTGCTATTAAACTACCACCACTTTTAGCTGTAGCTTATTTTTTCCCACTTACAATGTAATATGTTAACCCATTTTTGTGAAAGTAAGTTTACACTTGTTGTCTACTGGCACACAACTTTTAAGCATTTATTAATTTTTCAAGTAGTTTGTTATGGTTTTTGTCAGTATTGTTACTTTCATCAATAATGACCCTAACCCTAACCCTAACACTCACATTGGGAATAAAGTCAAACTTATTGCATTAGGGTCTGAATAAAATATTTAAAATAATACAGGAAACACACAGTTTGTCAGTTAGTATTGTGTGTGGGGGGGGGGGGAATAGAAACAGAGTTAGTGTTCAGTCTGTGATCCTTCATCTGTACCAAAAAAGAAAGGAACAAGTTACTTTTCTATAAACACAAGATACTTTGCAGATGCTGAAAATCCAGAGTAACACACACAAAATGCTGAAGAAACACAACAAGTCAGGCAGCATCTGTGGAGAGGAATAAAAAGTTGACATTTCGGGCCAAGACCCTTCATCAGGATTTATAGCCGAGTTAACAGAGTACAGATTCTGTTACTCTGCAGAAAAGTATAATTTTCTGCAGCAGAAAATGGGGGGGGGGGGGAGGACTGAGTAGAACAGAGGGAATATTGCTGAAATGGAGAGACCAAATGAGTTAATGCGCAGTTAGAAACCAGTTGTACTTTGGTTTGTTATATGTTGCTAACAGCTGAACTCGTTATGACCAACAGACCAGGCTGTATAAATAATTAGAGAAATAGTGAGCCACAATCACAAACAACTGCAGTTCTGATATGGACAGAAAAATCAAGTTACCTAAAGTTGGAGAAATTGATATTGGAACAAATATCAATAATGAATCAATATTAAAGCAATATTGAATCAAAATAACTATCCACATCAATATTGAAACCACTAACTTTAGATGACTTGCTCTTTCTAAACACAAGAAGGTCTGCAGAATATGGAAATCGAAAGCAGCACACACAAAATGCTGGAGGATCTCAGCAGAAAAGGCAGCATCTATGGAAATGTTGATGTTTTGGGTAAAGACCCTCCTTCAGGACTGGAAAGGAAGGGGAAGATGCCAGAATAAAAGATGGAGGGAGGGGAAGGAGGATAGCTAGAAGGTGAAAGATGAATCCAGGTGGGTAGGAAAAATAGAGGGCTGTAGAGGAAGGAATCTGATAGAACTTGGAGAGTGGATCAAAGGAGAAAGGGAAGGAGGAGAGGACCCAGGGTTCAAAGATGGGCAGGTGCAAAGAGATAAGAGGACAGAGAGGAGAATCGATGAAGAGGGTAGGGGGTGGGTATTGTATTTTAAACAGAAAGAGAAATTGATATTCGTACCATTGGGGTTGGAGGCTACCTAGATGGAATATAAGGTATTGCTCCTCCACCCTGAGGGTAGCATATCTTGGCAGAAGAGGAGGCCATGAACCAACATGTCAGAATGGGAATTGGAATTAGAATCAAAATGTTTGGGCACTAGCAAGCTCTGCTTTTGGAGAATGGAGCAGAGGTGCTTAACGAAGTGGTCCCCCAATTTGCGATGAGCCTCATCAACCCAGAGGAGGCTGCATCACGAGCACTGGACAACCCCAGAAGATTCACGGGTGAAGTGTTGCCTCAGCTGGAGAGACTGTTTGGGGCCCTGAATGGAGGTGAGGGAGGAGGTGAATGGGCAAGTGTAACACTTTAGTTGTTTGCAAGGAGTGCTGGGAGGAAGATTAGTGGAGAGGGTCGAATGGACAAGGGAACCATGGATGGAGTGACCCTGTGGAAAGCCGAGAGGTGGGGGGAGGGGAAGGTAACAATATATTTGGTGTTAGGGTCCCTTTGAATCTCTTTCAGTCTGTACCAGGACTAACCATTTCTGTCAGTCATTCTCCAGTGATAATGGTCATGTAGTTCTTTTCAATTAGTGTATTTTGGTCTGTAGACTACAAAGTATAATGAATTTCTAATGGCCAAATTAAACTCTTTGCTCCTACCTCTGGGAGACATTTCCTTTGCTCTTCCCATTTCTTCCTCACTTTGTTGGCTACTGAATGCTCTCTGGATTGCCTCCTTCCCGGTTCTGACAAAAAGTTCCTGATCTGAAATGTTAAATATGCTTTGCTTTCTACAAACACTATGATGTCAATGATTTTAATTTCTCAAATTCTGAAGTCAGATCATATCATATCCTCTCCTTATATTCCAAATAGTTTTGTGTGTAAGTATAAGAATCTCAATCTTGAAAATGAATGCAAAGGAGAAATTCCTTAGATACTGTCCGACCTATTAAGTTTTTCTAGCACTTTCTGGTTTGGTTTCAAATGAGGGTTACCTGATTATAAAACACCTATGCTATTACTCCAGGTTATATTAATGAAAGGCATTTGACCATATGTCAGGTCCCTGAATAACTGTAATAGAATTACTGGAAATTTTTTTGTGTATTTTCTTCAGGAATTTGCTTGAAATTTGGTTCAAATTTACCAGGGCACATTGTCAATTAAACTGGAGATTGATGCTTCCTGCTATTCACATGTTAAACAAGTTTACAGAAGCAAGGGTGCAGAATGTTCCATGAGGATCCAAGGGCAGTTTTGGAAGCCAAGTCACTGGGTATATGTAAAGTGGAGTTTAACAGGTTCATGATTAGTAAGGTCATCAAAGGTTGCAGGGAGAAGACAGAAGAATGAGGTTGAAAGGGCTAATAAATTAACCAAGATGGAATGGCAGAGCAGACTCAATGGGGCAAATGGCATCATTCTGATTCTATGTCCCTATATCCTATAGGCTGATTGTCTTCGCCCAATTTTAAAGAAGAAGATAAGAACTTAAGTAAAAGGTGCATGAATCATTCATATTGACCTTGGAAGCTAATCTGTTGCTCAGTATAATGGCTGATCTTTGCCCAGTCCCTATAATCCTGGATTCCTGTGTAGTCCAGAAATATGTCTAAATTAACCTTGAAATGATTAATGATATTAGTGTCTTGGGTAGAGGACACCAAAGATCAACCACTCTCTAAGTGATGAACTTGCACTCTTCTCACTCTTAGGCAGCTGAACCCTTACCCTGAGTGCATGCTCCCCATTTCTTAACTCCCACCACCAGCCTCCCTGATGAAATAGTAAGGGGAGGGGGGCATTAGAATTCTCCTATCAATTGATTCACAAGAGAACTGAAGCTTTAGTTGATGCCTATCAGGCTTTCACTCCCAATATTAAGTACATCAGTTATGTTGATATACACCCAGTGGCCACTTTAACTGTACACCTGCATGTTAATGCAAATAGCTCATCAGCCAATCATGTGGCAGCTACTCAATGCATCAAATCAAGTAGACATGGTCAAGAGGTTCAGCTGTTGTTCAGACCAAGCAGCAGAATGGGGAAGAAATGTGACCTCAGTGACTTTGACCATAGAATGATTGTTGGTGCCAGACAGGGTGGTTACAGTATCTCAGAATCTGCTGATCTCCGGGGATTTTCATGCACACCAGTCTCTAGAGTTTATAGAAAATGGTGCAAAAAACAAAAAAAAAAAAAATTGTCCGGTGAGAGGCAGCTTTTTAGGTGAAAATGCCTTGTTAATGAGGGAGGTCAAAGGAGAATGGCCAGACAGGTTCGAGCTGACAGGAAGGCAGCAGTAACTCAGATATCCACGCATTACCACAGTGGTGTAAGAAGAGCATCTCTGAAGGGACAACACGTCAACCCTTGATGGTGAAAGGCTACAGCAGCAGATAACCACATACATACACTCATGGCCTCTTCAGTAAAGGAGGTACCTAATAAAGTGGCCATTGATTATATGTTAAGAATTTATTTAAACATGAGGAAAGTATTCCTCACTTTTTGTCCAACTTGAGTTTCTGTCATTATCATGTCAGATACATCTCAGTTCTCAGTGTTAATATTTTTAAATTAATTCACCATATGTACTTTTTCCATACTCTTTACCTGTGGTGAATTAAATATACACATTTACCAGCTAAATGTTCAGAAGTATGTTAAATCTTCACAGAAAGGTGAGTCAGCTCAACAAATCAATGTCGGTGTTCAGTCTTGAAATCTGTCATAGTTTCTGGCTGAACCATTAATCCTGGAAATGAATTCTCTAGCTTCACAAATGTAATATCAAAAAAATCTCCCCTGTTCTCCTTCTCCAGTTTTCTTATAGTTAATATGGTATCTGTGGCTTTTTGAGTACTGGAAAAAGTTTTATTCCACGTACTCCATCCAGTCTAGTTATACAGATAATGCCATCCCACATTACTCTAATAGTCAGTGTTCCAACTTTCAATTCTGTCGTCATGTTTATATTTCCTTATTCCAGTAGTATCCTTGTGAATCCATGATGCACAATCTCTAAAGCTGAACTATGGTTTTGATAATGTAGGAACCAAAACAACAGACAGTACTCTAAGTGAAGTTTTATTAAGGTTTTATAAAGGCTTATCTTTGCCTCTTGGCTTTTATATTCTATTCCTCTTGAGATGAAATATAGATTGTAGTAGCTTCTTTCCACAAGCTTATCATTGTGAGGAGCAGCCTTTAATGTTCTATGAAACTGTATCCCTAAGTCTTACTGCTATTCCACAGCATCAACTTTGCTTCCACTTAAAGTATAATTACTGATGTTATTTTTGTACTAAAATTCAATGCTGTTAATTACTAACTGTGAATTCTGTTACAGTTTATCCCATTTTCCCACCTTATCAATGAAGTCTTGAAATTCTCTGTGGTCTTCTAAGGAATTAATTATAACTCTTATTATATAAGGTCTCTTATATCTCTTATTAATGTCATCTGTAATAATTCCCCTGTCAACTTTTCTGGAAACGTCCATGTACACTACTTCTATTGTATTCCCTTCGTCTACCATACCTTTAGCCTTCTCAAAGAATTCTACGTCGTTCGTCAAGCATGGATATGACTTTTGAGATGTATTCCACATTGGCTGCACTCCAGTTCTTTAGCACACATCTAGGAACCCATCTATAAACAAGTATTAGAGGAGTTATAAACTGCATATTTCAGTACAAAATAAATGATTTATAAACATGGCAGGCTCCTTCTGAGTCTGCAGACTGGCACTGTCAAGTTTTCTATTCTCAGCTTTGAGTTTAACAACATCTACCTTTAACCATTCAGACCTATATTACCATAATTAACAAACAGATAAATATCTTTGTTTAGCAAGTAATAATCTCTCCCAACTCACTGGTACCAATCTTCTAAGCTTGTGCACTAGGATTTTTATCTCAAGAGTGCAAAGTATCCATGGAGAAATACTCTAATATTTTAGAAACAGAATCACAATCTGGTTTATTATCATTGACATATGTCATAAAATTTATTGTTTTGCGGCATCAGCACAGTAAAAAAATTACTATAAATTACAATAAGAATATTAAGAAATCAATAAAAAGTGCAAAAAGAGAGAAAATAGTGAGGTAGTGTTAATGGGTCATTCAGAAATCTGATGGTGGAAGGGAAGAAGCTGTTCCTAAAGTATTGAGTGTGCGCGTGCAGGTTTCTGTATCTCATCCTTGATGGTGGTAATGAGAAGAGAGCACGTCCTGGATGCTGAGCTGTGTCCTTCATGATGGATAGGAGGCATCTCTTTTGAATATGTCCATAATGGTATGGATGCTAGTGGAGCCTGCTGGGTTTACAATCCTGTGCTGATTTTGCTAATCCCGTGCATTGGCACCTCAGTATCAGACGGCAATGCAACAAGTCAGAATGGTCTCCATGGTATATCTGTAGAAACTTGCTAGAGTCTTTGATGATGTACCAAATCTCCTCAAACTCCAAGTGAAATTTAGTCACTGGTGCACCTTCTCCAAAATTGCAGCAATATGCTGGGCCCAGGATAGAGATGTTGGCATCAAGGAACTTGAAGCTGCTCACCCTTTCCACTGCTGACTTCTTGATGAGAACTGCTGCTTGTTCTCCTGATTTCCTCTTCCTGAAGTTCACAATTATCTCCTTGATGTCCTGGGGTTGGAGGCCTCTGTGTGCGTTTCAGTGGTCCCAAAGGGAAAGGGACTCCTTGTGCTTTTGTTGCTTGCATTGTCCTGCTGAACATTGTGGACATGCTTTGTTGATGCCAGAATGTGAGGCAACCCTTGCGGGCACAGCCTTAGGTGGCGTTGGCTGTTAACAGAATTGGCGCATTCTGAGTGAAACTAAACCTGAGTGCAAGGTTTTTGTTGCAACCCTACTCAACTTGACAACCGGTTAAAGCATTCAATTTTAACCCATTGTAAGGTTAACTTAGACCCAAGCCTTTCATGCCTCATTCCGTGTCTTTTTAATTAAACAAAAAATTAAAGCATTCTATTAGAAACTTGGGTATTTTTTAGAACTTTTGTTCCCAGATTAAATTCTGGAGGTGTTTCATTTGTGTGCTGTACTAGCTTGTGGTATTCTGACAGATCAGCCACTATTGATTATTGGATGACATTTGTGATCTCATGTATATATCTAGGATGTTAACAATAAGTGGATCAGAGGGAGTGTTGTGGCCAATGATGTCTATTTGTTTAAGTTTGAGGGAAGAGAGAGAATATGCCAACACTGACTTCATTCCCAGGCTTTCTGCAAGTTATGATACTGTGATGCTGTGCTTTTTATTGTTGATCAATTAGGACAGAAAATATAAGAGTTTGGAAATATGCTTCACATAACTCTGCCATTTCAATTGATGTGGAAATCTGATTTGCCAGGAACTGATGAAATGATAAATGATTATCCATTAGAAGTTGAATCACTGTTTCTTACCCATTTCTTCTCTTCACTTCTTTAGTAACTCAGCCGTCTGATTTCCACCACCTCATTTTCTTTTCCAGAAATATACCTCTTTGGTTCAGCTTTCCTCTGTAGGCTATATTAATGCCTCTTATTTTCTGTTCTGTTTTCTCTTGGCATCATCATCATTAACAGAATGAGACAAGTAGACTTCCATGCCAATGATCAATGTTTTCGGTAATCTTAGCTTCTGAGTTGCTGGTACATATTGTGATGATAAGTTACTGTGTTGTTCGTTTTGAAAAGTAATCTTCAATATTTGTTTCACGATCATATACTGTATGTTGCAGGTCAGAATATTGCAACCTTGTACGTAAATACTACTGTATGTAGAACAACTCAAAAATCCTTTGTCAAAGCAAATTTTAAAACCGTGTTTCAAATTGCATATGATCTGAAGCAGTCTACCAGTTAATAAATTCATGATAAGTCATATTATTGCACATGTTTGGAAATAAATGATGAGAAAACCAACCTCATCTCTGTTGTAATTTATTCACAAGAGCCCAATGATCCATGCTAGCCAATGGCTCTTTATTGCTGCACTTAAGTATTAACCTACTATTTAAGAAATGTATTATGTTGCTACAGTGTATCATCTAAATAGATTTTTTAAGTAATAATAATGGGAATATAGTGTAATTGCAATCACAATCTATAGTTTAATTTCTGTCATAAATCCGTGACTGGCAATTGCCGCCTGGAAATGCTAATTCTTATTTAATTAAACAAATGCCTCTGTGGGTGGCCCAGTAGATCAGTGTGTCAGGCTGGCTCTCCATGGACCAGGACATCTGGGTTTGAGTCCCTGCCTTGGTTACTGTTTCCCCAAATGGTAAGACAATGATACGTTAGGATAGAAGAGAAAGCAGCTGAGATTCCACCCCCATCCCACTGATAACTGACCACACAGCAGTATAATTGGGCTTTATAGAGATGACCACAAGACTCTGTATAAAAAAATAAATATACTTGTAGAAGTTTTAAAATAAATATTCCAATCTGTAACAAGTGGACTTTTGACTTAACTTAAGAAAGAAGCTTTATGTTTAAGTTTATAAATAAAAACGTCATCAGATAGGAAGATCACATTCTTTGCAATCCAATAGACATGAAAAAGAACTAACTTTAGTCTTTTCAGCATGTGGGCTTGGATTACATATTTTTATGTAATATATCAGAAAAGCATATTTAGTGACTTGAATAAACCATGTTGGATTGAGAGACACTTTTGACAGATTTGTAGACTTCTGCATGATTTATAGAAAACCAACAAGACTGGTATAGGAGAAGACAGCCAATATTTCAGCACCAAGTTTACTTCAGCCATTATATCAGTACTACTGTCAAACTGCCACAAGGAGACACAGAAAGTAGCTTTTAAAACTAATATGCAATTTTATTGAAATACCTACCTACAACATTGCAGGTTTATTTACTCCAATCCTGTGACTGGTTTTGAATATCCTTTATGAGCATAATTTTAGAATGAAGGGTTATATTTATTTCCTCTACCAGCCACACTGATCACAAACTAAAGCAAAACTGTGGAATGAGCTAATGAAATAAAGACTGACTACAACCAGGAAAAGACAACAGTTCAGGAACGTTGCTGGCCTAAAATTGCCAAAGACTGAATTTCTGATGAGGAAAATCAACTTATATTTGACTACTCAGCAACCACCTAATTTAAGCCTGCTGAAAAGTGATTTTCTTCATAAACTGAGAACCACACAGAATAGATATCTGCCTTCCATAAAAATAACATACCAGTTACAAAGGCTTCATTAAATAAATCTCTACAGGGCTTCATCAAAAAAATCTACTGGAGGTTTAATGTGTAAGTGTATTAATTGTGAAAACTGAAATAGATTGACAGATGTAAATACATTTCACTTGAAAACTTATACCAATTGATGCATTTGAGAGTTTATATTAGAATATAAATGCGTAACAGTTTATCTGTAACTTTGACATACTTTGTTTAAAGTTGCACTGCTCTGTGGTTTTTAAAGTTTTTTTGTGTATATGAACACATTTCAATATACTATTATGACTATTGTCACAAGATTTATCTGGACATGTAATCAATTATTTCATAGCTTATTGTTTTCCTAATTTATACAAATAAAATTAAGATGATATGAAAGTGTACATTAGCAAATATTCATTATTTAAATTATGGCAGTCATTACATGCAAAATATTTTGATTACATGGTTATGAGAAAAAAATTCTTTCTAAATCTAAGTGATTAGAGAATGGGCACTACAGAATCATATGCACTAACTTTTCTAGTTGAATAAAAGACATCATTTTACAAGTAAGATCTAGAACTGAGTATCTTGCAGTAAACCCATATAAAAGGGTTGGAGAAATTTGATGTAAACTTTCCTCGCTTTGTAACTTTGCACTACAAAGACAAGTCATGAATCAGGCTATTCCTCTTTTTAACCTTAGGTGTTCCACATTATCTGCAAAAAGGAGAGAAAATGTAATGTTTATTTACTAGTTTACAATTCTATTTCCATTCTTTGTCCCTTTGCAAGTCCTCTGCTAAACTGTGCAAGATTTAGGTTGAGGGAGAGCAGAGGTGATTATGAAAGCTTCCACATCTGAAACCTGCCTGCATACTGCATGAGACGCATGCCGACAAAATCCTTGACTCCAGTGACAATTTTTAATGGGGAGGTGAAATACAGCAAGAAAGTAACGGGAATGGAAGGCTTGGAGTGGACCCTTCATGGGAGGAGTAAAGTTGTCAAGTTCATCGGAAATTTGCCCCAGCAAAACACCCAGTATTAAAAGTTACCAATTTCTGTCATACATTGGGTTTACTTGCTCAGTGGAATTACTCATTTGTAATCAAGAGCAACACTGAAATTATTTTCAAAGAGATTTGCCGGCACAAAGGGCTGAAGAGAGCATTTTAGTCTTTGGATTGAATAGCTCGTGGAGGGTGTATAACATTGGCACCTCCACTGTGTCCAGATGAATTGGTTGCCTCCATAAGCCGGTGATATCATTGTCTCATGATACTTTACTACTGAGCAGTGCCCTCTCTGGCCTTCTGACCTGCAGGAAATCAGAGTGGTACGGCACTAAGTGATTCCTACTTCTGTTGTGAAATCCCCAACTGCTACGGTTTTCCGTTACGGTCTTGAGGGATCTGAATTGACTATCTGGCTCGGACTTCAGTCGCTTCACTGCCATAGTAACATTGCAATGTAAATTTGGCATAAGAGACATCTAGCGGTAATGGTTATGTCATGTCTCGGGGTTTTTAATTTGTTTTGCACCTCTCGTCGCTGAATTCCAGTTAAACATAATTGCTTAAGCATTTGAATGAAATTGCAGCAGTTATAACAGGAATGGAATAATTAGGTGAGAAGAGAATGAAAAGTTTAATCTTGTTCCTCCATTTAAACTCTAATTAAAGATGCTTGATTGAACATTGAAAACACTCTACAATGGGCACATCATTTTGTTAATAAGATAATAAGCTTCAAATTTAACACTGTATTGAGTATATTGGGACAATATACATTACAGAAAATTATTATTAAACTTATTTGCGCTCATTGTGGTTATCACAGCCAAATGGCATACCATATGCATTTTAAGGCAGGGCACTTATAAAGTTGTATTTCACTTTGAGAACATAAATCAATATAGTTTTTAACCATTCTGTAAAAGATTGACTCAGAATTGCATGCCATGTCGTTTCATTGGGCCTACCTTTTTTCATTGTACTGATGAGCACAAAGTCTCTTAGACTGTTTTATTTTATGTTACCCGCCTGATAGATGCATCATAAATCAGGAAAACTGACTCACACATTGGACACCTCCTCAGACTAAGCAGGGGGTAGTGGCAGAGAAAAGGTGTTTCTCTTGGAGATAAAATTTCTCCTCTTCGAAGACGATTCTTCCAGCCTTGAGAGGCTGGCATGCCTCCTTTCTCTTGGGGCACCAATTGCCGCAGGTATATTGAGAACTAGTTCAAAGCTAGGAGCAAGACATTGTGGTTTAACAAGCCATAGCTCTACTTCTGTCATCTGTGTGCCTATAATGGAAAAGGGCTCTAGAGTTTGAAAGAAAACTTTAAACTTTGAAGCAATGGTAAAGTCCTGATATGAAGAAATCTCCGTATTTTATTTTCCCACTGAATTTATATTAGACTATTGATATAATAATCTGTGGAATCTCAGCAAATAACTTATGTAGGTTAGTTTCTATGACAAACAATTATCAACAAAAGTACAACACTTTTATTGACGTTTAATATCAGAACCTTCACTTATCAAAAACATTCCTGTTGTTTCTCAGTTTGGGTTCTGCCAGATCTCAATGCAGCTTTGGTCCTAGCAAGGAAAAATAGCTAAATTCCAAAGTTTTGAGTGACTGCTTTGATAAAAATGTAGCATTTGAGTCTGACAACAATAAAACAGATTTAATGGGAAACAAAGATAAAATACTCCTCTGGCCTCAGTCACACCAACATAAGGTGGTTTGTTGGAATTTAGTCATCCCAGTCCCATTAGATCATGACAGGAATTCCTCTTGCGTCAACTCCCTGGACCCAAGCATCTTTAGCTGTTCATGAATCACCTTCCCTTTCTCACAAAGTTAAAAATGGGGATGCTTGCTCATAATTGTAATGTACAGTACCATTCTCAACAGCTCAACAACCTAGCAGTCCAACCATGCATGCGGCAAGACCAGGACAGCGTACAATTTCTATTACTCCTTCTGCAGAAGATTAAGACATTTCAAAAACAAGACAGAGCAAGAAAAGTGACCAGATACTTAACAGGATCAGCCTCACAAAGATTGTGCCTGCAAGAGCAGGGAAGACTCATCTCCTGACTTTCTAAAACCTTTCTGGCAAGGTCAGAAGCATAAAGGAATGCTCCCCAGTTGCCTGGATATGTGCTGCTCCCACAGCACTCAGGAAGCTTGGCACCGTCTGTGAAACACACTCAGTTTGTTTTCATGACAAAAGGGGCTTCAGCATCTCTATGAAGTTATGTGTGCAATCCCTCATAATCCCTCAACTCTGACACCAAGGGTAACACCACTGGCCTAACTGGTAGGTTTCCCTCTCCATCATGCACTGGGTTGACTTGGAATTATAGCACTGTTCTTTCACGATGCTGGAAATCGCTGCCCAACAGCATTGTAGGGGACTACTCACATCATAAGGACCAACCACCAGCTTCTCATTGGGAGGGAGGAATGTTTTCAGTCTTTATTTATTATTACTTTTTTGCATTTGTGCAGTTTGTCTTCATTAGCATATTGGTTGTTTGCCTGTCTTTGTATGTGGTTTTGCATTGATTCTATCTTATTTCTTTGTTCACCTGATAAAATAAGTCTCAAGGTAGTATCTGGTGACATATCAATACTTTGCTAATAAATTTACTTTGAAGTTTGAAATGCTGTCCTTGGTAGAGGACCATATCTCATCTCTGAATAAAGTTGAACCATGTAAAATATTTGATATTAATTAATCTGACTCTTTGTGAATCAGAACACAGAGCTTGTTTTGCTGGAGCTATGTTTCTCAATAAGCAGGACTGATTTTTTTTTGCCTGACTTAATGATATCTTCATTTCAGACAAATTGTCAGCACTGACACTGGAGAACGGTGAGGATTTGCTCGTTTCTCAACTCTTTGACTTTCAACTCACTGCTCACGGTGCTCTACCAGAAGGGGTAGTTTGATCTGAACAGGAGGTAACTCCCACTTCCCCTCCTCTCAAACACACACTGCTGGACTCTAAGATGAGAGAAAGTTTATGGCACAAATATCATCAGCTGAGCTACAAAACGTTGTCTTCCTAGCAGGAATCATGAACAGTTTTGTATAGGATAATTTAAAATGAGTTGGTATTACTATGGCTGATCTGACATTGTAAAATACCCTGGGTTGCCTGAATTTAGTCTACGCTGTCAACATTGCAAAGTATAATTTAAAGGAGAAGGTAGCATCAAACTTCGCTGACAGCTCAATTTACTAAGCAGCCTTATGAATAACATTTGACAGGAAGGGTCAGATGCTATGCAAATTGTTTCTCCCTCCTCAATTTATATTCTTACCACTTGAACCTCTCCCTCGCCTCTTAACCAGAGAGAGAGAAAAAAGTTTTCTCCCGAGAACCATAACCCTTCTCCCCTTCTGGTGCTGGTCCAGCGAGGGAGAATGGGCAGTCAAATTGACAGGCAGGATTGTCTGTTTTTGAACCAAACAGATGGTGAAATTTAGATGACAGGCAATGGCTGACTTTGAAGTAATTGGAGATAATTTATGTTTTGAGCTTAAGATTGACCACTGTCACAAGGCGAAGGTTAATATGTAAACGATTTTAAATTATCACATTTCATCCCTCGTTCCTTAATCCTACCTTTAGGCTATTTATGTTGCTTTTGTTCTGGGCTCGTTGTGTTTGTTGACTTCTATAAAATGAATAAACAAAACAAAACCATAAAGCCTCACCAAGTGCTCCCTGACTTTTATCGATGTGCACAAGATGAAGCAAAAAAAAATCACTCAGTCTATCTTTTTATTTTTACTTTGCTTTAATCTTATTTGATGATGTCTCAACAGGCCAGGACATGCTTTCATAGATAGCAATTTCACTGCGCCATATGTGTCTCTCGCAAGATAGCATAGCAAAATGAGACTTGGCAGGAAGGGAACTAAACACATCGACCAGAACAGAGAAAAAAATATTTACTTAACCCCCTAATACCTGGAGTATGATTCCTATATTGTACCAACATTCAAGTCAAGGTTACAGTAATTAATGCATTTGGTCTACGCTAGAATGTATAATTTAAAAAGAAAATTTGCATCCTTTTCATAGTTCTTTTACTATGGAATGACTACATGGAATTTAGAATTGGAAGAGGGTTTGAGTGTTCTATTATTAATTTAGAACAAGTCCTACATTGAGTGGTACTGCGTGTGCTGAGGGAATTCACCATTCAAAGAGTTACTGTGCACGTACGACGAGAAAAAAAATCCCAAGGCTTGCTCTTTGTACAATAGAAAGATTGCTGGAATAGAATGTTTAAATTCATGACTCAATTTCTTTTAGTTTGAGTTCAAAAACGCACATTTAGTGAATAAGCAAAAACATAAATGAAAATGGCCTCTGCCACTGAAAGCTGATAGTGTAGCAGGTGGTGCTAGGAAAATGAATTCTTTAACCCATTATCTATAAAACCCTGAATAAAGATGAAAAATACCATGTTTATATGAAAATGCTTATGGAAAACTTAAAATTCAGACTATAAAAATAACATAATTTTAAATTTCTTGCAATATAAAGTAATGGTAACCATACAGGATCATACCGTTGTGTTAGACTTGGAAAGGACAAAAATGAAGATATGTTACCAAATATCCAGAGAATACTCTACAAAAGTAAGTAGTAAGTAACTTGAAAAACCAGCTCGTTTTTACAGTCCATTTTTTATCCCTCTTAAATACTGGAAAAAAAAATTTCTAACTACATTTCTATCATAATGTGTGAAAAATCATCAGGTTAATTTATTGCCAAAAGGCTCTCCCTTAAAAATTGGTGTGATTATTTCAACATAAAATATCTGAAGTGATCAGAGAGGAATGCAATCTTGAGCAAACCACTGTTCATTTTTAATGCACTGGCAGATAACTCCAACACACTATTTGCAAAAAAAAATGTGCATGCATTAAGGTCACTTTCTGTTTGATTTATTTTTATCAGTCCAATGTTACTTTTATCTGAAAGTATTATGGTTCTTAATGTATTTGTTAATTGTTCCTCACAAATTATTAAATGTTAATTTCTGAATGACAAAGACATCTAAATTGCACTTTAATTTTATATTCAGTTTATTTCATTCTGAACATTCAAATTGGGCAACAGAAGAAGTTGGAACATGCAGCTACAGTATGTTAGTAACTGCTACATCGCACAGTAAAAACATATACAGTATGTCTGCTTCTGTTATAATCCCAATGAACATCACAGTAAAATCTACACTAATCATACCAAAATTTATTACACAAACGAATGAAAGTCCTTCTTGCATTGGTATGAGATCATTTGTTACAATTATCTTGGAAGCATAGGAAATTAAATTTTTTTTATTCATTGAAAAACTCGTTATCAAAAATGCAACTTTGAATATAAAATAGATGCATTTAAGTAAAATGAAAGTAACATTGTGTTTAATATGAAAAAGTGATCTTATTTGTATTTTGTTAATATGAAAACCTTTAATTGTATTAAAACTCAAATGATAATATTTCCATGCTAAATTGGAAAAAAAGTCATTCTTGGTAAATTATTAGATTAGGTGGATAATGTCAAAGTAAGTGGAAACTAATTAGACCTTCTTTTAAAAAAATATTGCCAAGTCTTTTATTTAATTTCAGGATTAATCAATTTTCACTCTGAACGAAGTCATACAAATAAATTCATATATTAACCAATTAATTGGAATAATACAAAGAAAAATAACTATAATCTTGAAACGAAAATTATTTTATGCCATTTCAGAAATCTAGTTAATGTGAAGAAAATTGTTAAATCCATGCCTCTTTCAGATTTTGGAGCATTGGTCATAGCTTGTTTAATATAATTTAGTGTTTGATAACTTCCTGAAAGTCTAAGGCGAAATATACACTTTCTAAATGCATAGAAATCTTTTATTTAGGGAAATACAGCCCCAGCAATGTTAGGAAGTTGCAAATTATTTTGTATGAGTGAAAGTCATTAAAAAGCCATTAAAAAGGTTTTTGTTAAATGCTTTATGTGATCCCAACCAGCCACAGTGGACAGTTTGTAAATGTAAACAATTTCATTTCTGTTGAAAGCCTTTTGACATATTGTGCAAAATTGCTCAGCATCTTAAACCTTGCTATATTTTTAAGTGTTAAATAATGCTTTCAAGGGATGAGTATTTATCTGATTGTAACTTGAACCCAGGGGCTCTGCTCAGTGGTTAGCACTTAACCATTCATACACTGTCAACACGGAATGTCCAGTATCGTACAGCCTATCCTATCAAGTTTATCGTCCATTTTATCAGGGGCTAATGGTCATCGGACAGGTCTTGCTTTTCCCTGGTGGCTTGACATTAGCAACTAGTCTTGTTTAAGTACCGGAGAGCTGCCGATGGTGAATACAGAAGCCAATACCTGTTTCTCAATAAGTAGTAATTTAGCTCATGATTAAATGCAGCCTTGCTGACATACTCAAGTAGCAAAATGTTCCAAAGGGACCTGCCCTCACCTCTGAGACCAACAGACAGGAGAAGGATCAATGTCCAACAACAAGGGAAACAATTGCATCTTTCTGTCTGTCTATTCTTAAATGATGAAGACGAACTGCTAAAATGACAAAAGGAGATTGTCACTTAGTTGGCAAACACCGCATTATTTGTGTCCTTTAATTATTCTCACGATTTAATTTCAATTAGTTATTTTCAACGCATTGAACGGCAAAAAGCAATTGAAATGGTCATTTTCTGCAATTATATTTCAAAATGCTTTTTGCTGTGAATTTTATTAATGTAATGTCAGGTTTGGTGTTGGGTTCTTCAGTGACAGAGTTGGTAATTCACAATCAAAAGCTGATGCACTAATAATATTTAATGATTTTTATGTTTTGATCTTATTTAATGTAAACCAAGTGTTAAGCCTTTTAAGTTTTAAACTACAAGCGATACCAACAAAAGCAATTCCCGATTTTAGACACAAATAGTACCCTTCCAATTCGGAGTGCTTTTATTCTGTGTTTCTTTTTAAATAGTTGATGTCCCAGCTCATCCTCATAGGCAAACAATTCATTATTCCATCAGCCCGCAAATACATTTACTAATCCTTTATTTTACATTCAATTATCAAAGTATAATAAAAGGGAAAGCATTCATTCTTTTGTTACCAATACTAAGCCTATTTTTCTTTATATCTTGAAGTATTTCACTTCAAAATGCTAAACTGGAACATGAATGGCATTAAAATGACTTACACTACTAAATGTGTTTAATTGCCTGCATATATATGCTTTATGACAGTGAAGGTTTCCACTAAGCAGAGTAGACTGCATTGTGTCAGAGGTGTAACAATATGCTCTGGTAGCTGCAGTGCAACTTTCAGGGTCTGAAGCAAGACACAAAGAGATAGCCATGACTCTGGGAAATAAATAAAACATGCAAACACAGCCCTGACCCCCAGCTGTGATTGAATTTGCAGTGGTCATTTCCCAAATGTCCGCTGACAAAGCCACCCATCAGCTTTCGTCACACTGCTGCTTAATGCAAGGATCTTCCCACTGATACTGATCTCTTGGTCTGCCAATCAAGCCCACTTTAATTAGTTAAAAACTGTATGAATTCAATCATCAGCACAAAAGTGTCTCAACAAGCAAATTCTTTGATACTGCTTAATATATTCTGCCTGGAGGTTCTCTTGGACGAGGCAAAGCATAACCTATTAATAACAGTTTTTGAAGATATAATAAATTTGTATGATTCTTGTGCATTCTAGTTAAAATTAGCACAGCCTCAATATTGAAAGGTTCATCCAATGAATCTTTGTTCACATCCTACATTTGAAATAAAATAAAAATTATTTGTTATTTTTTGTTGCTTCATGATTAAAGATTTTTATCAGCATTCATATTTAGTTAATAAAATGTTTGATTGATGAATCTTTATAAATTGTCAGTTCCTGGTGTTGCCTTAAGTTCTAATAATTGTTCTAACACAAATTTGTCTCCAAGGGGGAGAAAACAGTGTGAACACTGGACAGGATATGAGTATGCTAAATAGTGTGCTTGGATTATCATAAACCAGAAAATCATTTCACCTTCCAATATATGTTCTTTTTTATCATTTTAATCAATGTGTTACTTTGCTTTTAATTAGTCCTTAATTAAACCTTTTAAACACGATAACCATAGATGAGTTTCAGGTGCAGACTGTAAGGGTGCATATTGAATTCTGAGGCTGTAAGGCCACCCTTTGCCACTGGTTAGGCATAAGCTGTGAGGGTAAAAATACATTGTTAAATTTATAACATTGATGAGGAATGAAGATTGCAAGGCCTTCTTCAGTTAACACAGCTTTCCAGGCTGGATTCTCTCCTTCTGCGTCAATCACAAATTTTATTTTAACTCTTATGCCATCCAAACTGAAAGAGCGAGGAAACAGAGTCTATGGAAACATGCACTTTGGAAGAAAGGAATGAGAAGAAGGACCTGTTCGCATTCAGGAATGGAAAAAAAAAGCAAAACTGTAGTTTAAAAATTGCTAACAATCGCAAATAAAGTTAATGTTAAAATTACCTTGTTCCTACTGCTCTTTTATGCAAACATTATTTAGTTCACCAGCTGCATTTATACCTGCGACAATGAATCAGTTTCAATTATATCTTTTTAGTTGTTGCTAGCTTTCTCACCTTGCAATGCAAGCTTATAAACAAAACAGAAATCTGCCCAAAGGGAAGTCCAATTTAGAACTAAATAATTCCTTAAGATCTAACAGATGTTATTTAAATTAGGTCAGTGATAATATATTTAAATTTGATGCTGCCTATATTTGAAAAAATAATCTGCCCAGAATCTAATTTTTTCTGGTATTCAATGAATTTACCAAGCTTAAGTTAATGGCAATATAAAGCAATACTTCCCTACCCAGTGTTTTACATGTGCAAAGATACCTTTGAATGAATGTCATCTTATTTTACCTTTGCTGCAGTCGATCGATGCTTCATTAGGCTGAATTGTCTTTTACCCATGCAACCTTGAAACAGTGGCTTAATTACCTCTGTGTTAGGCAGAAACCTTCCGAAAACAGGGCAGTTACATCTCAACAGTCTAGGCAAGTGCATCATCTGTGATCTAAAAGGGAAAAAAGGGAGGAGGCAGGATAGTTATAAAAAGGAGACCCGTGGGTTAGGGGGCAAGGTTCAAGTCCAAACTGCCAGGCTATTGAGTAGCTTTTATAAAGCAATTCTGCACTTAGCTTTATCGCCTCTCTCACTGCTCTCCATGGCTACTTTCTTATGTTTAAACCGAGGAAGCCGAAATAAAGCCTGGAAGGAATTAAGTATATAAAATATATATGAATACACCATATGTAAGCAAGCAAAAGCAAATATTGTAGACATTAAATGGTTTGTAAATAGACCTTTTTTTTGAAAAAGCACTGGAGAACAATATAATGTTGGTGTCTGTATTTTGATTTTGAAAAATGGGATGCTGGATCTGTGAGATATTTCTGTTCTTCTGGGAGTAATGTCATTCCAACTTTTGACATTTTTTACCCTATTTAAATGGTTTTGACAAGCAGGCACATTTCTGGCCCTGCCTTCTGAAGGAGACTTAAACCAAAAAGCTTCTCCCTCCCCCAGCCCCCACATTCACACAATACAGCTGTGTGCAGCATTGTGTGTCTTTGAAAACCCAAGTTCCCCTACTGCATTACATGAGTGCAATAAATAACAACACCTAACTAATATGGATTACACCCCAGTTTGTTAATCTGTGCCCTCACAACTGCAAGGCTTCATCATCAAGCAAACATGACGTCATCATATTAAGCTAAAATAACAATTGAGCATGAGAGACAGAGCTGGCATATTACAACCCATCCAAGTGGATCACCAAGCCAGATTGGGAACAATCCCTGCTCAAATTGTCATCTCAACACACTGTGTGTTAGCAGCCTGCTGCAATTTTCCACCAGTCTCCACATCCATTGAAAGCTGTAATAATGTTTCACTCAGCCAAGGAATGAGACTATAAAAGGGTATATACAGTACCTTGTTGGTCCTAATGTAGTCTCCTGCCAAAAGGGGGAACTGGAAGGACTCCGATTAATCCTGACCAATGATTGAGGTTAGTAATATCTTTCTTAATTTTAATTTTTCTAGGGAAAATGTATATGTTATCATGAAAGTTAGGCAAAGAAAATATAAATATACATATGGTCTGAAAATGTTTTACTTTAATAAATAACCACTAATATTCACATCACAAAGCACAATTTATTTTCTTAAAAGAAACTATTGCATAGTTTGTGATGTTGGGGAATATGGCTAAATGGGAGGTACAAGTGACACTCTGCCAAAGTATCAAGTTTCTAATTTTCTCTTATATTCATAGAATTGGTCAGGAAAACATATTATTGCATAGGATCAAATAAAACCTGCAGACAGTAGCTTTTCACTTTCTCTCTCTCTCTCTCTCTCTCTCTCTCTCTCTCTCTCTCTCTCTCTCTCTCTCTCTCTCTCTCTCTCTCTCTCTCTCTCTCTCTCTGTCTCTCTCTCTCTCTCTCTCTCTCTCTCTTTCTTTTTCTCTCTCCCCCTGTCTCTCTCCCTCTCCCCCACTTGCTTTCATTCTCTCTTTCCCCCATCTCTCTGCCCTTGCCTCCTTCTGCCTTCTCAGTCCTCCCCCCAGTAGCCCCACCATACATACACACACACCCCTCTTGTGTGAGATCTGTAAAACAGCAACTCATATTCCTACAGAATTTTCTAATCCTTGTTTCAAAATGCTGCTCATTTCTCTGCTCAAAGTTGCCTCTTCCTGTGCTCATATACAGTTTTACTTCCCTATCTTTTGTAATATATAAGATAAAAATTCAGTGAACCTAAACTGAGCTTGTGGATTCATCATCACACACCAGGCCTGCACCATTTTGAGGGGGCTTGATTTATGCAGATCCTACAGTCACAAGCACAGTGTCATTAATAGTATTGTTGCCCTGCTATCTCCCATCAACAATCTCTGCCTTGCAAATGAAATCAGGGTGATATCCTTCCCAGCAGCAATACAAAACACACAAATATGCTACACACAAACAAACACTTGAAAGGCCTTCCACAGGCTTCGGTCTCACACCAAATAACAATAGCGATTTCATTTCTCTTTCTATTTTTCTATATTTTAACAGAGTTCAGTAAAGGCTTAATCATCAAGGGAGAAGAGATGTTAGGAAGAAATAGCGGGTTGGTGGAAAATGATTTCCCTTACATTCATTTTCCACAATCTCTATATAATTAATATAAGCCATGCTCATATACGTTAGTGCTCTTCAAGCTTGTCACTCATTAATCATATGACCTTTCTAGCCTTGGTTAATGACCTTGGAGGAATATATCAGCCAGTGATGGCTGAAGCTGTAGAATGAAATTGTTTCTGTAAGTGCTGATGGTCATTCCTGACAATTTATACTTCACCACGGGCCTGGGGGCCACGGGTGCACAGAAATCATTTTAGGCCTTATTTATTTAATTTTCTTTCTATATTGCTTTTATGTTGCCATATTTCCTAATTAATCGGTTCCTATTTTCATTCAAGTGTAACTGAGACAAAATTTTAAAATTTTCATATTTAATATCTTTCATCACAATAACCATGACTCAGATCAATTTGACTGTTTTCAGTGCGAGATGCAATTCTCATTTCACTTCTCTTGAACTTAATTTATATAATTCAGTACAGATGATCATATAATTGCCAGATACTGTATTTTTTATTTTCCACTGGCCAGGCTCCTAAGCATTCAGATTTATAGCCGAACAGTTTTAATATTATGAATGTTACTCATGAGTCCTAAGCTGCTTAGATGCCATGTGAAACGAGGACAAGTAAAGTTATCTGTTTTGAGTGCTAACAGAAGCCTTGTGCATACAGATACATATTAGAAAGTACTTTGTGTCTATGTATATGTGGAATAAAGTTGAATGTTATCTCATAAGTGTAGGATAATATCCAACCATGCATAATTAATTCATTGGTTGGCAGCTTCCTGGTGGTTTGGTAGGTAAATGCACGACATAGCCTAGTGTGACACCAGGCAACCCCAAGATCTCAGCCATTTCCCCTCAAGCAGCAGTTTAACCAATGCCCCTGGATTAAAGCTAAGAAAAATAACCTGGGCATCCCATTCTTGGTCAAAAATTTTACAGACTTTTTACACACATACTTGCAGAAATTGTGTGGGTTTTGTTTGAAAGTAGTTTTACACTTAATTGTGATGACGCGTTCAGCTGAATGGCAAATTATACTTTGCTATCTCTGATGAGAGTTGAAGAATTGCTATTTTTTGTCAGCTATAAGAGTATGCTTGACTGCACCAAGACTTGGAATGCTAAGGAGAGGTCAGAATTTAGGAAGAATTGCATTGCTGACTTGTTGGGAGTCATGTTGCATGTTACTTCACATCATCCAGAGCTGGTCTACCAATTGATACAACAAATACTCTATATATATTGCATTGATTATAATAAGTAAATCATATAATTATCCATGATTTAATTTGCAAATGCAACTTTTGCAATTTATAAACACTTTGTGATGCAACAATAATAATAATAGGACAAAATATATACTTTAAAAATTCCTTCTCAAATGATCAAAAGGATTGCTCACCCAGTAATGCAATGTGTCCTTAATAACTGGTGGTAGGAAGATATATATAATGTATGTATGTTATTTGTTATTTACATTAAAAGTGTAAAACCTATCACTAAAATAGAGATTTTCACTCAATCTCTCAAAAAGCTGTTTTGAAAGAACTTTACAGAGGGAGCTTTGGACAATGAATCAGGAAGTTCAATGGAATGCATTCAATGGGAAAAATAAAGAGAAGGAAAGAACACTGTGATTTACAGAGAAAGAGGAAAGAGAAAATGATTCAAGTAATTAACATTTTAAGAATGTGAATTCACATTTGGTGAGATCATTATTTAGTATCAGATTGAAAAGGGACAGGAGTGTATAAAAAGGTTACTAAATATTTGAGTGATAACTGACTCGTGAACAGACTTCTGGTGCGATACCATGGTAGAACAGTGTCTGAAAGGGCTGAGCATCTTGTGGACTGCACTCACACAAGAGATTGTGCAGGGACGGGAAATCCAGAGCAACACACACAAAATGCTGCAGGACCACAGCAGGTCAGGAAGCATCTATGGAAATGAAGAAACAGTCAACATTTTGGGCTGAGACCCTTCTTCAGGACAGGAAAGGAAGGAGGAAGAGGGGAATCCTCCTTCCCCTCTCTGCAGCATTTTATTCTCGCATTTTCTCCCTTCCTTTCGAGTCCTGAAGAAGGGTCTCGGCCTTGAAACTTTGACTGTCTATTCATTTCCATTGGTTCCCGCCTGACCTGCTGAGTTCCTCCAGCGTTTTGTGTGTGTTGTTCTAGATTGCATTTCTTTCATCGTTGCAAGTGTTTGTCTGATTTCCATATTATTAGGCAAGTGTGTGGGGTAGGCTTCTCTGTTATCTTTACCACAAAAAGTGGCTATCTTTTCTCCTTTTTACACCACCAATTCAAGGGTATACTTAATTATGAGAATATAGTTTGCAGTAAACCAAACACAGGTAATTCAAAGGCAACACGAGTGAATCTGCAGATGCTGGAAATAAATAAAAACACAAAACGCTGGCAGAACTCAGCAGGCCAGACAGCAACTATGGGAGGAGGTAGTGACGGCGTTTCCGGCCGAAACCCTTCATCAGGAGTCGAGGATGAAGGTTTTCATGAAGGGTCACTACCTCCTCCCATAGATGCTGTCTGGCCTGCTGAGTTCTGCCAGCGTTTTGTGTTTTTACAGGTAATTCAAACTATAGTAATGTGTAAAATAATTGCCGCAGTTCAATAGCAGATACTGGAAGCGTACAAAAATAATTTGTCCAGCTTTGTTGTAACAACAATCCTACATATAATATGTTTGCTTTTCTGATTTAAAAATTACTTTTGCTTATTTTTTTCATTTGTGTGAGTTATCTAAAGTAATAGAATAAACTGGCTAATGAATGATTATTCTTCCATCAATAAACTAAACATTTTAATCAACAGTCTTATAATATGTTTCACAATAACAAAAAACGGGGCATCCTTTAATAAACACAAGAGATTCTGCAGATGCTGGAAGTCCGGAGTAACTCATGCAAGATGTTGGAGAAACTCAGCAGGTCAGGCAGCATCTATGAAAATGAATAAACAATCGATGTTTTCGACTCAGACCCTTCTTCAAGACTGTAAAGGCAGAAGGAAGAAGCCAGAATAAAAAAATGGGGACAGGAAAGAAGTACAAGCTAGAAGGACATAGGTGAGGCCAGGTGAGGTGAAAGATAGGTGGGTGTGGTGAACTACATATACCTGTCTGGACACGCCCCCCCCCCCCCCCCCCCGCTGACTGCTCCTGTGGCTCCTCCTACTGACCGTGGCTCCTCCCACAGACCCCGGTATAAAGGTGATTGGGGCCTGAGCCCTGCCCTCAGTCTCCAGGATGTGGTATGGTGGTCAATTGCTGCTTGTTCTTTCTTCCAGTCAATATAAGCCTATATCTCGCCTCATGTCTCCGAGAGTTATTGATGGTGCATCAGTGGGCAAGGAAGAGAGATTAAGTGAGAAGCTGGGAGGTGGTAGGTAGAATAGGTAAAGATCTGAAGAAGAAGAATTCTGATAGGAGAGGAGAATGTGCCATGGGAGAAAGAGAAGACACCATGGGGAGGTGATAGGCTGGTGAGGAGAAGAGAAATGGAAATAGGGGAGCCAGAGTTGGGAATGGAAGAAGACGGAAGGGGGGGGGGGGTGAGAAAAAATTACCAGAAGCTAGAGAAATCAATGTTCATGCTATCAGGTTGTAGGCTACCTGGAGAGCATATAAGAAGTTGCTCCTACAACCTGAGTGTGGCCTCATTGTGGTAGTAGAGGAGGCCATGGGTTGACAAGTCGGATTGGGAATGAGGACTGGAATTAAAATGGCTGGCCAGCAGGAAATCCTGCTTGTTGCTGTTGGAGCAAAGGAGCATCACAAAGTGGTCTCCTAGACTATGCTGAGTCTCAGCAACACAGAGGAGGCCACTGGATACATTAGAAGATCCCAACAGACTTGGAGGTGAAGATTGCTTGGGGCTCTGAATGGAGGTGTGGGAGGAGGTGAATAGGCAGCAGTAGCACTTCAGCCACTTGTGAGGTTAAGGTCCAGAGGGAGATTAGTGGGAAGAGATGAATCATGGAGACCATGATTCTTGTGGAAAACAGGGTGGAGGTAAAGATGTCTTTGGTGGTAGCGTCCTGTTGAAGAGGGTAAAATCTGTGGAGAACAATGTCCTTGATCATTGGGTTTCACCTATCACCTTCTAGCTTGTACGCCTTCCCCATCCCCCCCTTATGATTCGGGCTTCTTCCCTCTCCTTTCCAGTCCTGATAAAGGGTCGTGACCTGAAATGTCGACTGTTTATTCGTACCCATAGATCAATTCTTTAATAATTTCTAACCTAAAAATATGCATTACTTAAGCAAATCTTAACTGTTAAAGACTACATGGAAATTCAAACTACCACAGTAACTTTTTGTTGTGCTTTCAGAGAACTCACACAAATATGTTTTTCAACATTTTCATATGAATAAATAATGATATGTCAATCACACAATTCATCATTGATCTGTACTTCTGCCTCATTTGATTATATGCAAATTAGTCCATTCCAGGCAAATCTCTTTCCTTGATTTGGACATTTATACTCTGTTTATTACCATTTATATTTCATGTTAAACAGAAGGAATAGTTCCAAATATCTTTTGTAAGTATCTTGCTTTCGCTTCCAATATATTACATTGATGTGGATCTCCTGTGACCATAGTTACGGTTAATCAGATGAATCAGTATATCATCTAGCTGTATTTCTTATCATAATGAGCCAAAAAACTACTCAAAGGTCGGGGTTAGTTGAACCACAACACTACTAATGCTGTGAATCGTGAATAATAGGTACTGACCTTATACATAAAATTGCATAGAAGCATGTTACAATATAGGTAATACTGAATCATGGTGTTATTGAGCTCAAAAACAGGCCCTTTGCCTCCCCAAAACGTTACACTCCTCTGTATTATTCCAGCTGCCCGAACTTGGTTCATTTGATTCGAGTTCCAGACGTTTCTTAGCGTCGATAATGCCGAATGCTAAGGGCGGTATGGTAGAATAGTGGTTAGCATAATGCTTTACAGTACAGGGTTCAATTCCCACTGCTGTCTATAAGGAGCTTGTTCCCTCCACGACCACGTGGGTTTCCTCCCACAGTCCAAAGACATACAGTCAGTAAGTTAATTGTTCATTGTAAACTGTCCTGTGATTAGGCTCGGGGTTAAATTGGGGATTGCTTGGCAGCACGGTTCAAATGGCCAGAAGGGCCTATTCTGTGCTGTAGCTCAATAACTAAATAAATAACGGAATTACAGAATCCTGAAAAACGCAAGATTTTTTTATTTTTCCACCCATTTATTTTACAGTAACTTGTAAACTTACAACTTTGATCTTCATACCTTCTGCTTACAGTGGGTACCTCCACGTTTCTTCAACTTTCCCCCAGCTGTTCCCTCCATCTTGGATACATCCTTCTTTCTCCCACCTTGGCACTTCACTGTGCCTGTATGAATGCCTTTCTCATGTATTCTTGACCACGTTGAGTCAATGTTGCTCTCCCCATCCTGAGATCCTAACTCATCCCCTGGTTCATTTCCAACCCAACCAATTCCATCAATGTAAACAAGATCCAATCCAAGCCAACCACGGAATCTTCATTGCCAACCATGACATCGTAAACCCACAAGCCACAAATTATTTATTTTTCAACATTTAATCAAGAAACATTTGCTTCACTGTCTCTGGGTGGAACAGCGAACAACTGAAGTATTCTTTCCAAATTCCTTCACCATAGCTGGACAGTTCTACATTGTATCTTCTTGTAGTTGAATATTTCTTTAATAGGTGTTGGAGTCCAGTTTCCAATGACTATCACTGTGTTTTGTTTAAAGCTTCACTGGGTAGCAGAGTGTGACTCCCTAAAAGAATGAATGTCATTTTGTAAGCTGCTCTCCCAGAATGCACCCTGGGGCTGTTTTCCTGCTGAGTCTAATTACTTTTTGTTATTCTGACAGCAAAACTGGCTATTGACAGAATGTTCCTACCCACTCTCTTCTCCCTTTGAATCATTGAAGATAACCGGGGACCAACAGAATTAAAACTTCAGGAGGTCACTCTTAGGCCAATTATTCTTGTATTTTGCATCAAAGCAAAATAAACCGTATTTGCTGAGCCTTACCTCTCATGTAATTTTGATAGGAAAATGATATACAGGACAACGGTTATTTTATTTATGTAACTACACTAATTTACATGTGTACATCGTGTAACTGAGGAGAGCAAATTAACTGATTTCTTCTTCCTGTGGGTTAGGAAGGCATTGGCCATGGACAGATGTTGTGAACTGACTTTGGCAGACTTCAGACATTTAAACTAATGTTCCTACCTAGTTCTACACTAGTATATGTTTTTATTTAAATGCGAACTCTTTGATCACCTTTGTTTTTAAAAGTTAGTGATTTTACATATGCAAATACAGTCTGGCCAATGCCTCAACAGTAATTTTGTGCCCTGTATCTAAGGAGAGAATATCTGGGAAGGGTCCAGAGAGGGTTCACAAGAATGATCCTTGGGAATGAAAGGTGTCTGGGGGCTCTTGGGCTGTATTGGATGAAATTCTGAAAGATGAGGAGGGATTTTGTTGATACCTACCACATACTGAAAAGCCTGATGAGGTGAATGTGAACAGTGGGTAAAGTGACTGAAATGAGGAGGAGTTTCTTCAGCCAGTGGGTGGAAATCATTTCCACTGAGGGCTGTGGAGGCCAAAACATCATGTGTATGCATTTAAGGCAGGGATTGAAAGGTATTTGATTGATAAGGGGTTAAGGGTTACAGAGAGAAGTAAGAGAATAGGTTTGAAGAAAGAATCAGGCTTGATGGGACAAATCATCTAATTCTGCCCCTGTATCTTATGATCCTATGATCTATCCCTGAATATCACTTAAAATCTGTTCACGTTAGGAATGTCATAGAGTTGCCTTCTGTTATGGCTCTTTCAGGGAGTAACTGAGGCCTAGTTGTGCCGATTATTGGACTTGAGGAAGTATTGCATCAAATTTAGCTGAGAGCAGGTATGCAGAGATCAATTCCTGACAACAGTGCCAATCTGAGAAAAGAACTTGATCCAAGATTGAAATTAAAATGCACTGCAGGTTCTGCTTACGTGGTTGTCTCCCTCCTTGTGAGTCTCAAATTGTCTCTGTAAAGGGGCCAATGACTTTAAACACTTTAGCAGCTGAATGTTCAATCATATATTCAACCATTTTAGTGCAGATGAATCCCTAAAACCTTTAAGGATATCGTTAATGCCCCACTGCAAAATGCATTTATTTCTACATGTGTGGTCTATGTCCCAGCCAGTAGTATAATGGTAATTATTTTTTTTAATCATAAGACCTCGCAAAGGGAAAAAAAAACACTACAGCATAATTTAGCTAATTCTTTGTCTCTTCATGCTAATTGGTGGAAGTGTTTGAGCCCCATGACTTTAAAGAGTGTGTAATGATGTACTTATCTCATTCCTTGCTGGTATTTTTGTCTCCAAGGGCAGACTAATGGTGTCTATCTCCCTCTTAATGAGTGCCAAGTGAGTTATCCTCAGATGACATTCTACATATGGTGAGGGGGTAGTTGGCCTTTTCAATGGAGGGTACAGTCGGACAATAATTGTTTAGAAAATAAAAAATCCAGATATGGAATTTTTATTTAACAATAAAATTTTAATTTAATCAAGTTTAATGCAAGTATTTTGCATTGTTTCCTTTATTTGAATAGCATCACTTTTGATGCTTCAGAGATGATAGAGAGGGATGTAGAAGAGATGGCAGCCTATCACCAATGATCCAAAAAAAATAGAGAGTTCGTCCTGGCAGCTTCATCCATTGAGACAATATGGATAGAGCTCAGGAATAAGAAAGTTGCAACTCCTATGAGGGGGTTATATTACAGGCCACTAAAAAGTCAGCAGGAGACAGAGGAACTGATATGCAGACAGATTATGGAACGCTGTAAAAACAATAGATTATCTATGGTGTTTTACTTTATTTTCCCCAATATTGATTAGGTCTCCCATGGTGCCAGAGACTTAAATAAGGCAGAATTTGTTCAGTATAAACTGGAACGTTTCTTCACCCAGTATGTAGATAATCCAACCAAGTTAGAGAGTTTAAACTAGAATTGCTGGGGGGTGGGAACCGAACTGAAGTGACAGGGGAAAGGGGGGTAAGCTCACAAATAGGGAAAGCTTGGAGACAGTACGAAAGGGAGGATAGGCAGGTGATTGAGAAGGGACGCACTCAGACTGATAGTTTGAGATGTATCTATTTTAATGCAAGGAGTATCATGAACAGAAAGGATGAGCTTAGAGCATGGATCAGCACTTGGAGCTATGATGTTGTGATCATTACAAAGACTTGGATGGTGCAGGGGCAGGCATAGCTACTTCAAGCGGCAGGCTTTAGATGTTTCAGAAAGGACAGGGAGGGAGGCAAAGGATGTGGGGACGTGGCACTGCTGATCAGAGATAGTGTCACAGCTGTAGAAAAGAAGGAAGACATGGAGGGATTTTTTATGGAGTCTCTGTGGGTGAAAGTTAGGAATAGGAAGGGGTCAATAACTCTACTGGGTGTTTTTTATAGACCACCCAATAGTAATAGGGATATCAAGGAGCAGATAGGGAGATAGATTCTGGAAAGATGTAATAATAACAGGGTTGTCATGGTGGGAGATTTTAATTTCCCAAATATTGATTGGCATGTCCTTCGAGCAAGGGGTTTAGATGGGGTGGAGTTTATTAGGTGTGTTCAAGAAGGTTTTTTGTCACAATATGTAGATAAGCCTACAAGAGGAGAGGCTGTACTTGATCTGGTATTGGGAAATGAACCTGGTCAGGTGTCAGGTCTCTCAGTGGGAGAGCAGTTTGGAGATAATGATCACAATTCTATCTCCTTTACCATAGTATTGGAGAGGGATGGGAACCGACAAGTCAGAGAATCGTTTAATTGGAGTAAGGGGAAATATCAGGCTATCAGGCAGGAACTTGGAAGCATAAATTGGAAACAGATATTCTCAGGAAACGTACAGAAGAAAGGTGGCAAATGTTCGGGGAATATTTGCATGGGGTTCTGCACAGGTACGTTCCAATGAGACAGGGAAAGGATAGTAGGATACAGGAACTGTGGTGTACAAAGGCTGTTGTAAATCTAGTTAAGAAGAAAAGAAAAGCTTACAAAATGTTAAAAAACTAGGTAATGATGGAGATCTAGAAGATTATAAGGCTAGCAGAAAGGAGCTTAAGAATTAAATTAGGTGAACCAGAAGAGGCCATGGCAAGGCCTTGGAAGACAGGATTAAAGAAAATCCCAAGGCATTTGACAAGTATGTGAAGAGCAAGAGGATAAGACGTGAGAGAATAGGACAATGGAAAAGTGTGTATGAAACCAGAGGAAATAGCAGAGGAAATAGTACTTATTGAATACTTTACTTCAATATTCACTATGGAAAAGGATCTTGGTGATTGTAGGAATGACTTGCAGCAGACCTAAAATCTTGTGCATGTACATATTAGGGAAGAGGATGTGCTGGAGCTTTTGGAAAGCATCAAGTTGGATAAGTCACCAGGACTGGATGAGATGTACCCAGGGTACTGTGGGAAGCAAGAGAAGAGATTGCTGAGCCTCTGGCGATGATCTTTGCATCATCAATGAGGGAGGCATAGGTTGAGGAGGATTGGAGGGTTGCAGATGTTGTTCCCTTATTCAAGAAAAGGAGTAGAGATAGTCCAGGAAACTATAGACAATTGAGTCTTACTTCAGTGGTTGGTAAGTTGATGGAGAAGATCCTGAGAGGCAGGATTTATGAACATTTAGAGAGGTATAATATGATTAGGAATAGTCATCATGGCTTTGTCAAAAGTAGGTCATGCTTTACAAGTCCGATTGAATTTTTTGAGGATGTGACTAAACACATTGATGGATGTAGAGCCATAGATGTAGTGTATATGGATTTCAGCAAGGCATTTGATAAAGTTGCCCATGCAAGGCTTATTGAGAAAGTAAGGAGACATGGGATCCAAGGGGACATTACTTTGTGGATCCAGAACTGGTTTGCCTACAGAAGGCAAAGAGTGGTTGTAGATGGGTCATATTTTGCATGGAGGTCAGTGACCAGTGATCTGTTCTGGGACCCTTACTCTTTGTGATTTTCATAAATGACCTGGATAAGGAATTGGAGGGATGGGTTAGTAAATTTGCTGATGACACAAAGGTTGGGCGTGTTGTGGATAACGTGGAGGGCTGTCAGAGTTTACGGCGGGACATTGATAGGATGCAAAACTGGGCTGAGAAGTGGCAGATGGAGTTCAACCCAGGTAATGTGAGGTGGTGCATTTTCATAGGTCAAAAATGAGGGCAGAATATAGTATTAATGGTAAGACTTTTGGCAGTGTGGAGGATCAGAGGGATCATGGGGTCCGAGTCCATAGGACACTCAAAGATGCTATGCAGGCTGACTCTGTGGTTGAAAGGGCATATGGTGCATTGGCCTTCATCAACCAAGGGATTAAGTTTAAGAGCTGAGAGGTAATGTTGCAGTTATATAGGACCCTGGTCAGACCCCACTTGGAGTACTGTGCTCAGTTCTGGTCACTTCACTACAGGAAAGATGTGGGAACCATAGAAAGGGT
Source organism: Hypanus sabinus (assembly GCF_030144855.1). NCBI lineage: Eukaryota > Metazoa > Chordata > Chondrichthyes > Myliobatiformes > Dasyatidae > Hypanus > Hypanus sabinus. The sequence goes on along the minus strand of NC_082722.1, from coordinate 56,517,120 downwards.
GCAGAGGAAACTTACAAGGATGTTGCCTGGATTGAGGAGCATGCCTTATGGAAATAGGTTGAGTGAACTCGGCCTTTTCTCCTTGGAGTGACGGAGGATGAGAAGTGACCTGATAGAGGTGTACAAGATAATGAGAGGCATTGATCGTGTGGATAGTCAGAGGCTACTTCCCAGGGCTGAAATGGCTAGCATGAGAGGGCATAGTTTTAAGGTGTTTGGAAGTAGGTACAGAGGAGATGTCAGGGGTAAGTATTTTATGCAAAGATTGATGAGTGCGTGGAATGGGCTGCCGGAGGCGGTGGTGGAGGCAGAAACGATAGGGTCTTTTAAGAGACTCCGGGATAGATATATGGAACTTAGAAAAGTAGAGGGCTATGGGTAAGTCTAGGTAGTTCTAAGGTAAGCACATGTTTGGCACAGCTTTATGGGCTGAAAGGCCTGTATTGTGCAGTAGGTTTTATATGTTTCTATGTTTATGCAATTAACTACTGGTCTCCAAAGACAGATACAATATTGTAAACTCATAGCCCATGAAAAAAGACATCCGGACAACTTTTCACAATAATTTGCCTGGGACTACCAACAGGCAAACCTGAGCGTAGGCAAAAACACAGCTTTCCACTCTGCAAAGCATCATGTCTCAGTCAGCTTTGGTAGATTCCTTGTGCAGTCTATCTATATATTTTGAACTGCTGCAGCATTCCCAGACCTCTGGTGGGAAGATTGCTCCAAGCTCCCATGTCCCGCTTAATCTGACACATGTGAAAATGCCCCACCTAACCACATGAAAGAAATTGGTTCCTAGTAGAAAAATAAAAAAGAACATTTGATTTGATTTTGTTTACTTTCAATGTGCTAATTGTTAATATTTCTGTTTTAAAGTCTTCTAACTTACTAAAAAACTACTTTTTTAATGGGCCTTGAATAATTTCAAACTTCAAGTACAAACATTCAGTAACATTGTCAGCTGGTGAATAACTTTGGTTCCTTAATGGCTGTCAAAGTCATTCTGTTACTTTTGTGTGAACTGATGAAATGTCATTGACACGCATTGCATTTTTCTCAACAGACGCTGCTTGACCTGATGGACATTTCCAACACTTTCTAGACTTCACTTTCCTTTCTTTCAACTGCAGCTTTAGTTTTATTTTTTCTCACAATAAAACCCAGTATCTCTTCTGTCTTCTTGGCTGCTCTTGTACTTGCACTCAGTGATCCATGTATAAGGCTGCTCAGAGACCACTGAACATCAATTTTTTTCTATCTCACTATTTGAAAAAAGTATTTGCTTTTCTATTTCATCTTAGATGACTTCCCGCTTTCCACATGATATTCCATATGCCATATAATTCTCCATGAACTTATCCTGTCTATACCTGCCAGAAGCCTGTCTTGAATCTCCATACCTCACCCCACTGCCATTTGTCTTAGCAGCCTCACCAGCATTCAATATATTACAGGTTCAGCTGGACCTCTCAGCCCGGCCATTGGTATTTTGAGCAGCTGGGTTCACAGCACTGATGACATCTTAGTTATTAAAACCATGACACTGAAAATGAGAAGAACTCCTCCACTTTCATGAATCTTCAATTCATGCCAGCAAGTTCACCCAATACCATGTCCTCCAACTTTATTTAATCAACTCCATGCCATGCCTTACTGAAGTTATTCTGAGTTTAAATACACTGGATTAATGGTGGGGTGGAGGTGGAGGAGAGGGTTCAATCACTGATCACATGCCCATTTATCTTTCAAAGTCAGCAAAATGTTTGACATGCTGAGCTCCTCCAGCATTTTGTGTATTGCTCCAGAAAAATAGATGATCTGTTGTAAGATCATGTGTGGCCTCCATCATTGGCAGACAGGTTGGCAGACAGGAAGCAAAGCGTGGGAGTAAACGGGACCTTTTCAGAATGGCAGGCAGTGACTAGTGGGGTACCGCAAGGCTGAGTGCTGGGAATCCAGTTGTTTACAATATATATTAATGATTTAGATGAGGGAAATAAATGCAGCATCTCCAAGTTTGCGGATGACAGGAAGCTGGGCGGCAGTGTTAGCTGTGAGGAGGATGCTAAGAGGATGCAGGGTGACTTGGATAGGTTAGGTGAGTGGGCAAATTCATGGCAGATGCAATTTAATGTGGATAAATATGAGGTTATCCCATTTGGTTGCAAGAACAGGAAAACAGATTATTATTTGAACGGTGGTCGATTAGGAAAAGGGGAGGTGCAACGAGACCTGGGTGTCATTGTACACCAGTCATTGATGGTGGGCATGCAGGTACAGCAGGCGGTGAAAAAGGCAAATGGTATGTTGGCATTCATAGCAAAAGGATTTGAGTACAGGAGCAGGGAGGTTCTACGGCAGTTGTACAAGGCCTTGGTGAGACCACACCTAGAGTATTGTGTGCAGTTTTGGTCCCCTAATCTGAGGAAAGACATTCTCGCCATAGAGGGAGTACAAAGAAGGTTCATCAGATTGATTCCTGGGATGGCAGGAATTTCATATGAAGAAAGACTGGATCGACTAGGCTTATACTCACTAGAATTTAGAAGACTGAGGGGGGATCTTATTGAAATGTATAAAATTCTAAAGGGATTGGACAGGCTAGATGCAGGCAGATTGTTTCCGATGTTGGGGAAGCCCAGAACGAGGGGTCACAGTTTAAGGATAAAGGGGAAGTCTTTTAGGACCGAGATGAGGAAAAACTTCTTCACACAGAGAGTGGTGAATCTGTGGAATTCTCTGCCACAGGAAACAGTTGAGGCTGGTTCATTGGCTATATTTAAAAGGAAGTTAGATATGGCCCTTGTGGCTAAAGGGATCAGGGGTATGGAGAGAAAGCAGGTACAGGGTTCTGAGTTGGATGCTCAGCCATGATCATACTGAATGGCGGTGCAGGCTCGAAGGGCCAAATGGCCTACTTCTTCACCTATTTTCTATGTTTCTATGTTCCTGGTTGACCATAGATACTGCGTCTCTGGTAGTCACCTGGAGTGGCTTCTCCAGGGTGCAAGCCAGGGTAGGGTTGATATGGAGATCCCTCTGTTGCCCATGCAGTGGTACCCCCCCCCCCATGCTGATGACAGGTCCAAAGGAATGATGGAAGTTTGGTGCCAGCAGCATCGCAGGAGTTGCCGTGCCGGTGCTGGGTACAGCAATCAGCCGCCTTCGGGACGCTGACTCCTGATTTTTTCCTTGGGGTTTACTCCCAAAGCCTTTCCCGCGAGCGGGTATAGCCGCAAGGCAGCGGAGGTTTGAAATCAGAGTTTTCCCTCTCCTAGATGAGCTACCATCCATGGTTAACGGGCCCCATCTGCCCAGAGCAACTGGTTTTAAGGCACCATTGGCCCGCCTTTGCCCCTTCTCCTGTCAGTGAGAACAGCTCCACCGGGTATAAGAACTATGCCACACGTGAAGGCCAGGAGTTGGACTTGGTTGTCAGAGGCTGTTTGAGACGCATGCCATGAAGAGCATTTGTTTAGCAATGGGAGCTCGTCCCCACTACCACCCTTCGGCTATGACTACACTTGAAGCCATATTACTATTTAAACAAAGGTTTCTGTACATAATTTGGTTACTGCATTGCAACAGTGGCTATAAGAGACCTTTGTTCTGAGGTGACCCCATAAGTGCAGATATCTTCATTCTATTGAAAATTCCAAATATGAAATGTAAGTATGAAAATTGGGCCATGAGGCATGTGACCCACACAGCCAGCTTCAAACTAGGGTAGGAGTTTGGAATCTACAGCCCCATTATCCATGTTTATACTTCGATAAGTTTTTGTGAGGAGCGAACCAAGGTGTTCTCCAACACATCATATTTAGAATCAAAATACTTACAGCATTAAAATCCTCTCACTCAGACACTCCCTGAGTGTCATGAGTCATCAGGTTCTATTCAGGAGTAACAATTGTTAGTAATGCACTCTCAATGGTGATGTAGTGGTTATGTAACTGTTTTAGTTATCTCCCATTATGATATCTTGAGAAATTGAATTCAAAAAAAGGTGACTTCAATCAAAATGGTATTTCTGACTCTGATGGATTGTCAATTAGTTTATTAAAAAGGCAACCTTTTGCACCGATGCAGGCTACCCAGTGTAACCTAAGATCCACATTGCTAACTACAGTGTTTCAAGAAGTAGGTTCACTATCATCTAAGGAACTAATCAACTAACGTTAACATCCAATGAATTTAAAAAGTGCATGAACTAGTTTTCATTCTGGTCTGCACTGAGCAGTATCACACAGTGGAACTAAGGAGGGAACTGGCTTTTGCAGATCCTAACCAAGGACTTCTGCAGGATGGAATTAACCTCAGTTAAAATTATTAGTAGCAGAAAAGCTTCCACATTCTAGGCCTCTTAGCTTTCGGTGTCCTGATACCTGATGATTCCTATAGAACAGTGACATTCGGTTGACTTCGGAGCAGAGAGAATGCTAATATCAATTCTTGTGTGCACAGTATCAAAGACTAAGTGGCCTCATTGTAAAATCTAGTCCATCTATGCAGCTGTCTTATATGCTTACACTTTCACTTATTAATGTTTGACAAATGCAAATCTGAGAATATTTCATGAAGACTATCTGAATATATTTTTGGTTTCATAGAACTTTTGCAAAGTGATTCCACTTGAACCCACTTTCGGTAGTCTCACTTATTGTACATAACCACTTTCAGCATCTTTCACTGTGACAATTACATTTTTTGTGTTACGATTATATATTGAGTTCTCAGGTTGCATCTTCAATGGTCCTTGAGCTTCTACCTTGACAATTTAACAACAGTTTGATAGTTTCAAAGTTATTGAAACAGATGGTGATAGAAAACCCCATAGGTTGAATGACTTCCTTCACAGAAGAAGAATGCCCAGCAAATGCCTCACCCTGGAATTCCAACAATCCTTGACTCAAAATCTTAATGTACACATTTGAAGCCTGAGGGTAGTTAATCAAAAGCTGCTCACATCACTTCTGCTTTGCTTGCAATTGAAAGAAAAATGTACAATCAGTACCATTATTACATATTTCCTATACCTGATAAAGAGGCCTCTGAGTGTATGTTCAAAATCTTCTGCTCCTGTGACCCATCTATTTCGAGGTTTGGTGTGTTGTGCATTCAGAGCTGCTTTTCTGCACACCATTTTTGTAATGTATAGTTAGTTATTGTCGCCTTCCTGTCAGCTTGAACTATCGTTAAGAGAACCAAATTTCTTGGTGTTCACCTGGCGGAGAATCTCACCTGGTTCCTCAACATCAGCTCCATAGCAAAGAAAGCCCAGCAGTGCCTTTACTTTCTGCAAAGGCTGAGGAAAGTCCATCTCCCCACCCCCCCACCCCCACCCTCACCACATTGTACAGGGGTTGTATTGAGAGCATCCTGAGCAGCTGCATCACTGCCTAGTTTGGAAATTGCAGCATCTCGGATCGCAAGACCCTGCAGCGGATAGTGACATCAGCTGAGAAGATCATTGGGGTCTCTCTTCCTACCATCACGGACATTTACACTACATGCTGCATCCGCAAAGCAAACAGCATTATAAAGGATCCCGCGCACCCCTCATACAAACTCTTCTCCTTCCTGGGTCTGGGAAAAGGCACCAATGCATTTGGGCTCTCATGACCAGTTTCTTCCCCCAAGCTACCAGACTCCTCAATACCCAGAGCCTGGACTGACACCTTACTGCCCTATTGTCCTGTTTAATATTTATGTTAATGCCTGCACTGTTTTGTGCACTTTATACAGTCCTGGAGTAGATCTGTACCTGGGTAGTTCTGTAGTCTAGTGCAGTTTTTTTTTTCTGTGTTGTTTTTTACGTAGTTCGGTCTAGTTTTTGTACTGTGTCATGTAACACCATGGTCCTGAAAAAAGTTGTCTCATTTTTACTATGTACTGTACCAGCAGTTATGGTCGAATTGACAATAAAAGTGACTTGACTTGACTTGACTCATTCTTCTCTGAGTCTGACATTAGCAAGTCACTTCTGCCCACAGAATTGCCGCTCACTGGATGTTCTTTTGTTTATCGCAGCATTCTCTGTCAAGTCTAGAGGCTGTTGAGCATGCAAATCCCAGGAGACCTGCAGTTTCTGAGATACTCAAATCACCCAACTGGCACCAACAATCATTCCTTGGTCAAAGTCACTTAGATCACATTTTTTTTTCACATCCTGATATTCAATTGCTGTTCAGATCAAATACTTTGACCATGCTTACATGCTTTTATGCATGGAGTTGCTGCCACATGATTGGCTGATTAGGTATTTGCATTAACAAGGAGGTGTACCTAATTAGATACCTAATATTCTCTGAGCGTGTATTCCTAGTAATTGCACAGAATGAAGCAACCTTGATATTTATTTAACACCAATTAAACAGAGTACCGTGTGCACATAGTAAAAGTTCTCATGACCTTCCCAATTCTACGTTTATAATCTGCAACATAGTGGACAGCCTACTACACCAGTGCTACTAATGTCTTTGGTATAGCTATTCTTCCCTGGGCCATGGTTCCATATGTTGAGGCCTAAAACTGACACATGAAATCTGTATTTCAACATTTATAAATAACAAGAATGTTGTGGCAACCCACTTCCCAGCGCACTCGAACCAGCTCACAAAGTGGTGCGTGCCGGCATTGAGGCCGGTCCCAAAAAGGGCACCAAGCCTGCTTCACCAGCAAGGGGAAAAGCCTGCGCACGGGACGGGACTGTGAATACGCGCCCCCTACAGTATTCGCGCCTGGGGAGGGCAGGAACAGGAAGGCTTTAAAGCGAGGCCGTGAAGTTTGAATAAACCTCTTTCGCAACTGCAGCTCACCGACTACGTGTTGTTATTTCAGCGCTGCGAGTAGCACACCGCTACAATGTCACCACTTCAAAAAAAATTGTGCAAAATATTAGGGAGTATTTTGGAGTTATGTGAATACAGCAGATATTAATTTAAACATGAGCTTGTCTTACTGTAAATGAAAATAAGTTCAGGAAGCTTGCCTTTAATTTCTTTGGTAAATTACAAGCAGTAAATTGAAGTTAAAAATACAGGTTGATTCACAAACTAAGAGATTGCATATGCAAGAGTCAAATCTGAAGACAATGGGTTTGTGTTAATTGGCTTAAATCAAACCAAGTAACACAACTAAGTTATTTGCACCATTATGGCTTGAATTCAAGCTGGCAGACCAGATGGATGTTGTCATTTAGCATATCAAACATGGTCACAGGCATAGACTATCAATAATTTTTGTGCAATTACCATATTTGTGTACTCAGAGACAGCCCCAACAACATAGATTTTGGATGTCTGACCCTATGTCATCAAAAAGTTTTAGAATATTTGTGTTAATTCATTATTTCCAAAGACATTTGGACCTTCAGAGGTGTCTTTACCAATTACAATGTGCTTCCTCTATGTGCTGTATCTCAATGGAACCATACATTTTGTCAACCCAAAGTATTGAAGGAACCAGTGTCATCTTAACAATTGAAATTGTATTGAAATAAATACTCTTACCTTTGAGCTTAATGGTATAAAAATATGATGTACCCTTGGATTTGTGAGCCTCTACCGAGACTGTCTCCAGAATGATGCCTGCTTGTTGTGGTGATTGAAGACTTCAGTATCACCAGCTTCACTGTCTCCGTGGTGACTTCGATCACAATCATAACATTTGGGGGCTCATCAGAGATATGTTTGTGACCCACTTTATGGCCAGTGACTTCAGCAATCTGAAGAGGTGAGTTTTTTTTAGAGTAGCTCCCATACTTCAATCTGTTTAGGGCAGTAACCACAGGATCATGGAGAATCAAAGGACACAGTGTTGGGCTGAACTGTTAGATATAAAAGTGTAGTGTGGTGTGTGTAATGGACTAGCTACCAGACAGCACTGGGTAGTTTGTCGAGACAGGGCCATTAGTTGGTTACTAACTATTCAGGATGCCAGAGGATGCATGCATATTCATTCAATGGCCAACCAATTAAGTGTAGCCTGGCCACTGAGAACAATTAGGTAGTGTGAGAGATAGAGATCAGACCCCATAAGGGGCATGTATATTTGTTTGGAGAATTGTTTGTGTGTGTCTGACTGTGTATGAGAAAACCTGAGAATCAATGCCTATGAGGGACCATAGTGCAGAAATATTTAATTTTGTACATAAGAGGGATACAGCAATTATGAAATTATGAACTTATAGGCTTAATTGTGAAAGGGGGAGAACTCACAGAGTATATACTCCATAAACTTGAGAAAGTAGATGAGGGAATGATCAAAGCTGGGTGGGTTAAGGCCTGAAGCCTATTGGCAATAGTGGAAAAGCTAAGTAACAAAGAAGGGAGATAAAGCAGCAGTCATTCTATGTCAAGAAACACACACAAAATGATGGAGGAACTCAGCAGGCCAGGCAGCATCTATGGGAAAGAGTACAGTCAATGTCTTGGCCCAAAACATCGACTGTACTTTTCTCTACCCATGCTGCCTGGCCTGCTGAGTTCCTCCAGCATTTCGCATTGTGTTGCTTGGATTTCCAGCACCTGCAGATTTTCTCCTCTTTGTCATTCTATGGCACATATATTTGCAAGAGAGAACAAGGTGCCTGGAATCATCGTGTACAGGTAGAGCAGCAAGTGGAAAGGGATAAATACAGGGAACAGTGAGACAATGAAAGACAGATTGAAGGAATAGCCACAACACCTATGGAGAGACAGAAACGAGGGTGAAAAACAGGCAGCACACTTACAACAATACAAGAAGAAATTAGTTGGGGATTTGGACAAACTAAGAGGTAACTGGGATAAGGCTGAGCAGGTGTGTGCTCAGTGGACAGCAGCCATGGGAATAACGGATGAGGAAGGTGATGAGGTAAATTGGGAAGTGCTGGACCAGGGAGTTGACAAGTGGGAAATTGCCCACAAACCAGAGAGGTTTCAAAATAGGGCCCCTGCCTCTTCCTTCTTTAGTCCTGATGAAGGGTCTCAGCCCGAAACGTTGACTACTCCTTTCAACAGATGCTGCCTGACCTGCTGAGTTTATCCAGCTTGTTTGAACATGTGATTACACCCAGTACTGCCTGTCAAAATGGCTCCTATAGAGATGCCAGACGATAAACTTGCCATGGACTATGCAGAGCAAAAATACCAGGCCTATGAGGAATAATCAGAGATGGGCACTTGAGGGAGGGATGATCCAATCTTCCTAAAAATGTTCAAGGAAAGGCTGAGCTCAGCCCACCAGCAGGTTTTAGACTTGGGGATAATGGTAGGGTCCCCTATTCCACAATAGTTTCATGGGCCAGAAGAGATAAACGAGGAATCAAAATGTGGCTGTAGCAGGTGTAGCTGCCATGAAGACACAGGGATCTTGCTTTGCTTGCCACTGACCAGGACAGTTAGTGAGGGATTGTCGCACTAGACCTAAAAGGGCAGAGAAGATAATACGGTCTCCCAGTCCATGGTTGGAGACAATGTCCTGACAAGGAGTCAAGAGAGTCACCCACCAAGACAGTTTGAGACAAAACAGAACCGAACTCCCCAACCCTGACATTCTGTCCAACCTGACCACTGACCAGATAAAGACAGGCTTGAGGTTGGACAAGTAGCTGGTGGCAACCCTCATCATCAGCACTGCAGAGCCATGTTAGGGCAGCATTGTTAGGGGGCTGGCAGTGTGGTATATTAGTGGACACAGGAGTATCGGTATTGATAACTGACCTACCCTTGCCAACAACTGGAAAAGTTATTTATGTTATGGATGTAGGGGCATGGACAGTGAAGGCAGAAAGAAGTGAGTCACAGATACTCAAAATTGGTGGAGTGCAGCTTCCAGCATATTTCTGGATCTTCCAAATAATGAGGGTACCATACTTGGAATAGACATTCTGAGCGAGGCAGGATTTGTTAAAGGCTCTGGAAGGGGAGAAATAACATGGACAGTGAACACATACAACCAATAGATTACACAACCTAGTCAGTATAGCTGCAGGCACTCCAGTCATCAGCAACTGCAGCCACAATGGTGTCTGTGGTTTACTTTGCCAGCAGTTCCCAAAGGTGTGTGTCAGACACAAGCAAGATTGTGGATGGGGGGAGGTAAACCCAGTTAAAATAGAGGGGAATCAGCATAAACCCTATCAGCAGTATCCTAAAAAACTGATGCACTGGCAGCCATCCACAGAATAGTGGAGGAACTAAAGCACCCAGGGATACTTAAGAGAGTCTAACTCATCTATATGGCCAGCAAGGAAACCAGGTGGATCATATCAATTAACAATAGATTATACTACCCTCAATAAGAGCACACCACGATGGCATCCATTGTAGCCAGCCCAGCCACAGTCCTGAATGGCCTGTATCCAGAACATACAAATTTTTTTAGTCCTGGACATTGTTAATTGATTTTGGGGGCTCCCATTAGCAACTGAGTCCCAAGATCAATTTGTCTCACCCTGGTGGGAAGCAGTATGTGTGGACCAGACTCCCCCAGGAATTCCATAATAAGCCAGCCATTTTTCAAGAGGCAAGTGGCATGGCATAGACTTTGGGAAAACTCAATTTAACAACATACCACTCTACCATCTTACAATATGTAGATGATCTACTAATTGCCTCAGAGGATGAAGCAGGTCACTTAGGGGTGATAGCTAGTGTTTCAGAAATAGTGCGGGATGGTGGGTTTAAAATTAGACCGCACGAGGCTCAGATAAGAAAACAAACTGTACAGTACACAGGATACATGATTTCACAGGGGTGGAAGGACATGTCACATGACAGATATTTTCCATGCCCCACCCAGTCAACGTAAGGGGAGTGAGGAAGGTGTGGGTCTATCCAATTACTAATTTAACTTCATACCAGGGTTCTGAGCGCTAGTGTCTCCAATACAGGTCGTAATCCAAGAACGAAAGCCCTCTCTTGAGGAAGTGAAATGAGGGCCAGATGAGGAAAAGGCTTTTACACATATCAAGAAAATTCTGGTCTCTGCATTATAATTTATCTATAATTTACCTGTTGCAGCAGGATTTCCCTGGCGTGAGGCAGCATTACGCTGTAGAGCAAGGGCAGTGCAAGTAAGTGATGATGTGATAATGGGACAATTCATACTACACACTCCCCATACCATTGTAGAGCTCACGACCACAGGGAGGCCTAGAGCAGACACCAACAGCAGAAAGGCAGCTTGAGAGGTAGTTCTCATTCCCAAAGGCAGCTCAGTGACAACTGAAGTGAATCTCATGTGCGCCATCCTAACAGAGGGGAGGCACATGAATACCAAATTGAACTCAAGTAGGAGGAAGATATCAGTGCGGGGGAAACACCTCTGTAAGGAGAAGCAGAGGAAATGTTTATAGATGGGTCTCAAAGGTACATAGATGGGAAGCCATGGACTGCATGGGCCATGCTGAAGAAAACAAGTGAGGGGTTAGCTGTAGGAGCATTGCCAAGAGGCCGCTCAGCTCAGGGGGCAGAACTGATGGCTCTGATAGAAGCACTGCGCCACAGTAAGGGCAGAGAAGTAAATATATACACAGACGGCAGGTACGCTTTTGGGGTGGTGCATGAATATTTGATGGCATAGGCATGAAAAAGGTTTGCAACCTCAACGGGCAGATACTCAGCATGGGCACCTAATAAAAGTAATGCTGGAATCAGCGAGTTGGCCAGCAGAGGTTGCAGTGATTACAGGCTCACCAGAATGGGGAGAGGAAGGAGCAGACAGCGACTGAGTGGGCAGAAATGAGGGCAGAAAGGGCAACTGAAGAACTGGAGGCAACTGGAATTGCAAGTGTGCAGGAAGAAACTACTGGAGCCAGTTTAGTAAAATTATATGAAGAGTTGGATGCAGAGGAGAAGGGATGGGAGACGGACTCATGGTGAGGCAGGAATTAGAGTAGCCCCCCCCCCCCGCCCCATGTATTAGGTAGATCCTACTGAAGTTATATCATGGAGTAAGGCACCAGGGAAGACCAGGGATGATCATGACACTCTGACAGGCGTGACGGTGGCCGGGGATGGGCTGAGATGTTGAGAAGTTCTGCACCATTGTATCATTTGTGCCCAGCATAACCTCGGTAAGGGCATAATGGTGCAGTTGGCAAACCAGCCATGGCTGAGCGGACCCTGGGAAAACATCCGAGTGGACTTCATGATCCCCGCTAAAAAGCTGGGGGCAAAGCTACCGTCTGGAGATCATGGATCACTTCAGCAGGAGGGTAGAAATTTTCCCAAGGATATATTGTACCACCAGCACAGAGGCAATAGACAATAGACAATAGACAATATGTGCAGAAGTAGACCATTCGGCCCCTCGAGTCTGCACCACCATTCTGAGATCATGGCTGATCATTCACTATCAATACCCAGTCCCTGCCTTGTCCCCATGTCCCTTGATTCCCCTATCTTGTTTGTGTTCACTCCAGTATGATCTTAACCCAGGTGAACTCGGATCAGGGAACACATTGCTGATCAGAGAGAGCCAAAGGGAGAGAAAGTAGTCCTCAAAGTCCTCAGGAAGAGAACCCTCAAAGGGAGAGAAGGTAGTCCTCTCAGAGCCGAGAGATCAACCGTGATAAGGGAGTTTTCTCCCGTGTGGTGCTTCTGACAAATGACATGTGTTTGTGTACAGACCCGGCGAGGCAGTCCGTGGAAAAACTGAGGTCAGGTTAAACTTTCTTGTTACCCTCTCAGACAGAACAAGGGATCAAATGTTTAAAAATTCAAAAAAATATATAAATAAAAAAATAATAAATTAAAAAATTAAAAAACACAAGGGGATCAAGTCCACCCATTAACAGTATCTTTACAGGGAACCTAAGTGTGATGTTGCATCATATCTGACCACACCTAATGGAAATAGATCCACAGATGAGAGAGAACAAAACTGTAAATGCAGAAGAGAGGGAGAGCGAGAGAGAGAGAGAGAGAGAGAGAGAGAGAATCAGCAAATTGAGAATAAAGTTTCAAGTATATTGGTAGCTATAGTTTGTAATGAATGCTGCTTCTTGGAGGTAGATGATTAATTGTGTAGATCATAATAGAAAAATATTGGGGAAAACAGATGGGGAGGGATCTGAGTGAAGGCAGAGACATCAGCTTCCACAAATCTGATGGCCAGGCAAACCAGCAAAGAGAGAAGAAATTGCACACAGCATTGGAAGGCAGACACTCCGGCTGAGCGGGGAGTGAACACAAACAAGCTGGGCCCTTTCAATGGTTGGGCCAGCGATCGAAATGCCAGTCCTGGAGGGGTTGCCACCAGGGTAAGGTCCTTGCAGAGGGAGCATCCCAAACCTTCCTACAGATCGATCAAAAAGACTGGTCGTCAAGCTTATTCTGATAATCATCCGTCAGGGCATGGAAAGTGAACTATTGCCTATAAACCTGAAACCAAATTACCTTGCTGTGACCCTGCTCACAGAGTCACTGCCGGCAGCCAAAACTGATAGTTTTTAGATATCCGAGATTAAAGAGGAGAAGAGGATTTGATCAAATTTTTGGAGCGCCTTTTTTTTTGTCATCTCTGCTCTGTCTTGTGGATAGCCAGTTAGGGATATCATGTAGCGGTGTGCTACACGCTGCGCTAAAATAACGACACGGAGTCGGTAAACTGCAATTAAAGAAGATTTTATTCGAAATTCGTGGCTTCGCTTTAAAGCCTCCCTGATCCCACCCTCCCCGGGCGCGGATGCTATAGGGGCACGTATTCATAGTCCCGCCGAGCTTTTCCCTTTGTTGGTGAAGCAGACCTGGCGCCCTTTTGGGACTGGCCTTTATGCCGGCGCGCTGGCTATTTGTGAGCCAGTTCGAGTGCGCTAGGAAGGGGGTCACCACATAACCCCCTCCCAGAACTGGCGATACACCCTCCAATGTCCACAGTCTGGGCCGGACTTAGGAGGTCGGCCTCTGCGCTGCGGTGCCGGAAACTCGACCGGTTGCGCCGTGAGAGTCCGAAAGTCCTTATGAGCAGGGCTTTGAATTCTGTGTATTTGCCGTCCACTGGGGGAGACTGTAGGAACTCCTCAACCTGGGCCGCTGTGTCCTGGTCGAGGGAGCTCACCACGTAGTAGTAACGTGTGTCCTCTGAGGTTATCTGCCGAACGTGGAATTGGGCTTCTGCTTGCTGGAACTATAGGTGAGGTTGCAGCGTCCAGAAGCTTGGCAGTTTCAACGAAACCGCATGAACAGATGCGGCATCGTTCATCTTCGGCCCAAATATCATTTGGGCCATCAGGGTCACCAATTGTAGCGGTGCGCTACACGCAGCACTGAAATAACGACACGGAGTGGGTAAATTGCAGTTAAAGAAGATTTTATTCGAACTTCGCGGCTTCGCTTTAAAGCCTCCCTGATCCTGCCCTCCCCGGGCGCGGATGCTGTAGGGGGCACGTATTCACAGTCCCGCGCGAGCTTTTCCCTTTGTTGGTGAAGCAGACCTGGTGCCCTTTTGGGACTGGCCTTTATGCCGGCGCGCTGGCTATTTGTGAGCCGGTTCGAGTGCACTAGGAAGGGTGTCGCCACAATCAGATAATATAATGCAGGTACACATAGGTTAGTATTTGGGGAAGGGATTAGAAGTGAAGAGCATACTTAGTGCACTGCTTAATAAGACTCTTCTTGAAGGTTGGCATTCCTGGGACATATTTGTGTCCATGGGCCAAAAGAAGGATATGTTAGGGAGTATTCTGGAGTTAAGTGAATATAGCAGATATTAATTCAAACAAGAAGCAGTCTTCTGTTCTTTTTTTCAGTTTTTTTCATAAATTGCAAGTAGTAAATTGAAGTTAAAAGCATAAGACTGCTTAAGACTCTTGGCCCAAAATATCACCTCTGTACCCTTTTCCACAGATGCTGCCTGACCTGTTGAGGTCCTCCAGCATTTTGTGTGTGTTCCTTTGGATTTTCAGCGTCTGCAGATTTTTTCTTGTTTGTGACTAAAGGATTGCATATGTAAGAGTCAAACGTTAAGACACTGGGTTTGTGTTAATTGGCTTGCATGAAACCAGGCAATATGGCTGTTATTTGAACTATTGTGACTTGAGTTCAAGCTGGCACACCAGATGGATGTTGTCACCTAGCATATCAAACATGGTCATGGGTGTAGGAAATCAATATTTTTTGTGCACGTACTATATTCAGTAGGAGCAGCCCTAACAACATTAATTTTGGGTGTCTGGCTCTCTGTTGTCAAAAGGTTTTAGAATATTTGTGTTAATTGGTTTCTCCCAAAGGGGTTTTTGATGTTCAGAGTTGTCTTATCAATTATAATGTGCTCCCACTATGTATCATAAAAGAAACATTTGTCAACCTGAAGTGTTAAAGAAAACAATGTCAATGTAACTATTGGAATTGTATTGAATCACCTGCTGTTACCTTTGATCTTAAGGGTTGAAAAATGTGCCGTTCATTTGGGTTTGTGAGCCTCTGCCATGACTGTCTCCGGAATGATGCTTGCTTCTTGTGCTGATTGAAGACTTCCATATCACCAGCATCAGTTTCTCTCTGGTGACTTCGATCAGAGTCACAACACAAAACTGGAGTTTCATTAAAAGAAAACAAGTTACTTGCTTGAGCTTCAAAAATAAGACAACACCAGCGAAACTCAGAAGATTAGGCAGTATTAGCTGAAGAAGTGTAAGATTGTTGATGTTTCCGGTGTGAGAGCTTTCCTTAAGTGGACATCATTCCAGCCACTACTTGAGTGGACCAGGTAAACATTCAGCACCCTGAAACTCTCAGTTGCAATCTTAAAAGGCAAAACTGAACACAGCTTCCCCTGAAATAACCTTCCATCATGACAGTGAGTTCACTCTGTTGATCAAAATAACTGTTCACAGTGAGAAATTGTATCTGGGTTCGTTAGGCTAGAAGAGCCTGCTCTGAACTGTACGGCAAAATGAATGATTAATAAATTCGAGAACCTGCCCAAATTACTTTTAAACCTTATAATGGCACATATTCTGTTACTTCTTTCCCCATATACTCACTATGCTCTCTGTGAAAACTTAGTCCCGCAAGTCCCCCTTAAATCTTTCTCCTCTCGTCTTCCTCCTAATGTACGCCTTCTAGCATTGAGACTGCCCCAACATGAGAAAAAGTCCATAACTATCTACCTTATATATCTGTGCCCCTCATAATTTTATAAGGTTGCTCCTTAATTTCCTTCACTCCAGGGAAAGCAGGCCCTTCAGCCTCTCCTCACAACTCCAGACAATACTCCTGTGAATTTTCTGCACGCTTTCTACCTTCATCACAGCCGTCCTATAGTGTGGTGACTAGAGCCACTCACAATATTCCAAATGTGGCCTAACCAGTGAAATATACAGCTCTAAGATGACATCCCACCTCTTGTACTCAATGCCAATGCCAATGCATGTGTGCTGCCATTTGCCTTCTCTTGCCTTTATTGCCACTGCCAGCGAACTCCTGACTTGTACTCAAGATCCTGTTGTTCAACTACGCTCCCAGGGCCTTGTCATTCATCATCCTTGCCTGAGTTAACTCCCCAGAATAGATCACCACTTCTGCCTATGTTAAATTCTGTCATTCCCTTATTCACTTTCCTAATTAATCAATACCCTGCTGTAACCCCAGGCAATTTTCTTTGCTATCCACAATATCCCTGATTTGGTGTTTTCTGCAAGCTTACCAATCATGCCTCATACATGCTCTTCCAAATCCTCAACATTTATGATGAACAAGAAAGAATCCAGCACGAATCCCTTTGGCACACCACTGGTCTCCATTTCAAAAAACAACCCTCCATACTATCCAGAGTTTGCTACCACCATACCATTCTGATCCTCTGGACCAGCCTATCATGTACGATTAGATCCTTGTCAAAGAGTTTGGGAAAGTCCTTCTGTGCAAACTTCACTGTGCTGCTCTCGACAGTACTTGCCACGTCCATAAAGAGCTCATTTAAATTTGTGAGACATGACCTCCCATAATCAAAGCCATGCTGACTGTCCCTAATGAGTCATTGACAGCAAATAAATTCTATCCCTCAGTATCCCTTACCGTAACTTTACTACAAAATTGTAAAGATCACCTGACTAGACTTCCCTAACTTGTTCTTGCAGCTGACTTCTTACTTGTTTTCTTACTATAAAATATTAACTTAAAGTAATATGTTAATTTAATAAACAAATATGTAAGAACAGTTAAAGGCTGTCATGTTTCACTAAGAGTTAAGGTAAGATAGTTCAGAAATATTCAAAATTGGAATGAGAAATATGGGAAAGTGATTCAACTTGGGATGACAGCTTTAAAGAAATCTTTACAAACTAATGTTTCTGTGGCTTTGCTCCAAGTGAATGTGAAAAATGCCAGGCCAGAACATAAAGAAAATGATGGAGTTCCACACAAGATTGGCAGAATTTATCTTCTTAGTGCTGAGAAGTTCAGGTGATGTTTGTGAACAGACATGTCACAAACTTGCTGTCAAATCTCTGCAGATTTTTTTCAGGTCAGACCTGAAAAATCGACTTTGAGAGGGTGGAAATGCGTCAAAGAAGGGCAAAGAAAAGTAGCCTCCAATCCGAAGGCACGGATAACAATTTCTCAAAATTCTGGTGATTCCCCACCCTCCATTCTACAATTCCTCACTCTGGCCTCTTCTCTCTCTCCTCACCTGTCTACTGTATCCTCCTGGTGTCCCTCATCCTTCCCTTTCTTCCATGGTCCACACTCCTCTCTTATCAGATTCCTTCTCTTCCAGCCTTTTCCACCTATAATCTCCCAACTTCATATTTCATCTTCCTCCACCCAACTGACTTCAATCATAGAAACATAGAAAACCTACAGTACAATACAGGCCCTTCGGCCCACAAAGTTGTGCCGTACATGTCCCTAACTTAGAATTTACTAGGCTTACTCATAGCCCTCAATTTTTCTAAGCTCCGTGTGCCTATCTAAAAGTCTCTTAAAAGATCCTATCGTATCCGCCTCCACCACCGTTGCCGGCAGCCCATTCCACACCCTCACCACTTTCTGCGTAGAAAACTTACTCCTGACATCTCCTCTGTACCTGCTCCCCAGCACCTTAAACCTGTGTTCTCTTGTGGCAACCATTTCAGCCCTGGGGAAAAAGCCTCTGACTATCCACACAATCAATGCCTCTCATTATCCTGTACACCTCCAGCAGGTCACCTCTCATCCTCTGTCGCTCCAAGGAGAAAAGGCCAAGTTCACTCAAGCTGTTTTCATAAGGCATGCTCTCCAATTACCTAGCTTAACCTTTTCCCCATCCCACATCTTCTTATTCTGGCATCTTCCCCTTTAATTTCCAATCTTTATGATGCGTTTCAGACTGAAAAGTCAGTTGGTTATTCATTTCCATAGATGCTGCCTGATCTGCTGATTTCCTTCAGCATTTCATGTGCATTACCAAACAAAAGTATACTTTTTTTGAATTGATTGTGATTTAATTAATTGTAAAGTATATTTTTTAAATATTTAAAATATTTTAATTCTCCAATTGATTTTAATAGCTCTTGAATACTTTTAATGTCAATATCACTCAGAAACATTCATATGTTTGACAACTTTGACAGCTGAGAGAGCATGATGGTGCAACTATCTTGGATAGGCAACAAAATATATGGGCATGATGGTTTTTTACTTAATTGAGGATTGATCCAAACTTCTCATATAATGACACAATATTACTTAAACCCTGCCACCATGCATAGCCTCAGTTTTAAGGATGGGGGAAACAAGTCACCATTGGGGATTTGCAAATGATAAATCCATATGGCATTAGTAAGCAAAAATAGTTAACTACTGGTAGCAAGTTCTTGTAGTCGGCTCTCTGATAGGAGATTCACCTAAATTAATTTGGTGGGGATACTGAAGATGGAAGATTGGTACAGGGACAAACAGAGAAAATAAAATTTATCAATAACTTATTATCATGGTGATCCTAATAAATGATTAGATCACAGGATAGTATGTGAATATGCATCAATGGACAAATTTCAGCTACTTTCGGGCAGAGCACTAAAAGTGTATTCATATTATGGAGAGGAGAGTACAAGCAATAATGCAGTCATGTAATGCTAAGTAATCCCTCCGTCTGGCTGTGCAAACAATGCCTTACATTGCAATTTTTGAATCCTTGCAAATGAGAATAGCTGAGCTTTATCTTAGCATTAATTCATGGGACTCGGTCCAGTCACACAGAATATCTTATTGCACTTGAAGAAGAAATTCAATAAGACTTTCCAAAATCCACTGATGATATAATCACACCACTAGAAATACAAAAGTCACATAAATGGAAGCCCCGGTTCTTTGAATGGAGAGCACTGCAGGTCATTCAGTCTGTTTGAAAAAGGGTCTCGAGTGGACTAGTTTTACAGTCTGCTTCTCTGAAAGTGATGGGAAATCAATGTTCCCATTGTTTCAGAACTCTAGAACCAAGATTATTTCTCTGTGTCTCATTGAAAACAACTGGAATTTAAGCTTGAAGGCTGGGAAATCCAATGATGAAATGACACCTTAGGCACTAAGACAGAGTGGAAACTCAACCTATCTTCAGGCATTTGAGTGCCAGCTAATATAAGTAAGAACACACATTCAAGTGTCTACATAGAACTGGTGACATCTCTGAATTGCTCAGGGAAGGAATGGAAGATTGTTGTTTAGGCAGGAGTTATTGGCAGTTGAAAAACACTTAATGGAGAAGTTTTGCTATGGTGTATCAGCAGGATTTAAAAGGAAGCTGCTGGTGTTTAAAGAGGTAGCGGCAACTGCACAAGAAACAGGCAGGAGGAGAGAAGAATGACAACCAGACAGAAGCCTGTAATCATAATGGAAAAGTGAAAGGTAAAGATCAATCTGCTGTAGTTAGAATCTGGCAAATTTTCAGTCTGTGATGCATACCCCACCCATGGAAACTGGGAACAAGAAATGGCAGAACAAGATTCAACATAATTTTTGTTCTTGAATATGTGGTGGTATCACACTCACATGCTGGCCTCCATTATAATCTGAAGCCATTCAGACTAATGATCAAAGTTCAACCTTTTGATCACTGGTTTTCAGAGCATGTCTAAGAAAATACTGGAAGGCTTCTAACTCATTTGCCACCAAGAGGACTACTGTACAACCTTGTCATAGGTTTTGGAAGCTTGCATGCCTCAATTGCAAAGAGAACTATGTTGGCTGGAGTCAGGACATTATGCTTTAATTCTCGTTAGGGTCACCCATGTTAAACAGGTCAAAGGTATAGAGACTAGACCAAGAGCAGTCTACTAGTCCTCCACGTTTAGAGGCTCCACTCAGGGCTAACAACTCTGATGGGACAAAAAAAATTTGTTACAGAAACAGCAATGAAGATGGAGGTCCTTCATTGCTACCCGAAAAGGCAATGGAATAATGAGCAGGAAGTAAGTTCTAACTGTTGTCCACACTATCGCTCGGGACCTGCAATGCAATTCAGAACCTGATAGGTTCTTTCTAAACCTCTACTTTGGAGGTCTGCTTCTGATGGTGTTAGGGTACAGACCCCAATCACCCTAGTGACAACTATATATTTGAAAATTCAGAATCCAAATCTGTGAGCCAGCTTGGTCCAATGACTCTATGACACCACTCTGTAGTGGAGTACCAGAATCAGAATCAAGTTTAAAATCACTGGTATATGTTGTGAAATTTGTTGTCTTCACGGCAGCAGTACAATGCAATACATGATAATAGAATAAAACTATGATTTGCAGTAAGTATATATGCATATATTAAATAGTTAAATTAAATAAGTAGTGCAAAAATAGAAATAAAGAAGTACTGAGATAGAGTTCATGGGTTCAATGTGTATTCACATGGCAGGGGGGGAAGAATTGAATTGAATTGAATTGAATTGAATTGAATTGATTTGACTTTATTACTTACATCCTTCATATACATGAGGAGTAAAAATATTTACGTTACATCTCCGTTCAAGTGTGCAGTCTATAATTATAGTAATTTATATTAAATATTATGTATAACAGGATAGTCAATATAACATAGAAATTCAGTTGCATCAGCATGAATTAAGCAGACTGATGGCCTGGCAGAAGAAGCTGTCCCGGAGCCTGTTGGTCCTGGCTTTTATGCTGTGGTACTGTTTCCCGGATGGTAGCAGCTGGAATAGTTTGTGGTTGGGGTAACTTGGGTCCCCAATGATCCTTCCAGCCTTTTTTAGACACCTGTCTTTGTAAATGTCCTGAACAGTGGAAAGTTCACATCTACAGATGCGCTGGGCTGTCCACATCACTCTCTGTAGAGTCCTGCAATTGAGGGAAATACAGTTCCCATACCAGGCAGTGATGCAGCCAGTCAGGATGCTCTCAATCATGCCCCTATAGAAAGTTCATAGAATTTGAGGGTACATACCAAACTTTTTCAACCGTCTGAGGTGAAAGAGGTTTTGTTGTGCCTTTTGCAGCACACAGCCAATACGTACAGACAACATGAGATATTCGGTGATGTTTATGGCAAGGAACTTAAAGCTGTTTATCCACTCAACCCCGGATCCATTGATGTCAATAGGGGTTAGCCAGCCTCCATTCCTCCTGTAATCCACAACCAGCTCCTTTGTTATTGTGGCTTTGAGGAAGAGGTTGTTTTTTTGACACCTCTGTGTCAGGGTGATGACTTCCTCTCTGTAGGCTGCCTCATTGTTATTTGAGATTAGGCCAATCAGTGTAGTGTCATCAGCAAATTTAATTAAATTGGAGCTTGTCACCCCTTTGAAGCATTGCTCCTTGAAAATGTCTTGATACCATAGAGGCTATTGCCCATTATGGAGCTGACTAAGTTTACAACTCTGCAGTTTATTTTGGTCCTGTGCAGTAGCACCACATTCCAGATGATGATGCAGCCAGTTAGTATGTTCTTCATGGTACATCTGTTGAAATTTGTGTCTGTCTTGAGTGATATACAAAATCTCCTCAAACTCCTAATTAAACATAACCACTGTCATGTCTTCTTTGTAGCTGCATTGATATGTCAGGTCCAGGATAGATCCTCAGAGATATTGACACCCAGGAACTTGAAGTTGCTCATCAATGATAATCCTGATCTT
Organism: Hypanus sabinus; assembly: GCF_030144855.1. Classification (NCBI taxonomy): domain Eukaryota; kingdom Metazoa; phylum Chordata; class Chondrichthyes; order Myliobatiformes; family Dasyatidae; genus Hypanus; species Hypanus sabinus. The sequence goes on along the minus strand of NC_082722.1, from coordinate 56,495,058 downwards.
AACCATCAACCAACCGGGGAGGTCTCAGAACGATATGAAGGGGCACTTGAGGTGTGGCTGATAGCTAATTAACACAGTGTGATACTAATGAGACTAACCAAAATCTATCTGATTTCATTAAAATTTGAGAGATCTCACTTCCTAATGGGTGACAGTCATCTTATTGATCCCTTGTTTCTCTAGTCATTGTTCTCTGAGACATTATCCAGGGATTGGTGTGATTGGTGGATTCACTTGCAAAGATACCTCCTCAATGTCATCTTAACCTGCCATCCCCTCCGTCTTCTGTTTCTGTTCAGCTCTCATCATAAGAAACTATATGCATTGTCCTCACTGAAACAATTGGAAAGAGTGTCAGGATAAAATGGAGAGAATCAAAGGATTTCTGTACTTTGGGCATAGAATCTTAGACTGGCAACTGAGAAAAAATGGTCACTTGGAATAGGTGACCATTCAAACCCCATGAGCTCAACTACTTCCTGGGGTGACAAGTCCTACAAGTAATCTACAGACATATGTCAACAGAAGTCTTTTGAAAATAGCAGTACTTATGTGTCAGTAACTTCAACATTCATTATTCAGTCCCTGACTCTGCAGGCATTTAGCATGGATATTTAGAATAATATTTGCCCAGAAATTCAATTGCAGAATGTTAATTCTTTTCAGCATTGTGCAACTTAAAATTGATTTTCTTGGAGTGAATGACAATAATGGGCCTTTTTGCTTCACTCCAGAAACATGAATGGTCCTGTGTTGCCCTTCAAAGTTCTGGCATGATTTCTGCATCTGTCAGTTGATTGGCTTGACCTATCCCCAATCTTCAGTCTCCTTTGAGGATAATGGGACAACTTAGACAAAGGACTGCCTTGACTTAGTTGAACAATATTAGATTAGGACTCTGCAATGAAGGTCACTTACTTGCCTTTTATCCTTCTGCTTCATCCAACCACAAAACCCCGAACCTCCCAGTTTGCCCCTTCAGTTACCCCAGACAGTAGGCCTTTCCAGCTGATGTTCTCTTCCTTGCAATTCAGAGCCCTCCAAAATTTCCATGATTTCTCAAATAAACCTCCAGAAGACATGGCTATAGGTTTTGGAAAGATAGGTAAACCTTTTTAAATTGAGTTGTTGCTTAAGTAGGGAGCCAGAGCTGTCCAAAGTGTATCAATGTAAGCTTTGCAGAAATAAGAAACTTTGTTTATGGGAATTCAATTGGGAGTTGGTTGAATCCTGCTGTATTCTTAAATTGGAACTTCTGTATACTTTCATTTTGACCCATTTCCATTTTTTGGATAATGTTTGCGGGCAGTAAGTGGCTCCAGTGTTACTCTGGGGAAAGCCTTTGCACGGTGGAGATACAAACGGGAGCAGAGACTGGCTATATGAGATCTCAGACTTCCACAAAAAGCCAGCCTTGGATACTTACCTTTGAAGGCAAGTTCAAGCACTGCAGATAAATTAAGTACTGCTTCAAACTTGCAATGCTTTGCTTTTACTTCTTCAAGTTGCTTCCACTTGTTTCAGTTTTTGCCTTAATTTTCTGTAGTGTGCATTGATATATGGATTACAGGTGTCAGTTACCCTCATCAAAGTGGACATTCACTGCGCGTGTGCCTGTATAGTGTATCCCGTCAGAGAGTCCAACACAGCTAAGTCCTAACTCTGACCTCAGCTCTCTCCTCATTCAAGGTACTCACACACGCATAATGTCAATGCCGACCACTAAATAATAAATAAGAGCCATTTTTGTTTTCCCTTCCCCAGCTCAGAGATTTCAAGGCTATTTTATTGTAGAGGATGTCCCGTAAATCACTATTTCAGACAAGATTTAAAGGGCTACAGTCCATAAAATGTGTGGCAGACAAGCAGATAGAATTATTTGTTATTTGTATCAAAATACACCACTAAATCAGAACAAAATCAGTGCTTTGTTTGCACATTGTTGTGAAAACTGCATTCCCTTAATTAGTTTTTCACCTACAATAGGCATCTGCTTATAGGGCGCACACGAAATGCTGGAGGAGCTCAGCAAGTCAGGCAGCATCTCTGGAGGAGAGTAAACAGCTGATATTACAGGCCGAGATCCTTCACCATGACTGGAAGGGGGCAGAAGGCAGAAAGAAGACTGGGGGAGGGGAAGGAGTACAAGCTAGCAGGTGATAGGTGAGGTCAGGTGTCACCAAATGTCAACTGGCTATTTCCCTTCATTGATGTTGTCTGACCTGCTGACTTCCTCCAGCAGTTTTTGTGTTTTGCTTAAGATTGACAGCATCTGCAAAATCTCTTGTGTGTATGACCTCTTTATGGGGGTTGAGTTGGGATGGGTTCTGTTCATGCATGCAGGTTAAGACAACTAATAAACTCATCTGCTGAAGCTCAGCAGGTTTTACAGCAAATATTCAGGTCTGGTCTCCTCCCTTGCCCCAGCTGAAATCACTGGGGAAGGGAAATTTGGGCAGAACAACACAACTTCTGAGGATCAACAAGAAATGTTCTCTGCACCCTGAGGTTAAAGCAGAGAAGGAGGCCCGAACACTGCTCTGGCCTGATGTGCTGTAAAATGAAACTGCAAGCGTTCTCAGTTAATCATCCTCTGATGATTTCATCAGGCCCAGTTGACCTCAGGCCTCAGGGGTGTGGACACCAGGTTTGCAGGGAAGTGATCACGGAGGAGGAGGAAGGGGGCCTAAGCTGAAGAAATCCATGGTTTCTCGATGATATTCTGAGAGACACACTGTTCCATTGGCTCCAAGTGGAATCTGAGAGAAAAAAAATATCCCCCAGTTATCTCCCCACTGCTCTCTGGCTCTCTTTAGCCTGCAAGAAAAGCCTCACCCTTGACCCATTAAGGTGAATGGTTAACATCGTAGACTGTGCCTGATGACATCATAAGAGGACTTCCAGCTTAAGATGTCTGCGTTTTAATTTTACAGTCATATCAGGTCGGAGGAGTGTTCAAACCCCTGTCTCCAGCTGCTTTCCAAAGCAAGGTGAGTTAAAAATCTAGATACTGATAGTTTCATTTCACAGGCAATAGTGCAGCATTATTCTTTGTTTAGGAAGTAGCTTATTCATTTTATGATGTATTTTATCTGCATTTTCAATCTGCTGTTTTCTATTGGTTTTCCTCTTTTATTCCCTTCTGAATCATAGTCATTCAGCTGTGTGTATATCCTTTCTACAACTGGCTGGCAGCCGAATAAGCTCGAGCCTACCAACACAAGTGGTTCTACCATGAATCTCCTGATCAGAAGTATATATTTCATTGGACAGAATTAAATGAATGTTTTATTTTCCCCATGGTGGGACATATCAGCTACAGTAACAGGCTAGGTGAGAGCTGATGTCGTTAATCACACATATTGGCTGGTGGGGTATATCAGCCAACAAAGCTGCTTGAGTTAGAACTGATGAGACTTATAACAGGCAGTGGTTGGTTAGCTGCATCCCAAAGTCTCTGCTGAGCTACAATCCGTAACTATAACTTCACTCCCGTTTTATCAGATTGTTGTAAATTATTTAGCAAATAAAATGGTATTTGATTTGGTACAGTTTGAAATAATATGCCTTGTGTTGCTTTAGTCAATTTGAAGTAATCAGAAACATAGTTTTACAGATTTAAAAATAATACTTAAATTCATTTTTTTAAATGTTAGAATTTATTCTATTGTCTTTTTAGTTTCTATTTACTGCTAGCAACAGCAAAGGTTTTCTGAGTGAGAGTCCAAAAATGTCAGTTACAGAATATTCCTAATTATTCTCAATCTCTCATTGTAATAGATCACAAGACTCTGTTCAATTTTCTGTCAAGGTGCAATATCAGAATTGCCTCACTATCCCCCCAAACGTATCTGCTTAGGTTCCTGAAGTGAATTTGTGTCAATGGCACAGGGTGTATGTAGGGAGGCCTTGAAGAACGACAGGGTCTTGAGCATCAGGAATGAGATGCGTGATCAGACCTGAGTAAGTCCTGCTCAGCTCTTGACAGTCAGCAAAGCCACATAGTCTTTCAATGACAATTAAAATTATTTAAATGAAATAAATATTTAAACAATTTCCCAAAATAAAAAAAATAAAAATACTAAAGAAAGCATAAAAGTAAAAACAAGTACCGGTAATTAAAATGTGAAACTGCTTTTCTTTCCTTCAACTCTGCCAGATCTACCCTGGCAGAGGGTCCAAGACTAGGTTCGCCAATGGAAATGTTGGAGAATCTCAAAAAACTCCTGCTTCACCATTGGACTCCATGCAGAGTTCAATGTCTGAATGGAACCAGATTATCAGAAGAACTCAACCAACAGGATTTGGATTTGCATTTCTGTGTGGAAATCCAGAATTCCTTGGCATTCGTCCAGCATTTCTGGGTGATGCAGTTGGCACCAGTGAAGTTCAAGCCATTCCTCAAGAATATTCTCGTTATAGTGGTTGACTACAGTACAATGGACTAACATTGAGCAGATATAATGGATGGTTTCAGGAGCTGAGTTTTGAGTGTTCAAAAATTTGTCCATGTTAAATTTTGTGAAGATTAAACACTGTTGTCACAGTGTTGAATTCAATACATTAGTATTCTTCTCCTTTTAGCAGTTCAGTGATAATTTGTAGAGACACTGGGATTTATAACATCTCCATAAATGTTCTATAGATTTACTATTTGGTGTCTGAAATCCTGTAGGTAGGTTTCTTATCTATCACTGCTGAAAGATAATAGGCATTGTCAGGTAAGTAATAGCCAATAAGTGCCCCATAGAATGAGTACCTCCCACCAGTAATTACATGTTTGATTTACTGTGCTTCATTTAATGCCCAGTAGAGCTCAGTGTTAAACATTAGTTAACTTTGCACAAAATAATCTATGGTTTAAAATATACTGTGGAAAATACTATATCGTAAAATGTGACTACAAGAGAATAGAACAGGTCAGTTTGTTGCACCTTAAGTAAACACAGGTATACACTGTATTTGAGATGATTTCTTACAGGGTTATAGCGAATAAACAACTTCAGCAAAATCAGCCCGAATTGCAGGATTTTATTTTGTGATTGCTTTTTTAGTCAATTAGTATGATACTTATAAACAGCAAATTGTAATTTCACTGCAGTACAATGTTTCATTGATAATGCAGAGTCCCAGTGAAATAAAGCAATCCTATTAAAAAATAAATAGAAAAAAGTTTAAAGAAACAACAGAAAAATGTGCTGTTTTATGGCTTGTATTAATTATCTTCATGGTGAGTTCAATCTCCAAATCAGATATAATTGAAGCTGTACAGTATAAATGTGCTACAAAACCTCATTATTTTGCATACTTTCTGCAAATTTTAAAACAGCATGGACATAATCATTGAATTATGAGACAGGCCATTATAGGAGAAGACTATATGGTCCTTTGACTGCCTCTTTTTTTTGACAAAATCCAGTTTACTCTAGCCCCGCTCTTTCCACAACTTTGTGGATGTTATTCTTCCTTGTGTCTTATATCCAACAACCTACCAGAAAGAACACTCCAATTCCAAGGTAAATGCTCTACCTTTCATCTTTGTTGGTTTTCCTGACAAGCACCTTAGATCTATGCTCTCTGACCCTTCAGCCTTTGGAAGCCGTTTCTCTGTGTTTTACTCTTTCTAAACTGTTTATGATTTTGAGCACTATCAGATTGTCTCATAGTCTTCTCTACTGTATGGAGAATGACACCAGCTTCTTCAGTCTACCAACATATCTGCAATCTCTCATCCTTGGAAATAACCCGTTAATATATTCCAGGCATCAAGTGAAATATCTGCAAACCAAGTAATAGGTTTCTTTTGCACTCTTGGATAGGCCATAGGAAAAAAGCTTGTCAACTGTTCAGCAATTCCTTCCTCTCTCTTTCTACTCTTTTATGTCTGTCTATGTTGTATCAACACCGTTATCAGTTGGTGTGTGGCTGCATTTTTTATCCTCATTCTTTCACATTACGAAAGGGAGGATCCTATCTTCTTCACTCCCTCCTGTGCTCAACATCCTAAATGTGTATCTGCACCAATGCATCAAACCATTTCATTCTATAACTTAATTTTTAAAAGGATAGCAGATCTCTAACAACCCTCTTTTTCTCTTAAAACCTTCATGAGTTTCACATCATGATTACTTGATTGTGAATTATATGCTGCTGATCATATCATAAGGTCTTATTGCTTGATTAGTTTCCTTCTTCCTTGTTATTCTCCAAAAACATATAAGAAAATTTAATCTACTTTCAAGAATAGTTAACTATTTCTGTGTACCCATTTCACTTTTTAATGTCAAGACACTGTGAGATTAATATTCCTAGAATCACTTTCAAAGTACCTCCCTTAGAGGCAGAGAGACAAAGTTGAAGTTTTCTGTGACCTTCAATACTCCTGTTTGTGGTTGCACCCTAAACATCTCCTTTAACTGCTGCAAAGTTATAAAACGCTAATATTTCTTTCTTCATGGTGTGCTTCCTATTTATGTAGCTGAATAGTTATCCTGGGAAATATTTTAGATCTACAGCTATAATGACTGCAAATCACCAGCATTTTGCTTGATAATGATTTTTTTTTTACAAATATATTTACTTACTTGTGGAATTTCAAATGTTTTATTCTGAAGCATCAATGATAAGTTTGTGTTTACCTTTTCTATATTGATGCTGATTTATTTGGTTACATTGCAAGATATCTGTAGTCAGAGTTTAAAAGACCAGCTTTATTTGCCAAGATTTAAAGTTGTATTTTCATGTACAGTGTAAACCTATGATGTGTTCAGCAACGTATAATTCAGCAGTGATCCAAACATATGCAAGTTATTAGACCTATTTACTCGGTAAAGGAAAAATTTCTCCTGTTAACAATCACAACCACAAGATTGCATTGAGTAAATCTATGTGCAGACTTTAGCATTTTGATATCCTGTCTTTTCAAAATGTTTTTACCATCACCTGTATTTTTTTGGTTAAAATTGACAGTAAAATATTCTTCGACTTCAAGCCTAATGTTGGCTTTGTAATTTTATGGAAGAAAACTGAAGGATAAATGACATTTTATACAATACTATGAATCATAATCTATGTTCACAAGAAGAATACAATTTATTTTTTAATTATCAGTTTTGAATAGGTCTAAATTAATTATACAATTGTATATGTTCATTTACCACAAGTGATTTTAATGTAAAGTATTTGCTATCACTGTTACATTTTGCATGTAGGATTTCTGAGAAGTCTTGGGTTGATTAATATTATCCATTGTCCTGTAACCATGGCAATAGGGTCAGCACATATAATACTTAATTTAATCTTCCCACTGCTTGTGTGCATCACCAGTGTCCAAATAATAGGAAGTCTCGCGTTTTGCGACTGTTATTATCTGTATCACCAGACCTTCACATGACCAAGAGGAATAAACCCATTTTATTTAATATATGCAGCAAAATTCCTACACCCCCACCCCCACCACCCCAATCACACATATACACGGTGCAATAGAGTACTCTTAAGGATTTTGATAGGTTTCCATCAGCTCTGTGGGTTCATAAGCATGTCGTTCAGTCAAATGAACCTTTGCGGATTCTCATTGCTGATACAATTGGCTGCAGAGTCTGATGGTGTTGCTAGCCAGGTGGGTCAAGTGCACTGCTTTATCTTCATTTGGCCCAGACCTTATGTTATCTCATCTTAAAAGCTGTGGTGGCTGGAATTGGGAAGGGGGTGGGGAGGAGTAGCGCAGACAATTGGGCGAAGAGACATACACAGACTAAGAGAAGGCAGGGAGGGAATGTTTTCTGCATGCAACTGCTGACTGTTAATCATACTCGGTGTTATGTTGACTTGTAGTATGTCAGCAGGCAGTATAGAACAAGATAAGAGCTGAATTTCATGCCCATGATTTCAGTGTGTTTGAATCTTTCTTGGTGAAGCTAAACCAAAAGGAGTAGCGTACAATTTACCAGATATCGCTTCCTATTTCGAGTTTGCTGCTGTCTAATGCAAAACATACCACTGTTTCACCAAGCATGTCATAAATTTTTATCAATGAGTAAAAATATTCACCTGTTTTAAAAAAAACCACAAACACACTTACTAGTGAAGAGATCTTGTAAAAAATAAAACATTTAACATGCCATTCTAGATTACCAGCACTGCTGTAAGAATCTACAAAAAAAAGATTATTAACAGTAATCTTCATTATTTTCCCCTTCAGATTTAGTGTATATTTCTATACTTTCATTAATTCTGATCACCTAACAATTTTGATGGCAGGTGGTTTCTTTAAATCTCCTACAAAAAAAAATTGCTGCAATTAAACAGGATTAGTGATGGGATTTTTTTTTCTTCTTTAAAATTCAGAATTTAGTCAGCTATAGCGTTTATCAGAATGTTGGGTCATTTTTTAAATTATTAAACATCGCTCAAAACATGATTGAAGAAAAATGACAATGTAAAGCAGATAAAACACCATATATTAAAGCAAACCTTATTTGACCAAATCATTTTGTGATATACCTACTTCTGTAGGTATTCATGTGGCAGGTAACTATAATAAGATGAAGCATGTAAAAAATATCAGCATCTAAGAGCACCCAGGAGCAGTGATAGACTGGTGTATTTCAGTCATTTCTCACTCCCGTTATTATGTATATGTTATGCAGGCACCATAACGCCATGAGATTTCTGCATCTTTGCAATTTTTTTTTGATTGCCAATTTTCTCTATACAGTTGAACAGCTACAACATTTCCCATGTTGTCTTTGGCCTCTGAATGGAAATGCAACCATCATCGGATAGTGTCAGTTTGTATAATAAATACAGGAGCATAGGACACATTCTGCATTTTACATATCAATTCCTGATTTCTTTGCGTATGTTAATGGAAGAGGAGCAGTTTCTACGCATTATCCGTTAAAATTAAAATAAGCTTTTAAGGCTTACACCCTCATTACACATATTAGAATGTCAAAGCCAGCAGATTAACAAAGGGTGGATAAGGAAATGGCCTGTAATGGTTCAGATTTTGTTTAGAAGGGGTCAGAGGCCCTTTGATGCACACAGAATACTGTATATGATAAATAAATTCTGAGAGTTCTGATTTCATTTTTTTTAAATTGCTAACCATCCTAGATTTGATAAATGAAGTGATCCCATATTTTTGTCAAAAATATTTATTTCCAAACCTTATTTATCCTATTTTACAGAAACAAGAAATCTTGCAATTTATAGTTATATTTCTGATTTGATTTTAACCGGTGACTTAAAGTAAAATTTAAAGCATAATTTTGAATTTGTTTTACGCCCCTCAGCTCCAATTCAGTTTTAAGAAGCCATACGAACATATAAATATTTTCGTAGCATTTGTTATTTTAATAAAATTCTTGCATTATTTAATAATAAGTTGAAAAAGGCAGCTGGTGTATCATGTTAACCCCAACTGAAAATATGATGGGATGTATTGCTTTGCCTGTCAAACATTTATCATATGTCCAAATGCACCCCCCTGACCACAGCTGCCTTGCTTTGTATTAGCCAAGCGCAAAAATTTGGATTTTCACTGTCACTGTTAGATCTCCATAAGTCATTAATTTACATGTACTCACAATCTGTGGTTTTAAATCTTACATTTATTGCACACAAGGCTGATGACAGGCAGCCCCTGTCCTTCATCTTATAGATGCTCTTGATACCCCAGCAAGCCTTTTGTTAGTATTGATGTAAACATTACCACAAATCACCACTTAGGGACCAGAAACAATTGACTAACTGTTTTCAGATCCAATACACATAACTTGATCAGACACAAAGTTTAAGTACAGTTAGCCTTGGCAACATCAACTAAAGCTGAAAATAGTGGCTGTTAATGGGCCACACAGTAAGAGCCTGAAGCCAGGATCATCCCAAGGAGAGTCTGTGTGGCTGTATAGTCAGAAGACTGTGGCAAGTGGTCAGCCCTCTTTCGAAAAGTGCCTCTGTTTCCTTGGAAAGCTTTTCAAAGAAAAGCTTATTTGTTTATAGTGATGAAGTAGCTGTGAATCGTTTGTTGTTTTTTGTGCTACTGATCCCTCAGTGTAAAATGCTTTTCTTTGTAAGAATCTTCCCCACACATTATTCCCCAAATTTTGTGAGGTCCCTGTTGCAAGACAACACCTCCCAATTACAACGGCAGCCAAAAGCTAATTTGGTGATCATTGTGAACTATAATGGAGGACTGTGCCTGTCTATTGAGATATTTGCATACTGTACATACCATGAATGTGGAATGGTGACTAGCCTTTTGCAAAATGGCAATTATGGGTCATTAAGCATTCTGCTTCCAGAAAGCAGCTGAAGCCTGATTTTTCAGTGTGTTTTTATTTCACAACACTACATTAGCTCCCAAAGCATTGTATAGCGGAGCTCAACCTTCACCAATCTGTTCTTTTATTTTTTCATTACTTCTCCTTTATTAAACAAATTCTTGTGGAACTGCCTGTATCATGGAGAGGGTAGCGGTGGAAAGTGGTTACTTTGGATACTGTGGGAATGATTGGCAAGTGCAGACTGACCTATGGCAACCTAGCACTTTATGAGAACTATTGCACTCTCCATATACTACTGCAGACAGGCCCGTGCTGCATCCTATGACTGAATTATACAATGACTGATTTATTCTATGAAGGCACTCAGAGGGGGGAAAAGGCAGAGTGATGAAGAATTGAATCAAGGATATGTAATATAGGTTAGCTAAGTAAGGGATTGTGACAGAAGAAAAATGGCAACAGTGAACTGATTAAGTTACTTTTATAAGTGTGAGCTATTTTAATCACATTTCTCTGGCTGTGACCAGATAGAGTTTTAAAGGGATGAAATTGCTGGGCCATCCTTCACCTTGAATTAAATCTGATATACATGCATACAGCCAACCAGATATTGCGTTTACATATTCTTATACACCAATTAAAAGAAACATTTTGATCAGGGGAAAACGTGGTTGTGTTGCAAATAAGATCTTTCATTTCCTTTTGATGTAAATGAATTGGCAGAGTATACTTTTGAGTCTTAGACTAAGTGCAGATATGAAATTAGAAGAAAAGAGATTTGATAAACCAGCAGCATTTCAGAAAGCTGTGTGTTTTATTTTTAAAATGTAAATATTGGTTTACTTGAAAAGGGGAAATGAGTCTTTGAAAAAGCCTAATTTGTAAAAGTTAAATCAATAAATGTACAAAACACTTATTGTTAAAGCAAATAGAAAAAATAATATAAATCACACTCACAGCACCAGGCATGTGAATTTTACAATATAGTGTAATGGTTATTGCAAAATAAAATAGCATTGAGATCAATATTACACCATATTTCTCTCTCTTTTAATCACCTAATTTGTGAAATGGCATTGGAATTTCAAATCTCATTTAAACATTTGTAGAAATAGGGTATAAATCATTTTGAATTACTGGAACACTCTAATTTATTGAATTGCATTAGTAATTAGTAATTGAAAAATATTAAAGATCTACTTTCTATACAGTAGTTACAGATAAGGAAGAGAGTGTAGAAATAAAAATGCAAAAATAATAGGACTTGACTGTATCTTTCTTTCATTCAGACCTAGATCTCTGTAATTAATAAAGTCATTTGATGCTGTAAAATTTTGTGCTCAGTTTTAAAAAAGAAAATCTTACACAGTAGATCCAATTTAACTAAAGCTGTGTGTCATGTATTTGCATCTTAACTGGTTAGCAACTATGTTTTCAAACAGCCTTAGGATTTTATTCAGTAATTAGCAACAAGTAAGATAAATATGCTTCAGAGTTGTACAGGTGGCTATTTTCCTTACTCCTGTTTAGTTAGGATTTATATTTTTGCAAAAAAAAATTCAGATTGTGCACTTTGTCACTCAAAGAAACAGAATCACTTAGTGAGAAATGAAGAAGTAGGCATGAGATGTCCTGCACTTTAGTTTCATCCTCTCCTGCTGCTTCTGTGTTCACTGTAAAACACTGAATGCCAATATAAAAGAAATCATAAAGAATTATTCATGACAGTTCTTTGGTTTAGACAATTCTCCTGTCTTACGTTTAGATAAAAAATGGGGTCATCTTTATTGCAGTGTGAATTTGATCACATCATTGTAACAAAAATTAATTTACTTTTTAACCCTTTGAGATTTTTTGGAAGCTCTCTCAAAATGACAAATAAAAAAATAAACAAGTTGCTAATGCAAAGAGCTGACTTAGTGTTCAAAGCCTATATGTAAAATTTATTTCTGTGCTGAAACTGTGGACTCTTGTTTTGCAAGTAAAACTGACCATTTGGTGCTCTTTTGTATCCGCAAGGAAAAGTCAATCTTTCAAGAGCTGAACAAATATAAATGTCAATACCAGCTGACCTTCCATCATAAATGTTTGGCAGGTTATATAAACTGTGTGTTTAACTGAAGGGTTTAATTGTCTTTATTATCAACAAAGTTCTCTTATTACGCTCATCGATGCATCATTGACATAATTATTTCTCAGAACTATTCAAATAGTTACCAGAAATTATTAACATAATACAAGTGCCTGAAGTAGTTTACTGCAGATTGTGTTTAAAAGGTATTTTGTAATTCTTTACATTATATAAATCCATAAATATAATCCCATTCAGGAAATGTTTCCATAACCTTGAAATAATCTATAGGGACTTAAAAATTGATAAAGAATGATATTGTATAAAGGCAAGGAAGCTATATCTTCATTTGGAATAAAGAGATAACTGTGAATTTAGATGTATTGCCAATTTTATTTCACTTTATAAATATTAAACTGGAGCATTAGTTCAGCCTGTGGAATTGCAATGCAAAATCAAACTACAGAAGATTTAGTCCCTACTTTTTTTTTCAATAGAATCAAAGAGGTATATTAAACAACATGAAGAAAATATCATTGCAATATTTGAACATGTTACTTAATACATAACTAAAATTGTCAGCTCACTTGGTGAAATTTTCAAACAATTATCGTCTTAGAAAATAAACTTGGCATAGTTGTGAAATGTATTTCCTTGAAAGTTTAAAAACTTTGGAATTGAGAATTAGATTTAAAATAATTCTTTTAATGCATTATCTGTTCTACAACATCGGGAATACTTTAGCAGTTATTAAATAGAGGTATGTATAAACATCTTTATGTATAACGATAGGAAAAATATGTTGTATGTGGCAAATAAATGATAGAATGGGCATCTTTCATAAAGATTAAAGAAATAACAATATCTTTAAACTAGGATGTTATCTTCTTCATTTGATGTCATCCAATCTGATCATGAACAATGAACAGATGCTTAAAAATATAGAATCGGAAGTATACATAAATCTACTTTAAAACTGTTTCAATCAGTCTTAATTTTAGGTTGCAGTCCGTTTAAATATCTATGTTTTTTGAGGTGTCTTTTTTCAATCGCGTGGTTCTCGATGATTAAATCTGGTAAACCTGCTTTGTCCATCTCACATTTGTCCGCTACTTTAGGGCTGAGAAGATCCCAATCCTTTTTCTGGTCACATTTATGTGCGTATGATGAATGTTGTGGGGTAAAACAGCCTTTTCCTAGAATGTCAAAGAAGAAATATTCATTGGAGCGCAGCAATGGCTGAGAACATTAGGCAAACGCCAGTCAATTCTACCTGAAGGCAGAGCTATACAACCCCTGCCCAAAGGACAACCTCAGCAGCATTTTAACAGGATAGAAAGCATGTAATGGAAATAAGACAGATCTTGAAAAACAGAGCAGGGGATGTGGGGGAGGGGATTAAACCCCCTAATATTGTCAGTTAGCTGCGAGTTACAACGGTGGTACAATTCTAACTGCTACACTTCCACCACTTCATCATTTCTGTGCAAGCACAGGGAAGGTGTTCTAGACTGTCACTCAGTAATTATTATTCTTTTTTATCCTGTTGATATTGAGGCAATTTGATTGCAGAGTAACCATAGACGCAAATGGACTAGTTGAAAATCTTGTAAATTAAATTCCACAAACCGGGTATGAGACAGAAAATATCGTTCCACCGGTGATCTAAAACAAAACACATATTTTAATTCTGGTTTGAAAAGAAGTTCAAATGATTAAACCAGTCTGCATCAGTGTAACTTTGCTCCAAGTTATCCTCGTCTGCTTCAACCCCTTTTGCCAAACGACTTTGCCAATTCAGTTCTCTGCCTATGATGTGTTAGGAAAGAAAACGTTTCCCTTATCGTAACTCAAGGCCCCTGAAATGTCATAAGCAGTTTCTGATATTTTAACAGTCCTGATAAAGAAGATCACTTGATAAATACCACATTGGAATTTCCTTCCTCTGGTCTTTTAGCTCCCTCTCTTCACTGGATAAATTTGCTAACAGAAAATAGACAGAACTTTACAAAAGGAATAACACTGCTAGGAAACAATAATATCAATAATTTATTTCAGATATTTCTTGAATATATTCAATGTAATAAGAAAAAAAAACATTTTTGAGCAGCAGACCAAGGTTTCCATAGTCAATTGAAATGCTGATGTTTTTACATTGAATACAACCGAAAAATTTCTAACAAACAATTCTTTGTCAGTAGTTGTTGAGATCAAAGAGCTTTCCCTCAGACAATTACTTTAAAATTGAGAGACTTTGGCTCAGAAACATTTGAGCTTTCTTTCTAAAGGCATCTCATTTTGTAAGATTTGGGTTTAGAAGAAGAAACTACCAAAAGGTGGACTATAATTGTTGGTACATCCTTAGCACAATTTGTTTTGTTATGTTTCCTTTTTAATTCGAGATAATCTCACCATTTAGTTCTTTGCCTTCGAGATTAACCTCTGTTACTTTAAGTCCTGATGCTCCAAAATAATTCCCTGGTGATAAATCATGTCTTTTCATATCCTAGAGAAGGGAAAAACGGTCCCCAGATTTGAGCTATTGAAATTATACTTCTTATCTTTCCTGTATATGTTTGATTACAGCCATGTCATGCAGTCTAAGAAAAATATAAAAACTGAATTTGAGTCTCTATCTCCAATCTTTAAATTGGCTTGGAGGATTTTGTTTTATATCCTCTTGTATAATAATGTCAGCACATAACAGTGTAGTAACATGCCGCGAGAATACAATACAATCTGAGATACTGCCATGTCTTTAAAAGATTAAATAGAGGAAATGAACAAAAACATTAATGATGGATAAGTGTGAACTCTTGCCATTTTAGAAGGTTGCCATACAATAACCTCACTTTATTTCTATTGTCTTCATGTTACTGTTGAAATGAACAGTGGAGATTGAATTAGGATTTTATATGTTCCTTTGTAAACTTGGTTGTCTAATATACAGGACTTAAATAGAGTATAGGCTCTCATGCAGCCATTACTGCATTATAGAATAACTTTCTATAATATCCTTTGATATTTTATGTTCATTGCTAACCACAAAGAGACCACAAAAGACAAACAAAACTTAATGTTATGTTTATAATAATCATAGTAATTGTACTATTCGCCCCTATTTTTTTTAACCCAAAAGCCATGAATTAAAAGGCTCACTAAAAAAACTTTACTTGGAGACAGAAAGTTTGCTTTTTAACAATAAGCAGTAATTAAAGTGCATTATGAAATGATGACACCAAGTAAATTCATCTTTATGTTGTACTGCCTCAGATTAAGATTTCAGATTCAGATTTATTGATTGAACTATGCAGTGAAATGTGTCATTTGCGTTAACAGTCAACACACCTAGGCTCACTCACAAGTATCAGCACACATTCCGGCACCAACATAGTATGCTCACAACAGACCGAAACAGATCACTTCAAAATACAAAGCAAAAAACCCTATTCCTCCCCCCATCCCCACTGTCGCTACCAACCCACATACACAGATAGTCCTCCAACTCCACCACAGGCTACTAAGCCTTTGATCTCTAGACTTCAGGCTTCAGCTTTTCTACTTCTAATCAATCTACAGGCTTCGATCCTTGATCCCGATCCTTGAACTAGCAGATGACGGGATCCTAAACTCCAGACTCAATCTCAAGGCACGGTGACTTGATCTGCCTTCGTGCCTCCTGCTCACATGGATCCCAGGACTGACTTCGGGCAGCCCAACTTCAACAGATGTCCATCACCCCCATGACAATCATTGGACTTCAAGCACGGAGCAGAACAGTGTTGCCCTCATCGCTGCCATTTGAACACAAAGCACAGTAGAGTTGTCCATTTCACTGAACTTTGAGTGCAGCCAAATATTGATGCTGATTAAAGACTTAACATAATTTAAAGTACACACATGGCCTCACCAATGAAGCCTTTGAATAATTATAGTATAGGCAGAAACCATTTAGCCCATTGAGCCTATTCCGGTTCTTTGAAAGAACTAAGCAATTTCACACACTCCATTTTTTGTGACCTGGAATCCCATAATTTTGATTTCAAATTCACTTCTGAAATTCATCGTTAAATCTACTCCCTTCACCCTTGTTGTCAATGATTTTTAATTTACATTTTAGATAACATAAAGAATATTTTAATTCCTTTCTGTAAAATTATTCATTAAAATGACCATTCCTGCAGGATTCATTTTGAATCCCATTGCTGTGAAAACTTTATATCTTTTATTGTCAATAAATAGCAAGATGTTTCTTCTGAGCAAAAACCTGAATTTCCCCCAGGTGGTGAAGTGATAACGTAGTGAAAAGGTTCTCAAAAGTTTGCAATGCCTCACCCGGCTTCCAGTGTTTCCATCTCATAACTTATTCTGGTTTAGGTATTTATTGAACTTTAGCCACTGAGTCTAATAACCACCCCTGAATATATCATCTTGGTGGCACTCGATTCTAGACCTGCATACACTTCTAAAGACAAAAAACTAAAATTGCATGGAGGTCATTGATTCTTTTTTTGCATCCAATGAAATGTATTCAAGCATTGAGTGTGTAGTTTGACAACCAAGAGATCTTGTTCAGAATTGCAGCCGTGGCAATTTCATCTCTTTGTAGAGTGAGAAAAAAACAATAACGGGGGGATGATGTTCTCAAACCAGGGAGGCTCAGATCTTGCAGACGTCTCAGCAAGCCTGGCAAACTATGTTTCGCTAGCACTCAAAGTTCAACTTTGAACCAAAGGGAACCTACTGTTAAGAATGGTGAGTGCACTCTGGTTTCAACTCACCCTGTGCTTTCCCTTTCTCAAGGTTAAGTTCAAGTTTATTGTCATTCAGCTGTACACATGTATACAGCTAAACGAAACAATGTTCCTCTGGGATCAGTGTCCAAATCACAGTACCTGTGAATACAAATATCTAATTAACCAATCATGTGGCAGAAACTCAAGGCATAAAAGCATGTTGACATGTTCAAGAGTTCAATTGGTGTTCAAACCAAACATCAGAAATGGATCACATTGACTTTGACCATGGAACGGTTGTTGGTGCCAGGCAGAGTTGTTGGAGTGTCTCAGAAACTGCTGATCTCCTGATCAAGGGGTTTAGTTATTTTTCAGTCCAAGCATCAGAATGGGGAAGAAGTGTGATCTAAGTGACTTTGAATGGGAATTGATTGTTGGTGCCAAAGGAGGTGGGGTTTGAGTATCTCAGCAACTGTCCTGTTATTTTCAGGCACAATAATCTCTAGAGTTTACAGAGAATGGTCCAAAAACAAATAAACATCCTCTGAGCAGTAGTTCTGTGGGTGAAGATGCCATGTTAATGGGAGAGGTCAGAGGAGAATGCTGACAGAAAGGAGGTAGTACTCAAATAAGCACATGTTACAACAGTGATGTGCAAAGAGCATCTTTCAATATATAATATGTTGAGCCTTTGAAGTGGCTGCAGTAGCACAAAAGAGTTTTCTAAAAACAGTTAGAGACAAATGTACCTCTGTAGAATCATTCAGAGTCTTCCAGAGCCAGAACCCAATCATGAACCATGAGATGTGCAGTCTTCTGGGGGCCAGATCAGTAGCATTCAGGTATGGTGAACAAAGAAAATACAAGATGTCCAGGTGTGATTTCCAGAAAGCCATCTCATGTAAGAAAGGGCAATTCCAGACCAAACTTGAATCACTCAAAGGTGCTCGAAAATTGTGGCAGAGCTTGAATGCAAACTCAAACAACACAGGTAAGAACAAGGTTTCACTCCCGGATAAGCTCATTGCCTTTTACACTCGCTTTGATTTTCAAAACATGGAGGCCCTCACAAACTCCCACAGCCCCCAATGACCCAGTGATTTCAGTCTCTGAGGCTGACATGAGAGATCCTTTAGGAGGATAAACTCATAGAAAGCATCTGGCCCAGACGGGGTATGTAGCTGAGTACTAAAGACCTGTTCTGATCAAGTGGCTGGCATGTCCACCAATATTTTTAACATCTTGCTTTGGCAATCTAAGATACTCATCTGCTTCAAGCAGGCTTCAATTATAAGAAGAACGTGGTAACCTGCCTCAATGACCATCATCCAGTAGCATTTTCATCAACTGTGATGAAATGCTTTGAGCGGTTGGGGATGAAACCAATTCATTCCTGCCTGAGAAGCAACTTGGATCCACTCCAGTTTGCCTACCGACACAGCAAGTCCACAGCAGACGTCATTTCATTGGCTCTTCACTCAACCCTGGAGCATCTGAACAGTGAAGATGCATACATCAAGATGATCGTTATTGAACATCATCCCCTCAGTCAATAAGTTTCAAGACTTGGGCCTCAGTACCTCCTTGTGCAACTGGATCCTTGATATCCTCACTTTCAGGTCCCAGTCAGTTCAAATTGACAACATCATATCCTGCACAATCACCATCAGCACAAGTACGTCACAAGAAGTCCAGGTATGATCTCTGGAAAGCCATCACACATGCTTAGCCCCCTGTTCTACTCACTTTATACCTATGACTGTGAGGCTAAGCTCAGATCCAATGCCATATTTAAGTTTGCTGAAGACACCACTGTCATAGCCCAAATCAATGATGGTGATGAATCAGTATAAAGGAGGGAGTTTGAAAATCTGGCTGAGTGATGCCACAACAACCTCTCACTCAATGACAGCAAGAGCAAAAAGCTGATTATTGACTTCAGGAAGAGGAAACAGGAGGTCCATGAGCCAGTCCTCATTGGAGGATCAGAGATGGAGATGGTCAGCAACTTTAAATTCCTCGGTGTTATCATTTCAGAAGATCTGTCCTGGGTCCAGCATGTGGTGTAGAGTGTATTGACAGGTTGCATCACGGCCTGGTATGGAAACACCAATGCTGCCCTTGAATGGAAAATCTTATAAAAAGAAGTGGATGTGGCCCAGTCCAACATGGGTTAAACCCTCCCACCATTGAACACATCTACATGGAGCACTGTCACAGGAAAGCAGCATCCATCATCAAGGACCCCCACCATCCAGGCCATGCTCTCCTATTGCTGCTGTGGTCAGAAAGAAGGTACAGAAGCTTCACGACCCACACCACTAAGTTCAGGAACAGTTATTACCTCTGAACCATCAGACTCTTGAACCAGACTCTTCACTCAACCCATCACTGAACTGTTCCCATAACCTAAGGACACTTTCAAGGATTTTTCATCTCAGATTCTTTTATTTATTGTTCTTTTATTTTTTTTCTTTTTCTGCTATCACAATTTGTCTTTTGCACATTGGTCGTTTGTCCATCTTGTTTAGGTGTGGTCCTTCATTCATTCTACTATGCTGCTTGTATTTACTGTGAATGCCTGCAAGAATATGAACCTCATGGTGACATATATGTACTTTGGTAATGAATGTACTTTGAGATTTGAACTTCAGATTATGAAGATACACTCTATGGCCATTCTATTTGGTACAGGAAATACTTTCAGTACTGTGCACAAGTCTTAGGCACATGTATTTGTATATAGTGGTTGGGAAACAGAAATGAGTACTTGCCTTTGTATTTGTTTAGTAGTATTAAGTGTTAGTTGGTAACTGGAAATGCATAATATACAGTACTGTGCAAAGGTCTCAGGCACCCTGGCTATACATATGGCTACTAAGATGCGTTAGTAAGGCCACTGAATGTATATCACATACAACACATAAAACAATTAACACAATAATATTCGCTAATAATTAAGTTATATTCCCTAGATGTACAAGTTGTCATCAAGTGTATATACAACATATAGTTAAATATACAACAGCATAATGCTACTTGTGCTGTCATAAATACTGTGCACTGGGTGGAAGCTGGGTGTTTACAAGATATAGAAGTCTATTTCAACATGTGCTGCAACAAATCAGGGGGTCATCACATTCAAATACTACAACCAGTGCACAATACTAGTAAATGTATCTGCTTTACACTTTGGATGGGCTTTCCAATATTCTGAAAGGAACACTTGTGAAGAGGACTTTATAAGGTTATTTTGCTGCTCACTGTAGGTCTGAAGTCAAAAAAATACAAATTTTTATCTTTCAGTTTGCTTCCCTAGCAACCTGAAAGATTAAACAGCTTTAATGGACATTTCTTGGGCATTTCTCCTTTGTCTCAGCTTTCATGTCAAATCAGGAGGAAGATACTGCAATCTCAGGATTCACACCACCAGGCTCAGGAACTGCTATGACCCCTCAAGTATCAGGCTCCTCAACCAGAGGGGATAACTTCACTTGCCCCATCATTGAACAGTTCCCACAACCTAAGGACTCACTTTCAATGACTCCTTATCTCATGTCCCCGATATCTATTTAATTATTTGTTTGTTTGCTTATTTATTTACTTAAATTTTTTCTTTCTTTTTGTATTTGCACAGGTTGTTGTCTTTTGCTCATTAGTTGAACACCCAAGTTGATTTGGTCTTTCATTCATTCTATCATGGTTATTATTCTATGGATTTTCTGAGTATGCCCTCACGACAATGAATATCAGGGTTGTATATGTTGACATAAATGTACTTTGATAAGAAATTTACTTTGAACTTCAAAATTGTTTTGACTTTCCCCATTTCTGTTAAGAGCCCAAACACAAACTGGACAAAGCAGGTCAGAAATTTAAAAAAAGGGAGATACTGGATTCCTTCCAGGGAGAAGAATGAATCTCCTGATGTTTGATGCTGCTTCAAGATGGCTGCTAGGAGAGGTAGAAAGAGAAGTAGGTCTAGACTCAGGGATCTATTTTTCTCTTTATAGCTGCTTGAATTTCCAGGTACATTTTATCCTTCCATGGGAACCCAAAGCACCTCGATATTCAGTAACACACACAAAATGCTAGAGGAACTCAACAGGTTAAGCAGCATCTTTAGAGAGGAATAAACACAGGCTTTCCCCGGGGCTGTGTTCTTTCACCCTTCCTGTTCACACTTTACACATATGACTATTTCTAGGCAAAAAATCCATCAAAATCGTAAAGTTTGCAGTTGACACGATTCGAGTTGATCTCTCCTCTTATAAACATGAGACCTACTCTTAAAAAGACCGAGATCATCTTGCAGCCTGCTGTGCTCATAACGATTTGGAACTTAATCCTATCAAGAGAGTGGTCAGGTTGTGTCTGTGATTGAGTCATTCACATTCCTGGGGACAACCATTACCAATGCATATATAGAAACATGAAAAACCTACAGCACAAGACAGGACCTTTGGCTCACAAAGATGTGCCGAACATATGGCTACCTTAGAAATTATCTAGGGTTACTCATAGCCCCCTATTTTACTAAGCTCCATGTACCTATCTAGGAGTCACTTAAAAGACCCTATAGTTTCCGCCTCCACCACCGTTGCTGGCAGCCCATTCCACACTGTCATCACTCTCTGTGTAAAAAATTTACCCCTGTTATCCTCTGTACCTTCTTCCAAGCACCTTAAAACTGTGCCCTCTTGTGCAAGTCATTTCAGCCCTGGGAAAAAGCCTCTGACTATCCCAGGCATGGGCAAACTACGGCCCACGGGCCATATGCGGCCCGTTAAGCTTTTTAATCCGGCCCGCAGAACTTGATGAAATTATATTAATAAACCTTGTTAACGTTTTTTCCCCGCAATTCTGGCGTCTTCCCAATAGATGACGCACTCTATATACATTGACCTTTGTTGAGGTGCAGCGTATTACTCCACATTTGCACTTTACTTTGTGACCTTGTGGCGACCCATTTCCTGGCACATCCGAACCGGCTCACAATTAGCCAGCGTTCCGGCTAAGGGAGATAGCCTGCGGGGATTTGCGAGCACAGAGCTCCGCATATTGGCGCGCTCTCACTGTTCTGTCATTGTGCGGGTCGTTGTTGAGCTTTGGCACAGGGGACAATTGAATAAGAAGGAGCAGGACAAGTAGACCTGCATCTCCTACCGTTTTTGAAATAAAGACAGTCAGGAGGAGAGTGATGATGATAATATCTTGAAGGATAACAGAATTTTCAGTGCTTTAAAAGAATAACTGTTACTATTAAGAAAAGCTGTATTTTATTCATTTAATTTTCAGTGTTATAAAAGACATTTCAATAAATAGCTAAATACCATGGGACTTCAAAGACAGATATTTTGTTGTAATGCATTTGTTCATTTTCAATTGAAATTAAAGCACATGTTTTCTACATATCCCATGATATTTTATTTTCTGTTATGAGGTGTATTACCAAAACACTCCATCCATCTGCTCCTGGTCCGGCCCCCTGTCAAATTTTAGAACCCTTTGTGGCCCTCAAGTCAAAAAGTTTGCCCACCCCTGGACTATCCACACAATCAATGCCTACACTGAAGTGGGACAAGCACATAAAGCTCATCGCAACCTCTTCCAATGCCAGTGTAGGAAACTTAACATCTCAGGGTGTATCGCAGTGAGAATTAGCCGCCACTGAGAATGTTTTGACCACCTCTGTCATCAAGTCCAGGTTGCAGTAAATGGTCCACTCTATCACCAGAGTGAAGAAAAGGGATGAAGGAATTTACTGCTGACTCTGCCCACACTAGCAGTTACCAATTCAACAGTTTGTCATCAGGGAGACACTATGTCCATCGTCACCAGGTCTACATGTTATTTCCAAAGCTTCTTTCCAGTAGCTATACAGCTTCTCAACAAAACACGAAACTCAGTCAGGTGTATTACCCTACCTGTCCCTGTACAACATCCATTAAATGGCCTTTCCTGCTCTCTTTGTTCTGTTGATAATTATTGAGTCTGTTCATACATTCACATTTATTTAACTTTGATTATTGACATTTGCACATGTGACCCTTCTGTTAATTGTTGATTTCTCACGACTGTTTGCACTATTGTCTTGTAAATTGTTGGTTGCTATTGTGCTGTCTGTTATGATATTGTCCTGAGTTTTGTGCGTGGCACTGAACCACAATCAATTCTGGTACATTTCATATTCTGGCAATAAAATGATTCTGATTCAGGAAAGTCCTGGTGAAAGGTTTTGGCCTGAAATTTTGATGATTTATTCTGCTCCATAGATGCTACCTGACCTCCAGCATTTTGTGTCTGTTATTCTGGATTTCGAGCCTCTGCAGAATCTCCTGTGTTTATGATTTGCACCATTATATTGGTTAAAGCATTCGATTTACACCTTGGGTAGACTTTCCATTGTTCCCAAACCACAAAAATACAGCTCAGGTCAGGGGAAGTCCACTTTGAATGGCCTGTTTGCTTTTTTTAGTAGAACAACTAGTTGTAGATGCTGGGCATAGCTTTCCCTCTGATCCTGAATCATTATTAAATTTTATTTGTTGCTTCAGGGTTAACGTTTCCTCCCTTTACTGCACCGCTCAACCTTGTGACTCCCTTAGGCTTTTTTTTGAGCAGATATCATCAAAAGGAGATATAGCGGCAAAAGCTCATCTGTCACAGAAAGTAATGAGTAAATTGAAGAGGTAAGGATCTGTGCCATTCACTCTTCCATCATGGGAAGTGATCCACTTCCACAATGCACATGAAGAATAATGAATATATGTTATCACGCATAACCTTGGAGTTACAACTTTGCAAGTTCCAATGTGACTCAGCCTCCTCAATACCAAGAATGCTGTAAGAATCCTGGAAACCTTCAGGAAATAAATAGAAACTATGGCACCTAAGAAATAAAGCCATTATTGCAGGTCATTCTTCATCTGAAACAGTTTGAAATGCTACAACAGTGCAGCTAATAATGCTGCAGCCTCACTGTTTGAGAAACCTGGGTTTGATCCTGATAACCAGTGTTCTCTATGTAAACTTGCTTTCTCCCCCTCAGACCGGCTTCTCCCTAGTTTTCCCCAAAAATGTGCAGTTGGCAAGTTAATAAACCACTGTAACTTGTCCTAGCATGATGAGGGAGCTAATTGGTATGTGGGGAGGGAGAATAATTTACAAAAAAAATAAGTAAAAGGCCAGTCCTCCTCCTAAGGGAATATAAGGGAAAAGGAGCTTTGACCAATCTAGATATTGGAGGGTTTGGGCGGAGGGGACTTCAGTCAGATCCACTGCCCGAGTACAAAAGGCAGCAGGAGGTCGTTACAGTGAAAAGGAGCTTTAACCAACAGCCAAATGGCGTTCAGGATTGTTTAACAAGAGCAAATTAAAGGAAGAGAGGGTCAAGCACAGCGCCCATCGTTGCCGCTGCTATTGTCTGAGGGGACATAGTCAGAGTTCTTCTTGAGGTTTCAGCTCTTCGAGGCTTCCGCAAATAGAGGATTCAGTCAAAGAAGGCCAAAGTTTTATTTTCCTTTCCTTCTTTACGTCTGCTCAGCTGGGATAGCGGAGATGCCATGCAGGATAGTTGAATGCTCCTCTTGTAGGCTGTGGGAAGGGCAGGGAGACCTCCAGAGTCCCTAATGATAATGAGTACAGCCACAAGAAGTGCACCCAGCTGCAGATTCTAACAATCCATGTTAAGGAGCAAACGCGAGGAAATCTGCAGATGCTGGAAATTCAAACAACACACACAAAATGCTGGTGGAACACAGCAGGCCAGGCAGCATCTATAAGGAGAAGCACTGTCCACGTTTTGGACTGAGACCCTTTGTCAGGACTAACTGAAAGGAGAGATACTAAGAGATTTGAAAGTAGTGGGGGGAGGGGGAAATGCAAAATGATAGGAGAAGACCGGAGAGGGTGCGATGAAGCTAAGAGCTGGAAAGGTGATTGGCGAAAGTGATACAGAGCTGGAGAATGGACAGGATCATGGGACGGGAGGCCTTGGGAGAAAGAAAGGGGGAGGGGGAGCACCAGAGGGAGATGGAGAACAGGCAGGGTGATGGGCAGAGAGAGAGAAAAAAAAACTCTGGATCATTCAGGAGGCTGAAGGGTGATAGAAAGACCTATAGAGAGATAGTTACACCCAAGGTACAGGACACAGGAAACTGGGTGACAGTCAGGAAGGGGAAAGGGGTTAAGGAGCCAGTGCAGAGAATCCCTGTGGCCATCCCCCTCAACAATAGGGACATCACTTTGGATACTGCTGGGGGTGGGAGCAGTGGGGAATGACCCAACATAGAAAAGTCACAGTAATCATGTCTCTGACACTGAGTCTGTCTCTATGACTCTGAAGGGAAGAGGGAAGAAGAGGCATGCTATGGTGATAGGGGATTTGTCAGGGGAACGAACTGGATGTTCTGTGGGTGAGAACAAGGTTCCCAGATGGTATGTTGCCTCCTGGGTGCCAGAGCCCGAGATGTCTCGAATTGAGTCCTCAGCATTCGTAAGTGCAAGGGTGAACAACCAGAAGTCATGGTCCATGTAGGCACCAGTGACATGGAGAAGATGAGTGACGAGGTTCTGCATAGGGAGTTCAGGGAGTTAGAGGCTAAGTTAAAGGCAGGACCTCCAAAGCTGTAATCTCAGGATTGGTACTCGTGCCACGTGCTAGTGAGGCCAGAACTAGGGAGATTATACAGTTTAATACATGGCTAAGGAGCTGGTGTAGGAGGGAGAACATAAGGTTTTTTAATCATTCGGTTTTCTTCCAGGGAAGGTGAGACCTATACAGAAGGGACAGTTCCCAACTGAACCTGAGGAGGACTAATATCCTAGTGGGAAGGTTTGTTAATGCTGTATGGAGGGATTTAAACTAGAATTGCAGGGCGATGGGAACCAGAGAGGCAGAACAGTTAGTGGAGAGGTTGTGAAGGCAGATGTTGGTGAGACCTCAGACAAAGTTAGGAATCAAAAGGTTGATCATGGTGTGACTAGTGTCCTGAGCTGCCTATATTTCAATGCAAGAAGTATCGTAGGAAAGATGGATAATAGTGCTGAAGATGAGGTAGCTGGTTTACAAGCAGAGACAACGAGTAGTGAGGAGAGGCTGTTGATAGGGCAAACTTGCAGTTGACAGGATTAGTTGCAACATAAAAGGCAGACAAAATTGTAAGGGTGAACACAGGACTGAGGGTGTTATATCTGTATACGTGCAGTATACAGAATAAGGGAGATGAACTTGTAGCACAGTTGCAGACTGGCAGGTATGATTTTGTAGGCATCATGGAATCATGTCTGAAAGAAGGTTATAGCTGACAGCTTAATGCCCAAGGATACACGTTGTATTGAAAGGACAGGCAGGAAGGCAGAGGGGGCAGCATTGCTCTGTTGGTAAAAAACGAAATCAAATCATTGGAAAGAGGTGTTGAATCATTGTTGGATAGAGCTAAGGAACTTCAAGGCGAAGAAGATCCTAATGGGAGTTGAATACAGGCCACCAAACAGTAGTAAGGATATGGCTTACAAATTACAATGGAAGATAGAAAATGCATGCCAAAAGGGCAATAATATAATAGTCCTGAGGGATTTAAGCATGCAGGTAGACTGGTATAATCAGGTTGGTGCTGGACTGCAGGATAATTTCTAGAGTGCTTACGAGATGTCTTTTAGAACAGCTTGTGGTTGAGTCTGCTAGGGGTGTTGTGCAATGAACTGGAACTGATTAGACAGCTTAAGGTAAAAGAACCCTTAGGGAAAAGTGATCATGATATGATCAAAAACAAGAGAAAATCTGCTGATGCTGGAAATCCAAGCAACACACACAAAATGCTGGAGGAACTCAGTCTGTCAGGTAGCATCTATAGAGAAAAGTACAGCTGATGTTTCGGGCCGAAACGTAGACCTTATTTTTTTTTTATATAGGTGCTGCCTGGCCTGCTGAGTTCCTCCAGCATTTTGAGTATAATATGATCAAATTAACCCTGAAATTTGAGAAGGAGAAGCTAAAGTCAGATATATCAGTATTACAATCAAGTGAAGGAAATACAGAAGCATTTGCGGTGTTGGCCACAACTAGTTGGAAAGAAAACTGGAACAGATGACAGTAGAACAGCAATGGCTGAAATTTCTGGAAGAAATTCGAAAGGCACAGGATATGTACATCCCAAAGAGGAAGAGGTATTTTTAAGGAAATGTGACACAACTGTGGCCAACATAAAAGCCAAAGAGTGGCCATATAATAGAGGAAAGTTTAATGGGGTTAGAGGATTGGAAAGCTCTTAAAAACCAACAGAAGGCCATTGAAAAGGTCATTGTAAAGGTAAAGATGGAATACGAAAGTAAGCTAGCCAATAATATTAAAGAGGATACCAAAAGTTTCTTCAGATACATAAAGTGAGGCGTGAGTAGATATCAGATCTCAGGAAAAGAATGCTGGAGAGGTAGTAATGGGGAACAAGGAAATAGTGGATGAACTGAATAAGTATTTTGCTTCAGTTTACACTATGGAAGACAAGGGCAGTATAGTGGAAGTTTTAGATGTCAGGGGTCATGAAGTGTGTGAAGTTACCAGTACTAGAGAGAAGGTTCTTGGGAAACTAAATGTCAGTAGGTAGATACCTCACTTGGAGCAGATGGTGTACACTGCAGGGTTCTGAAAGACCGTAGAGATACTAGTAATTCTGGAATGGTTGCAGAATACTGGAAAATTGCAAAAGTCATTCCACTCTTTAAGAAGGAAGAGAGGCAAAAGAAAGGAAACTCTAGATCAATTCATCTGATCTCAGTGCTTGGGAAGATGTTGGAGTTGATTATTATGGATAGGGTCTCAGGGTACTTGGAGGCACATGACAAAATAGTCTGTAGTCAGCATAGTTTCTTCAAGGGAAAATCTTACCTGACAAATCTGTTGGAATTTTTTGATAAAATAACAAGCAGGATAGACAAAGGAGAATTGGTGGATGTTGTGTACATGGATTTTCAGAAGGCCTCTGACAACATGTAACATCTGAGGCTGCTTAACAAGCTACAAGCCCATGATATTGCAGGAACGATTCCAACATGGATAAGTCAGGAGCCAAAGAGTGGGAATAAAGGAAGCCTTTTCTGATTGGCTGCTGGGGATTAGTGGTGTTCCACGGGGTTCTGTGTTGGGATCAATTCTTTTTATGTTATATGTCAATGATTTGGATTATAGCATTGATGGTTTTGTAGCATAGTTTGCAGATGATATGAAGATTGGTAGAGGGGCAGGTAGCTTTGAGGAAGTAGAGAGGCTGCAGAAGGAGTTGGACAGATTAGCAGAATGGGCAAAGAAGTGGCAGGTGGAATATAGTGTTGGGAAGTGTATGGTCATCTGCTTTGGTAGAGGAAATAAAAGGGCTGACTATTTTCTAAATGGAGAGAACTGAAGTGCAAAGGAACTTTAGAATCCTTGTGCAGTATTCCCTAAAGGTTAATTTGCAGGGTGAGTCTGTGATGAAGATGGCAAATGCAATGTTAGCATTCATTTCAAGAAGACTGGAATCTAAAAGGAAAGTAATGCTGAGACCTTATAAGGCACAGGTGAGTCCTCACTTAGAGTATTGTGAACAGTTTTCTGTCCCTTATCTTAGAAAGGATGTGCTGAAACTGGCGAGAGGCTCAAAGTAGGTTCATGAAAATGATTCCAGAATTGAATAGCTTGTCACATGAAGAGCATTTGATGGCTCTGGGCCTGTATTCAGTAGAATTCAGAAGA
This sequence comes from Hypanus sabinus, assembly GCF_030144855.1. Lineage (NCBI taxonomy): Eukaryota > Metazoa > Chordata > Chondrichthyes > Myliobatiformes > Dasyatidae > Hypanus > Hypanus sabinus. The sequence goes on along the minus strand of NC_082722.1, from coordinate 56,466,228 downwards.
TTGAGAGGGAATCTCATTGAAACCTATTGAATGGTGAAAGGCCTTGATAAAGTGGATGCGGAGAGGATGTTTCTATGGTGAGAGAGTCTATGACCAGAGAACACGGCCGCAAAATAAAGATGCATCCTTTTAGAATGGAGATGAGGAGGAATTTCTTAAGACAGAAGTGGTGAATCCATGGAATTCATTGCCACAGGCAGCTGAGGAGGCCAAGTCTTTACGCATTTTAAGACAGAGGTTGCTAGATTCCTGATAGGTCAGGGCATAAAGGGATACAGGGAGAAGGCAGGAGATTGTGGCTGAGAGGAAAATTGGATTATCCATAATGAACTGGCAAAGCAGACGATGGGCCAAATGGCCTAATTCTGCTCCTATATCTTATGGTCTTATAGAATATGGAGCTCTCGTATAGGTAGATAGTCTTGAATAAGGCGATGTAGTTTCACGAGGCTGGACATAGAGATGTGGAGGATGTTCACTGGAAGGATTTAAAATGGAGTTAGATAACTTTTTTTTAGAAAGAATAGAGGATAGAAGATGATGGAAATCTGGGACAATGGGACCTGAGGTAACTGAGCAATGATCATATTGAGTGGCAGGTCAGGCTTGAAAGACTAAGTAGACACGCTGGTGTAGAAGATGTTTAACATACTAGCCTTCAAGAGTCAGGGCACTGGATTCAGGAGTACAAACATTATGTTGCAGTTTTATCAGTTACTGATGAGGCCACAATTTTGGTCACCTTGTTATCGAAAAAACATTGTGAAGCTGGAGAGGGTGCAGAAGAGATTTAAAGGGACTCTTCCTGGACTAGAAGTCTCGAGTTTTCGTGAGAGTTCGTCCAAACTATATCTTTATTCTCCCCAATATCTCTGTGGGCCCTTAGGTGAATAAAAGAAGCACAGGATAATGAGGGCTGACCACATAGAAGTTTATAAAATCATGAGGGGTGTGGTGAGGCAGATGGTCATACTCATTACCTCAGAGTTGGGCGAGTACAAAATTAGAGAGCACAGTTACAAGGCAAGAGGGGAGAGATTTAAAATAGACCTGAGAGGTATTTTCTTTACACAGATGTTAGCGAGTAAATAGAATAAGCTGCCAGAGGAACTGGTCAAGGTGCATCTAAGAAGCATTTGAATCAGTACATGAAATGGAAGAGCTTGGAGAGTTATGTGCCGAACACAGGGATCTGGGACAAGCAGGGATGATGCTGTGGTTAGCATGGACTAGAAGGGTCAAAGGGCCTGTTTTCATATTGTATTACTCCCTGACTCAATGAATCTATGACCAAGTTATGTGTTCCTGCTTTTGTTTTCCTGTATGTTCTTCTGTGTGTTCAGATCTGCTTAAGACAATTGCTTGAAATATTTGGAGATATTTTCTTAAGGATCCATGCAGATTTGGTGAGAAATCAAAGCATTTTTAACCCAAATACTTACTACTAATGTATAATTTTATCTATTAGTTTTTAGGTCATTCTTCTATCTTTTCAATACTTTGGTACAACTTCATGTGATCTTCTGTTACAAATTCTAGTGTAAAAACAGAAAATCCTGAAAACACTCAGCAAGTCAGGCAGCATCTGTAGAGAGAGAAGCAATGTTGCCATTTAGGCTGATGATATTTGTGCTTAAGTGGAGCCGAGGAAAGACTGAATGACACAAATGGTGGTATTACTGGCAAAGGGTGGTGAAGGCTTGTTAATTGCAACTGTCTTGCCCAGTGGAAATGGAAATTGAAGATGTATGACAGAGGAGATGAAACAACAATGCAGGAACAATAAAATAGAGAATACAGAAGTGATTGGAAATTCAGAACAAAAGGGAATCCTGAAATACCCAGCAGACAACCCGCATCTATGGAGAGAGAAAGAAAAATGAGTTGGCATTGCTGGTTGATGATTTAGTTCTGACGTAAGCTGAAAAGGCTGATCATAAAAAATTGCTGAATTCCACTTTGAGTCCAAAGAGCCATAATCTGCCTAGTTGAAAGGTGACAGGCAAGTCTTTGATTGCTTAGAGATTTAAAGTGTCAGACCCTTGCAGACTTGAAGATCTCCAGACAAGTGTCCCTCACTCCCACCCTGCATTTGGATTGTCCTGTGTGCAGGAAACCATAGTGTGAGTACCAAATGCAATGCATTAAATTGGAAGAACTGTAAATGAATTGATTCATTTCTATTTCTTCTAGTTCTGATTACAGTCCTTAGGACATAACATTGAACTCAACAGTTTCAAATCATCAGCATTTCCAGTTAGTGTCAGATCTGGCCAGTTCTGATGCAATCTGTTTTCCTCTTTCTACATATGCCGAGCATTTTCAGGACTCTCTTCAATTTCTGATTTCCCTGCAGTGCCCTATGTTTAATCTCACAATTAAGTTCAAAGTTCAAAGTAAATTCGTTCTTAAAGTACATATATGTCACCATACCCAACCATGAGATTTGACTTCTTGTGGGCATACCACAATCCAAGAAACACAGAAGAATCAATGAGAGAATGCACCCCACAGGATAGACAAGTAACCAAAGTGCAAAAGGCAACAAACAGTACAATAGAAAAGAAAGAAAGAATAATAGATAATGAAGCAATAAATATCAAGAACATGAGATGATGAATCCTTGAAACTGAGTCCATAGGTTGTTGGAACAGTTCGGAGATGGGGCACATGAGGTTGAGTGAAGTTGCCTGATGGTTGAGAGCTGATAACTGTTCCTGAACCTGGTGGTGTGATTCCTGAGGCTCCGGTACCTTCTTCCTAATGGCAGCAGTGTGAAGCGATCATGACCTGGGTGGTGGCGGGAGGAGGTGTCCCTGATGATCGATGCTGCTTTCCCACAACAGCACTCTGTGTAGATGGGGGGAGGGCTTTACCTGTGATGGACTGGGCCATATCCACTAATATTTTTGACATTGTTTTTGCTTTTCTCTCCACTCTCCTCATTTAGTCAACTATGAGTATGCTGGGGAGGTCTTGTTATCTCAGTGACATGCTCTCATAAGAGGGTCTTGAAAGGAACTTGCTGTATTGGCCAAATACAGAAATGGTCAATACTAATAGGGAAGGACTAGCTACAAGTACTATAATTTGATGGGGTAGTAATCAATAATCTTCGCAAAGAGCTCCCCATGTATATACAGTCCAGACCTTTTAACAGTTTACTCTTTCTCTTGCTACATAATAATTTCATCCTTAATTATAGACTTCAGAATTCTCCCTCCCATGGTTGTTAGTCCAACTGGTCTGTAATTAAACAGATGAGATCTGTCTCCCTTTCAAAAAAATGAATGCTGAATGGCCATTCTCCAGTTCCTGACATAGACAATACAGCTCTGAAATTTTGAGAGCCCCAGCAAGCTATTCCCTCCACTCCCTCAGTGTTCGTGGACAAATCCCTTAAGAAGCTGATGTCTTGTCTTTCCTCAGCTTTATTAATTTATCTAAATTTTCCTTTGATCCATCAGAAATTTTGCTCATCTTGCCCTCATCACTTCAGAATTCACCTCCCCTCTGAAATCCTTCTCTCCAATAAAAAAGACTGATGTAAAATACTTATTAAAAAACATCTTTTGATCATCCTTTACAAATTGGCAATCCTCTCGATTCTGAAGTCCCACCTCACTTTTAACAATTCTCTTTTTACTGATGTATCATACAAATAAATCAGTAAAAAGGAATATGTAAAGATTCCAGCGTTCTTTTGTTGAAGACTGCATCTGGGACCCCTGGAACATATTCATCAGAAGTTAAGAAAAGAACAGAAAAGACAGCTGAATATTAAACAAAATCATGGCTAATTAAAAAAATCACATTGCTTAGAAAGTATGCAATGAGATCATTAGTACTTCTAAAACGGTTGTTCGTTTTTATATAATTGCCATATCTTTTCTAGAAGAAAGGATGCAGAACAAAACAGAAATTTAAGAGTTTGCATAGCACCTTAAATGTAATGGCTTAGGAATGACTTCATGAGAAAATGACAGACAAACATTTGATATGTTAGTATGACATTTTTCCAGCTGCTGTTTTAACCAAGGAGTTGGGCCATTTGACATCTATCATATAAACTCATTAAACATTCGTTCTCTAATATTACAAACATTAATTTCCAGACTGTAATCTCATTTAAACTGGTATTTGCACACACAACATGTATATGTGAATGTACATCAAGTTTTGTAGCTGAAAATCTGTATGTACTGCTTAATTTGTTCTGCAAAAATTAGCATAATTTTCCAATGACCTTTCTCAAATTTTAGTACTTGAAATAAATTGAAGAATGTCTGATCAAAAGAAGATCAACTTTTTTTAATGATCTTCATAACAGCTTAAAAATGTAACATTGTTCCATCAATTGATTTAATTTCATTTTAAATTTACCGAATCTAAAACTAATCCCTTGAGCTATCACATATGGTATTAAGGCTGTTTTCCGGGAGAAATAAAAATGCATTCAATGAATGAAGAGTGTAGACTTGTACTTTGGGTTACAACAATCAATTTTAAATGAAATACTTCAAAATGAAAATAGGCAGTTCTTCACAAAATATTGTTGTAAATATTTTATCTTTTTCTCTTAGGTTGTGAGTGTTGTGCTTTCATTTATTGAATGAAGCTATCCAATATTAGTGTCGAACTCACTCATGGAAGGTCGGGATTGCAACGTTCTAATATTGTTTTGCATTTTCAAATATTACTTTCATGTTACTTTGTCAGTAGCTCACTCTTTATAACAAATGTATAGTGTTCTACTATGCCTTTAGCACCTTACTTGGAAATGAGGGTGTAAAGATTCAAGCCTATTATTTATCTTCACTGATAAAGTCACTTCCTCTGAAAATCATAATTTTAACCCCAATTACCTGTTGATATTTATATATGCAGTGTACACTGTCCAATAAACCTTGAAACAGATTTTCATCAGAGGTCACACACACAATGCACTTTGAACCACCCGGAAAATCCCATAAAGGATGGGTTTATGAAAATTCCAAACTTGTAAGTAGTGTTTCACTTTTAACATATTTCTTTTGGGTCAAGGTGACAAGAGGTATCTATGCATTTACCCTCCCTTCCCAAAACTCAATTTCTATTGGTAACTTCCTTCAGAGTTAAAGCCCCTTCTTTCAAAAGAAAGCATCCAAAAATCCTGCTGGTATCCTCGTTAATCCCCCTGAGGTGTTGTGGGAAATGAATCCCTGTAAAGCCTGGCAATGACAAAAGCCAGGGTTTGTACCATTGTGCTCTCTCTGTCATCTTTATACCAGTTTTACTGTAAGCTGAACAGCATTAACGCACCAGGTGCAAACTCAGCTGCTAACAGACAGCTCTCTAGTTTTTGACAGTTTTTACTTAGTGCCATGGTAGCATAGCGTTTAGAATGACAGTATTACAGCTCGGGGCTTCAGAGTTCAGAGATCAGTCCCAGTGTTCTCTGTAAGGAGTTTGTATATCCTCCTCGTGGAATGCATGGGTTTTCCCTGGGTGCTCCGTTTTCCTCACACAGTCCAAAGCTGTACCAGTTAGTGGGTTAACTGAGCATTGTAAATTGTCCTGTGATTAGGCTAGAGTTAAATCAGAAGTTGTTCAGGGTTGCTGAGCGGCATGGCTCGAAGGGCTGGAATGGCCTATTCCACCACATATCCCTAAATAAAATAAATAAATAAAAACATGAGTAAGTCTATAGATGCTGTAAATCCAAAGCAACTCACACAAAATGCTGGAGGGTCTCAACAGGTCATGTGGCAGTCGATGCTTTGGGCCCAGACCCCTCTTCAAGATGCCAGAATAAAAAGGTGGGCAGCAGAAGATACTAGCTGGAAGGTGAAAGGTGAAGCCAGGTGGATTGGAAAGGTCAAGGGCTGGAGAAGAAAGGTAAGAGAGGAGAGAGGACAATAGGAGAAAGGGAAAGAGGGGAGGATCCATGGGGAATTAGTAAGAAGTGAAATGTCAGAGTGGGAAATAGAGAAGGGAGTGGGGTGAAATTGTTCACCTGAAGGAGAAATCGATATTCATGCCGTCGGCTTGGAGACTGCCCAGATGGAATATAAGGTGTTGCTCCTCCACCCTGAGGGTGGCCTCACTTTGGCAGATGAGGAGGCCGTGGATCGACATGTTGATATGGGAAAAGAATCCGAATTAAAAATTTTAAAACTTCGTATAGAAAGCCAATCCCATCTGTTGTACAGGAATATCAGCTGAAATCATATGGCAAAGCTCTTTCCATTCAGACATTCTTTAGAATTGGAATAAATACCTGGGACACGGCAGTCAGTTTTTCATTGCAAAAACCTGTCTTGATTCAAGAAGAGTGTTCTCAGTTTGAGTGGATGATACAGATTTTACTCGCACATTTTACACTCAGTCCTTTCATGTTTGCTTTCCCCTCATCTTTCTGATTGTTTTCTATAAACTGGAAAAAAATGCCATTACTTTATGTCATTTTCTTCTGATGTTTTGCTGGTTTGCTTCATGTGAAGGCACTCTCATGTGAAGAAATAAGAAATCTGATTAAAATGCCGCAAGACACCGTTCCCTCTGCTTTAGTGAGAACATTCAGATAGATAAAGGGGGGGGGGGATACATCAAAGCATTTGAAACGAAAGGTGTAAATTAATTCTGAACTGTGTAGATGGGTTTTGCTCATCCCTAATCACATCATCCCAACTTTGAGAATAACCATGGCCTCAAATATTTTAGAATTTGACAGCATTGCTGTTAATGTCATGAGTATAAGGTTTGAGTGGAGACTTATTGTTTGGTCTGGTTGTTGAGATAACACATGTACTGTTGTGTAATGTTTACCAGGAACTACATTTCAGCACCTGACTAGAAAAAGCTATCACCATTATCTAAATAACACTTTTAAACTAGTTAAACATTTGTTCCAAAAATGCCATGTTCTGTCCTAAGAATTAAAGAAATATATTTTGCTTACAAGTGTGTGTGGCATTTGCTAATTGCAAAAGAATCTACAGTAAAGCATTGATCTGTGCCCTTTGTTGAATGCTAACTAATTTGTTGGGTATTTCGGGCATTTTCTAGTATGTATTTCAAATTTCAGCATTTCTTGCTCTTTCAAACATACCTTATTTTTTGTTGTTAAATAGTCAATTAGGTTTTTTAAGCTTTGTCTGCCTTTTTCATTGCCAGTGGCTTTTCCTCATGTGGATTTTGAACATCATCTTGGAGGAACACAAGTAGTACACTAAACTTTATGATCCCTAACAAAATGCAGTTAAAAAAACTCTTTTTTTTCTGGAAATCTTCTTAAATAATTTTGGATGGGATAAGGATGTCTCAAACTAGAAATTAAGGTCAAACAAATTACAAAGCAAGGCAATTCTGCCCATCACCTAGTCTATTGCATATTGCACCTAGTCGATAGCATATCAATTGTATATCTCTGTACCTTATGAGTAGCTTAGGGTTTTTCACTCTCTACCAATCTTTCTGCAAAGGATTTCCTGACACCCATTACCTCTCGAAGAAAATACTTCACTATAACTAATCCACTTAACAATCAGTTTAAGATTGTTCCTGACTCCTGACTCCTCTTCTGAAGGAATTAGGGATATGCTGAGGAGGTAGAAGATTGGGGCTAAGAGGGAAATGGATCAGCCTTGGTGAAATAACAGAACAGACTCGGGGGGCAAAAATGGTCTAAGGCTGCTCCTATATCTTATGTTCTTGCGATCTTATGTTCTTATCATATACTCTAAGTCCCCTGTAATGTACCAATTAAATCTTCCCTCAGTCTCTGCAGTTCTGAACAGAGCAAGCCTAGCCTCACCCTATGTTCCTCATACCTCAGATTCTCTGGAATTGGCAATATCTTCCATACCATCTCTTGTATTATTGCATTCTTCCTACTTTATGGTGACCAGAACTATCCATGGTAAATTTACTGGTATTTGTGGGGCCATAGCATATATATATTTTCTCTCGCATTTCTACCATGCATTGTGTATTTCTTTGTCTTATTTGGCCCCTTCAAAAGTATTACCTCACACTTCTCAGCTATTGTTCGGTTTAACAGGCCTGCCCTACAAATATAAAATAGTTCACGTCATTTCAACCAGATGGCCAGCTCTTTCTAGGAAAGCCATCCACAGTAATTCTCCATCTGACCCTCATACTGACTATCTGTCCAAGACCTTTTGCACTGTTCCAGGCTGCTCCGCTGGTAAGCCTATCATCTGTCTGTTCACATTATAGCATTCAGAAATCAAAATCATATTCAACAAATTCAGGTAATTTGTTTTGTCTTCTAATATCTGGCTAGTACTGCTCTGAAGTTATCCATCTGTAATAGGGATTTCTTCCTCCACTGACACTGCCTGACCTTTTGAGCACTTGAGCATCTCTTTTTAGCTTCCATTCTATCAACAGCTCTGTTCTACATTTCACAGCTTTTATTTGTGTGCCTTTGTTTATTTTACTCTATCCTTAACAGTCCTCATTAACATATCAACCAAAGAAATCTATGTAAATTGTGAAACTCTCTCACATTTTCCTCACCCTTTGTCCTATCCATCTTTTTTCCACCCTCTCTGTGACTAACTTAATTTGTCAACTTCTCACATCTGATGTGGTCTTCAACTGTAAAATACTGACTCTTTTCTTTTTACTTTCTGTGGATACTGCCCAGCTTGCTGTGTATCATTAGCATTACCCTGATTTTATTCTGCATCAGCAGAGTCTGTGGGTATTTTCATGTCTTCCACAAAATATTCGCACTGATTATCCTTGATCAGTACATACAATTACGACTGTCCCCAGAACTTCTTCTATCAATTTGCATTTCTGAGGTAAGAATATAGGACTATGTTACCTTGCCTAATCCTTTAATCTTTTGGTTGAATTTTAACACTTCTCCATCACCATCTCTACATTCAGATAGGACTGACATACAACAATCTGAATCAGTGCTCTTTCTAAGCATTCATTACATCTGGGGCAGCCAATTTACCTTCCTTCAAAAATGCCTGAATTATTCCTTGATATTTTTCAACACTCTATTTAGCTTATGTAATATTTCACACTCATCCATCCTAATGACATCAGCATCAGTACTTCTTTTTCAATAACAGACACAAAATATTCATTATGAATTACCGAATACTCTTATCTTTTGCTTTAACAAAGGGTATATTTTCAGTCTCCCTCTCCAATCAGCTCTTTTCTTAGTACAGAATTTCCTGTATTTAGATAATTGCTTTGTGTTTTCTTTGATCTTACTTCAGCCTCTGTCTTCTCCTTGCTACTTGTTTCCCTTTTGGCTTAACCTTCTGCTTTTTCCTTAGAGTTCTACGTACTGAATTCTTGATAAAAAACATTACTTTCTTATCCTACGGGCTCTATGACATTCATTCAATTTTAGATTTGGGAGTTTCACTTTTTTTTGTGGGATTATATTTGGTTATCAACCTTCACTGAATCCAGCCACTGCTTCTCAGTGTGCTGATACCTGTCAGATCACAAGAAGTATTCTTGTCCACTTTTGCCAATGCACGAGTTAACAGAAAATGGCCTTTGCCTAGTGATGATATTTTAACCTAGGTTAAATACGGAACTATCTACAACTGACAAAATACACTCCAACCGGTACCGGATTTGGTATTGATGGTGGTTTACTATTGTCCCATGTATTAGATACAGTGTAAAGTTTGCCTTGCCTACTGTTTATACTGATCAGATTGTTATGCAGTGTACTGAGCAAGGAGGTAAAACAATGGCAATGCATAGCAAATTGTAAAAGCTTCCTAATGTGCAGATAAAAAGTGCAAGTTCATAATGAGGTAAATTGTGAGTCCAGTAGCAGGCAGTGGTCGATTCCAGGGGATCATGGGTTTGCACCTCTGGTGGACTGTGTCCTCTCCAGGGTACAAGCCTGGGCGGGAAGATTTGAAGAACCAGCTGTTGCCCCTGCAGCAGGTTCCCTCTTTCCATGTCACTGATGTAGTCCAAGGGAAGGGCAAGCACCGATACAGCTTGGCACCAGAGGTTGCCACAGTGAAGTTGTAAACGACAGAAAACTGCCTTAGGGACCCCGGCTCCGGAATTCTTCCTCGGGATTTACTCCCGAAGACTTTATGCTGGATGCAAGGAGAAGCAGAGACAGAGTCAATAGAAAGGTGGCTGGTTCCTGTGACATCCTGACTCTTTGCAGTTTCTTCTGGTTACAGCAGAGCATGCCATGCCAAGTTGTTATGCATCCAGACAGAATGCTTTCTATGATGCATCAGTAAAAATTGGTAAGAATCAACAGATGCCCCTTCCACCTGCCCAGCTTCATTTCCTAGAAACCTCTTGTTGGATTTCCAAATTGTTTTCTGAATGCATTTTAGATTCTGTTAGAGATAATATTAGAGATTTGTTATCTGATTGTTTGAAGATGTCAGAGCAGTTAATACTGGTGTAAATGATCTATTGTTTTCATCAGAATTGTACAATCTCCCTCATCGGTCACTCTAGCTCACCATTCATTCTCATTGAAGCAATTGTTCCCATAATTTCACCATCTGAACCCATGAAACATCAACCTTTTTGGCTTAACCTTGTGTTTTTAAAGTTCTGCTTTAAGGTAAGGTTTAAACCTTAGGTTAGTCTGTACAATGCTCTACATGATCTTAGGAGTGATTTCCTCTGTTTACCATTTACACAGTGGCCACTTTATTAGGTATACCCATACACCTGCTTGTTAATGTGAATATTTAATAAGCCAATCATGTGGCAGCAATCAATGCATAAAAGTATGCAGGCATTGTCAAGAGGTTGAGCTGTCGTTCAACCAAACAACTAAGTGATTTAAGCGACTTTGACTGTGGAATGATTGTTGGTGCCTGACAGGGTGGTTTGAGTATCTCAGAAACTGCTGATCTCTTGCGATTTTCATGCACAACAGTCTCTAGAGTTTACAAAGAATGGTGTGAGAAACCAAAGATATCCAGTGAGCAGTTGTTCTGAGGATGATATCATCGTATTAATGAGAGAGGTCAGGGGAGAATGGCTAGACTGATACGGGCTAACAGAAGGATGCCAGTAACTCATATAATCATGCATTGCAGCAGCAGTGTGCAGAAGAGCATCTCTGAATGCATAACATGTAGAACCTTGAAGTGGATGTGCTCCAGCATCAGAAGACCACAAGCATACACCCAGAGGCCACTTTATTTGGAAGAAGAGGTGCTTAATAAAGTGGCCACATAGTGCTTACTAAAACCTGAAATATGCTTCTTATATGCACCTCCTTGTAATTGCACAAGGGGCAGTGAACAAAGCCCTTACAAAATATGAGCAAATCATTGACATTCAGTTATTTAGTAATAATGCACCCAGACTTTATAACAAACTACCACTTTACCCACAATAACCACCTTATCTCATTACTGATCCAAACTGTCAGCGATTTAAGGAAATCAGCCATTAGAAAAGTGTACCTAGAATTAGTTCACTGTAGCAAGTCTACGACTAAATAAGGTACAGCATCTGGGATTGCATGTTAATCATCAGAGTATGAGGACCAATGTATGATTTGTTTTGAGACACGTTCCTCCAAAATTCCAGTGCTCACAAGTACATGAATTGCATACTTTATTTTTTTGAGGCCTTTTGTTCCATGTAACACCCCCACTCATAGATTCGGGGTGGGGGTCTTTGAGGTGAGATAAGTGTGGGGTGGTAGTATGCCACCTGTCCTAAGGATTGGTATATTGAAATTTAGCTGCTGGAGGATGACCACATGATCTAGCATACTTGAGAAGGTAGTGGGAGAAGTGGGAGTCATTTGGGTTAGTTCAGTATCAGGGAGCAAACTGGAAGCAATGGAAATGAGGGCAGAATTCAACTAAAGATCACTCAGGGTGTGAGGGTTCAATTTGTGATCAATGGCAAAAATAAGGATTGAGGGCTGTCATAACTGAGCTGGGGATGGGGATTAGGATGAGTTTTGGATGTGGTCAGGGTCATGGTCATTGGGGTTCATGAGGGTTACAGATTAGGGAAGTGTTTGTGGGTCTGAGAGAGTGCAATTATTAAGATAAAAAATTAACTTTCCTCCTTTATTGCTTCTTTAACAAACAACTCCTTTGTCCCAAGCAAGAGAAAATCTGCAGATGCTGAAACTCCAAGCAACACACACAAAACGCTGAAGGAATTCAGCAGGCCAGGCAATATCGATGGGAAAAATGTACAGTCAACGTTTCGGGTTAAAACCCTTCGGCAGGACTCTTTCGTCCAAAGCTTTTAGCTATTTGCTTAGATGTCTCTTCATGTGATTTAGAATCAGTTTTTAATTGATCACACTTCTGTGAAACACTGGTGGAACTTTCATAAGATCAAAGCTACTCCATAAACATAAGTTCTGTTGATGCTGCTTAGAGCTTTGAATGCTGGCCTATATTTCAAAATGTAAATAAAGGAATAAAGAAATCAATAGAATCAGAATTCATAAAAGAGCATTGCATTAACATCCACTGAGGATACTTGAGGGTTATTAACACACTGTTAGATTTTTATCGTGGAAGTTTCTTCTCATTAAAGTAGAGAGTGGAAAGTAGATAGTGATACGGTGCCTAGTGCTGTGTTGATGGGATGAATGGCCTTGTCCTGCTTTTTACCTTTATGATATAATGCTTTAAATTCTGGTCAAGCTCATTGTAATACCATTTACTGTCAGGTAAACCCAGAGAAAAATGCTGATTGACCAAATCTATTTTAGTTTGAACCTACAAGCAAGTTACCATCCATGCAAAAATTATGGTGAAAAGTCATAATGTATTAAAAAATGTAATTTCCACTGAGCAAAAAGCAGACTCAAATTAATTTCTCATCAGTATAGAAAAGATTACATTTAGCTTATCTGTTTCATTGCTATTTTCATCTCACGCTGAATAACTCTGCATGACGTGAGAGCTTATTCTGCTCACCATACAAGTGTTAATTATAAGTAAATTACCAAGCAACAGTTCAATCAACTGCATTAATTCAACATAAAGTGAATTATTGTGGCAGAAAATTTTAAAATGTGACTGAATTTTCAAATCACACCTCTAATTTTAAAAAAAGCACTAGCCTACATAGAAATAATTTAGAATTGTGGTTTGTGAGGTTAATAATTCGTTATGTCCATTTCTAATTTTAAACCCATGTCACCATTAACAGTAACCAAATTCCACGTCATATCTTTTACCTATAGTTGATACCCCTTAGCAAATGTGTGATGCTGGAGAAAAGCACTGATATTCCTACAAGACTACTTCATATATTTTGCACCTATTGTTTCTATATCATTATAAATGTGTTATAGTCATATGTTGCAGTATATCATCAGCTGTGTTGGTGATGTCATTATATTTATCTTTCCGAGATCAATCAAGTGTTTAAAGAAATGCTGTAGATTATTTTCAGTGCCTTGCATAGACTAACAAATGTCAGGCTGTTAATTCAAAGGAAAATTTGCTGGAGGTTTATGACATCATGAGAACCGGTGGATTGAATTGCCACCTTGTAACTCCAAGCCAGCCATCTATTATCTTGTATTTAAACATTCTAGATATATATTTCAAAATCCAATTGATATTGACCAGTATTTACAGCCTCTCTCGAAAGTGGCAGCAGATGTAAGTGTAAACATTCAAAGTGGCTTCAGTCATTAATAGGGATGGTAAAGTCAATAATTGTCACAAAATATTTCAGGACCTTGGGTTGTGTTTGGGAAGAGTTCTCTGAAACAAAATATTTTGCCAGGAATTAAATCACAGGATTATTGTCTGGATTGTTGAATAAAACAGCCTTACTGCTCTGATAGCATTGAATGTATTTCATTTATATGCAACAAACTGTGACACAGCCATCAGATTAATATAGAAATTTGTTGAAGTCCTCTAAGTTTAAACACGTCTTAGCTATTTTTTGTAATGACAAATATGTTTTCCCCAATATAGATCACCAATAAATGAAGGTCAAATATAGGATTGCTTCCAAACTGGGAGGCCTGAAAATATATTAAAATAGGTGTATTATTTGAAAAATAATGAAATACTCAGAAAAATTCTAATCTGCTAATGGTTTGAGCTGCTAATCTATAAATGTATGCAGTCGTTGATGCTATTCCACAAAAAGGTGACCTTGGGGATTAAAATGGCTTCAGGACACTAGTTCTAGCTGCAAGTCTTATTGCATAGAAATGAAAAGAATGATATCACCAGAGAGACAGTCAGACCCATTGTGGTTAAAATGGAGGGTTAAAGGAATGACCTGATAGGCAGATGTATGTTATGTGCGTGTGTACATGCATGTGTATGCATACACACACACACACACACACACACACACACACTCATGTTCATCCTGTCATTGTTGCCTTGCTGATAAAATGCTTCTCAGTATCTTTTAAAAAAATGCATAGCGATAAATTAACATATGTGTGTGAGATGTAGCTGTTAGTGTGAGCAAGTCTCATGGCTGTGGTGCCATCGGATCTGACACATGTGATATTATAGACCGCACTCACATTATACTTGTCTGCTGAGGTCTGTGGCATGGTATTTTGAGAAAAGTAAATGGGTGTAAAACATTACTTGGCCTCACCCTTGCCCAGAGTACATGTTTAAATCCAGCCTAGACAATGATCTCCACTGTCACTGTGATTATTTTCAAGGGGGCCTGAGCGAAATAATTTTTTTCAAGCTTAATCGAGCTCCCAGTGGACACAAATGCACAGCACAGCGCTGTTCTGAATTTTGACATTAATTGGTATTAATTCAACAGACATGCAATGAGAGACCCTAAGAACAGAAAGAATGCAAAATTGTGTATCATTGTCAAGACAAAAGGGAGAGAGCCCAGTGGTGCAATCAGCATGTCTCACACCCAGTGCCATCAGAAATCCAGTAACATTTGAGTCAAAATCCTTGGAGATTCTGTTTCAAAATCTATGGAGATCGTGCATGTCAAATGAAGCCCAGATAGCTTTACTGATGTCAAGTTGCTTTTCATTGCTATTATCCAAAAAAAAACATGAGCATGCGGAATTTTAACTAGGAAAATGTGAGTCACATATTTGTAAGTACTTTCAAACTTCAGGAACAGTCTCTATGTCACTGGCTAGAGTCCATAGTGTAGTAACTCTGAGATGTTAACCAGATGGAATCAACTAAATGAACTGGTCTAAGAGCAAAACACGTGCAGTTAGTGGACACATTTTTTGTGCTGTTGATGCTAAATACACCCAACCAAATTTCACTCCTAGTTATTTGACCTGGTCATGCATTCAGCATGTTTGGAATTGCAACAGTTAGAATATTCACGTAATTAATTAGAATTGAATTACTGTTGTGATAGGGGATTGTGATAAGAGCTTTTAATTGTGATTGGAGATTTTAATTGATGTATTGATTGGACAAACCACGCTGGCATCATAGAAGAACAATTTATGGAGTATGCTAAGGTTTGCCTCTGAGAGCAATATATCGTGGAACTTACCTGGGAATGGGCAATTTTCAATTTACTTATGAGTAAGGAGGAAGGATTAGTAAGAGAACCTGTGATTAGGAAGTAGTGACCACAGTATGTTAGATTTACAGATGCTGTTTGAGAGTGAACAGCATAGGATTAAAACCATTATCTCCAGTTTAATTAAGGGCAACCATAATGGGCAATTAAAGAGACACGTCAGTAGATAAATGGTGGCAGATATTGAAAGAGCTGGTCCATAATATTCAGCAGGATTTTATCCCAATTCGAAAGAGGAAGTCCATGAGAAATAGGCATAACCTGTAGTTGACAAAGGATGTCAAGGATAATGTTAAATTTAAAAGTAAGGCATACAAAATGCTGGTGGTGGGCTAGAAGACTGATAATTTATTTTTTTGGATCCAGCATCAAAAGGTTAAAAAGTCCTTAAGAAAAGAGGAAATTCATTTTGAGGGAAAATGTGTGTAATATCAAAAATAGTTATAGTTTCTATGAACATATACAAAGGAAGATAGTGACTAACGTCGGCCTTGAACCTCCAGATGTCAAGGCTGGTGAACAGGAAACACCGAGGTGGCAGAGATGTAAAATTGATTTCTAGTGCACATCAGATTCAGCCATGGAGGATACTGTGAATACCATCAATATAACAAATGGACTCATTTCAAATAACTGAGAGGCACTGGCACATCCCAATTACTAATGAAAATGTATTAGAGGACCACACAGGTCCAAAGGCAGACTTATCACCAGGATCCAATGGCCTGCACCCAGGGGTTATAAAGGAAGTTGTCGCAGTGGTAGGGAACCATTGGCTAAAACTTTTCAAAAATTTCTAAATTCTGGAATGGTCCCAGCAGATTGGATGACAGCCGATGTGACTCTCTTATTCAAAACGAAAGGAAGATAGAAGGCGGAGAATTATAAGCCAGTTATTTTAACATATATTTTTTGCAAGATGCCCAACTGAATGATCAAAGAGGGAATAACCAACTCTTTAGAAATGCTAAATATAATCAAAACTAGTCATGCAGTCTAGGAAATATAAACCTTTGACAAATTCCTTCAAATTCTTTGTGAATGTGACAGAAAGAGTTGATAAAGGTAGGATATAGATGTAATATATTTAGATTCCTAAAAGATATTTGACAAGATACCAAACAAGAGGCTGGTACATAAAGTAAGACACCAAGGCACTGGAGAATGTGTTTTCACATGGATTGAAAACTGATTGCACATCAAGAAAAAGAATTGGAAATAATAGTTCATTTTCAGGCTGGGGAGGTATAACTAGAGCAGGGGTTCTCAACATTTTCATGCATGGACCCCTACCATTATCTGGGTGGTCCTTGGACATGAGGTTGGGAACTCCTAAACTAGAGGACTACCCCAGGGATCAGTTATTTGCTTTGATTTCCTTACTACTTATATTAATGACCCAAAGGAGGGAAAGAAATGTAACTTTCCAAATCTGCAACAATATGGAAGTAGGTAGAAAGCACGTTGTGATTATTGTGATTCTCCATTGGGGTATACTGTAGATAAATTGAGTAAGTCAGTGAAAACCTTACTAATATTAGAAAGTATGAGCAAATAATCAAAGTTCAGCAAAGTATTAGTGTTCTTGTGCAGGAATCATACAGAACTAGCAGACAGGTCCAACAAATAGTTACAGAAGTAAATGGCATGCTGGTCTTTGTTACAATGGCACTGGGGCTTAAGAATAAGGAGGTTTTATGATGGCTGTACAAGTGTTCCAGGCTGTTTTTCAAAAATACTGTGCAAAGTTTTGATTTCCTTATGTAAAAAAATGATATAGTAATATTGCAAGAGATTCTCCAGATTATGGGATGAGAGGGTTGCCCTATCAAGAGAAGAAGAAAATTTGGGTCTGTATTCTTTGTTTAAAAGAATGCAGGGTGATCTTATTGAAACTTGTAAGATCGCAAGGAGGCTTGACAGGGTAAATGTTTTCTCCAGTGAGATAGTCACAGATAAGGGGATATAAATACAAATTATTTATAAGAGGACAGTTATTCAAAACCGAGGCAAATAGAAATGTCTTCTTTCAGAGAGCAGTGAATCTCTGGAATTCTCTACCCTGAGGGCAATGAGGACCAGATCATTAGCTATATTTGAAAGATCAATAAATTAAGGGCATTAAGGAACTGGTACAAAAGAGAAGTTGAGGCCAACATTGATGGTCATTGAATGGCAGGCCAGGCTTGAGACACATGGTGGGCAAATCGTGCTCCTATTTTCTTACAATTAGGCGTTTTGTACATAAAACTTAGTAATAAGTCAGTTAGCTACTGGTTATGATCCATATCAGCTTTTCCTCCTCTATTTAATTCCCTTTGCCTTCCTCCAACTCCTGCTTTCAAGTAAACGTACTGTTTGCTCCCTCTGGCAATTATTGGTCATTGGCCGCCGCTAGATGTCAGTGAGTAGCTAGTGATGAAAAGGCACGGCGGTAGCATAACAGCGCAACGCTATTGCAGCTTGGGGCATTCCAGAGTTCTGAGTTCTATTCCAGCGCTGTTCGGTAAAGAGTTCCTGTACATCCTCCCCAAGGAATCCATGGGTTTTCTCCGGGTGCTCCAGTTTCCTCCAACAGTCCAAAGATGTATGGGGTAAGTTAATTGGTCATTTTAAATTGCCCCGTCATTAGGCTGGTGTAAAATCTGGTTTGTGGGGTTGCTGAAGCACATTGGCTTAAAAGGATAGAAGGACCTACCCTGCACTGTATCGCTAAATAAATAAATAAATAATAACCTTCAACCATGGCAGTCATTCTGGTAATCATGTGGCTTTCTATATTTTGCAAGAGTGTTGGGTAGTGGGTTTTATGATTTAGTCTCAATGATGAGAGGGCATTAATAAAATAATTCCAGGTTACAATGGTGTGTTGTGGATCCCATTGTTCTTCAAGACAGTAAAGAATGCTAGAGCAAATATAACAAACTCTTATGGAGTGAGCTAAGATGTAGACTCTGGAAAGGTGTGATGGGTGGCAGAACTGCCTGCTAAATCACTCTACCTCCATACTGATGCAAAAATCTCATTCGTTCTCGGTATTTCCTTGCTGAACAAGAGGCCATTCAGCATATCAGCAAAAGGCCAGATCTCAGAGCAATCCCACCAATTCCTTTCAGAATCAGAATCGGGTTTAATATCACCAGCATTTTTCGTGAAATTTGTTAACTTTGCGGCAGCAGTGCATTGTGATACATGATAATGTAGTATACTTAGTTGACATCCATCTGTCTCAGAGGACAATAGGTTATGATGATCATCATCACAAGCCTAGGTGGAAGGTATGAAGATCATGAGACACCCAGTTGTCAAGATCCCCCTCTCAGCCTCACCAGTGTAGTCCAAAGGAAAGCTTATGAGGTAATATATTTGGCCCAGTAAACACAAAGTACACTGCAGATGCTGCGGTCAAAGCATCACGTACAACAAGCTGGAGGAACTCAGCAGGTTGGACAGCATCCGTGGAAACGAGCAGTCAATGTTTCGGGCCAAAATGTTGACTGCTCGTTTCCACAGATGCTGTCCGACCTGCTGAGTTCCTCCAGCTTGTTGTATATATTTGGCACCAGCTTGGCTGCAGGAGCTTCCAGAAGGATGTTCAATGACATCCAGCTGCCCTAGGGGCTCCACTCTGGATTTGCTATTTGGGTTTACTCCCGTAGCCTTCGTCTCTCCCAAAGCTGCCCTCAAGGCAGTGGGGCTATTTACCCACAGCTGGGGATCTGGTTCATGAGCACCAGGGCATGTCCACATGTGCTACGTGTGTAGAGGCCAGACCTCCTCCCCTTCCTCTGTAGCTCAGCCTGAGTCCAAAAGGAGTTCAGTTTCTGTGTGTTGCCAGCGATGAGGCACTACATGCTGGAAAGGCTGTGTACTGGCAGGGAGAGATTTACACATTCAGCTCTACTTTTCTTGAGACTGCTACCCGGAGGTGGAAGCTGAAAGTGAGAGCGATAAGTACTACCCACTTGACTACTGCACTAGATGTGTCACTGATCAACAGAAAAAGACTCTTTCGTGTCAAAGTGAAAACATCTCTACAAAGTGATCTAAGTTAATTACAAATATAAAACACAAAATAACTGAATGCATAAGTATTCACTCTCTTTAATATGACACACCAAATCATCACTGGTGCAGCCAATTGGTTTGAGAAGACACATAATTAGTTAAGTGGAGATCACCTGTGTGCAAACAGGCGTTTCAACTGATTGTAGTAAAAACACACCTGTTTATGGCAGGTCCAACTGCTGGTGAGTCAGTATCCTAGCAAAAAAACTACACCATGAAGACAAAACAACACTCCAAGCAACTCAGTGAAAAAGTTATTGAAAAACACAAATATGGAGATGGATACATGAAAACTTCCAAGTCACTGAATATCCATTGGAGTTAAGTCAATCATCAAGAAATGGAAAGAATATGGCACTGCTGTAAATCTGCCTAGAGCAGCATGACTGAATGACGGTGCAAGAATGGGACTAGTGAGGGAGGCCACAAAGAGACCTGTGGCAGCTCTTGAGGAGTTACAAGCTTCAGTGGCTAAGATGGGTGGGACTGTGTATACAACTGTTGCCCGAGTGCTTCACCAGCCACAGCTTTACGGGAGAGTGGCAAGGAGAAAGCCACTGTTGGAAAAAAAACTCGCATGAAATCTTGGCTAGAGTTTGCCAGAAGGCATGTGGGAGACTCTGAAGTCAGCTGGAAGAAGGTTCTATGCTCTGATGAAACCAAAATTGAGCTTCTTGATCATCAGACTAAATGCTATGTTTGGCATAAGGCAAACACCACATATCATCGAAAACTCACCATCCCTTCCGTGAACTGTGGTGGTGGCTGCATCATGCTATTGGGATGCTTCACTGCAACAGGCCCTGGAAGGCTTGTGAAGGTGGAAGGCAAAATAAACACAGCAAGATACAGGGAAATTCTGGAGAAAAATCTGATGCAGTCTGCAAGAGACTTGCAACTTGGGGGAAGAATTGTTTTCCAGCAAGACAGACCCCAAGCATAAAGCCAAAGCTACACAGGAATGGCTTAAAAACAACAAAGTTGATGTCCTGGAGTGCCCAAGTCAGGGTCCAGACTGCAATCCAATTGAAAAATTGTGGCTGGACTTGAAAAGAGTTGTTCACCCACAATCCCCATACAATTTGACAGTGCTTGAACAATTTTGTAAAGAATGGGGAAAAATTGCAGTGTCTGGATGTGCAAAGCTGATGAGGACCTTTCCACACAGACTCACGGCTAAATTCCTTTATCTGGTAAGAATGAGAGGTCTCAACTAAAAGTGTCAACTGTTCATTCTCCTCCATAGATGTTGCTTGTTGTGCTGAGTTCCTCCTGTACCTTGTGTATCATTACAGAATCTGTTGTGTTTATGACTCCATCCATTTGTGACCTGCCATCTTCCCCTATTGGGAGACTGCAGGCTTGCAGCTCAAAGCTGGGCTTATTATGGAGATGCTCCTAGAAAACTGAATTAAGCAGTTGGAGGTCAGCTGAAGTGTTTCTACACCAAAGATTTACACCCTAGTGGCCTGTTACTGTCAGAATCATTTTGTAGGTGGTTATTGGAAAATACATGGCAGTTATCCAGTGCAAGTGGCCAAATGACTTCTCAAAACTTGTGGGTATTCATTGGCTTCTGCTTCATAGCTCCCTGCAGTGCAATGACCAAGGCCCTAAATTAACAGATGGAGAATTGCTTGCACGAAACTATTTTATATCATTCTATTGCACGTAATTACCGAGGAATGATATAAATTTGGAGAAAAAGTTCTTAGTGATTGCCAATTAGCCCCAGTAAATAATTAATTGCATCTCCTTTCACTGCTAACAGTCTAAGATTAGACATGTTGAGAAAAATGTGTTTTCTAGAAAAGCCAATGGACAAACTAATGAGGGCAATGACTACTACTGACATTTCTGTCTGGTAAAAACACTGAACACCACAGTCAGATATAAGGCTGGAAGGAGGCTCCTTTTGGCAATTGTATCCTAAGGAATTTATTATAGACTCCACATAACAGAGTGATCAGCATGCCTGCAGGAGATCCCACAGGTGACATCTATTTACATGAGATAAAGCCTGTAGTGGGAGAATTGATATTCCAATGGGATTAAACCTTTGACCTGCCCTAAGCAACCCCTATTAGACCACTGGTCACTGCTGACATGTAGCCAGTATAAGTGACTTGAAGTGTGCGCTAGTTCTAAATTATCACAACATCACTCGTTAATAATTGTGTCACATCAAACAGAACGAAATATCAACATATAAACCACTCTGCTAACAACCTGGTACTGGGAAAGTAACGTAAATTGAGCTCTGATTTAGTAGAAGGCTGCATTCCACACAAAAAAAATTCACTCGTCTTACCTTAAAGGCATCTCATGTAAAAGTGATTTTTTTCATTTATCATAAACATTTGATTTATTAATATTTCAGCATCAAGTCCATGTTGACCAAAATACATATCAAAGATCAATGGAAACGGATTCAGTCTTTAATTGTTTACTTTGGATTCTGGCTGGCTGATTTTGTTAATTGTGTTGTGTTGTGCCTCAAGAAACTTAGTTTCATGGCAGTTTCCAGTATTTTCATTTCTAATTTTAGTTTACCGACATTTATATTATTTTGTATGGCTTGTCGTCCTTGCAAAGAATGTCAAGAATTTCAAGTTAAGCTTCTATGCCAAGAAACAATATTAACTCCGGATAAAAATATCTTGGGTCATATTACACATCGATTTAAAAAAATGGTAGAATTCTCAAATGCCATTTGCTGAATGCAAAATTTCAGCATTCCCCAGGAATAATCCATTAAGGAATGCATCATTTGGAAATTAGTACTTAATTAACATAAATCTAATTTGATATCATTTGTAGATTGATTAGACTAATCGCTTGCAAATGTTCTAGAAGAATTATTGTCCCCTTTCTTCTTCTCTCCCAGAGGAATTTTTCCTTTGATGGTTAGCTCTAAACATGCAATATAGTAGCCTCTGCATTATGTACCACTGGTGAAATTAATTTCCATTGAAATAATAGAATTGGAACTCAGAACACAATATACCAACAGTACCATATAACATGTGTCACTCCATGAATTTAAGGATAAATGATTCTGCCTCTCTGGTTAAGTTCCTTGATATATTGTAAACTCAGTCTGGATGTGGTCCTTTCAGAATGGTCATGCCACTGCATCTATCTTTAGACCTGGGGTTAAAATTACAGTCTGACCATAATGGTCTCAATGGAGCTAGCTTTGACTCTTTAAGCAGGACATCACTATGTCTAATGGGTGTCCTATTTGACTTCAAAAGATTAAGATGGCACCCTCAACCAGCATACACGTCATTACTCCAGTTTTGAATGACCTGCCACAAGGTTTCTTACAAGTGAACAGAAATAAATCAACATTTTTGTTTTTGACATGAATATATCTATGAAGAATCTGCATGTTTGCCATTTATGGAAGCAAGGAAAGAAACAAGTGAAAATTAAAGATTATCTTTTTTTACAAAATAAAATCATATAGATCATCATTGAAGAAGATTATTCTTGTCAATTCACACCAGAATTTGTTGGCATTTCCTCTGGGAGTGTGTTTGATTTTTGTATTACATATTAAAGTTGCCATCCACATGACATCTCAGGTGAAACACTGGTTTAATTTAATGCTTAACTTTGACATTAAAGAATGTATGATTTTTATTAGCTGTGAGGATATTCAGTGCCTGTGTGTAGCAAAGCAGATAAAATACAAGCATTGAAGAAACCTTGGAAAGGTCAGAATGTTTTCCCTATCTCAATGCCACTTTAACACTTTTCTAAACTGGACGCCCACTAATATACGGCTGTGTTAGACTTAAAATTTGAAAGCTTGGTTGGTTTGTCACATTTAAAGTCTCTGTGATCATGGGTGCTTCTTGGATGCACCAAGCAGATTTTATTGTTGAACCAGCCAAGCAATGAAGCACATTAGTGCCTTGGCCACACTCTAAGCAAGTCATCGGAGGCTCTTTGAAACCTGGAAGGCACTGAGATAGAAGCAGCCAGAACAGGTACAACCTAGCAGATTCATTTCAGAGTAACATCAAGTAAAAGCAGAGACTGGAAATGGAGAGAGTGGCAAGGTGGATCCGAAGGTAGCAGTCAGCAATTTAGATCTACGAGGCATCTTAACTCATCTGGGTATCACAGCTATAACATTTGTAGAGGGTGTTCATCTCTCCTGTCTGACACCATTAGTACAGTAAGAACAGTAACAGCACATGTTCCATTCATTGCTTGGCCAAAATAGCAAGTGAGTGTAGAGGAAAAAAATCTTCCACAGATTTTAAAATAATGGACTGCAAAAATGCTTGGCTAGCACCTTCATGTGAAAATTCTTGCCAGCTGGAAGCTGATCATATTTTAATTCTATGACATATTTTGTAACAGCCCAAAAGCATCGGACTACTGAACTGATGCCTAACGCTTTGATATAAACACCACTTTACTTTTATTTGGTTTGTTTTCACAATGTAATCACGATAGACTTGTTTTTCTGCGAACACTGTCCAAACCTTTACATCTTTGGGAGCGGCTTGGTGCTGCCCATGGAGTCTTGCAGGCCACATATGAGCCAAAGATCAATATTCCCATTATATACATACATCTGATACTGATGATTCAAACAGACCATGGTTTTCTAATTTAGACAGATCCATCAATTGTGTATATATAAAGAACAATCCTTTCCAAGTATCAGTACCATGTTATTTATACAGGGTAGCCGTCCAGTAGAAGTGAGCAAAACCGAAACCAAACAGACCATATGTGCACATGAGCCTTGGAAATTCAAGTTTGATATCATTACCTGGGTTGCCAATTTCACAGATTGCCTGAAGGCCAGCGGCTATAATTACCAAACTTCCAAGATTTTTAAGTACTGGCAAATAAAAATATTTCACAAGATCACTGCTTTAAACAACCTGGAAGAAAAATTGTAAAGGTATTAAAAAGAGAGTTACTTTGTTATTTTATGAGGGGAGGAGACAGCTAGATTCTTAATGCAAAACATGAGCAAAGAGGATCAGAAGGATTATCATGGATTTAATTGATGGTAAAGTCATTAACATATATGAATGATCCAAGGATTCAGAGCATGGATTTAAAGTTTTGCCAAAAAGATAAATGGAGATATACAGATTCTGTTTATTAAGAGAGGAGTCATGAATTCATTTCTTGTAGGGGTAGTGGAAACAGAATTATTCAGAGCTTTTAAAAGAAAATTAGATGGATGCTTGAGAGAGAATAAAGAGAGTAAGGAAAGAGCAGCAAAATGCGAATGGAAAGAACTGTCCTGTAAGCAATACTACCAAAATGTTGCAATGAGTCTTTGAAGGCTTTGATATTGTTTTGAAAAGATTCCTATCACCAATGAACAAACCATCAGTTTTATTTATTTATTTCATTCATGAGGCAAGACAAAGGACACAAATTTGTGGCTTATGAAAGCCTGATGAGGCTCCTCAGAGATTTTGTGAGAAGAGAATTAGTCCTCAGAAGCAATAGAGTAATGGGGACAGGCATTGGAGGCGCTCCAATGGGTTGTAGGGAGAGGAGAAAGGGAGAGGTAAAGAACTCATTCAGAGTGGAAAATACTCTGAAGGAATTGATAAAAGAAGCTTGAAAAGAAAAAAAAAACTTTGCGGAAAGAAAGAAGAAGGGATATATTTAAGGAACGTAAAGCAGCAGATTTCTAACTCTTTGACTCATCCACTTAAATAAAGGACTATTCTTTTGAGAACCAAACTGAGAAGTGGAGAGAGACAAAATTTTGGTAGAAAAATGCAGAACTTAAAAGAAGACTAAAGGAGAGAAAAGAACCAGTATCTACCTAGTAGGAGCAAGATGAGAAGTGATCAAGTTCAAGTTTATTGTCATTAAGCATGTATACCATCAAACCAGACAATGTTCTTCTGGAACAAGGTGCAAAAATCAGTATATATAACTCACACATATAGCACATAAAGTAATATTGCCACAAATAAATTAACAAATAATAATGGGCATTTACAACAGAAGTGCAAAGTTGAACAGTATAACGATACTGGTGCTTCATACATGATGAGAGTGGGTGGTGGCAGTAAGTTCAGTAGTCTTACGGCCTGGGCAAAAGAAGATTTCCTATCCTAATAGTTCTTGTCCTAATGCTACAGTACCTCCTGCCTGATGGTAGGGGATCAAAGAGTATGTTGGATGGATGGGAGTAATCATTGACAATTCTACGGGCCTTGCATCTGCAGCGCTGCTGATAAGGTATCTCTGCTGAGTGAAAGGGAGACCCTCCAATGATCCTCTCAGCAGTCTTCACAATCCTTTGTAGGGACTTGCAGTCAGATGCCTTGCAGCTCCTGTATCAGACAATGATGTAGCCAGGTCAGGATGCTCTCAATGGTGCTCCTGGAAAAGCTGGTTGAAATAGGGGTGGTGGGAAGTCTCTCACCTCAGACTCCTCAGGAAGTGAAGATGCTGCTGTGCTTCCTTGACCGAAGAGGTGGGGTTGAAGGACCAGGTGTGATCAAGAGGAAATTCAACCTGCTTTTTGGGTGTGAACAGGAAAAGGTGATGGGGAAAAATGGTGGCTTGTTATTTTGTCTTAAAGGCCCAACGTAATTAGATAGTGTATTATCTGACTCACTGCAGGCAATGCTGCAGTAGCTGAATTAGCCTCTCTATTTTTAAAGGCACAAATAATAAGGGAAGATGTACATGAGATAGTAACTTGCTTGTCAACTCGGTACTTAGAAATAAACTAAAACTTTCCAGTGGTGCAGAAATACAAATGTCGACACAAAGTAATCACAAGAGAGACGTGCCAAAACTGTTAGTGGGATCCATATGTGCAAAATCATCTCAAACCAGAAAAGAGGTACAGGCAGGGGTTGCCAAACATAATTGGTCCGTGTTTATTTCATCCAATGCAGCGAGCACGCAAAATTCCCATCAACAGCTCATTATAATGACATCAGTGCAAGCCCTTTTACTGCTTAGTTTGTAGCTGCAGCAGGATTTTATTGATTGCTGATTAGGGCTGGAATGACCCTGCTCTGCTTGCTCTCTGTGAGCACTCTGCCCCGCCACCTACACCTTCAGCACTTCGGAGTCTGATGTGAACCGCCCTGTAAAAGTGCAGTGGCTTCTGAATTGAATTTGTCACCGGAGTTTCCCTCTCACGGCCAAAACTAAAAGTCATAAATTTAAGATGATCTCGGCAACCCATCTGCGATAAAGAGAAATGTCTAGCGTCAGAATGCAAAATATCCTACCGTAGGGAATTGTGGAGATTTTGAAAGCTGCATGAGAGGGAAAAGTGTAGATGGATTAATTGATGAATCCCGATGATGTCAGGAGGGAGGAGGTTCAGAAGTAACACTATATTGGGCTGAATGGTTTGTTTCTGTGTTGTACATTCATTCTAATCCTGTGTAGTCATTTTTTTTGTAAATGGTAGTTGGTTTATCCAATTGGGAAAAAAAACTAAGTAAGTTGGAAATGTTAATTCAAAGGAAAAATACAGTGTTTTAAAAAATTCTATATTGCTCTGGAGATATCTCAGATCCAATGGAAAACCAAATAGTAATATTACTATTAATATTAATAGGAATAGTCAATTAAGTAAGCCTGGAACTGGAGGTAGATATCAGTGAAAAATAAATTTGTAATGGTCATCAGGAAAATCTACTTCATTCAAAAGAGATGCATGTTTAGAGTAAAGCATCACAACAGGTTTATCAGTTACTTAAACCCAATTATCAGATGTGAAGCAGAAGGCAAAGAGCATGGTGAGCTGGAGAACTTCAAACTTTCCTTCAAATCAATCTCTTGCTTAGCTCTAGAATCAGCTTGTAATTGCTTATGCCAGTATGATATATTCTGGCAAGTTAATTAGGAATAGGCATACCCAAACATAGTTAATTAACAACATTTGGCTTCACTTTTAAGAATCCTTTGTGGTTAGCAGCGAGTGGGTCAGGTGAGCTGAAGGAGCAGGGAGCTTAAATGCTGCACTCTCTCTGTTTACAAAGCACTAAACCAGCATAAAAGACACTTCTGAGGGCAATGGCAAGACAAGATGTTGAGACACATTGCTGCATGACTCAGAGACCTATGTCTACCAGTGTTACTGCTAGCACTCTATCTGAGTGATGTAAAACGATCTTATAATGAGCTGCACAGCTGTATAGACGCATTTTATATTGCACCCACTGGAGCACTGGTACAATATATAAGGCAGTAATAAAAATCTGATTTGTTATTCTCACTCTTTAACTCATTCATTACTTGCTTCATGATTTTTGGCACTGAGACAACAGTATCATTCAGGTAAGAAGAGGCGCCAAAAAATGTCATGTCCTCTGTGTAGACTCTCCCGGGGGACAATAAATGGTGCTTAGCCTCGAGTCTGCGAACTGTGATTGATTACAAAAATTAAATAAAGCCTTTAAATGCTGTCAAGATCAGCTTTTAAAGTATGATCCAGTCTTGGCCAACTGCATCACAAATCGTGAGTTATAGTGAGCTGAGTACAATCACTTTCCAATCAAAAAATCATTTAAAGTTCATAATCAACCAAAGCAGGTTTTTATTGCTTCAGAGCAACCGTTCACTAGCATTTAAAAAATATGAACATTTTGGAAAATGTTATAATAAACGTTTTACTGAAATATGTTTCCTTCTGATTACAATAGGCTCTGTTGGATTGGCTGTGTGTATTTTGGAGGTGATAAACTGGTTGCAAAATATTTGTGGCATGAACCACCCTGGAACACTTACTGGGAAGAGTATTATGGTGTGTAAGGTTAACACATGTCAAAAGTGAGCAGACTAGGCAGATCATGACAACACTAATGTCGTAAAATGGGAGTTCAGCACCCCGACCAACGCATGCACATGTGGTGGAACATTTATACATCAACACGTGTATAGAACTGAAGGCACTAGTGCATTTTCATGGAATGGTCCACTGATGCATGTAAGACATTAATTGATTCTTGCTGGTTGTTGCTATAATGGTGCAGATGCTTGATATTTTCTGGAGTTCTTTAAGGTTGCTGCAGTCTAAGGAGTGTTATGTCGGGTACTGATGGACTTCTGGCTGGTGTGCTGGCCAAGCATCGGTTATGCTGTGACTCTGGTAGATTGAATGACGGGCACAAGGAGCACAGAAAATTATGGAAAGGATACGGTGGAAGGGAAAATGGCTCTCAGATACCTAGGAGCTTCAGAAAGCAATTTTCAACCTGAATGAAAGAATGGCTCAAACTTCGATGGGTCTTCAAGATTCAAGATTGTTTATTGTCATTCGTCAGTATACAACCATAAAGAGGAATGAAATGACTGTAACTCCAGATCCAATGTACAAAAAAAAACACATTAAGCACAAAGAACACAATAAAAACAACACAATAAATATAGCTACATGAAGATCAGCTTAAATATATGGACTGATTGTATGTGCATTAAGTGTCACTAGGTACAGTACAAACATAAGGCTTGCCAGCTATTTCCCGCATTTGCTTCACCAGTGAACTCCCCATGAAATCCAGCAGTGGGGCAGAAGTTTGGAGAGATCTCCCAGCATTTAGTCTCAGCACTGTCCCTGGATCTGTGATAGGGGAGATAGCGCAGTCTCTATGAACAACATAGGCTGACTTTTAGTGGAAGAGAATTGAATTGAAAGTATGTCACAATACTTAGTAGTGGCTCAGAGTGTCACCTCCATCAGAGTTAGACATGAAGGCTTAGTATTTCATCTGAGCTTTGCTTCTGCAATGCCTGCTTCTCTATCCATAAGAGAGAGGGAAAAACCAATAATAACGAATATTAGAAGTAGGCTTTTTGGCCCTTTGTGCCTGGTTTCCATTCAATAAGATCCTGGCTGAATTCTACCTCAAGGCCACTTCCTTCAACAAAAGTGATATTACTTCATTCCCTCAAAATCATAAAAAAACTACGGATTTCTGTCTTGTACAAACTTCTTTTCTACACATCCCCGCCTCCAGAGATCCAAACACTTACTGCCAGCAGAGTGAATTTTTTTTTATTCTTCTGGTCCTAAGTGGCAATCATTTTCTTTGAGACTGTGACTTTGCCTCGAAACATTCCAACCAAATTTAACATCATCTCCTCAGGAATCCTGTAAGGGTTTTGTATGTTTCAGTGTTATCACCTCTCATGCTTCAAATCTCCAAAGACTCTTTCCCAAACTTCTTGATTACCCTTCCCAGGACAATCTCCTATTCTGTGAATCAGTCTAAAATGTGTCTAGATTATGAGGACAAGCCTGCATATACTGAAGGTTCTCAAAAAAAAATTTCAATACACAGATTCTAATTAATAATAAATTTTATTTATTTTCCCCTCACTGACTCAACTCACTTGAGGTTGTT
The DNA here is from genome assembly GCF_030144855.1 of Hypanus sabinus. NCBI lineage: Eukaryota > Metazoa > Chordata > Chondrichthyes > Myliobatiformes > Dasyatidae > Hypanus > Hypanus sabinus. Next base: position 56,436,268 of record NC_082722.1, on the reverse strand, counting down.
GCTTCTTATTTCTTCCGAAATCAATCCCAATGCATTCTTCTTGTTTCTTTAATCCGTGCTTCTTTTCTGTGTAAGTAAAAACAGAAGGACTAAGAATTTGCAGACAGCTGAACAGTTATTTGTGTACCAACTTGTCCTGCTTGGTCTAGCAACCTACTGCTTGAGCTTCCTTACTTATGTGGATCTGCACCTTCAGACAGCTCAGCTAAACAATAACTAAACCAACCAGGTCTTATTTGACATTCTTGTACTTTGTTTCTCCAGAAAGTTTGAACCTTTCTTTTAAGATAGTGCACAGGGAAAAGAGGGTCCCTTTATTCCAAACTGAAGCTTATGCCAGATTTTCAACTTACACATGCTGAATCCGGCTTTCAACCTGAGAGCTGAAAATAAATTCGGCTCTCAAAAAGCACGAAGTACAAAATGACGAAAGTTAGATCAGAACCACACAAGGCAGCTGGATATTTCTGCCAAGGTCGAACCCTTGTTTTAAATAGCAAATGTTCTGCTGTAATCTTTTCCGCACCACATAAATCTGGCAGCGAGCATTGGACCCAATTTAGCTAATTCAATTGGGTTGACTTTGGTGTTAAGATAGGCCAGTCTCAAAGTGGATGGCTCATTCTCTGTGTGGCTCAAGCATATCTAGGATGGCTGACCCATAATGATGAATGGAGCTGATTTAAATATGATTAGTATACCATAAATACAGAATAGGTTCCTATCTCAGCTGCTCACCAATCAAATCTGCCATTTCCTCTGTAGGACTAAACCAGTGAATGCAAGTAGAAGCACAGGGAAACAGGGGAGGTCTGAGGATGTGAAACTAGAGTATAGAAATGGACTGGGTGCTCTTTGCTTTGATATCAATTGGCCAATTCATTGAAATGCTTATTAGTACTGTGTCTGAAGCATGATCAGGCAGCCCTTGTCAGGGTCAGTGAAACAGCTGCTTAATAAGTATGCTTCATCATTGGAGTACCTGAGTTAGTGCACACTTCTCCATTTTAAGACACCACCAAAATAGTGAGAGCTGAACTGGGAAAGGGAAAATGAGCTGTAAGCTTCATCACATTTTCTGTCACATTTCTACCAATCGTTAAAGCTAAATCTAAGGGTAAGTGTAACGTTCCCACTTTTAGACTGTGCTTGTGTGTTCAGAGATTTCCATGTAAAACCGATAATTAGATACATTTTCTAATTAAAACCACACTTAGCCAAATAGCTCCAGCTCTACTTGTGCCTGGGCAAATTTAATCCCTAACAACAGATGCTGAAAAACATTTTCTGCCCAGTCAATGACCTGAACTGGCTGAAGAGAATAGGATTCTAAGCAGGCACCCAAGTATTTTCCTCTCTACACAAAATAAAGGCAATTTATGTGTTAATAAGACAGTTTAGTTGAATATTCTGAGGCAATAACATTAAAAAGAAACAAAATTCTAAAAAGAAAATTGTCAACTGATAATATTTCCTGCTTTGACTTCTTATGTTGGTGGTACATCATGTACAGTAGGAAATGTGTAAAATCATGAGCTAATTTTTTTCGTCGTCTAGAGTTTTACAGCATGCAAAGAGGCCCCTCTGCCACTGTGTATATACTGACCATCATGCCTATTTATACTAATCCCCCTTGCCTGCATTGATTCCATATCCTTCTACACTTTGTTCATTCAAGTATTAGTCCAGATGCCCCTTAACTGTCACTACTGTTCTCACTTCCACCACGTGTTCCGGCAGCTCATTTCAGATTCTAACTGTGCTTCGTCTGAAATTTTACCCCATCAAGTCTCCTCCTCCTTACCTTAAATCTGTGCCCTTGTGTTTTAAAGAACTCTACCACAAGAAAAAAACTCTGTCTCTCGAATTCTCTCATAATTATATATACCTCTATCATGACACCTCTCAGCCTCCTTCACTGAAGGAAATCGAATCCTAGCCTGTCCAGTCTTTCTTGTAACTCATTTCCTCCAATCCAGGCAGTATCTTATTTATTTTTTGAGATACAGTGGAGAATAGACCTCTCCAGCCTCTCAAGCCACGTTGCGCAGGAATCAGCAGGTTTAATCCCAGCCTAATCATGGGACACCTTACAATGACCAATTACCCTAACAACTGAATTGCCTTTGGACTGTGGGAACACCCGAAGGAAACCCACACTGTCATGGGAAGAACGTTCAAACTCCTTACAGGCAGTGGCGGGGAATTGAGCTCAGTTTGCTGGTACTGTAAAGCATCGTGCTAACCACTACACTGCTGTGCTGCTCCTTGTGAATCCTTTCTGTACCCTTTTTAACTTACTCACTGCTTTCCTACAGAGGGGCAAACAGAATGGCACACAATAATCCAAATGCAACTGAAACAATGTTTTTGAACAACTATAACATGACATCCCAACTCTTGTTGTGATTGTCTTGGGTAATGACGACCAGCATGCCAGATGCCACCTTCAGCGCCTGCATTGCAGCTTTCAAAGAATTTCAAGGTGTCTGTTCAATAACATTTTCTAGGGTCCTGCCAGTCACTGTGTATATCATCCCTCTGATGCATTTTAGCCAGCTCGGTCTCTGTGTTAAATTCCATCTGTCATTTCATAGCTAATTTTATCAGTAGTCTTTGACCAGGGGTCCCCAACCTTTTTTGTGCCATGGAATCCTACCATTAGCCGAGGGGTCCATGGACCCCAGGTTGGGAATACCTGTCTTAGACAAACTTTTTTGCTGTCCACTATACCACCAACTTTGGTATCATTTTCAAACTTACTAATCATGCCTGCTGCATTCTCATAAAGATCATTAATATACATGACAAATAATAGGACTCAGCACCAATCTCTGCGGCACATTACTGGTTGCAGGCCTTCAGTCTGAAAGACATCTCTCCACGACTACCCTCTGTATCCTCCAAGCCAATTCTGTAACCGTTTGGCCAGCTTACCGTGGATCCCATGTGCTCTAAACTTTCTGGGCCACCCTATCATGCAGGACCTTGGCAATGGCTTTGCTAGCTTCATGTAGACAGCACATACCATCCTACCCTCATCAGTCCTCTTTGTCACCTTGTGAAACATGATTCCCCATGCACAGAGTCATGCTCACTATCCCGAATCAGAACTTCCCTTTCCAAATGCAAATAAATCCTGTTTCTCAGAACCCTCCCCCACCCCCGTAACTCTCCCAGATTTAAAGAAAGGTTTGCTGGACTTATCCCTACTGTGCTTCTGAGATGAAAGGACTGCATTTACCACTATCCAGTCTTCTAGTGAGTAATGATGATACAGACGTCTCTGACTGGGTCATGCCAGTCCCTTCTTTTTGTACTCTAAAACATCCCAGACTCTTCTGGTCAGGACCAGGGATTTATCCACCCGTTTCCCAAGGCTCCTCACTTAGATTACCACATAGACCGTTAGGAGGACCTATGCTTCCTTAGCTGCCCCTTTACAGTAAATATACTTCAAAGTTCTCCTTTACCTTATCTGCCAGTGATATTCATGGTCATTCTTTGCCCTCCTAATCTTCTTCTTAAGTTTACTTATACATCCCTTATACTCCTTGTGGGACTTTCTCGATGTCAGTTACATACTGCATCCCTGATGCATATCTCCTTTTTCCTGACCAGACCCTCAATTTCCCTCATTATTCAATGTACCTTAATCTTACCACCATTGACCTTCACTCTAACATGATTGTGCCAGCTGTGAATTCTTCCTATTTGACTTTTAAAAGATATCCCTTTAACTCAAGTTGCTCACCTCAATTAACCTTTGAGAATTTTATCAGGTGCATTAGAAATTAGCTATGTCCTAGTATAGGATTTTAACTTGAGGACCAGTCTTATTATTTCAATAGTTTAATAGTTCCATTTAATAACAGAGGAATGTATACAATATACAACCCAACATTCTTGTTCTTCGGAAACATCCACGAAAGCAAAAGAGTGTCCCAAAGAATGTGACAGTAAGATAGTTAGAACTCCAGGGAACCTCCCTACTCCACCCATCCCATGCACAAGCAGCAGCAAATCAACGACCCTCCCCTGCCCACAAATTTCAGCAAAACAAAATGTATCGGCACCTTCCACCCACCAAGTAAGCAATTGCAAAGCCCCCAAGAAAGACGATGGTCTGCAGTACAACAGAAACTGATCACTCACCCACAACAATTCGACGTACCTCAGGCTCTATCTCTCCCCATTAATGGACAGAGAGGTGTCACCCTTTTCACTGCAAGGGAGAGACACTACAAAACACCTCACTGACTTGCGATGATAAAGTCTGCTGTGTTGATTTCTTTTCCCCAAGTTCTCCAACTTGAGAATTGGTAACAAACTCTCCCACACCAATGAGAGAGATCGAGAGGGAGCATGTGATTCACTGGGTATAGAGCCCCCAACAGCCAATCTGATGTTCCCAGTGTTCCCAGTTTTCTCCCATGACACTTCTGTTAGCAACTCTGGCATAGAGTCAGCTCATCCACAGTGTCGCGAAGCCTTGGATCCCTGTAGGAGCACTCACCTTCTAGACCACATCCTTGGGATATTGAAAAACGGCCCTGGGAGCAGGTCCCACCAGAGCAAATAATCAAAGTCTAGGTCAGTCTCCAAAAGAACCCCACACACATTGAGAAGGAAAAAGAGAGACATTAAAGTTAGAAATAAAGCTGTTTCCGCAGATGAGCTCAAAGGAGTCACTGTTAAGTACCATCGTAGCTCCATGACAATCTTGAAATTAATTAAAATTATGGTTTTTGGTCCCAAAGTACTCCTCCCAACAGACTGCCGACTTGCTGAGCCTCACTTCATGAGAGGAGGTTGGGTTTAGCCTCTTTGCTGTAGGAGTATTCACATACTGCTTTGGAAAACTTTCCTAAACAGTCTTAACCAACTATACCCCATCTAGTCCCCGCACACTAAGTTAGTCCCAATCAATAGCAGGCATACCAAGATCTCCCATTATTAGAACCCAATTATTCTTATATCTACGTGTATTTCTCCTATATGTGTGTTCCTCTGATTCCTGCTGACTATTTGGGCCCAAGAATAAAATCCCATCAAGGTAATCATGCCATTTTTATTTAAATTATTTCCATAAATTCCAGCAACATTGCTCTAAATGAGCCCATTGAAGTTGCAGAGACTTGGATTTTTCCTTAGTAGTCCTGCCTCATTCCTCCACCAGGGAAACCTAGTCAGTTGTTGGATGATTAAGATAGAACCAGTAAAGGTGGATTGTTTTAAAACTGTGAAAGTGAGCCACCCTGCACTCTGCCCACCGCCATTAACATTGGATCAACTTGCTATCCACTACAGAATCATAAGGAGATGCAGCACTGAACTATACTGCGTCTACGCCAATTATTAACCACTTATTTATAATAATCAAAAGTTCAAAAGTAAATTTATTATCAAAGTACATATCTGTATATATCATCATATACTAGCCTGAAATTCACTTTCTTGCAGGCATTCATAGCAGAAAAAATAAAATCAATACAATCCTTGAAAAAATACCCACAAGGTCTAACAAGCATTCGATGTGCAAAAGAAGACAAACTGTACAAATACAAAAATACATATAATAATAATAACAATGATCATGTGTAATCAACATACAAAGCCAAGAGGCCATAGTGCAATAAAGAGAAAACTTTTGACAGAATTTACTCCAAGGCTTAAGCAATCCTGCTAAACAGAACTCAATCCTAAAAATATGACAGAAGACAATGAACACTTTTGCTATACCCATATTAAAGTATTCTTTGGGCAAAATATCTTAGCCCAAAATCAATCTGAAAACTTTACAGAGAAAAGTAAGACAAATTTTAGAAAACACTATATACATTCGAACACGCTTAGATTAACACTACTGAGGACAGAAGGAGGAAGAGGAATAACAAACAGAAAAAAAATTACACACCATCAGATAAAACTTCTAAGGATATATTTTCATCAACATGAACAGCATTCAGCACTCCATGTGAGCATATGCAATTCAGTTAAGAAGTACACACTACCAATATAAATGAAAATATGACCCAGAAAAATGAAGAAATTATCACGATAGAAGAGGAAGTTAATCAACGGAAGAAAATTAACCTCCATTTCGCCGATTAAAGCTTCCATTGTTCACCGAATAAAGTGACGTGGGAGATAGAAACGTCACGGCAAATGAGGAAGGTGATCGCAGGCTACCTGCGTTTTGATCACTTATGGAGAGAGGAGGCTGCCTTTTCATCATTGGTGGCATCACTCTGCTACAGAGAGGGAAAGGCCTGCCACTGGACCGGGAGATTGTTACCGGGTTTTCAGCATTATGGATATGTAGACTTTATTTTTCAGTCTTATAGTTTTTAATATTCTATGTTTTTTTGCCTGATCTTTGTGTGCAGGGAGATGGATTTGGGCATTGACATGCCAGTCCATTTTTGGTTTTTTTTGTGCAGGGAGAAGGGATTTTGTTGTCTTGTCTTGTCCATACTGCACCAACAACTGCCACTGGGCTATAATCGTGCAGGAGCAGTGTGTGGTTAAGTGCCTTGCTCAAGGTTACACGCGCTACCTCAGCTGAGGCTTGAACTAATGACCTTCGGATCGCTAGCCTTAACCACTTGGCCACGCACCCAACACAGTGGTTGATCGTGCTGCCATTGTTTTCTCTTCATTTTTCTTTCTTGCTTTTGTGACCATCTGGAGAAGAAGAATATCAGTGTTGTATACTCTGATAATAAATGAAAGCATTGAATACTGTAACAAATACAAGACAATAATTGCAGAAAATGTCAAGAGAAACCTGAAACAACCTAACACATTACAGGATTCTGCAGCAGTTTAGCTCGATCTGATTACTTACAAGTAATTGTTAAATGCTATTGTCTTCTGTCATATTTTTACTATTGAGTTCAGTTTAGCAGGATTGCTTAAGCCTTGGAGTAATCAAGTGGCAAACACCGTTCACCAAACTCATAAATGACACCATACGTTACTATCAATACAAGCCTAATCCCGTTTTGGAGTCAGAGTCCTGCAAATTATGACTGATCCATTATTACAGACAGGACAATCCATAATAACCATCCAGATATAATCTTACAGAATAAACAAGCAAGAGAAACTTACCTAATAGATATCACCATTCCAAACACACATACCAAACAGAAATAAATAAGTGAAAAACACCAGAAATATGATGAGTTAAAAGAGGAAGTTGGAAGACCATGGAACATGAACAGGGTCTACATTGTCCTAATATCTACAATGGGTACTATCCTAAAGTCACTACACAATAGCATTAAACAATTAGGCTTACACAACAATATTTATGTAAGTCTCCAGAAAGCCACAATACTAAACACCACTGGAATAGTCCGAGAGTTCCTAGCAATGTGAGCTGAGAGTTCTTGGTTATGGCTGTACTTCACATTTCACCAGCTTGAGCTACAAAAAAATAACAATACAATAATAATAAATCAATAGTGAATATATAATACTGAGAACATGATTTATTGAGTCATTGAAAGAGAGTCATTAGGCTGTGGAATCAGTTCAGTGTTGAGGTAAGTGAAATTGTCCACAGTGGCTCAGAAGTTTGATAACTGTTCCTGAGTCTGATGGTATGGGTCCTAAGGCTGCTGTACCCTCTTCCCAGTGGCAGCAGCGAGAGTGGAACATGGCCCGGATGGTGGGGCTCCTTAATGATAGATGTTGCTTTCTTGTGGGAGCATGATTTGTAGATGTGCTTAAGGACAGGAAGGGTGATTTTCCTGTGATGGCTGGGCTGTACCGATTATCTTTTGTTCACGATTTTTCAGTTCTTGGACTTCGGTGTTTCCATACCAAGCTATGATCCAACCACTCTCCATGGTGCACATATAGAAATTTGCAAAGTTTTAGATGACCAGCTGAATCTATGCTAAGCTCTCGGAAGGTAATGGTGCTACCATGCCTTCTTTGTAATGGCACACATGCTGGGCCCACCCAGGACAGATCTCCTGAAGTGATAAAGCCAAGGAATTTAAAGTTTCTAACCCTCTCTATCTCAGACCCATGAACTAATCCCGCATACTTATCAAAATCAAACAACTCACACCAAGATTTTAACTACTCACTTATATGCTCGGGTAATTTTACAGTTAACAGTTCACCTCCCAATCTGCACATCTTTGAGATGTGGGCAGAAGCCAGCATACCTAAAAAAAAACGATGTGGAGAATGCGCAAGCCCCATACAGGATTGGAGATCAAGATTGGGTCCAGGTCTTTGTGAGGCAGTGGTCCCACCAGCTGCACCACTGTGCTACTTCTCCCAGCAAATATTTCTACCAATCTTCTCCCCTATTGTATATGCGTAGTATGCAGGCTTGAATGGACCTCAATCCTGTGGTGAATTAAGCTTGTGGTAGGTTAGCCCTTATTGGCTCATTGATTTTATGATGGCACTTACCTCCTTCCAAAGTAATGGACAAGTGGTGAAAGATTATATTTTGTGAAGTTTATTAAGTAGGAAAGTAATTTAAAATCTTTCTATCTTTTACAGTGGATATTTTTAGCTCATGAATCACTATCTCTGTAATCTACTCTAGTTATATGATCCTCTGGATGTTGATGCGCCTCAAGTCCTGGCTTGTTGCCCATAACAGGATTTAATCACTCTACTACCTGAAGTTGTGTCTTCAAGTGCCAAAGCTCTAAGCTGTGAAATTTCCTCCTTTAACTTGTCAGTTCCCCCATCTCTCTTTGATTCTTTCAGCACAGTTTGTTATTGATTCTGGGTAGGTGTTGTCCTATGAGACTGGAATATACTCACTCGAATTTAGATGAATATGAGGTGATTTCATTGAGCCACATGCTTGAAAATTGAAGTGTATTCTAATGGATGAGGTGTTGTAAATTCATGTCTTGGGCACTACAAATAGAAGTTTTGCCCTTTTTTATTGCATCATAGATTGTTAAAGCATGGAAACAGGTCTCACAGCCCACCATGTCCACATCAACCATCCAAATTAAACCCATTTTTCAGTACTTGTTCCATAGCCTTCTAAGCCTTGAAGGAAAATGTCACATCTGGTGACCTGAGAGGTAGAAAGAGCCAGAAGTTAAAGTAAGATCATTGCCTGGAGCTGAGTTGAATGAGATTGTATTGCTGATCACTTTAGTGGCCAAGGTAGATTGATGGATAGGTACCTGATTTTGGGGGTAGACATAACCTTGAAGATAAATATAATATTTAGATTAGCAGGGTCTCTGTCTACAACTGTACCTCAAGAATCAGGCTGTTTCAGGAGGGCGTAATGAAGCTCGCTTCAAGGACAAAGGGACTAATTTCTGTGGAAATACCCTGAAGGACATCATTTGAAGTGTGCCCGGTGTGGAAATACACTAATGCTGGAAAGTGCCCAGATGATTTTTTGAAATGTTAAGTGATCACCAAGAAAAAAATACTCGCGCCATCTATTTCTTGGTGTATAGATCTGTGATCATGTTGTATAAAATAAACAATTGAATTTCCAGGCAAGACTCTGATAGGGATTAACAGAGCTGGGATCATAATCTCAGAATAGAAGATTAATTGCTCCATAGTTTCTTTTAAGTTACGAGACGACAGCTGTCTACCTTAGAATTGATGAGAATAATCAAGACTAACGTGCTGGATGTTGGGACACTGATAGAAACAAGAGATTGGATTAAAAAAAAGTTTAAAAACAGTTCTAAAAATGAAGACCGCAAATTCCCTGATTGTAGAAAATTGTCCATGCTCATTTTACACCTACACCTAAGTCCACCTATCTTGAATAGATCCCAAGTGACAATTTCCTCATCATTACTAGCAGGGCTTGCTTGTCCTAAGTTGAGCAGATTCCCTATTATAAGTACTGTAGAGTTGCAGGAAGTTTGCATTCCACTGTTGTATTCAAGGATGAGTGCAGAAATGAAGCATAGTTGACAAACACTAGTCAAGAATTTCAGAACTTTTGTGTCCTACATGGAGCTGGAGGTACTTCACACGAAAGTTCACAATCAAATCAATAGGATCTTATGTTTGTAAATAAAGAGACCATCTGTCATTTGAATTACTTCTGTCTAGTAACCCAAACACTGACATCAAAGTGGAAAGTGAGCAATATAGAACTATGCAAGGGTCATCAAGGACTTATTCGTAAACTAAATCTAATAAGTAGTGCATTTTCCAAAAATCGCCTTTGCAAAATATTCAACTTAGAGAAAGCACATTTTGGCTGTTAGCAATTAAAGTTTTCATTATAATTTAGGTTGAAAGGTGCTGTTTTTACTAATTATTCCAAGGAATAGGCAGAGTAGATGCATTGAACAATAATTATATATCAAGCCTGATGCCTTGATGTATCCTATTTGCTAAAGCTGGTACCCTTACTCAGTTTGAGGCTGTTTTATGAATGTCTGACTGATGGATTTGAATTTCATTGGATGTTTGTCATGGCGAGGTAGAATGCTTCATGCTTACATGTACGTATTTTACTCTTAAACACGTATGTGTGTGAGTGTGTGTATGGAGAGAGAGAGAGAGAGAGAGAAAGCCACCAACTACTCAAAGGAATAATTTAACTGGATAAAGAGATGTCCATTTGGAATAACTGTCCCACTATAGTTTCCACTACCCCCAAGCAATTACTTTGAATATGAAGTTTAGTACAATGAAAATCAAATCTAATAATGAGAACCACATTCACTAATTGTTTTTGATTAGCTTAAGTTACATAATATATGTGAAAATTAATTTAAAACTGAAATTGCATATCAAGCTAGAGTAAATTGTAAGCAAATTTTTCTCCAGTTTTAGACACCCATAACATTTCAGAAATTCTTTACTTTCTGTTTCTATTTTATTGTAATTTTGATCTATATTTTTAAACAAGTTTCACAGTGTAGTTTTGTATTTTACTTCCCATCCAGCCAATCTCTTTTCAATTTGCCCCATTGTGGTCAAAGGTCTGCAAGGCACAGTAACTGGACTAAGTCATTATGTTCACTGCAGTTGCGCCTAACTGGCCAATTTTCACTCACCACAGATTTATAATTGTTTGTCATCAAAATGACTAAGGGAGTTTGATTAACAGTATGCAACAGCATGGGTAATAGTCCTAAGTTGGTCCTGCATAATATAGAAACTAGACAGCAAAAAAAAATCAATAAGTTCTAATATGATCAGGAACAATCACTTACAAGGGAACATCAATCAGACAAAATAATAGCATCTAGATGTGACAGGTTTCAGTATGGGCCCCAGAATTTCATAACTGATGTCTGTCAGTCAGCTGCTGCTGCTAGGATTTTATCAATGTTGTTTTGCGTCCGATTAGCTGAACCTGTAATTAGATGCCTCTGGAGCGGTAATAACTGGGTTTACTATATGCGCTGATAGTCGGCAAGTGATCAGCTTTTCCATTAGGTGAACAGCAACCATGCGGATTCTGCTTTATCGTTTAAGCCAATGCTGGCTCGTGTTGAATACTAATGAAGGCAATGCAGACACATGAAGGTGCACACGGCATGAGTGTCCATTCTAGTGTGCAAAACTAATGCAGTATGACACTGCATCAAAGTTTATGCAGTCTGAGGTTTTCTGTTGCAATGCGGTACCTTGTAACATTACAGTGGCAGAAGTGAGGCATACAAAAACCCATTTAAATGCAGCGAGTTATTGGTCTATGTTCTCAATAGTGGTGAAAGCACTGAGAAATATATCCACCTTGTGTGACGGGAAAGCCCACATTTCCCCCTGAAGCATCAAGAGGCATTTGTCATTTTTAAAAAAATGATAATGGCATCAAATAATATTTTGTGAATTTGGAACTTCCCAATAAAAAAAATCGACAGCCTGCGAAGCACACGCCAGCACGTTTTTCATATGTGTCCTTGTCTAATTCAGATATATAGCAAACCCCTCTGCAGCTTTGTCATACTTGACTGCAATGTCATGACTACGACAGGTAATGTACTAAGACAAACCATTCACCAGCGAACCATCCTTTCCTTTTCTGGTGGTGGCACAATGAAAATTGAATGAGGACTTAAAGCTCAAATGTGTAGCTTTGTCGTGCACGGATATATTTAGGTGACTTGATTCCATTCCCAACTAAAGCTTCTGTTTAGTCAGCACAATGTCCTTGCTACTATTGTTTGCTGAATCAAAACTTAAGATGGTTTCCAATATAATTGTTTTATTTCTTTTCAAGACTATTGGAGGGGTGCTCTAATTAATTAGCACTAATGGAGCTGAGGCCTCTCTTTTTCCAGTAAAGCACCACGTGTAATTAATACGGCTGCAAGAAAGCAAAAAGCCAAGCAAATAGTTCAAGGTCAGCATGTGTGCCAGTGACCCAGAGGTCAGTGGGGAGTGGGAAGCTGGAATCTATATGGGTCCCTGTAGGCCTACATTACACCCACAGGATTAGACAAGCCATATTTCCCATGATTAAATCACTTCACTTGTATATTAAAAAAATCACCTTTAACAAAGGAAATGTTAGGACCTGTCCTGCAGTGTCATTACTTTTATTTATCGTCTTTTACCTTCTTTGCTTTTTAATTTTAATGAAAAAAAACACAACAGCCCTTGAGTTCAAGTTTACATTGTGCCAGATTATTAGCTCATGCATGGACAGTAGTTAAGGTTGTGTTACAGCTTCGTACTCCAAGGTCAGAGGTGGCAAGGCATACATATGCAGAGTGATAAGCATTATTTGATTAATGTGGGGGACAGATTGCAAGCACAGCTTTAACTGCATGATGGTGTGGGTTTTGCCCTGAGAAGTCTAATGTCCTGCCTAATGTACATCACGGGCAAGCCTGCTGTCACGCACTATTCATGCTTGGAGTAAGCCACAGAACAACAGTCAAAATACAAGGAAATTGGTTTGGAAATGCCAAAAAAAAAATAATTTCCCTCTCTACTTAATGTTGAAATAATTATAGTGTATCTTATTCTACATATTTCTTGCTATGACAACAGTCCTGTAAGCATTTGCTGTGAGCTTACAGAATCCTATTTAATCTTGTAGTAAAAACCTATTGCATTTATATTTGCTTTGTAGGAAAAATAGACGGCAGAATATTTCATTAGGATGTTACGCAGAAAGGACTAAATAAATGAAGAACCAAAGACCCAAAATGAACTGTCGTCAACAACCCCACAAATGTCTACCCTTTTGTTACATTAATAATTCACAGTATTCATATCGGCAGTGAACCAGAGTTTAATAGTTTAATAGGTTATTCTATAAAAAAATCATCCACGTTCCACAAAATGGAGAACAAAAGAACATTCACAGAAACTATAAAATAGAGAATAGTTCTTCTCAACGCACACTTGTGATGTTTCACGCTGGTCACATTGGATCTGGCAGACTAGAGGCTGGTGTCCTTATTATCCAGAAATGACATGCTTGACCTCTAAAAACACCTATACATTTTACATGGATCTGGTTCAATTTATATGTCTGTTCTTTCATCCCTCGGTAGCCCAGGAGCTCAAAGTGTTCGGTGCTCAACAGCCAACTCGAAGGTTTTGAGTTCAAATCCCAATGCAGCCTGTCACTCAAGCCAGTATGAATATGGTTTTGTCAGTTCGTAAAGAGGCTGTTAAATGGTATGCCATCTCAATGGGAAAGAGGAATTAACATTGTCCAGTTCACCTTGCCTGAATTATGCTTCTGATCTCAATGCAGCACCGGTGGTAATTATGGAAGAGTCCACATGCGTTGCATTTTGGTGACAGGAAGTTATGTGGGAATAAGACATCAGTGGCCTAGAGGAACAGAAGGCATTTTGAGCTAAATGCCTCTAACTTGGTTCCTGTTTTCTTATGAGAAAAATAATGGAAGCAATATCTGAATATGAAATGCCCCAGTGCTTCTAATAGCCTGAGAAAGGGGGAATAGTTGAGTCAAATGGAATGGGTGATTTTAATGTGGAACTAGAGAGTGTTAAAGTATGCTTGCTGAATCTCTGAACTGCAGATGATTATGAGCAGTCCATCATTGTGTTCTGTAGGGCTAAATGGTCTGTCGCTGAGTTAAATATTCTATGTGACTCTATTCATTTTCAAATAAGGGAATATAAATATAGAGCAGGCACAACAGTATTCATATAAAAGAAAAAAAAGTTTTCTCCCATTTTATGTCAGAGAATCCTGTATTCCTTTTATCACTTCTGAAAATCTGAAGCAATATATAATTAGTAGAGAAAACCACTACAATTATGAGTTCTATTAAGAATCTAACCACTTCTGATATAACTGTTTCATATTATGCATCAAGCTAGAGCATAGCTTGTTCTTAATTTTAATTATGTTATCTTTGGGAGCCATACAACAACTGTATCATGAAGAAAGATGCCTTATGAAAAGAACACTTAAGTAAATCCATTTTCAGTGATAAAGCCAAAAACAACATATGATGTACCAGCAACTGCAATATTTAAGCATTTCTGTGATACTTAAGTAATGTAGTAATATTAAATCTGGATTGACTTGGATTATCTATACCCAGATAACAGGAACAAAATATTTAGATTTAAGCAACCAGATCCACATTTGATTGCTTCTTAATGAATCATGTTAGTCTAGTCTGATTATTCCTTCAAATTTTGCAAGGTCTTAAAGTAAATCAACTGTTCCTCTGCCTGCTGAATGGGAAAATAATAGTGATATGATTTCCCATTTATCTCAAAAATAAAAAATCTAAGGAAACTTCAGTTATGTTCATCATTAGTTCCAAAACCAAAATCCTGCAGATGATGGAAATCCAAAAAATGTTGGAAAGACTCTGCAGGTCAGGAAAAGCTGGTATGAGGTTTTGAAAAAAGATTGTGGACTTGAAATGTTAGATCAGTTTTTTTCTTCACGAATGCTATCTGACCTGTTGAGTAAAACTAACACTTTATGGCTTTATTTCATTACTGGTTAAATTCCTAATTGAAAGAATAAAAGGATTGACAGTGCTTTTTCATTGAATTTACCTAATTAAAGTCACCTCAGACTGATCTGATGAAATTCCCTGTAACAACAAAGATCACAACTGAGGTGATATTGGGTTGGTTCAGTCAACTTTTGTAGGCCAGCCAGGCCTGTATACCCTGAATGGAACCTGCAGCTTCTTTCACATATTTGAAATCTTGAAATGAAATCAGCTGTTGATTCCATTTTTTCTGATTTAAAAATATGCATAATGTTTGTCTAATAACAAGAGAAATGCTTAAACATCAGCTATTATTGAATGCTGCAAAAATGTTTCTTTTCACTTTTTAGTAGAGTTCCACTCTGATCTTGCTAGTAAATGTTTTTATTGTCTGACAGAAAAATAAGCTTAATATGGTTTTAACTGAGATTTAAGTCACCTAACCTCATTCTATCAGATATTTCCTCTTGTACCCATCTTTCCTTTATCTTCTCTACTTTCTAAAACTAACTTGTTTTCTCTTTTGCAGTTCTGACACTAGGTGTTGTGCTTGAAACTTTAACTCTGTTTTTCTTTCCACAGATATTGTGTGATTTGCTGAGTGTTAAGTCTCCAGTTCTGTCAATGATTTCCAAATGTTTCTGATATCCCCAATGTTGATTGAGCAAGAAAAGTATTCCTAAGCACCAACAATTCACTTTTCCTTTACAGTAACAGACAAATAGTTGTGGGCTTTCACCTAAAAATACTGTTTCTCTCTTTAGTACCATATTAAACTGAAATGTCACCCTAGTTTACAGATTAAAGTGGATTGAAATTCCCTTCCTTTCTAATGGCAAGGCAACTGCTGAGTCTAGCTGAAGCTACAATATTATCATTGAATCTAAGTCCTGTTTTGGATCTTATTTGTTGAGATTTTGCTACTTATTCAAACAATTTTATAAAAAAAAACTCAATAAAGATGTCAGAGAGCACCATTTGGCTATCAGACAAATAATGAGAATTAATCACTGGAATATGAAAAGCATAGATGAATAACAGACAGGATTACTAGAAAAGAAAGGAGTCCTATCTGATGCTCCCTTTGCACATCAAAGACTATAGCCATTTGTATTCTGCACAGTGATATTTCACTAAAAGAAACAAACTTTACACTACATGAGAATGGATCCTGACATATTAATGAACTATAACATTAATTTGCAACCCAATAAACCTTCTAGACTATAGGTGGAGACATATGCCTTGAACTATATTCCACTTCTTATCTTCTTATCAACTGAATTACTTTAGTAGAATGGCCACTTGTGGGACAATAAAATAATTGCTTAAATTCGATCAGAAGATCAGATGCCACACTGAAGGCTGAAGTGAAAGGTAAAGCTCAAGACCTGAGCATGTATTTTAACATAAGTGGAGACTACTTAATGGACAGAAAGGAAAGGAGGAATAAGTAGGAATTTGTGGGTTGTCAACCTGTTATCAGTTTAGCTATTTCCAATCTATACCAATGATTCATGTTTTATATCACAGATCGAAAGACCATAATTGTTTCCTATGTACTCCATTCCCATGAACCTACCTTTGTTGAATCTTGCACACAGTAACAGGGTCTTGATGAACATAATAGAGTAATGCATGTGAACCAGAACAAGCCCCACTGTTGAATAACTGCTGGAAGCATTGCTGGCTGTCAAAACCTTCCAGTACAATCCATGTTTCTAAATCTCTCTGAAATGTAGAACCTTTTAGAAAAACTATTAACAGTGAAAATAAAAAATGATTTTAAAAAACTAAAGTAGTTAGCACAACGATATAATTAAGCACAGCACTAAGTTAACTTACAAAGTTGAACCTTAATTTATTCTGGGATAGGACTAATATGATAGTTGATCAAAGTGTAGATTTTCCAATATAACACTTTGTACATCCATATTCACATCATTCTACAGATGCATAGTAGAGCGTATCCTACTCAACTGCAGAAACTGCAGTATGGCGGACAGGAAAGCTCGACAACGGGTAGTCAAAACTGCACAACACATCACTAGCACCAGTCTACCTTTCATCAAAGACATATATTATAAACAGGAAGCTACTGGAAAATGGCCAGTAATATCATGAAGCATCCCATAAGGCTCAAGGACCAGTGGTGCGCCTCAGGGATTTGTTCTGGGACCCCTATTCTTTGTGATTTTTATAAATGACCTGGATGAGGAAGTAGAAGAATGGGTTAGTAAATCTGCTGATGACACAAAGGTTGGGGGTGTTGTGGATGGTGTGGAGGGCTGTCAGAGGTTACAGTGGGACATTGATAGGAAGCAGAACTGGGCTCAGAAGAGGCAGATGGAGTTCAAACCAGCTAAGTGTGAGGTGGTTCATTTTGGTAGGTCAAATATGATGGCAGAATATAGTATTAATGGCAAGACTTGATGGCAGTGTGGAGGATCAGAGGGATCTTGTGGTCTGAGTCCATAGGACGCTCAAAGTTGCTACGGAGGTTGACTCTGTAGTTAAAAAGGCATACTGTGCATTGGCCTTCATCAATCGTGGGATTGAGTTTAAGAGCCGAGAGGTAATGTTGCAGCTATATAGGACCCTGGTCAGACCCCACTTGGAGTACTGTGCTCAATTCTGGTCGCCTCACTACAGGAAGAATGTGGAAATGATAGAAAAGGTGCAGAGGATATCTACAAGGATGTTGCCTGGACTGGAGAGCATGCCTTATGAGAATAGGTTGAGTGAACTCGACCGTTTCTCCTTGGATCGACGGAGGATGAGAAGTGACTTGATCGAGGTGTACAAGATAATGAGAGGCATTGATCGTGTGGATAGTCAGAGGCTTTTTCCCAGGGCTGAAATGGCTAGCATGAGAGGGCATAGTTTTAAGGTGCTTGGAAGTAGGTACAGAGGAGGTGTCAGGGGTAAATTTTTTATGCAGAGTGTGGTGAGTGAGTGGAATGGGCTGCCGGTGGCAGTGGTAGAGGTGGAAATAATAGGGTATTTTAAGAGACTCCTGGATGAATACATGGAGCTTAGAAAAATAGAGGGTTATGGGTAAGCCTTTGTGGTTCTAAGTTAAGGAAATGTTCACCACAACTTTGTGGGCTGAAGGGCCTGTATTGTGCTGTAGGTTTTCCATGTTTCTATGTTTCTATAGCTGTTTCTCCCACTCCCATCAGGGAGGAGACTATGTAGTATCCACTCCAGGACCACAAAATTCAAAACCCGTTACTTTCCCCAAGCAGTAAGGCTGATCAACACCTCCCCCCAATAATTCCACCACTACTTCATTAGTTTCCCATCAGTCACCTTATATACAGCCTTGTGTCACTTTCTGGACAGTCAATCAACCTATACAGTATATGTAAGCTGTATTATCTATTTTTATTTCCTGTGTTTTTTAATAATTTTAATGGCTTTCTTCATCTTTTGTGTTTTTTGTCCTGCATCTGATCCAGAATAACAATTGCTTCCTTCTCCTTACACTTGTTACAGATAATGACATTAAACAATCTTGAATCTTGAATTGTCACCAAGCTTCATCAACTGTCAGATTTCTGAATGCTCCCTGAACCCATGAACATCAGCTCACCATTTTGCTCTCCTTATGCCCTATTTATTTGTTTATTTATTCCTTTCTGTAACTTACAGTACTTTTATTGTGTAATGCACAGTACTGTTGCTGCAAAACAATGTTTCACAACATTTGTCAGCGATAATAAACCTGATTCTGATTTTGAAACTCTTGTTGTGCCCCAGAGCTTTGTGGTGATCAGCTGGGAAAACACCAGCAGGGCTTGACTGATAAATATGAGACATCTGTATCCATAATTACATTGATTGATGCCAGCATTTCCTTGTAGCCAAAAAAGCCAACATTTTCCAGCAATGTCCCAATAATAGAGAAAGTGAATGTAATAAATCCAAGTTTGTGGTTAATGCAAACTAGATGGGAATGTGAGCAATGAGGAAGATGCATAAATCCTGAAAATTGATATGGACGAGTTAGAGCAATGGATTAGAAAAATAAAGAGCAGAGGAAGTACATTTTATTTTTAATGAAGTCACAGCAGTACAGCACAGAAATATGCCCTTTGGCCCACCCAGTCCAAGTCAACCTGATTTTCTGTCTCGTCTGATCCGCTTGCATGTGGAGCATATTCCTCCAAACTATTCTCAACCACATACCTATCTAAAACTTCTCTATTATATTACAATTGAACCCCTATCTACGCAGTTTGTTCCACACTCACACTACCCTTTGAGTGAAGAAATCTCCCCTCAGATTTACTTTGAATTTTTCACCTTTCACCCTAAATCTATGACCTCTAGTTCCAGTCTCACACTAACCGATGGGGAAAAGCCTGTGTATTGGAGATTAGAAAGATTTGGATGTCCTTAAGCAGGAAACATTTGGGTCTGACACTTCAGCTGTATGGCACTGATATGATGTAACCCCAAGATGTGTTCTTTTGGAGTAGAATACAATTGAGGATTGAGTCAAGAGCTGTCCATGAATTAATGTTACTCCTCCTACAGTGCTCCTTTTAGAGCTTAGTAGAGAAAGCACAACACTGTTCCTTGGAAGATTATTATGGGGAATTTCAAAGCTAAGGCTTTTACTGGCAATGACAACATATGATCATACAGGATTGTATATGTTTGTAAATACAGGTGTTCCTAGCTTTACGAAAGTTTGCTTTATGCCACTTTGCTTTTATGAAAGGCCTACATGAGTACTTGTTTTTGCTAACCAAAAGAAATCCAAAGAGGATTTTTGCTCTTACGAAAAAATGTGCCCGTGTGAAGCCCTGCGCGTGTACATGTGCGCATGCGTCTACGTTTTTTTCTACAAATTGGTTTTGACTAAATCTTCCCGATTCTGGTAAGTGAAACTAGACTACACATACATTATTTCTACTTTATATTGGCTGTGTATTTATCATATCATTCCTGCTTTTACTATATGTTAGTGTTACTTTAGATTTTATATGCTATTTGGTATGATTTGGTAGGCTATTTTGTGGGTCTGGGAACACTCAAAAATTTTTCCCATATAGATTAATGATAACTGCTTCTTCGCTCTACGCCATTTCGGCTTACGAAAGGTTTCATAGGAATGCTCTACTTTTGGATAGCGTGGAAAACCTGGTAGTATGAATTCATAACCTCCCAAAAGACTTAGGTCTTCACAGTGCAGTGCTGTTTTATGACCCATAGGCCACACTTCCTACCTGACAAGCAGCACACTATCCTTTCAACTTCTGTTCCTATGATCATGCCACCCACAACAATCCATTCTGCTGTTTCTCCATCCTCCTCCACAACCCTGCAATTGCTCTCCCAGCCCAGTTATTTCACTTCCAACCCTCAAACCTTTCACACAACCTTTAACTTATGATCTCACTTCTGATCCTCTACCTGAATCCGGACACTCATACTGTACCTACTCATCTGATCTCGCTTCCTGCTTTGTCTCAGGTCCCACCATATGTTTAAATCTCCCACTCATCTCTCATTCTGTTCCATTTGACTGAGACACAGGATGGAATTTCTGAACAAAATCCTCCTTGCCACCGGTTGAGGGGACATTGTATGACAAGCTAATTGAGTAGATATGGTTATATCTTTATATGATTCATATTTTTAATATCTTATCTATTTTTCAAATTTTCTAAATATTATCAAGTCAGGTTGCTATCCTACTTTTTCCGAGTTTAACATCACTAACTTCTAATAAGATGCTTTTACCATTCGCAGCCAACCCTCTTTCAGAATTTTTAGCCACTAAACGTTTCAAAATTTTAAAAGATGAATTAAAAGTATCAAGCCAATAAAAATCTCAGAATCCACGCTTTTAAAATATTACAACTTGGAAATATTGCAGATTTGTTCACTTTTGTTCGATTTGTACCTGTCCCATTTATTCTCTCTATGTTTTATTTTATTGCAACTATCTAAAATTACTTACGTAACTTACTTCAACACTGGTTAGATATTCAGATCTTGTACAAAATAAACTTGCACAATTATATGTATTTAGGACCTACTTTTACAAATTAATATTTGTTCCTTTTTAAGTACTTTATGATAAGGATGTGTAAACACAGTTGGAGGGTTCACTTCATATTTGAAATGTTTTAGTTATGCATGCCTCTTGTCTTTTGAAAACTGGCACACAAAATAATTTTGTGACGGTCCATAAGTTACCATCTGACTGACCCTCTGGTTAAACGGGCCAATAAAATGCAAAGGGCATTTATGTTTCTACACACCAAATTGACCGAATTGTTACTTGGTAGCAAAAAGCTATTGACCATTGGAAAAGGACACACTCACCAAGCAAAGTAAAAAATATCAATTCTCGGCTTCTGCCCAAGGGACTGCTCTTCTCTGAAATGGAAATGGCACCATTATTTTATTGTTTCTGGGACTGTCACACTGACCACTTGTTACATTTCAAGTACCACATCCAGGAAAGGCTAAAGCAGAATATTGCAGATACTGGAAATCAAAGAAAAAAAAACACAAACCACTGGAAATACTCAGAAGTTTAGGCAGATGTGTGGAGAGAGAACTAAACAATGTTTCAGGTCAACACACACACACAAAATGCTGGATGAACTCAGCAGGTCAGACAGCACTCTCTCCAAACTCACTGTGTAGCCATCTACACATCTAGTGTGGGCCCCAGCTACGTTTGACTTTTCATTGGCTACGTGGAACAGTCCGTTTTCTAAGCTTTCCCTGATAATGCTCCACAGCCCTTTCTGCACGACATTGTCATCTGCCATAGTACTGCTTTATGTACCCATGCTCAGCTCGTCAGTTTCATCAACTTTGCTTCCAGTTTCCACCCTGTCCTTAAAGTTACTTGGTCACCTCTTTCCCCTTTCTCAATCTCTCTGTCTCTACCTCTGGAGACAAGCTGTCTACTAATATCTTTTGTAAACCAACTGATTCTCACGGCCATGTTGATTACTTCTTACCAGCCTAACTTCTGTAAAAAATGAATTCCCTTTTCTCAGTTCCTTCGTCTCTGTCACATCTGTTCCCAGGATGAGGCTTTCCCTTCTAGGATATGTCTTCCTTCTTCAATGAACAGGGTTTCCCTTACTCCAACATTGATGTTGCCCTCACCTGCATCTTCTCCATTTTCAGGACATCTGTGCTCACCCCATCTTCCTGCTGCCTTAACAGGGATAGAGTTCCTCTTGTCCACACCTACGACCCAATCAACATCCACATCCAACACATCATTCTCTGCAACTTCTGCCATCTCCGATGGAACCATACTACCAAACATATCTTTACCTTCCCTGCTCCCCCTCCAGTTCCCTTTCTTCAGGGATCAGTTCCTCCATGATTCCTTTATCTTTTCATCTCTCCCCATTAATCACCCTTCTGGTACCTATCCCTGCAAGCAGAAGAAGCTCTATACCTGCCCATTCACCTCCTCCCTCAACTCCATTTAGGGCTCCAATCAGTCCTTCCAGGAGATGCAACACTTCACCTGTGCATCTGTATCCAGTGCTACTGGTGTGGTCTCCTCTTCATTGGTGAGACCTGACATAGACTGGGAAACTGTTTTGTTGAGCACCGTCACTCAATCCACAAAAATCAGAATTTCCCAGTGGCCAATGATTTTAGTTCCAATCCCCATTCGCATTCTGGAATTCCCATTTCTACTGCCAGTAATGTTTCCCTTTTCCTCTTCTTCAGTTCCCTGCTCTGCCTCCCCACCACCACCCCCCCCCCCACTTTTACATCTTGTCCTTACCTGAATATCAATTTTTCCTGGTGCCCCTCCTCCTTCCCTTTCTCCCATGGCCCACTCTCTTCTCCTATCAAATTCCTTCTTCTAGAACCCTTTACCTTTTCCACCTTTCACCTCCCAGCTTCTAACTACATTCCCTTCCCATATCCAACAGACTTCACCTATCAGCTTCTAGATTGTACTCAATCCCTTCCCACCTTCTTATTTTGACATCTACTCCTTTCTTATTCAGTCCTGATGAAGGGTCTTGGCCCAAAACATCGACTGTTTGTTCACTTCCATAGATGCTATCTGAACTAATGAGTTCGTCGAGCACTTTGTGTGTGTATCCACAGAATCTCTTGTGTTAATGTTTCAGCTCGACTGCCTTCGATACAATTTAAGAAAATGTAGAGATAAAACAAGTTTTAGATTTTATTGTATAATCAATTTTGGGATTACTTTCTTGCCCTTGAGAAGGTAAGCTACCTTCTCAAACCACTGTAGTCATTCTGGTGAAGATATTCCCACAAAGCTAACAAGCAGGGTATTCCAGGATTCAATCCCAATGACATTGAAGTCCCAGCATGTTGCACGACAAGATGAAGGGTGCTTTCTGTATGCAGATAGGATTTCAGCTCAACAAAGTGGTCACTTCTGCTCATGCTGTTATAGACAGATGTAATTGCCACAGATCATTGGTGAGGACAACTTCATGTAATTTTAAGTAGTCTGGAGCTTTAACCTGTTCTGCTCAGCCAGCCCAGTATGTGGTGGTGCTATAAAGCCAGTCTTGATTCTGGACACAGAAGATCCCCCCCATCCTGAGAACATTCTGTGTGTCACAGTCATGGAAAGGTATATATCCAACAAGAAACCCACTTTTTAATTCTCCCTACATTCTCATGAGCTCTCCCCAGGTTCTACTACTCACTTCCTCTCCAGGACATCTCTGAGATAAAGGAGGAACCACAGCACCTGGAGGAAATTCATGTGGCCCCAGGATCAATGTGCAAACTCCGTTCCTCCCACGAGTAATCAGTCATGAAAGATTCAGCCTGTTAGTCATCTTTTGCAGACAGTTAATTCTTTTCAGATATATACTTGCCTCTGGTGCACTGGAGAACTTGCAATCTCTCGGTTTGACTCATTGCTTTTCTGTGATTCTTTGTCAACATTGCCATTCCATTCCTCAACATTCATCACTTCAGTGTCTTCAGAAATGTATATTATTTTGATCATTTAGACTACATGGATCATTATCTCAGACATGCACTGAATACCTTTTCAAACTGCAAACTTCGGTTGCTTCATCGAAATCCCATTGTTCAATGATCTGGTTAATCTGACTCTTTCATTCAAACAGAATTGCTTTTCTTCACTTCAAATCATTTGTTCTTCATTCAATTACTGACTCTTTGTTCTCCCTTCTAATTTACCATGTGCCGTGCTTAATTATGCACAGACTCTGAAATGTTAACCCTGTCACAGGGGTAAAAACAGAGATAAAATCATATGGTGCTTTAACTAAATTTAGAGGAACTTTGAAACAATTGCTCCTCCAAGCTGCCTTTTAACAAATGTATATATCTCTCTGTCATTCCACTAGAAGTTTGATGATACAGAGAAGTGAATGAATGTTTCAAACCATTACATTGCATAAAACCGTCAAATTAATTGAAAGTGAATTGTTGGACATTAACTTTTCTGGAATTCTTTATGTGACATATACCACTTCTGCTCTTCAGTGGTACATCTCACTGTTGTACAACTACCCAAGTGTCTGAGCTGAGCTCATTTCATACAGAAACAGAAAGTTATTCTTTTTCTTTTGATTAATGTTATACAGACTGGTTGGAATCATGTATTTGGTCAATTCCATGAATAAGGTGGTGTCTTAGGCAAACCGTCTACATTAACATGATTTCTTCCAAAAAAATTTGTGATGCCCAAATCATGCACAAAACTCATGGTAATGGCTTTCCTGTATGTTCTGCATGTAAATCAGTTAATATATATTTTTGTGACCACTTGTGAGTACTTAACGTCCGCACATTGGTTGGTTGATTATAGAATAGCTGCAAATCTATGTATATTTGACTATTCATTCAGAGTAGTTTATCCTCTTGGTATATTCATAGATCTGTTTTAGTAATACATCTTGTCAAATTAGCTATGTAATCTCACCAGTTCATGTTTGTCCATAAGTTGCAGAGTGAAGATCTTGTGTTCTCTACCAGTATCAGACAATTGACATGGCAATCTGGACAAAGACACAGCTATTGCAAATTGCTTTGATGAACGATAATCCTACTTTTCCATTGTTGGAATTGCTGGTATAGGGCCCAATAATGGTTTGTGATTTTCTACAGAACAAAGGTTCATCCCAGTAGAAGTTAATAGAATTTAGTTGTATCAAAGGTAATTGCCTTCCCAATTGTGCAAAGTTTTCTTTTGTTAAGAATACCTGGAACAAGTGCTGTAGACTGCTCCTGCCCTTCATCTAAAACATATTTATTAAAAGAATCTAAGTATTACAAGAAGTATTTAGGGTTCTGTGGTGAACTACATATACCTGTCTGGACACGCCCCCTGCTGACTGCTCCTGTGGTTCCTCCCACAGACCCCTGTATAAAGACGATTGGAGGCTCTGCTCCCCCCTCAGTCTCCAGGATGTTGTTTCTTCCAGCTAATAAAAGCCTGTCGTTTGCCTCCTGTCTTCGAGAGTTATTGATGGT
This sequence comes from Hypanus sabinus, assembly GCF_030144855.1. Taxonomy (NCBI): domain Eukaryota; kingdom Metazoa; phylum Chordata; class Chondrichthyes; order Myliobatiformes; family Dasyatidae; genus Hypanus; species Hypanus sabinus. The sequence goes on along the minus strand of NC_082722.1, from coordinate 56,410,842 downwards.
GCATCAGGTTCTTATAATCTCATAGTATATCAATAGAATAGCTGCTCCAGTTGTGCTTCTTTTGATCAAAATCTGTCAGTTATGTATTAAATTAGAACCAAGGCTTGACTGGTAAAGTACACAGAATAATATTGAGCCATTTCCTGAAAGTAAATTCTCTTGAATTTCATGATATCAACCTTGTGTTCAACAGGCTCCAGATCCTTAGCATTTGTCCTCAGATAGACAAACTCTGGCTGAATACAGCTGATTCACAGAATTTTAATTTCAATCAGTGATGATGAGGTCTTATCAATATTTTCCACAAAATATTTAGATTATCCTCTGCATCTTGCTTTCAGAACTTATTGTCAATGCCTTGCAAATCTTACCTCTGCTGGAGTGGAAGAACATTGGTAAAGATTTGTGCAGTTAAATTAGTGTTAGAACATACAGTAACTCTTAATGAATATTGATTGAGAAGTGAATCTGACTCTTCCTGTCCAGCTGAATATAAATCTATGAGTTTTGTGTAAAATGGTGAAATTCTATTCCTCAAAGTGATCTTTAAAACACATGGAATCATAGATTCATCTCCTTATGCCATACACACCACAATGATTACTACAATCAGAGAGGAAGTATGGGAGCCTGAAGACCCATACTCAATGATTTAGAAACAGCTTCTTCCCCTTCTCCATTAGATTTCTGAATGGTCCATGAATCCTACCTTGTTATTCCTTTTTGTTAAACTATTTATTTATTTTAGTAATCAATGGATGTTTCTGTCTTGAACTGTACAGCTGCCATGATACAACAAATTTCACGTCATATTTCAGTAATAATAAACCTACTCCTGAATTTCTGATCTCAGAACAAAGTTGCTTTTGCCTCTGGGCTCACAGACCGGGCTTGTCTTCTTCCCATCATGCTGTCTTCCCTTTCTTAATGCTTCAGGGATGTAACAGTGTGGATTTAACCACCTCAGTGTTAAAACTTCACTCACTTAACTGAAATTCTGGTACTCTCAGGAGCAGATTGTTATTTCAGGTGCTACAGTGGCATTGTGCTAAGATGGCACAGTTTTTGCTTGTGGACTAAACAATAAACTTTTTGACACCTTCTCCACTTTTGTTGTACTATACTGCTGCTGTGGTTTACCTGCTAATGACTCTCCTAGAGTTCTTTCTTCTGTAGCCTCAAGTTTTATTGATTGATTTTAAAAAAATGTAGATTCCAAAAACTGTGCATTCAAGCCCTGGGATATAATTCATCGACAACTGTCTGATCTAAAGTTACCTTACATTCACTGGAATTACTTTGGTATAATTGGATCATCTTTTTGTTGCTGCAAGGGCACAATGAGAGCTTGATTTTTGCAGTAAGGAATTCAACTCCTGACTTTGAAAAGCCTTTTCAGTCAAGGAAAGAGCCAGTGTTGTAAAGCCATTCAGTCTTTACACAGAGTTTCGAACTGAAACATCAACAATTCCCGTTGGACCCAAGGGCTTCTCGAAACACTGGATTGACCAGATTGCTGATTCAATGAGGGTGAAAGGTAGGGGTCTGTATTTTATGATAAACTCTTTGTGGCATAACAGTCTTGTTTCACTCTCGTTCCCCTAACCTGGAACATCTAATGATTATGTGCCGATTGTTCTACTTTCCAAGAGAGTCCTCCTTTACATACCACCAAAGGTCAATGTTAAACACGTGCTCAAGTGCAGTGATAAGCAAACAGAAACAGCCTACCCCAATGCCTTTCAAATCATTGCCAGGGACTTCAGTCAGGCTTGCTTGAAGAAATCTCTGTGTAATTATCATCTACATATCACCTGCAGCACTAGGGGTCCCAACACACTCAACCACTACTATACTACCATTCCTAGACTGCATTTAGGGAGATCTGATCATTTGGCTGACCTCCACCTACCTGCATATAGAGGTGGTCAAAGGAGACAGAGGAGCTGCCATGAGACTGTTTCAAGTCAGTGGACTGGGCCATGTTCAAGGACCCATTAGAGGATCTGAACAAATACATCACAGTTGTCACGGACTTTATAGAGTTAGCCATGGCTGTGTGTGTCCCCATAAAATCACTTCTCTGGTCTCCCTAACCAGAAGCACTGGATGAACCGAGATCCACAATTGCTGAGGGCCAAATCAGTGGCTTTCTGGTCTGGCAACCAAATAAAATACAAGAGATCCTGGTGTGACCTCTGGAAAGCTATCTCACATGAGAAGTGAGAAACTTGGACCAAACTGGCATCACAGAAGGATGTTTGAAAGCTGCGGCAGGACTTGAATGCTATCATCTTCTACAAAGTTATTAAGCAACATAAGTGACATCAAGGTTTCACTCCCAGATGAGCTCAATGTCTTTTATGCTTGCTTTGATCAACAAAACATGGACGAACCTTCACAAACTTCCATAGTCTCAGATGACCCTGTGATTTCAGTCTCTGAGGCTAACGTGAGATCATCTTCAGAAGCGGGAACCCATGGAAAGCATCCAGCCTCTATGGAGTACCAGGCCGAGTACTGAAGTCCTGTGCTGATCGACTGGCTGGAGTGTTCACTGATATCCTTAACCTCTTATTTCACCAGTCAGAGGTACCTCCTGCTTCAGGCAGGCTTCAGTCATTCCCCTGCCCAAGAAGAGTGCCTCAATGACTTTCACCCAGTGGCACTTACATCCCCAGTGATGAAGTGTTTTGAGAGGCTAATGATAAAACATATCAGCTCCTTTCTGAGTGGTGACCTGGGTCTGCTTCAATTTGCCTACCGTCACAACAGGTCAACAGAAGGTAAAATTTCACTGGCTCTTCGTTCAACCCTGGAACATCTTGCCAGTGAAGATGCTCTTCATTGACAACAACTTGGCATTCAATTAACCGTCCCCTGAAAAATATCATCCCCCTCAAAACTAATCAATAAGCTCCAAGACCTAGGACTCCATACCTTGTGCAAGTGGATCCTTGATTTCATCACTTGAAGACCCTGGTCAGTTTGGATTGGCAACATCTCCACAATCTCCCTCAGCACAGGTAAACCACAAGGCTGCATGACGAGCCCCCTGCTCATTTTATACTAAGCACAGCTCCAAAGCTGTACTTAAGTTTGCTGACGACACTACTGTCACAGACAGTAGTCACAAAAGTGGTGATGAATGAGCATGCAGAAAGGAAATTGAAAATCTTTCTGAAGGGTACCTCAGCAACAACCTCTCACTCAAAGTCAGCAAGACGAAGGAGCTGATTAGTGACTACAGTTAACTTTGCAACGTGGTGTCTCACTAGCCTTGCACGAAAATAAGCATGCCATTGTTCAGTCATTGCAGGCGTCCATATCCAAGAGCACTCTCCCTCACAGTGCTGCAGTACTGTGAACATTCCAGCTCTTGACCAGGTTTTCAAGGGCAATTAGGGATTATCATTAAACGCAGACCTTCCAGTGCTGCCACACCCTATGAGTGAATAAAAACTAAAGCAACATCTCTGCTACTTCTTACTTCCCGTCTTAGCTTCCTGCTGAGCAGCACACACAAAATGCTGGAGGAACTCAGCAGGTCGGAAATGAATAAACATTTGACATTTCGGAGCAGGATCCTGCCTTCCTCCTGTGGCTGATTCTGCAAATAAAACCCAAGTGTATGGCACCACTCTATGATGGGGTTTCACCCCATGTAGATGAGGTTCCTTTGGGAACACCAGATGCAGTGTTACAACCCCAATAGGTTCACAGGTGAAGAGTTGCCTCAATGGAAGGATTGTTTTAAGCTCTGAATGGAAGTGAGGGAGGAGATGAATGGGCAGGTGTGGCACATCTGCCACTTGTAGGGATAAGTGTCAGGAGAGACAAATAGTCAAGGGAACCATGGAGGGAGTGACTCCTGCACAGAGCAGACAGTTTGGGTGGGTGGGGGGAGCTAAAGATGTTTTTGGTGCTAGGGTCCCGTTGAAGATGGCAGAAGTTACGGAGAATGATGTGCTGGATATGGAGGCTCATTTGGTGGTAGGTGAGATGAGGAACACTATCTCTGTTAAGGCAGCAGGCCTGAAGACACTTAGGAAAGCACTTAAATAGGTAAATTACAGCAAGATATGGATATAATGCAGGACCTAATATGGACCAATTGGGATTAGTGTATATGGGCAAAGAGCTTGATGTGGAATTGATGAGCCAAAGGGCATGCTTCTATACTAAGCAGGTCTGTGGTTCTTTGAGGAGGGAAAAGGGAAGAATGTCCTTTACACATTGCACTTGTTTGCCCATGTTCAATCACCAATGTGTTTTATAATGATGGAGATAGATTTTGTTTTTTGCTAGCTGTAGAAATCTTCAAATGTTGTCACTCTGACGTTATCTGGAGTAGAATAAAATAGCTATCATGTAGAAAAATGAATATAATTATGATTCTTTAAGACTCCTGTTCCCTTTCTGCTACTGGTTTTGTTTTCTTCTGCTGTATTAGGTAACTGTCCAAGATGTTTCTCTGAGATGACCAGATTCAAAATGCTATGTTTTAGTTTCTTGCTAGACAATATCTGGACTTGACTTAGACTAAACAGTTATACAGTCTTCCCTCTTTTCCTAAGGGTTAAGAGTTTATTCCAGCACATCATCAAGACATCAACATGTTCAATATTGAAAACTGGAGAGTCCATTTCATCTGGTTAGATTTTAGAATTCAAATGAGATTTAGACTTCATTAGACAGTATGTTTAACACACAGTCTATTATTTTCTCACTGATGATGGATTATAAAAATGCATCAATATATTGAAAACAGGGTTAGAAATCATCATTCTTTGTAGCATTATTAACTCATCTTTTATTTCTGTAGCAGTGATTAGAGACATGTTCAACCAGTGGTTAAGCTACTGAAGTTTAGACTACCCTACCCTGAGGTATATACTGAATAGCTTTAAACTATGAAAATCATTTTAAAAAACTGCAAATGCAGATATCAGGAATTAAAGCAGAAAATGCTGGAAACATTCAGGTAGCATCTGTGGAAAGAGAAACAGTTAAGTTCCTGAACTCCTTCATCAAACTCATTGATTGTGTTTTAGGGTGTAGAAGAAACAAAGCCTTTTACATACTGAACTCATTGCAACTGACATTTTTGCTGAACTCCATATTCCTCCCATCCCACTTTCCCTGAGCAACCTGACACTCCCTTCTTCTCTGAACCTTCCAACTCTCTACACTGCCCTGTCCACAGATCTAATCTCTGTCATGTCTTCACCTTCCCCTCCCTGAGGCAGGACATTCTGTCCTCAGTAAGGACCTTAACTTTGTTGCCCTGTGCCTGTATCTTAGTGAGTTCCTGGCCCACTATTACCTTGAGCTCTTCTCTGTGCTCCATCCCTGAGCCTATTTCTTTGGTAAGAATTTATCACCCCTAAATGTTTATCCCTTCTCCCATCTTGAAACTCTTCCCCTTCTTGGTCACCCACTTCATCTTCTTCCCTCTCTGGAACTTTTCATCTCTAACTACCAACTAGACATCAACTGTCTTGACTTCAGCACTCCTCTCTCATATTTGAACGTCACCCCTCTGAATGGACTGCCCTCCGCTCTCTCCATATCAATCCCACCCTCACTGTCAAACTTGCAGACAAAGGGAGTGCTGTAGTATCTGGCAAACTGACCTCTAACTTGCTGAAACCAGGCAACAACTCAGACACTTTGTCTTACTTACTTCTTGAACAGGACTCCACCAAGGATCATCAGGTCATTGTCACTTATGTCTTCACCCATCTTATCACTACAGGAGATCTCCTATCTGCTGCCACCAAATTCATAGTTCCCATACCCTGCACTGCTTATTTCTACAAAGCTGGCTGTCCTGTTAGGCCCATTGTTTCTGCCTGTTTCTCCTTCACTGAACTCCTGTCCCTCCCTACCTACAACCATGGCACTTCACACAATCTCTGGCTTGAACTCCTCTGGTTCCGATTGCCTCATTTACACTACGGGCATCCAGTCCCTATATATTTCCAACCCCAAAAGGAAGGCTCTAAAGCTCTCTGCTTCTTTCTGGACAACAAACCTAACCAGTCCCCCTCCATTAGCAACCTTCCTCCTTCTATCTGGTGGAGCTGGTTCTCAACCACAACAATCTTTCTTTCTTCTACTTTCACTTTGTCCAATCCAAGATATATCCATGGGCACCTTCATGGGCCCTAGTTACGCTTGTGTTTTCATGAGCTACCTGGAACAGTAGATATTCCAATCCTATACTGGTAGGCTACATTGGCCAGGCATCCATGCTGAGCTCGTCAATTTCATCACCTTTGACTTCAACTTTACTTAGTCCTCTGACACCCCTCTCCCCTTTCTCAATGTCTCTGTCTCCAAATGTCTCTACTGATATTGATTACAGATCCACTAACACAGTTATCTTGGCTATAACTTTTCTCAAACAATCACTTGCAAAAATATTCTTGCTTTTTCTCAGTTTCTCCATCTCCACTGCATCTTTCCATTCTAAAACAACTAAGATGTCCTCTTTTTCAAAGAACAGTGTTTCCCCATTGTTACCATGGATGCTGTCCTTGTGAATGGACAAGGAAATCATGGAGGGAGAGATCCCTGCAGAAAGTGGAGAGCTTGGAGGTAAAGATGTGTTTGGTGGTAGGGTCCCATTGAAGATGACAGAAGGTGTGGAGAATGATGAGCTGGATGTGAAGACTCATGGGGTGGTATGTGAGGACAAGTAATACTCTATCCCTGTTAATGCAGCAGGAAGAATGGATGAGCACGGATATCCAGGAAATAGAAGAGATGTGGGTGAGAGCAGCATTAATGGAGGAGGAACAAATCACATATTCTGTCTAGGTAGCCTCCACCCTGACAACATAGAGGCTGGTTTCTCCAACATCCAGCAGTTGTTTCCCCTTTTGTTTCCTTCCTCTTTAATTCCTTACCTCTTCTCACTTGCCTATCACCTCCCTCTGTGCCCCTGCTTCTTCCCTTTCTTCTCCAGTCTTTTGCCTTCTCCAACTATCAACTCCCAACTTCTTACTGCATCATCCCTCCCCCACTCATATGGCTTCACCTGTTTCTTCTAGCTTGTCCTTCTTCTCCTCACCCCACCTTATTATTCTGGCATCTTTCCCTTCCTTTCCAGTCCTAAAGAAGGGACTTGGCCTGAAATGTCAACTGCTTATTCATTTCCTGAGCTACTGGGTTCCTCCAGCTCTTTGTGTGAGTTCATCTATCACCTTCCAGAGGGTACTCTTCTCCCTCCTCCTACCATCTTATTCTGGTTTCTTCCACCTTCTCTTTTCAGTCCTGAGGAAGGGTCGCAGTCCAAAGCTTTGACTGTTTCTTTGCCTCCACAGGTGCTGCCTGACTTGCTGTGTTCCTCCAGTATTTTGTTTGTGTTGTTCAAGGTTTTCAGCATCTGCATGATCTTGTGTGTTTACATTACAACTGTTCTGCATTTGCTTCTCTCGATATAAGCAACTGCTGACAAAAACTTAGAGATAAAAAGACAATTTAAAAGAAACACATATGAAGTTCTATATTCCAAAGCATAGTATGCATGTGAATTGAAGATATTATTGTAAGTGGACCTTCGAACATTCTCATCACTATATTTTGTCATGGAGTAAGCTCACTTATTTTGGACCCTTACAACATTATGAGCATGTTCTTCCTGAATGTGTCATTAACACACATTTACTTATTGCTGCCCTTGTTTTGTTTTTGAACTATTCATTTGTAGGATGTGGCTTTCAGAGGGCATTTTAGAATCAATCGGAACTTTGAGCTGGAATCGCAAATTGCTCGGTAAGGACGGAAGACATCCTTCCTAAGTAGGTGGGATTTTAAGCTTCATGATCATCATTTCTGATTCAAGCATTTTCTTTCAAATAATTCCAGATTTATTTAATTATTTGAATATGAATTCCCCAGTTATTCTGATGAGATTCAGACTGGTGTCCCAGATCAATAACCCAGCACTCTGGATGCCGGTCTAATAAGTTAGTCACTATTCCACCAAACCCTGCAACCAGGGAGTTAAATAGCTACGAAAATAATCAGTTGAGCTCACAGGTACTTCAAAAGGTATAGTAATGAGCTGCACAGGTTAGGTAATTTATTGATTAATAGTATTTTTCAAATGAGCTAAAAAAAATCTAGTCTTGTCTTTTGAACAATATACTTCAAAAATACCATTGCAGATCTCACAGGATCATAAATAAACTGAAAAGCTATTTTTTTATTTAATTGCTTCCTCATGTATGATACAAAGTAGATTTAGTTTGTATAAGCCCTTCCTTTCCCTGGTGGAATAGCGCTGTAAGATCACTTACTTACTCACATTTATTTTTGATGTTCAGTACAAAGAATCATGCATTTTATATCTCTGAACAATTCAGACAAAGTAACAATGCACACTGCCAACAGGGGGTTTAAAAAAATCCTGGCCTTTCCTAAGTTGAATCCTTCACACCATGCAGAATAAGCCACACTTATTTGCTTTTATTAGTGTCTAGTCTGGCTCACTGTCCATAGGAGTAAGTTGAATTTGCAAGTCAGATGAAAGGTCATGTTTTGCTGCATCCATCTATGCATCTGGGAATCTTGAAAATGGGGAAAGGAGTATTCATAGTAAATGCAACTAGAAGAGCTGTTATTAGAATGTATGCTTTGAAATTCGTGAAGCTGTCTCTTTGGAATACAAGTCTGGCTTTGCATAGCAGAAGCTTAAGTAATCATGACATCTGTTGTTTGCTTGATGGATTTTACAGTATGTAAATTTTATGACAAAATTAATAGTCTTACTGAGTTAGGTGATTTGCACTTAGATGCAATAAGACAGTTGAAGTATTTACCATCAGCATTGATTATCACTGGAGATTTTGAGAATAAAAGTATTGAGAGGAGGTGAGACAGCTTTTTTGAGTTGCTGAGACTTCGAGGACATTACGATCCTGGTTTGGTATTCATCTTGGGTTAAATTGTAAATGCAGGAATGAAAGGTACAGAGTGATTCAGTATCCTTGAAAAGCACACAGAAAGATGCTTTTTCTTCAACCACTAGTGCATCCATGAGGACGTAAAGACATGATTAGACCTTCGTAAACAAGAAGACAACATGAAATCGCTTTGAATATATGCTTCCTCCTCCAGCCATTTCTTCCAGTAGGTATCTTCTAAACTAGGTGCAGGAAAATCTATAAAGATTTATGTTCTCTTCAGGAGTTCATGAGGAGCCCATCTCTAGAAGACACATGGCCTTGTCCTGATGGAGCGTCTCAATCCGAATTGTCAACTGTTTACTCTTTTCCTTGATGCTGCCTTACTTGCTGAGTTCCTCCAGCATGTTGTGTGTGTTGCTTTGGATCTCCAGCTTCTGCAGATTTTCTCTTGTTTGTGATGAGAACACATTGGTCCTGAGAACAGATGTTTGGGTTTCCAAACTAATATTTAGTACTACATGTACAAGTCCCAATCGCATGTGCTGGCTCTTAAGTAGATGAGTGAACCAATGTTGTATCTGCAGCTTCATCCATCATTTGCAATGATTTAGCATTGCTGCCTTCTGTTCATATTTTGTTCTGTTCCTGCTTCTTTTTGGAGAAGTTCTGTTCACATTAATGTTCAACATACTTGGAAGATGATGCACTTCAGAAACAATTAACATTGGTGATAATTAAACTGATTTTCTTCCCATGCAGATTTTATTTTGATCAGTTCTTGAGCAAAAGTTGATTTCACCTGTCCGATAACACTGGTATCTTGGTGTCAGGCCAATGTGGGAAATTAAAATCAATGTTTCACGTTGCAGAGTATCAGGCCCTGATTCTGTGCCAACCATCAACAGCTATTTACACAAATCCTATATTATTCTCTCCACCATCCCTCTATTTACACCTGATTCTGCCACTCTTCTTCACTCTAGAAGCAACATTGAGACTACCAACCCATAAATCTATAGAATGCAGGAGGAAACCAGATTAACTGTGGGAACTCATTTGGACATAAGGAGAATGTCTAGACTCCACACAGACAACACCAAGGTTCTGGATTGAACCTGTGATGCAGCAGGTTCAATCTGTGCTGTGTTGTTCAAGCTGTGCCGTTGTACCATCAAAATTCACAGATTCTTAGACTTAGATGACACATTACTCTTCAAACACTGTTGCAATGGATACGGAAGCCCATATGCAGTCATTCTCAGTCATCAAGAAAACAAGTAACATTGTGCACTGCACTTTGCATGACATGTAAATGCCAGTAACTTAGATCTTCCATCAGAAGTGGTGTTAACTCATCCACAACAAACTCATCTGATCATTCCAACATTTAAAAGAAGTTGGATGGGAAGGGTGTGGAAGAATGAAACCCAGCTGCAGCTCAATGGGACTAGGCAAAATAACAGTTTGGGATAGACTACATGGGCCAAAGGGCCTGTTTCTGTGCTGTAGTGTTCTAGGTTCCTAGCTCTTCCGTGTACATTGTATTTGAATTATATATACTCACTATTGAAATCTATGAAAAGTTTGCAATATCATCTGTATACGAGGGGTGATTGATAAGTTTGTGGCCTATGGTAGGAGGAGTCAATTTTAGAAAACCTAGCACATTTATTTTTTTTACATAGTCCCCTCCTACATTGACACACTTAATCCAGCAGTCATTGAGCATACAGAGCTTGAACCTCTAGAAAGTGTCCACTCATCAGAGGTGATTGATAAAATCGTGGCCTAAGGTAGAAGGAGATGAGTTACTAACTTTAAACTTTCTGCATAGTCACTCATAGTGTTGACCTGTATGTGCACGTAATGAGAGCTGTATAGCTCATCTCCTTCTACCTTCAGCCACAAGCTTATCAATCACACATCTGTGGACAATTTCTGGAGATCCAAGACCCAAATGCTCCATGACTGCTGGACTAGGTGCGTAAATGTAGAAGAGGACTACAGGGTGATGCACCATCAATAACTCACTCTGAGACGTAAGGCGAGATATCGGCCTTATTGACTGGAAGAAGGAACAAGCAGTGAGTGACCACCATACTACATCCTGGAGACTGAGAGGCCGGGCTCAGGCCTTGATCGCCTTTATACCGGGGTCTGTGGGAGGAGCCACAGGAGCAGTCAGCAGGGGGCGTGTCCAGACAGGTATATGTAGTTCACCACACAGGGTATGTTGAAAAATAAATATGCTAGGCTTTCTAAAATTGACTCCTTCTACATTAGGCTACGAACATATCAATCACCCCTCGTATGGTATCAAGAAAATAACTTACTGTAATTTTAACCCATGAATATTCAAAGCACTTGTTATTCCTCATATGCTGCGTTAATTACAATAAACTATGAAAACAAAGAAATGTGTTAATTATAACGAGATGTACGTTATTAATGAAACTGTTTCATGCTGCGTAGAAAATAATCTGATAAGTAAATGGCCTTTGCCTGGAAGTAGGAGTTCACTCTTTTCAATGTGTAACTTTATGCTGCGTTAGCACACAAACTCTGGCCTGAAACTTTCTTTGAAGTCAGGTAAACATACCTGAAAATTTACACTGAACCCATGTGCCAAAATCGGACCTCAGTGGATTCCATCAGAACCTCTATGCTGTCTTATTAGTATACTAACAACCTGGAAGTAAGTCACAGTTGAAAGGACAGTTCTCATGTGAGCTACTGTACCCAGAGTGGATGAGATACCTGATTGTGAGCCTCGGATGTGTCTGAGCAGTTCTTGCAAGATGAACTAGCCCAGTTGACTCCTGTGTGCTAAGTAACCACAAGCCAATGCAAGTTGCTGGCTGGTCAGTGGATCAATGATCACTGCTGGCAGCTCACACGTGATTGTAACCAGATGGGCTCTGATCTGTGCGTGAGGGTCCAGTGAAATGCTCACCATTGAAAAGTGGGTCTAGGAGATTATGCATGCAAGACATTTGCACAATGCTGTAATTGTTACCTTGTTTTTGAACTGATAAGATCTTTTTGAGCTTATGTTCTTTGTTGGCTCCCAAAAGTTTGCTGGTAGCAAAGGATATATGCACCATACAGGCTATGGCATCCAGAAAAGTGTCAGCCATGCTAAGATTAATTCCCCATATATGGTCATAGTCACTGCTTATTGATCCAGAAATAACCACATACACAATTTAGTATGCATACATTAAAAATTACAATGCATATAGGGATATGTGCACATGGGTTAATTTTCTTGACATTTAGCTCTTACATCTGTAAACAAGTGAATGCAATTCTTCCTCTTCCCCGTGGTTAATTTTGGTAAATTGATAAATTAATTAGTAAATTGTTAAATGATAGTTATATTCTGAGGTACAAGGATAACCTCTGTTTTGCATGCACTCCAAACAGATCATTTCATTACAACAGTGTACTGAGGTAGTATGGGGAGGGGTGGGAGGGAGAAAAATAACAAAATGCAGAATGAAGTATTGCATTTACAGAGAAAGTGCAGTGCAGGCAGACAATAAGGACTATAAAGGATGGATTGTGACGTCAAGAGTCCATCTTATTGCACAAGGGGACCATTCAACAGTCTTAAAGCAGCAGAGTAGAAATTGGCCTTGAGCTTGTGTGTGACATCTGTGCATTTTAACCTAACTCAAGTTAGCAATTTTTATTGAAGATAGAAAAATTGCAACATCCACTTGTAAGATTAATTTAGTTTTCTCTCACCATGGATACCCCCTGATTGCAGAATATTTTTGGCTTTAACTTTTATGTCAGATCTCTAGCATCTGCTGCTTTCTATACGTCTGGGTGCTGCATTTTCATTTCTCTGCTGTTCATTTATTTCCTTCCTTCAGTTTTGACTTCCCTCACTTACTCATTGCCATCCTACCACCACAGTATCCCCGTTGTTCTCTCACTCCTTCTCCCTCTGCAGCTTTCAATGTGTTTGCTCTCCCTTTTCCAGTTCTGATCGTAAGTCTTTGACCTGAAATGCTAACCCTGAATTTCTCTCCACAAATGCTGCTTGACGTTCTGATAATTTTTTCCATTTAAGTTATAGATAGGCTTTTTACATTTTCCAGTCGGCTCTTTGATGCACCTTAGCCTCTTGATGCATTAAGCATTTTATTTCACACATTCTCCTCCACTTCTTTTCCTTAATTTCCTTGACTTACACTATCATGATAAATGAAAAATTGCTCTATTTTCCTTGATCTCAACCCTCACACCATTCACCAGCAGTACGTCTAGGTACATGCATAAGAAGATAGAATCATAAGGGGCAGAATTAGGTTTGTTGGCTCATTGAGTCTGCTCTGCCATTTCATCATTTTTCCTCTTGGCCCCTATCTCCTGCCTTCTGTCCATGTCTCTTCATGCCCTGACCTATCAATTATCTACCAATCACTGCCCTAACTCTATGTGAAGACTTGGGCTCCACAGTCAGCCGTGGCAACAAATTCCACTGATTCACCACTCCCTGGCTGAAGAACTTCCTGCTCATCTCCATTCTAAAAGGATGCCCCTCTATTCTGAGGCCATGTGTTCTAATCCTGGACTTTCCCACCATAGAAAACATCCTCTCCACATCCACTCTATCAAGGTCTTTCACCATTTGATAGATGTCAATTATGTCACCCTCATTTTTCTGAATTCTAGAGAATACAGGCCCAAAACCAGCAAACGCACTTCATATGACAAGCCATTCAATCCTGGAATCATTTACACGTACTTCCTTTGAATCCTTCTGGTGTCAGCATTAGGAGAAATGGGGAACCTAGGACATTTGTTGTTGCAGCTTGTCCTCGGTATTGGTGAGAACTCCACTTCCATGAGCCAGTTCACTCAATAGCACATAACTTGAGTGATAAGCAAAGTGAATATGATCTTTCTTTATATAGTGACTTTGTTCACTATAACAATAACCTTGAGCTACTGTATTGTGCCTACTTATTTAACAAGATGTTTTGTGTCAGCATTTCCAATTTATCCACCTCAAATTCACATTGATGGTACAAATGCAGAAGCAAAGAATAAAGACTGGCATTTCACAACAAAAACATAATGCTACCTTTGTATTTCTAAACTTCAAGTAAAAAGAAGCATTGAATGGACCCTAAATTATTTAAAGAGCATAATTTAGATGTTAAGTTATCATTAAATGCAACATTTTCAAATTTAGATTCTATTTGGAATAGTAATTAAAGTGCAGTCAAGCCCTGTTCCTGAGAGCATCCTTGCCCCAGTGTAAATACTTGAGAAGTTTCCAAATATTGTGCGAGGATTGACCTCTGATCAAAAAGGCTGTCCTCCCGTCCTCTCAATCATAGCCCAGGCACAAGCTCTGCCACAATAAACCAAAAATACCGAGGAAAGGGGCAAGTGAAACATACCTTTCAGACTGATGTACTTGGGAACTAATCCATTATAGATTGTTTACCATAAAGGATGATTTCAAAAAAGAAAATTAACCTACTGAAATGGCAATTATAAAATATTCATCTAACAACACCATGTGCTGGTGCTGCTTGGTATGTTCCAAAATATTTCTTACTTCTTTTTCAAAGTAAGATGCTATCAGTGCCAAAATGTCACAGGTAATAATGCTAAGCTAGCTGTCTGACCTCTTCCTGTGTTTCATATTCAGCTGATATTATATTGTACTTCAGCTAGAAGTTACTAAGGGTGTAAAACTATATTGATGAATAGTGAACAAGTTAATCACATATGGCATGTGTTATTTCACTGCAGTAGGATTCACAATAACATAGTGTTGCATTAGGATTCCTTTTTAAAGTTAAAATAACTTTTTAAAATCTTAGCCTAAATGGAGAAGTTTGTTTAATTTATTACAAGGTATTTCTACCGACAATTTCCACTGACAATATAATTAGATAAATTTTATATTCCCCTATTTTCTCTAGGTGAATGTGATTAAATTTCTCATGCACTAAACCCTGATCTCAGATATGCCTTCTATCAAAATGCTAAAGGCAAGAACATTCCATTGAGGAAGGCATGAAAACCAAAGCTAGAGATGTACCTGACAAAGTGACCATTGAGTGTATGTTTGTCTTTTGCTGCTGTTGCCCATCCACTTCAACATGTTGTGCATTCAGTACTGTTGTATTGTGTGGTTATCTGAGTTACTGTCACCTTTCTGTCAGCTTGAACCAGTCTGGCCATTCTCCTCTGAAGTCTTTCATTAACAAGGCATTTTTACCCACAGAAATCCCACACAATGGATGTTTTTTTCCCTTTTTTTTGCATCATGGTCTGTAAGCTCTAGAGACTGTTGTGTGTGAAAATCCTGGGAGATCAGCAGTTTCTGAGATACTCAAACCACCCCATCTGGCACCGGCAATCACTTTATGGTCAAAGTCACTTAGATCACGCTTCTTCCTAATTCTTATATTTAGTATGAACAATGGTTGAACCTCTTGACCATGTCTGCATTCTTTTATGCATTGAGTTGCTGTCAACTGATTGGTTGATAGATACTTGCA
Source organism: Hypanus sabinus (assembly GCF_030144855.1). Classification (NCBI taxonomy): domain Eukaryota; kingdom Metazoa; phylum Chordata; class Chondrichthyes; order Myliobatiformes; family Dasyatidae; genus Hypanus; species Hypanus sabinus. The sequence continues at coordinate 56,395,391 of NC_082722.1, read as the reverse complement.
TTAACAATCAGGTGTACAGGGTACCCAATGAAGTGGCAACTGAGTGTATGATGCCTTTCCATGCATCCTGGGTGTGACTAGGGATCAGTGCTCTGTGCTATCTGAACACTTCCTAACCACAGTACAGAAAATTCAACCATAAATGCTACAACATCAAAGTAACCATCACTGCTTTCCTTTCTCCCTCTTAGGCCAGTATTTTTTTCGTTCAACGATTACCTTATGAGTCCAGCAACTTCTGTCTTTATTTCCAACTTCCAGCACCTACAGTTTTTTATTTAATCAGCCATTCTATTGATATCTTGAAATCACCTATTAACCCGCCAATTTGATCAACGATATTTATTGCTTATTTATTCATATTACTGTTCCTTCATTTTGCATTTGCACAGTTTACTGTCTTCTGCACTCTGGTTGAAAGCCCGAGTCTGGTGGTCATTCATTGGTTCTGTTATAGTTACTATTCTATAGATTGGTTGACAATGCCCTCAAGAAAATGAAACAGTGATGTATATGGTGACATGTATGTACTTTGATAATAAAATTTACTCTGAACTTTGAAGCAGCTGCAAGATTTTCAGTTATGTAGATATGTGGTGCAAAGAATGGAATTTGCCAAGCAATATACTGGCACTTGAAACTCTCCACAGATCTACCACTACCTTGCAAAGAAAAGAGGACAGAAGGATGGTGGAGCATCCATACCACTATGGGAAGATGATACTGAGAAGGAGGATATAGGTTAAAAGAAAATAAAAGCAAAGGTTCAACTATTTGTCTGTCTCAGAGATAGATGCATTTTATCATTTCAATGCTTCTATCCATCATTAGGAATAACATTGTGATTGATGCTTGAGGTCTTCCAATCCACCAAACTCCTCAGCCATCTGTCATCTTGCCTCAGCTACAGGAGTCAGAAGACAATGAGCTGGTCTGTGTCTGGGTTAGAGGGAGTGGTGCAACATGGTATGGATAGAATAGTGTTGTTAGAAGGAGTGACAAATGGAAAGAGTTGCTGCATCAAAGCCTGCTATGGGAACATCAATGCCTTTGAATGGAAGATGCTACAAAGGGTGGTGGGTATAGTCCAGTAGTCCATCACGGGTAAAGTCATCCCCATCACTGAGCATATGCACACAAAGCCTCGTTGCAAGAAAGCAGCATCCATCATTAGGGAACCCCACCACCCAGATCATGCTCTCTTCTTACAGCTGCCATCAGGAAAAAAAGTACGGGAGCCTCAGGACACACACCACTATTACTTGTTAACCATCAGGCTCTTAAACCAAAGGTGATAACTTCAGCCAACCTGCCCATCATTGAGATATTCCCACAACATATGGACTCAGTTTCAGGGATTCTTTCTCCCATGTTACTGAGTAATTGTTTGTTTATTTATTATTATTATTTCTTTCATTTTGTATTTGCGTAATTTTTGTCTTTTGCACAGTGATTAAATGCCCAAGTTGGTGTGGTCTTTCATCAATTCTATTATGGTTATAGGATTTATTGAGTATGCCTGCAAGAAAATGTATCTCAGGGCTGTATACACCGATATATATGTACCTTGATAATAAATTTACTTTAAACTTTTGAACTTTGTGCGAGTGACATAATAAAAGTCAATAATATCTTAGAGTGCCTGTTCCTGAATGGGCAAAAGGTAGCCTAAACTTCAGAACAACTGATCAGCTGATCAGTTTATCCTTCGGAAGAACAGATTTTAAGTCAAATTGTTCAACCAGTGGAATTAATTCTCAAAAGTTTTGTCCTATATATGGCCAGTGAATGGTATTTGTTGCAAAATGTAGGTATAATACATTCACTTGATAATTGTGTAATCCATGAACTGATAACAGACATTCATCAATTAACAATTGCAACTATTGAATAGTTTATGTTCACAATTGAAATACTACTTCCTATCATTAGTATTGTTAAGCATCAGCTTGAAAATGGGAAGGCATTATTTCCTGAGGATATAAGAAGCTGCACCAGCGGCAACTCCTGCAGGCTTACAATGTTTTTGCAATACCACATATGACACGAGACAACACTTGACATATTACATGTGACATTAGGAAATAAATGGAGGCTAAAGTGCACATCCTAACAATGTCTTTCTGCACAGTAGCAGGAGTTAGATGTTTGCACTACACTACACTCTGCAACAAATTAGAAATCACCTCGTGCAATAGTTTTAGTTGTTTTATGTCCAGTTTTACCTCTACTTAAGTTTAGAGAGACATAGAATTTATTTTGCAGTAAGGATGGAGAAAGGACAAAATAAAAGAAAGGTACTATATGCCTAGAGGCTTATCATGTACTAATTCTGTAAAAGAGGGCAAAGCCACAATATATGCATCCCTTCTTATCCATAATAATATTTTTGTTTACATGAAAATTAAAATAGATGCAACATCCAAAATGTTAATTCAATACTGTGCTGAAGGAAAAGTTCTGAATTTACAGAACACCTTACCATGGCTTTTGAAAACATCTCAGAGGACTTTCACAATGAGCTAATTTAAACTGCAGTAACTACTATGGTATGTGCTGCTAGGTTCTGCAAAGCCCAGTCCCACAAACAGGAAAGCACAGTATTCTTTGTGTTTTCTTTGGTATATATGTTGAGGCAGAATTATTTGTAATACTACAGAAACTTTAAGGTCCTCTTGAATTACCAGGAAACTGGCTATAGATTTAGTAAAGCATTTCCCCAAAACAGCATTAACGAACAGGAAATAAATCAGTCCAAATGAAAGCACCCAAGAAAGCAAAGCCAGGTTAACATTTCGAATCTCGGTCCTTCATCTGATGGATTTCCACCTGAAGTGATGATTTGTCTTTCTCTTGAAAAGTCTTTCAGTATCCATTTCCTATTATTTTCTGTTTAGCTTTACTATGATCAAAATTAGTATACTTTTGTTTTTATATGGGTGATAAGGGCATTATCATTGTTACATAGCATGAGAGGGTGACTTTCTTTTTGTTTAACGGCATGATGTCCATCATTGATATTAATATTCCTGAGATCTAACAACTTTCCCTAAAGGCTGAATTTTGGTTCTGTGAATTGCTAATTTTATTAAGATATTTGTGATGGAATGCAATGATTGGCTGGAAGATTCTGTAGACCTGGGAGTTGCTTCGTTTTTGATAATCCTCATCTTAAAGAACAGAAGTCTGATTTAATAGAACCTACATGAGACAAAATGGCAATACAATGCATGGATTGACAGTGTAAATTGTACAGATGTGCTTTGTAATCAGTTCTTCAAGCCCCTTCATGATAGTCATGACATTTTAAAGAAAATACTGTGAAACAAATATATAAATCAAAGGCTGCATTTCCTTTTTCTTTAGTTTTTGACGTTAATATAGGTTTAGTTCCTTTTAAGATTACATTGCTGTTAATGTGACTCACCAATCTTTGCTTGTTTATTATTATTGTAGTCAACCCTTGGGCTAGGGGTCAAGATGAAATGTAATCAGGATCTTTTTGTGATATGTACCAATGGCTGCAAAATGAAATATTACAGTAAATTTAGGACAATCTTTTAGCAGTGTTTTACTTCAGTTCTCTTTGTGTCTTGCATTTCTAGCCCTAATTCTTTCCTTAATGCTTTCAGGGAGATTTCAATTGTCTGTTATTTATGAATCACTAAGTAAGTTAAAGAGAAGTTCAAATTTCAAGGAGACATTCAATTTTCATTCTATTAGCAAGTCATGTTTGGCAAAACCTGGGAACTGCCTACTGCAAAAAATACTACAAAGCTTCCATAATGTTGAGAATGCATCCAGGTTAGGAATGACAGGATGGTGTAGAGTACCAGTCACTTAATGAATCCCCGTGGGATAGGCCTTGGTTACTAACAATTCATATCTAACTCATCAGTCAGGCTGCAGCCTCTACAGTTGACTCCATTACTTCTAATATGGCCTCTTCTGGAAGGCTGCAACTACTCCTTGCTGCATAAACAACCAATTATGGTGAAAGATATAAATTGCACACCTTTCTGGAATTGTTCCTTTCCTACCTAAAACACCTGAATGAAGAATTTTCAAATAAAAAAATAATGCTTTAAAATTATGACCTTCTACCTGAGGCTGTTTTCTTGTGTAGCCTAATTGCTGGGCTGTCCATATAAAGGAGTCACACTCCTTGCTTGTGTCATGAGGCAGTTCTGCAATTTAGTGCATGGCGATGTCTAACCTCTTGATGTGCACAAAAAAAAGTTTTTGGTTCTAGCATGCTTTGTGAACATTTAGGGCTTATTAGTGTCATTCACAATGTCATCCATTTTACCATCGATCGCAGGGTTTCCAGTTCAAACTAGCTTTGAAAAACCAGATGTTCCAAGACACGTCTTCTAACCCTTATGGCAATCATTTTTTTTCTTTATTAAATCAGTTCCTGATAGGCAGTTTTAAAAATAGGTTCAGAAAGAGCATAAATATAAATGTAAACTCTTATTTTATTCATTGCAGCTTTTGGAAGTATAGCATTCCTTTGCATTTATAGGATTTAATGAGTTCCAAACAAAATGGTGAACCAGTTATTAAAAAGGACGGTGGAGGAATTAATCTCCATAATGAGCCAAATTGGGATTTGATGCCGAGCTCTATGTAACACGTGCATTTTTTTTCTTGTATCTGCGGCACATAAATGTGAATTTGTATTTAATCAGTCAATCTCCAAGTGAATTTGAGTGAAATTCTGTATGTTTCTGGGGATGTTTAGTAATTTCAATGTCATGTGTAAGTCCATGTGAGATGTGTGCAGCTTCATAATTACATGAAATTCCCAATTCTATGGTAAATGGCTTCAGTTCAAAAAGTGTAGGTTTCTCCCTGTAGTATCTGTTTCTGTTGGCCTGCTTCAAGTATCCGGCCTACAATACATTCCTTCTGTGCTACAGCTTTTAACTATTTCACTGCTGGACTGGGAAGAATTTCACAATTTCCACACCCTCTTGTCGAAAATATCATATGTTCCAGCTCATAAAGTTTGCCATTATGACCAAATTGACATGCTAAAGAGAAATTCTTCAAAGATAAATAATAGGTATCCAGCTGGATAGCTAGTCCTTTTGGTAATTCTCAAATAGTTCTGTGATCTTCTTGGAACAATTTCAATCACGTGATCTAGAGACATTTTATAATTCTGAAAATCTGTCTTCTCACACCAATTTTGAACACACTGCTTTTGCTGCCAACTTTGCTTTGATATATTATGCAACCCTTTAACTGCACCTGGACAACAGTTTATTACATTTTTTTTACGAAAGGTAGCTTGTCCTCAGAACAAAGTTTATATCCTTCATAAACAAGACGGACTTGTTTTGGCTCACTATTTGTTATCTTATTAGGACAGTGTGTATATCTTTGTAGCATATTTTATTCAAAATGATTTAAATATGCTTTATAATCATGCATATTGTAAAAGGCAGCATAAATTATAAAAACAGATACATAATGCTTATAAAATACAGGTTACACCCCAACTCAAACTTGCATTCAACTCCTGTCATTACCTTTTAGGAAGGATGTGAAGGTCCAGAAATAATACTGGAAAGGTTTCCTGGAATGGCTCCAAGGATGGAGGACTTTGGGTTTCATGGTGGATGAGAGAAAATGGGGCTATAAAGGGTATTGAAAAGAGAATTGACAAAGCTGTCAAAAATCATGACTATACTCAGCTGGATAAATAGAAATTGTTCTCATTAGCAGATGGTTTGAAGAACATTGAGCACATATTTAATGAAGAGCTAAAGATACATGGGGGGGGGGTGATGGTGTTGGTGGTGAAAGATTTCTGCTTTCACCTGCAAGTGTGGTGGAGCTTTGAGAAAGGAATTGGAGAGGCAAAACTGTTATCGCTCAGGATGCTCCAGTGTTTGGCATCTGTAAGAAGTCTGTATATTCTCCCTGTGACTACGTGTGATTTTTCCAGGTGCTCTGGTTTCCTCCCACAGTCCAAAGACGTACCAGTTAGTAGGTTAATTGGTCAATGTAAATTGTCCTGTGGTTAGGCTAGAGTTTAACAGGTGAATGAAAATGTGCTTCAGCATAATCTGGCGGCCTGTGTGGCTCATCAGGCCAGAAGAGCCTGTTCTGTGCTGTGTCTCTAAATAAAATTAAAAATAAAATAAAAATATGGCTAGAGGAAAAAGCAGCGGGAGTGAAGAGATTGCTTTACAGGGGCTGAATGGACTAAAGTGTCTTCTAATATACTGTCACCATTCTATATAAGATTAGTACTGCTGTTGGATAAAGCTAAACTTTCATATAAACCTTCTTATGCACTTGAAGAATTCCAATTTCTCAAAACTTTCACCTAGATTTCTGCACCTGGACAAAAATGTGCCTTAGCATAATCAGCAGTTCATTATTAAAAAACAAAAAATGCAGACATTTAATTAGTTTGTACTTGTTCTTAAACTGATGATCATTTTTTTGTTATCGTGTTTAATCCAAAGCATTTCAGGTGACTAATGTTTGCAGTTGCTGCTAAATGTTTCTCATTGGCTGGGTACCGTTTATCTTGCACTGTATTTGCTGAATTGTAATTGGATTTTACTGGACTGAAATCTGAAATTATTATTGATTCTTTCCAACCATGTGTAACATCTATTGGATGTTAATCTAACCAATGGTTCAATTGCTAAAACTCAGCAATTCAACAAATGTCTTATATATTTTAATAATGCACTAATGGTTTAAAAAGAGCTAAAATGTTATTCCATTACTTTTCCTTTTGAAATCATTCAAAAACCACCATTCAATACATGTGCTTCCTGACTGCACCAATCATATTTAGAAAAGACAAATTATATTGGTGTCAATTTTTGTGATCACCTTCTCCTCAACCCCTCTCTCTACCAAAATGCATTGTCAGGAGACACATAGAAACATAGAAAACCTCCAGCACAATACAGGCCCTTCAGCCCATAATGCTGTGCTGAACATGTACTTACTTTAGAAATTACCTAGGGTTACCCATAGCCCTCTATTTTTCTAAGCTCCATGGACCCACCCAGGAGTCTCTTAAAAGACCCTATTGTATCCACCTCCACCACCGTTGCTGGCAGCCCATTCAACAAACTCACCACTCTCTGCGTAAAAAATTTACCCTTGACATTTCCTCTGTACCTACTTCCAAGCACCTTAAAACTATGCCCACTTGTGTTAGTTATTTCAGCCCTGGGAAAAAGCCTCTGACTATCCACATGATCAATGCCTCTCATCATTTTATACACCTCCATCAAGTCACCTCTCATCCTCTGTCACTCCAAGGAGAAAAGGCTGAGTCCACTCAATCTATTCTCATAAGGCATGCTCCCCAATTAAGTATTTTCCACAATTAGACAGGAGCCAAAGACCCCTTCCTGAGGGAAAAAGGGAAAAACCAGCCACTTCCGAGCCATTTCTTTTTTTTAGGTTACATTTTCACAACTGCTATGAATGCAACAACCATAGGCCACTGATCGATGCTCTTCAGCTGAATCCAGGATCTGTGACTGACAGGAACCATAGACAAAGAGCAAAGGTCAAAAGCATGAGTTATATAAACCATATGTTTCCAAAACTAACCTCTGCTACAAAAGAAATTAATAATTTTTGAAAAAGAAAATGTCACAGTCTTAGCAAAAATAAGCATTATAACTTCCCAATCCTTGGAAACGTTGAATAATGTACAACTATTACCCATCCGAGTTTAAACTCCTAAACTGTCCCATAGACATAAATGTCTTCAAGACATAAAAACAACTTTGAATTGTTATCCTGTGAGTGAGCGCAAAAAGTCTGATTATTATGTAAGGCAGACAGAGTTAAATGGTTCCGATGAACCTTGAGTAGGAAATATGCCAATGTAGTAGCAGCAAGCTTACCTCCACCTTTGAGCAGTCCAGTGCAGAGCCAAAAGAACCTTCCTGCCCAAATTTATTGTGAAATTAAATTCATGATGCCGCAAGCAACAATAATATTTGTTTTCTGCTGAATTCAAGCTACTGACTGTAAAATTATAAGAGGTGGATATAGTATCAGCAGAGGAAGCTAAAATAAACTAATACAAAAGAGAATGTGAAATCGGTTTTGAATCCATTCGCAGATGAGCAGTGTTGAAATGCTACAACAGCAATCTCACCAGTTTCACAATGTAAGAAAAACCTTAATAAAATGTCATCAAGGGAACCAGGAACATAACTTGTTGACAGTCTGTTAGCCTCACAATCATTTTTGCTTGTTTGAAGCCAATACTTCCTGGCTATGGTCCAGTTTTCCAGATTTACTGTAATCTTCTTGCAGTATCATATAGATGAAGGAAATGTTAAGTTTCAGGGTTATGGGTCTGTTAAATAATAAACTGGAAACATTCCCATTGTTGGGAATATAGTCTGCTTGATTCCCACTAATGCATTTTTGATGCAAATCTGAATCATACCTCCAAAACGAACGCTGCTATAAAGTGGAAACTTTCCTAAACATATTGAGCAAATTAAGTCTCCTCCTTTTTTTTTTGCTTCTGAGGCACTGGAATAACAGATTTTTTTCTGAATGTAGAATATTGTCATGACTTATTCAAAAATACAGCTGCCTGATTTACACAAAAGTAATGCGAGTGTGGATATTCAGCTTCCACTTCCAATTGAACCATGTCAGCTGGTATTCCTTATGGTTGGATGGCTAAGGTTTCAAATACAAAAAAAAAATGTTTTCCTGAATATAAAACTTCATAATGCAACTAGAATAACTACTGTGACATCAAAGGAGAAAGAAGATCAATTGCAAGTCTGTTTGCCACACCATAGAAAGGAAGTGGAGGTGGGAGGCCATGCAAAGTGGTTCAGTAGGATGTTGCCTGATGTGTAGTGAATTCAGACACTTAAAATGTTTTCTCTGGAATATCAGAGGCTGAAGGTACATCTGATAGAACTGTGTAAAATTATGACAAACATTGATAGGTATAGGTTTGATCATCAAAGTCTTTTTCCCAGGGTGGCAATGTCATATACTGGAGAACATAGCTTTAAGGCAGGTAGTCCCAACCTGTTGCTTAAAGGTATGGGTCCATGGCATAAAAAAGGTTGGGAACTCCTGCTTTAAACTGAGAGGGGGTAAGTTTAAAGGAGATTCGGAAGTCTTTTATTGCACAGATCAGTAGGTATCCAGAATGTGCTGCCAGTGGAGGTAGATCTGGCAGCAGCATTTAAGAGGCATTTAGACAGAAACACAAAGGACACAGACCATGTGCAGGTAGATGGGATGAGTTAACACTGGTTTTATGATCAGCATAAACATAATGTACTGAAGGGCAGGTTCCTGTGTTGTGCAGTCCTGCTCTAAATGCATAACAATATTTTTACCAAAATTTCAAATCAGCAATTTAGTGAAATTTTCACAACGGAATGTATTTCTCATTTTCACAGGAGATTCTTTATGTTCAGCAAATCGATTAAGAAAAAAAAATCCGTTTCTCTTTTTCACATTTCGATACGTTCAAGTTACATGGATGGAGAAGCAAGTCATTTATTGATTTAACTGTTAAATGTCATTTGGTGCCATATTCTGTTATATTTATTTTAGTTTAATAAACTGTATTTATCAAAATTAGTGAAAATATTAGCAACAAGATGGTGATACCTATGGAGCAAATAGGTTCACTCATCAGCTTAAAGCCACTCAGCCAATAATCAGATGATTTCTTACCACAGTAGAAGGAGAATACAATGAGCTGATATCACAGATTTTATTGGCAAAAACCTGGAGCAAACTGTCCAATTGGCTTTGAATGTAACATGATGTGAAAAGCTAAGAAAGGGAAGCAACTGCCCTCAAAACAAGTCTCCTTTATTTCTTGGGCAATATTTCATCAGTGCAATGAAATATGGTCGATGTTTCACATCTTTATGTATTTATACAGTGGCAAAACTGGATGAGCTCACTGACGGTAGGTTTCTGAATATGTTTCAGAGGGAGGGCTGTGGCGCAGTGGAGAATAATCAGCCGAAATTCATGAGATGTAGGTTCTGTTATAAATCTGTGGAAATCGCAAGGGACGTAGAATTTGTACTGCCTTAAAATGGAAATGCTTTGGGGACCTGTGCCTGTTTTACCCGAGGTAATAGGGAATAATTTTCAAGCATGCATTACGTGCAAAACAACAAGCATGTAAGTGGTGCAATTCACCAGCTTTTAACACGCTGCCTCATTGCATTGTAAGTTGTTGCACAAAAACACACGGAAATTCATTTTTGGTGCAGCAAATTCACTTAAATGTTGCCAGATGAGAGTCATCAATGTCCCTCAACAACTCCAAAGAAAAACTACTGGCAGCCACATTCTCAATACTAGTTTGGAATGCCTTTACAAATTCACAGAGGCAGCGTAACGTGTATCAGAAGGGGATGGAGTTTATTTCCAAGGCAGTACGCTTAATCTGCACACAAATTGAGTTTTCAATCACTCTTGCAAGCTGACTCTTTGCCATTTAAGTATCACTGTGATAATTGTTACAAAGCATGCATACTGCACGACTCTTCCATACAACACGTTTAATGGACAAAGAACCATTTGTCCACGCATACACAGTCAGTATACTATTTAAAGTATACGGTTTCAAAAAATGACTTCTCATCCTCAATTCCACTCTGATGAAAGGCCTCGGCCCAAAACACTATCTTTTCCATAGATACTGCCTGACCTGCTGAGTTTCTCCAGGAGTTTGTGCGTGATATTGTCATTGATCTCTTCTGCACTCTCTCTCATCCAACCAAGTCTTTCCACAGGCGTAGTGACTGGAAATGTCTGCTCAACAAGAGCTGTATGCCAATTTAGAATAATATCCCTGATCTCCTATCCTACCATAAGTTAATAAAAGAAAGCACACCAAATGCCTTCACTATCACATTGTCCATCCGCCCTACTATCTTTAAGGCTTTTTGAACACCCATTCCAAAGTTTCTCTGTTCTTCTACACCATGCCAAACTCTCCCATTTATTATATTCTCCTTTATTTTCAATTTGATTTCCTCAAGTAATTGTCACCTCATCTATAACCTCCCATGTTTACTGCTGCTCACTGTTATATATTCAGTATTTCAACACTGTTGCAAATGTATTGTTTGATTAAGCATACTTTGTTTACATAATTCAGTATGGGTCATGTGAAAGAACATGAATGGCATACGTCATTACACAACTAATGTGCTGATAAAAAGTATTCACCCCCCAGAAGTTTTCATGTTTTATTGTTTTACAACATTGAATTACAGTGGGTTTAATTTGGCTTTTTTGACACTGATCAACAGAAAATGACTCTTATGTGTCAAAGTGAAATCAGATCTCTACAAAGAGAACTAAATTAATTACAAATATAAACACAAAATAATTGAATGCGTAAGTATTCACCCCCTTTAATATTGCACACCGATTCATTACTGGAGCAGACAATTGGTTTTCAAAGTCACATAATTAGTTAAATGGAGATCTCTGTGTGCAGTCAAAGTGTTCCAATTGACTGTAGTAAAAATACACCTGTACCTGAAAGGTCCAACTGCTGGTGAGTCAGTATCCTGGCAAAAACTACACCGTGAAGACAAAAGCACTCTCCAAGCAACTCCATGACAAGGTTATGGAAAAGCATGAGCCAGGAGATAGATACAAGAAAAATTCCAAGTCATGGAATATCCCTTAGAGTACTGTTAAGTCAATCATCAAGAAATGGAAAGGATATGGCACAGCTGTAAATATGCCTCAGAAAGGCCATCCTCAAAAAAAAAGTGACTGTGCACAAAGGGGACTAATGAGGGAGGCCATCAAGAGACCTATGACAACTCTGAAGGAGTTACAAGCTTCAGTGGCCGAGATAAGAGAGACTGTGCATACAGCAACTCTTGCCCAGATACTTCACGAGTCACATCCTTATGGGTGAGTGGCAAAGAGGAAGCCACTGTTGAAAAAATCTAACATGCAATCTCAGCTAGGTTTGCCAGAAGAAATGTGGGAGACTCTGAAGTCAGCTTGCAGAAGGTTGTGTGGTCTGAAAGAAACAAAAATTGAGCTTTTTTGGCCATCAGACTGAACAGCAGATACCGCACATCATCAAAAACACACCATCCCTGCCGTGAAGCATGATGGTGTCTGCATCATGCTGTGAGAAGGATCTCCTGGTGGGCTCGCTCCTGGGCCTGGCCAAGATGATCATTCACAGGTCTAGGCAGAGGAAAGTGGAGGGCACTGTCCAGGCCTACTACCCCCACCTTTTCCGAGGATGCGTTCATGCCTGGTTCTCCTTGGAGAGGGAGCATGTGTTCAGGATGGGGACTTCCGTGAGCAGTGAGCCCCTCAGTCTATTGACTGTTTTATAGACGGTAGTAAATATATTTTATTCTGAGTACACTTACTGTTTTGTAAGTATTGATTGTCTGTACCTTGTGTACATGTGTTGGAAATAAACTTTTATAGTTTGTAAAAAAAAAAAAATGCTGTGGAGATGCTTCACTTCAGCAGGCCCTGGAAGGCTTGTGAAGGTAGAGGGTAAAACGAAATACAAGGAAAATCTGATGCAAGAAAATTGCGACTTGGGAGAAGATCTGTTTTCCAGCAAGACAATGACCCCAACCTAAATCCAAAGCTGCACAGGAATGGCTTAAAAACAATGAAGTTAATGTCTTGGAGTGGCTAAGCCAGAGTCCAGACCACAATCCAAATGAGAATTTGTTGCTGGACTTGAAAAGGCCTGTTCTCTCATGATCCCCATGCAATCTGACAGAGCTTGAGCAGTTTTGTAAAGGAGAATGGGGAAAAATTGCAGTGCCTAGATGTGCAAAGCTGATAGAGACTGATCCACACAGACTAAAGGCTGTAATTGCTGCCAGAATTGCATCTACTAAGTAGTGACTTGAAGTGGGTGAATATTTATGCAATCAATTATTTTGTATTTTTTATTAGTAATTAATTTAGATCAATTTGTAGAGATTTGTTTTCACTTTAAAATCTAAGAGTCTTTATCTGTTGTTCAGATTCAAAAAAGCCAAATTAAATCCATTGTGAATCAGTGTTTTAAAACAATAAAATATGAAACTTCCAAAGGGGATGAATGCTTTTTATATAGGCACTGTATGTCATATGTATACTCACTAAAGTCAAAGCTAAAGGAGTTATCATAAGCTCTCATATCTGTCTTTCAATTAGTTTTAGAGTTATAAGACATAACAGTGGTGACAAGTAAGTTTTAAAACAAACCCAAAATGATCACATGCCTGTTGAAACACAGCACAGTTTTCCTTTCCTTTGGAAGGGGGGAAAATGCTTGAGTTTAAAAAAATGCAGAAAATGGACGAAATTCAGATGTGCATAGGCAGTGAATATTGGGTGATGATAATGATAAATAAAAGCTGAAATGGCTGACAATGTCAGAAAGATAGTTGTGTTCAATTTCACCAAAGATAACTGGATGATGCATACAGTGGGAATTAAGCAGCATTTTGAAGAAAATAAAATAGTCAATGAAAAGCAAGTGCCAGAATTGAGTGCAATAAGTGGAAGAACATATAGTTTGCTTAGAAATCTAACTGCTGCAACCAAATGACTGAAAATTAGCAACACAAACAAAATGCTGGAGGAATTCAACAGGCCAGGCAACATCTATGGAAAAGAGTAAACCGATGACTTTTCAGAGTGAGACCCTTCAACAGCACTGGAAAAACAGATACATTAAAGTAAGAAGGTGAATGAGAAGTTAAAGTAAGAAGATGTGGGGAGGGGAGGAAGAAATACAAGGTGATGGGGGAAACGGGGAGGTATAAATTAAAGAGCTGAGAAGTCAGCTGGTGAAAGAGATAAAGGGCTGGAGAAGGGGTAATTTGATAGGAAAGGGCAGAAGGCCATGGAAGAAAGGAAAGGGGGAGGAGAACCTGAGGGAGGCGATTGGCTGGTAAGAAGATAAGATGAGAGAGGGAAATGGGGAAGGAGTGAATGAGTGGGGTGGCCATTACCCAAAGTTCAAGAAATTGATGTTAATGGCATCAAGTTGCAGGTTACCAGACAGAATATAAGGTGTTGCTCCTCCAACCAGCAGTGGAGGAGGCTATGGACTGAGATTTCGGAATGGAAATGGGAAGTGGAATTAAAATGAGTGGCCACTGGGAGATCCCACTTGTTCCAATGGATTGAGCTTCGGTGCTCAGTGAAACAGTCTCCCTATCTATGTCAGCTCTCACCAATATATAGGCCACACCGGGAGCACTGGAAACAGTAAATGGCCCCAACATTCTCACCGATGCAGTTTGTCTCACCTGGAAGGACTGCTTGGCGACCTGAATGGGACCCAAAATTAGCTTTGCTGATATCACCAAAGTAATGCAGGAACATTTAGAACCGAAACCATTGTTGACTCCAGTGTGCTTTAAGTTTCATAATCCGAATCAAACGGAGGGTTGGTGGGGGGGGTGGGGGGAGTCCATTACAGTTTACATGACTGAATTGAAGTGATCATCTGAACATTGCCAGTTCAGGGATGAGCTTAATTATGCACTGATAGATGATTTAGCATGTGGAATCTTACAAAAAAAATCATTCAACTATGGCTCCATACCAAAGCAAAACTCACATTTATAACAGCAATTCAAATCGCTGTATTAAATGGAAACAACAGCCAGAGATGCAATTGCGTTGCAGTCAGGAATGAAAGTGACCCTGAACAAAATTGCAACATCTAAACAGAAACCTGACTGGCTGAACAAATTCTGTTACTGTCATGGCAGGAGTTCAGATATCAAGTCAAGTCAAATCAAGTCAAGTCACTTCTATTATCACTTCGACCATAACTGCTGGTATAGTACACAGTAAAAATGAGACGTTTTTTCAGGACCATGGTGTTACATGACACAGTACTGTTATGCCCGCAGCCCCCTCCTTTGTGAGAATCGCAAGAGCACTAGTTGAGGGGGGGTCAGTAGATCCAGGAAATGGGAGAGAGAGACGTGCCAAATGCCTCGTTCCACAGCGATGCAAAATAACGTGACATTGACCATTGTCTCCTGGAGACCACGTTTGTGGATTGGGGACTATGCTACATGCAAGCCCTCGGGCAAAGTGGGCTGGTTGAGAGAGAGATTGCATCATCCCAACCTGATTGACATCTGAGACCCCGTGAGGAAGTATAAAAGAGGGTCTGGGGGAACAACCCCTTTCAGATGCACCAGAAGAAACGCTAACGATCCCGTAGTAGCGGGAAGCCATTTGAAGGAAGCCATGTGCGTTCGATTCCGTGGCTGGAATCGGTGGCTGGAACCATGGAAACCAGCTTTTAGCTAACAACGGGGAAGCCCGCTCCCCTGATTCAACGGATTTGCTTCATAAAAGACCTGGGCAAGTTTCTTTTCTCACAAATCTCTCTCTCTCCCCAACAAGTGAAAACCCAGCGGTCCCCAAAAGGCTGAAGCCTGCAGGAACTGAGTGACCTTTATATTTCCATCCGACAATATATTATCCCCTAGACCAGGGGTCAGCAACCTTTACCACTGAAAGAGCCACTTGGACCCGTTTCCCACAGAAAAGAAAACACTGGGAGCCGCAAAACCCGCTTGACATTTAAAATGAAATAACACTGCATACAACGTTTTGTTTTGCCTTTACGCTATGTATAAACAAACTATAATGTGTTGCATTTATGAAATTGATGAACTCCTGCAGAGAAAATGAAATTACATTTCTGCATGCAACAAAAACATTTTGAACTCCGAAAAAAAGATGTTGGGTTGAAGGTTACTTTTAAGTAAAATACTCAACGTCTATTTGAGTCCTTCTTGTATTTATGAAAAACGCCAAACTTAAATTTGCCGCCAGCAGCAAACCAAAAATAACGTCAGCCAGCTGTCAACCTGAAAAATAAAAGGACTATTTCACTGAACAATGAAAACATATGAATATACGTAAAATAATAGGCAATTAAAATATTTATCATACTTGTTCAGGTTGACTCACACCTGACATTGCAGTCGTATTTAGTAGGGATGGATCGATGCTTAGGGGAGTGACCGGGAAGGATAATGTGTTTTTTTCCTCTCTGAACTCACAGAAGCGTTTCCCAAACGATGTTTGCATTGCGATGATTGCAGAATGTAAATACTCCGAATTTATCATGTCGTGACCTTGTTTGAACTCTCTCAAATTGGGGAAGTGAGACAATGTGCCTTTCTGTAAATCTCTGGCAAGCAACGTCAACTTGCGCTCGAATGCCAAAACATCCTCCAACATGTGCAGGGCTGTACGTCCTTACCCCGTTGAAGAGCTGTGTTCAGCGTGTTCAGGTGCGCTGTCATGTCTACCATGAAGTGTAGCTTTTCCAGCCACTCTGGCTGTTCCAGCTCAGGAAAGTTGAGCCCTTTGCTGCCCAGGAAAGTTTTCACTTCTTCCAGACACGCGACAAAGCGTTTCAGCACCTCCCCCCTGGACAACCATCAGACTTTGTTGTGCAGCAGGAGATCAGAATATGCAATTTCCAGCTCGTCCAGTAACAAACGGAATTGACGGTGATTTAAACTTTTTGCCATTATTTTATTGACAATCTGAATGACAACATCCATTACTTCTGTGCATTCCGGAGGAAATGTTTGAGCGCACAGTGCCTCTTGGTGCAAGATGCAGTGAAAAGTCAGCAGCTTTCTGTCCAGCGGCTTCTGCAGTAAAGCCACAATTCCCTTGTGTGTTCCCGTCATATTCGGTGCCCCCATCAGTAGCTACTGACACCAGATGGGTGGTCTTTATTCCTTTGGCTCTTAAACAATTCAAGACAGCCTCACAGATGTCCTCCCCCTGTGTTTGGTCTTTTAGAGGTATCAACTCAATCAGTTCTTCCTGTGGCCCGGCAGAGTTTACATACCGGCAGAACAACGCTATTTGTTCAATATCACCTTTGTCTTTAGACTCGTCACAGGCAATCGAGTAGGCCACAGCTGAATTGATGTCTTTAATTTGCTGTCTTGTGATGTCTTCTGCCATTTTTATGGTTCTGTCTTTGACAGTCTTTGCAGAGAGGGGCATATCCCTGATTTTCTGCACAATTTCACTCTTGTTTTTAAAGTCCGTGAATAGATGTTCTGAAATCTTAATGAAAGATTCTTTTATATATTCACCATCTGTAAACTGCTTCCCGTGCCTGACTATTTCCTGAGCGGCAATATAACTGGCGTATGTCGTTGATTTTCCAGACTTCATCCATTTCTGGAAATGATTTTTGCTCAGATCAACCTTCCGCATCAGTTCCGAAACGGCTTTTTTTCTCTCATCTCCATCCGGATATTTTTGAGCAAAGGCTGCGTGTTTATTCTGGAAATGCCTTGCGACATTTGACTTTTTGTTGTTTCCTAGTTTCTCATTGCATATTAAGCATACCGGTAAACCAGTCTCGTCAACAGTGAAAGCAAATAAATCTGTCCACGTATCATTAAACGTTCTGTTTTCTTCAGTCACTTTTCTTTTTTTAGAATTCTCCATAGTTGGCTTACCTTGGATCGAAAAATTAAAGAAATCGCGCACTGGCGGGTGTCAGGTATTGGCAGTGGTGACGTATATTAATAGCGATAAAAACACGTTGTAGCGGTGTGCTCACGCAGTCAGTAAACTGCAGTCGAATAACTTTATTCGAACTAAACAGCCTTGCTTTTAAGCCTCCCTCAACCCAGCCCCCATGGACGCAGATGCTGCAAAAGACGCGTACTCACAAACCCCCGTAGGCTATCTCCCTTAGCCGGAATGCTGGCTAATTGTGAGGAAATGTGTCGCCACACTTAGATTGTACAAGATCACCATAATCTTCAAATTTAGAATTACATTTCAAAAGCTAACAAACTAACATAAAATACATTTTAATTAAATACTGACCAATTATTTCCCAAAGCCACAGGGAGCCGCAGCACAGAGGTGAAAGAGCCACAAATGGCTCGGGAGCCGCAGGTTGCCGACCCCCGCCCTAGACAAACGATCGAGCTGTTTCTTATTGACGGTTATTATTAGACCCACGCTGTTAGATTGAGTAGTGACGACATATATTATCTGAATGTTTGTATTAATCTTATTTTTGTGCCCCTTCATAAATAAAGACTTTTAAAAATAGTACCATCAGACTTCGACGGACCTCTCTATCTTTGCTGGTAAGTGATCCAGTTACGGGATTTCGTAACAGTACAAAAACTAGACTGAACTATGTAAAAAACAACACAGAAAAAAACTGCACTAGACTATAGACCTACCCAGGACTGCATAAAGTGCACAAAACAGTACAGGCATTACATTGCAGAGCAGATATACCAGATCAATACAGTTTTCAAAATGAAACTTGCAGAAAATACAACAAATACTTTGAGCATTTTGGGCAGACAATAATAAATGGACAGCACAGGGAAGAGAAAAAGATATAAATTCATGTTGCAGTTTCAAAAAGAGCACTAATCTGCATGCTGTTGAAGAAAAATCTGATAATGATGAGACTGACACAGGACTGGGTGGCTTCCAGATTTAGAATGTGAAAATGAACAGGAGACAAGTAATGTAGCTTATACCAGAAGTGAACAACAAAATAACTAAAATGAAATTGGACACTGGCTAGGCTGTGTCATTCTGGCTAGTGGCTAGTCATTCCACAAAATGGGTTTGAGCAGCACTTCAAAGATACTGAATGAAGCCTGCAGTTATCCAACCAAGAACTTATACAGGAGAAAAGAAAACCCCTGTAGGAAAGACATTTGTAACCATGAAATACAACAACCAACAAGCCGCATTGGGCTTCTACATGGTGAAAACAGAAGGGCCAGCACTGTGGGGCTGTGATTTGCTAAGCTAACTACAGTGTGATTGGAGATCTAACCACCATTTCCATGCCGCATCCTCTGCAATTGGAGTCAACTGAAAATTAATTATAAAAAGGTACTGGATGATGCCACAGCATTATTCAGGGGTGGCAGTGGAAAACTCAAACATATCAAGGGTAAAATATCATTAAATAAAATTGCCACACCCAAGTTTTACAAAGCTCATCTGGTATCAGCCGTGATAAAGTAGCCAGAGAGCTAGATTGCATGCAGGCAGGCTGAAGGAATTCTGTGCAAGGTTGAGTGGTGCCCATGGGCAACTCTAATGGTTCCAGTAACCAAGAAGACAGGGTCTGCTAGAATCTGTGATGATTTTAAGGTCACCATCAAACCAGTACTAAAGTATATCAATACCCTCTGCCCAGGATAGAGGATATTTATGTAAACCAATCGGGAGGGAAATCCACTTTATTCAGTAAAGTGGATTTAATTGACGTCTACCTACAGATGAAGATTGAAGAAGACTACAAAGAGTTTCTCACCATAAACACTCACAAAGGGATTATTTTTTGAGCAGCTTCTGCACCTGCATTCTGGCAGAAAGTTATGGACCAGGTGCTGCAAGGCTGTCTAGGCACTCGAAGTTACCTGCATGATCTCATTGTTACCAATATGGATTATGAGAAACATCTCCAAAATCTCAAGACAGTGTTAAAAAGATCAGTAGACTATGGGCTGAGGGCACAACACAAGTGTGTATTCTTTAAACTAAGCATCACTTGCTGTGGTCACACTATTGACACCGAAGGATTACACAAGTGTGCTGAGGAAATTCAAGCAGTAATGGATGATCCAAGGTCAAAGGATGTGTCACAGTTGCAGTCTTTTTTAGGATTTGCCAATTACTATAGCAGGTTGCTGCCAAACCTGCAATCCTACTCATTACTACAGATCGAGAAGAAATGGCAACCGACAAAGCAGAGTGAGGTGGATTTCCAAAAGACAAAGGAAATGGTGACATCAAGAACTGTACTCACCCGTTACGATCCATATCATCCTGTGAAGCTTGCCTGTGATGCTTGGCCATACGGTATAGGTTCAGTCATGTCACACAATATGAGTGATGGAAGTGAATGCGTCATAGACTTTGCATCATGCTCCATTACTACTGCATTAAAAAATGTGCTCAGATTGACAGAAAGGCCTGGAGTCTGGTTTCCAGTGAAATGTTTCAACCAGTACCTGTGTGTGAGAGCTTTCCCCCCATTACTGATCATCAACCACTAGTAGTATTTTCAACTCCCACAAGCGTGTTCCACTAACAGCAGCAGCACAATTGCAGAGATGTACTCTGTTTCTTCAAAAACAAAATTACAAAATCAAATTAATGAGGATGACTAATCATGGAAATGCAGATGTATTGTCCCATTTATCCTTGGGAAAGGAAATACCTGAAAAATATACAAAAGAGGACACTCCTATTGATGTATTCTCTACAATGCAAACAAAAAAAATTCCTATTACGGCAGAGATGATGCAAAGGGACACCAGAAGAGATCCCATGCTGCCTCAGGTCTACATGGCAACCCAAACTGGCTGGAATGTGCAACAGAAATTTCAGTTCTCCCATTTTTTTACCAGCACAGGGATTACCTTGTCCTTGATGGCGAGATGATTGTGGGGATTGGCATTTGTTTTACCATTCAAGCTGAAAGCTGAAGTGTTGGAGGAGCTACATGCCATCATCGAGGAGTGGTCAAAATGAAAGTGTTGGCTCAAAGTTGTGTCGGCTGGTCAGGGATAGATCAACAGATCAGGCAGTTTGTCAGGCACTGTTCAGAATGCCAACAGGGCCACAATATCTCAAGAGACGTGCTTCTCCATCCCTGGCATTTGGCCTGGCAGAGGATTCATGGGGATTTTGCCAGACCATCGATGGGCCCAAATTTCTTGTTAGTAGTGGACGAAACTACAAAGAGGACAGAAGTGTTCCCAAAATTGCCTCTACTCGTGCTCACATATTGTTAATGTGTCGAGGAGCCTCTTCTCAAGGACCGGTGTTCCAGAACACTTAGTGGTAATGGACCATAGTTTTCTGCAGAACAGTTCTAGTCATTTCTGAAAATGAATTGAAATAAGACATATTACATCTGTGCCGTGCCATCCAGCTACCAATGGCTTGGTGGAGAGGTTTGTCCAAAGTCTAAAGAATGCACTGCGAGCAGTGTCAGTAGAAAACACTACATTAGCACTGAATCAGAAGCTCGCTAATTTCCTTCCTGCATATCGCAAAGCAGTCAACTCTACAACCAACAACTCACCAGCTATGCTGTTCCTGTGTCGTCCTTTGCGCTCACTCTTGGATCTCCTCAAGCCCAGTCTCAGAAGGAGTATGAAGGACAAACAGCTGAGACAAACTGAGGGTTCCTCAAACCAAGAGGTTCGATGTTTCACTCCTGGATAAGCCGTCCTGAGGAGAGACTATGGAGATGATCAAAAGTAGGTACTTGGGGAAGATTAAGGACAGAACTCTCCTACTCTGTGATATTATCTGGGAACACACATCAATCAATTTAAGAGGGCAGAATCAATTGTTAGAGAAGAAAGGTGTCCAGAGTTGTTGGCACCACTTCTTAAAGTCCCAGAGTCAATTCCTACAATCACCATAGAGAAGGTTCCAGAAGCTGAGATTGTTTCACAGCCACAAGCCTCTCCAGCCACACAAAGTGACCACCTTGTCAGGAAAGATGGTGTCCACAAGAGTAAAAACTCCTTCACATTTACTCTGCTGTGGATGTCTGTATAGTAGTTGTAATTAATATTTCAGCAATATTTGAATAATATTTATTAAGCATTCTTTGTTGTTTCAGGTTGTATGTAAAAGTACATGAATTGCATACATCGCTATGCCCCACATCTCATGTGCACGCCTCACTAAAGTAAAAATGAAACGTACACCAGTTATCCCCAGCTCCTCTGTTTTTCTTTCAATTAGTTTTGGAGTTACAAAACATACCAATGGCCACTTCAATCTTGGATTTTGAAGAGATTTGTCATTATAAATGTTGGAACAATGCCCATGCTATGTAATATTTTAATTACTAAAGTGTTTAACTGTACTACAAAAGCAAATATTCTCATTAAAGTTTATTTTCATCAGCTCGGAGTTACCACATTTCACCTTGACAGCCATTTGGTACAACAGATGGTATTAACATGATTGATACAGTTGTATTTTGCTTGATTATACTACAGTGAATGAGCAAGAAATTTCCAGTAAAATTCAACTACTGCAAAATTCCGCTTCATGCTGAAGTGACGTGGAGAACAAAACATCTTTCAGATTAAGATTCTGATAAAGATAAAAAAAAAGATCAAGATAGCATTAACATGTCAATGTAGAGTCCAAGCTTTCTTCCTCATTCTTAGCTTGCAGTCTACAGATTTCAACTGTGTACTTGTGCAGATTACCAGATAAATCAAATATTAAGGATCATTTTCAATATCAACATGTTATGGCTGTGAATTGGGAATACCATCCATGCTCCCGACTTCTGTTTATTAAAACTACAATGAATCTCTTCAAGCTCACTCTGCTTTGAATCACAGCACTTGCTATTTAACTCAACTCCTCTGACAGCTTGGTTGACAAGCTGTATATGTGATCTAACCACAGTAGGGAAAGTTATTGTATAACTTCCACTGATAAGCGAATCATTCAGGTAGAAATTCACTTGTGTAAACATCACACCTGAATGCATACTCCACCCTCACTCCCTCCCTGATTGCTTTGTTTGTGTGTAGGCATTACCCACCTACATTGAACAACTGATGCAAGAGTGGCAGTATCACGAAGAGAAAGGTGATCTAAGTGCATCGGGTTCTCGTTCATAAATGTTGCATTCCTAATTTGTTGTTTTTAAAAGGTTCCTGTGACTGGCTTAATGCTTCAGTTCATTCCTGGTGATAGAGAATCGCACACGGTATTGGCATTTGTGGTACTCCGTGTGAATGAGGCAGTAGTGCATAAAGTCACTTGTGGCATCATTCAACGATATTCACTGCATATTGTGATGCAGCTTCCATGATTTTTGTTGGAACATGCAAGGCCCATGCAGCTCATGCACAGCAAGCCTTCATAAGAATTGGTGCAGCCGAATCTACTGTTGAGAATTGGATTCAGGGAATCCCAGTTTGAACAACTAATTACCATTCACAGCATCTTCCCTTTATAGCCACCAAATAACCTAGCAGCTGTTCAACCTTGAGCTCTCCAACTTTGCAACCCCAACTCACCCTCAGTCCAGTCCCCAGCTCCTGACACCACAACCACCAGCAGCTAATTGCAAACTTACCATCTTCCTGCTTCCTCTAACTCATATCATCTCCCCCAGACAGGCTGACTAACTTGTTTTCTCTCCTTTTCACTTCCAGTGAAGGGTCTTTAACCTGAAACATTTTCTGTGTCTCTTTCATCAAAGGCTACCTAAATGGCTAGGTTTCCTAACATTTTCTGTTTTTCATTTCAGATATTCAACACCTGCAGTGCTTTTTTTTTGGTTTTCTTTCCTTCAACCTTCTTACCATGTCTCTTTCATCTCCACCTGCTCCAGCATCATAAGGCCATAAGATATAGGAGCAGAAGTAGGCCATTCAGCCCATCAAGTCTGCTCTGCCATTCAATCATGGGCTGATCCAATTCTTCCAGTCATCCCCACTATCCTGCCTTCTCCCCATACACTTTGATGCCCTGGCTGATCACGAACCTATCTATCTCTGCCCTAAATGCGCAAATGACTTGGCCTCCACAGCTGCTCGTGGCAACAAATCCAACAGATCTGCCACCCTCTGACTAAGGTAGTTTCTCCTCATCTCTGTTCTAAATGGACGTCCTTCGATCCTGAAGTCATGCCCTCTTGTCCTAGACTCCCCTACCACGGGAAATAACTGCTATATCTAATCTATTCAGGCCTTTTAACATTCGGAATGTTTCTATGAGATCCCGCTTATTCTCCTGAACTCCAGGGAATACAGCCCAAGAGCTGCCAGACCTTCCTTATACAGTAACCCTTTCGTTCCTGGAATCAGTCTCATGAATCTTCTCTGAACCCTCGCCAATGTCAGTATATCCTTTCTAAAATAAGGAGCCCAAAACTACACACAGTGATCATGTGGCCCGTGGCTCTGACACATGACTTCTATGTTTTCCTTGACTCACTTGGTATGCCTGTAGGCAGCCCTGATCAGAGTCGCTTCAAGCTACAACAGGTCTATTTCACCAGCCATCCTTCAGAGCGTCCATTGCTCCTGCTGCAACACGTCCCTTCCTATTTTCTCATGAGATTTTACCTGCCTTCCCAAAGCACCTCTTACATTTAGATTCAAAGACTGCAAAAACATTTCACTCTGCATGATGTCATCAATCTTCAGTTAACCTTTATTAAAGAGTTAGGGCCCAGCGACTACCCTATGAATGTAGAGAAGATCACTGAGTGAAAATGCAATTTACTTAAGTGAGCTGCATTGTCAAAACCTATCTAAACGTCAGATGTGTGTGGCACAGTAGCATGGCACTTAGCATAATGCTGTACTGTGCCAGCTACCCAGGTTCTGTATCCCGCTGCTGTCTGTAAGGAGTTTGTACATTCTCCCCATGACTGTGTGGGTTTCCTTCTGGTGTTCCAGTTTCCTTCTCAATTCCAAAGGATTCAGAAGTTGTGGGCAAGTTGTTTTGGCACCAGAAGCACGGCAACATTTACAGGCGGCCTCCAGCACATCCTTGGATTGGGTGGGTCTTTGGGCAAATGACACATTTCACTGTATGTTTAAACTTTTCAATGTATCTGTGACAAATATAGCTTATCTATTCTTTAATCCTATTAATTCAGTGTTGTTAATCACTCTGCTAAACGTGCCTTACTACTGCAGTAATCCAAAAAACATAGCAGCTTTTTAACTCACCAGTGAGTGAGAAAGTAAATCTCCTTCCTGCCACAGCTCTTTCTTTCTCCTTGCAGAAACAAAGAAAGGCAGATAGGCGGGAAAAGAAAACTTTACCATTTGACTACTCTTCCACTTCTTGAAAGTTGGCTTCCCCATGTGTCAATCAAACACAAACACCCTTTTGTCCCACTCAGGAAAATGGGAGGCAGGTGAGGAAGGATATCACTGTCGTTTGTGTTGCTGAGCATCCCTTAATAGAAACAGTTGTGATGTTAAATTAGAAATATTTGATTGTTCTACTTTGAGCTGGGATGTGTTGAACTATATGTGTGCTTCTGTAACTAGAGTTCCAGACGAATACAATGTGTTCCATTATTCTTTGCAGACAGTAGGAAGGTTAAGGCATTCTGGAGGTGAGGCATTCACTGTTCGAGACCCAATGATTTGCTAAGAAATCTAAATTAATTATCTCAACTTTCAAATACTTCA
Organism: Hypanus sabinus; assembly: GCF_030144855.1. Lineage (NCBI taxonomy): Eukaryota > Metazoa > Chordata > Chondrichthyes > Myliobatiformes > Dasyatidae > Hypanus > Hypanus sabinus. Next base: position 56,370,141 of record NC_082722.1, on the reverse strand, counting down.
GTGCGATGAGTAATTTGATAGGTTTCTAATAAGATATTTTTTCTTGTTGTGGTATTGCACGCAATAAAGCATTATTCCATAAGTATAATCATATCTCTTTATTTCATTTATGTGTATGTTCAATCAGCATATAATTTAATATTTTCTATAACTTAGATGAGTTAAATAAGATGGAGAAAAACTGAAAACTTTCCTGGCAATTATGATTACCTATTCAAATGCAATTGAGGAACTACTGTGTAATACTCACAAAATGCTCAACTTAGAAAAAAGTACTCATGTGACATGCCTATTTTCTTTCCAATTCTTGACTTTTTTATCTGTTTGCATGAAGATTCCAATTAATAAGGAATAATGGGCACGTCACTTTTAAGACGTGTCTATTTCAAGTCTGATGGAAGCCACTCAAACATATTTCAGTTTTTACTGCATTGTCCACTAACTTTGCCCAAATCTTATTAACAACGTTGTTAACTACAGACAGGCCATACGGCTGGATTTTTCTGAAAAATCACAAATTAAGATAATCGAGGGTTACACATCACCTTTCAGCTTGATTATCACAGGCAGCTATGCTTTCAACTCCCATAAAAATCAAGAGGCAAGATTGGTTAGCTATTCATCCATTACAAATCAGAGGCAAGGTTATAATGCATTTATGATTGTCACATCAGTAAGTGCAACCCATCATCAGATGTTGTAAATTACCAGCGAGCATGAAACAAAAGCATTTTTGATGTAACAGTATTTCAAACAGCTTTGGTAATAAGATTTATTTCATCTATGTGTCTTTATTATTTTTAACAGCAAATATTTAAAGATTATTTTTAAACCAACGCTTATTGTCCCCTCACTGCTCATTGCTCAGTAAAGCACTGAGATATCTTTTGTAAGCTATGAGTGCTGTTGAAATGGGAACTATCACTGGTCTATCTGAAAAGAGTTCCCCTTTCCACCCCAAGAGAGTTATCTGGTAATACCGGTCACTGATTTCCTTTGAAATTATCATTTTGATTTGTCCAGTGTCTAAGGCTGAATATTCACATCAAATTGAATTTTGAGTTTTACTGTCCAGTTTCTGATAACCAGGTATTGTTTTGTCAGACCTGATCAAAAATATTTTCTGTTCTGTTTAATCCACTGAGTTAACACAGTGCATTGCTCGGTAAACAATTTTGGTGCATCTCAGAAGAAAAAGTATGATTTTGATCGGAATCGTTTTAGGTTTTTCTGAACTCAATGTTTATGTTAATTAATGAAACATTTTAAGTGCAACGTTCTGTTTGTTTTCTATTGTTTATTGCATCTGATTTTATTCAAGCCACACCGTCTTTGAAAACAAAACTGCATGTTAGTTTCTCTGTCCAGAAGCTTTCAGTCAGCCCTTCATTTCTAAACCTTTGGTCCCCTGAGCAAGCTTTAGGTGGGAACCACATTTTGAAGTTTCTCAATTGTCTGTCTGCTGGATTTTCCACTCCCTTCATTAGTGCTCAATGGCTAGACTAGGCCAAAGTGCAAATTTAGAATATTCTACCCAAACAAATGAAATTACCTTCCAATCTCTGATGATCATACTACCAGAACAGCACAAAGGTATCTGCTGAAAGCACTTTATAAGTCTGTAGACGTAGGCCTTGCTGGGATTCTACTGCATTGTAATATGATATAGAAAGTCTATTCCTAGATTAAGGCTTCTAATTAGAAACCAAAATCTGTGAAAATATCTGTTAAGATGACTCCCTTTGTATTTATTGCTTTGCTGTGAAGGATATACGGATGTTTCCTTTGAGTTCCTGTTTTTATGATTCTGTACTTTGTTTCTGCATAACTCAGCTTTGAATGAAAGTCCATTAAAATGCACATGACAATCCACTTTTAATTGTCCTTCTGTGAAAAATAATGTTTTTTTTCCCTCTCTCTACATTAAAGGAGCTACATAATTTCAAATGATTGTTATTTTACTCTGGCTCAGATTGCACCCATAGATAGGAACATGCTCCCTAGGAACATAAGAGTGCTTTTACCGGCTGAATTGGTCAGTAATTTGTAGCAAATACATTAGATGAAAGAAAAGTATCATTGTTCTATTTTGTCTTTATTATGTGCCCGCAAATGATTCCTCCTCACATCTGGAAGTTGGTGGAATGAGCACTCCATTACACTGTGGATTCAGCTACAAACTGTGAGGCAGATTTACTGAACATTGGATAGATAAGCAAACAGAAGCAAGGTCACACCAGAGATTTAAAATGGTTGCAAACAGAATGATTTCTTTCTTGAAAGATGCCAAATAGCAATTGTATCTTCCTGATAAAGTTTAGTATGAACTGGATCCAAAAATTGATCCTTAAATATTAACTTTACAAGTTGGGCTTGTAGCTGCTTGACCATGATAACTAGCTGGCCTCCACTTGCATTGATTTGCATGGAAAGTAAAAGGTCTGATTTAACAAAATTGTGATCCTGAGAGGTTGTTTGTATCTTGCAGAAGTATTTATCATGAAATAATTGTTATAATCCTTTTCTAGTAATTTTACAATATTTCAGTTTCAATATTTTATATATTACTGTTAAAGAATTGTAACTATGTATCTCCTGAACACTGCCAGCCACGTATGTTTTCAGATAAGAATTCACAGGATGCTTGTACTGGTATGGAATGGCCTGGGCTCTCTTTGATACCTGTCTCAGATGTTTAATATCTACTTGGGGCTCATGTGAATCAAAACAAGCGAAACCATTTTCTTTGAGTGAACATGTTTCTTAGAACCTTTACTTTCCTCCCTTGCACAGCTGTTTTATTACTCCCTGTCCTCCAATTTACTTATCTGGCAGAGCCACAAGCATCTCCTTGACATCCATCAAAAATGGTCTACAATTACTCAATGGGATATATGCTTATAGCAGGCAAACTGGCCGAGTCACTTTTACAATCCTTCTCTTCCTCTCCCGCTGCTAACGTTCCATCTAGCAATCTGTAAGACTATTGACAAGTCTGATTCAGTGAAAAGTTCAAGTAACAGGTAATTCAAAGACTCTAACCTGCTTGGAAGGCAGCCTAACAAGTATAAGAATATATGTTTTATCTACTTTAACGTTTAAATAATTGTTGAATTTTTAAAAAGACAGCATGAATCAAATCCATGATTTCAAGCTATAAGATCAGCTGAGAGATATTTAAGAACGCATCTTTAAAAATTTTATTAGCTACTTCTATAAATTTCCACTAAAGGCAAGCACAAATATAAACAAGTTGGTAAAATTTGCAGGCTTAACTGGAAGTTCTCCAGACAACTACATGGTTGCACTAGGGTATCAATGGAACTTACTTGAATATCCCCTTCATTTTGCACACAATTGTCATATAAAAAGTAAAATCATGATTTCACTAATTTTTCATCTAAATAGCCATCCCTTCATATGGATTTTATTGACAATACATGGTAAAAATGCAAAATGGAATAGATCCCAGTACAGTTGCAGAAGAATTTCATAATACAAAATGCCAGTTTATTCCATTCAAGAAGTGAGGTGCTCCAACTTAAATATAAAAATATTTCAATGAAAGATTTAATTCAAGGCTATTATTATGTTAAAATGTGCTTTGCACATTATTGGTTTTAGAAAGCAGACATGGCAATATTAGAAGAGGGAATTATGTCACCGAGTTCATAATATATAATTATATGATGGTTGAATTCTGAGTTTAAGGCAGTGTTATCAAATTATGCACATTTTTACAACACTTTGCTGCTCCTGTGTTTGTCTCAAACAGTTCTGACATTGTGTTTTAATGGGTAAATGTATGCAGAGCCAGATTTTAGCAAAATTACCAAAATGTGGTTGCAGAAACCCAGATATGGATACAGCTTTAGAATTTTTTTGTAATTTATTTTTAAATTAAAGCAAGGTAATTTCATTTTGCTATTGCAAATATTTCGCCAGTTTAGAAATATATTGCTGCAGGCTCACAACACAGCCATTTCTCAACTGCCACATAATATAGGCTTTCTTCGACTAGGCCATCATTTTGATGATGTATTACCTCAAAGAAAATGTAAGCATATTCTGCACTGTTATTGCACCCATGAATAAAAGTAAGCACTTCCCTCTCCCTCCCTCTCTCTTTTTTTTTTCTCTGTCTCGCCATTTTCTTTATTACCTACTGTCTCCCTGTATGCCTGCCATCTTGCTTCATATAGCAAGATCGTGAGGGGAATGTCTGCAGCGCAGTCATGCTCTGATTTTACCAATCACTGCCGTCGCAGAAACTGAGAAAATGATGAACATGCCCTGCATTCTAAGTGTTGGTGGTCTTCTAGGCAGCTCAGCAGAATGACTTAAAAAAATGGCAGCTTGCAACCCACTTTGAGGAGCTGCTGATCTTTACACACGAGATAAAATTCCAAATGTAGAAATAGAACACAAGCTTAGAAGTTTACAATTCTTGTTGATGATAATATTTGGCAATATTTCTTAAAGCACTTTTTGATTGCAACATATATTTCTTTATTTTCCTTCTTTTTTTCTGTTAGAAATAGATATTTTAAATATTTTTCAGGGCAATTTTTGTATGTTGCAATGCATTACTGTGTGCATTTTGTATAACAATGTTTTCCATCAGGGAAGATTGAAACTGGGGGAAGTTATGTGCAAATCTTCCTAGTCTCTCTGATTGTCTGTCTAAAGCTACCCACCTGCAGGTAGCGGTTGGTCTGCATGCAACAATCAATGCCGCGGGGCTCTTGATGATCATAAACATAACTAACAGATTTTTTTGTCTTGAATCTTGACTGAACAGTCAGTCATTGAACACCACATATTTTCTGTGTACTCATGATATTCAGCCTGTTTGTTTTAAACTAAGCTCATAATTATAGCAGCTCCCTGCAGCCTCAAAATTTTTCTTCTTGCTCTGGCATTCAGATAAGGTTTGAAAGTATAACCACAATAATGAACTGAAAGCCTTTCATTAAATTTCTTTAGTTATTGGTTCCATCCAGTGCCTCCACAGAGAGCACTATCTTCCAAAGTTGTGACTAAACAGCAGCCTTTATTATTAATTTTTAAATTATCAAACTGATGAATAAGTAAATAAATTAGAGTAATTTGATATGTAGAATTATACTATGCTCCTCGAATGGGGAAGTAATAGTTCTCCTTTGTAATTTATGTAGAATACACTGTAATACATAATAATTATTCGTCCCTCACTATCTCAGTAATATTGGAGGCTAATTGATCTAGCAGGCTAACTCTTTCTGATGTGAACACCACAAGCTAATTAAAAAGCCCACAAAGTAGTTACCATTGCTTCATGGATTAGAGAATTGTCAGGTAAAATCAGGTGAAGCTGCCGATTATTTACCTGACAGCAATTGCATGCAATACGTTTGCTTGCCTCTTAGTTCAACACCCCTGGAAATGATGAAACATAGGCAACATTTATATTGTTAGGACTGAAGGTGACTGAACCTACAGTTGTCATTTGGCTTCCTTTGTGTAGTGTCTTGAATTATAGGAAGACATCTGCACACCAAAAAGAGTCAATATTGTTTCATGTTGCTTTAGTTGCAGCTTACTTTATAAAATACTCATTTATTATTCAGCTAAAAAGGCTTATTTTTATCATTCATGACATGTTTGCATCATTAGCAAAGCCATAAACTGGTGTTCATAACAGTCTGCTATCCTATACTTCTTGGTACAGGTCGCAGATGTGGGTAATAATGTCAAAGAAATCCTAAGTTAGTAAGTAAAGATGCAATATAATGACTGTTTTCTTTTTAACCCACCCAGCTTTTACTAATATGAGCCTGATGAAATGTACTTGTTTGGCAAAATTTATCACAGAGTAAATTATAAAAGGGAATTAAATAATATTGGGCCTATTTGTAGCATTTGATCAACGATGGATTATGCCCTACAAATTAAAGTGTGAAGTGAATTGCCGCTCAAGAATACTTGACTGAAAATACACCTTGGACTGCGTAAAATGTGATAAGAATGGGTTTCTTTTATCACTTCAGAAACATGACCACAGAATTTTAGAAATATTGAATTGTTTTGACATGACCTTCCAATCTATGCCAGCTTCTCATCAAAAGAATCTTATCGGTTGCCCATATTCCTGAAACTTATTCTGTCCCAACTGCCTACTTCATGTCCCCTTAGAAGGCACTGGTGATGCACTTACCACTGTTTCTTTTTTCAAAATAAAAATATTGTTTCCCCCCCTTCCACTGTAGTCTAAAATTTTGTCTATGTCTCATTGTTCTTGAACAACCTGGTAATGAGAACTGCTTTGCTCCGTTCTGCCCTGTTTAAAGCAGTTATGATCTCCTTCAAATGGCCTCACAACTTTCTTTACTCTGAGGAGAACAACTACTGGTCTCATTGTATAGCTGAAAACACTCATCGCTGGATTCATGTTGGAAGATATATCTGCAGACTCTCCAGGGCCTTCACATTCTTTCTAAATTAAGGTGGCCAAAGCTGAACCCAATGCTTCAGTGGAGGCTTCACCACTGTTTTATACAGGCTCAGCATAAACTGCCTGTTTTTGCATTCTTTCCCTGTTTTTGTTAAACTCATAGGCTTTTCTGGTTACTTTCTCAACAAGAATGGAAAAGTCTGCAATAAACGGTGGATGGATCCCAGCCCACGACGGGAAATGCCCTCCCCAACACTGAGCACGTCTACAAGGAGCTCTGCCGCAAGAAAGCAACACCCAACATCGAGGACCCCCCCCAGCCCAGGCCATGCTCTCTTCTCGCTGCTGCCATCAAGATGGAAGTATAAGAGCCACCAGGTCCCATCAGGTTCAGTAACAGTTATTACCATCGGGCTCCTGATCCACTGTAGATAATCTCACTCACCTCAACCTTGAACTGATTCTACAGCCTATGGACTCACTGTCAATGACCACACAACTCATGTAATTGCAGTTTGTCTTCTTTTACACATTTGTCATCTGTATGGTCTTTGTGTGTAGTTTATCATTGATTCTATCATCTGTTTGTTCTACTGTGAATGCAAGTAATGAGTGCCGACACAGGGACCCCCACCCCCATCAAGAAGGAGGTACAGGACCCTTAGGATTCACACTACCACGTTCAAGAACAGTTATTACTCTTCAGCCATCAGGCTCTTGAACCAGTGGGGATAACTTCACTAGCTCCATCACAGAACTGTTACCACAGCCTATGGACTCACTTTCAAAGACTCTTCTTCTCATGCTCTTGATATTTATTGCTTACTTATTTATTTTTCCTTTTGTACTTGCACAAATTGTTGTCTTTTGCACATTGGTTGTTTGTCTGCCCTGTTGGACATGGTTATTCATTGATTCTATTATGGTTCATGGATTTCTGAGTATGCTTACAAGAAAATGAATCTCAGGATTGTATATGGTGGTATATGCATACCTTGATTATACATTTAATTTGAACTTTGAAGCCCTGCTATTTTCAAGGACCTATTTCAGATACTTCCCAGTATAGGGAGTGCCTCCAATTCAAATGACATTATTTCCCCTCTTCAAGGAAAATTGCCCATCCAGTCCTGTAAGTGTCTGCAACAGACAATTCATGTAGTGTTGGACTGAAGCTGAGTAAAGGAAATAAATTACTTACTATATATCCACCATTAACCTATGCTTCAGTCTCACCTCTGATCAGCTACTGCCCCTGACCCTCCCATAACTGATGGCTTGACCTTTTGGTCCAAGTCACTTGACTTTCTAACTACCCCGAAAGAAGTCTGACCCACTCTCTCACCCCTATACAACTTTATCTATTTACTGACTGTATGTCCACCAAAAATAGAGCCTATTACCATCAGTTCTTTCTGTCCCCTATAACCATAGTAACAATATTGAACTTATTGTTAATAAGTTATTAAAATTATGAATATTGGATTAGTAACAATACTGAACTTAGCAGCAGCATATCCGTTCCACTCTAGCACATTGATAACAGCACATACAATTTCTAGGCCCTTGTTTTTAAGTTCACCCTGAGCTAATATTTCCACAGAGACATCTATGAAAAGGAAACATGAGTTCATTAAGGCACCTCATCTGCACGAATGCAGATACAATGCTAGAATTCCTGCACTGGTTAACAGCATAGCCTAATGGATCAACCAACAAATCACATTAATCACAATGCTGACAGGCCAACAACTTGACCAGCCTATATAGAACCAAGTGAGATGACTGGCATGGTTGAGGGAAAACAAAAAGTAAAACCAGGGAATAGAGACCAAAATGGAACATATAAGGCAACAAAGACAAAGCTTTTGAAATAAAATATGTGACTGATGTCACTATTCCAATTGTGTTATGTCAAGTAATGTTTAAAGAGATTATATGCTATGTGGCGCAATACTATTTTATCCAAATATGAATAGATAGAAAGAAAAAAAACAAATAAAGCAGGTGTGCTATTATTCTGATAATCATTTGACACCACAATATTAAATTATTTTCCAATCATAACTATCAATTTTTATCAACTAGTGTCTAATTGACCCACATATAAACCAAAGATTCCCTTTCTAGTGGCAAAGGTTCAAATCTACTTTTATTTCTCCCAGACACGCTGTGCTTTAAGTATTTTATGAGAAAAATAAATGTTCTTATGCTGTGCTTTTCACACCTCAGAACATCCCAAAATACTTTACAGTCAATAATGTACTTTCAAAGAGCAGTCATTGTTGTAATGTGGAGTGTATATTCAATAACAGGTCAACATCTAAAATCATTATTGCTGTGAGGGAAATGGGGTAACAGCAAGTTGATGGAAAATATTCTAGAGCAGTCTTTCAGACTGAAGCAATTCAAGTATAAGATCATTAAATGTTCAGGCAATGGCAGAGGTCAAACTTCACTGCTGGAGTGAGTTTCCATTTTGGCAGTTAATGAAAGATTCCTTTTTGATCAAACATGGCTAATCTTAAAAACTATGTAGTTCAATTTTGATCAAGTATCATTCCCTTTTCTTCACCCTCCCTTCCTGCGAAAAAAAAATCCAAGAATAAGTAAGTGCTATTTCATTTAGGGAGTTCTGAAAGCCCAGTAATTAAGGAATGGCATTTATTTGATTTTTAGAGAATTATTTTGCAGATCCAGGTAGGAATGCTCTTCTAATGACAGCTCCCATTGTGACAGTTCTATGGAGCATTCAGACCATTTGTGTCATAAAGAAATTTACATTTAATTCCATAAAAGCTCATGTCAGTTTTCTATATGACACAGAGAACCATTATGACATAAACAAGAAGCACGATGCAACAATGTACATCAAGTTTTAAAAATTCTAGAAATTATACTCCTAAATGACACAAATGAAGTTACTGCAGATGTTTAATAAATAGGATGGTGTGAGTTTGTCGCTCAGATCTCCCTATTCTTACCTGGTCAATATCCAATATCAGGACCCCTGTTATACAGATTAATATGCTGTTTGTAATGCACGTACTTTAGAAATATTTGGATCTACAGCTGAATACTAAAATTGAAAAAAATATTAAACAATAGGCTTGGATTTTGATCACTTTGTGATTTTAATGTGAGCTGAGTTTGATATGTCAATTTGCAATAGCCATGTTGAATTACATATTGAAGCATTTATTTGAGTGTAAAAGTAATGGGTAATTGGGCCCAGCACAAAGAAATGGACAGGGGCACCTAAGCACCAGAAGTGAAAAAGAAATTCTTAACCATAGATGGCATTTGAGATTTTATTAACACAGCTTACGCTGCCATTTTGAAAGTGAATGCATTCTCAGTCTTTTGGATGAATAGAGATGGAATCTGTTCATAGATCTCTATATTTTCCAGGGCTATTTATATTCCAGGATTTTCAGGATTATTTATCCTGAACCAATTATTACCAAGTGGAATGGATTTTCCAGCACACTTTAGCCAATTGCAATATAAATTTGGCAGCTATTTGTCTTTCTTTCAATTTGGATGTGCAATGAATCCTGTATATTGAAAACATCAATTATAACCATTGTGGATAAATTTATCAAAACTACTTTCTATAATGATCTTCCTCAGGGCATTGTGTACAAGATAAGTGATGGTCACAGTGAGATTACTGTTACATAGTACTATATTAACCTTAACGTGTTGTACTTAGCGTGCATTTTCTTTACATAATTTATCAATCTAAATCTGATGTTCTTTTATGTTAAGTAGAAAGAGTGAAAATAATGGCTGTAACACAAATTTTACCATCCACTCAGTGTTTAACTTTGAAGGAAGGACAAAGACCTGTAGCTTTACACTCTGTGTGTTTAGATTCAGAGCCTCTGGTATTTTCCACAACACACTCAGAACAATAATTGTCTGGTAATAGAGAGCCACCTAATTATTCTTCTCCCCTGCACTTCTCATTCATTACCCAGTCTGTCCTTGCTCAGTATGGTAAAAATTAAGAGCCAAGGGGAATGAGAGATGAGGCAAGCTTCCTTCCATTCTCTGTACCGCATGGTTTGTACTCGAGCGTGTCATGGAAGCACTATTCCCTGCACTTAAAGCCTGTGCTTCTTCTAGTAGATATCACATACTCTTGCTCAAAGCTCTCAAGGATAGAACTGCTCAGAAAAGAATGGACCTAAAGAAAATGAAGACATCAATGCAGTCAAGATTGGACTTAACCAATGAGCTGGGCTTGTGAACCAAGTTGTTCTATCTCCACTATCCAGGCTATGCTATCTTCTCGCAGTTACCATCAGGCAGAAGGTACAGAAGCCTTAAGTCCCATACCAGCAGGTTCAAGAATAGTGACTTCCCTTTAAAGCAACCTCCACAACCCTAATCACAACTTCACTATAGCAACACTGGAATGTATGGATCTATTTCTATTAGAGCAATGACCCCCCCCCCCACCCCGCCCATCCTAGCACTATGTACTGAACTGTTGTCTACACATGCATGTGGCTCTCTCGCGGCAATGTGAATATATCTGTTAAAGCCATCTCAAGTGTCTGTGCATTGTAGTTGTGCATAGACTCAACCAATTGATGAGTATGAACCTGAATATCAGAAAATATCACAGACTGCACTGACATTTACGGGATGAAACAGCGAGAGTTAAATAGCACGAGAAGGCCGTCACAGGCACTAACAAACACATGAGTAACAATGAAAGTTACTGAATTTAAAGTGAAAATAATGTGCTGATAGCTTCAGTTGGGAAAATTGACAAATTTGATAGTGCTAATGAAGGCTGGCAGTTGTATATCAAGAGGATTGAACTGTATTGTAACACGAACAATGTGGAGGAGCCAAAGAAAACCCCTACACTTCTTAGCTCAATGAGCCCAAGAACGTAGAGTCTCTTACACACCCTAGTAACCACTGAAAGACCAGCAGCAAGACTTTGAATGAAATTCTTACAATTTTACAAAATCACTTGGGCCCTAACCTGCTGGTAATAGCTGAGAGATTTAGACTTTACAAAAGGAACCAGTTGAGAGATGAAAGCCTTTCTGAATATACTCTAAGTAAACCACACTGAATACAGAATTTCAGACACAACACTAAGCAAGTAAATAAAGTGACCGAATGTGAAACAGACAACCCAGAGTCTGTTCAAGGCAAACTCCATAGTTTACTGAAGCAGATCACGAAATCATATTGATCACAATTGATGTATCAGGTGTGAAACTGAAAATGGAGCTGGACGCAGGGTAGCTTTGTCTATAATTTCAGAGGCTGACTACAACAGACTGCCTTCTAAGATACCATTAGAGAAGACCTCACTGATGCTAAAGACCTACACAGGCGAAGAAGTGTCTCCCAAAGGTAAACTGAAGGTAAGTATGACATATGAAGGCCAACCGCAGCAGTTATAGCTTTAGGTATTGAAATGGTGAGGGCCAGCACTTTCAGATGTGAATGGTGGAGAAAAATCAAAGCTGTCAGTGTGGCATCAACAGGCAACTGCAGCCCAAATTGTAGCACTAACTAAAAGCTGTCACAGCAGGTTAATGCTAATTTGTTTGAGAAGAGAATATATAAACAGATCGAAGACTTGGCCGAAAGCTGTTCAGAATGCCAAAATGTTCAAAATGAACCCCCACAGGCAACATTTAGCCCATGGGAGTGACCATCTTTACCTTGCTGGGCCATTCATGCACTTCATGCTCCTGATTGCTTTGGAAGCTCATTTGAAGTGGCAGGAGGTTATATCAAATAAGTCAACCACCTCAGCAAAGACTGTCTCCTCTCTGAAGACTATCTTCACCAGAAACGGCTTACCAGAACAAATTGTGAGTGACAACGGACCACAATACATGTCAGAAGAATTCCAACTGTTCATGAAGAAAAATTACATCAGATGTTTCAAGTCAGCTCCTCACCACCCAGCAATGAAAGGGTTAGCTGAAAGGTTTTTCCAAGCCTTCAGGACGTCCATCAAAGTGATGGACAAGGAACCAGACCGATGGAGGGAAGTGCCGAATAAACAGTTCAGCCAGTTACCAAGTAAAGCAGCGAGGAGCTTTGAGATTGGAGAGGAAGTCCTAGTGTGTGATTACTGAGAAGACAAGTGGATACCCGGTAGGATAGTTACAAGAACTCCTCTCATGTACACAATGGATGTTGGTGATCAGGCATGGAGATGTCATGAGACCGGATACTGGATGCCCCAACCAAAGAACACACCTGGGTCGACTAATCCAACAAGAGGGACAGATTACAGTCACCAGACTTAACTCTGAGTGATTATCCACTCCAAAGGTCCAGAGACACAATCCTGAAAGAAACAGAGCACCACCCAAAAGAATGAACCTTAGAACTGTGAAGTTAGTTATGGACTGTTATTGTGAAAGCATGTTTATTTGGAATCAGAATCAGAATCAGAATTAGGTTTATTATCACTGGCACACGAAATTTGTTAACTTAGCTGCAACAGTTCAATGCAATACATAATCTAGCAGAGAGAGAAAAAAAGTAATAATAATAATAAATAAAATAAAACATAATAATAAATAAACAAGTAAATCAATTACGTATATTGAATGGATTTTTTTAAATGTGCAAAAACAGAAACACTGTATATTAAAAAAGTGAGGTAGTGTCCAAAGCTTCAATGTCCATTTAGGAATTGGATGGCAGAGGGGGAGAAGCTGTTGCTGAATTGCTGAGTGCGTGCCTTCAGGTTCCTGTATCTCCTACAGAAGCTCACTGGTAACAGTGAGAAAAGGGCATGCCTTGGGTGCTGGAGGTCCTTAATAATGGACGCTGCCTTTCTGAGACACCGATCCCTAAAGATGACCTGGGTACTTTGTAGGCTAGTACCCAAGATGGAGCTGACTAGATTTACAACCTTCTACAGCTTCTTTTGGTCCTGTGCAGTAGCCCCTCCAAACAAAACAGTGATGCAGCCTGTCAGAATGCTCTCCATGGTACAACTATAGAAGTTTTTGAGTGTATTTGTTGACATGCCAAATCTCTTAAAATGATTTTTGAAAATGAAATTGAATATTTTGGACATATACAGTTTTATATTGCATTAATCTAAAAGGGAAGGCAGTGTAATATTTTTTTAGAGCAATGACCCCCACCCCCAGCACTATATATTGATCTGTTGTCCACACATACGCATTGCTCTCTCACTCTCGCTGCAATGTGAAAACACCAGTTAAAGCCATCGTCTATGAGCGTGCTTTTATTTAATATATATTTAATTGTGCACAGGCACAACGGACACTATATCCACTTTGTTCTATAATGAACTTAATTTGTTCTAACTCATTTCTTCCTTGTATATTTTATGGTTTTTTTTGAATGCATGTTGTATCTCTGATGTTACATGCCCGTGATGCTGCTGCAGGGTTTTCATTAGACCTGTGTTTCTACTCTTAGTGGCCATTTTATTAGTTATGGGAGTGGAACCCAAGGTGACTTCTGCTGCTTTAGTCCATTTGTGCATTAGGTTCGACCCTTGTGCATTCAGAGATGCTTTTCTGCACACCACTGTTGTAACGTGTGATTATTTGAGTTACTGTTGCCTTCCTGTCAGCTTGAACCAGTCTGGCCATTCTCCTCTGACCTCTCTCATTAACAAGGCGTTTTCACTCACTGGATGTTTTTCTACCAATCTCTATAAACTCTAGTAACTGCTGTGTGTGAAAATGCCAGGAGCTCAACGGGTTATGAGATATTCAAAACACCCTGCCTGGTATCAACAATCATTCCACGGTCAATGTCACTTAGAAGACATCTCTTTCCCATTCTGATATTTGCTCTGTACAACAGCTGAACCTCTTGACTATGTATGCATGATTTTAGGCATTGAATTGCTGCATCATGATTGACTGATCAGATGCTTGCATTAACAAGCAGGTGCATAGGTCTACCTAATAAAATGGTCACTGTAAGTACAAGCAACACACACACACACAATGCTGGAGGAACTCAGCAGGCCAGGCAGCTTCTATGGAAAAGGGTACAGTCAACATTTCGGGCTAAGACCCTTCATCCTGATGAAAATATACCTTCATAGATGGTGTGTTGCTTGGATTTGCAGCATCTACAGATTTTCCCTTGCTTGTCATCTGAAAATGACAATAAACTTGACCCTAACCAGACTTTTAACTTAATAGTTTGCCATGGGGTGAAGCTGGTTACAGAACAGGAACAAAAGCATGAGGCTGATAGATTTCTGGATGTTATAGAAATTGCAGTATATGGAAAACAGGAGAGGAGGTAGCACAGGACCATCCTTAACAAAAGTTTCAGCAGTCATGAGGAGCAGGAAGCCTAAACTTCCCTCTGTATCTTATTTTTTTATGAGGAAAGGTTACCTGTGCTGGTCTTGGAGAAAACAAAGGACCAGGTCTGTGAAGAACAGGTGAGGATGGATTACCTGTGCATTACCTGCAGGACAGTACAGTAGTTAGCCAAGCAGCATTAACAAAACTGGATTTAAAAGCAAACCAACAATGTTCATTGTTTTTCAATGACGCCGAGGTAGCCAGTTACAGATTGTGATAATTAAAGTACCACTTATTTCTCAAGGCGGGATAGTAAGAGGTGATACCACTTGTGTATATTGTTTAATCACTTTGCTGCTGAATTTGTAGAAATTTCATTCTTTTAATACGACAATCTTTCAAAGTGAATCCCCAAGCTAAGTGATTAACAGTACATTTTTTATATTATGGCAACTAATTGGTCCCTTATGAAAACCTGTGGTGGCAGGTAAAGAATGGATTGAACAACTCGACTGTAAGATGTTAAAATCGCTGTTTTAACTTTTTATTGAGTCAGCAGCATCCAAAAAAAATTAGTGAAATTGTTCACTTCAATGTACTGAGAAAACAAATGAACATGCAACTCCTGCATATTCCCACAAACCACTCTACATAATCATTACCTAATTGAAAGCCACACGAAGATGTACTTTAGTGGCTCCTAAAGCACATCCTATGGGCAGCTCTATGTTAAACATCCACTCATTTATTCATACAGATTCCCGTTGATGGAATGCCATCAATATCATAAGGAGTTTGCCAACACCTTAGTGCTTGTCATCTATATGACATTGGTGCATAGACTCACCTTTTCAAGTGAAATGATAAATTCCATATCTACAAATCACTAGACCTGCATCCCCAGCTACTCAGAGTATTGGATTTTTGAA
The DNA here is from genome assembly GCF_030144855.1 of Hypanus sabinus. Taxonomy (NCBI): domain Eukaryota; kingdom Metazoa; phylum Chordata; class Chondrichthyes; order Myliobatiformes; family Dasyatidae; genus Hypanus; species Hypanus sabinus. The sequence continues at coordinate 56,354,479 of NC_082722.1, read as the reverse complement.
GCTGGATTCTCTTTGTGTTTTTAGGTCCTCTAGATGTTAGTTGAAAATGCTGATGAAAGATCTTATAAAAAGCCTCGCACATTTTTACAAGCAGTCAGGAGGAGTGGTTTAGCTGATTTGCTGATTAATCCACTAGTTCCCTTTCTCAGTGATCCCTCTGACATTCAGTGTTCAAATATTATATTCAGATTCAGAATCAGAATCAGGTTTATTATCACTGGCATGTGTCATGAAATTTGTTAACTTATTGAAGAGGTACACAATTCCACCAAAATCACGGAAGCAGCCTCAACTCATCTGTGGGAAATACTGTTGGCACATTTTTCTGTTTCAGTGACATGCATCATTTCATTTGCCTCAACTAAACTAAAAGGAAAAGAAAGAATAGCATAATCCGACAGTTTAGTGAACTCCAGATATCTGAACAAGATCCAAATGCTTCCTTGAAGACATAAAGTGAGTTTCTGCTTGACGTTGTTTGGCCTGGTTTCTGTATGAGGTCATGAGTTAAGCAGGCATGAGTTAAACAAACCCAGTGTGAAGACACTTGTGAGTCAAGTTAAATTTGAATGGGATACAAATTGATGCCTTTAAAATGCTCAGCAGTTGTGAAGCTCTGGTGAAGTTTTATGCAATCCTACATCATTTTATCTTTCACAGTTGTGCTAGTCTGATTCTTGGAGTAACTTATTGACACTGTTACATTTTGTAAAGGAACAAGCCAACAGAAAGCACCATGCTGTGGTGCTAGTTTATAGTCATTGGACTTGAATACAGATTCATCCATTGAACAAATATTAATTGTGTTTTGTTCAACTGGACTTTGGGCAGTGGTGGAGATGGAAAAGTTGGATGGTGAATGAGGAGATGGAAGGTTGGTGGAAGTTGGTGGGGGGAAGAGAGGAATAAAGATTTTGCATCTATTTGGCTTTTTATATTCACAGAGGGCTTCTGTTACCACCTTATCCAATCCAGAATCAAAACATTTTTCAAATGTATATATGTTTATTTATGTAACCTGTTGCTATGCTATACAAATGAAAGTCAGTGGGTTTTTTTTGATGTTTCAATTTACTGCAGTGCTTGGGAACTGATAAATTTTATGTATGAATATATCCCTCACTAAATAATTGACTTTCAATACTCAGGATCGAAATGTAGAATCAATGCAATAATTAATAAATCCAATATGGCTTTTTAAAGTGGAACCTGTTTCAAAGAACCTCCCCAGTGTAGACAGAGGTGCTTGGAGAGAAATGAACCAGCATTTGAAATAGGCTCACTAGAAGTTTGATCAAAGTACTTTAGAGATTATCTTAAATGAAGAGAGAATGAGAAAATATCAGAGGTCGTGACGCAAAATCTGTAGACACTATTTCTGAGGAATCTGGGGAAATCCAGGAGTCTAGAGTGAGAGGAATGGTGACATCTCTGCCAATTACACAGATGGAAAGGGAAGGACTTTATGGAAGGATGTGTACACGATTATGAATATTTTAAACATTGAACACCAGAGTACCTGAACCCAATGCAGATCAGTGTTGAGAGAACAGGTTTGGGATAGGACAGAGATTTGTTTGCAATGATGTTTGTGGAGGATAAAAAGCTATCAGAACAGCTGTTAGTGAGTCCACTGGAGAAAATATGGAATTGGAAACTCACTTTGGTGTCAATGCCCTGAAAGTTTGGATATAAAATGTGGTGTATTGGATCTATATCATTTCCCAGTTTGATCTCACCACTATGGACCAGACATTTTCATTTGGAAATGGCATGAGCGATAAGTCAGATGTTCGTATAATGGTGACATTACTCTGGTATCAGGAAAACTGGACCATACTACTGGTAGCCGTGACTAATTCCTTCCCGAAGGAAACCCAAATTCCCTCGGGATCAATAAAGTATGTCTGTCTGTCTAATGCCAGGGATTTGCTGAACAATCAGTTTTACATATCACTGCCATTTCTATGGATGTGCAGTTTGAAGAGAGTCTTCTTCACAGGTCCAAATCTAGTGATGGGCTGAATGGTGTGATGGTTGACTGAGGAATGCGAGTATGTAATTACTTAAAAAAAGAATCACTTTCCCTGATGAATAAAATAAGTTGCTCTAAATTTAAAAATTTCCCTGTCTTCGTAAGTCTCGCTCACACAACCCATCCCTTGATCCAGTCCTCTGATTGCCCAAAATATCAAGTCCTAATATTGAAACCACTGATCCCAGGCAATGGTACAACAGTGACTCCTCAAATATTCCAGCCTTCCTGCTCCAAACATTTCTTCTCCAGTGCTGTCTATCCACATCCCCAGACCTGCATCTGATAACTCAGCAACATAATTGTCCCTCTGCTACCTTCCCACACCCCCACTCCCTGACCTATTTCTGCATTTATCTGCTGTTTTCTTTACCAGTTTTGGAATGGAATGTTAAGTGAAGGCCATTTAATATAACTCATTGCGCTAGGGTTCAGGTACTGCTAAATGTTAAAGCATCAATCAGACCCACAAACAAAATGGTGTGCTGAAGTTAATGCCATCCAAGGGTACCAAAGAATTCCTTGGTCACCCTGTTTTTCTGCATAACATCCCTTGTAAGAGTTACCCACTACACTCCAGTATTTCAAAGAGTCTTGATGTTAGTCAAATTGAAATAATTGGAATTAGAGTTAAATGGACAATTTTCTCACAATAAATCCAACAGAACAACGAAGGCATCTGCACATTATGTTTTCTTTCTGAAGTCAACTTTTAATGCAGAAACTATTCGAATGGGTGGCAATGCATTCTTCAAAGTATATTTACATTAACACAATCAAGGAGCCCACACATACACTGCCCACCTTTACAATGTGCTTTCACTAGTAATAGGTCTTTTAGTCAGTTTCCAATTATGAAAGAATCAAAAGGAAGATGACAAGTACGCAAAAGAGAATAATTTGTAGAATGAAAGAGGGGAATTTTATAACTGGGATTGCTCCGTAGGACTTGCCGTTGATCAAACAGGACAAATTCTCTCTGTCTATACCATAATGAGGAAGTAATTAAGTATTGGTAACAGGGGATTTATTTACATTCTGGACAAACTAAGATGAGGCCCAAATTGTTACAAGCTCTCTCAAAAAGAAACATAAGGAATAATGGACTTGGTACTCTGGTTATCAACACTGTTGTTGGTGAAAAGCAAAATTATTGCCTTATTCATCTTGGTATTGGCAACATTAGTCTCATCTGACAGAAGCCTAGATATCTCATTTGTATTATGGTTCTAGCATAGCAGCATAGCATGAATGAGCTGGCATACTTTCAGTACAAAACAACAAATATTTTCTCTTTCCTCCTCATCTATTAGCTTAAAATATTTCTCTCAGGTATCCCTTGAGGAAACAGCATTTAAGAAATCCCTTTGGACAGGGAGTAAACCATATGCAAAGACTTTTGGAGTTTAAAACAATACATGATTTTGGTATGTTTTACATATGGATTTCCTTTTGTAACATCTAGTCAATTTGTAATAGAAAACATAGAAAACCTACAGCACAATACAGGCCCTTTGGCCCACAAAGTTGTGCTGAACATATCCCTACCTTAGCAATTACTAGTCTTGCCCATAGACCTCTATTTTTCTAAGTCCAGGTACCTATCCAAAAGTCTTTTAAAAGACCCTATCATATCCACATCCACCGCTGTTGCCGGCAGCCCATTCCATGTACTGAACAATCTCTGCATAAAAAAACACCCCTGACATCTCCTCTGTACCTACTCTCCAGCACGTTAAACCTTTGTCCTTTTGTGGCAACCATTTCAGCCCTGGGAAAAAGCCTCTGACTATTCACATGATCAATATCTCTCATCAACTTATACAGCTCTATCAGATCACTTCTCATCCTCCATCACTCCAAGGAGAAAAGGTCAGGTTCACTCAACCTGTTTTCATAAGGCATACTCCCCAATCCGGTCAACATTCTTGTAAATCTCCACTGCACCCTTTCTAGGGCTTCCACATCCTTCCTGTAGTGAGGTGACCAGAATTGATCACAGTACTCTAAGTGAGGTCTGACTAGGGTCCTATAGAGCTGCAACATTACCTGTTGGCTCCTAAATTCAATTCCACGATTGATGAAGGCCAATACACCATATACCTTCTTAACCACAGAGTCAACCTGCACAGCTGCTTTGAGCGTCCTATGGACTCAGATCCCAAGATCCCTCTGTTCCTCCACACTGCCAAGAGTCTTACCATTATATTCTGCCATCATATTCTTATATTTTGCCATCATATTTGACCTACCAAAATGAACCACTTCACACTTGCCTGGGTTGAACTCCATCTGTCACTTCTCAGCCCAGTTTTGAATCCTATCAATGTCCCGCTGTAACCCTTGACAGCCTTCCACACTATCCACAACACCTCCAACCTTTGTGTCATAAGCAAACTTACTAAGCCATCCCTCCACTTCCTCATCCAGGTCATTTATAAAAATCACGAAGGGTAATGGTCCCAGAACAGATCCCTGAGGCACACCACTGCTCACTGAACTCCATGCAGAATATGACCCATCTACAACCACTCTTTGCTTTCTGTGGGCAAGCCAATCCGGGATCCACAAAGCAATGTCTCCTTGGATCCCATGCCTCCTTACTTTCTCAATAAGCCTTGCATGGGGTATCTTATCAAATGCCTTGCTGAAATCCATATACACTACATCTACTGCTCTTCCTTCATCAATGTGTTTAGTCACATCCTCAAAAAATTCAATCAGGCTCGTAAGGCAGGACCTGCCCTTGACAAAGCCATGCTGACTATTCCTAACCATATTATACCTCTCCAAATGTTCATAAGTCCTGCCTCTCAGGATCTTCTCCATCAACTTACCAACCACTGAAGTAAGACTCACTGGTCTATAATTACCTGGCCTATCTCTAGTCCCTTTCTTGAATAAAGGAACAAGATCTGCAGCCTTCCAATCCTCTGGAACCTCTCCCATCTCCATTGATGATGCAAAGATCATTGCCAGAGGTTCAGGAATCTCCTCCCTCGCCTCCCACAGTAGCCTGGGGTACCTCTCATCCGGTCCCAGCGACTTATGCAACTTGATGCTTTCCAAAAGCTCCAGCACATCCTTTTTCTTAATATCTACATGCTCAAGCTTTTCAGTCTGCTGCAAGTCATCACTACAATCACCAAGATCCATTTCCATAGTGAATACTGAAGTAAAGTATTCATTAAGTACCTGCTATTTCCTCCGGTTCCATACACACTTTCCCACTGTCACACTTGATAGGTCCTATTCTTTCACTTCTTATCCTCTTGCTCTACACATACTTGTAGAATGCCTTAGGGTTTTCCTTAATCCTGCTAGCCAAGGCCTTCTCATGGACCCTTCTGGCTCTCCCAATTTCTTTTTTAAGTTCCTTCCTGTTAGCCTTATAATCCTGTAGTTCTCTAACATTACCTAGCTCTCTGAACCTTTGGTAAGCTTTTCTTTTCTCCTTGACTAGATTTATTACAGCCTTTGTACACCACAGTTCCTGTACCCTACCATAACTTCTCTGTCTCATTGGAATGTACCTTTGCAAAACTCCACACAAATATCCCCTGATCATTTGCCACATTTCTTCCATACTTTTCCCTGAGAACATCTGTTCCCAATTAAAGCTTCCAATTTCCTGCCTGATAGCCTCATAATTCCCCTTTTCCAATTAAATGCTTTTCTAATTTGTCTGTTCCTATCTCTCCAAGGAGATAAAATTATGATCACTATCTCCAAAATGCTCTCCCACTGAGAAATCTGACACTTGACCAGGTTCATTTCCCAATACCAAATCAAGTACAGTCTCTCCTCTTGTAGGCTTATCTACATATTGTGTCCAGAAACCTTCCTGAACACACCTAACAAACTCCACCTTATCTAAACCATTTGTACTAGGGAAATGCAAACAATATTTGGGAAATCGAAATCTCCCATCATGACAACTCTGCTATTATTACACTTTTCTAGGATCTGTTACCCTATCTGCTCTTCGATACCCCTGTTACTATTGGGCGGCCTATAGAAAACACCCAGTAAATTTATTGACCCCTTCCTGTTCCTAACCTCCATCCACAGATACTCCGTAGACAATTCCTGCATGACATCCACCTTTTCTGCAGCCATGACACTTTCTCTGATCAACAGTGCCATGCCCCCACCTCTTTTGCCTCCTTCCCTGTCTTTTCTGAAACATCTGAAACCTGGCACTCAAAGTAACCATTCCTGTCCCTGAGCCATCCAAGTCTCTGTAATGGCCACCACATCATAGCTCCAAGTACTGATCCAAGCTCTAAGTTCATCTGCTTTGTTCACAATACTCCTTGCGTTAAAATAGAAACATCTCAGACTGTCCATCTGAGTGTGTCCCTTCTCTATCACCTGCCTATCCTCCCTCACACTGTCTACAAGCTTTCTCTATGTGTCAGCCAATCGCCTCTTCCCCAGTCTCTTCAAATCAGTTCCCACCTCTCAACAATTTTAGTTTAAACTCTCCCCAATAGCCTTAGCAAACCTCACTGCCAGGATATTGGACCCCCTTGGATTCAAGTGCAACCCGTCCTTTTTGTACAGGTCATACCTGTTCCAAAAGAGATCCCAATGTTCCATAAATCTGAATGCCTGCCCCCTGCTCCAATCCCTCAGCCACTCATTTATCCACCACCTCATTCTATTCCGATGCTCACTGTCGTGTGACATAGGCAGTATTCCTGAGATGATTAGCTTTGTGGTCCTGCTTCTCAATTTCTTTCCTAACTCCCTGTAGTCTTTTTTCAGGACCTCTTCCTTTTTCCTACCTATGTCATCGGTACCAATATGTACCACAACCTCTGGTTGTATTCTCTCTTGGATGCGATCAGAAACATCCTGGCACCTGGGTGGCAAACTATCATCTGAGCTTCTTTCTTGTGTCCACAGAATTGCCTGTCTGACCCCCTAACTATAGAGTCCCCTATCACTACTGCCTTCCTCTTCCTTTCCCTACCCTTCTGAGCCACAGAGCCAGACTCTGTGCCAGAGGCACGGCCACTGTCGCTTCCCCCAGGTAGGTTGTCCCTCCCAACAGTACTCAAATAGGAGTACTTATTGTCAAGGGGTACAGCCACAGGGGTACTCTCTAGTACCTGAGTCGTCCCCTTCCCCCTCCTGACTGTGACCACTTTTCTGTCTCCTGTGGCCCCAGTGTGACCACCTGCTTATAACTCCTTTCTGCCACCTCGTCGCTTTCCCTAACCAGACGAAGGTCATTGAGCTGCAACTCCAGTTCCCTAATGCGGTCCCTTAGGAGCTGTAGCTCAACACACAGGGTGCAGATATGGCCGTCCAGGAGGCTGGGTGACTCCAGGACCCCCCCCCCCCCACATCTGACACCGAGCACAGAAAACCGGCCTCACACACGTTCTTCCTTTCCGCAATTAACACAGGTAAACCTACCTCGCCTCATTACCGCTTAAGCTCGTTGAGCCAAAGCCCTATCACTCTGCTGCCTCTCACTCCGCTGCCCGCTGGATATGGCGGTCTTCTTTTTAAACTTTTTCCGCTCTACTAGCTGTCGTCATGCGCCTGTGCAGTCTTGCCTCTATTTACCCCGAGTAGTTAAATGCCTTCGCTCAGGAAATCCTTAGCCATTCCTCTCACAGTATTCTTGCTCCGAATCTATACACGATACATCTTACACATGGTATCTTATACCAGAGCTTCTATAGGCAACCATTCCATTCGCTCACTGGATCTGAATGATCCTTCCTTAATTGCTCTTAAAAGGTGGTGGTGAGCAGCCTTCTTAAACCACTGCCATCCATCTATTTTCATAAAACCTTTTCTCAGTATTTTTGGTAAGCAGAATTTTAGCTTGAGTTTTTTTATGGTTATGAGTAAGAAGAAATCAGTACAGGCTAAGGTTCGTATTAGATACACACAAACTCTATTGTTCACCTAAAAGTTCAGAAATTTTTCTTAAAAACATGGTGATGCTTTTTCAACAATGGGATTTTAAATTACCCTGCATAATCCTACAGGTTTAAATGGAGATATCATAGCTGGTAAACAGATCACATAAATATTCACAATTTCCTCTAGTTCAGAAACCCAATCTGCGTTTCTTCAGCATTCCTTTGTTCTTGCAGTTTATCTTCAGCCTCTGGGCCATATCATCGCACGCTTTGTGAGATGCACAAAATTATTTTGAGTTTCAGTTACAAGCTTCAATGCTGATAGATATCTTAAAAATAAGCAATGCAGCCTGGGATATGGAGCATGAAAACAAATAACTGTTCAATTTGTACTTTCCATCTATTGCAGTTTAATGTCACAGTAGTCTCTCAGCAGAGTGAAAATACGAGAAGAATAGGATGGTGGTCTCAACAGTGTCATCTGTCTCTTAGTGATGTTAGAGAGTTTTTGTTTTTCCTTATACAAAAGATGATTCATTTTCAATTTTCTTCCAGGTGTACAGACAAATAACAATGTAGTGTTGCCATCGAATTCTGTTTTCCAGTTCATTTGGGAGAGCAACTTTGACAATTGCCCCCAGAAGTAAAAGTCGGGTTATGCTATTAACTAAACAGCCTGACATCCATTGAAAATCCTTTTCTTTACATTCTTCTGGAGTAATATACAGTTTTTCTTTTGTTGTCACTTCAGCAAGACTCGTGCAGTTTATCAGGTAAAATACACTGATAAACAAAATTGAAACTCCTTGTTTTAAATTTTGTAAATCAGTGCATAACTTTGATCATCAGTGATTCTAGAAATACTTTAATTTGTGAAACTTTCTTTTTCAAAAATGAAATTCCATTTCCTACATCTTTTTATATTTTATTGGCATTGTGTAGGAGCCTACGGTAAGATTAAGATGTTAATAAAGTGTTAGCTGATTTATTAAACACTTACGTCCTATTTTTGAAACCTCATCTTGGGAGTTATGAAATGTTGACTGCACCAGTAATCTAGAATTCATTTTCTTTCCGAGTTGTTTTCTTTTATATTCTCATTAAGGTGAGTTTTTATTAGCCTCTGCTTGTCACAGAGCAGATCCATGCATATTTCTTTCATTAATCTGTCGGTTGAATCACAAAGACATCACCCCACTCTCATGTATCATGCAACAATTATCTGTATCTCAGCTGTCAGAAGACTATGGCAGCCATGCTGAGCAAAGCAGTGCTTCACATCTCTCTCCTGAAACAATTTTCAGGGTGAAACAAATGCTGGAGGGCAGGCACGTCTATTCAACTGTAATGCATTTCCAACTGCAATTACCCTCATAGTCTGTCATGAAGCCAATTTCCTTCATAAGGCACAGTTGGGACATCTGTTAATGGCACAAAAGAGAAAGAATGTTAGGCAGAGGCTCATCGGATCAGTCTACTAATAAACTTTCATCACAAACTTAATGATGATTTCAAAATTTAAGAAAAGAGACACAACTAAAATTGATCAGTAAAGCTGAAATCAATGTCAGTTTAGCATTAATCAATATTGATAATAATGAGCTTATTTTATTTTTAAGAACAACTCAAAAATATCAATAACTTGTTTTCAGCTGCCCAAACATTTACTTGTAGAATATTATTGTCTTAATGATAAAATATATATTAATTTTTGAGGTTGTTTTGTAAACAGTTATCACTGGACATCAAGGTTCTATCACAGTAAATGGCAACTTAATGATTAGAAATAGTGTACTTGTTTAACATTATCGACTGCCTGGAAATGTCCTTAACTCTTAAAGAAATTCCTTCCAGAGGCAGACGTCAGGCCTCTCTGGCCTTGTCTCATATATTTTGAGTGCTGTGCTCACTGTTATTCACAGTTCAAAATCCATAGAGAATGGAGACTTAATACATTTGCCCAGTGGATATATGTGCCCCCACCCCCCCCCCCAAACCTGACCATCCCATTACAAGGGTAAGCTCCAATGTAAACTTGTTTCCAAACATTGCTTCCAAATATTGCATTATATTGTGCATGGATGTCAGAAGCCACAGTGAGAAATATCGTCTGCTCACCAGCTTCCTTGAGAATCATTGGAGCTGTTCAATCCACTTACCAATTGAAGAAAACTGCGGCAGAAGTAACCACTTCTGGAGAGGGAAACATAAACCACAATACAAGACAACCAATTAAATTCAGTATTATATCAAGGTGGCTGTTAAAGCCCTTTGGTTAAAGTATATCTATGACTGAGTCAAGAGGCATCACTTGTGTTGAAAGAATTTCTCCAGTAGTCTCCACATGCAAATTACATTTTGGTTATTTCTACCTTCATTGTAATCAATTGTAATTACACAATCAATGTAAGCTACTTCCTCACCTTTGTGAAATGTCATTATTCCCTAAGGAATCCAGACATATAAAGAGAAATTTTAGAGGCCCTGAGATAGGTATTTGAATGTGCAGAGAACAGAGGGATGTGGACCTTGTGTAGGCTGGAAGGGTTAGTTTGGTTAAGGATTTAATTACTAGTTTAACTAGATTGACACAATGTTCTTTGTTCTATTGGTATGTATATTCAGTGGCCGCATTATTATATAGCCACTGTACATAATTAAATTAACACTGAGTGTATGTTTGTGTCTCCTGCTCTTGTCATCCATCCAGTTCAGGATTCAACAGGCTGTGCATTAATTGATGCTCTTCTGCACACAACTGTTGTGAAGTGTGGTTATTTGAGTTGCTGTCACCTTCCTGTCAGTTTGAACCTCACTGGATATTTCTATGTTCTTGCTCCATCCATCATAAACTCCAGAAACTGTTGTGCATGAAAATCCCAGGAAATCAGCATTTTACGAACTACTCAAACCACCTCATCAGGAACTGACAATCATGCCATGGTCATAGTCATTCACATCACACTTTGTCTATCATTCTGATTTTTGGTCTGAACAACAGCTGATCCTCTTGACCATGTCTGCACACTTCTATGCAATGAGTTGATAAGACTTTGCAATAACGAGAAGGTGTATAAGTGGACCTAATAAAGAGGCCACTAACTGTATTCTCACAATTAGCAATGACAAAATTGGGCCTTGTGTATTAATGCTACAAGATTGCAAGGGGCCAAGTCAAAGTTCAAAGTAAAAAATTATTTTCAGAGTACATATATGTCTCCACATACAACCTTGAAATACATTTTCCTACGGGCATACTCAGCAAATTCTAGAATAGTACCTATAAACAGGATCAATGAAAGAACACATCAAGCATAGGCGACAACAAACTGTTCAAATGCAACGATGAATAAATAGCAATAACTAACGAGACCATGAAATAACAAGAAAAAAAATCCTTGAACTGAGATCATTGGTTGAGTGTAGCTATCCTCTTTTGTTCAAGAATCTAATGGTTGAGGGCTAGTAACTGTTCTTGAACCTGGTGATGTGAGCCCAGAGGTACCTACACCTTCTTTCTGGTGGCAGCAGCAATGAAAGCAAATGAGCTGGGTGGTGAGTATTTTTGATGATGGATGCTGTGCATCTATGGCAACATTTCATGTCGATGTGCTCAATGGTTAGAAGGGTTTTTCTGTGATGTATTGGGCCTTTGTAGGAGTTTCCATTCAAAGGCATTGTTCCCGTACCAGGTTGTAATGCAGCCAGGCAATACACATCCCACTACACATCTATAGAAGCTTATCAAAGTTCATGATGTCATGCTGAATCTCTGCAATCTTCTGAGGAAATAGAGACACTGTTGTGCTTTCTTAGCAATCATATTTATATGATGGGTTCAAGACAGGACTTCTGAGATACTGACACCCAGGAATTTAAAGTTACTGACCCTCTCCACCTCTGATCCTCCGATGAGGACTGACTCATGGACCTCTGGTTTCCCGCTCATGAAGTCTACAATCAGATCGTTGGTCTTGCTGACATCGAGAGAGAAGATGTTGTTATGACACCACTCAGCCAAATGTTCAGTCTCCCTCCTGTATGGGGATTCATCACCACCTATGATTCAGCCCACCACAGTGGTGTCACCGGCAAAATTGATGATGGTATTGGAGCTGTAATTAGTCACACAGTCACAAGTGTAAAGCAAATAGAGCAGGGGGTTTAAGCACACAGTCCCGTGGTACACCAGCACTGATGGAGATTGTGGAGGAGATGTTTTTTGTCAATTCAATCTGACTGGGGTCTATAAGCAAAGAAGTACAGGATACAATTGCACAAGAGGGTATTCAAGCCCAGGTCTTGGACTTCACTGATTAGTTGTGAGGGGATGATGGTGTTACTGCTGAGTTGAAATCAATAAAGAGCAACCTGATGTATGCATCTTTGCTGTCCAGATGTTCCAGGGTTGTGATTCATATAATGATCTTGAATGGCTTTGCACCTGACTAGAACCAAAATTCATGTCGAATGAAAGTAGATTTATTCCATATTATTTTTCCTGGTAGGTTTATTCTATCTTATTTAGACTGGTTATTATAAAAAGTCTACTGTAAAATGTAACAGATGACTGAATATATGGATCCAATAGCTTCAAGGTGGTAACTAGAGTAGTGAACAGAGAACAAAGTCAAGAGAAAATCTGCGGATGCTGGAAATCAAGGTAACACATACAAAATGCTGGAGGAACACAGCAGGTCAGGCAGCATCTATAAGGAGAAGAACTGTCGACGTTTCGGGCTGAGACCTTTGTCAGAACTTGAAGGGTCTCAGCCAGAAACGTCAACTAATTACTCTTTTCCACAGATGGTGCCTGACCTGCTGAGTTCCTCCAGCATTTAGGGTACAGAATCCTTGACATTAACTGAGACATTTGGTTTTGAATCCCAAAACATGGCATCAGTGGAATTAAAATTTATTCAAGTAAATAAAACAGGAATAAGGAAATAATGTATGAAACTACCAGATTATAGAAGTGAATTTGTTTCACTGATGTCCTTCAGGGAGGGAAGTCTTTACCCAGCTTGTCCGGTTTAGGATCTCAGACCCACCAATAAAGTTGGCTTTTAACTCTGTTCAAGGCCAATTAAGGCTGCATAATATTTGCCACTGACATCAGCATCACATGAATGAGTAAACTAGGGACAAGCCAAGGTTTATCCATCAGTTATCTCAAAGTTGCAGCTGCAATATATACCTGACAATTATATTAACTTTTTTTGTCACATGCACATTGAAACATTGAAACATCCAACGATGTGCAGGGGCCAGACTGCAGATGTCGCAATTCTTCCAGCACGAACGTAGCATGCCCACAACTCACTAACCAGTCAGTCTGTGTTGGCAGGAACATCTCTGACTCCATCACACTGAGCACTGGATCCCCACAAGGCTGTGTGCTTAGCCCATTGCTGTTTACACTGCTAACACATGACTGTGCAGCCAGGTTCAAGGAGAACTTGATCATTAAATTTGCTGATGATACCACAGTGGTGGGGCTCATCAGCAAAATTGATGAAACAATGGACAAGGAGGAGGTCAAACACCTAGAGAGCTGGTGCAGTGATAACAACTTGATACTTAATGTCACCAAAACCACGGAGATGATCGTCGATTTCAGACGGTCTCAGCCTGAGCACAAACCCCTCAGCATCAGCGGCTCCACAATGGAGTGGTAAACATCAAGTTCCTTGGGGTGCAGATCTTGGACAATCTCACCTGCACCCGGAACACCACTGGGATTGTGAAACAAGCCCAGCAGAAGTTACACTTTCTGAGGGAGCTTAAACAAGCATCACTCCCCACTAACATCTTAACTACATTCTACAGAGGCATGGTGGAGAGTGTGCTGACCTTTTGCATCACAACCTGGTACTCCAGCTGCAGTGCTGCCGACAAAAAAGCCTTGCAGAGGGTGGTTAGGGGAGCAGAGAAGGTTATTGTGGTCTCCCTACCTTCTGTCCAAGACCTCTTTCAGAGTCGATGCCTCCAGAAGACACGGTACATCATTAAAACCCCTCACACCCTCTCCATGAACTGTTTGTTCTTCTGCCATCAGGTAAACATTACAGGAGCATCAAAACTAAAACCACAAGGCTACTAAACAGCTTCCTCCCACAGGCTAAATAGCTGCTCTACCCGACTCTGCTTTGGACACTTTTAACTTGCACTGGACACTTATAACTTGTTTTTAACTGACATGTGGCTGTTGTGTTTTACTATTTATTGTTATGTTTATTATTTAGTGTTGCGTTTCTTATGTTATGATTGCACTGCTCCTGGGAAACGCTGTCTCATTCTGCCCTGCAGAGCAGATTTATGGTTAGAATGACAATAAAGTTTTTGAATCTTGAATCTTTGTGGCAGAAAGCTGGAGTACACGAAGGAAACCCACACAGGCATAGGGAGAATGTACAAACTCCTTACAGACAGCATAAGGAACTGAACCCTGATTTTCTGATCACTGATGTTGTAAAGTGTTACGCTAACTAGTAAGCTAACCTATTACCCAGTCACTAAATATGGCAAGCTGGCTTTACAAGGTGCTTTGTTCTAGTCACACCAGTGCCCAGATAGACCCTCACATCTGCCAGTGACACCAGTATTAAAGACAACAAACTAAAAAGAAGAGATAGATAGAATGTAATAAAGAAACACTGAGAATAAACGGAGACACTTTACAGCCAGCAGCTGGTTAAAATGAAACATTATTGTTGTGTATTTAACATTTCAGTAATGTTTGAACAGTATTGCAAATATATTGCTTGATTAAGCATTGTTTGTTTACATAATTCATTACAAGTTACATGCAAAAGTACGTGAATGGCATACGTCATTACACCACCATGTTATCTGTGAGCAGCTCTCTGAAGAAAAACTAAATAGGCATGCACCTCCAGGCTCCTGTGTTTTTCTTTCAATTATTTTCAGGAGTTGCAAAACTTAACAGTTATAAAGTGATATTTACATGCAGTTAAAAATGAAAGAGAAATTTGGAACGACTAATTTTCATCACAAACTGGGGATCCCAACTTTCTCCAATGGTCACCTTTTTTTCTGCCAAACAAAGTGTTATTGTGTGGAGTAGACTTTTATCATGTCTTGCCTGTAAAGATTGAGATGCCTGTTGTAGTTAACAGAACTCTTATGTAATGTCGTTAATGCAAATAAAGAGAAGTCAAACTATTCCTGAATGCTTTCTCCTGGAGATAAACCCAGCCCATACACTGCCTTCTGTCCAATGCATCACCTAACTTAAATCTTGGAGAAGGAGTTACAAAATATAACAATAGTTATGAGGTGGTTAAAAACTAACCCAAGACGATTACCTATCTATTGAAGCACAGTGAGATGCACAATTTAGATAAAAAGCATAGCATGTGTTTTTTCAGAAGGGCAGGAAGATAGTCAAGATAAGGGAAGGAAATAGACCAAATTCGGTGATACATAAATAGTGAGCTCTAAGTGATAATATAAAAAAAATAAATAAATAAGCCAAAATGGCTGGCTACATTGGAAAGATAGATGCATACTATTACACAACATACAACTAGAGGATGTATACTGAAGAAATTGAGCAGTATTTTAATGAAACAGCTGATGCAAAACAGGTGCTGGTGTTGCTGAGTTCCTTAGGTGGAAAAACATACTGTACAATTTGATTAGAAGTTTGACTGCTCCAACCAACCCAGGTGAAAAGAGCTATGCAGATATTGTGAAAGTAATGCAGGAACATTTAGAAACAAAACCATTGTAGATTGCAGAACATTTTATGTTTCATAAGTGGAATCAAAAGAAAGGGGAGTCTATTTCAGCTTATTGGCTGAATTGAAGAAGTGGTTTGAGTATTGTCAGTTCAATGACAGGCTTAATGATTTACTGAGAGATCATTTAGATTATAGAATCTTACAAGAAAGCGTTCAAAAATGGCTCCTAACTGAAATATCCAAATGATATTTAAAAGAGCAGTTGAAATCACCATATCAATGGAAACAGCATACAGAGTTGCAACTGAGTTTTAGTCAGGAATGAAGGTGAGCTTGAACAAAATTGCAACATCTATACAGAAATCCGCCAGGCCAAATAAATTGTGTTGCCATTGTGGCAGGGGCTCATATTCACCAGACCAATGTATGTTTAAAGGTGAAACTTGCAGAAAATACAACAAAGTGGGACACATACAAAGAGCATGTCAGGTAGACAAAAATAAATGGACAGCACAGAGAAGAGATAAAGACAAAAAGTGAAGTTGTAGTTTCAAATAGAGCACTAATCTGTATGTTGTAGATGAAAAATCTGATATTGAGAGTGACACAGGATTGTGTAATCTTGAGATTTTCAATGTGAAAGCTAACAAGAGACTAGCAATGTAGCTTACAACAGAAGAGAATGGCAAATTCATTAAAATTGAATTGGACATTAGCTTGGGTGTTTCAGTTATCAGACAAAATGAGTTTGAACTGCATTTCAAAGTAGCCTGCAGATATCCAACTAAGAATTAGGCCATTTCACTCATCAAGTTTGCTCTGCTATTTCATCATGGCTGATCCATTTTCCCTCTTAGATCCAATCTCCTGCCTCTCCCCTTGTCACTTCACGCCCTGATTAATCAAGAATCTATCAACCTCTGCCTTAAATATACCCAATGATTTGGCCTCCACAGCTGCCTATGGCAATGAATTCCACAGATTTACCATGTCCTGGCTAAAAAAATTCCTCATCTGTATTCTAAATGTACACCCTTCTATACCAAGGTTGTGTCCTCTAGTCTTAGACTCCCCACCATAGGAAACATCCTTTTCACATCCACTCTATCAAGGCCTTTCAATGTTCAATAGGTTTCAATGAGGTCACCCTTCATTCTTCTGAATTCCAGTGAGGTGAGGCCCAGAGCCTTCAAATGCTCCTCATATGACAAGTCTTTCAATCCTGAAATCATATTCATGAACCTCCTTTGAAACTCCTCCAATGTTAGCATATCCCTTCTTAGATACGAGTCCCAAAACTGCTCACAATATTCCAAGTGAGATCTCACCAGTGCATTATAAAGCCTCAACGTTACATCCTTGCTTTTGTATTCTATTTTTACCACCCAAACTAGGAGCTAAAGTGTTGTAGGAGCTATATGCCAGTTATCTAGGCATGGAGAAAATGAAAACATCATCTCAAAACTTTGCCTGGTAGCCTGGGATACATCAGCAGATCTAACATTCTTCTATGCACTGTTCGGGAAGCTAACACATCTAGAAGATGTCAAGAACAGCGCCTCTCCATCCCAGGGAATGGCCTGCATTGCCCAGGCAGAGGATTCATGTGGACTTTGCTGGACCATTCATGGGCATAAATTTCTTGTTAGTAGTGAATGCAGCTACAAAATGGGCAGAAGTGTTCCTAATTGTCTCCACTGCAGCCTCGCACACTGTTGATGTGTTGAGAAGCCTCTTCTCAAGGACTGGTGTTCCAGAACACTTAGCCATCTACAATGGACCACAATATGTTGCAGAACAGTTACAGTCATTCCCGAAAATGAATGGAATTAGACATATTATATCTGAACCATACCGCCTGGCTTACAAATGGCTTTGTAGAAAGGTCTGTTCAGAGTCTAATGAATGCACTGCGAGTAATGTCAGCAGAACACACCACACAAACACTGAATCAGAAGCTCACCAATTTCCTCCTTATATATCGCAATGCAGCACATTCCACAACAAACAGCTCACCATCTGTGCTATTCCTGGGCTACCTCTTGCACTTATGCTTAGATCTGCTCAAACCTAATCTCAGAAAGACTGTACAGGACAAATTCAAGGCTCTTCAAACAAGGAGGTTCAATGTTTCACTCCTGGACACTAAAGGAAGTGATCAAAAGTGGGTACTTGGAGAGATTAAGGACAGAACTGGACTACTCTCCACAGTGAAGATTGCATCTAACGTCATCTAGAGGCAACATGTCAATCAGTTGAGGAGATCAGAGTCAATTTTAGAGAAGAAATGTGGCCAGGCCTGTCAGGATCACATCCTGCTATTCCAGAGTCATCTCCTACAATCACAGTGAAGGTCGCAGAACCTGAGTTTGTTTCACAGCCACAAGTCTCACCTGCCAAGCAGAGTGAATCCCTCTTGTCAGGAAAGACATTATCCCACAAAAGTAAGAAATCCTCCACAGTGATTAAACCTTTAGGCCTGAATGGGACAATTTAAAATATATTATGCAGTAGATGTCTACATTGTAGTCATATTATGTAGTATACTGTGTCATATATGTCATCATAAATGTGTATGTGTGTGTGTGTGTGTATACACATACATACACACACATACATACATACATACAAGGGGTGATTGATAAGTTTGTGGCCTAAGGTAGAAGGAGGTAATTTTAGAAAGCCTAGCACACTTATTTTTCACCCTCCACTAGTGTTGCCACCATATCCTCATGGACCTCCTTGGGTGATAAGCCCTTGAGACCGAGGTAGTGGATGACTGCATGAAAGCCGATGTCCATTTTCTCAGACAGTGCTTACTTGCAATTTTCAACGATCTGAAACAGAAATACCACAAAAGTTATTAACTTCAAACTTTCTGAATAATCACTCAAAGAGTTGAACTGCGCATGCGTGTAACGAGAGCTGTAAAACTCATCTGATTCTACCTTAGGCTACAAACTTAACAATCACCCCTGCTGTGGACCACTTTCTGGAGATCGAAGATGCCAACTTCTACAAAGAAGGGATCCGTATGCTCCATGACTGCTGGACTAAGTGTGTAAATGTAGGAGGGGACGATGTTGAAAAATAAATATGCTAAGTTTTCTAGAATAGACTCTTTCTACCTTAGGCCACAAATGTGTGTGTGTGTGTGTGTGTGTGTGTGTGTGTGCGCGCGCGTACACGCGCGTACACACTTATGATGACTACAGATCAATGCGTGACATATTTGAATTGAGTTGCATTCTATATTGAGTTGGAGTTTATACCTAGTCTGGGAGGGGTGTAGTGCATTAAATATTTCAGTAACATTTGAGTAATATTGTAAAAATATAGTTTTATTAAGCATTCCTTGTCTGTTGATATAAGTCATTAAGGGTTATATGTAAAAGTATGTGAATGATATACATCATCACGCCATCATGTCATATGTGAGCATCTCACTGAAGAAAAACTAAGTAGACACGCATCTCCGGGCTCCCGTGTTTCAGGAGTTACAAATCATAATAGTTATAAAGTGATATTTACATTCAGTTAAAAATTAAAGCGGAGTTTGGAACTATTAAATTTCAGCACAAGCTGAGAAACCCAACTTTCTCCATTAGTCACCTTTATTTTTCTTCCAAACAGAGGACTGTTGCATGTTGTAGATTTGTATCAATTCCTGCTCATAAAGATTCAGATGCCTGTGGTAGTTAACAGAACAATTCAGTAATATCACTCATGTAAATGAACAGAAATCACACTGTTCCTGGATGCTTTCTCCTGGAGATAAAACCAGCCCATATGTTACTTTCTGTCCAATGAATCACCTAATCTCAACTGGGAGAAGGTAAATTGGCATGCGGTAGTTCTACAGGGTGCTCCTTTGCAGATTTTCCTGGGCAGCAGACCATTCACTGATCCATTATGGAGGTCCCCTATATGATCACTTTCCGTGCAGAAGGGAAGGTTAATACCAGCCGTTACAGCAGGCAACCTCACACAAGATTAAAGAATAGATTTTAAACCATAGCAGTCTAAAGTAATTACTTCAGTGGAAATAAAAATTAGAAGAAATGTAGAATAGATAATCAATCCATGATCATCCACTTGATACCAAGTCAAATAGTTGCCCTTGCATTTCTCTCATGTGTTGGTGATGTCATTGGAAACACACAGGTCATCGCTTTGTAATGCATTCCACCTTCACAATTTGAATGAGCTTTACCATGACTGCGGTGGATTTGCAGTGTTGATTTTCTTGTGAATTATCAATCTGGCTACCTTTGTGAAAGGGAAACTTTGATGGATGAGGAAGACTGGATCAAAAAGAGCTAAAATTATTTGAAGTAATGTCAAAAGGCTTCAGAGAAATGCAAGATTATTAGATGTTATGTAAAAGCCAGTTGCATGAAATATTTGGCTGATTCACATTTCTTTTTAGCTTTCTGGCTCATATATTTTACGAAAATGTCTAATAATTTAATAGAAAACAATGCCTTAATGTTCTTTGCACAACTTTATGCAATTTTTGTTTGGTGCAAATGAACAAGAAACTTTCATCCACGCACACAGCCTAAATAAAATCCAATGATATGAATTCCCCTTTCAAGGACTCACCAGATATAGCAGTTTTACTTTTCCAGCAATAGGCTAGCCTGATTAGCTGAAGCAGTGGCCATGAACTGCTGTATCCCATGGGTAGTTGATATGTGTCTGGATTTTGCCTTTCTATACAATTTTGTAAAATACATAGCCAGATTATTAATAGCTCAATCACTCCCCAACTTGTCTTATAATTTCATAGGGTGCATATAATTATGCATATACTTTTTTTGAAGCTCGACTATATCGTGTGTTATTGTCATAATGGAGTGAGGAGGTTCTGGGAACTGCAGCGAGAGACTGTATCTAATTCACACCTCAACACAAGCACATTGGAACTGACATGTCTGATTTACTGCTGTGTTGTTTGACAGGTGTCAGTTCTCAACATTTACAAAACACATGGAAGATCCTGCAAATGAGATACCTTGGCTACACATGAAATAATGAGGCATCATTCCAAAACTATTAACACCCACCATCCAAGTCTATGTGGTGGCATCATCAAAAAACTTACATTACCACAATCTTTTATACCGTCGTTTTATCATCATTCACCATTATTATGCACCCAAAAGGAGCAATGGGGAGTTCTGAATGTCATCTGCTTGGTCTGTTATTAAACAAAACCTACAAACGCATCCAGGTTTCCTGCACCATATCAATATATTTCAGACAATCAGAAAGTTAAATTGCTCTGCTGAAATCTTCCCTGTATTTAATTTCCTTATATATTTATTTATATAAAAATACAGCATGAAGTAGGTCCTTCTGGCCTAACAAGCAGCGTTGCTTAGCAACCCTCCTATTTAACACTAGCCTAATCTCAGGACAATTTACAATGACCAGTTACCCTACTTACTGATATGTCTTTGGACCGTGGGAGGAAACTGGAGCACCTGGAGAAAACCCATGCACAAAGTGAGAGAGACGGCACCCAAATTGAACTCTGAACTCTGGAACACCCCGAGCTGTAATGGTGTCCTGCTAACCACTACACTATCTTAAGGTGTACCTTCTGCATGAGGTGCATCAGTGAGGAATTCCAGCCTATCAAAATGCTTCTCCAACTGGCTGATTTAAAATAAACAGAAATAGATAGACGGGGGCAATAAGAAGACAACAGCCAGGGAACTCTAACTAGATAAACTGGAAGCAAGCATGATTCCTCTTCTCATCAAGTTGAACTGAGGGATCCCAATGCGCAATTAAACCACCCCCACTTATTGCAACACTGTAAGCATACACATTTCATCTTGTTTACTCTTATAATGCAAACAGCCAGGAGTAATTGGGCTAAAAATCATTTTTCTAAAGTGCGGATATTAGAATTTCAAATACAGGCAGTTCCCGGGTTACAAATAAGGTCCGTTCCTGTGTCCATCTTTAAGTCGGATTGGTAAGTAAGTCAGAACATGTACATCCAGTATTATTTAGCATCAGTTAGTCAAACATTTGTCTTAGTATGTAGTGCATATTTTACCTTTCTATGTATATAAAACACAAAGAAATGTATGAATTTCAATAATTAAACCACTGCATTGCTTAGTAATAATTGTAGCTTTCATCGAGGCAGGGCCTTTCACATGCTCCATTACTCTCACTTTATCCTTTACCTGTGTCCTTTAAAATTATTCCGATCGTTGACTGACTATAGCTTAACGCTTTTCCAATGACTGATGGTGTTTCATCTCTTTCCGATTGCTTTCTTATTTCCACTTTATTTTCAATCGTGATCATTTTCCATCAATGGAACAGAAACAGTGCAGATTCAGCAGCAGCCATGGGCGGTTGGTCCTGACCTGAGCTCCCCGGGTCCTAAAGTCCACCCGCACAGAGACAGGTTAAATGGGACAAGTGGGGGAGGTGCTGACTGGAAAAGTGGAGGGGGTGGGGGTCAGGGTGAATCTTGCTAAGAAATATTTAAGCCAAATACAACACTCAACACAGTGTCAACGGCAACGACTTAAAATGGCGAATGGCGTCGTGATCCAACTTAAAATGGCAGACACCATTCTTCTGTCTCTGCTCATAAGGACGATTTTTTTGTAAGTCGGTCGTTCGTAACTCGGGGACTGCCTATGATAACAAAATGCTGCAAATAATCAGCATGTCAGGTAGCAGCTGGTGCCTAGAGACAGTTAACGTTTCAGCTAAATGAATCTTCATCAGAACTGGTGATTGAAGATAACTTTCTTACTTACTGCCTATTACTGCGCTGGTGCTTAGGGCAGCAATGAAGGTTCTCCATCTCTGGTGGTTTTCAGGCTCGAGGGATGGCAGAAATGAAAATGGAAAATGTTAGACACACTCACAAAGTGAGTGAGTCAGCATCTGTCGAAAGAGACTCCGAAGTAATATTTCTAGTCATAAGCCCTTCAAATAGTAGTTTCGGTATGAGGGAGAGACTGAATAAGATCAGGCTGTAGTCTCTGGAGGCAGAAGGAATGAGGACTAATCTCCTGAAGAACTTGACAAAGTGAAAGCAAGAGGTCAATAAATTTCTGGACATATGAGCATTTATAGAATATGAGGACAGTGTGGGAAAATTGAGGATTCATTAGCACTGTGGCAGCGGAGGCTGGTTAATACCTTTAGTTTTTATATCCTTGAAATCCTTTGCTTAAGTTTCTGCCATCAGGTATCCACCACTTCCAGCTGAGCTCAATGATCGTAACTGAACAAAGGCTATCTTTTATTGTGACCATTGTCCACTGTCCTTCTTTGTCCTTTTGAAATATCAGCACATGTTCGCACAATGAACTAGACCATTCTACTTCTGCTGTCTCATTTTTTCAGGGCTATCCTAACGCCTAAGCTTTCCAGTTTTAATTGAAGAATTATTAACCATATCTTCCCTTCTATCACCTCTCTCTTCTCTGCAGCACACCTGAGATGCACCAGGAACCTACCTATATCCTCCTCTTTCTTATCTGTCCAAGGTTACTTCCATTATCCACAGATTGCAAGGTCCATTGACCCATAACCAGTGCAGTCCTCTTCACTGCCCCTGCACCATCATCAAGATGAAAGCCTACATTCATCATGGGTGTGAACTTTCATATTTTCATTAGGCCTTATAAAGCCCTTTGGAACATTTTATGTATAAAAGCCACTACGTAAACCTACAAAATTCCTGCTAGTAACTTACTTGCTTACTGTCCATTAAGCCACTGGCATTTGGGACACCAGTGAAGATCCTCCATCACTGTCTGTCCTTGGCCGCACACAGATGTAGAATTTCTTCATTGCTGTTTCTCTAACAATTTTGTTTGACCAATCAGGGTTATTGGCCTGAGCTGAACCCCAAGCCTAGAGGACCACTGGGACCATTCGTAGTCTGGACTCTACATCTTGACCTGTTTGGCATGGGTGACTCTGCCAAGAGCCAAAGCACAGGGCCCTGACTCCAGCCACGTAGCTCTCCAGGTCATTGAGGCAACACAAGCCTCTAAACCCAATGAGGTTTTGTTAATAAAGTTGGCATAAGTTTCACTTGCTTTTGTTTTAGGGGACTATTGTGACATAGTTCCCTTCAGCTAACATCCATTCATTCTGTGCAGTCTGTGCATTACTTTGTGATAATGACATATGGGTTGCAGCAGGGAGGAGGTTCAGTGATAACATATTTATTTTCTTTTGAGCTCACATTAACTTCTTCAATCAAGTTACCAACAGGATCAACACACACACACACACACACACACACACACACACACACACACACACACACACACACACACACACACACACACACACACACACACACACACACACACACACACATACACACACACACACACACACACACCCTTTCATTATTTCAGCCATGTACTGCACCGACACGGAAACTTGATAGTGAATTTGTTACTTCTATCTAGTTATTCCTGTTGTTCAACATGAAAAATACATTTAGGATTAGGACTGGAACAAATAGTGAAATACGCCTCCACTGTTTTATGATTGACTTGGCGTACATGTACCAGAGTAATATCTTTTTTAATAAGTATGTGGTAAAGGCTCAGAACAGAGAAACTTGAACCATAATCTGTAAGATGCTGCCAGGAAGGAGTTAATTACTGAAACTTTATAGAATAAGAACAGCTATAAGCAGAAAAAAATGCATTCCAAGACCACTGCTCATCATATTAACATTTGGAAGAGTTTAATGCTGTACTTGTTAACGTCGACAAAAAAAGTATATAAACATTGATTTTGGCAAGAACGTAATTATCAGCTGGTAAAAAACACAAAGCTTCTTCAGATGAAGTGAAAGAGACTCACTGTTAAAACTTTATTGACAGATTGAATATGCCATTGTTTATGCCCTTCAAGAGGAGAGAATTGCTTATTTTTTAATCTGATTGCTTGTAGGTAACCAAATCTCATGATTCCTCTAAAATACATGGTGCATTCTTATATTTTGGAATAGGTCCAATAGAGTAACCACCTTTTAACTTAATAAAATGCTGTTGTGGTTAAGGTTCTAGTTCTAATAAGTGCATCAAATTGTCTTGAAAGATTAGTATCCCATTGAAACTGTAGGGGAAACAAGAGATTCAGAAGTGAATTAGATTCTGAGTTCAATGACTGGTTGAAAGCCATTGGTGGTTGTAATGAATGTCTGATCTGTCTACAACCATAAGCACCTTATGTAAAATGAAATTCAACATTTCTTCAAATCATTTCCTCTAAAATGCTCCTAATTGTGTGTAAAGTGGGAATAACATTTAGAGAGCCCACCAAAATGAAAAACAAAAAAATGTCACCGATGGAATACTGTATCAGATATTGTTACAGAGTCCTGTCCACAACCACCCCACAGGCAATTGATGTTGATTCTGGATGCTAAAAGTCAGAATGTTTCCATACACCATTCATTTGCTGTCATTTATCAGCACTCTTATTCACAGAGAAAGCATATGTGCCACAATGAAATATTTGATATTCCATGCAAGAAATAACTTTCTCCATAAACTAACTATATCTATTATGTATATACAAATGCAACTAGAAAAATCTGCTTCTCATTAAGAAAATCAATGGTGCAAAGTCAAACTTCTTTTAATTACTCGCCAACAACTGGCATTTATTTTAAAGTAAATAACTATAAAAATCAAATGTAATTCTGTAATTTTATTTAGTAGCTCTATATTTGTAGAATTATTCATGTTCTAAATTGATGTTTGGGCTAATTTGGCCAAGAGTATGAATTGCTGGAGGATTAATTCTTTAAGATATCCACCATCCTAATTTACATTGTGGATTTATGAGGAAAGGGATTAGGGAGGGGCAACAGATCATATTGAAAACCCAGATGACCAATTTGAGTTTTGCAAATGTCTAACTCTGGCTTAATTTCAAATATTGTAGACTTTAACATCTCTTGCCCATTTCAAGCATTCAATACCTTATCTGATTTTAAATACAACAATGCAAAGTGATTGGAAAATTAGGAGTATGAGTGATCCTTGAAAGTCTAAACGTATGGGTGATCCCTTGTCATCCTCTGCAGGAGGCATACATTTTCTACGAGTAACTTGGTAAGTCAGTTCTGAACAGAAAACTCTGTTTGCCTTGAGAATGTAACGAGCTCCTATCTTCTATCATGATATCAATAAAAGTAGCCAATACAGGTAATCGTAGACTATGTCCTATTGGTGTTTGGCAATTTGTGTCCTGTCCCTGCTCTTTCCAATGGACTGGTTCTTCTTTTTTCCTGCCTTTGCTTCATTGTTGAGATCAAACTCTCACTGTGACAAAAGAGCAGGATCAACAAAATGTGCAGTTTGTTACATTTACTGATACTAAGATTCAACTTAATTAGAAATAGCAAGAATATTGAATTGCTTTTAGGGCAGTATTCTAATTCATTTAAGGTTTTGGAATTGCTCACCATGGATTTTGAAGGCTTTTATGTGCAGACCAATTATGCCCATTAACATCAAAATTGCTATACATGCTGGCTACTCTATAACTGGCATTAAGTTACCTTGAAAGTAAGTTGCACTTTCATGATTGATAAAACATACCTATTTGCCAGTATCTGTTCTCCTGCACTAAGAATACATCAAGTTACTGTACAGCGCTGAAGAGCATTCAAGTAATAGTCAACAATTATGGAACATTATTAACAGCTTTTTTCCCTCAATCCCCAGCTTGCATTGTCTCGGCATCAAAAAGATCAACACAGTGAGGAAGATATTCTGTTACTGCAAATTTTTGATTTAACAAAAGACAATTTGTTCCACTTTACCGTGCTCAGAAATTATAATGTTCGTCAACTGAACAGCCAGAAGCATTTCATTTACAGTGTCTATTGTCAAGCCAAATGGGCACTTTAAAAGGGCTGGTAAGGAAAGAGAGCAAGCAAGCATATCCTCAATCTCAGTTAACATTTAATAATTTTGCTCCAAGGTAGTGAGTGTTCCACCAATGGGAACAGCAGGGAATGCTCTTATTGGAAAAGTCAAGAGATAGATGTTTATATGACTGTACAATTGTTTTCGATGTAAATTGATGATAGATCGCAAAGCTCGATGTGAGGGATATAATAGTGCAAGGTAACATGTAGAAAATATGACTGACCAGTGATCTTTGCTTCATCCTATCTTTATGTGTCTGATGTTTTCCTACAAACCGATAATGCGCACGTGGTGTGTGTTTTTGTTTGGCAAAACTAGCCTTGAACAAATTGAGTATGAAACGATGCAAATATTTTAAAAATTCTATCCACTTATTTTTGCTTATTCCACAGAAAGCTTTTTATTCAATTTAAAATAAATTCTGTCAGGGTTAAGTCTAGGGCTCGAACAAATGAAATTTCCGAGCCACTGGCGGTTCCCCAGTGCAGACTTTGGACAGTGCATTAAACAAACACTGATCTGTTGAGCTTATCTGGGGCAAATAAGCCAGTTTTGTTTATTGGAGAACATTGAGCAACATAACAATTTACAGAAAGTGGAGATAAAATATTACATTCAAGATAGGACAATAAGAATACCTGCTTCCCAGATGTAAGAAAAATGCATGAAGAAGATTAAAAATCTCTGCAGCAAACTACTTGTTTATATAATGGACAAGAAATTCTTTATTGTGTTGTTTTATATGCAGTCTACCGATATAATTAATGAATTGAGTCCTTTGCAGATTGTGCTTCTTCCAAATATTGCTCCAAATTTTCTATGTGCAAGACTTGCGTTTATGTAAAGATTACAGCACTTGTCCAATGGTGAGCAGCTCACATTTTGGCATCACTGGCACAAGCTTCATTTCTGCATGTAAGTCATGTAGGAGTCTTTTCTCATATTTACTGATGACATCCTGTAAGAGGAAGTCATTCAGCCCACTGAGTCTATGTCAATTCTTAAAGCGTCCTCGTCAGCTCCATCACTCACTTACTCTTCTATTCTCCCTTGCATGCTCATAAAACCCTCCCAATTCTCCTGCCACTTCCGTACATTAAAGGTGATTTATAATGAATCTGTAAATGTGCTCACCTTTGAAAAATAGGATGAAGCCAGCACACTTGAGGAAAACTTACAAGGTTGCAGGGATAAGGTGGAGATGACAGCCTCTAGAGTCAGGATCAAAACATGGTAACTGGATCTTTGTTACAGCAGCACTAAATGCTCCACCACAGTATCACCCTATACTTGAAAGTGGGAACTAACACTATGGAAAAGTTAACTGCTGATAAGTGTTCGAGTGATATTATTTCCCTTTAAGTTTATGGTTTTTAATTACTATTTTAGAACGCTTCAATTATCTTTTTTTATTTTTCCAAATATTTTTATTTTTGTTTAATTGTTGCCCTTTGCAAACATTCCATAAGCCTTCTTAACTACCCTATTGCCACTTTATGTACTTGGACCCCATAATCTCTCTGCTCAGCAGCACTATTCAGTGTCCTGCCCTTAACAGTGCACTGTCTCCTTGCATTTGCCCTACCAAGGTGCAACACCTCACAGTTATTTGGTTTAAACTCCATCTGCTATTTCTCTCACAGTCTTCTACACTATCCACTACTCCATCAACCTTGGCATCATCCACAAACTTACTAGCCCACCAATGTACATTTTCAACTGGGTCATTTATATCCATCACAAACAGCAGAGGTCCTGGCACAGATTCTTGCAGAATGCCACTGATTACATAACTCCAGCTCAAATAACTCACATCGACCACTACCCTTTATCTTCTATGTGCAAGCCAGTCCTGAATCCATACAGCTAATTTGCCATGGACCCCATTCGTCTTAATCTTCTGTTTTAGCCTCCCATGATGGACTTTGTCAAACATCTCACTAAAATCCATGTAGACAGCATCCACTGTCCTACTTTCATCAAGCTCTGTTGTCACCTTGTCAAAAACTCAGTCAAGTTGGTGAGACATGGCCCGCCCAATACAAAGCCATGCTGGCTCTCCCTAGTTAGGCTATGGATTTCCAAATGCTCATATATAATTTACTTGAATTGTTTTTTAATGCTGTTGATGATCAAAAAAATAGTGTAATGCTTTTATAGTACCAGCTGTATGATCGGGGTTCAATTCCCATCACTATTTGTTAGGAGCTTATGCACTCAGTGGCCACTTTATTAGATACACCCGTACACCCGTTCGCTAATGCAGATATCTCATCAGCCAATCATGTAGCAGCAACTCAATGTATAAAAGCATGTGGTCATGGTCAAGAGGTTCAGTTGTTGTTCGGAGCAAACATCAGAATAGGGAAGCAATTTGATCTAAGTGACTTTGACCTTAGAATGATTGTCGGTGCTGGACCCGGTGGTTTGAATATCTCAGAAACTGCTGATCTCCTGGGATTTTCATGCACAACAGTCTCTAGAGATAACAAAGAATGCCGCAACATCCAGTGAGTGGCAGTTTTGTCGGTAAAAGGGCTCTTTTAATGAGAGAAGCCAGAAGATGGTCAAACAGGTTCAAGCTGACGGGAAAGTAACAGTAACTTAAATATCCACACATTGCAACAGTGGTGTGCAGAAGAGTATTTCTGAATGCACAACACATCAAACTCGAAAGTGGATGGGCTATTGCAGCAGAAGACCATGAAAATACAGCCAGTGGCCACTTTATTAGGTACAGGAGGTATGTAATGAAGTGATCGTTGTGTGTATGTTTTCCCCAAGTTTTCCTCCGGGTGCTCCAGTTTCCTTCCACATTCCAGTGATGCACGGGTTAGGGTTAGTGAGTTGGGGGAATGCTATGTTGGTGCCAGAAGAATAGCAACACTTGGGGTCTGCCCATTACAATTCAAACTGATTTGATTTGACACAAATGATGTATTTCATTGTGCGTACTTGTGACAAATAAAGCAAATCTTTATCTTTAAAGAAAAACTATAAAATCTTTGGCAGCTGGTTAGTTGTTAAATGAATCAGAATGATCTCAGTACATGACATATCCAGTAAGGCCTACTTCATGGTTGGAGAGCTCTCTGGCCTGTAAAAACACATGTCCAGGGTGGAAGGTCAACTCACTCAGCACTTCATATCCAGAAAATGCATGTGCTGCTGAACAAAGTACAGAGGGATTTCAATGTTCTTATGCACAAGTTACAAAAACTTAGGTAGCCGTTGCAATGAGCGATTAGGAAGACAAATGGCACAATCTCAAGAAAATCTGCAGGTGCAACACACAGGGAGGAACTCAGAAGACCAGGAAGCATCTATGGGAAAGAGTAAACAGTCAATGTTTCAGGCTCAGATGTTTCTTCTGGACAAATGGAATATTGCCCTTTATTGCAAGTTGGTTAGTGTTTAGAAATAGTGAAGTATTGTGAAGAATACTGGTGAAGCCACACCTGCAGCAATGTGCAGAGCTGTGGTCTCATTATTTAAGAATGAATATTCACTGGGCTAATTCCTGGTTTTCCTATTACAAAGAAGTAAAGATATTGTACCCATATTCTTTGAATTTAGAAGAATGTAGGATGATTTTATTGAAAGATATGTGATTCTTTATGGAACGTTAACAGAAGGATGTTCAGCTGTTTCTACTAGTAGGAAAATCTTAAAAAAGGGGACATACAATCATTACAAGATTAGTAGGTGGGCAGTGCATATAGATTTCAGCTCACAGAGAATGGTGAATCACAGTCTTAGAAAGAAATAGTGCAGAAATATGCTTTTCTCCCCATTGAGTCCACACCAATCATCAACCACCCATTTACACTAATCTCATTTTTTTAATTCTCCCTACCTTCTCATCATCTCCTGCCAGACTCTGTCACTCACCTGCACACTCTGATGATTGTAGCCAATTAATCCGGCATGCTTTTGGGGAGGAGGAAGAAATGGGAGCAGCAGAGAGAAATCCAATGAACATTACCCAAATTCAGGATCGAACCCAAATCTCTGATGCAATAAGTCCCTGAAATTCTTGACCCCATTATGGAGGGTTGTGCAAGTTTGCCATGATGATTTTTAAAAGGAAGTAGATACATTTTTCGGAAGATTGAAGAGGCTAATGTGAAATGGCAAGGAAAAGGAGAGGAAATTTGGGGCAAGACCAGCCAGGATCATGTTGAATAGCAAGACACCTACTGTTCGTATTTTTTCATGTTCTTATGTTACAGTAGGTGGTGAATTCAGTTACTAGCTGGTCCAGAATGATCTGTTATCAGAAAACCATGAATCTGCAGAGCTTTCATAGCAATCCATACTTACATGCTAATGTTTATGATCCAACAAAGTGTTGAATGCCTGATTAAATTGATTGTTTGTCATTTAATTACTTAAGTGCTAATTTGCCTAGTTGGTAGCATTATCCATGAGTCAGGAAATTATAGATTCAAATTTAATACAGTACCTTAGCAAATAATCTATAATGATAGAACAATGTTTCGCACATGGTGTCTTGTATTATTGGACATGTTATTTTTATTAAGATGTCTTACAAACCCTGCTTAGATGAACATATAATGTACAGTAATTCCATGCTGAGAAGAACATGGACTTTTTTGTGCTCCACAAAGGGTCAAAGAGAAAGGAAAAGAAATAATTCAGATAGTGGAACATAATGTTCACAAAGAAAGATTAAAATAATTCACCTGAAAAAAGAGATGAGAGAATGCAATCAAAATGTAGATAGAGGGAATTCTGAACTTATTGGCACAAGGGCAATTATATAGCTTTCGACATTTATGATGAGAGCAAAAATATGTTTGTTCAAGAATTAGAAAGTGAGAAGGTGAATTAGAGAAGGTCAAAAAACAGTGAGAGTTTGCTCCCTTCAAGCTCACAACACACCCAAAGAACTACAAAATCATCATAAAGGAAATGTTAAAATTCATATGTTTCAAGGAAGAAAAACATTTCATCCCAAACTTTTAACTGTCAAAGATGTTATCTTATGGACATGTCAATTGACTACCAATTAGAGAATGGCCATACTTCTGTTGACTCCAAGTGATTGTATGCTTGATGAGTGATTGATAAAGACAGATACCAATATACATGAGCTGATCCACAAAACTACTTTGTTTATTTCTTCTTCTTTTTCTTTCAAATATGATTCTACTACTAAGCTGTGTGCAGTTGGACCCTGTCATTTATATTTTGATGGTGTGATTTTGGGCTGATCCAGCGCTCTGGTGCTTTGCAGTCTCCGAGGGAAATCAGTGAGGTTTAGAGCAGAGCGTGCGGCCTGGAGGCCTGGGAGCAAGCCCACAATTGACTCCATTGCTTCTTTCCAAATGAGGCATCAAGCAAGGCTGAAGTTGACAAGGATGAGAGCAGAGAGTGGGCAGATGTTCGGTGCCATCTAATCATCCTCTCCCTCTTGCTTGGTGCTCTCGGAGGAGAGTGCAGGAGTCTTGGGATCCACTTTGCATGAATTGATTGGAGAGGCACAATAAAACTTCAGTGGGGGTGTGTAAATACTTTTTATAGGCACTAGACATGTAATGCAACAATCACTATCATGTACCATTCATTCATTAGTTATGGCCAAGTGTTGCTTTCAGGTAAAGCAGCGTGGTAGATCACGAGCTGACATTACCAGAGTTTACATATTTCAGATGTTCAGAATTTGTATAATTTTTGCTTTGTACACAGTCATAATTCAAACTCCACTTTAAAAAGAATTGTGAGATTTAAGTTTACATTCCTATATCCTCAGCTGGATTTCAAGTGGTGAAGGCAGCTTTCAATGCAAATGTAACTTTGGCTTTTCTCATGGGAAGGGATGGCAGGAAGTCCATGCAGATATAATTGTCAATGTACTTATATATGGAGAAAGTTAAATTAACACACTCCGAATTCTTTATTGCCAGACTAGTGTTCACATTACCATATATTGCATTGACATTGTAATTGTACCTATTGTGATGCCAGATCTTTTGCTCTAATTCCATTCAGAAATCTTCCCTTTATTACAACACCTCTCCATGGAAATGGAGCCACTCACGAAATAGTAAAAAGATACCAGAAAACAAACTTACATTTTTTATGACAATTCAGTATATATTACACACAATGTCTGTGAATTCCAGGCTGTAATTCAATATTGGGGTTCTGCTGATGTTCATAAACTGTTCAAGCTTTGCTTGTCATTTATAACGTCTCTCAACTCCTAGATTGAATTACAACCTTGTAACTCACTGCAAGCTATCTATTATCCCACAAGTAATGTTATTTGGTGAGAATTATGATGCAACATAGGTTTTAGCAATATTATTTTTCGCTTATATGTTTTTCCTATTTGATGGAATGACTTGGACTTTGGAGTTAATGGTATCAGGCAACTACACAGCGTAGTTCCAAGAAACATTATTTTTGATGGGTTTGAGCTGATATCCCCCTCTTCCCACTGCAAATTCAAACTAGTTTGTTAAAGGAGGCCAATAACAGTGCTTTGCCTGGATTGGCTGTTTGCCAGGCAATTAATTATAAAGTGCTCCCATCTACCCAAACATCTCCTATATATCTTCCTTTACTTCAAATACTGTGTGTGATTTCACCGGTTATTCCTGATAGGAGCCCTGATTCTTAACTATTTGAACAACATCAAGTCACAACCATCTGTGCATGGGTGTTGTGAGACATGGAAGGTGATAGATCTGGAGTTCTAAATCTGCCAGTCTGTACTGCTCTTGGATTCTATATGATATCTCATGTTGGAGCCTTTTCTTGCTGGAATTACCCACCATTGCACTGTTATCTTATGAATCATGTGCCACATCTCAAATTTTATTTTTGTTTTGACACTTCCTTTATTTTAGACATTTCTACGTGCCCATGATTGTATTGCCTTCAGGCTCTTACATGTTCCTTTTCAATGAGGTATGTATCAAGGACAGAGCTATCAACAAAGTGTCATTTATTGATGGCAGTCAACATTCAACTAACAACAGTGGCTGTCATATCAAAAGTTATATCACATTTTGCACATAGTTTTTAAAGACATACTCATATTGAAATATGCAGCATAATTTCTCTTTAAACATTGTAGCAATCTCAAGCTTACCATCTGCTATAAATTAATATATCAGCTTTTATATATTGTATATATGAAGTTATAACTGACCGGCTGTAGTATTAACATCGGACTTCAAGACAAATGGTTCTGGGTTCGAATACGGCTGGCTCCTGACACGCTTTCCATCCATGGTGGGTTGAATGTCGAGCTAGCAACTCAGCTTCATAAAAAACAGACAAATGCTAAGGAAACGGCAAAAATAATGCCACTCAAAGCGCCACAAGATGCAAAAAGGAACAACTATATGTGAAGTTTTATAAGTAGCATTATTTATATATGCATTGCTTTTAAATTTAAACAAACATAGCTTTGCTCATTTCTTTAGTCAGCTCAGCAATAAAATGTACCCATTAGCTAAGCATCATAATATCTGTATAGGGACTGATAATTCCCACAAACTACTTCTCTGGATAGATCTATATCTTAACAATCTATGACCATAAATATATTTGGTAACAATCATTCACGTCAACTGTAACACTAAAATTAACCCATGCTAATAACACATTGACTATGACAGCTTTTACACTTACACACTGATTTCAATATATTATTAAATAGCATAAAGCCAACCTTCATTTATGATTTTAAAACTCATCCTCCTACCCATGCTCTCATTTTATCTTGCATCTTGAATTCCCATCGAAGCATATTCTTTTCTATCCATGTTCAAGTTGAAGCATTGTCACCTCCAACCTACCTCTGGATTATTTCCAAAATCCATTATTAGACTGTAACTGTAAACATCCTCTCTTAGTATACTTTGGCCACACTCTACAACAGTAAGTGCAGCCTAGGGTTACGTCATTCATGAGATCTCCAAGACTCTTGAACCATTGCCAGAATTCAAAACATTCCTCTATCGAAGCATCAAGGTTAATCAGTACTTGATTCAGCCAATTCAGTAACTCTGTAAAAGAATAGTTAGCCTGTAGTCATAAACACTTCACCAAAACTTGTGCAGTCATCCAACACAATTGGTTGACGCAGTTATGCAACACATTCACAAAACTAAAGTTACATTTTTATTTGAAAAATGCATATTTTAATGACATTTCAATTTTAGTAGCTTTTTATTGTCTGTCACTCGCGTGCAAAAACTGTTAACAACATCATTATCACAGCCAACAAAACTGTGAGTGAGGTTTTGTCAGCTGCCAAAGGCTGCCATGTGTATTTTACCTCAGTTACTGCATTGTCAGTTAACTTGTTCATAGACTCATAGAGCACTACAGCACAGAAACAGGCCTTTCAACCATCTAGTCAAACCCTAAATATTATTCTGCCTACTGTCATTGACATACGTCTGCACCATTTCCCCCCATATCCTTCCCATCCACGTACTTATCCAAAAATACAGCCAGTATAGTAGACGTGCCCTATTAAAAACATGCTACTGATCTCATGATTCAGACAGCCAATATGATTGGCCCTCAATATCCAAACGGGTAAGAATGCATATTGGGAGAAAGTATGTGCCTCTTTTGGCCCTATGCTTCACAAAGAGCTGCATATTTTATAATGCATCATCCATACAGTCCAGGCACATCAGTTTACAAAACAGTGATACAGGCTACTGCTAGAAGTTTCCTAAAGTTCTACTAAATTATTTTTCCATATGGCATGGACAAATTGGATTAATGAACTGAGAGTTTGCAAGAGTTTTGTCATTTCAAAAAAAGCCTTTGAAATCAGTAACAAGTGGGCAACTTCCTTCCTCCTTCTCCCATGGCAGCCATCAGTTACATCTGTGCTTCTTCTTTGAGTGAGAGTAAATATTCCCTCAGACGTTATGCTGGATCTTGTTTCAGCTTTTGGTTCATGAAAATGACTTATGATGGGTTGGTATTTGATTCAAAGTTTTTAAGCAAAGTATGACCATTCATGATTTTCCTGTCTGTGCTAACTTCATGAAATATTCTACTTCCACTGATAGTCATTTATTTAGCAATTTCTATCAGAAGAGCTTGAAATTGTAGAAATTATGTGAGGTGCGGAGAATTTCATTTAAAGATCTGGTTAGTTTTCCTGAGACAATTCCCTGCTTGGAAATGGCAAAATGTCTTCAGAAGGTAATGGGCTTGATGTGGGCAGCTGGATTATTATTGATACGTACAACAATCATGTTGTGGACTAAAGGGCCTGTTTCTGTATTGTATGACTCCAGGACTCAATGACTCCAAGATGGCTCATTGGTCTTCAGTTGTTCACCATTGCTTGCATGGAAAATACATGCAAAACTATTAATAAAGCAGCAGACAAAATTGCTGGAAGAACTGAGCAGGTCAGGCAGTATCTATGGAGGGAAATCAACACTTAATAGTTGGGCTGAGTTGTTCACCAGTCTTTGCAATTCATTTGTAAACGTTTCATCACCATGCAAGGAGACATCATCAGTGTGCTGTTAACTGTGGTGTGTCCTCCAAGTGCTTGGCCTTTGTATACTTTTCATTCAGCTGAATCGATGCCATTTCAGAAATTCATTTGTGGCATGGGGAAGAAGTTTTGTTACGGAGTGGGTGGTGTGGTGAAATTCATACATTGTTTTCTGGAACTTCGCTCGCATTGGCTCACAAATAGGATCGGGATATACGTGTTCGTTTACAGACTTACTCATGGAAATCCATGCTTCTAGGAATTTTCTTGCATGCTGCGTGTCTGCTTGCGCCAT